>NC_084933.1:5045000-6295000 GCF_958298935.1 Phragmites australis | reverse complement strand
GGGAAGCATCCCTGAATTTATTTGTTTGTTTTCTTCTACAGAAAAAATGGCCGGTGGTCATCGCCTCCAGCGTTCCGGCTCCAGCTCCAGTGGGGAAATGGAGCCCCTCGCTCAGGAGGCCCCAGTCGCTGCTGTGTCCTAGCAGCAGCAGCGATCTGCACGCGCGGCGCTCCTCTCTCAAGGGGACCAGGGTGCTGGGCCCAGCAGGGCCGCCGTTGCCATCGCCGGCGCACCACCCAACCCCCAGCAGGCGGCTGAAACTCCTGTCGCCAGATCCGCGTCTGGACCGCGCCGGGCGCCTCTCCGGCGTAGACTCGCCTTCAGCGAGGCCAGTCTCGGGAGCGCACTGCTTGCGGCGCATGCTCTCCTCAGGCATCCGCCGGTCCAGGCGTCGGGGGAAACCCCAGAGGGCCGCTGGCTCCAGGAAGTCACCGCCCTGGTCGGCACGGCCCGCCGCCAGGTGCTAGCTGAAAGTTCCCGCGCCACCACCCAACGTGGCGCCGCTAGGACCGACCCATCGTCAGGTGGCGGTCGTGCTGGCAGGGGGGCCTCCAGGCGGAGTGCCGCCCCCCTGGCCACTTCCGGAACCCAAGACCTCCGCTTACACCTCAACGAGCGGAGGGGCATCGAAGACGCGCACGTCACTCTCGAGCCCCACCGGGAGACCCGGTAGGAGGCTGAAGCCGAGGACCAGGCCTCCTCTTTGCCGGCCCACGATCGCCGGGGCTCCCCGGTTCGCCGGCGTTCGCCGCCCAAGGGCACTGCCCGCGCCACAGGGTACGGCACCGGGTGCCGTGCCTTCACCAGCGAGCTCCGCCGGGTCAAATGGCCCACCAAGTTCCGCCCCGAGCTGCCAGAGAAGTACGACGGGTCTATCGACCCCGTCAAGTTCCTCCAGATATACACCACCGCTGTCCAGGCGGCTGGTGGCAGCGAAAAGATGATGGCTAACTACTTTCATGTTGCCTTGAGGGGCTCTGCCCGCTCTTGGCTTATGAACTTACCCCCAGGGTCTATCTGCTCCTAGGATGATCTTTGCCACCAGTTCGTGGCTAATTTTTAGGGCACATTCACGCACCCCGGCCTGGAGTGCGACCTCCATGTCGTCAAGCAGCAGGGGGGGAGACGCTGTGGCGCTTTATTCAGTGCTTCAGCTAGGTCCGCAACACCATCCCACGGATAACCCCCCACGCTGTCATTGTCGCATTCCGGCAAGGCGTCCGCGACGAGCAGATGCTCGAGAAGCTAGGCACGCACGAGGTCGAAACCACCGCAGAGCTTTTCGTGCTGGCCGACAAGTGCGCTAAGGCGGCGGGAGCTCGGGCGTGGCACGTCCCGTGCCCTGAGCACCCCGCCGCCGATCAGCCAGGTCCTTCCCGCTCCGACAGGCGGGAAAAGAAAAAGAGAATGAGGCGTGAGGCTGTCCCCGTCGAGCCAGCCCAGGGCCCCGCCTGTGGGCCAGCCCAGGAGCCCGACCGCCAGCAAGCCTGCCGGGCGGCCGCCGACAGACGGCCCGCGCCCGCAAGGGCTTCGGCCTGAGCCCCTCCTAGGGCTCCGGTTCTCACAAGGGCTCCGGCTCCTGCAAGGGCTCCGACTCCTGCAAGGGCTCCCGCTCCGGCAAGGGCCCCTGCTCCCGCGGGGCCCGAGGCGGGGAAGTGGTGCCCGATCCACCAGACCAGGTGGCATGACCTCACGGAGTGCCGCACGGTCAAGGGCCTCATCGAGCAGCGCCAAAGGGACCGCGAGGAGCCCCGCCAGGGTGGCAACGATGAAGCCGCCCCCAACAACACAGAACTCGGCTTCCAGGAGCCTGAGCACACCGTCGCCTTTATTGACGGAGGCGTGTACACGCCCTCCTCCCGCCGTAGTGTCAAAACCATGCGGCGCGAGGTGTGCTCGGTGATCCTGAGTGAAGAGGCCGCAAGGCCCCTGAAGTGGTCGAACGCACCGATCACGTTCAGCTTAGCCGACCACCCCACCAGTATTGCAGGCGTGGGGCGACTACCCCTGGTAGTGTCCCCCACCATCTGCAATGTGAAGGTTAGCAGGGTACTGATCGATGGGGGTGCAGGCCTTAACCTCCTCTCCGAGGAGGCTTTCGAGAAGCTGCAGGTACCCTCCAGGCGCCTAAAGCCGTCGCTCCCGTTTTACGGGGTGACACCCGGGCACTCCCTGCCCCTCGGGCAGGTCGAGTTGCCCGTGACATTCGGGAGCCGGGACAACTTTCGGACGGAGAATGTCATCTTCGACGTCGCGGAGCTCCCCTCCCCTACAACGCCATCCTCGGGCGCCCGGCACTCGCTCGGTTCATGGTGGTTACGCACTACGCGTACCTCACGGTCAAGATGCCGGGCCCAGCGGGCTCCATCTCCGTGTCCGCCGAGACCAGCAGCACTGTCTCCTGCGCCGAACAGTTATATTCGGCCTTGGTCTCAGCCCGAGCCGAGGTCGAAGGTCGTCCAGGGGGGCCGGGACCCTCTTCATCCAAACCCCGACTCGCTGACGATGCCTCCGTTCCTACGAAGGAGGTCGTTGTGGGTGAAGACGCCTCCCAGGTCGTCCGAATCGGCAGTGACTTGGGTGGCAAATAGGAAAGCGCACTCGTCGCCTTCCTCCGAGCTAACGTCGACGTGTTTGCATGGCAGCCGTCCGATATGCCCAGGATCCCTAGGGAGGTGATCGAGCACCACCTGGCTTTGCGCCCGGACGCACGCCCGGTGAAGCAGAAGGTCCGGCGGCAGGCGCCTGAGCGCCAGGAGTTCATCCGGGAGCAAGTCAACAAGCTCCTTGACGCCGAATTTATCCGAGAGGTCCTCCACCCCGAGTGGTTGGCAAACCCAGTTATCGTCCCGAAGGCCAACGGCAAGCTCCGCATGTCCGTGGACTACACCGATCTAAACAAGGCTTGCCCCAAAGATCCTTTTCCTTTGCCCCGCATAGATCAAATTGTAGATGCAACCGCGGGATGTGATCTTTTGTGTTTTTTAGATGCAAACTCTGGTTATCACGAAATTCGTATGGCCATAGAGAATGAAGAAAAAACTACTTTTACCACTCCGGTGGGGACTTATTGCTATGTGTCGATGCCTTTTGGTTTGCGCAACGCTGGGTCTTCTTTCCAGCGTGCTATCCGCATCACCCTTGATTCGCAGGTTGGCTGCAACGTCGAGGCCTACATCGATGATCTCGTGGTCAAATCCCGAGACCGCGCCACCCTGCTCGAAGATCTTACCGAGACTTTCAATAGTCTCCGCACCACCCGCCTGAAGCTCAACCCCGAGAAATGCGTCTTTGGGGTGCCTGCAGGCAAGCTCCTCGGTTTCTTGGTTTCCAGCCGAGGGATCGAGGTGAATCCAGAGAAGATCCGGGCCATCGAGCAGATGCGACCCCCGGTTCGACTCAAGGAGGTTCAGCGCCTCGCCGGCTGCATGGCGGCCCTCGAGCGCTTCATCTCCAAACTCGGGGAGTAAGGACTCCCCCTCTTCAAGCTTCTGAAGAAGACCGGTCATTTCAACTAGACGCCGGAGGCCGAGCAGGCCTTCCGCGATCTGAAGAAGTATCTCACCTCACCACCCGTGCTGGTGGCCCCGTCCGAAGGCGAGCCACTACTGCTCTACGTGTCGGCCACTCCTCAGGTCGTGAGCATGGTGCTGGTGGTGGAGCGCGATGAGTGCACGGGGTCAGGTGTTGGGTCCCAGCTCCCGGCCTCCCCCGAGCACTCCCCCGTCCTCATGGCTCCCCCCGAGCAGGGGGTCGAGCCCGAGCACTTGGCTCCCCCCGAGCAGGGGGTCGAGCCCGAGCACTTGGCTCCTCCCGACCAGGGAGTAGAGCCCGAGCACCCGGTCAGCCCCGACCATGTCGCTGAGCCCGGGGGCTGTAGCAAGCCCTCGGGTGAAGCCACAATTTGGGCCCGCCGGGTACAGCGACCGGTGTACTTCGTCAGTGAAGTCCTCCGGTAGGCCAAGATAAGGTACCCCCAGGCTCAGAAGCTGCTCTACGCCGTGCTCATCACTTCCCGGAAGTTGCGCCACTACTTCCAGGCGCACAAGGTCTCGGTGGTTACCACGTACCCACTGGGGCCCATCCTACAGAACCGAGAAGGCACCGGGCGTATAGTCAAGTGGGCGGTGGAGCTGGCGGAGTTCGACCTGCACTTTGTCAGCCGCCAGGCGATCAAAAGCCAGGCGCTCTCTGAATTCGTGGCAGAATGGACGCCCGTCCCTGAGGTTGTTCTAGAAGAAATCTCCACATATCCCGGGCACGTTTCGCCCGGGTACTGGATTATGCACTTCGACGGTTCCCTCACGCTGAAAGGCGCGGGGGCCGGAGTGGTTCTCACCTCCCCAACGGGTGAAGAACTCCGGTACGTCGTGCAGCTGCAGTTCCGCGCATCCAACAACATGGCGGAATATGAGGGCCTCATCGCCGGCCTCCGAGCCGCGGTGGGCCTCGGGATTTGTCGCCTCCTGGTCAAGGGAGACTCTCAGCTGGTGGTCAACCAGGTATCGAAAGAGTACCAGTGCACGGATCCCCAAATAGCGGCATACGTGGCGGCAGTCAGGAAGCTGGAGAAGCGCTTCGACAGCCTGGAGCTACGGTACATCTCCCGCCACGACAACACTCTGGATGACAACCTCTCTCCCCTGGCCTCCTCCCGTGCGCGCGTCCCTACCGGAGTCTTTGAAGAAAGACTCACACGGCCTTCCATCCTGCCTGCCGAACAGGACGAAGGGGAAACCTCGAGCTCAATTCAGGGGACCCCGGCGGCGCCCTCAGTGGGAAGCCCTGACAGGGTGCCGCCGTCCGGTGAGTGCGCTGCGCTTGCTGACTGTTCTCAAGATGCCTCGTGGATGGACAAGATCCGAAGGTACTTGAAGGAAAATTTCCTCCTCGGGGATGAGGCTTCTGCCGAAAGAGTTGCTCGGCAGTCCAAACGCTATGCCATAGTAGATGGGGATCTCTACCAGCGTAGCGCAGGCGGCATCCTCCTGAAATGCATCTCTCGGGTAGAAGGCGGCGAGCTTCTCACTGAGGTCCACGAGGGCGAGTGTGGTGGCCATGTATCGTTCCGCACGTTGGTCGGGAAGGCCTTCTGGCAAGGTTTCTACTGGCCTAAGGCCCTCCAGGATGCTTCCGAGCTGGTTCGGCGCTGCAGGGCATGCCAGTTCCACGCAAAGCAGATTCACCAGCCAGCTCAGGCTCTTCAAACCATCCCCCTGTCATGGCCTTTCGCGGTCTGGGGCTGGACATTCTGGGTCCATTCCCCCGAGCAATCGGGGGCTATGAGTACCTCTACTTCGCCATCGACAAATTCACCAAGTGGCCGGAGGCGGTTCCAGTCGTCAAGGTGACCAAGAACACGGCACTCCAGTTTATCCATGGTATCACTAGTCGCTTTGGTGTCCCGAACCGGATCATCACCGACAATGGCACTCAGTTCACAAGTGCCCTGTTCGGGGACTACTGCGAAGACCTCGGCATCAAGCTCTGCTTCGCCTCCGTCGCTTATCCTCGGAGCAATGGGCAGGTCGAGCGCGCCAACACGGAGATACTGAAGGGGCTCAAAACCCGGACCTACAACGTGCTCACAAAGCACGGGAAAGGGTGGATCGACGAGCTGCCTGCCGTGCTATGGGTCAATTGGACCACGCCAAGTCGCACTACCGGGGAGACTCCTTTCTTCCTTGTGTACGGCGCTGAGGCGGTCCTCCCCTTTGAGCTCACTTTAGGCTCCCCTCGGGTGCATGCCTACTCTGAAGGCGAATAGGAGCAGCAAAGGCGCGACGACGTTGACTATTTGGAAGAGCGCCGGCGGCGTGCCGCCGTCTGAGCAGCCTGCTACCAGCAAAGCCTGCGGCGCTACCATCAGTGTCACGTCCGAGCCCGGTCTCTCGAGGTGGCGGATCTAGTTCTCCGACGCGTCCAGTCTCGCGAAGGAAGGAATAAACTGTCCCCTATGTGGGAAGGCCCCTTTACCGTGATCGGTGTCCCGCGAGAAGGCTCCTTTTGGTTGGCTGCGGAGGATGGGCAACCACTCTCCAATCCGTGGAATATCGAGCACATGCGCAAGTTCTTCCCGTAGATGGCCATGTTTGCAGGCTCAGGTCAACCAGGCCGGGGGCTTCCCCCGCCTAAGTTGACCGGGGGCTACCACTAACCGGGTAAGTCGCCCAACCTTGTAAAAATTGTCAATACAATACGTGTATCAATGAGCAATTCTTATGTCAAAATTCTTTTCCCTGGATTCCATATGTTTAATCTGTCTGGTGAGATGCTCGATTGTGCGAGAAAACTTCGCTCTCTCATTTTTCCTGTTGATAAAAGCAGTATGCACGCGGGCAGTTGCCGCTGACTTACGTCTGTTATGGTAGGCTGTGGTGTTCGGTGTCGTGGCAACCTCCCGGGCACTACCGAGTCCCTGGGGTTTTCGGGTAATCCTATCGCTCGAGCCGCTCGAGTAGTCCGGAGCCTAGGCCCCAGGGGTGGGCTATTGGTGCCCGGTCTGGTCTGTCATACCCGGGCGCCACCGAACCATAGGACCTCTAGGTTATGCCTCTGCCTGCTCTTGTCTGCCAGTCTGGGCATTCGAGAGGTCTCGGGTCGAAAATGAGAGCAGTCTATAATGAGTACCGCACTAACAGAGTGCACCAAGCAAAGAATTTCTCTATTTTTCTCAAGTCACAGATCGACAATCAAAAGTAAAGGCAGCTCGACCGCGAGGGCCTCGATGCCCAGGTCGCTGCTCGGCCATAAGGGTCCTCGGGTGGTCCTACTGCTCAGGCATGAGTGGTCGGGATCACCTGATCCGGGCCCCCTTGCTCCTCGCGAGCGCCCCAACCGTGGGAACCAAGCTTCCCGGGCACCACGAGCTCAGAGCGCATCCCTCTCCTGGATCGGTTGGTCAGAAACCAGACAGCTGTCTGGTGAGTGGTTAAATTCAGACAAATTTACATTCAGTAATATGTTATTCCCGAGTTGTCCTCGGGGGCCCTCGTACTCTAATCTGTTCGGCGAGACGGTCTCCTCGCGCACAAAACCCTGCCACGTGCCCACTTTTTCCTGGAATGACAGAACGGTCAGTAGAAAGGTGTACCGTACGTACGGCAATGTCTGACCGAAGTCTTTCATGGTGGTCGTGGTGTTCGGTCCACTAAAAAGGCCCCGGGCACTACCGAGCCTCTAGGGTTCTCGAGTTATCTCACGGCTCGAGCTGCTCGAGCGGTCGGGAGCCTAGACCCTGGGGGCGGGCTGTCGGTGCTCGGTTCGGTCCGTCCTAAGCCCGGGCACCACCGAACCATGGGGACTCTTGGTCGCATTCCCGCCCGCACGTGTCTCCAGTCTACTTGCCGAGTGGTCGCGTAGTGGGAAGGTGTTCACTGGTCATGGCGTGCTCCGTGCTGGATTGATCTATCTCCCGAGCAAGGGAGTTCGTGCCTTTGTCTTTTGACTTAGCCATTGCGGACTCGCGAGGGCTCGGGGGCTGGACGCACCGAGAAGGCCTCACTGCTCGGGCGATGAGTGGTCGGGGCGACTTCACTCTCGGGGAGGGAAAGGTCGGGTTCGGTCCGACTAAGTACTCCTCGGGGCATCAAGTGAAACGAGCAGAAACTTCATCGAGCACTTAGAAGAACACTGGAGTTGCGATCCCAAAGAAAGGCCTCCATTATATTCACAAAAAAAGGACAGCTATTCTGAGGGATCACTCCCATATTTACATTGAGAAAAAGAAAAAGAAAAAATTACAAAAGCCTAATCTAAGTCGGAGCCCTCGGAGGATGGCGGGGCCTCCTCGCCACTGCTCCTCGGGTCCGGAATCGGCAGCGCCTCTCGCGTAAAGCAGGCCGCCACCTCAGCGGAGGCGCCCTGAAATGCCTCTCGGGCGGCCTCCTCTTCGGCTTCGACCACCCCTTCCCGAGCTGGTCCCAGCGGGAAGTTCGGGTCCCGGCTTCGGTAGCAGGCCAGGACGTGCTCGGCCACCGCCTGGGCCAAGCCACGTCCCTCCCGGGCGGCTAGCTCTTGGATGGCCTGGGGGAGCGCCTCGAGGCGCTGGCTGACATCTTTGAAGCCAAGGGCGAGGTGGCCGATGTTCGTCCCCTTCGCCCCCACCTGGACTCGCCCGAGCCTGGCCACCCTCACAGACCTCCGTGCTCGCCGAAGGATGTCTTCCATCATCAGCCTCACATTGGCCTGCTCGGTCTTGGCCGCCTCGAGCTCCTCCGTCATGCTCCACAGCCGATCCTCGAGGCTCTGTTCCCCGGCTGCGCCCGAGGAGGCAGCGCCAGGCGCTTGGGCTTCAGCCCGCTTCACTCGCTCTGCAAGGGCATAGAGGGCCCGCTCGCGGGTGGTCAGTTCTGCCTCCCACTTGGCGGCCTGCTCCTCTCGAGCGGATGAGGCCTCTAACGACTCGGCAACCTCCGTCTCCCGGTGGACCAGCAGCTCCTCCCGGGCGTCCAGGTCCATCGCCGTAATGCTGACGTTAGTTTCGCGGATTGCGATGTCCTCCTCCCGGCGCTGGAGCTCCTCCTCCTGCCGTTGGAGTTCACCGCGGCTCTGCTCCACCTCGCCCTTCTAACAGGCCAAGTCAGCCTGGGAGGCCTCTGCCATCCTCTCGCGGGCCAGGACCGTCTCCTCCCACGCCTGCACCTGCCTCTCTCTGGCGAGCACCTCGGCAGCCTGCTGCTGCGATGCCTCGGCCAGACGGGCGGCTTCTTCCTACTCCCGCACGGCCTCTGTGCGAATGCCCTCTAGGGCCTCCCGCACCTCGTCCACCGTGCGCCGCTCGTTCTCGTTAACAGCGCGTGCCGCGGCGATGCGGGCCTCAAAAAGGCGCCTGTCCTCAGCAAGCCGCTCCCTCTCTGCAGCAAGGGCGGTGCGGCTCGCCTCAAGCTGCGTCACCTCCCCCGCCACGGCCACCTCCAACCGCCCGATTACCTTCTGGGCGCTCTCCAGCACGACTGGGAGAGGTTCGGCAGGCCGGCTGGGCGACAGCCGGGCGCTCGGTCCCCTGCGAGCCCCCTCCGGCGGGCTCGGGGTCCCCGAAAACTGCCATGCAGGCGCCGCCGACGGCAAGGTAGTCCGTCCCACGCTCGACGCGCTCGGGGCAGGCTCGGTCGGCACCTGTGGCTCTGCCTCGGCCGGCCCGCTCAGCGGCTCTGGCTCCACTGGCGCGCTTGGCTCGGGGGCTAGAGCCGGCCTCGGTGCCTCTGACCGCCCTTGGTCTCCAGCGACGCCCATAGGCGGCCTGCAAAAGAAGAACACGGTCAATCTCCGAACTCTCTCCGGGCAAGGCATATTACGAAAAAAAGGGGGGAACTTATGCAGGTTTGGGTCTCCGGTATTGCCACCTCGATTTCGGGATCTTGTACCCCGGGCCCGACGGCCCCGGCCCGGAATCCTCCCTCCTCCTCTTCTGCGGGAGGCTCTACGGGGCCGTCGCGCGATCTCCGGGCTCCAGACCAGGCCCAAGCGGATCAAAGTCTGGTTCCAGAACCGCAGATGCCGTCCCCACCGACGGCCCCGCGCTAGACGACTGGCCGTCCCGACCTCCCACCTGCTCGCCGGGCAACGGCGATGGCGGGGACGTCGGCGTAGGAATGAAAGTACAGGGGCGCTTCCCTCTGTCCACCGGCGCTACCGGCGGTGCCCCCTTCTCCGGCCTGGCGGCTGCTGTCCACAGCAGCCCCACCGCTGGCCTGCGGCTCGCCGCTCGCGGCGCCTGGGCCACTGGTCTGCGCCGAATCGCCTGCGGCCTCCTCGCCGGCCGCCTCGTCCACCCCAGGGATCTGGATGGTCCCGGGGTTCCGGTGCCCTGGCCGGTCGACCAGCCCCTGGGCATGGAATTCCGGCAACTTCGCTTGCAGTGCCACCCGGTCCGGGTTGGCGCAGAGCGCTAGCTCCTTCCAGGGAAGCTCCGCTTGACTCAGCTCGTCCACCCCGATCACCACCCGGAGCAGGCCCCTCAGCGCCGATCTGTCTAGGTCCCACTCCGCTCCAATCTGGGCCCTGGTGATGTCCTGAGGGCCGGTGTAAAACCAGCAGGGCCTAGCCCGCTCTCGCAGAGGTGCCAGGCAGCGGCACAGGTAGTCCGCCACCACCATCACCGAGGTAAGCCCGGCCGGACACAGGAAGTCGATGCGCTCCAGGACCGGTTCCATCCGCGCGTCCGCCTGCGGTGGCACCTCCCAGGTTGCCTTCTGGGGCTCCACCGCCTTCTCCGGCAGGGTCAGACGGTCGTGGGGGCTGACGTCGACGTAGAACCAGTCACGCCGCCAGTCCTCCCACTTGCTCTGCAGCACCTGGGGAATGTACTGCTCCCCCAGGCCGTCCCGCAGCCGGAAGTTGCAGCAGCCGATGACGTCCGCGGTGGGGAGGCCCCTCTTCTTCCCGGCCGACAGCAGCATGAAGAAGTGCCAGAAGAGCGTCACCGACGGTGGCACCCCCACGAACATCTTGCAGAGGTGGGCGAAGGTCGCCAGGATGACGACGGAGTTGGGGCTGAGGTGCACTAACTGGATCCTGAACGTGTCAAGGATCTGAAGAAAGAACGTCGAGAATGGCGACACCAGCCTGGCTGCCACGAAGGAAGTAAAAAGAATGATGCGCCCCGGCCGGTTTGTCACCGGCGGGAAGCTCACCGGCGTCACCACCGAGGCCCCCCGCTGGCCCTCGGGAACCATCAGCTTCCGCACCCTGTCCGCCGCCTCCTTGTTCACAAGACAGGACTCCGGCAGCACGCTGTCGGAGGTCCTATCGCGGCGGCTTCCTCCTGCTCTCGACATCTCGTCAGGGTGGGGGATGATCCGGACGGTAGGAGAAGAAGAGTGCTCCGATCGCCTAAGGAAGGTCTAGGGCTCAGGAGCGCAAGGGAGGCAAGAGCTCGATCGCAAAATGGCGTAAAGTGGGGGGCGGTTCGCTCCCCTCCTCCTTTTATACCCCAGGGAAATTCAAACGTTGCCTGCCGCGGCGCAACCACCAGGCGAATCTCCCTCAGGGTGAGCGGGCGTCAGCCGTTGCCAGGCGTATTGTCCTCGATTTGCGCGGTTGCCACGCGTGCCGCCTACCTCGTTATCACGCGCCGCCCATCCCGTTATCACACGCCTCGGGAGTCGTCTGGACGCGCGTCCGTTCGGCTCCCCTTGGGCCGTACCAGAAGCCCAGACCGGAAGGGCCACCGTCTAAAAGCTCGCCGCGTGGCGTCAGTACTGGCTTCGGCCTCGTTAACGACGAAGGGCCCATCCGCAATCTCTGGGCCATCGCCTGCCAATGGGTCCGGGGGCTGCTGTCGGTGTATCAGGAACCGGGGGTCCCCGAATCCTGAGGCCAGGCCAGCAATCCGCCACATGGCGCCATCCCGCGGAGTCTCCTCCGCAAGGTAAAAAAGATTAAGTCCCGGGAGAGGGCGCCCGGGGCCACAGTCGGTGGTCCCCGAGCACCCCAGTTCCCCAATGATCCACGAAGTCTAAGTGCCGGGAAGAGAGTGCTCGAGGCTGCGTGCGGTGACCCCCGAGCACCCGAGTCCCCCGACGGTCAGGAAAGCTAAGTGCCGGGAGAAGTAGTGCCCGGGGCAGCGAGCGGTGGCTCCCTGGACGCCCAAGTATCCCGAGGACCCACTGAAGGAAGTTCCGGGAGAGAGTGCTCGGGGCTGTGTGCAGTAGCCCCCGAGCACTCGGTCCCCTGAGGATTCGTACAAGTGCGCCCGGGAGAGAGTGCTCGGGGAGGTGAACAGTACCCCCGAGCACTCGGTTCTCTGAGGATCAAGAAAGGGCATTCTCGGGAGAGAATGCTCGGGGAGGTGTATAGTAACCCCCGAGCACTCGGTTCCCCGACGACCCAGAGAGCCCCATGACAGTGGCCCCCGAGGGGCCCACCGATGAGGTGTCAGCCAGTCAAAGGCCCAAGGCCGTATTTAAAGAGCGTGCGTGGCCTGTCACCTCCAACTGCCCCCGCCACGCTCGGTGTCAGTTCCTGCCACGTTCTGGCAGAAGGGCGTGGGTCATTAAATGCACGGGTCCCATCCTGTCCCATCCGGCCCGTCTCGGGATAACGTCGTAAGGGCCGAGGCGTTCCGTCTGTCGCGCTGCTGTGGCAGGGGAACAAGACAGGGCGGGCACGCCGGGCCGCTCTGCGGCTGCCCGGTGGGCCCTCTCCACGGCGCCCGTTGCAAGTGCATTTATGGCGACGGACGACCAGGCGTGGGACGCATTTTCCACCCCGGTCACTTTGCCCAAAGGTAATGATGACGCCCTTTCCATTTATGGTGTCTCGGAACTCGTGCTCCCCCTCCCGTTCGGGGCACGCTGCTGCCGGCAGGTATTTAAAGCAGCCGGCAGCACAGAAGAAAAAGAGGTGAAAGGTAGTGGGAAGAAAGACGAGCTTTGGAAGAGGAAGCAATTGCTCACGAGCAAAGCAGAGAAGATCGAGAGCACCCAAAGCCGGCGGCTACACACAGGCCGAAGAACAAGGGGCCCCAGGCTCTGAGATAGACAAATATTCTTGTAACCAGCAACATCCTTGAGGGACATTCTCAAGGCATTTATAGTATCCATATAGGAGTAGGGTGTTACGCCTCCGTGCGGCCTGAACCTGTCTAAACACCAGCGCATTTACTCCGTTCCACATTAGATCATTCCACCCCATCGGCCATCGCATTCATACCCATTTATTTCTCCGGCGAACATATTCAGGATCATCCCCCCGGCCGAATCTCTAAAAAGGGGTCCCCCAGGATCCCTGCGACATGAGTTAACCCTCCGACAGCTCCTCTATCATCCAATCTTGTCTCCACCCCTACCACCTTCGTCCTCCATCGTTGGGAGCCACCGGATCTGATGCTGCCACACTAACATGACAATCTAGGCAATTGATATGATGCCCTCGCCGTCATCTTAGCCCACCACCCTCCTGCCCACCACCTCTGGTGAAGCCTAGGGATTTCCTCCAAACCTACCCCTCAAAAAATACCCAACCCTATCTAACCCTGAAACCCTAACCTGAGCCCTAACTTGCTAGTGGCAGTAGCAGGGCTAGGTGGCATGGCGGAGGAGGTGTGCAGCAATAGTGGGAGGTAAGGGGCGAGGAAGAAGGTGACATTACAAGAGGAAGACAAAGGAGAGGTGTCAGGTGGAGGATGACAATGATATGTGGTAACTAGTGAAAACTGCATGTGGGGAATAGAGTATTTGCAGCACAGGGCGCCCCAAAATAGCTCCCCACATTGAGCTAATTTTTATGTGGCCGGTAGGCACTGTCCAATAATAAGAACTTAGCTATGATCCTAGTGGTTAAGCCAAATATGGCCCAAATCCGCAAAGTGATTCATCATGTTCGGATTTCTTCTTTTGAGGTTAACCTCTACCTTCTTTACTAGCGGTCAGGCTCCCACACACAACATGTGTCCATTACAATCCATAGATTGCCAACACATGGGCGAAGCACTCCTTCCCTTACTTGCCTTTCACAATGACCGCACTGACACCTGTTCTCTTTTGTCAATCCTGTCCTCTCAAGTGTGACTGACACCCTTGCTCCTGAGCGCCCACCCCTATAACACCTCGTTACTGGCGACCTCCATCTCCTACTCGAACATCTTTTTCCACCACAACAACAGTTCATCCCAGAGCTGGTTCTTCCACCACAGGAGCGGTTCATCACTAGGTGATGGTAAATGTAGCATTGCTCTTGTATCAAAAGTGTTTTGTTGTGAATCCTACGTTTCTATGTCACAATTTGAAAGTTTTTAGTTGTGAATCAAAAGTTCTCCTCACCATTCAAAGGTTTATTTGCTTGAATCAAAAGTTCTCCTCACCATGAATTCCAAGTTTTTCCCCTCACCATGAATTCAAAGTTTTTCTCATGAATAAAAGGCTTTTGCTTGTGAATCGAAAGTTTTATTGACTTGAAATAAAACCTTTTGTTGCGAATCAAAAGTTTTCAGTAGTCAATGGAGATGTTTTGTTCCTGAATTGAAATGTTTGGGAAAGAGGTAAGAGGGGTGGACGACGATGGCTAGTGATGGTGGAAGAAGAATGTGTGAGGATGAGTAACTGGGAGGCGAGGAAATGCCACACAGATGAGGAATGGAATGTGGAGAGAGGACAAATTGGTGTGGAACTGTGGTTGCTTGCTGCGACTAGTGGAGAAGGAAGTGGTCAAGAGGAGGAAGATAGAGGGATGCAGGACGAGAATGGACATGTGGTGGTCAACCCAAAGGGGGGCGGGGGCTTAGGCCATGGAGGCCAACCATTAAATAGCGCCTCCCCATCATGTTTGCTTCCCCTAGGGTGGGCTGCTGTGTTTTGGGCTAGGTCATTCATTATCCCTTTTCAAGTAAAAGAAAAATTATCTTTCGATCCAGGCTCAGGGATACATTCCATGCTATGTTTTGGGTTGGATGATTTTGACGATGCGGATCCTCTCATTCCTCTTGCTTTGTTAGGCAAAAAGTCACAGACTCACAACATACAACAACTATTGTACCCATCGTCGAGCACGATCCATTGACTATCCTCTCTTAGGCCTACAATCCACTTGTGGTTTCTTTTTTACATCAAAAAACACAAAAATCATCCACCTGCACAAAACCTCAGCAAAAAGACTAGACCATGTTGAGTCGAACTAGAATGATGTAGAGCTGAATGTGTGTCGAGTTTGAGATCTGTATGGCAAAAGAGATTGATGCATTGCACAATGAATAGCCAATAAGTAAGTATTTAATGACCAACAATAATTGACTGTGATCGCCCAACCAAAGTGGGGTACAATGATGGCTCTCACGTCTCATGGCTCTCTCTCTCCCAACCTCACCCTCGCCTCTCCCTCCTTCATGGATCCCTCTTATCTTTGGCCACATGGACCTTCCAGACCTGGATTTTGAGTTGGGCAAGTCCTTTGTGGCTCAAGTGCGTTCTATTCTTTGTCGTCCTATCTCCTTTCTTCCAGGTTTTGGATCTCGAGAGTTCGTATTGGTTCTTGCAGTTGGAAGATGCAAGTATAGGTTGTTGGTAGACTCTGTGGCCTGGATCTTGCAGGCTGCAATTAGTGGATTCATGTATCTTTTTAATGTTAAGCAATTGGAAGATTGGGTGTTTCAATTCTTAGTTTCTTTGAAAGAGGTTGGATTTCATATCTACAAATCCAAGAGCTTTAAGTGTGTCAATTACAAAGTCCTTTTCCACCTCTGGGGCAATGGAGGGCCGAATTTCTTTCGTGAATCCATTTCTTGGGAGCAAGGCATACATCTAAATGGATTTTGGTTATCAACTAGAGGAACAAAAAGGCTTCTTATGCCGATATAGTTCACAATCAATTGTAGCAGCAGACACTTAGTGGTGCTAACTCTATTTCTGTTTGTATCGTTGTTCGTGACAATCTTCATCAGGGAAAAATATATTGATCCTATGGGTAACTATTCTCCATATGTTCTTGCTCGTTCCAAAACTTTGTTCCCAAATTTAAAGGAGACTGTGGATTCTCACCTTGACCAATCTTCAGGGAAATTTGTTTTGATCATCTCCAATTTCCTAAGAAATCGGTGTTTGATCGTCTGGCTTTTGACAACTTAAGCACCGCCCACTCTCTGATTCAAAATTCAAACCACACCGATATCTTGGGTTCTAGACCAAGTTTGGTTCCCCCTCAATAGCCAAAGCATGTCTTGAGCACTCAATCTGATATGGGGTCCCACCATTCTTTTAGTAGATGTTCTCGCTATTTAGCAACTAATGATGTGCGCAAATTTTACAGTAACAGAATCAGTTGCTGCTCTTGTTTAATATGGGGGTACATATCAAAAGCTTTCAAGTCCTCATACTAGCAGCTAATCTTTAGGTCAAAAATCTTATGGAATTTCTCAAATCAACTAGTTTAGTCTAGTTGGGTCAAAGAGTATATCAGTACCTAGTTCTAGCACATGCTCCTGATGACAAATGAAGCTAGTTCAAGTGGACCTCTAATTTTCTCTAATTTTGCTGACTTCACGGGCCATCTTGGGTGTTTTGCCAGTAGAACGAGACTGTTATCATTCCCTTTCTCTCTGTCTAGAGCTTAATTTTCCATCTATAGTGAACCTTTCCTAAATCAATTGTGGTGACGATCATGCCTAGGAAGGCGAGTTGCCAGAAATGGCTTTTAGGCATGCTAATTCAGAGCCACACCTTCCCCATGGCTTCGTCTATGAGTCAATCCCTATGGCATACTTTTAAGGCTCGCTTATGGTTGGTCGTGCGGAGCTAAGAAATGAGGGCATGGTCATTATTCTCATTCATCCGATGCCGTAAGGTCTGGCCTCTTTTCATAATATTAGGGAGGTTATTGAAGATTTCTTTGAGCACAAGTGGGTTGATATTGTGGACATTCAACCACATCCTTTTGCCCAAGCCTATGTGAGATTTTCTACCATTTATGATCATGACAATCTGGTGGAGGCCTCATTGCACGACTTTGGCAATCTAACTTTTACTATCAAAAGACAAAACCAAGGGCCAAATTGGACATCTTTATTCTTTAATCATGAGTGATGGTTAATGCTGCTAGGATTTCCCTTAGACTATATGAGTAAACACATTATTGAAGTTGCGATTAATTCTTTTAGCAGTTTACTTGTATTGGAGCAAAAGCCTTACTATTTGGCTAGAGTCCTTGTTGAAGCAAGAGTAGTTGATCTAGAGTTTATACCATAATTTATTGTTATTTCTATTAGTCATGGCTTTCAATGTCAAAGTTAGACTGTTCAATGTGAGGTGATCAAACAATAGTTTCTTGGTGCCCTACCCTTGATGAAGACCCCATGCGTAGCAATCTTGATATCTTGTTTAATGGTCCATTTGGTTTTGGTCAACCAGGAGAATTACCATATGGAATTCAAGCCCTACAAGAAGATAGGCAACAAGAAACCCTCAATAATCAGAATGTCAAAACAATCAAAACTGGGGACAGTGGAATGACAAAGCAAAACATGGTGATTCTTTGGCTAATCATGGGCAAGGATTAGGAGTTGATCTAAATGAGCCAGCTACTAACATGAAGATGGATGATCTTGCAGAGGAGGAAGATCAAGATTTTGATGCTGACAAGGATCTGGCTAATATGGTGGAAGATGATGCTAACTGGCCTGAGCCTAATCTCCCTCGGCCATAATAGGAAGATCAAATTAACCTTTCTCTCTTATTTCAATCTGCCTCATCTGCTATCTCTGTTAATGAGGGGCAACCAGTCTTAGACATCAACATAGTACCAGAAGCCCCTCTTGTTTTAGCCCTTCCCATAGCTCAACCAATGCCTAATGTTTTTGTGCCTCTTGAGGTTCAACAGGAGGACTTTGTTGATGAAGTGCAGCAGCTTCACTTCAATTTGGCTGGGCACCAAATCCCAGACCACATTCTTTAGGCTGAGAAGTAGCATGGTTTTCTGATGGAAAATGTAGATGCCCTTGTCCATAAGGATGATAAGGTTATGGGTCATATTCCTGAAAATAGTCAGCTAGGCCCAATTCAAATTATAGATTCACATGATGCTGACCTAGTTTTTTAGTCCTTCTGTACTGATCTATCCCCCTGGGCGCTAAAACAAAATCATGATAGTATCAGGCTTTAGGCCAAATTCTTTGCCCCTGCAGGCCATGCAGACTCTACAGTTGACATTCCTTCTGATTGAGCTACTTTTTTCACCCTGATGCGCCTTTCATCGGCCCACTTTGATTGGGCCAAAAATTTCTTAACTTCTAAGGCTTGGATGATCATTTCTTCTCTATCTAATAATGGGCCTCCAATGAAAGTCTGCCCTCCTAAGACATGCCCCCAGAATGCCCTCCCTGTTTGTTCTTCTTCTCGGTCTTTCATAGTAGATTTTGAGTGCCCCTAGTCTCTAGATTGCTCCCCACCAACCACCCCCAAAGCCCTTGGTTTTAATCAGACAGCTTGCTCAACAAGTACATCTATGCTACATCTCAAAAGAAAGAGAATGAAACAAGGCTCTCTTGTAGAAACTGATGTGAGATGTAGCCTAAGAATCAGAGAGATGAATAAAGTATTCAAATATGAAAGTTGTCCTGACAATTTTTTTTCTTTTTCTACAAAGTTGCCAAAAGTCTCCACCTAGGTGATAAAAAATTAGGATCCTCCTTCTACAAACTGAGCTCTAAGCAGCTATCAGAGAAGCGTTGACCAAAAAGCTTGCTCCAAAAGAAACAATCGGCTCCAAGTCCTCCACTCAAATTGTCTCTTCTGCTTTTGTTTCTTCTAAGGATCCTACAATATGTCATGCCAGTGCTACCGCTAAGAGAGAAAAAACTTCTGAGAAGGGGAAAGTAGTAAATAATAACCAACAGAAGAAGTCAATCAATGGAGATGAAGCAAGCAAAAAAAGAACAAAAAGTGAAGCCAATCCCTCCTCCCTTTCTAGGATTATTACTTTCTTCAGAACGTTTATATATCTTCCTTTTATGGAAGTAGTGATGAAACTGTGGATATTTTGTGTTGTACTATTACTTTGAAACTCAAGTGCATGGACTCTATTTGGGTCCCTTTCTCCTCCTGCTTGATTGCCTTAATGGTTTGCTTATCCTTTGGTTCTCTTTCCAGTTGGCTTACCTGCATATTATGTATGTGGGGTTATTTTTGTTTATACTTGTGGACTAATGGATTTTATCAAGAATAGAGGGGGGAAGAGAATGGAATATTCTTTGCTAGAATGTTAGAGGGAATAACTCTGATAGAAGATGGAATGCAATTCATAGCAAAATTGCAAAATCAAACTATGACATTGTTTGTCTCTAGGAAACAGAGCGTGAGCACTTTGATCTTTCTTATATAAAAAAATTTATGTCCCACCTAATTTGATAGTTTTGAATTCTTGCCCTCTTCTGGAGCTTCAGGAGGTACCATTATCATCTGGAAGGGAGCTCGTTTCTGTAGTCACTTATTTTTTCAGAATGAGTATGTGCAAACGGTTGAATTCGGGTCCCTAATCTCTGGTTCTCCTTAGTTCTTATCTAACATTTATGCTCCATGCACCCTAAGTGGGGAAATTCTCTTTCTGGAATGGTTCAAAAATATTGAAATGCCTAGTGATGAAGATTGGATTGTTCTTGGAGACATCAACTTGATCAGATCTCCAACTGATAGAAATAAGCCAAGAGCGGATGTTCATGAAATGCTTGCCTTTAATAGAGGAATTAGTCAGCTCGGTTTAGTCAAGATTCCTCTTAAAGGCCGCGTGTATACTTGGTCGAATATGTAGCAAAATCCCCTCTTGGAGCATCTAGATTGGTTCTTCACTTCAAATTCTTGGAATTCTAATTACCCGGGACCCTAGCCTCGGCTCTATCTAAAGACACTTCTGATCACATTCCTTGCCTCATCACAATCAAAACCGACATCCTAATGTTGGGAAAGGGTATGCTACGATAGCGCAAAATAAAATTTTCTACCACACTCAACCAGGAAACCATATGAGTAGAGGATCATGAATCATTACTACTTGATGTGCAGTGTATCGGAAGAAGGGTTGGAGCAGACTGGTCCAACACCATGCTCGTCGATGTAGAGTAAGCAACCATCAAACTCTAACAAGCTCTGACAACTTCTGACAACTCGCCAACAAGCTTCGAGCTCCTATCGTAGATCTGATTAGTGCCGCAATAGTAATAATGCATCTACACTATCCATACGTCCTGGGGTGAACCGTTGAATGCTAGTGTGCTAGCACCGCACATACAACTAGGGTTTCAAAAGGTCGGTGGAGAGGGCACGGGTAGGGTTTTAGAGTGGCTCAACCGTATGCCTCTCTTTATATAGATCATATTATAGGCTCCAATGTTGGTATCCCATCAGGACTCTAGTCCCCACGAATCATAATCCAATTGAACCTTTTACGAATCCAATCTGTGTGTCATGTTTCAACCCATTAAGTATGTGACCCGTTAGGTTTTCATGTACAAAACGGCTACGCCTCGGAATCCCTTTTCGAACCGAAATTAATAGCGGTCCCTAGCATGCCTTATTGACTCACGAATATAAATAAAGATCATATCGGTTAAACCTTGATATACATATGCACCAATTCCTTTGCCTCACGATATCAATCAATCTCAAGATGAGACGTGTCATCCTAGTGATAGCTCAACCATTCACTCAATCTTTACTCAACTTATGATTAACTCTTTAATCATATTGGCATGGATATGCACTTTCTAATCCAACCACATTGAGGGGGCCAGAGATATATCTCTTTTTATATAGGAGGGGCCCATTCTATCTCGATTGCTCACACCACATGACATATTTTATAGCAAACTCGAATACTACCTTTATAACTAGCCAGTTACGGAGTAGCGTTTGGTGGCTCCTAAGTATGCCATTACATATTTTTAGTGGATCAATGGTGATCTCAGGTTTAAGGATTATGTAAGTATACCATTTGAGATTACAACTGATGCACATCATATAATAATCCCAATAATATCTCAAGATAGGTCTATCCAATACCATATTTTCTAACAAATATCCACATTATTCATTTGATATCTCTATATCTATGACGTATAAAACATGATTATCAATTAATACATATGATAGTCTATTAATACATCCGTGAAACATATGGACTTTTAAAGTGCATATGTATTAATTGATGTGCACTTTAAAGCTCCCTTCTATTGTGGTAAAACAAATTGATGCTTATATGAGACATTGTCTTTTTTGGAGGCTCTGATGTCAACAACAATAAGCCACCCCTGGTAGCCTCAAAAATGGTATGTAAACAAAAATCTAAAGTTGGCTTGGGAGTCCTTAATTTGAGAACACAAAGTGATGTTCTCCTTTTAAAGAAGAGGTATTTCCTTATATATCACTAAAAAAACTCAAAATACCCGGATATGCCATCAGTGTGTCTATGACATGGGCCCGCCTTAATCACTGATAGTAGCATATCAAGGATTTTAAGTTTTTTTTTGACATATGAGGAATTATCTCTTTAAAGAATCTGCACAAAATTTTTAACACGGCTGATCTCCCTTTGTTTCATCTCTTATGGCAGAATTATTACTCTAATGGCAAATTGCCTGGGTTTCAAAATAAGATATCTTTCTCGTGGAGGGACATAGTCAAATTGCTTCATCTTTTCAAAGGCATTGCAATAGCTCATATTGAAAATGGCACAATAGTTCTTTTCTGGCAAGATCTTTTGGAATGGTATTGGAACACAGATCCCCTGAGTTGCACTCATTTGCAATAAACAAAAACATCACTTTAAGTAACTTTGTGAGCTTGGAGCATGTACAACAACTCTTTAGCCTGCCATTAACTACGCAAGCTTTTTAGCAGTTCACTGAGCTGGAGGATCTTCTTCATCATCTTATTTTGACTGAAAATGAGGACCAATGGAGATACATCTGGGGTAACAATACCTGCTCTTCTTCCAAAGCTTAAAAAACTCTCATTGGTCACACAATAGTCATCCCAGCTTTTCAGTGGCTTTGGAGCTCCTCTTGTCAGCCCAAACAGAAAGTGTTCTTTCCGTTGCTCTTGAAAGACAGACTGAACAGTAGAAGTCTCATTTGGTGTAAAAATATATTCTTAGAGTCTTACACTTGTGAGATCTGCACTCCTCAGAGTCATTAATTCACCTTTTCTTTCATTGCAACTTTGCCAGATCTTGTTAGCATCAATAGGCTTGCATTTCTCCAGACGTATTCAACCTTCCAAACTAATCGTTCATTTTAAACGAAATCTGACAGTCCCTTTCTTTATGGACGTTATTATCGTGATGGCATGGAGTATTTGGAATGAAAGAAATGATTGACCCTTCACATTTAAAGACCCAAGAGTCCGCAATTGCAGATAGCATCAACCAACAAATGCGTTCCTATCTCACTTCGATCAGTTGAATTTGTTTTGCCTTTTTTGTCCTTTTGTTGTATTTTCTCAGACCTGTTTCTTTTAGTTATATATCTATTAATCGTACTGTGTGCCCCTCTTGTTCTATATGAAAATTTAAGTATTTAAAAATAAACTAGGTGTAGCTTAGTTGGTTAGAATTCTTATGGCATAACCTGTCCATCTGGGTTATAGTCCTAGACTCGGTACGTGTGTTTATAGTTTCCTTAGAATTAATTCTTAGGATGGAATAGTACAACGTGTATTAGGATGCACCGACATTGATGTGTGTAGACATGAATGCGGTGTGTAACTTGGTACTTAAAAATTAAGTATTTAAAAATAACTGACTTAGTAAACCCTTAAAAGCCAAATATATAATTTGGGATGGTAACAAATAATAATTGCAATAACAATACAAAGAGCGCTAAATCAGAAACATGAGTATGTGAGCTGCTAACCGATGCCCCCACAACCTACCAGGCTTGGATCCTAAGAATTTGGGATGGTAACAAATAATAATAATTACAATAACAATACAAAAGCACGTTAAATCAGAAACATGAGTATGTGAGCTGCTAACCGATGCTACATAACCTACGAGACTTGGGCCCTAAGGTATTTTTTTTCGGCTGTTAGCCGATTCTTAATTACTTTCGTGTCCATCAAGCATGAGGCTCGAAGGCTACTCCAAGCACTTGTGGTCAATACTCATGTCCTTGAGTATTTAAAAAGAGCCGACTTAATCAACCCTTGAGAACCAAATATATAATTTGGGATGGTAACAAATAATAATTGCAATAACAATGCAAAAGCGCGTTAAATCAGAAACATGAGTACGTGAGAGCTGCTAACCGATGCTCCATAACCTACTAGACTTGGGCCCTAAGGTAATTTGTTTCGGCTGTTAGCCGATTCTTAATTACTTTCGCGCCCACCAAGCATGAGGCTTGAAGGCTACTCCAAGCACCCAATTTTTGTTATACAGAGGATAACAAAAAAAGACTAAAAAAATTAGATTCACCAAATTTAGACATCTTAATATTTATTTATGAATTTATCAATATTTAACACATTCATTTATATATGTACACATATGGGGGGACCTATATAAACAGTAGCTACAGTAACTTGTCTTCTTAAAATCCCTACAACTCTAGCCCCTTTAATATATATAATAGATTTATCAATATTTAACACATCCATTTAATTATGAAAAAAATAGTGTTACTTTCATGTATGCATATAATTTTAATATGTAGACGACAGTAATACTAAACTAACTAAATTTATTTTATATTTTTTGAGTTTTAGATATTTTCCTGTGCATTTTAGATTATTTCAGCCGATCTATCAATATAACTATTATTCCTTTCGCTATTTTTTCGGAATTTCCTAAAAGAATATGTGTACGTATACATACATGTACATGTATGTAATAGATGCCTATGAATCCAGCAACCAAAGCTATTCAAAAGGACGGATTTGTACACAAATGACCATTTATAAAATAATAGTGAATACTTACCACATCCTTGTTAGGCCCAGTGGCCCACCCATTATTCCTCCTTCCAATTCCGATGATCTCACTCCTGGGCAATAGTCCTCGAGCACCTTGGTTGCCACCTCGCCATCGTCCCTGCCCATGACCCACGGCCCCATCGATGCTATAGCTGGCCATCCAGCTTCGCCACTTCGGATGATGATGACCTTGCCACACTATAACACGGTGGAGAATTAAAGGCTAGCTTTTCAACCTCAAAAACTAGCAAATACAACCTAAAAAAACATTGAGGCTAGCATGGCCGACCTCCAATACCTCTGTCTCAAAAAGGGGTATTTTCAAGCAACCATCTGAAGTTGGTCTCAAAATGAGTGGGTCGAGGCAGTCTGAGTCAGCCTCATATTCTCACAGAGACACACGGGTTTTGTCTCAATGCTCCTATGTATACTGAGGCTATAGCTTGCTGCCTCAAGCACACTGAGACAACTATGGCTGCCTCAAAATCTCAATACAACAATATCCAAATATCTTGATTCTTAAAAACATAAAATATGAATACTATGATAGATCATCCATGCAAAATAAAGGGCAATGTACATGGAACAACCGTAAACAAAATATCATCGTTCAATGGTTGTTGGCACACAAAAGGCACCATCTATCGATCATCCAAACACAAAAGGAAACATTCTTGCGAGTTTCATTGTCCATACACAAAAGGTGACATCATGAATCATGTACACAAATGGTGTGGCTAATGGGAGTCTTGCAATAGACAATCTGTAAACTTGGCCATCTTTTGCAAAAGAAACTCGACTGCCTGCGATTTGAATTAGAAGTCCGATTAGAGCTACATAAAAAATGTTTTGATTCAAAACAACATGCAATACTCTTTTCATGCCCAACAATTATGCCTGACTGAAAGTTTTGGCAATAAGAAATATAATGACATTACTTGTTCAATAAAAAAAGAAATATAATGATATGGACCATTTAAATAACTCAACTCTAAAGCATTGAATTATACACTTGAAAAATAACATACATGTAACTGAAGAAAGAATTTGTCTATTGCATCCATATTTTTACAATGAACGGACTAAAAATCCTCTATAGCTAGTGTCCCATGCTTAAAAAAATAAATAGCACTACTCCTAAACAATTCTAACTCCAGGCCAGGTGCATAGAATAGGCTAGAATCAGCATTGCCGAATCAAAACTTAAGACAATAAGGCACGCGGTTTTGATTACAAAGATGCACCAGAATTATGCACGCAAGAGTCCAATGGGGAGCCACCAAATTTCACATGACTAAAACTAACACCTAATCATTGCGTTGTATTGTTAGAACTACTCCTAAGTTCTAAAGTCTAAACTATTTTATGCCAAATTATACAAGAACTAGAAGAAACATCAGTAAGATACAACAGGAAATGTAATATACAAAAACGACAAAGGAATAAATTTTTTTCCACATTCATTATGTGTTCAACTGTTAGCGTTTCACTAGGTAAATGAAACCAGAGCAGAGGACGCCCAAGGATTCAACTGCCTTTCACGTAACAGACAAGAGTAGCAATACACGTAATAACATTCTTTGAAGGAAACTTACAAACAAAGCTCTTATAAAACGTGCTAATACTCTTTTAGACGAGTCAGGATCAAGGTTTAACTTACCGATCGGCCGTCGGTTATCGAGCTCGGGAGGTTATCGAAAATTCACGATTATCGCGATAACCGCTCAAAATTCGGCTAAAATTCAGACAAAATTCATTTACTAAAATTTAAAATTTGATCAAAAATTTGTCAGGATCGCCTTTCGGTAACCGGTCGAATCGAACCGGTTACCGAGCGATTTTCTCGATTTATCGAGCAGTTTTCTCGAATTTTTCGTATTATCGGTAACCGCTCGGTTTTCTCGATTTATCGAGCGGTTTTCTCGATTTTCAGTGAAGTTTAATAAAAAATTTAAAAATTGGCTCAATCTTGTAAAATCAATAACTAATTCATCTAAGCTTTAAATCAAGTGAAACAAATTTTTTGGATTTCCTTGTAACATCATCTACATGATAAAAGTATTTATACTCATAAAAAGTTGAAAATTTTCTGTGAGAAAATGTATTTGTTAAACCAAGTTTAAATACATAGTTTACTCTTTGCTAATCCAAAAATCATGAAACTAATTTTGTTAGTCTTATTACATGATCCTATATCTTTTAAAAATACATAAACTCATGAATTAGTTATTGTAACATGTATGATTATGTAAATGTGTTGCGACTAGATTAATTCATAACTCACCCATCACACTTCTTAAATTAGTGAAATCACTTTTATTAGTTTATTTATACTATGCTTTATGTAGGAAAAATAATAGTAGAAATGAAAAAGTTAATTACAGTGCTGTTTCTTAACATATTCACTTTATGTTTGTGAACTTTGAAAAATCATAGAGAAATTAATAAAACTCTAAATGAAGTGAAATCAATTTTAAAAATCCTCTTATGACACGTACTTACGTAAGAAAAATATGTGTTTGCATGTTAAACTTTTACTTAACATGAATTAATAATTGAGCTGCACGTTTCAACTTTTTTCATTTTTTTCAAACTTCCTCCCTATAGAATATGATGCAAATGACATTATTTTTGAAAAGTTTTTTCATATAAGGTCTTATAATTGTGTATAGTATTTTAGGATTTTTTTGAAATTTTTTATTTTTTCAATTTTTTAATTTAAATTCGATTACCGTTCGGTTTCTAAAACTGTACCGAAACGATAAGATCGGTAGCCGCGAATTTTGATCGGTTATTGATAAATTGAACCCTGTAACGATTTACCAGATCTTCCACATTGGTAAGTGTTCATCTTATGAAAAAGATTAAATATTAAAAAATGTGAAAAGGAGTTGACACGAAGGTACTTTGGGCTTGGCTGTAGTGGTTTGGGTTTAAAAGCCCAGAGGATCCTAGAAGAGTCGATCCAGACTTGAGAGTCCAGGATCCAGTGCGCCGAGGAAACTTGCGGCTAAAGCACGCTGGCAGACGGCAGCGGCACAACCTTCTCCTCCTCATCAGCCACCGCCCACTCACTTGCTCAGCGCAAAATCCAAATCCACCGCACACACAAAACCCTAGGCGCCGGCCCCCAGCGCAGCAGCATCTCCACCGCCGCCGCCTCCACCTCGTGCTCCCCTCTCCACGCCTCGCGGGATGGAGCACGACGCGCACGCCGCCCAGGAGGGTTCCACCGTCGATGACTGGGCGCGCGACGACGCGGAGCCCATGCCCGTGGACTCCGGCGCTGCCCCCGTGGAGGAGGCCGCAGCGGATGCTACTGATGCCCCGCCCGCGCCCCCGGCAGAAGGTATCGCCCTCTCCGCTCTGTCTTTCTTTAGCTCGTGCTGTTTTACGGCTTATTCGCTTAGATCTGAGCCTCTTCGTTGCCGATCTGTCGCGTTTCCGCGCGCGAATACGTTCTAGTTGTGGTTAATGAGGGTTAGGGTCTCGTGTTTGTAGCTTGCTGCCGCGGGAGACGGGGCAAGGACGATGATGATTAAGTTTTTCGTGGTGATCTCTGCTAGTTCGGTTGGGTTTATAAGATGCTTAAGGACAAATTGAGCTACTTACTGGATCTTACCTAGTTCACGCTAGCTCCTTTAGTTAGATGGCCGTTTAGATTGAGTATCCATTGTTTTCACATGATAGATATATGTGGTTGTGTCCCTCTATGAGTAAGATGATGACCACCCATCGGATGTTAACTGACTGTGCTTCCGTTTGCTTTGTTGGTTCGTGATTCCGTAAACCACCCCTGAAAAAGTAAAGTCGGCGCTTACGTTTTGTTGTCGTGTGCTTTGTCAGCCAACAGGTATGACATGCATATTAATGATTTGCCGTGTTCAAAAAAGCTCTAGGCGGCAGGTTGGTGCATAGCGCGTCCTTGGGGTTAGGCAGCCTCTTAGGCAGGCTAGGTTGCAATGAAGCAATGGGGGGAGGGTGGTGGGTAGCACCTAGGCGGGCTAGGTGGCCACCTTTTGAAAAATCATTAGGCACTAGTTGGGCGGTTGGGGGCGACTAGCGGCTAACCTGCTTAGGCATCCCAACTCATCTCCATGGCAGGCAGTACGGGAAGATGAAGAGAGGAGGGAGGGAGGTAGTATGACAACCACCTCCCGAACCCTATTATCCCTCACCCTTATGCCATCACTCCCAGAGTTCAGTGAAGGAAGCGGCAGGGCTGCACATGTGGTTCATATCTGGATGTGTTTCTTCCCCGATGCCACACACGAACTACCTCCTGCCACTCAAGTGGTCTTCCTCCCGCCTCTGCAGCTGTGCTTCTTCCTTGCTGTCTTTCTAAGGATTCTCCCCAAACACTGCCCATGTGCTCCTCCTTGTCGCCGTTGCTGCGCTTTTTCTGCGCTACAGCTCTGTGCTCATCCATGCCACATCCTGTTCTCCCCTTGCGCTCTTTCCTGCGGCTTGTTGTTGCTCTCCCACCCTACAGCTTGTTGTTGCCCACCCACCGTACGGCGATGCCCAGTCCACCAAGTACTGTCCAGCACCTGCCTAACCGGTCCACCACTCCCTGGCGCCTAGCCTGCCGATTATGGCTAAGGCGTGGTGGTAGGGTGCCACCTAGCGCCTAGGCGGCCACCTAGGCTACTTTTTAAAACACTGGTTGGCCCCAAATCATCTGTAGAAAACACTTTTATTTACTAGTTTGCCACAGTAGGACCTTTATATAGGCTCTGACAAACATGGAAAGAACACCTGTCCTGCTAGTCCAGGTTGATGCACGTTCTGTTGTATCCACTGGTTCTATGTTTCCATGCACAGAATATGCAGTGTGGGCAGCACCTTTTATGCTTAACATTTTCCTTTTTTACCCCATAAGGGAACAAGTTCTCTGTTTGGTTGTTTCTTGTTGGCCAATACTGCTTGCACATACATTTTCTGATTCCTCTAAAAATTACAATATAGGAGGCCATGTTCCTGGCACTGAACTAAGACCTAGCGTGGACAGCACAATCTTTGTTTAAGTTTTTTTTTCCTTTTATCCGTCAAGGAAACTAGGGTCTCTTTTTGTTGTGTCCTTGTTCTTTCCATGTGGCACTGTTTCTTGTGTACCCAACAAGTTTGGATCCATCTGAAACCATGTGTAGGAAGCTTGCTCCCCTTTTCACGCACAATCTCATCGGGCCTAAGTCAGAGGAACTTGCCCCTATGCTTTTTAGTATTACGTTGGATGTGCCTTCACCCATGAAGCCATGTTCACCTCTTTGAAGAAATGATGCACAACATATATATGCCACTAAGGTTTCTAAACTTTGACTAGCTTTAGTTCTTCAACCAAATGTTATTAATTATTGAGCTAGTTTTAATGAGTCCAACAATGTGACCAACTGTCCATATTGAATGTCTTCTTGCTCTGTTGCAAGCTGTTTTGTGGGCTGCATCAGCTCTTTTTCATTGACTAAATTTAGAAAGTTCAACTCTATTCAGTTCGTCAAGTCTAACTTGGCAACATAATGACATCCCTGTTGTCATGGATTATTGTTATGGAGAGTTGACTGAAATGCTTTTGACTTAATCAAATGGGGCCAATTGTTTTGGATCTTTCATGGAACCTTTCTGCTTTTGTAGTTATACTTTTGTTGGAACATGAAATTTTTGTACGCTCAATTGGAATAGTACTCCCTCTGTCTCAAAATATAGGGCGTATTAGGATTTGGAAAAGTCAAACTTCGTAAATTTTGACCAACAATTTATCAAATTATATGCATGTTTTAATGTACAAAAGTTGTATCAATAGATCCGTATTTCATAGATCTTTTAATACGATATTGATTTTGTAGCAATTGATAATATATTGCAAAATAAATTAATGGTTAAAGTATACTTTCAAAGACTTTTCCAAATCCTAATACGCCCTATATTTTGGGACGGAGAGAGTAGCTGGAGAAAGAGGATTAGTCTTTTTTCTTGCTCATGTTTCATATATCTTTGCAAGATTTCATTCTGAATTTTGTAAGTAGGCTGTAGTCATTTTTCCCCCTCTGTATCTAGGAGAACTCAATAATTCTTTTCTCCAGCACATGATGATTTCCTTTGTGGCACCGTGCCATACACTTTGGTCAAGTTCTTCGTCACTATGTGCTAACCCTTCCATGACTTTGTGTACTTTCAGGTGTCAAGGAAATTCAGTCATCTCTTCAGTCCTTGGAGCTTAAGACAAATGGTATGTATTGCACTCTTGTTCAGGTTTTTAGTCCTGTCATTGTTGTTGAGAACTCAAATAAAAAATTATTTCCTTTGCTAATTTTGTGCCCTGTCCTCCATTTCATGAGAATTTTGGTAGATCGCAATGTGCTTTTCCCGACACAAATGATATGACCTCTAATTGTTAGATAAAAGTGGTTTCAAGATGCAATTCCAATCACACCATTGTTAATTTTGATAATATGTACTTCTTGTAATAGCTGATTCTTATGATCATGAAACAGTTATTCTTTCTTCTTTTATTCAGATAAATGGCAACTTTCTAGAGGTTTTAATGTTTATGTATGTTCTTCCTAATTATGTCATTAATTATTGCTTCATGTTGCTGCACAGAAACTTGCGGCAGTTCCAAAATCATTGTTACTGCTTCTTGGGCTTGTATTTTTTTTCTTGTGAATATAGACTCTTATGTAACTCTACTCTTGTATCACTCCAGTTGCTGCAAATGAAGATGCTCATGAGGTAGAAGATGTGATAGAGGAAAGAAAGCGGCACTTGAATGTGGTTTTCATTGGTCATGTTGGTAAGTTCAATATTCTTACTGATTGCTTTCTTTCAACCTTATTTGTTAGCTAGACATGTGGATAGGATAAGTTCTTGATTGATGTGTTTTGCTGTGTTGAAAGTTTACTGTCGGATATAGGGTTGTATGTGTTGGATTGTTGGGGCTAAACGATTCCTGAATCTTGATGACAGTTGTGCTCTTTGGAGGTTCATGATTGAATGTAAATGTAGTGATGGTTAGATTTGGGACTATTAATTCCTGTATTTATGCTTCATTGGAGATTGAAAGACACAAGTGTTATGAGCTTTGCCTACAGCTGCCATAATTGGAAATAGGGCCGGTTGGCAGGATAGCAGCAGCAGCAGATCACAACTTCCTTTTTATTAGGAGCTAAATTTGGTAGGAATCGGATTTGTTTTGATTAGGAGACAGAGTTTGATTTAGTTTCCAATTCAATAAGAGATAACTTAGGTAAGTTAAGATTTGGGGTCAGGTTAGGATTGTAATCACCTCCCTATATATTGAGAGGTAATATTCATAATAAAGGCAAGCAAAGAGTTATCCTCCTATCCCTCTGTTCCTATCTCCCTACCCCGGCTGTTGATTTCTCTCTCTCTCTCTCTCTCTCTCTCTCTCTCTCTCTCGGCCGAACCTCCCCCTCTCTCGGTCTTGTTCACCACAACGACAGGGAAGCTAGGGTACCGGCCTCGCCCTCCCATCAACCACGACTATTACCTAAGAAACCTACCACAAAACACAAGCCATAACACAAGTGTCTCAACAATCTCTGTCAGTGTATGTGATGGGTAGGTCTTCGAACTTTAGACCTTACAGGGAGTTACCTCAATCGCGGAGTGATTGTTCAATGCACCCATCCCTAATTTTCCGTGGCATAATAAATTGTGTTATTAACCCGGGGTTCTGAAACATTTCTTTGTCGAACTTTCTTTTAATTACATGCCGAAAGAAGTACATGAATGTTTTCTGAATTGATCAAAATAACAAGATGACATTGCCACAATTGCTTCTTTTTTCTTTTACCTTATGAGTACTTCACCATCACGAGTCAATTCAGGTGGGGAGTGGGAACTTGGAAGGAGAGAAAACATGTGCAACCTTTTGTAGTTAAAACTTAAAAGGTGTTTGTAGCATAGACATACTCAATGACTAACCAGATACAATTTGGCCAAAAAAAAGAAAACACTCATTTACTGAGAACATTTTCTTTAACAATATTAAGGTATTGAATCTATGTTTACCAATGATCCCCTAAGCGCCAGGCGCTAGTCGGGCATCTGACTAGCGCCTATCACCTGATCGGTCAGGTGGGCTAGGTGGCTAGGCAGGATGCTGCCGCCTGGCGCCTAGATGGCGTCTAAGCGGGCTGCTTAGGGTACCTAACTTTCAGACTCTCTTGTCAGAGTATCAGTGGTTGATATGCCTGTCTAGAGTACCTAACTTTTAGCTCCAAAGCATACGCCTTCCATCTTACTCTAAATTTTCATGTAACTGGTTCACCGGCTTATTGTTCTTGAGTGGCTTTTCTGGTACCATATACTAGTTGCTTCATTTATGTCGCTGCATATTTTTCTTAAATATTTGCATATTCAGTGAATTGTACTGGTAATGAGTTTTTTACTTCATTTCCTTAAGGCTCTTAAGGAATACATGTTAGCCTTAATTTTGTTGTTGCATGGTTCCAGATGCTGGAAAATCAACTGCTGGAGGGCAGATATTGTTCTTGAGTGGTCAAGTTGATGATAGGACCATCCAGAAATATGAGAAGGAAGCGAAGGATAAAAGCCGAGAAAGTTGGTGAGTAGTTCATTTGTGTTGCAGATAGGTCTTGAAGCATATGTTCCTATTTGCAAGATTGAGGTTTACTCATAGCGCATTTTGATCTTGGGCTATCTGACTGTTTATACTGCTAAATAAGATGGATGTTCTTTTTCCGTGTCTGCTTCTGTTGTATTGCAAACAATTTTTCGAGTTGACTGCTTCCTAAGTTTGTCTGCCACCTTATTTTTATGCGATGTTGGCTTATTCATTGATTGTATTAACAGTAAGAAAAATAATCTTCAGAAAAACTTATATCTATCGATTGTTGCCTTGAATTGTAAATAACCCAATGTCATTAAATTTTTGCTTCGTTTATAAGTATGTAAATATTTACTTTTTGAAAAATAGCATGTAAAACTAGAAAGAGAAAATACGACTAAGGGAGCAGACAGATTATTTGACTAGCTGTTTGCCGGGAAATATGCTCTGAATATCTATTTTCTTTCGAAGAAAAGTATAAAAAAATACATATGTTGGTATGACATGCTTGGAATATCTAAAATTGTTAGATAAGGAGAAAAAATGAATAATACTGCCTAGTTCTGGTAAACTGAGAGTAGAGGAAAGTTTGTGTTTTATGATTATTTATTGTATCTTACTTTTGCTAATAAAAAGAAACAAGATGATCCTGTGTCATATTGTACAGTTGCTGTTACATGAAACCTCAAATGTAGCAATAGCTCTTACCTGTTTGTATGGAAGGCCACTTTAGCCTACCATATTCTTCTTCAATAATAAGCAATTGAACGATAATGGAAGGATGCTATGGAGCGAACTAAATGGTAAACTGTATTAAGGATTGTGGTTTTTTCTGCAAACTTGTACATGTTTTTTAAACTTCAGAATGCAGTTAACTATTGCTATGCATCCATGAATAAGAAGCTGTAACCGATTCATGTTTCAAAGTATTGCATATTACCATGTTGCACAGTTCCTGACATGTTGAGAAATATAAATAAGATGCCTTGCCACTGAATAAAAAACATTTTTTCACTTCTTTTTAGTTTTTATTATGCTAAGTTGTATCTCAATCTGTCAGTTGCAAAATAATCTTCAATCCAGCACATTGCTACTTATTTTTGTTTATAATCCAAATACTCACAGGTACATGGCTTACATTATGGACACAAATGAGGAAGAGCGAGTTAAGGTATCCTTTTTCATATTTGATTTTTACTGGCTGATTCATCATTAGTGCATTAGATCTCTACTTTTTTTTTGTGGTGTTAATGCACTCTTTATTGAAGAATGCAATGTTATTACGATTTATCTAATTAGTTCAGTCTAACTTGATGCACTCTAACTTGATGTACTCTCTAAATTGTAGTCAACAGCAACATAGTATTTTATTCTGAATGCAGATAAAAATTCTATCCAGGTGTTTGTCTTTGTAAGCTTGTTCCTTTTCTTATGACAGTTGTATTTTTTTTCCATGTGTTCAGGGAAAGACTGTTGAAGTTGGTAGAGCCCACTTCGAGACAGATAACACACGATTCACTATTTTAGATGCACCGGTATTGTTCTCTTACTATGTTACATATGATACTCCATGTACTTGGGTGGAAGTTTATTATTTTTTACGACATTGCTCTCGTTATTCTGATCTTATTCAAACTGTTTTAATGTTGATCAGAATCCATTTGGTTGATTCTGTTTAACGACAGGAGCAACCTGAAAACCTGATAGTTTCCTACTTCCCTTTTTTAAGGCTATCCTTCTGTAGTTTCAAGTTCTTGTATAATTTTTACTAGAGGGTAGACATAAAAGGCACCATTGTTAAATAGGATTGACTTATCATTGAATGGGCTTGTGTTGATTAAAAAAAAAAACCATGCCATCATTTGGTGACTATGTTCTAGAGTCTAGATGAGCGTTTAAGTCTTAACATTGACATAACATAATTCTAGAAACAAATGATTTCACTTATTTTTAGAAACATGTCATGATACCTCTTAACTTTCCCAAACTAATGTCATTGATTAGTCCAGGGATCGTCAGTCTGAGTAATTCCTTATCTTTTTGTATAGATCATTTCCCTATTTTGGGTAACCCTCTGCCATTCTGATTCATGCTTCTATATCTCACACTTGTTAGGTAGACATGAAAGTGACTGTTCAATATGTGTATTGTAGGTAGACATGAAAGTGACTGTTCAATATGTTTATTGTAGTTGTTACTTTTTCTGTGCCCAGCTAATAGTTCTCGCAAACATATGCTGTTCCCATTTACATAAATTCTTGATGTATGGCTGGTACTTGTTCCGTATGTGACTAGTTTACTATATATGTTGATTGAGCTGAATGTTTGCTTCTTGTATGGTGTTTGTTTAAACGGATGGTTTGGGCTTGCAGGGTCACAAAAGTTATGTTCCAAATATGATAAGTGGTGCATCGCAAGCTGACATTGGTGTTCTGGTATCCATTTGATTCTTAGCATTGTTTGGTGAACTTGCATTTAGCTTAGACATTACTTTGGTTGTGAATACGTATCCTTTCCTTTTTTTTAAGGTCATATCAGCTCGAAAAGGTGAATTTGAAACTGGTTATGAAAGAGGAGGGCAGACCCGTGAACATGTACTACTTGCAAAAACTTTAGGTGTTGCTAAGCTGATAGTTGTCATCAATAAGATGGATGAACCTACTGTAAAATGGTCTAAGGAAAGGTATGCTTGATAAGACATCTTATATTAAATTCTACAAAAATGAATTTATATTATAGCTTGCACAACTGGTGGAAAATAATCAAATGTGATATATGTTACAGATATGATGAGATTGAAGGAAAAATGGCTCCTTTCCTCAAATCTTCAGGGTACAATGTTAAGAAAGGTAGTTATTATTCCACTTTTTTTATGTACTTTGAAGTCTAAATTATTGTGAACACTCATTTTCAAGCTTGAAACTCATTGTTTTCATATTATCATTGATTTCTATCGAGTGAAGTTCTGTAGTAGTCACACTTGCAGATTGTGCCTTAAATATTGATGTTTCCTCAATTGATGCCTCTTTTTTCTTCATGTTTAAATAACTAAACTGATCACTTTGTTGTCTGTGATAAGTTCACAACCATGTTATGATCACACTGATCATCAACTCAGAGAGCCCATAGGAGCCTTATTATCTTATTATATTATCTGTTTGTACATTGATAAGAAATTTATGGCATGGAACCAGCTACCAGAACATTGATTTGCTTTTCCATTACAACGCCTGATGTAGGTAGAACAATATATGGTAATGTTATCTCTTAACTATTTTTCATTGGCTTTGTTATCAGATGTGCAATTCTTGCCAATATCTGGTCTTATGGGAACAAATATGAAGACTAGGATGGATAAAAGCATTTGTAGTTGGTGGGATGGCCCATGTCTTTTTGAAGTTTTGGACCGTATCGAAGTTCCTTTACGTGACCCCAAAGGTCCAGTAAGGTTAGATGGTTATGCTTTTGTGTTATACTGTATGTACCCCCACTATTCAAAAGTATATAATGCTTTGGAGATACATAGTCTCGAGTATGTATCTCTGGAAATCAGTTTCTGTATTACTATGTTAGCAAATACATTTTATTGTCAAACCATGAAATTTCTGTATTACTATGTTAGCAAATACATTTTATTGTCAAACCACTTTTCATGGCAAATCTAATGCTATTATTTCCACATTGTCAACATAAACAGTTTTTTGTTAGTGATTAGATTATTATTTGTTATTTATGGCTTTATGTAGATGTTAGAAATTGAAAGGTCTTTCTCATGAACAATTAATGCAAAATCTTTTTTATTTTTTGGTTTTGTACAATCTTATGGAGAAAACTGCTTGAATTATTGTCTTCATTGCCGGATGCAAGATTTTTATATTTGTAACAATGCAGGATGCCAATAATTGATAAGTATAAAGATATGGGCACTGTTGTGATGGGGAAATTAGAGTCCGGTAGTATCAGAGAGGGTGACAGTTTGTTGGTTATGCCAAACAAGGTATATTTTTTTCATTCCTTTTCTTTTTTGCTGCAACACATTTGGCATACTTGATCTCCTCGAGCCAATCCTGTTTTGCAATACTTCTTGCTGTAACAGTCCCATGTGAAAGTCATTGGTATAATGTTGGATGAGAGCAAAGTACGTCGTGCTGGACCTGCGGAGAATGTCCGTGTCAAATTATCGGGAATTGAAGAAGAGGATATAATGGCTGGTTTTGTACTTTCCAGTGTTGGTAAGTTTATGTTCAGGAAAAGTTAATATAGTATTACATTCTCCAACTGGACAGCTCTTGACATTTGTGTAATTTCTGATTTTTTTGGTTATAATGGTCAAATTCTTCTTTGATAGTCATTCAGCCTAAGGACAAATGGGTTGTCAGCCTAACAAATTCTTCTTTGATAGTCATTCAGCCTAAGGACAAATGGGTTGTCAGCCTAACAAATTAACATGCTAATTTGGACTGGTTTATATTGGGCTTGACAATGGAATGGCCGAGTTGGCTGTGCCTTCTCCGTCATGAAAGGGCTGAAATGGGTTGGGCTGGTCATAAATTTGTGGTATGATATCACTAATGAACTGGCAACACACAATGAATTTTGTGATACAGTTACCTAATGGCAGTTCAAAATTTAGCATTAAAGAGCTTTTTCTTTTATCTGTTATGTTCTATTATTCCAAAATATTGGTGATGTTTCAATAATTAAATGAGTTCTGCTTGATGTGCTGCCTGTGAATTTACAAAGATTTGTATGAGTTCAGCTTTAGATCATTTTGTAATTTGTCTTGCCATGTTCTCATTCTATGATGTCTATCCATGCAGCTAATCCTGTCGGTGCTGTGACTGAATTTAACGCTCAATTGCAGATTCTAGAGTTGCTTGACAATGTAAGTATCACATGTTTCTTGAATTGTATAATAAAAAACTTGATTCCACTCGTCATGTTTATGTGATGTGTGTTATCCTTTTTGCTGGGTGCCAATATGTCGAATCATGTTTTCCACGTACTGGGATACTGATACACATGATAGCATGTCATAAACTGTTCATGCAATTTTTTGTTTGACTTTAGAAGTTCTTTTAAACTGATATTGGAGGCTATCTCTGTTCAATTTCTGGCTTATACCATGTAACTTGCTATTCTGCTAGAAATTTCTGTATTCATTTACTGCTGGATATTCAATGTACAATATAAATGCTTGTTGTAAGTTTATATGTAATCACATTTAATATGACACTGTTTAGTATTTGGTACTTTGAGTTTTTTACATCAGCTCTAAATTTTGTTTGAAAAAGTCCACTAACCATCCAGTCACAGTTTGGAAATTCTGGTTGGGATGCTGGTACAGGACTGTCATTTTGAGCAGTTTTTGTTATTCTGAACTCTGGCTACTATGTTATCTTTTGGAAATTTAAAATTATTTAGACTTTGAAATAAAATGTACTCCCTCCATCTCAAAATAGATGACGATTTAGCCTCTTTTACAATGTTCAAAATACATGACATTCTACGATTTCGAGATAACTTTAGTCCAAGTTTTCCAATTTTACCCTTTCCATTAAGTAACTTCCTTCCTAATGCAAGTCTCATTTCTCACGCAATATATGATATTAAAGAGGGTAAGATAGTCATTTTATCTTTCACCTTAATACTTGTGCGCAACTCTAAAACGTCATCTATTTTGAGACGGAGGTAGTATGTTTTAACATGATTGAGTCTTACTGCCTCCTGCCCATGGTCTGAAATTTTTAGAGTAAAAAAATGGGTATTTGAAAGTTTATTTTACACCATACCATGCATATTCATTATGGTACGATTGAGGATAGTATCTGTTTAGCCAGTGTTGATTATTTTTTACACTCCCCTGAATGTGTTAGGCTATTTTCACTGCGGGCTACAAAGCAGTGTTGCATATCCACTCTGTTGTTGAGGAATGTGAGATTGTTGATCTCATAGAGGAAATTGACATGAAGAAAAAGAAAGAAGCAGGTCCAAAGAAGAAGCCAAAGAGGAAGCCTCTTTTTGTGAAGAATGGTGCGGTTGTTGTTTGCCGCATTCAGGTATTCTCTGATAACATATCAACATCATTCGTGTTGAAACTGTTAATTCCAGGTTTCACTGATTCTGGTGTGTTTCGGATTTAGGTGAATAATTTGATATGCATAGAGAACTTCTCTGATTTTCCTCAGCTTGGAAGGTTTACACTTCGAACTGAAGGTAAAGTATGCATGCTTGGAAGCGCAATTTATTTCCCATCTGGAATGAATATGAAGAGCATGTGATGCAACTAAACATACTATGTTTTCATTTTGTTTGCTCTTTTTGGTAGCCACTTCAGCCCTTTACTTTTTGTTTGAATTCATTAGAAAACTTGCCTATTTGTATTTTGTTATTTTATAAGGTCCTTTTTCTTTTGACCCATACCATGTTCTTTTGTATGATAGTTCAACTATTTGTCAAATTACTTACCATCTCATTTACCTCGACGATTGCAGGAAAGACAGTAGCTGTAGGGAAAGTTGTTGCAGTTCCCCCTGCTGGCAACCCAACATTTTAAGCTTAACCAATTTTGAACAGGATGGTAGGCAGTGAAAAAGCTAATTATATTTATTAACTTTTCTGGGCTTTTCACATATGGCAATTACCTTTCTTGGCAGGAGAATGAAGCGGTGCTGTCCCTTAAGAGTTTTTGGAATATGTGAGATTGGTTGTGGAGCATACATTTTTTTCCCAGCCCGGCTTGAAAATCGTCAATGATTTAGGCATAGCGGTCAATATTTAGATGGGTTGCATAATTTACAGTTCTGGTTACTGGTAAGAGGTTGTAAAATCGTTATGGATAAAGTGCACCAACCTTCTAATTGTGATGTTGTTACTTGTGCGTAAAATGTTATGACTACCCAGTTTTCGTGTGAAATTGAGGATTTGATGGCCCCAAGTGTGCAGGTTACCTAATTTACCGTGTAACCTGCTGTACAATGCACTATCATACAGGTACAACGTCGTCCCTCATTTTGAGTTCTTGCTGCCACCTCAATTGAGAAGTTGGCGTGCTGCTACTCTAGTAACTGCATACGAAACGGAGGAAGGCAAGGCTTGCGCTATTGAGGGTAGAAGCATTTGCAACGCAATGTTTGATGAACCTGATGCTTCACACCAATGAGTATGGTTTTGAAGCCATAGCTCTCGACACAGCCTTCGCTTGATCAAGGGAACTGTAGTTTGTCTCTTTCAGGGCAACAAGAGGAAAAGGCAAGGAAGATCACCGTAGGTGGGAAAAAAATTAGTGGTGTGGTACCAAGATGTACCTCAGGTGCCAATAGCGAGTAGGAATCTCAAGCGGATCACCATCAATAGCTTACAACTGAAATGAAACTCGTTTGGAGTTCACTGTACGGTGATCATTGAGACCAGAATGACGGATAATCTGAGCGTACTCCTTTCTGCTCGGAGAAAATAGCCATGAGACAGAAACATTAATCCCACGAAATAGTGAAGATGACCAAATTAAACATCATGAACATAAGGAGTGGTTGACTGTGATGAGAGGTGTAAATGAAGAGAGGACGATCATTATAACTGAACGAGAAGACATGAGATGATGTGACAATGGTGGGACACTTGAGCGACTTGTTCAATACCAAGAATTCCCCGAAGGTGGTCGCGTCTATTACTGTTCAAGACCAAGAATTAGTCTATGGAGACCATCTACGTGCCCATACCCATGACTAGAATTCCCCAAAGGTGGTCGCGTCTATTACTGTGAAAGATTGCCAATCGTGATATCCAATTGAAATGAACCACTTGTGAATGGAAGCAACATCACTAAAAAATACGAACTATGTATTAGCAACAAAAAGCAAAGGTTGTACCATACACACTGGCATACTCGTACTGAAATCTAATAGCAGTAGCAAAATGAGCTTGGTAATGCTCAATAGTGCCACGAGACTGGGTATCAATCTTATATTTACACTGTTGATTGCTTAAAAAAGAAGGTAAACGCACCTATATGGTGTTGTGTATATAGAAGTGATAAGGAAAAGCAGAAAATGTCGTTGAAAGGTGCGTAGAGATAATCCAGTCACTGCTGAGATCCAATAGTGGGTCTAGTATTTTCAACTTGGGTGTGCATACCTGTCGCACTCATGCCTGGGTGCGTAGCTGTGTGCGCCCCGTCTTGCTCATGCCCACACCGCATCCTGCTTAGCTCAAGTCCGCGCTGTTGCCGCCGTTGCCCTCCAAGTTTGAGCCTGTCCCACGCCACACCCCGCCACTGTGACCCCCGCCTTGCTCGCGCCTGCACCACCACCGTTGTTCATCTCAGGAATGTGGTCATCACGCAGTCACACACACGGTCTCAGCCTCTTAGGAATCAACGCACACACACGCAGTCGTCACTCGTACCTTGAGTGCGTCTGGGCCGCTATGCATGGCTGCGTGGGCAATGGGTTGTGAGGTGTGGTTGTATCAACGCCGATCAAGTCATGGTGATATGGGCTTGAGTCAAACCTGTCCAAATAGGTCATACCTACTGGGCTGGTATGAGGCCTATCACTGTTGGCATGGCTCAGGTACGACACAACACAGGTACTTGAGGAGGCATGTTAAATATTGCAAGCAAAATTCTAGGGCTTGTAATGAAATCATGTAATTTTCGGATCATACGTTGTACTCTTTTTTTTCTTTCTAATATAAAGGTTTTTAGCGAAACAACCAATTAATAAATCTCATTTTTATCTAATTTTAATATCTATTTTTTAGAATTTTATAGCTATTATTTTTTATTTTTTCTATTTTTGGATCTCCTTCATACCCCACTGCAGCACTGCTTCGCGCCCATGGCTTGGCTCCACTCCACCCATGACCCCTCCACCGTACCCATGCTTGGCTTCCTGCCTCCACCTATGACCCCTCCATCATGCCCGTGTCTGGCTTCCTGTCTCCACCCGTGACCCCTCCATCGTGCCCGAGCCAGCCGTGCCGCGCCGTGCCACCAGGCCACGCCGTGCTTTGGGCCGCATAGTGCCGGCAGGCCTCGCCATGCCCCCAGGCCAGCCATGCCACTAGACTGCAAACGTGCCCAGACCGGTCCAGTCAGACACGATGGCTAACAGGTCGTGTCATGGGCCAAGGGTGCCACACGCGGGCCCAAAAAACGAGCAATGTCGTAGCTTGATTTTAGATCCGATTCAAAAAAGGAGTATGAGATTATCCGCTAATTTCTCTCCTAATTTCTTCAGTTATTTTCATTAGTAAAACATGCCCCATATCCGTACTTGGTAACGAGGCGGGGAGACTAGAGGACTAGAGTGAATAGAAAAAGTGGGTAAATTATTTGAATTTTAGGATTTTTTTTATTATGTGGGAGGAGAGTAGAGGAAAGATGACGTGTGAACTAGCTTGTGTTTTATATAGTTGATATATAGAAAAAAAAAATTGCACAAAATTTTAGTGTATATATGTACACTCTTGTCTCTACAGTAGGCCCACCAATGCTTAGACCCCTCGTTCAAATGGTTATATATATCTTGTAGCAGCAAAGACAAGTTCTTTCTCTGCCTCCTCTTGCCAGATCCGCTGAATACAAGAAACCTTCTCCCATGCAGATAATTTCACTTGGACTTGTACCTCTATGACCCCTGCCCCCATGCACGCGCTTCTCTCTTTTTGTTTCGTTAATATGATAGGGGAAGTGAAGCAACGGTTTGATTCCTCAATTTTCAGGGAGATCGTGATCATTGCTTGTTGGACTATTGTAGTCACCGCAATAGCATAATTCTCAACAATGATCATCGTCCTTTGAGGGGTGGAGGAGTACGTAGCTTAAAAGATGAAGCAGTCCTTATTATGCATAGGCCTAAACCAGTGGCGATAGTTGAACTCCAATCCTGGCTAGAGTCTCTCTTTTGATTTTTGCTTATATAGTTTACGGTGTTCTCTTTGAACCTATGTCTCATCCTTGTAAATTGTACTACCTTTGTTTTCAAATAAATATTATTTAGTATAAGTGCAATCAAATTTTAGAAACTTTGATCACTAATATACTCAAAAGTATTAAGATTTTTCCCATAAAAATGATACTAGGAGATTTGTCATGCAAAATATTTTCAAATGGTTATATTTTCAGCAACTTTTAATAGCAAATTCTTAGAAAAAGCAATGGTAAAAACCATGTATCGGAGACCGTATCAATATCCTAGACAACAAATAAAAAGAATAGAGTTAGTACTTTTTACTCTTCTTACATCACAGTAGGGGTCTTTCCTCCTGTCTAAAAAAAAAAGTTGTGTTAGAGAGATAAATCCCCTGGTCCAGACCATATTCCAGCCCAGTTTTACTATAAAAGAAGGTACGATGAACGTGTTTCATGCATTTCATAGACACGAGTTGGTGATACAAAGCCCCAAGTTGGACACGCCATCACGTGCATACTCGCTAACACAACTTCAAAGAACTGGCATGCTCGCTAACTCATGGAGGCATGGCGGGGCTCGTAGCCAGCAGGCAGTCGACACTACGTTGCTGAGCGGAGCAGTCGGATTGGCCTGTCGTGTGCTTTCATTTCAGGGTCACTGCGCCGCCGCCGCGCACTCTAATCCTTTTGCATTTCCTTAGATGCTAGGTATGAACTCAATATGCAGCTCACAACCTCCATCAATCCATGTATATATAGTAGGGGTGCCCGACAACCCAATCTTTTTTTCTTTCTTTCTTTCAAAATCTATGTGGTACACCTAGGGATGAAAGAGAAAACAATAAATCTTAGTATCCCGGACTAAAATGGAAACAAGAAAACTCTGCGGAAATAAAAGCTGAAACGATTTAGGCCATTTTTGAACGTTTTCGAGTTTTCCGTTTTCGACCGAAAATTACCGCCGAAAATTCCTGGTTCTCCATCATATGGTCCACCTCAACTAGGGCACAACCCACAGCCCAACAGGCAACATGCCTCCTAGCCCGAGGCTCCCACCCTCCTGGCCTCTCGTGTCCCATTGTCTTCACTCGAGAAGCTAGACTAATGATTGATGATCGACCCTGTAGCACAAGTGGAGCCGCTTCATGAAGTGCTTCGATGACACACTTGCCATGCTCCACATGCACGGCGTGGCTGGTAGTGTCGGCAACATCTTGACGGAGGTCCTAGTGGAGACGCAGCTCAGTCGTCTCTTCTTCGGCGACGACCCCCAATACGTCGGTCTTGTGTACTCGATCAGGAACAGCTGCGCTAACATGGGGCTCTGATAGGTGGGTATGCAGCTAGGTTGGGATCACGTTCGTTGTGGTGCTCAACGTCGCTGCATTGAGCACGGTGTGCCTAGTCGTCAAGATGCTTGTGCCGCTTCGGCTCAGCGAGGAGCAGCTAGTAGCCGGCGATGACACGATACACGGGCCAGCTTAGAGCTACAGTTTGGTGTTTTCGGGTTGCATGTTTCCATCCCGATAACACCGTTTCTGGTTTTTTCGTATTATCGACATTGTATTCATTTCTGGCATTATCATTATTAACTTCATTTCCGAGTGAAAATACGAAACTGAAAGTGACTTAGGCCTTTTTTTTAATCGTTTTCGTTCCGTTTTCATCCCTAGTTACATCCCTTTTTGCGTAAATAATAAGTTAAGGGCATCACATGCAATGAAATATATTATTGCACACAATATCATCTCAAAGCTTTCTCGATCCTCCATGTGGCAGCATTTGATTGGTTAGAAAAATGTTCTACCAAAATTTCTTTTTAAAATTAATAAAACAAGAACCAAATATTTATTCATTAATCTTGTCTTTTGCATCTTTACAATCCCAACACATATCTGATTTTCAGGGGTACATGTCATATGAGATTTATTTTTGTTTTTACTGTAGATGTTTACTGATTGTGTTAGTTAGTTCATTCTTAAATAGAAAAGGAATGGTACTAAATAGTTCGTCATGAGGATTAGTCGTGATTGGTTGGTACACATTAATCCACAAATACAACGTTTCAAGGGCCTTATAAATTCCGTGCTATAGTCTAAACCGGCATATACATATAAGATAAACGCTGTTGATTCATTATTTGGGGGGCGTTTGAACTAAATGCAAGGTGCAGTCAATGGATTATGGATGAACTTATCCCTTGTTATCCATTTTGATTGTATTATATTATTGGTCAGTGGGTGGGGTTATCCTACTAAGCTACAGGTCTTGCCATATAGGGTCGTTCCTCGGCACGGACACTATTGGCAACTTAATAGAGGTTACACAATGGAATGGAGGAACTCCATACTCCGTAGGAATGGAGGAGTTCATATCCTCCAAGGCTATATTTAGAAGCCCACAACCTCGCCAGGTTCCTGGCCTTTTCCCAGAGAGAAAGCCTGTACGGAAATTTTTCATGAGTCAAAGAACAAGCCCATTTGAAGCCCGCTTCATAGGGTCTCGGCCCAACCCACTCGTTTTCCACGGGAAACACACCCCATCTAGATAGGTAGGGGCAATGCTCCCTGTCTCGCTAGCTCGAGTCGTCTATGACGCTCGCGAGCGAGACCATCGCCGTTGCTGCCATCTCCACCTCTATGGTCATCGCCGTTGCTGCCATCTCCACCTCTACGGTCATCGCCTCCACAGCCGTTGCGGCGCCTCCACCTCCGCACCTACCTCTCTGTTGACGATGTGAATCCGCTCCTCATCTCCCTCTGCTGCCCCCATTAGGCCGCCACCGTCGACAAAGACCTAGCTCCGGTGCCATGGCTGCCGCCCATGCAGTCCGTCGTCACGAGATGCACCTCCTCATGGCGTTCCTCCTCCTGGCCCTGGTCGTCTCTGGCACGTGCTTCCGTTTCGTGTTGCCTCCTCATCATGTATATATATTATATAGCCGGGGGCCAGGGAAGCATCGGCAAGATCGGCCGTCTACTTCCGCTGCTGCTGATCGTCGGAGTTCTTGTCGTCTGGTATGCCAAAATGTTTCTGCCTTTGCCTTTCAACCTTTGTGTCGGGGGCATGTTAGCCTGTTTTTTTTTTTGTTCTGCGATTTTTTGGGGTCATGCGGTGGTGGTGGTGATGTGTGTAATGAATGCTTGATTATTATTATTTTTGCATTCTACCCTTCTTGGGTGATAGATCATTCGGTGAACTTGGTGCGGATGGTTAGATCCTTCGATCTGTTGAGTGGGTTGATTGGGTTGTGGTGTACTGATCCGCAAACCCTCCCCTGTTCGATGGAGTTCAGTTTCAGTGAGATGGACGGGGGGGGGGGGGGGGGATTTTGTGGATTGTGGACGAGCAATGATTTGGGCCGAGGAGTTCAAAATGTTTGGTTCTTAAATTTAGTTTCAGGAGTTGGATTTGGGCAATCAGGAGATCCTACTGTTTGTCGAAAGTATTTCTTCGTTGAGAATTTATTTCCTGCGCTATCACAGTTCATCCGATCATCCGATTGCACATAAGCAAGAGGGATCTCGGTCAGTGCATAGTTCGGGACCCTTGATTCAGCCGCATGCTTAGATAATCTGCAATAAGAAATTATGACCCCAGTTATGCGATTATATTTTCAGGAACCAATTGTTCTATTTGTGTATACTCATGTGCACATCCACATACCAATTATCTGTTTTAGCCTGATAAAATTGGTGTGAGGAGAAAGGAGTCGACCATTAGTTCAACATTGGGCGCCACATCTTTGTCCCTGGATCATGAATGAGGACTATGTATACGTGTACTAAGTACTCATCAATAATCGGTTGTTAGTGTGCTACTGCAAGATTCTAAGACACGGTCTCGTGCACGCCAATTAAATGATTAGGTTAGCTCATTCCTTTGTGTTCGTAACCATACTTATGAAGATGAGATGCTACTAAATAATTATTATGATGTCTTGTTACTTAGAAATATGGCAGAAGACATCTCAAGTGGAACCCTTATCAGTGATTGTCGAAGCTTGGCAGAGCTTATTGGAAGCTTGTCGGAGTTAGAGTCGTTTTTTGTTTCCTAGTTTGTTTGGTAGCGTCTAGAGGGGTTACATGCCCATAAATAGAGGCCAAGTGTGGTCAAAAGTTTTGTTAAAATATAGTTTTTTCCTAGGGTCAAATAACACAGTCTCTAGTTGTGTCTTGCGATAACATAGTTGACTACTTTTACATAACTCCACCATATCCATATATCGCTCTTCATCTATATTCGCAATTTCAGATCACCTTCAATTATTCTCATTTGTTGTTGGGTTGCTTGCAGGGATAAAAACTTCATGTTTAAACTGATTGTGTCTACGGCAAGATCAGTTACCTCTAGGAGTTGGTTTAGCGATTGCCAAAGCACTCCATCATCGTACAAGTGTAGCTAGATCATCAAAGTTATCTCCACCAAACCGACTTATGTTTCTCATCGAAAGATCAGGATACCCATCCGCATATCAAGTGGTATCAAATTTCTAGGTTAATCAGTGAGAGATTTTTGTTTCTCATAATTAGTTTGTTATTTTACCTACAGTCTAAAAAGAAAAAGCCCAACAAAAATACATAGTGTTAGATCATCTGCAGTCCTAACCCTTTGTGTCTTGAAGTTTTGTTTTGGTTGTTGCATTGTTGAACTTTTGTTGCATCGTCGTGTCATGTCACTAGTCTTTGTGTCTAGCCTTTAGAGTTTTGAGTTCTTGTCACATTTTCATCACATCGCTGCTACACACGCCATCATCACCGCTTCAACGCACCACTCTAAAGTTTGCTTCCGCTCATACATCTTTGCTGCGCAACGCCCAACACAATCTGTTCCACACTTTGCTGTTCTCATCTTGTTTGTGCTTTGCTATTCATTTGATCATATTGTGCACAAGAAGGGGGAAATAATTTGTTTTGGAATAAAAATAGAAAAAAGGAAAAAAAAAAGGAAAGAGTTTGTTTCAGAGTAAAAAAAGAAGAGAAAAACAAAAAACAAAAAAGAGAAAAGAAAAGAAAAGAAAAGAAGGAGAATCCGAATAGGTTTGAAAATTTGAGTTGTAATATGTTTGGAAAGTGCCTCCACTCCTTATCGTGCAGATTGCCCCATGCTACGTTTTACCATCTTTTCGCATCATTTGTTCACACCATTGCCACAATCTAAATTGTCGCCTTCTTTTGGGCCGTGTCACACCGTTATATCATTTGTGTCTAGGCTCCCGTCTCTAGCACAATTTAGCTTAGGATCAGCAAGCTTGACTAGTACTTTGAGCTGATTCTCAACGTGCATTGCTGATTTGAATATTGTTAATCCTTGCTACATATTGAAAGCCTTGTCCTAGCTACTCAAAATTCTACCTTATATGGATTGTTCAGTCATCAGGCAATCACTTTATCCAATCTTCGGAAGGACTTTGACACCACCAACGGCTGTCACCCCCTTGTTTTTGCTTGGTAAGAACTTGTAAGAATTTGTGAATAGCTTGAGAGTTTGAGCAACTTGACACCACAACTGTAGTACATAGAACAATACACTAGCTATTTTGTTTTCTTGTTTCTACTAACCATGTCAGGTGATGAGGATCCACGACAACATTCACCCTAGACGAAGGGAATAATATCACATTTTCAGTGTCAAATGAAGATCACCATGTCCTTACAAAGGACGTTTGTTTAACCAACGAACGGTTGTCCTTGCAGGAAGATAGACTTAATGCAATCGAAGCTTCTCAAAACACAACTAATGCATCCCATCAAGCTATATTGTCTCGTTTACCTGTGCCTACAGGAGGATCTCAGGTTGCTTTACCTTCTATACCAGTTGGACAACCTCTTCAGCGATCCTGTTGAGTTCCCCATACTACCCTGGTGCTCCAAACTACCACCATGATGGACCATCCAACAAAGCTTTAACCCCAACACTTTGGGCGTGCTAGGAGATGAGCAAAAAGGAGATAACTCTGTTGAATATGTCAAAGATTCGAAGGAGGAGGAAGACATCGACTTGGACAACGATCGTGATTGTCGAAGGCTACATTTAAATCACCATGGTATGGGACGAGAACAACCACGTTGAGAGGTACATAACAATGATGATTCTGCTAAGGTAAAATTTACAATGCCTCCATTTTATGGCAAGTATGACCTTGATGATTACTTAAGTTGGGAGCTTCTAGTTGATCAAAAATTTATTTGTCATGAATACTCTGATAATAGAAGAGTTAGAGCTGCCACTAGTGAATTTACAAGCTTTGCATCTGTTTGGTGGTGTGAACATTGTTGTGCACACCCTAATGCTATTCCTACCACTTGGGAAGGATTGAAACAAGAAATGAGATATAGGTTTGTGCCTTCTTATCATGCTCGTGATTTGCTAAATAAGTTGCAATGATTAAATCAAGGAACTAATTCTCTAGAAGAGTATTATCAGGAGTTGCAAATTGGTTTGATTCGTTATGGTCTTAATGAATTTGAAGATGCAATGATGACTCATTTTATGGGTGGTTTAAAACGTGAAATTCAGGACATATTAGATTTTAAAGAATATAATAATATCACCCGCTTGTTCCATCTTGCTTGTAAAGCTGAACTTGAAGTGCAGGGACACCAAAACAAGAATCGAACTAATATTTATGTAGGTCGGAGTATGCCATAGACTTCTAGCAGTTCCGTTATTCCGTCCAATCGTACCATGACATCAAATGCTACAGACTGCAAACCATCTCCCTCTACAACCACTCCAGAGAAAAGAGCATCAACACCGACAAAAAGTGTTTTCGTAGCACCAGCCAAGAGTTCTTCATCCTCTATTGCTTCTACTGAGAAGACAAAGGAAACACAATGCTGTCGCTTCCTAGGTTTCGGTCACACGATGAGGGAATGTCCAAGTAAATGAGTAATGAGTATTCGTGAAGATGGCGAGTATGATTCAACAATAAATTTTGATGGGGAAACTTATGCGATGCTTGCTGCGAATGAAGAAGAAGGTCACAATACTGATCATGATGTGGAACACATCCACGTCGATGATGCCGACTGATATTTGAGCATTATAGCACAATGAGTACTTAGTGCTCAACCAAGACGTGCGGAGAAAAATCAGCGACACAATCTATTCCAAATCAAGGGTGTCATCAAGGAACGTTCGATTCAGATCATTATCGATGGAGGAAGTTGCAACAACTTGGCAAGCATCGATTTAGTAGAGAAGTTAGCGCTGCCTACATGATAAAACCCGCATCAATACTACATTCAATGGTTCAACGACAGTAGTAAGATTAAGGTAACATGAACGGTGAGAGTACACTTTGCTTTGGCTTCATATCATGATTTGGTTGATTGTGATATTGTGCCTATGCAAGCTTCTTCTATGTTATTAGGTAGGCCATGCTAGTATGATACAAATCGTGTGCATCATGATAAAACTAATAAAAATCTCTCATGCATCAAGGACACAAAATTATGTTACATCCTATGACTCTTGAACCGATTGTTAAAGATGATCTTGCTAGAGCTAGTAGGGAGAAGAATTAGGAGTCATCAAAAAGTAAAAATCAGATTGTAGCAAGAGAATTTGAGCAACATAAGAAGAAAGATAAACCTATTACAACTAGTAAATAAGAGACTAAACTTAAAGGGTTGAGTTTCCTTGCTAGCAAATCTGATATGCATGAATTTGATGCTAGTAATTTTGTTTGCTATGCTTTCGTGTGCAGAGAAGCTTCATTTTCATTTGAGAATACGATTTCTTTTTTGCCTCCTCTTGTCGCTAACATTTTGTAGGAGTACAATGATGTTTTTCCAAAAGAAGCACCACCAGGATTACCATCGATACATGGGATTGAGCACCAAATTGATCTAATCTCCGGTGCCTTGCTGCCCAACCATGCACCATACCGAACCAATCTAGAGGAGAACAAAGAGATTCAGCGCCAAGTACAAAGGATTCTTGATAAAGGGTACGTGCATGAATCACTTAGCCCATTTGATGTTCCTATGATTCTTGTTCCTAAAAAAGATGATTCATGGTGTATGTGTGTAGATTGGAGAGCTATCGATAATATTACTATCTGTTATAGCCTATCTATTCCTAGGTTCGATGATATGCTTGACCAATTGAGTGTCTCTGTTGTGTTCTCTAATGTTGTTTTGCATGGTGGCTATCACTAAATTCACATGACATTAGGAGATGAATGGAAAACAACGTTCAAAAGTAAGTTTGGGTTATATGAGTGGCCGGCTATACTATTTGGTTTGACTAACACCCTTAGTACCTTAATGAGGTTGATGAACAAAGTTTTGCGTGATTTTATTGGCAAATTTGTGGTAGTATACTTTGATGATATTATGATATATAGTACATCTATAGGCAAATATGTTGAACAATTTATGTGCTGTTTTTTTATGCTCCATGAAATGCACGTTTGTTTGGTAACCTCGAGAAGTGCATCTTTTGCACAAATCAAGTATCATTTCTTAGCTATGTTGTGACCCCGTAGGGAATTGAAGTTGATAAAGCCAAGATCGAAGCTATTCAGAGTTAGCCAACCCCAATAATGGTCACCTAGGTGCAAAGTTTTTTAGGACTGGCTGGATTTTATTATCACTTTATGAAGCATTTCAGCACAATTTCTGCACCTATGAATGAGCTTACGAAGAAGGATGTTCCATTCATTTGGAGTGGCACACAAGAAGAAGCCTTTACGATATTGAAAGATAAGTTGACACACGCTCCTTTGCTGCAGCTTCCAGATTTTAATAAGATATTTGAGCTTAAATGTGATGCTAGTGGCATGGGACTTGGTGGTGTTTTATTGCAAGAAGGCAAACTAGTAGCTTATTTCAACGAGAAATTAAGTAGGCCTGGTTTGAACTATTCGAATTATGATAAGGAATTATATGCTTTAGTTTGAGCTTTGAAAAAATGGCAACATTGTCTTTGGCCTAAAGAATTTGTGATACATTCTGATCATGAGTCTTTGAAGCATTTTAGAAGTCAAAGCAAACTAAACCATAGACATGCTAAGTGGGTTGAATTCATTGAGTCTTTTCCCTATGTCATCCAACACAAAAAAGGGTAAATAAACTGCTATTGCAGATGCATTGTCTCATCGACATACCATGCTTTCACAACATGGCGTCAAGATTTTTGGACTTGAAATGTTTAAAGATCAATATGCCCATGATGCATATTTCAATGATATCTTTCTAAACTGTAAAGAGGGAAGGACTTAGAATAAGTTCTTCATCAATGAAGAATTTGTATTTCATGCTAACAAGCTATGCATCACAGATAGCTCTGTTCGTATTTTGATGTTACAGGAAGTGCACGGTGGTGCGCTGATAGGACACTTCTGTGTTAAGAAGATGGAGGACATACTTGCTAACCACTTCTTCTGGCTGAGGATGAGGCGGGACGTCAAGCTATTCGTTGCTCGATGCACTACATGTTATCAAGCTAAGTCATGACTTAATCCGCATGGTTTATATATGCATCTCCCTATTCCTACTACTTATTGGAAAGATATATCGATGGACTTTGTTTTAGGATTTCCTAGAAACAAGAACGGGAGGGATAGTATCTTTGTGGTTGTGGATCGATTTTCTAAAATGACATATTTTATTTCATGTCATAAGAGTGATGATGCTACAAATATTGCTTATTTATTCTTTCGTGAAATTGTTTTCTTGCATTGTGTGCCTAATACTATAGTTTCAGATCGTGATGCTAAATTCATTAGTCACTTTTGGAGAACCTTATGGACAATTGGGGACTAAGATATCATTTTCTACTACTTGTCATCTTCAAACTGATGTATAAACTGAAGTTGTTAATAGAACATTATCTACAATGCTTAGGGCTATGTTGAAAAAGAATTTGAAAATGTGGGAAGAATATTTACCTCATATTGAGTTTTGCTCATAATCGTTGGCTGCATTCTAATACAAATATGTGCCCTCTTCATATTGTTTATGGTTTCGTATCTCATGCTCCAATTGATTTATTACCTATTTCATCTTCGTAGAAGGTAAATTATGATGCTAAGCAACATGCTAAATTGATCTTAAAAATGCATGAGACAACTAAGGATAATATAGAGTAATGCTAGGTATAAACTTGCTGGTGATCAGAGAAGGAAACATGTTACTTTTGAACCTAGTGATCTTGTTTGGTTGTATTTGAGAAAGGATAAATTCCCTGATTTGAGAAAATCTGAATTGATGCCTCGAGCTGATGGTACTTTTAAAGTTATTGAAAGATTAAAGATAATACATAAAAGCTTGAGTTGCGTGTAGATTTTAGGGTTAGTCCCACATTTAATGTTACAGATTTAAAGCCATATTTGTAAGAAGGAGCTGAGTTACCGTCGAGGACGACTTCAATTCAAGAAAGGGAGGATGATGCCATCATTGGTGATTGATGAAAACTCGATTAAAGCTTACAAGAATTTTAAATGAATTTTTTTAATGCTAACATATATGGTGATCTCCCCCTAAAGGTGTGCGTTGTAAGAAATTTGTTTTGAGAAACAAATGCACATCTTGAAAGAAATTGTGTGAGAACTCCCCTACATCTTAGCATTCATGGGGTGTAAAGCATATGTGAATTATGAACAATATGATCAGAGCAAGAAAAAAAATGGATGCTTAAGCATATCATCGCACAAGAATATGAAATAAAATGACATATGACATGGCATAACAAACAATCACTAGATAAAGATAGCATCCATTAAATAAAACATCACAAAGTAGCATAACTTAAGTCTTATAGTATTTAAACAAAGTTCAATAATTAAAAACCAAATAAAACAAATTCAATATCTGACTGATCACAAAGGAAAGGAAACGAAGATATCTTGAGATATGTGACTAAGCTTTTCTCTCCCCTTTTGGCATCAAGACACCAAAAAGGAAGAAAGAAAGCCAAGTGAACCAACTACTCATTGCTGTCCTCCTCTTCATCGCCCTCTTCCTCTTCTTCTTTAGACTCGGAGGTGTGAGCGGGAGCCAGAGCTTCATGGAATGGATCCTCAATCACATCCTCCTCATTGTCCTCTACCTTAGCGCCATCGGGAGAGGAAGGTGGCTGAATGTCAAGATGCCTGTGAATCTCCTTGACTCTCCTAGTGAGCTTCTTCCATCCCTCATAGAAGTATTTTTGCAAAGGCAAAAGATGGACTTTAGAATCCGTAGGGTGGAGGAGAAAGAAGACTCAACTGGTTGTGATTTCTCTCTCCTAGAGGTGGAAGCTCGCGATCTCCTGGACGATGGCTTAATAATTCTCACATGCATCCTTATGTGCCTATGCTCCTTTTGAAATGTGAGGTTGGTGACCTTCTCAATCATGAATATAATGTAAGAAGCATATCCACAACCTCTCTTCAGATCAATGGAGGTGAGGCGAATCTCTTACCAAATGAAATTGAACATGTCAAACTACCTTGTGTTCTCCATCCTTTGGAGCAATGGTCTTCCTAAACATTCTATTAAAATAGGCATATAAAGGAAGAAGACCTTTTGTGGTGCCAAGTTCATATTCCTCATCTTCATTGTACATGAACTCCATGTCACCTATGGACAGGACCACCTCATTATGAATTCTCTCCTTGTTGTGATGCTCATTGGCTATGAAACTCAAAAACCTAGCAAAAGTAGAGTACTTGATCTTGTACCGCACGCCATTAGTCATCCAGTGAATGGTTCATGCAGCATTCTTTCCATGTACATGGTGGCATAGAACTGAGAAATTAACTCATTGCACAAAGGATACTCAAAAGCCATGATCCTTTTCAGATTCTGATTATCACAAGTAGCTATCACCTCGTTGAAGCTATCACCTCGTTGTCAATCCGCTACATGAGAGAGGTAGGATACTTTTTGGGAAGGATCATTGTCTCATAGAAATCCTACTAGAAGAAGTTCCAAAAATGATTGTCAGAGGAGAATCTATCATACTCTTGTAGATCAGATTCCCTTTCCCTCTTCACAACAACAGCCTTGCCCCTGTAGTTGATGACACGCCTTTCATGATCATTTGTCCTTTCGGACCTATCCATCCTTAGGGGTCCAATCTCCCCTTGTTCTCCCATCTACACATCTGCCTCAATCTTAGCTTGGGCACTTGAGCTACTTTCTTGAGCTCTTCCACTTTTAGGTGGTAAAGGATCACCTCTTCCAACATTTGCAATTTGAGCATTCCGCTCAAGCCATGAATGGGCAAGGGATTTGGATTCATGCCTTTGCCAGTTGTCCTCTTTATATTGACACCCCTTGAGCTTCCCTGTAAACTCGGATCGTTCCTAGCCTTTGTCCTCCTATCATAGTGATGTACTTCTTCCATTTCCACTGATCCTGAGATGATGATGATATGAAAGTGCTTAAGATCAAGTAGAAAGAAAATCAACACAAAAATCTAACTCAAGTGATGAAATCAATGAACATCGAAAGTTCCGATTTGTTTAACCAAAAATTATGATATGGTTGGAACTTCCGATTATCCCGATCGGATATTCCAATTTTCATGACCTACCACCAAAATCAAGATTTCCACAAGATTTGAGAATAACTTTGAAAGGAGGTCTAAAATCTCTGAACTAAGAACCACATGCTAGACTTCCACCGAAAGGATTCATAAGATATCTACGATTTGGAGGGAGAAAATCTTGAGATGAATTTACCTTGAAAGAGTCCAAAAGTGAAGTTGGACTTTGATCTGAAGGGGTATCAAAGTATCCAACTGAGGGATAACCAAATCAGAGGAAGGTTGGATTTCCAGTCTCTCGGAAGGTCCGGTCATCGATGGAGTCGCGAGAGGTGGAGAGAGGCTGACGGTGAAAAGAAAGGAATGAAGAGAAAGATGTTTCACAATGGATAAAGATGTTGTAAAATTTTTCACATCGGAAGTTCCGATCTGGGGATCAAAAATTCTGATAAGTAGAAATGTCCAGGAATGTGCTGAAGATCGGATGTTCCAGTTTGAAATACCGGATGTTCCGATATGGGATGACTTCTCTAGGAATTAATCTGCGAACTTCAATAGATTAGATGTTCTGATATGCGTAAATTTCCAGTAGATCAGTAGCTAGAGAGATTTGGAACTTGAGATTCGGATGGATTTTTAGAAAGGTTGATCAGTCGAACACTTTGGATGGCTTTCCACTTGTGATCAGTGAACAATCAAGCAATAAAAGCAATGATCACAAGCAAATCAACATGATCTGAACATCAAAATTGATAAATTGGTATTAAAATAGACCAATAAATCTAACACACGACAAATGAAGCAAATGGAACAAAAAATGGTTATTTGACCAAGGAATCAGACTTGTATGAATCCATTATTGTACTAGGACCAAGATTCATTTAGAACGAGATTCCTTAGGACTTTAATTCACATTTTGTGCGAAACTCACTCAAGGGTCACCTAATGGCAAAAATGCTAGTTTATTCACACCATGTGGTTTTGTGTTTGCTCATTGAGAGAGCAACACGTTACCAAGATATGTTCACCATCTTAGTTCAAACACCTAGGCAAAAACAAACAATGTATGCAAGGAGTCAAGCCATGTTTCGAGAATCTAGGATATTTAGTTCATTTCTTAACTCGCAAAAGCTATGCTCATCTAGAGGCTTGGTGAAGATATCTGCTAATTGTTTTTCCATCGTTACGTGTTGTATGTCTATATCTCCCTTTGTGGAATGATCTCAAAGGAAGTTGTGTCGGATGTTCGGTTCGAGAGTGTTGGAAGGGGTTGTTGGCTATTTTAATTACACTTTCATTGCCACAAAAGAGAGACACTTTGTTCATATAAATTTCATAATCTTTCAAAGTTTGCCTCATTCAAAGCAATTGAGCGCAACAACTACCTGAGGAAACATATTCTGCTTCTGCGGTGGATAGGCTATGGAGTTTTGTTTCTTGGAAGACCATGACACTAGAGACCTACCCATGAATTGACATGTATCTGAGGTGCTCTTCCTATCCACTTTACAACCCGCATAATTTGTATCAGAATATCCAATGAGATCAAAACTTGAACCACTGGGATACCAAAGCCCTAGGTTTAGTGTATGAATAAGATATCTAAGAATTCTCTTAACGGCTACTAGGTGCCAGAGCGGCTTGAAATCTTACACACATGCACACACTAAGAATAATATTGGGCCTATACGCACAAAGATAAAGCAAAGATCCTATGATGGAATGGTATACCTTTTGATCAATAGCTTTACCATCATTGTTGAGGTCAAGATGGCCATTTACTTGCATGGGGGTGCGAATGGGCTTGGCATTCTCCATGCCAAACCTCTTCAGCATATCCTTGATGTAGTTCATTTGACATATGAATGTCCCTTACTTGAGTTGCTTGATTTGAAATCCTAGGAAGAACTTCAACTCCCCCATCATCGACATCTCGAACATCTTGGTCATCATCCTATTAAACTCTTTACTAAAGGTTTTGTTAGTAGAATCAAATATAATGTCATCGACACATATTTGGCACACAAATAAATCATTATCAAGCTTCTTAGTAAAGAGAGTAGTATCGACTTCCCAATTTCAAAACCATTCTTGACTAGAAAATCCTTGAGGTACTCATACCATGCTCTTGGTGCTTGCTTAATCCCATAGAGAATCTTATGGAGTTTATAGGCATGAGATGGGAATTTGAGATCCTTAAAACTGGTTGGTTGCGCAACATATACCAATTCTGTGATGGGTCCATTAAGGAATACCCTCTTCATGTCCATTTGATAAAGCTTGAAATCATGGTGAGTAGCAAAAGCAAGTAATATTCAAATAGACTCTAATTGTAACGGGGGCATAAGTCTCACCAAAGTCCAAACCTTCGATTTGTCTGAAGCCATGTGCAACTAGATTTACCTTGTTCCTCATCACTATCTTGTTCTCTTCTTGCTTGTTGCGGAAAACCCATTTGGTGCTGATCACATTTTGGTTGGGCATTTCCACCAATGACCACACCTTGTTTTGGGTGAAGTTGTTCAACTATTCTTGCATGTCCATCACCCAATCCAGATCCTCAAGAGCTTCTTTTAACTTTAATAGCTCAATAGAAGAAACAAAAGAGTAATGTTCATAAATTTTTTCCACTCAGTGGCCTTGCACCCCATGTAGACGGGGTGTGGGCTCGTTGCTCGCACCGACCTTGTTACAACACGTCTTCTCCAGATGCAAGCATGCACAGATAGTGCCCGCCATGCCTGAGGGATGAGTTCAACATGTGACAACCACGAGCAGCTCTCAGGTTTAGTGAGGGAGGATCACACCTGAGGCATTCCTTGCCAACATCTTGAAGCCCATCTTGGCAGTGCTCTCCCCTCCATCCATGCCTAAGATAAGGAAGAAGACCTTGCTAACTGATTTCATCCCTAGACAGAGCAGTCGCATTGCAAGTAATGTGCACTCTAGATTTCCTGGGTGAGCGGGAGTGAAAAAATCCAGAAGCACTAGAGGAGTATGCTCAAGCCTTCAGTGCCATGCACACATCATGGCCCTTACAGCCATATTCTACTGGGTTGCACCACCAAAAGAACAGGCATGGCCGGTAGAGCTCATAGTCGCCGCATAAATGTAGCCCTTTGTGGCACAACCGGTTGCTCTTTCTTCACCTTTTAATGTATTTATCCAACATCTTGATCTGGAACACCCGCGGTATTAACTCTAATGTGCGGTGGGATGTTGTTTGAGGAGTGTCTAATGATTGTCATCTTGCTATCGTGTGTTTACAAGAAACAAAGCAGGCATATATATCTAACTAGGATGTCATTTCCATCTTGGGCTCCGACTTTGATAACTTTGTGTTTCTCCTGGCAGATGAAACAAGGGGTGGAGTTCTCATGGCTTGGAAAGGAAAAGTTCTTGAGGTCGAGGCTCACCAGGTCGATCATCAATCAGTTAGCATCCGTATTAGCAATCAGAGTAGTAGAGTTGGTGGCTTACGGGTGTATGGTCCCCAATGAGACAACGAGAAAATAGCTTTCTTGCAGGATCTTAGAGAGGTCAGAGATCATTGCATTGGCCCTTAGGCTACAATTGGAGACTTCAATTTAATGTATCGATCTGAGGACAAGAACAATTCAAACATCAACAGGGCAATGTTGGGATGTTTCTGTAATTTTATGGATGAGCTTGAGCTAAAAGAAGTGCCTTTTATTGGTCGTCACTACACGTGGTCTAATGAGCGAGAGGCTCCCACACTTGTCAAGCTAGATCATGTCCTGTGTACCTCAGATTGCGATATGTTATTGCCCAATTGTCACCTCCAAAGCCATGCCACTGTGATTTTAGATCACTGCCCTCTCATCCTTGGGCTCAGGGACGGGGTTAAGGGGAAAAGAAGATTTCTTTTTGAGAGCTTTTGGCCACAGCTACCTGGGTTCTATAAGTTGGTGGCAATGTCATGGGAAGAAACAGTAGATGCTTCATGCCCTCTCAAGCACTTCTCCTTTAAGCTTAAGAGGTTGTCTAGAGAATTACAATCATGGAGCCACTGGCAAGTTGGGCACATCAAGAAACAATTGCAGCTTGATAAAGAGATTCTACATCATCTCAAGATTGAGCAAGATTCTCGTTGCCTCTCTCTAGATGAAAGGTGGCTGCGTAGTGAGTTGAAGTGGCAGTGTCTCGGGCTTGCCTCCCTCGAATGAACCATGGCTCAGGTGCGTTCTCGCATAAGTTGGCTGCAAGAAGGGAATGCTAACACCTCTTTCTTTCGTCTCCATGCTGCCTACAAAAAAAAGAAAAAATTCATTGCTAAGCTTCGGCACGGGGAGCACATTGTGACTTCACATGAGGACAAACTTTGGGTCATTCATGAGTTTTATGATGGACTGTTAGGGACTGTCGTTCCTAGGGCAAGCACTCTCAATCTCGATTTCTTCCACAAAGAGTCAGTGGATTTATCTTCATTGGATGTGCCTTTTTCTGAAGATGAAGTGTGGGATACAATAAAACAATTGCCATGGACAAGGCCCCAGGTCCTGATGGCTATACCAGTTGGTTCTATCATTGTTGTTGGGTGACGATCAAGGTTGATCTGATGGAAGCTCTGTTAGTGTTACATCAAGGAGATGGGCACAAATTGGGGTTACTTAATTCTGCCTTCTTAACCCTCCTTTCAAAGGAAGTTGATGCCCTTGAAGCAAAGGACTTTAGACCAATAAGTCTCATCCATAGTTTTGCTAAATTGGCTGCGAAGCTCATGGCTAACTGTCTTGCCCCTTGGCTATCTTCCTTGGTATCTCCAAATCAAAGTGCTTTCGTCCGAGGTCGTTGTATACACAATAGATTTGTCTTAGTTCAACAAACAATGAAGCTCCTCCATCGACAAAAGAAACCACGATTGCTCCTTAAGCTTGATATCTCAAATGCATTTGACTCAGTTTCGTGGTCTTTTCTTTTGGAGGTGCTGCGCTTCTTGGGGTTTGGCCTGCTCTTGTGTAACCTCATTTCCCACCTTCTCTCTCTGGCTACCACCCAGGTTTACTTAATGGAGAGCCTGGTGAGGTGATCAAGCACCGTTGTGGGCTTTGCCAGGGGGATTCCCTTTCACCCATGCTGATTATTATTGTGATGGATGTGTTGAATATGTATCACAAAGGCGGGTAAGTTGGGGCTGTTCAAACCACTCTCTAACAGAGCTCCTAGGCACAGGCTATCCCTTTATGTGGATGATGTGGTACTCTTTATTCAGCCAACACATGAGGAGATGAGTCTCGCTAAGTCCATGCTCGAGCTCTTTGGTAATGCATCTAGCCTTCATACCAATCTACAGAAAAGTTCGGTTATCCCCATTCAATGTGAAATGAGTGAGATGGATATCATTGATGATGCTCTCCCTTACCCCATAGCTACTTTCCCTTGTTAGTACCTTGGCTTGCCATTGTCGGAAAAAAGTTGTGAATCTCTGAACTGCTACCATTGATCGAGAAGGTAGCAGATAGGTTGCTAGGATGGAAGGCAACTCTCCTCAACAAAGCCAGAAGGACAATTATGGTTCGTATGGTGCTCAAAGCCATCTGCATTTATGTGCTCATTGCTATAGACATTCCGAAATGGGTTGTTTGGGCAATTGATAAGAGAAGAAGGGCCTTCCTATGGAAGGGACGCGATAAGGTGAGTGGTGGAAATTGTCTTGTGACATGGGATAAAGTATGTCGGCCTCTTAATCTTGGAGGATTTGGGATTCATAATTTGGAGATCCTAGGCTAGGCTCTACGCATGAGGTGGTTGTGGTTCCAAAAGATGGATTCGGATCTTCCTTGGCATCGCCTGCAGCTTTCTTTCCATGCTAACACGCTGTCCATGTTCGCCATTTTGATAACAACTCAGATTGGGAATGGAAAAAATGCTTTATCCAGGACTGACCGGTGGATCCTTGGCTAGTCCCTACTCGAGCTTGCTCCTTCATTGGTCGCAACAATTCCTAAAAGAGCTTTCAACCGGCAAATAGTGGCACATGCAATACTAGACCGTACTTGGATTAGGGTTATTCATGGTGCAATCTCAGTAGATGTCATAGTGGATTATCTGCATCTTTCGGATATATTAGAGGAGGTGGTGCTGAGGCCCGATATGGAAGATATCCGCATTTGGAAGCATACTTCATATGGTCAGTTTTCATCTAAATCAACATACAAGGCTTACTTTACTAGCATCGTAACTTTCGAACCTTGGAAGCAGCTGTGGCATTCGTGGGCACCATTACAGTGCAAAATTTTTCTATGGCTAGCTATTCACAATTGTTGCTGGACATTGGATTGATTGGCACATTAAGGGTTGTCTCATGCTGACCGGTGTCCCCTTTGTGATCAAGAAGATGAAACAGCCCAGCATATCTTGAACGATTGTGTTCTAACGAGGGAAGTGTCATGTCCCAAAATACTAATTACGTAATTAAGCATGTATGATCATAATCGCATGTAATTATACGTATTTGTTTATCGAGTTGAGTTGAAATGTGTTTCAAGTAATTTAGAGATGGTTTAGAGCACTTTGGAGAAGCCCCAAATACTTAGAAAAAGGTGGAGAGTAAAGATAATGGGACACTAAGGAAAATTCAGCAAAAACTACCCTCGCGGTCTGACCAGGCTTACCCACGATCTAACCGCCAAGTGTGCAGCCACATGGGCTTGCCATGTGGACTTACCGCGGTCTGACCAGGAGTATTGGTGGTCTGACCGCCAAATGGCACATGCTCGACTTAAGTGAATCGATCACATTCTCTTTCTCATTCTCTCTCATACTCACTCCCTCACTCTCTTCCCCACTCCACCTTAGAGAGAGAAGGAGAACTCCACCTTGATGTCCAAAATGACTGGAGATCGGCGGTGGGAACCTCCCCAAGCTTTCGGAGGACTTCACCGAGCTCCTCTCCCTTCTCCCTCGCTAGAGGCACGCTCGTCCAGGCTCAAGCCGGCACTCCCACCCCAGAGCCCAATCTCCAAACCAGAGCTTCTCCGGAGTGGATTGATTCGCTAGGAAGCTGCCATACACTAAGGTGAGTCAACCCCTACCATTTCTCCATTGTTTCCAAACTTGATTTGACCCTCATATCGTTTAGACCCAAGTTCAACCTAGCCTAGATCCAATCTATGGGGTATTTTGAGTTTAGCTCAGTGAATGTTGTCCAAATCACTTTAGAAGCACTCCACTAATCCCATAGAGAATTTCGGTAACCTTCATCATCGAAGGTTTCACCGGAGTCCTCACCCGTGACTAAGCAAAGACACTGTTGGCAAGGTCTGGTGGTATGACAGCCGATAGGTTCGGTCTGACCGCCAGTTACGGCTGGAGAATCCGAGTTAAAAACCATATACAGGGGTCAGACCGCCACTAGGGCCGGTCTGACTGCCATGTAGCGGTTTGACCACCAGCACGCCTGTAGTATGGCCCCCAGAGACCAAAACCTTTTGTATGCTGGTGGTCTGACTGCCAATTCAATATTGGTCTGACCACCAGCCTCTAAAAGCTAGATGGACTTAGGTTAGCTTATTTGGGGTTTCAAACTTCAAAACCCAAATCACGTAGTGATCTTTTGTAAATATTTTTGAAGCACGATGCTCTAGTATTATTCAAGCATGCATCATGTGCACACATTTTCATCGTTTATTATTTATGCAATGCATTCTTATTTCATTTAGAAAGCGTTGCGCCGATAATCCAAGCGATTGAAGGCGATGCCAACCTCCCAGAGTTTTGCGAGTGTTGTGTGGAAAGTATCAGGCAAACCCTAGAGTAGCAAGGCAAGCATCTAAGCATATTGCACCCTTTTATTGAATTATGGAGTCTAACTTAATAGGTTATGCTTTATGTAAGTTTGCATGTACAGTGAGCCGATATCAGATGTCTATGGACAGAACTTATGTTGATGTATTACCTCTACCTTGAGTTGTTGATTATCCATATCCTTGTAGCCTTGAAAATATTGCCGATGTCTAACTTAAGAGTCATTTAAAATGCTTAGCAATGCATAGGTCCTCGGTAGAAGTTGAGCAATGGTTCATCCGTTGTTCACGAGCTTAGGGCTTAATTATTGTTCAAAAATATTACTTATGATATTGATGGTTGGATGAGTGGTGAGGTTGAGGCGAGATGTGGGCGGTGCTAGGGGTGTCTTCTACCCTGGAGGAGTCCCTTGGGGTTGTTCGGGAGAGGAGCCTAGGCACCATAGACCATTTGCATCGTTTAAGCATCGTCTGTCGGTGCAGTTGGCTCTATCACTTTCCATACTAACCACATGCTGATCTAATGGTAAGGTAAGCCGAATATCATACACCGTGCTGACACTTTCCTTGCAGCCCTTTGATACGTAAGAGAAAAAGAAAAGGAGAAGCAAGATGGTGGGGAGTCAGAGGTGTCCGGGACATGCTCGCGGTAACCCTGGTGCCATAGGGGCATTGCAAGTGGGTGGTTTTGGGTATGATAAAGGGTGACACGGGTACTACCTTGGGTGTGCCTATATGATCACTCAAGCCGTATATCCCTCGTGTCATGTGGGTAAAGTTGTACCCCCCTCTAGGGTGTAAAAACAATTCAAATTGCCGCGCTCTCGGTCATGAGCATGCTCATGTCTATTTGCATCGGTCGTAGAGTCACAAATGTGGATTGTTGGTATATTTTTGTTGGGCATGGTTGTCAATGGTCATTGATTGCATGATATGGTTCCATTTACATTTATGTTCATGTTGTTTATAGGTTTGAAAAGGTTTGTTTGGTTAAGTATAGGTGCTCACACATATATCTTTAGGTTGCGGTCGCATATGTTCTACTTAATCATGTGGCCTTTTCTTGCTAATATTTCAATGCATAATCCTTTGAGTTGGGCTATTTATATGTGCTCTATGTGGATTAAGTTTTGCGAGTACCTTCATACTCACGCTGCTTTTTCAGGTACTGCTAGTGAGGAAGAAGCGGTGTTTGGCTACTTCATACCCGCTGAAGTTGGTGGCGGGCCTGAGTAGGCAACTACTCTTGAGTGGCAAAGCGTTTGGGTGGAGCCTAAGGGCATGTGGCTCCACTCTTCTTTTGTTGTCTATAGTTTTGTTTCTGGTATGTAGTTGATCTAATCTTTTGTGTAAATTGTTGTAAATTATTGAATGTTTAAGAACTTGTAGTCTAATGTTAAATACTCGCTCTTTCTTAAGTTTTGTTGTGATGTTATATGTTGGAACAACATGTGCTGTGATCTTGGATGCAAAACACGTGTCGGGACTACCGAAATGGTATTTCGGTTAATCATTAAGGTTGTGATGAAGCAAATGATCCTCCTGATGATTAATTAGAATCCTATTTGGATGGTTCCTCATAGGAAGTTTGGTTTGAGCTTCTCTCCCATGTGAACTTGCAGCACCTTGCACCATCCAGTGAGCATACCATATTCTCAAAATGGTGGCATTGGACACATCCTCGAGTGGACAAATGTTGTAGGAAGGGATTCAATTCTCTCGTCATCCTTGGGGCATGTTGGTTGTGGAAACACCGCAATGACTGTGTATTCAATGGGCAAACCCCTCGGTCACAGGTTGTCATTCATGAAATTAAAGAAGAAATCCCACTCTGGTGTACTGCAAGTGCCAAAGGCTTAGCCGAGCTTTGGCATAATTAGAGAGTGTGTGTCCTCTGTGTGTGCATGCACGCGTTTGTGTGTTGCTTCTCCCCCTAGGGATAATCTTTGTACGGGTCCATTATTTCTCTATCTAATACAAAAATGCGCAGCTCTTCTGTGTGTTCAAGAGATGTAGTAGAGACACCCCTATTTATATCTCCAAGAATATTGTCGGTGGGGTGATCTCTTTGTACACTTTGATGTATTCTTGGGTGTGCCACATGTGATTGAGGTTTAACTTCATCTTCTTCTTTATCTTGATCTAGAGAAGTGCTGGAGGTTTCATGATCGTGAGTCGATATTGGAGGCTCCACTTGTGCTGATGAAGAAGGTTGATTTGAGTTTTCTTTGGGCTCTTGTGGCCTTACCTCTCCAATGGTCATCCTCTTGATCACTTTGCTTTGAATTTCTTCATTACCTAGTTCATTAGCATCAATTTGCTCTACTTGAGAGCCGTTAGTTTCATCAAATGTTACATCACGTGCGATTTCAACAGCACTGGTGGTTTTGTTGAAAATATAGTATGCATAAGCATTTGATCCATAACCAAGAAAGAAACCTTCATCAACTTTAGATGCAAATTTAGAGGATTTTTCCTTTTTGTTGAGAATGAAACACTTACTCCCGAAAACATGAAAATATAAGACATTTGGTTTGTTAGCGGTAAGAAGCTCATGTGGTGTTTTCTTCAAGAGCCGGTGAAGGTACAACCTGTTTGTTGTGTGACAAGCGGTGTTTACGGCCTCCGCTAAAAAACGGTCAGAGATCTTGTAGCCATCAAGTATGGTTCTTGCCATCTCAATGAGTGTATGGTTCTTTCTTTCAGCTACCTCATTTTGTTGAGGGGAGTAGGGTGCCAAAAACTCATGCTTGATTCCTTCCTCATCAAGAAAATCTTCAATTTGAGTGTTCTTGAACTCACTCTCATTGTCACTTCTAATTTTCTTGATCTGCAAGTTGAACTCATTTTGGACTCTTTCTACAAATTTCTTGAATGTTATTTGAGTTTCTCCTTTATAATGTAAAAAGAGTACTAAGTGAAATGAGAATAATCATCAATAATTACAAGACCATATTTGTTACTGCCTATGCTTATATAAGCGATAGGACCAAAGAGGTCTATGTGAAGTAGTTCCAATAGCCTTGTTGTCATCATGATGTTTTTGGTGGGACGTGGCATTCCAATTTGTTTTCCTGTTTGACATGCACTACACATTCTATCCTTTTCAAAAGTAATATTCATTAGTCCCAAAATGTGCTCGCCCTTTAGAAGTTTGCTAAGATTTCTCATAATGACATGGGCTAGTCTACGATGCCATAGCCAACCTATACTAGATTTAGCCATCAAACAAGTCTCAAGGCTAGCTTTATCCAATGAAAAATCCACAAGATAAAGCTTGCCTTTCTTATGACCTTTGAACACTACAGAAGACTCATCACTTCTAAAGAGACCATCACATCAACATTAGTAAATAAACAATTGAAACCCATTCCACATAGTTGACACACGGATAGTAAATTATAGTTCAAAGATTTACAAGCAAAACATTTGATATGGAAAGGTTACTTGAAATAGCAACTTTACCTAGTCCCATTACCTTTCCTTTGCTATTGTCACCAAACACAATGTTCTCATGTGGTGATCCACTTGTATCAAATGATGAGAACATACATTTCTCTCTGGTCATATGTTTTGTGCAACTGCTATTGAGGTTGGATACTTTTTTCCTTGATAAGATTGATAAAGCCTTGATCCTTTTGTATCCAATTCTCACTCTTTTCCCTTTGGAGGGATTGTATCATAACCCTTCTTGATTGAAGTTTCCCTTTTGATAGTCAAGATACTCCTCGAGGGCTTTACTATCCATGTGGAACTTTAAAAGGCCATTGTGAAGAACCCCCATGAGCTTTTCATTTTGACTTCCTAATGCTTACATAGATTTAGAGTTAGTAGCACAAGCATCAATATTGATATCTTTGCATCTAGAAGAACTATTGCTACTTGAGGCTAGTAGAGCAAGATGCATCATTAGAGACGAAAGTGATATTCTTGATATTTTTAAATTCTACTTCAAGAATTTTATGAGCTTTATCCAAGCAATCAAATTTCTCTTGAAGTATTTCATTTGAGTTCTCAAGACTAGAATTTGAAGCTTTGGCTAACTCAAACATTTTATCCAAATTTTCATTTTTCTTCTTCTCTTTAGCAAGGGCCTTCTCGAGTTCAATGGTTTTCTCTTTTTCAAAGATGAGAAATTCTTCTTGCTTCTCGAGAGTTTCCCCTTGCCATTCTATTGTCTCAAGTAACTCACACATGCTAGGTAAAGATATTTTGCTTAAATCATCTAAAAAGTCATCATCACTATTGTTACTATTACCATTCTCACTAGTAACATCAATAGCATGGAATTTGGTAGTAGATTATACCTTGTGCCCTTTTGCCATGAGACAAATGGGTGTCTCATCGTCACTTGAATGATCAAAGAGTGACTTGATCGGTGGAGTGGTTGCGAAAGCAATGGTGGCAACACCTTCATCCTCATCAAAGTCGGTGTCGAAGTCGTTGGAGTCCCACTCTTGATCAATGTGAGCTTGACCTTTATAGGTCTTCTTGTAGTTCTTGTTCTTGCCCTTCTTGTGGTACTTCTCCTTCTTTTCATCCTCATCCTTTTCTTCTTGTTCGGACATTCAGTGATAAAATGGCTCGGCTCAACGCACTCATAACATTTTCTTGATGAGTGTCTTCCTCTTGACTTGCCGAAGGTCTTATTTCTACCGCCACCCTCATTGTAGCCACTCTTCTTGAGAAACTTGCCAAATCTCTTCACCAAGAGTGTCATGTCTTCCTTGTCTTGGTGGTCTTCACTATATCCTTACTTGTGCTTGCTTCAATTTCTCTTCTTGCCTTCAAAGTGAGATCTTGTTTCTTTGAGCTTGGGCTTTAGTTGATGAGATCATAGAATTCCTTGGACTCTTGTTGCATCAAGTCATGTGCTAGTATTCTTCCAAGGACATCATGAGGTGTGAGGTTATTGAAGTCTTCTCGCTCCCGGATGAGTGTCACCAATGTGATATTTCTTGAAGTGATGGCACAAAGCATCCTCTTGACGATGAAGTTGTCGGTCATCTCCTTGCATCCAAGCCCCTTGATCTCATTCACAAGTAGTCTTAGACAATTGTACATCTCACTTAGCATCTCATCATCACCCATGGTAAAGCAATCTAGCTTGCTGTTCAATAGCTTGATCTTGGACTCTCAGACGCTTGATCTTCATGAATATCAATAAGTGTGTCCCAAATTTCCTTTGCACTTTCAAGCCCTTCCACCCGGTTGAACTCTTCTCCGCTCAACACACTAAAGATTGTATTTGCAGCTTGAGCGTTCTTGTGCTTGTTGAGGTCATCTAGAGGGTAAGCTTGCTTGGGTCCTGCATGGTATAGCCATTTTCCACTACACTCCAAATAGAAGGGTTAATAGATTTTAAATGCATTTTTCATCTTATGCTTCCATGAGGCATAATGTGTATCATCAAAAAATGGTGCTCTACCAGAAGAACTTTATATGTATGAAAACGATGCATTTGGATAATCATAAGGAATTTTAGCCCCATCCCCTTTTTACACCACCATATTGATTTTTTCAAGCGGTTAAGCCTAATAAGGAGATTAGGCTCTGATACCAATTGAAGGATCGAGATAGCGGCCTAGAGGAGGGCGAGTGAATAGGTGTTTTTTAAAATAAACTAAATTAGATAAGCAGAAGTAGGTTGGATATTCTGATTTTACAATCGGATGATCCGGCAGGTATCGGATGTTCCGACTGAAGGACTAGAACTTCATATTTAAATGAATTTAAACCTAACTAGAAATTCAAGCAAAGCCGTACAAACTATATGATGCTAGTTGCAACGTGATATGAAACTACTCAATTTCAGGCAGAGCTAGCAACAAGGTATTACTCAAGATAAAGTATGAATTGCTCGAAATTGCATAAATAACAAGAAATAATCGAAGGCAGAGACAAGTCAAATTTGTTCCCGAAGTTTAGATCTTTGAGGGGATCCTACGTCTCCGTGGAGGGGCTCAATCACACTTGAGCCGGGTCTCTTTCAACCTTTTTCCTCCTTATGTTGCACAAAGCGCTCCTTGGCTTTTTTTGGTATTTCTTCCCTTGTGTAGGTGAAATTCAGCTTTCACAAACTTCTCACGATGCACCACAAGTTAATTGGTGGTTCGTGAGTGACCCCTAATCGTCTATAAGACCTCAATCTCCAAGAGTAACAAATGCTCACGAAGAATGCTTGGGGATGAACCCTAGTGCTCAAAGATTGCAAAGCTTATCCCTAGCACTCAATCCCTCTTCCCAAATCTCTCACACAAAATTGAATCACTTAGAAATGTACTATCCTTCGTTATGTTTGTGGTGTGTTCCATGGTGGAATGAAGATATTAAGTTTTTTTTTCTCAATTTCCTTGTTTTTTTTTCAAATTTTTTGAGACTATTTTTGTTCCCCAAGATTTTTCCCTCTTGGTTGCCAAACAACAACAAGAAACAAAAACCTGGATGGAAATATCCTCCAAGCAAACAAATTACCCTCAAAATCCCCAAAGAGATCTTCTTCCCTGAACTCCCTCCCCTTACTTCCAAACATAGCCTAAAAGACTTGTTTGGGGAGTTTTTTTATTTTTATATTTTTTTGATTAAAAATTTAAATAAATAGATTCCCCACAGGAGAATTTGCAAAACTAGGAGCCTAACCGCCCTCTCAGAGGGCGGCAAAGGGGGCTAACCGCCCTCTCAGGGGGCAGTTAGGCCCAGAGAGGGCGGTTAGCCCCCTTGCCGCCCTCTGAGGGGGCGGTTAGGGCCTTTTTTTTTCCTCTAAAAATGTAATTTTTTGTGTAATTGAAGAAATAAAAATGAAAGGGTGTAAGGAAATTAAGAATTTAAATTTGGAGTAGGTTATATAATAGTTGGAGAATAAAAAATCAGTAATTATCAGTTGCAACATTTTTCGTGGGTATGGGGTACGAACGAGGACAAACATAGTATTAAACATAGGGTGAAAATATTACAATACACTGTAACCGCGATGACACGATGAGGAAACAAAGGTGGCATGTACGGTTCGCACTAAGACCTACTTATTAGTGCGCCGATCCTAATCATAACATGCCTTAGGGAGGGAAAGTATGTCGGGTTACATTAGGTACTCTCTACTGAGTGCATTTTTGGGACAATACTTGTACGTGTGACCTATTTCATTACACTGACTGCATCGCTTCATCCTAGGGCCAGCCTTGGATTCATCCATATCGTTGCGAATCCGACGAGTTTGTCTTCGGCCTGGTGCGTTCTTCATTTTTTCCAAATCAGGCACATATATTCTTGCAGGCTCTAGATTACTTGTAAAAGTGTCAACAATGCCGTAACCATACAGCTCCTGGTTCCAGGTGTTGAGTATTTGATCTTTCATAAAATACTTTGACACATATTGCCTGGGAAGCATATGGTGCTCCGCACACGCAGCTATGACATGTGTACAAGGTTTGTGGAGTAATTGTGGCTTCTGACAACTACAGATGCATGTCCCACTCCTTAACACACACTCTTGAACATGCCGCTCACGTCTACCCCCCCCCCTCCGACCCTTATCCCGACACAGGACACTGAACCTGTGTTCCACAGTGCCCTCTTGATTTGCGCGATGCATGTGGGCCTTCTTATTAGCCTTCTCCATATACTCACATAGCATCCGTTCGTAAAGCATACGATTGTCCTCCATTACAACCTTAGCAGCTGCATACCGATCAATAAAGTACTTACAGGTCCCATGCAAAATGCCTTCTACAATTCCAACTAGTGGTAGGGACCTCATTCCTTGCATGACCCAGTTATAAACCTCTGCAAGATTTGTAGTCATTACTCCATACCTTGCATCACCACTGTCGTACAACAGAGCCTATTTTTCATTTGGCTAATTACGTATCCACTGTGAGAAGCTCCTAATAGATGAGCCTGATCTACTTACAATCTGCAGAGTATCGGTTAGAAGAGGTCCGAGAGCTATTGGTTCATCACCGTTAGGTGCAGCCTCCGCAGTTTGTTTTAGAGTCAGTTCATCAAGTCTTGCCCATAGTGCATTGAACTTACGTTGCTGATTTTGACTGCACAACTTCTTGAAAAGCTTCATTAACTCTTTGTTTTTAAACTGTCTGTAGAAATTTGCACCCATATGGCGCATGCACCACCTACTTTTGAGATCGGGCCACTGTGCTGCTACACCCCGTCGCACACTACCATGTTGCATATCCAGCAAAGCCTGCAACAATCATACATGTCTATCATGAATGAGACACACATCTGGTCGATCAAGAACAATTGCATGTTTAACCCGTTCTAGGAACCAATACCAGTTGTCCCCGTTCCCACTCTCCACGAAAGCAAACCCTAGTGGCAGGACTTGGTTGTTACCGTCGACCCCAATTGCAGACAAAATCTGCCCTTTGTACTTCCCAGTCAGGAATGTTCCATCTAGGCATATGATGGGTCGGCAATATCGAAATGCTTTGATAGTTGCAGCGAATGCAAAGAAAGCACGCTGCAACACTCTTTTTCCGCTGTACTCCACATCAGTAGAGGGGTAATGCTTGATATCATAGTAGCTGCTTGGATTTCTTCCACAAATTGTGACTAATTGACCAGGTAGATTGTGATATGAATCTTCATATGTTCCGAACCTCATCTCAATAGCCTTTTGTTTCGCCCTCCATGCCTTCGCATAGTTTATTGTGTACTGGAACCTTTGCTCAATAGCACGGATTATTGATCGTGGCTCATACCTTAGGTTGTCCACAATCTCTCCGTACATAACATTTGCAATGAAAGCAGGAGATATGTTCCGGTGGATGAACTCTATTTCCTTAATGTGACAATTATGTTCCTTAACTATTGAGCATTGCCAGTAGTCTACCTATTTCCCTCTGAATGCGTGCACCCGCCAAGGGCACTGAGGCACCAAGCACTTCACATCGTACTCCCTTTTACTGGATTTAACAACCTTGAATTGCCTACGAAGAAACAACGACCAGAATTTCACTGCATCAATAACTGCCTCTTTTGTAGGGTACATAGCACCCTGTGACACCTCGTTCTCATGGTACTGCCACGATGTCCGGTAAGCCTCGCTAACCACCAGCTTCGAAAATTCATGATCCCACCACTCTGCAGGAACTGGAGCATTACCCTCCTCGTCAGACGAATCCCCATCGGTAAGGCCTTCCTCCAACTCTTCATCCTCCAAATCCATATCTTCAATGATGCTAGGGATGTGCTCCCCTTCATCAGCTACACCCATCAGTTGCAGCTCTGGAACATCACCAACTTCCTCCCTGGACCCGACATTAGCCGCCTCTGATTCATCTTCCACTGCCTCACTTGGTCTTGCTACTGCTTCCGCAGAGTTCACCTCATTTTGATCTTTCAGGTACGCCTCAGCTAACAAAACAAGCGGCAGGCCACGTTCACAACATATATCTATATACTGCCTCCAAGTTGATGTGGCTTCGATGGGAACAAGCTCACCAAAGTATCCATGACTAGCACGGTTGAGGACAACTTTCAATTTCAGCTCATGTTGCTGCGGATCCAGTTGAAAAAACCACATGAGCTATTTGCACACACCCACAATGGTTCTCTCATTAGCTTTACTAAACCCCTTCATGACATGACGAAATCCAGACAGATCTACACCGTTAGGACCGTACCTAATTTCACCCTCACCATAATATATCTGAAAAATTAATTTATCTGCCATCCCTAAAAACACCCGCAAACATAACTAATGTTAAGACAACAAACTATATTTCTAATTATCGGATAAAATAATTTCTAAATGCTATCCTAGGTTTGCAAATTATCATATACTACTACCTCCTACGTCCACAGGTACAACCCCAATATAGTAAAAATAATATACTAAAAATAATATTCTACATTACACTGCTATCGTACCATTTTCTAAATAAATTTGACAATTTTCTAAACCCTAGGTCATAAATGTCTAAAACCTATATCATATACTACTACTGCACTAATTAACAACAATAAAAAGAAAAAAAAGATTTACCCGAAATTATTCTTCAAATCCGCGGCCCAAATGCAGCAGGGCTTCGCCGACCTCTCTTCCTCCCCTCTCCTCTCCTCTCTTCTCCTCCCTCTTCTCAACTTTTTCTTTTTTCGGATTTTAATGAATTTTTAGCCTATTTTTCGGCCTTTTTATAGGAAAGGGCGGCTGGGAGGGTAGCGCGGCGCGGCGGGCGGGGAGGCCTCTTACTGCCCCCTAAGAGGGCGGTAAGGACCTCTACCCACCCCCTCAGGAGGCGGTAAGGGACCGGCTCGGACGGACAGATCGTACCCGTCCTTCGAGGGAGCGGTTAGAGGGCCCTGAAAGGGCTGCAGGCGCCTAATTTTACAAATTCTCCTGCAGGGAATCTATTTATTTAATTTTTTAATAAAAAAACTCTTGTTTGGGAGGCTGAGAAGAGGTAGGCATCTCAGCCCATTCCAGGGACGACAACCCACGCAACAACTCTCCCTGGGCTAAACGGGTCGTGCGTTTGGATCGCAACATACAGGGATTCTCCGCTCCGGCCCCTGCCGTTTCAACCAGGGAAGAAGCCCAACTTGCCTAGGTTGGGAACAGTTCCCTGTCGCCCATCGCGAGTCGTGACTGACTTGCGACTGCTCCCCGTTAGCGAGTTGCGGTTGCCTCCTCCCTCGCTCTCGCATGCTGTCGTGAGAGTCTTTGTCGGCCGTGAGCTCTCCTGCCCTGTGCCCAGCTAAACCAAGAGTGCCGTCGCTGACGTGCCCTCATCCGTCGTGAGCTCTGCTGGCCGCGTGCCGTCATCGGTCCCGAGCTCAGCCACCTGCACATCGTGGCCGGTCGTGAGCTCCTCCGAAAGAGCACTGCCGCCCCCTGCCGTTCTCCACAAAGAACGCCATCGCGCTGACTCCACATGAAGCTTCGCCGCCCCCATGCCTCCAATGATGCGAATGTCACCGCGCCCTGCCCCTGCCTCATGGAGCTCCTACGTCCTTGAAGTTCCCTGGAGCGAGCACCGGCCCGTGTCCAATATGGCGTTCTTCAATTTGTTCTTGATTTTCTGTAGTGCGAGAATTATTATCCCTAGCTCTCCCAAACGGTGACAGGGATTATTGCTTCACGGGAAAAAAGAACCAGGTATTCATATGGCCAAATAAAATGCACCCAGGGCTAATCTCCCCAGGGATTAGTATCTCTTGCAGCCAAACAAAGTATAAAGGAACGATCGCTGGTCTTCATTCTCACGCATCATGCCACATTCCCTTCCTGAAACGTCTCTATTATATTAGCTCGCTATTTAAAAAAATGATACTGTTCGCCAGCTGTGTTAATTCTTCCTGAATGGTAGCGTTATTTCCAGTATCGTTTGATTGGTGGATGTGCTTCCTCACTTGTTTGACCTAACGTACTGAAATAGAGTAAATTTCATAAATTTATAATTATTTATACCTTCATAACGTAAAACTATAATTTTTAAGATCTATTTTATAAAACTACAATTACATGTGCTTTTAGTAACATAAAACTATACATTTTTAATATAATGGAGAAAACGAGTAATGTGTGGTTGATGGATAGAACTAGATAAAAAATTATAGTTTTACGTTACTAAAGACATAAGTAATTGTATTTTTGTAAAACATGTTTTAGAAGTTGTAGTTTTATGTTACAAAGATATAAATAATTGTATGTTTGTGAATTTACACATTGAATTATGATAGAAACAAGATGAGCTTGTATTGCTCAATAGGTCAGCTACACTCGGTACTGATCTAATGTACGCACTTTTGACCTAATGTACTCACCACTTTTTCTCCATAATTCCCTATAAATATTTATGAAAGACAGGTTGTAAGCATAAAAATCTGTGCATTCGGCTTTGCCTCTATATCTTGTTCCCCTTTCAAGTCACCCGGACTTTTCCTAATCCGATTGTACTTCCGGGACTAATAAAAATTTTGTTTGTCACGGCAAATTGGTCTTTCACAGAGAGAAAGAGGGATCTCAACTTGCAGCAACACGGAAATAAGAGGGATCTCCCATTCTTCTCCTCGTTACTGTGCATGTTCCTTTTACTCTTGATCTATCTGTTGAGGGATTAATTTGTGGGTGGAGAGAGAGAGAGAGAGCAGGGGATTCATGGATTGATTGAGAAGAGATTTCTGCAGGGAGGGACGTAGTGGGGATGGAGGATGTTGAAGACGGGCAGTCATGCATGTCGCCCTACTGTTCCATAGTGGGAATCTTAGCTTTCTGCCTAATGGTTCCTGGCACCTAAAAGCTCAAATTATCCTCCATTCCAATAACCTTTTGAGATGTTACTCATCACTGAAAAATCCCGAGGTATTCCCATCTAATATGCCCCGGGATGAAACGCCAATGGCCAATCTACGCTCAAACTTCATCAAACGTTAGCATTTTCAACTGCTATGTAATTGTTACAAAATAACTTGTTTATATTGAAATACAATTTATGCTAATAACTCATCCTGCTATTAAGCAAAGTCCATGATCCGGCAGCAGGACGAGCCTCAGCACCTCGACGTCTAGCAAGTTTCGATAAAGTATAAAGAGATCAAATCACGTAACTATTTCAGTCAAGGAGGCCTGGGTTCAACCAATCCCTGCAAAATATATGGACATAATGTACAAAACGTCAGCAAACTAGACAAAAGCAAGACGAAAAACTAATAACACTGCATCATTATGTTTTGCTTAGTTATGTTTGGTTTACTAAATGGGTGAACAGCCTATCCATATCCCCTTTTTGTTTCTTGCAACACATCTAAAGTGAATATGATGTCCAAATGATGATGCCTCATTTTCCCACTATTTTCTCCCAGTTTCTTGTGGTAACCTCACTATATGACGCCAATACACCATAATCAAATGTTTGGCTCAAGTATTGAGCTGCAAGGGTGCAAATGATGGTTAAATGCTAGATTGATGTTCAGCTGGTAGTATCATGTTCTTGACTACAACTTCTCACCCTATGCCTTCACTTGGGGACTTGGAGAAAATTAGAAAATTAACCGCAAGTGTGGCCAAAGGATATTTGGGCAAGTACATTCACTCGTGGCTGATGCATCAGAGATAAGATTAAAAAATATATTTCATATTGGGTCCCCAGGAAACATTATTCAAAAAACCACCCTATGACTTGCCTATTGGCAAAAAATGATGTTTATCAAATGGTCGAAAACCGTTACACATCAGCAAATCAAATTTATTCAGTTTAAAATTTAGTACTGCTTTTGTTAAAATTAGATGTACTCCTAGAACACGTGCAGTCAGCCGTCTAAACTTTGACCACTATTCCACACATGAGAATTGTCCATGTCCCAAACGGCAAGTCAATCAGCCCAGAGGTAGTACCAATTTATCCAACTAAACGCAATTTAAGAATGATATTCACAATTTTTACAAGTTAAATCTGATTTTGACCAATTTCTGGTTTTCATTCTAAATACCGGGTGCCAACCCTGTTTTCAAGGGGGCATGAGAATTGAGTTCTTCCATTTTATTGAACCCTGACTGCCAACCGGTATGGATATACAAAACATAGGGACAAACTGTGTCAAAAACTAAAATATTAACTTTTTCATTGTCCCGTGTGCATAGAGCCAGCTGACATATAATTCAGTTCAGTGAGGTTATCCGGCATTTTTTGTTTTAATTTTTCTGCATAATCTGCAAGTGCTTTTAAGAAAACATTCAACTTACTTGCTAATATCATCAAGGTGGTCGTCGAAATCAACAATTTGCTCCCATTTCTTTGTCGTAACATGATCAGCTAGGACAACATTGGTAGAAGGTTCTTTTAGAACCAACTGACTGCTCGCATCTGATCCAGCCTGACGCCAACTTTTTGATGAATCCCTGGTGTATAACTGCATATGCCATGAAACCGTGTCATGGATCATGGAAGATGAAGACAAGCAAAGTGTATTACTCTCCAAGAATCTTTTGTTAATGTCATAACCGACTTTATAAGTAATTAATGACATTTTAACTTATTTTCATAAGTAATTCAGGGCCTAATTACATAACTGGATGTGTAACAACACTGCAGCAAGTTTAGTCAATGATCGTCTATCTCTGAACCACCATTTTTGGTACTAGGTTGACTATGAAGCACTAATAATATCAGAAATCATACATAGTCAAAGTAGTTTCAAGCAAACCATAAATCATGGTGCAGGGAAATTTATCTAATACTAGTCCATAGTGTCTTCCTCAAAATATGCAAGATTAAAACAACAGTCCTATATTTTCACATGGCAATGAGGAACTACAAATTAGAACTCACAACTACACTTTGTGCTTCATATGATGATAAAATTATCACTAGATTTACCACCTTCCAGAAATAATTCATCAAGTCAAGATACAAAATTAGTTGTATTTTTGTATCTGTTCAAATACAGCCCAAATTAAAACCCAACAAATTAACATGATCATATAAAGATGAAACCATGACATTTCTGGATCTTATAGCGCATAAAGGTATCACTCAAGAATCGATTCGTAACTCATACAACAATTAAGTAACACTGAAAATGTCTGTGGACACATAAATGGAACTTATACTTTTGCTTCTACAAGTTTCTTGCCTTCTAACTTCGTCTAATATCTCATAGCACAAAAGTCGAAACATATTTGCTTCTACTCTCGTTTCTGCCTGGAAACTTAAAGATTGTATTTTTCATGTTATCCAGGGAGCATATGAAATTTAGCAAGTTTGTTGGCTACATATGATATATTCAAATCTATGTGTAGCGCCTAGTAGGTTATGCTGAAGGAATATGCATGCACAAACATTCTTTCCCCTCCATTTTCTTCTATGTTGCTTGTTGGCATGCTAGTAGTGGGGCGACTTGTGAAAATCAAACAAGTGGCAGCTGTCTGGAGGCAATGGTATCAGTATAAGTTAATGAGCAGGCATTAAGAATTCATATCGCACACCTTTAACTGGCATTTAGTAAGTGCAAAACTCTGAAACCCTATGGCCATCTCCACTAACCACAGACAGATGCCACCTATATTTCGCTCGCTCAAATTGCTGCTACTAATTAGCTCATTAGCTGCGGACGAAACGGAAGAAACTGAGGAACAGGGGAAGAAGAATGCTCATGGTTGAGCTCTGCTCGTTCGGCTAACATATCCTTCTAGTGTAGTACTTGTGCATTGCAGAATTCTATTCTTCTTGCATAATTGCGAAATAGAGCAAATGAATGATCTTGTGGCCAGGTGAAATTCAGCTAACAAACGGAAAATGTGGTGGCCATCTCACCAATTAATATAAATAGCTACCACAGAACACCATGAGATATGTGCAATAAAATCACTATTCCAGAAGTACAAGACATATAAGACATACTAGACTCAATAACAGAGCTTAATTAGAGACCCAGCGAGAGAACCTATTCTTACTCCAATATTCTAATAGCAAAGTAATCATAAATTCCTCTGCCCTTATACAAAGTCTACAATTTTAGTGTCATCATATTTCCAATATAAACAAAGGTTCTGCAAACGATTCTTTTATTACAGTGCCAATCTTATCTTAGCTTAAGATGAAATACAACATATCTATCTGATATAAAAATAGCAACCCTTCCAATCTTGCTCAAATCAAGTCTACTCTATCTCTATGCAAGTCTCCATGGGAGGTGTCCAAAAATTTTGGACCTTCCTGAGTCCGAAACACAACCTTGAAGTGATATCAATTCAAAAGAAAAACGTTCAGCCAGGGCATAATCAACCCATTGGTAATCATAAAAAGTAATATGGCTACTCCGCATTCTGAGGCCCTTGCTGCAGCTAACAAATTCCTGTGCACAGTAGATGTAATACGTTCTTGGACAACGCAAAAGACTAGTTAAACCCTCGCTACCAACACCCTTAACACTGCTAATATCTTGGCATCAATTCGAGAGTTCTCAAGGCATTAGCACAAAGATTCTCAACAAGTACCTGAACGACCGGGTCGCGAGACTTCCCCTTGACGGCCTCCTCCAGCATCTTGTTATCAACCTACTCAATCAACACAAGAACATAAGAGAAAGGAAACAAACCATAATTAGCAACCCATATGAGATCTGCATCGACCAAACCGCGCAGATTGGGAGAAAGAAACGGCGCTCACCAGCAGGACGGCGGAACGGGGAAAGTAGCGGAAGATGTGGTCCCCGACGCGCTTGGCGACGGGCGGAAGCTCGGCGTCGTCGCGGCGCGGGTTGGCGTGATAGTACCCGACGACGGCGAGGCCGCCCTCCTGGGCCGCGAAGTGGTCCTCGACGAGGGTGAGCGCGAGCTCGAGCGTGGGGAGCAGCGGCAGGTGGTGCGGGTGGTGGGAGAGCGGCACGGCATCGACGACAGAGACGACGGCAGGGGAGGAGGAGGGCTCGACGAGGCGGCCGACGAGGAGGCCGTTGACGGGCGCGGCCGGGTGCTTGAGCGCGTGCAGCGCGAGCTTGACGTACGCCGCCTGCGACACCTCATACCGGCACTCAGCTCCCATCTCCGATCTGCTGCTCCGCCGCCGACGCCTCGGCTGCTTCCGATCGGAGGAGGGTTTCTTGGCTGGGTGCTGCTGCAGCTCGTGTGCCGAAACGTGAGATCTGATTCGACCAAAATATCAGATTTACTCTAGCAGTACAGGGACTAAAATGATCTGTCGCTTAGCCGCCCGATTGGAAATTGGACGATCGTATGGTGCCAAATATAATAATTTAATCTAGGGAAAATTAAAAAAAAAAACCCACTTGCAAGTCAGTTTCGCCTCCTTTGCACTTGTTTTTTTTTCAATTTTCCCAAAAATATATGTTATCTTCTAAATATTCCACAAATTAATTTTTGTCCTATAATAGAACTCGACTTATCTCTAAAGGGGCAACTAGTTTGCACACGCGTGCTGGCGAACTAGTTAGCAGTCGGATGTCCTTCTTTTCTCCCCTTTGCCTTCAACTAAAAAATTCCAAGTTCAAAAAAAAAAGTTTCTAGTCAAAAGTTTTAGCTGCAAAAAAACCATTCAATTCAAAAGTTTCAACTGAAAAAAGTCTCAAGTTTTAGAAAAGAAAAAGTTTTAAAAAAAATTCAACTCTAGATCTGAAAATTAAAAGACCTACAAACTATGGTTCCAGCGACAGTGCTAGTATCCTGCAACATGGGATATGGTGACGGTGCTGGGGATCCCGCAAGGTGCAGACGGTTTCTGCAGGTAGTGATGTGTATGGCACAAGCTACAACAAAGTGGCACGAGGAGGGCTATGGCGATGGCACATATGTCACTGGATCCGGTGAGGTGGCACTATAGCACTCTGGTAGTAGCGCTATATCCAGCATGGCGGTGTAGTAAGCTAGTGCAAATTCTGACAGGAGATTAATATGAGAAAAATGGGGAAGGAAGAGGAAGGAGGAAAAAAAAGAGATGATGCATGCTTCCTGATTTGGAAATAAAATGTCTGACAAAAGAGCACGAGATAACTAGCTGCCTAGCTCAAAATAAGAGTTTTATTTCTCAAACTAATCTTCTATTTATTAATAAAAGAAGATGTCCGTCCCACCACTGTGGCTAAAAAAAATAAGCTAGAAATTCTCATAAAAATAAAATATCTTGTATTTAATTCTCTCATTATGTAATCTAAAAATAAGACATCTCACCCTTAATACCAAATATCTAGGAATCTTTTCTGAATAGAGGATACCTTCCTTATTCGGTATAATTAGTTTCTGAGTATGTTATCTCTATATCTAATTTCATGGTGTCTACATCTAATCTCGTATCGAGATAGATATAGACTATCCTTATATACTTTTACAAATACATAGTATTTATAGAATATATAATATTAATTAGATCATGCCTTCCATGTGGGAGCTGTCGTGGTGAGGAGTAGGCGATCGATAGTGGGAATGACAAGTAGTGCCGTTGTGGTAGCAAGAAGCAAGGATCGATCGGGCTGAATCTGTACGCTACCATCCATTATTACAACTTTTCAGCTGTAGGCTGCAAAAAGGGCCAACAAATGGCAAAACTAAAAAAAGAACCAAACACAAACATGAACATGATCAAAAGGCAACTTCAAGGTCTGAGCCTCCTAGTAAACATCCACCTATGCTTAGCGAAAATCTTCATTATCGTAGTTTCTAGGATACGGCACGCCCACTTCATTTGGTGTCTTGCCTCCTCCTTTTGTAGCAAGGACTACTGTCGGATCCAATGTGTTTCCCTAAAGATTACCTGCATGTAAGTGTTTGGCTTTGATTTGTCAAAAATAATTTCATTCCTGGTTAGCCAAATGACCCAACATAAAGCACTTGCCCCAACCAAAATTTGGGATTTCAACTTTTGGTTCATTTTGCATAACCAGTTACCAAAAACATGTGAAATACTTTTTGGAGGTGTAATACCAAAAGCAATCTGCACCGCTCTCCAAATAAACTTGGCAAACTGGCAATCGAAAAACAAGTGTTGGATACTCTCCTTGCTATTACAAAAACAACATTGGACACTACCATGCCAGTTTCGCTTAAAAAGGTTGTCTTTTGTGAGAGTGACCCCTCTAATTAAATACCAAAGGAAAACCTTTTGTCTCTAATTCTCTTTTCCGATCTACATTGCTTCACGTTCTTGATCTCGACGACCAAGGACAAGCCGTCAACCACCTATGCTATGACGGGGTCCCTTCCGAGCATGGATGATGACGAAGGTCCACTAGTGTAGCACCACAACTAGGGTTTCCCAGGTGCTGCCCATTAGATACTTAGATCGGAACATCCGATTGGAAGATCATAACATATGATCCTGACAGAAGTTTCGGTCCAGTTTTACACACAAGGTGCCCGGTGTTTGGTGAGTGGCACTTTTACATGTCAACAATAGGTTTAGCTTTGGTATGCCTAGTCCAGGCCAAAGTTGAAGTAGTGTCCTAATAGGAGTTTAGTACATTTACAGTAGGAGTAAGAGTTTGAGTAGGAATATGATTGCGTCGGAGTAGGATTCAGAGTCTAGTTTTTTGCCCCTATATAATGAAAGTGGCGGGCACCTCACTATGGGCTTTGGGAAAAAGAGTCGTGTTCATGAGTTGTAACATGTCTTTGTATGAGAAATAAAATAGCAGCGTGTGTTGACAAAAATTCCATCGTTCTTTTGCTTGTTTGTGTTATTTATGGTTGTTTCATCCTAGTGACTAGTGAAAAACCAACAAGCGATGGACGATGATGTTCGGGAACAAGGGTAGCCAGAAGGTGTCGTCAGGGGAGCTGATCGTTGGGAGCGAGATGTTGTTCCATAACGAGAAGTAAACTATCGAGCCATAGCAGCCGCAGGTGAGGACAATGGAGTGGGGGACACATCAGCATCGCGTGCGACGTCCATCGTCCAGGCCAAGAACATGTCCGCCATAATGTGCACATCAGCGCCGGGGTCCACGGCCTTGAGGTTGGCCATGAAGTTGCCGAACGCTAGGCGGAGGGACTCAGAAGCAAGGAAGAGAGTGATCAGCTGCTGAAGTCAATGCTGGCTGAGGTGTTAGTGTTGCCGTGGAGGCCATGATCAGAGGGGCTAAACTGGCACAGAGGGACCCCCCCCAGCTGGCCCTTGGGCAGGTCGCCCGCCCCAGGCCCTGAAAGTACATCTAGCCCCTATGTGTGGTTTTGGTAATTAATGACAATACCTATGGACTAACAATAGTGTTGAGTTTGTTAGTAGGTTGTTCTATAGGTGATGCATGGATAAGAGATATGCATGAGCTCTAAGTGAATGGGAAGAATGAAAATGCATCAAGATGAATGAGCTCTAGGTGATACTCGGGTAAGTGATGACAATGCCTATGGACTAACAATCATATTGAGGATTGCTATTAGGTTATTCCATAGGAGATGCATAAATGATGAAGCATGGATTCTTTGAGAAATGTCATGAGTTCAAAGAATTGCATCAAAAGTCATTGAGATTTTAGTGATGCTCATAAGAAGAAGAAGAAGCTCAATGACATTAGCAATAAGCTTGAAGGCTAAGTTACTTGTGGAGATCAAGTAATTAAAGGTATGCTTGTCAATAGAGTTTTATGGACTAACCCATGTGCTTTGTGCTTGAGAGTGAGTTGGGGTTAGGATCCATAAGAAGGCATAAGTTGAATTGAAATCATATATGCCAAGAGTGAAGAACAAGAGTGGACTCCATACTTGATAAAATGAATTCCTTGAAGATGTCGAATACAAAGTGGTTTTCTATGGCAAGACGGTGAAGGGCAAGCAAGACTCGGCTGCGATGGACCATCCGTGGTGAAGGGCAAGCAAATGGCTTGGCGCCGAAGGACCAAGGAGGTGGTGAAGAGCGAACAAAGGCTTTGCGCCGATGGACCGTGCGAGGCCATGGGAAGCTATGGATGATTCACATCAATCATACGAAGAATCAAGAAGAGATGGAGTGAAGATTTTATGGAAGTTAGCAACCCTCAAGGTTTGAAAGAAAGAAGCAGTACTTGAAAGTTTTCAAATGCTCAAAGTGGTTCAAATGAGTTTTATCTTTGAATTTGAGTATAAGTATGCCGCACTATTAAGAGGGATGCAACGTGAGCTAAGTGTCGCGTCTCAGTGCTCAAGAGTTCCCAACCAAACCCAAAGTGAGAGTTTGTTATTAAGAGTCCAGAGCGGAAAGTGCGGAAGTGTCAAAAATGGGTTTTGGAGTGTTCCTAATTTGATCCTATGTGTTTTAGATCATGAATTCAGTTGGGATGTGTATCCCTCTGAATAAGCTTTCCATAGAGTCCAAAATCGTCGAAATCGAACTCCGGGATCAAAAGTTATCGCCGTTTTTCGGAGGTCAGCTGTGTTGTACCCGGAGTCTCCGGTGTAGGTCGGATACTCCGGTACCTGGAAAGGCTGGAGACTCCGGTGAAGTCTGGATACTCCGGTACCTGGAGTGGCCGGAGACTCCGGGAAGTCTCCGGGGCTGTTTTCTGGGTTAAGTACCGACCGGATACTCCGGTGTAGGCCGGATACTCCGGTAAAAGTCCGGAAAAGAGCACAGTGGCTAGTTCTGACACATTCTGTGACCGTTCTGACGCCGTATTTAGATTTAGGGCCGGATACTCCGGTGTTCACCGGATACTCCAGTCAGTTCTGACAAAAACAGTAACGGCTAGTTGTTTGGAGTGGGCTATTTATACCCCACTCACCCCATCCTTTGGGGCCGCTGCAAGGGGCACGAAAGAACACATTTTTAGAGCCAAAAGAACCTCTCCCACTCCATTCTAGTGTGTGATTTGAGAAGAAAAGTGAGTTGGGTTGAGAGATTGGAAGATTGAGTGCAAGTGAGCTAAATCCATTCTTGAGCACTCGAGTTTCTCGGCAAGAAGTTCGATTGCGTTTGTTACTCTTAGAGGTGAAGCCTCCTAGCCGGCTAGGTGTTGCCCGGTGAGCTCCCGCGCGTGTGGTGAGCCGCGGGAAAGTTTGTGAAGGCCGATCTCGCCTCCGAAAGGGAAGAGATAAAGCTAGTGGATCGAGGAAACCGGTTGAAAGAGACCCGGCTCGTTGGAGCTTCCTCAACGGAGACGTAGGATTCACGGTGGTGAATCCGAACTTCGGGAAACAAATCTTTGTGTGTCCTCTCTTGTTTCCTTACTTTTATATTCTTGCTCAAATCTTTGTGCTTAATGCTCGATCTACTTGTTTGTGTGTATTTGAGTGTAGGTTCTTCGTGAATCTACTTGGAATCATCTCCGGGAACACACGACATCACTTGGTTTGAGCTAGAACTCTCTACTCATTAATTTTATTCAGTTTCAGGCTCAGTTCTGTACAAAACCCGGAGAATCCGGCCTTTACCGGAGTTTTCGGACCTGTACACACCGGAGTATCCAAACTACATCGGAGTCTCCGGTGAACAATAATTTCAGGCATATGAACAGTATTTTCAGCCTTTTTCAATTTAAGTTTTATTGCATATCTCTTGCTAGAATTGAGTAATTTTTGTCACCTTAGGATTGTAATTTCCACACTTATTTAGGGTGATTGTGCACTAGTTGAGCCTAACATATTTAGGTTTTTCTCTTGTGAAAAACTCGTTAGTTTATATTCCGCTGCAAGTTTAGACGAACGGTAGAAAGGGTTGAATTTTTGTAAAAAGCCTATTCACCCCCCCCCCCCCCCCCGCGCTCTAGGTGACATCATTGTCCTTTCAATTGGTATCAGAGCCAAGTCTCTCTTTTCGGGCTTTACCGCCTAGAGAGTAAAGATGTCGACTAGTGGATTAGTGCACGTAGAGCCACTCCTTTTAGATGGTTCTAATTATTGTGATTGGAGTACTCGTATACTTAATATCTTTAGGGCCATGGGTCCTCAAATAGAGCGAGTTGTAGATGTGAGCATTTCTCCTCCTAATGATAAACTCATATCACCCGAAGAGGAAGAGAAATGCATACATCTCAATGCTCAAGCTACTAATATCTTATTTGATGATTTGAGCATAGATGTTATTGAATCAATCTTGCCGCTTGAAGACGCTCATCTCATTTGGACTACTTTTAAAGAAAGATATGACAAGCTCAAATATGATGAAGAAGAACTTCTTCCAAAGACGTCATTTGTGGAATGCTCTACTTCATCATCACACCATGAAGAGCACCAAATGACTTTCTCTTTTGTCCAAGAGGATGTCACTCCGTCATCCACTTCACCAACATTTAACAACGAGCAAGGTAATGAAATGGTGAGTGTTGTAAGTGAGTGTTTAATCCCTCATTTAGACTTTAATAACACTTGCAATGAAATTTCCATATCTAGTAATGTTGTTAAGCCTTATATATCATCTAGTGCTAAAATATCTATTCATCATGATGATATGGTTCCTTGTTCTCATAACGATGCATCTATTTCTATTAGAACTTGTGAGACTAACTTTTTGATGGAAATAGAAGTCTATGAGAGACAAAGCCTAGGTAGAGATGCATCTACTTCTCCAAGGTGCTCATCCCCTCACATCGATTCTCCATTGTGCCTTATGGCAAAAGGTAAAAGGAAATCCGTAAGTGAAATTAATAATGCTAAAGCTAGTTCTAGTGCTAGTGATAGTAATGAGCTCAGGTTTGACCTTTTGAGAAAAAAGAATATGCCTAAAATGATCAAGCTCTTGCGTATAATAGAAGGCCATGAGGAAAGCCTCGAGAGGTAAGAGGAATTCCTCATTGAGAAAATGGAAGAGCTTAAGGCCTTAAATGTGAAATATGAAAAACTTCAAGAATCTAATAGTTCTTTATCTAATCTTTATGGGGATCTTAAAGTTAAGCATATTTCTTTAATTGATAAATTAGATGCTATGCCTCTAGTGGATTTAGAAAAATTATGTCCTAATTGCAATTCTTTATCTAAAGATAAATCCACTATTTCTCCCGTTGATGATGCTTGTGCTACTAACTCTAACTCTTATGTAGCATCTTTGAAGAAAGAAAATATTGAGCTAAAGGCTCAACTTCAGGAGCTCATTAGCAAGCATGTGGCTTTGCAAGAAAATCATGATGAGCTTGTGTGCTCTCATGAAAATCTTGTGGACTCACATGCTACGCTAGAAATAACTCATGAGGATATGGTAATAACGGTAAAATCCTATAAACCTCATGTGGACATTAGCACACATTCTTTACATAATGTAGATTTAACATGTGCTAGTTCTAACAATTCATTTAATGTCAATTCTATATCCAATGATAAATTGCCTACTAATCTTTGTTGCTCTAAAGCTAATATTTTCCCTAGTGTTGCTTGTAATATTGATAGCAAAGGGAAAAGTGAGAAGCACAAAGATCATGGACTTGAAGCAAAATCCAATAAGAAGATAGCTCATATCAAGTGCTTCAAGTGCTCAAGCATGGGACACTATGCCTGTATGTGTTCCAACAAGGTTGATGACAAGACCACACTTCCAAAGAAGAAAACAAGAAGAAGCAAGAGGAAATGTTATGGATGCAATGAGAAGGGACATGAAATTGCATCATGCCTCTACATGAAGAATGAAGGTCTTATGTCATTAAAGAAGAGGCTCACCGGCAAGGAAGGAAGCAAGAAGCAAGATGAGAAGGCATCTTGCAAGGACAAGCACCGCATTTGCTACACTTGCCGGGCCAAGGGACATATTGGTAAAAATTGTCCTATTGGTAACATTCCTAAGCCTAACTCTTCAATTGATAATGATTTATCGCTTAGGAAGGCTAAAAATGGTACTTATATTGCTAAGGTGATTAGTTCATCTCATGCTAATGCAAAAGCCATTTGGGTGCCTAAATCTTTCATGACTAACCTTAAAGGACTCAACATGGTTTGGGTACCACAAAGTGGTTAATTTGCTAAATAGGTACTTGAAGATGCATTGAAGACTTGGCTTGCTTGAGAGGAACTATATTGAATATCTCATATCAAGATTCTTTCAAATTGGGTTTTCTCATGATGTTTGGAAAGAAGTGCCAAGAGTGTGGATTATCGCATTATTTCAATCTTCAATAATATCTCGGTAACAAGTATCTAACTTGAGCTATCTAGCCACTTAGCTTAGCGTAGATGCAAATATTCACCTTTTTTTTTTTTTGGTCGTGATCATTTGAATGTGTCTAGGTAAAATTTCAGCAAAATTTATACTTTGTGTAATATGATGCTTTTAACGGCTCTCTAGTAGAGCAAGATCTTGTTAATAATGTAGGTGATGGATACTTTGTGATGGCTATGGAAGATGAACTTAATTTACATGATTTCATGGTTGTAAGTTCATTCTTAGCACAAGTATTTCCATTGTAAAGTCATTTTGTACCTTAACTCAAAATATAGGGTAAACTCCTCTAGATTCTTGAATGAACTAAGTGCATATTACAAGTAATTCAAGTACTTGGATGCACATATATATGGGGAGCTCATCCTATGTTTTGTGCTTTGAGACTAATATTTCTTCAAGTAAAATTTGTGTTTAGTCTCTTGGTAAAATAGAGGGCATTGGAGACTTGGCTAAATATTTGAAGATTTATCTAATTGATTAAAGAGTCAAGTTTTGTGGAATTATGTTTATTATTACCCAATGTCACTCTATGAAGGTAACTCTCTATCACAATGCCTTAAATTCATATTCTTGTTCATTGTGTTAGATTTATTGTTCTACACTTTTTCTGGAAGTTTCTAGCTCTTTGCATATGTAGATTATGTATCTATGCTTGTTTAGAGCTTATGATTATGCTAGTATGTGTAGACTTTATTGCAATCTTGCCATGCTCACTCGTTTCATATTCATACATGTCTTGATTGCTTGCTAAGTGTGCTATGAATTTGTTTCTAGTGCATCTAGTTTTTCCTACCAACTAGTATGTGTAAGTCATATAACCAGTATGTATAGGATGTATTGCATATTCATGTGTTGATTGTGGTTTTGGAGCCTTATTTGATTTTATTCGTCTTATTGAATTCTATTTGGCTCTCTTTTGGAGATATTAATGGATTATCACATTATGGGGGAGTATTAGGCTTTATGCATCTTAAATACCTATAATTTGTGAACATTTTAGCAATACCATTTAGAATTGATATTATTGTTTATCTAGCATCTATGTGGTATGTCAAGCTCATGTAAAGCTCTCATTTTTGCAAGAATCCATTAATTGATCCACTTTTGGTTTAAATTAAAACTTGAGAGTCGTGGTGCTTATCTAGTGATCTTTCCAATCTCAAGTTTTTTAATTTGAATCATTTCTCATTCGGATCAAATCAACAATTGTTTTCATTGTCCGGAGTCTCCGGTGTTCACCGGATACTCCGGTAGTTGGTGTTTTTAGTCCGGAGTCTCCGAGGTAGACTCCGGCAGAGAGCCTCGGTTAAGCATTTATTTTTGTTGAAAAAGACCGGAGTCTCCGGTGTTCACCGGATACTCCGGTAGGAGAAAATATTTTTACCGGAGTCTCCGAGGGAGACTCCGCCAGAGAGTCTCGGTTAATATTTATTCTTTTGATAAAAAGGACCGGAGTCTCCGGTGTCCACCGGATACTCCGGTATCTGGAGAACCCGGAGAGTCCGGCAAGTTTCTGAGTCTTTTCTGTGTGGGGACTGAGTGCCATCCGGAGTCTCCGGTGTTCACCGGATACTCCGGGTCAGTTCAATAGAACTGTATCAACTATTATTTTTATTTGTGTTTTCTTGTAATAGTTGACTTTGTGAGAAATGTGTTTGAAGCATGTGTTTAATTTCTAAAATCCTTCTTTTATGCTTCTTGAAAGAAAGTTGATCCATGCCTTGTTGCAATTACCGACTTGTGATATCTCCATATACCATTATCTTCTTACAATTGGTAATAATACAAGTGGTAATCCTTGTTGATCATCTTTGTTTCAATTCTTGTTTTCAAGTGACTTCCTTCTATGTGAAAGATTTCATTTAACTCCTATGTTAGGAATATTGGTTTCCTCAAGGAAACTTTACTCTTGGAGTTCATAGAAGCTTGTTATCTCAATGCTTGAATTATTTTCAATATACTTGCTTGAGATAAATATTTGAGATAAGTATATGCTCAAATCTTGCTTAGTTCATTTGTTGAACTTTGTGAATGATAATTTGTTGATCTTTTGACTTAGATGTAATTTGGACAATCTTTTGATATTTATTTTTCATTTGGTATTTTCAAGTCTCATATGCTATTTTTGTCCAAATTATATCTCCATCGGATCTTGAAAGTGACGAGCATGCTTGTTTGACTTAAATGTTAAAATCTATAACATGTTTGCTTTCTTTGACCCTATATTTAGAGTAAGCCTCTCTCAAGTGTTTTTATTGTCTAAAAGGCGCATAGAGCTTTCATTTGATCTCAATTGGTATATACCTTCATTCGGTATATATTTTCAATCGGTATCTATCTATTGGTATGAACTTCAATTGTTATCATTTCCATACAAATATGCACATATCTATGAGAGAGCATGCTCTTTGTGATGAGTTCACTAACCTCTTCGGACCCAATAAGTTTGTGGATCAAATTGTACTTGAATGAGTTTTTAGGTACAATGAAGATGCATTGGATGCTTGGATTAATCATAATGAAGGTCCTTTCAAGTAGAAGCTCATTTCAATTGAAATTCATGAAGATGATTTTGTCCTTTCAATTGGATTTTTCATGAAGAAGGTCTTTATCTTTCAATTGGTATCTACAAAGAAAACCATCTCCTTCAATTTCAATTGGAATCAAGAGAAGGACCATATCAAAGTGAGCAATTCAATATCATTCCAAGTAATTTGTTCTTGATTTATGCATTTAATTTCAAAGATTCAATCTTGTGTAGATTTTATCATATCATGAAAATATCTTGCAAAAATGTGTTTTTCTTGCAAGTGCTTAAAACCTCTCTATTGAAAATATGAGCAATTTGAAGTAGCATATTTTTGTGGGAACTCTATAATCATGTTTATGATTTATTCAATCCTAAATATGCAAAAGATTTTATATCAAATGCTTGAGTTGCTCCTATATGCAATATTGATGAAATTTGCAAAATCCTTTGCTTGAGGTTTGTAGTACGCTTTAAATTGCTCTTTTGGACATATATACTCATGTGATGTTGACACTTTGTGATAAACGAGAAATTCGTTATATTGTCAACAATTTTGCTATGTTCAACTTAGAGCATGATCCATTGCACTTGTGCTTTAGATATTCATTTCGGACTCGTGCTTGCTTTGCCTTCAATTAAATTTGTTTCAATTGAATTAGTTTCAATTCGAATTGGTATCTCTTTTAATTGTTTCAATTGATTTGCTTTGAATTTTCAATTGATATTTCTTATAGGTATTCAATTGATATCCTTTGGAATTTTAATTAGCATTTTTTTTCAATTGGCATCTCTTGTAGGTATCTAATTGATATCTTTTGAAGTTTTAATTGGTATTTCCTTTTGAAATCTCTTTTGGCATCTCTTTGAATCCCTTTGATCTATTGTATAGCTTGTTCTCCTCACATAGCTCGTAATTGGATAAGTGTATTTGGTTTAACTCAAATTATGAGAAATACACATATTATGAGAAATTTACACTATATATGGTCATGCACTAGCTCTCGATGATTCCCTCTTGTGGGATAGGGCTAATGGTGTTTTGGAGAAAAATTTCTCTTTTGGTAAGTCCTACTTAATTCTTACCAATTTGATGTAAATTGGGGGAGAATTCGTTTCAATGATTCCATTTTGGCATTGATGTCAATTAGGGGAGAATTTGGACTAGATGTTATATTTTGTAAGAGGACTTTGCTTATGGAGGATAATTTGCTTATTTGGGGAAGATGTCAATTAGGGGAGAATTTGTATGATTACCTTTGAGAAGTATGATTGCCTTTGAGAAATGAGGTTAAAGTTTTTCTTTGCATGAGCATATTCATCTTCATACATACTTTGTTATGCTTGCTTGATATGTATAAAGTAAACTCCATCCAAAATTTGAGATAGACAATATATACAAATGATATTCAAAATTCATTCACATATGCATAGATTGTGGGGGAGTTTATTATATACATATGTTGATTTTTACTAACATCAAAACCTTTGTGGTGTTTGATGCTAGTAAAACTAGTTTTGGCAATCTCAAATATCTTTGTGATATTTGGTATTTCCAGAACTTATTCGTTGTATACGTTCATCTTCGGATTATATGTATACTTAGAACTTTAAATATTATCAAATATAATCATCTAGTGAGATTGTCATCAATTACCAAAATGGGGGAGATTGAAAGTACATCTAGCCCCTATGTGTGGTTTTGGTAATTAATGACAATACCTATGGACTAACAATGGTGTTGAGTTTGTTAGTAGGTTGTTCTATAGGTGATGCATGGATAAGAGATATGCATGAGCTCTAAGTGAATGGGAAGAATGAAAATGCATCAAGATGAATAAGCTCTAGGTGATGCTCGGGTAAGTGATGACAATGCCTATGGACTAACAATCATATTGAGAATTGCTATTAGGTTATTCCATAGGAGATGCATAAATGGTGAACCATGGATTCTTTGAGAAATGCCATGAGTTCAAAGAATTGCATCAAAAATCATTGAGATTTTAGTGATGCTCATAAGAAGAAGAAGAAGCTCAATGACATTAGCAATAACCTTGAAGGCTAAGTTACTTGTGGAGATCAAGTAATTAAAGGTATGGTTGTCAATAGAGTTTTATGGACTAACCCATGTGCTTTGTGCTTGAGAGTGAGTTGGGGTTAGGATCCATAAGAAGGCATAAGTTGAATTGAAATCATATATGCCAAGAGTGAAGAACAAGAGTGGACTCCATACTTGATAAAATGAATTCCTTGAAGATGTCGAATACAAAGTGGTTTTCTATGGCAAGACGGTGAAGGGCAAGCAAGACTCGGCTGCGATGGACCATCCGTGGTGAAGGGCAAGCAAATGGCTTGGCGCCGAAGGACCAAGGAGGTGGTGAAGAGCGAACAAAGGCTTTGCGCCGATGGATCGTGCGAGGCCATGGGAAGCTATGGATGATTCACATCAATCATACGAAGAATCAAGAAGAGATGGAGTGAAGATTTTATGGAAGTTAGCAACCCTCAAGGTTTGAAAGAAAGAAGCGGTACTTGAAAGTTTTCAAATGCTCAAAGTGGTTCAAATGAGTTTTATCTTTGAATTTGAGTATAGGTATGCCGCACTATTAAGAGGGATGCAACGTGAGCTAATTGTCGCGTCTCAGTGCTCAAGAGTTCCCAACCAAACCCAAAGTGAGAGTTTGTTGTTAAGAGTCCAGAGCGGAAAGTGCGGAAGTGCCCAAAATAGGTTTTGGAGTGTTCCTAATTCGATCCTATGTGTTTTAGATCATGAATTCAGTTGGGATGTGTATCCCTCTGAATAAGCTTTCCATAGAGTCCAAAATCGTCGAAATCGAACTCCGGGATCAAAAGTTATCGCCGTTTTTCGGAGGTCAGCTGTGCTATACCCGGAGTCTCCGGTGTAGGTCGGATACTCCGGTACCTGGAAAGGTCGGAGACTCCGGTGAAGTCCGGATACTCCGGTACCTGGAGTGGCCGGAGACTCCGGGAAGTCTCCGGGGCTGTTTTCTGGGTTAAGTACCGACCGGATACTCCGGTGTATGCCGGATACTCCGGTAAAAGTCCGGAAAAGAGCACAGCGGCTAGTTCTGACACATTCTGTGACCGTTCTGACGCCGTATTTGGATTTAGGGCCGGATACTCCGGTGTTCACCGGATACTCCGGTCAGTTCTGACAAAAACAGTAACGGCTAGTTGTTTGGAGTGGGCTATTTATACCCCACTCACCCCATCCTTTGGGGCCGCTGCAAGGGGCACGAAAGAACACATTTTTAGAGCCAAAAGAACCTCTCCCACTCCATTCTAGTGTGTGATTTGAGAAGAAAAGTGAGTTAGGTTGAGAGATTAGAAGATTGAGTGCAAGTGAGCTAAATCCATTCTTGAGCACTCGAGTTTCTCGGCAAGAAGTTCGATTGCGTTTGTTACTTTTGGAGGTGAAGCCTCCTAGCCGGCTAGGTGTTGCCCGGTGAGCTCCCGCGCGTGTGGTGAGCCGCGGGAAAGTTTGTGAAGGTCGATCTCGCCTCCGAAAGGGAAGAAATAAAGCTAGTGGATCGAGGAAAGCGGTTGAAAGAGACCCGGCTCGTTGGAGCTTCCTCAACGGAGACGTAGGATTCACGGTGGTGAATCCGAACTTCGGGAAACAAATCTTTGTGTGTCCTCTCTTGTTTCCTTACTTTTATGTTCTTGCTCAAATCTTTGTGCATATTGCTCGATCTACTTGTTTGTGTGTATTTGAGTGTAGGTTCTTCGTGAATCTACTTGGAATCATCTCCGGGAACACACGACATCACTTGGTTTGAGCTAGAACTCTCTACTCATTAATTTTATTCAGTTTCGGGCTCAGTTCTGTACAGAACCCGGAGAATCCGGCCTTTACCGGAGTTTTCGGACCTGTACACACCGGAGTATCCGGACTACACCGAAGTCTCCGGTGAACAGTAATTTCAGGCATATGAACAGCATTTTCAGCCTTTTTCAATTTAAGTTTTATTGCATATCTCTTGCTAGAATTGAGTAATTTTTGTCACCTTAGGATTGTAATTTCCACACTTATTTAGGGTGATTGTGCACCTTAGTTGAGCCTAGCATATTTAGGATTTTCTCTTGTGAAAAACTCGTTAGTTTATATTCCGCTGCAAGTTTAGGCGAACGGTAGAAAGGGTTGAATTTTTGTAAAAATGCCTATTCACCCCCCTCTAGGCGACATCATTATCCTTTCAGGCCCCAACCAGGTATGCATATGTATTGGTCTGTTCTGGTACCTACCAATCTTGCCCAAGTCTGTACACTGCATATCCTACTAGCAAGTAGCAACCAAGCCTAAGTGAGTCTCCAAATCTACAAATAGCTTAAAGCCCAACGTTATGTTACCTAGTAACATAACCTAGCAAAACCATGGATGATGGATCATTTTCAAATTAAAAAAGCATCATGCGCAAGCCTGATCGTGCGGTACTGTAGTCATGCCATCATCAACCCTAGTCAAACCGATCCCAATTCCCAACAGCAGCAGTAGCGATCACAATCTTCTCCCATTCCCCTTCCCTCCTCGACCTCTCCGTGTCTCCATCCAAAACGACGTGTTTGTATCAACTCGCCTGATCCTCTCCTCCCGAAGCTCAAGATCGATCATCCAAAATTGGCGAATGCCTAATCCCCAACCTCGATCGTTGTAAGCCATTGTTCGTCTGTTCCCCTCTCCTCTTCTCCACCGGATCGCCAGTAGTCATGGTCCCCATGCTCAATCGAATCAAGGGCTAATCCCCAACCAGATGATTTTGTTCATTTGGTGCGATTCTTTTATAGTTTGCGCTAGTTGTCAACTATTGATGACTTTTTTATTTCAATTTTTAGAATTGTTTGTACCTAATTATCACTGTGTGATAACATGGCATCTAGAAAGCATGTATCTGGCAGCGAAAAAGGAAAGAAAAAAATAAACGAGTTGATGGAGTCACGAAAAGGAGACTTTGACAAAAAAAACAAATTAATGCACAGAATATTGTATTTGTAATTGATATATAAATATTTTGATGTTTATGTTCAATGGGGCCATGTTTTAGTTTCGCCCCATGCCACCGAAATCTCAGGGCCGGCCCTCCCTCCTCGAGAAGTAGTGACGACCATGATGCTGGCGTCGGGGCGGCAACGGCGGACCAGCGTCACAAGACAGCAGAATGGCGCGACATGGCCCTACACCATGAATGGGAACAGGACAACATGCACGTGATGGTCGGTCTCAGCCATGATGGCGGCGCACGGCTGCTTTGGTCATCGGCTTTGAAGGGGGCGAGGGGTTGACCTAGCGACCAAGACAGAGAAGTTGAGATGGGCGCAAACGTAGGATGGATCTCTTCCATTTTTATCAGCCCGAGTCTCCAAGTAGAAAACGACTTAGGTACACGGTTTGTTTCTTGGGACGTAATAGTCAGGGGACTGAAAATGTTGCTTGTTTCAGTGGACCAACCTCCTCCCTCGAATCTTGATCGGACAACACTCCTCTTTTCTTTTTCCTCTGGCTCACATGTGCATGTTCTTCTTCTTCACCGTGACACAGCGACACAGTGCGACTCTACCCCACCCTGCTGGATCAGCATCCACCGGTGGCGCCACTGTCGTTGGACTAGATGTACAACAGTAGCAAGGTATCCTAACGTAAGTCTCTGTTACATAGCAGTATAGCACTAAAGGGGCATTGTCGATCTAGCGTGGAAGGAGGCTCGTGTTGGGTGGGAGGCTATCGCAAATGGTTTATTTCTTGTGGTTGTTCAATTTATTACGAAATTCATTCTTAACTATTCAACAAAGTTAGAAAACCCATGTTCAATTTTGTTTTGTTAGTTCAGAAGGCTGAGACATGGACCCCTGCCATGTACTCAGACATTGCTTTCATCTGCCTTTTCATGCTCCATTGGAGCCCCACTATGGCAGGAATTTTTTTTTTCTATGGCACCGGTGCCACGTAGCCCGGGCTTGGATGCCGTTGATTCATATGTGCTATAACTCAACTTTGAAATAACACCTGCCCACGTGGCGTGAATCTAGACCCAGTGCTACGTGGCACCGGTGCCTAAAAAAACTCTCTCGCTATGGCATCAACTGAAAATGTTATCTGTCAAGAAAAAGCATCTAGCTGGAAAATAGGAGGGAGAAGGGCAGGAAATTGGATGGAGATGCCCTGCTCCCAATACAGAATGAAAACAACCTAAGGAAGCCTAGCAAGGGCGCAAATATACAAGTGCCGACCAGTTGGGGATATTAAGGATTGCTAAAAACAAATTTGCAAAAATGTGTTGCGCAATTACTCGGATGTATCCATCTGTCGGGGTAGCAATCACCCAATGTGTTATGAACTTAATGATCAAAGCAATCGTCAATATCGGTTGCACCAGTCCGTTAGGAAGGTATGTCTCTTACCGGACGGAATGCGTATTCACTTTATATATATATATATATATATATATATATATATATATATATATATATATATATATATATATATATATATATATATATATATATATATATATATATATATATATATATAAAGTATATTTGGTACTTCTCAAAGTATTTACTCTTACATACGTATTTCATAATATAGGAGTATCTAATGTGATACAGGGTATGTACATAGAGTATGTGAGTATATAAAATTATCTAAGTGGTATGTATATTTTTTTTATAGTTTGCATATATTTTTTTTTAGTATATTACATTTTATGTACAAATATAAAGACATTATCAAAATCTATTAAAATTGATATTTTTTTCAAAAATTTTATGTAATTCACGTTGAAGTATCTTAGAATGACTATATAAGTATACTCATAGGGATAAAAAAAGTATATGCAGTTTATTTATGTGGTATATCAAATTTTATAGATATATATATATATCAAGATCAATGAATGAGAACACACCAGATTTCACTCCCTATTTCGATTTTCTATTATCTTTACAGTTGATTCTCAATACAATGCACGAGCTTATGAGGAACGGCAAACATCCACTTCCACACGCAAGAATATAATTAGTTTAACTTGTGATGCCTATGAGCATGGGATGGATGAATGATCATCATTTATGGTGCGGTTTTTTAAGTACAAGTTAAACATACTTACACCACACTCACACCTATACATACTCATATGGATAGCACGCGTTTAATCAAGATTGTGATTTACTTGTTACTCATAGCAGCAGTTGATATTTGCATGTAATTTTACTTGTTGTAATGGAGTAATTTTTGTTGCATTAGCCTTTAGACTTGTACATATTCAGCGGAGCAGGTAAAAACAATTAGGTTAGACACCGAAAATTTTGGGACTTGGCTGAAAATCTGCATGGTTAAGAAATGTAATAAGGGACCGACTCCTATTAGGTGACTGAAATTGTAAAAAAAAAAAAAAGTCGATCGATCGGTTCATTGGGTATCGAATGGACAATGTCTTTCTTCTTCCGAGAGACTTCTCTCGAGTGGCTCTCCACCAGAACTGCACTTCCTGCCACCTCCTAACCACTCCGATTTGGTAACCCCAGCCGCTGTCACTACCCAAGCTTGACCCACAACTTCAGCAGTGCCACCGCCGCCTCCCATGCCACAACCCACCACCGATCCAGCCACCACCCCGAACCCTTTCTCTAAGCCCACCCCCACCAGACCCGCCTCCTAACCCAACCTAGAACACTAACCTCGCCGAACCCTGGTAATAATGGCGTCGACTGAAACTTTTCTGTGATTTCTCTTAAATATGGGATACAGCAAGACTAGGCTATACAAACTATATAACAGCATGGACCTCCCTACATATGGCTGCTTAAGCACGACTGCTGTAATGCTGTATCGATAAGAACCACACAAAAAAAATAGAGGTAGCAGTGAGCACTTACACGTATTGGTTTTGTTCAGTCACTAGGTTCAGAAGTCTCTTGAGAGCTTACAACATGCTATCAAGTATCGCAACCAAATCCCCTGAGGGCGTAGCTAAGCAATGCTGGTTGTATTATACATAAAGTCAACTAACTTTCCTGTGCAACAAAAGAGTTGTCCAACCTTTTATTGGTTACACCTTTGCATCTGAACTTCATGCATCTATGCTATGCTAACTCGTCTAATGAACAAAAGAAACAAACATACACAATTCTGAATTCTATGGTTTTAGCAGTTCAGCTTCTTTGTCTTTCAAAAAGCACTTCAGCTTCTTCGGCGATGCCGAGTAGCAACCAGTGCCTTCCATGTGCCGTTTTGTAGGGTTGCTGCTGCTGCTATTGATCCCATTATCCTTGGGTGGCGTCACCTTGTCATCTTTAGTGTCATACCTAACGATGTTGGTCACAATTGCTTGAACAGTGGTCTCAGCTCTTGGCAGGCTCTCTCTTTCCAGAATTTCTTGTTGCCCCGCGCAAGACTCGTGCTCTGCAGCACACTCCAGCTCCCGTAGGACTAGACTTCTATCTCTAACGAAGCTGTCTTTCTGCTTCTGCATATATCATATTTCTCATCAAAACAATAGATCTGCTTGATGATAATCAACATCTTCACAAGGTTATGGCAACAAACCAGTCTAAACAAGGATAATATAGGAGGTACCAAACTATCAAGGACAGAAGGCACACACCAATCGCTATACACATAGGTCGCCACTCAAACTATGGGAAGTGCAAGGTACACTATTCTAACGAACATGAAAAAGAAATCAGGGTTGCACTAAATACATGTGATGTGGAGCACAAAGGCAAAAATCCAACAACCAATGTACAGGGCGCACATGAATGCATTATATGTCTTTTACTTTCTGTACTACAATACAATTCGATCAGTAAGTTTCATACTAATTGGTAATAGTGCACCCATGATATCTCTTTTATTTGTTGTGATGCAGTGCATGCTGGTCCTTCCAATCTGAACTGACATTTACTATACTGGCAAGGAACGGGATGCTTTAATGTTTATAAAACGAAACGTTAATACTAATTATTATACAGGATTTAAAATAAAAATAATATTCTTTGCAGAAAAAACATGAAAAAAGCGAATAACAGAATGAAAAGGCCAGTTCCAAGGTCCGGGCCTAGCTCAGGGAAATTTGGCAAAACCAGGTTTTCTCGGTCACAGGACCATAACTGACCAAACAGACAGCAGGTTATTTGCTCTGCAGTCTACACAAATTGAAAATTTGAGTGCTGACTATTCAGTAACAACCAGAGGGTCAGAGCACAACAGAAAAGAGGAACATCAAGATTAATCGTCACCACCTGGGGGTATCGATATTTCCAAGTGCCATTAACCAGAAATTTCAGGAAGAAAATTACCCCGAGTTGTTGTCGTCAATTCGAAATGTCAATTTTTAAATCTAACAATAAATGCTTCCACATGCACTTTCTAACTGCAAACAAACAATTGTACTAATGTTAAGAGAGAAGGATGACACCATAGACTTCAGCGATTGGAACCTCTAGGTTGAGAAAAGACCAAACTCAATTGTTCGCTTAATTATAACAGCCAGCAAGCCCTCATCAGATGGCTTTCCAACCTGACAAAATATCTCTAATCCAAATCATATCTCACCTTTTATACCTACCCTTTTCAACTGAGAACACAATTCAGAACCGTCCTCAAAGAAAGCAAACCATGTATGTTAACTGAAACATCTCAAACTCTTATCTCTAGGAGATTATCTCCCAGGAAGTAGAGCCAAGTAACTTGGCACTGCCGCTACAGACTCAAGTAGGATCTAAAGGAAAAAGTGGAACTTGATCGGGGATTTGAAGCCAGAACCACACTCAGCATTAATGCTCAGTCCGCTATCATGTCTGCAGTAATATTTATACTAAAGCTTGAAATTTAAAAGTCAAACTCAAAGCGATCTTTTAGGCCAGATGGTTTATACAAGCGGCAACCGCCAGCCAGCAGCCACTACTTTTTCCTGCCTATGCTTCCCTGATACAGTATCCTTGCTATTTAAGTTAAATCATAGGTTCTAATTATGGGCAACAAAAACTGGAAAACAGAAGAGTGTCCAGTAGCTGCTCACCTGAAAATCGACTGGCCATTCAATTGATGAGCTCGAACAGCCACAACCATCGCTGAAGTTTAATGTCAACAGCATGAAAAATGGTCTATTCATTGATGTTTCCCTACAAAAGTAGGTAATTCCCCACTGTGAAGCACAACATATAAAACACACTAGGGTAATACATTGATTGGGGGACTTTCTCCTGTCTAGTTCACCTCTGCAAAGAAAATGGTTGCTCCTTAAGCACTACAGGCTTCATGTCAGGTCTTTCTGGAAAGGAAACCTGTTGATAGATAGATAAGAAAATTTCGATCATATATCTGTACCAAAAGAAGTCCCACTACATGATCAGGTTTTCAGGAAACTCATTTGAAGGATACCATTTCAGAAGCTTGACCACCAGCTTCTAACCTCCCTACCATTGCAAAGAAAACTACCCCAAGTCCTGTTATGCTATTAGGTGATGATTATGCACATTGGCCTCTTGTATTAGGAGTAATAATTAAGAGGCCCCCTCCAAAGTGATAATAGATAGTACTCTATTCGTCTTCCTCTTCTTTGGTATAGAGTTAACACCCTTTCACCAAAATTCAACCACGTAATCAATGTGTTGCGTAACAGTTAATCTACCTGTCAATAATTCAAAAAAACTGGATTCATAATTGTTAAAGATGTCACTTAGTGGCTGCATGTAGTCAACCAGTGCAAGTGCACTAATCCATTTGCCTTCTTTGATTAAAACACAGGAAATGTATTGCCATAAATGGCTTAGGTTACATGTATATAGTGTAGAGAGCATCTTAAAAAATAGTTTAGACACTTGAGGCAATAATAAGATCCTTGTTGCTTCCACGGGGACCTTCACCACACTTGTACCATATGCACAATTAACACTTGAATAGATGCAACGGTGGATCTGAGAACTCAAAAGGACTTGTATGGACAGCTAGAATCACCCACGTTTATCCTATAATTACATGTGTGCAATTCAATATACAAATTTCTTATAATGAAGTTTGTGCACCCCCCCCCCCCACCCCCGCAGTCAATATAACATTATCTTAATGGTAACATGGTGCGTAAAGCATACTCTTGCATAAAAGTGTTGATAAATTACTCGAGTCGTGAGTGCACAACCTCGATGGACTTAAGAAATGACAATGGTGCTCGCAGGCCATGAATACTGGTTACTCGGAGAGTCCATCTTACACATTTCTCTACAAAACAAAAGTAATAACATGATATGAGGGGACAAGCAATTGGACATATTTGCATACGATAAGGTTCCAACATTTAATTAAGGCAGCTTATTCAGATGGTATCAATACATGAACATAAACATCTTATTACAAGAAAGAAAAATCTTTTCCAAATCATGGGTGAATCAATCATACAGTAGTTTCACAGTATGTATTGAGAAAGAAAAATCTTTTCCAAATCATGGGTGAATCAATCATACAGTAGTTTCACAGTATGTATTGAGACCACTTTCCAGAAAACATCATAATCTACAGTAGCTAGGACAAGGATGCGAGAAATGGTGAGATGATCTTACTTTTCAACGAGTGTCGAAGACTAAGCTGAACAAAGTCAGTACGTATATATGGAGGAATTCGCAGATTCAGCATGCTCATGACCCCAGCAATGACCTGTTTATGACACATTTAAATTATTGTCAAGAGATAAGCTGTTCGAATACGAGTTTGATTAGAAAAGAGTTTGCGATGTTTCAGTTAGGGATAACAAGTCAGAAATATGATTTAGTCTAGAGATATTTTTAGGAGGCAAACTCATCTATAAAGATGAGGGTGGTCAGCTGTTATTGTAAAGCACAAATTGAAATAGTTGTTTCTCAACCCAAAGGTTATAAGCACCCAAATCTATGGCCTCATCCCTCTCTTAATGTGCTTTTCCCTTCAGCCATACAGTCCAGCCCTCCTTAGCGTGGTGTTTACCCCTTGGAAAACAAAAGATAACATAAAGGAACCTCAAGTCCTCAATGAAGTAGGAAACAGCTACCTTATCCACAAGTCCATGGATGACAAGGCTTGCCCTTTTATCCTTTGGAGTTGCCTGAAAGAGAAGGGGAAATCACAATTTAAAAACTCAAATGCATTAGTTGGAAACCATACCATGTTTTAAATTTCTAGCTTTTGGATCGGAAATGCCACCCTAGATTTCATATCGCCACATTTCAACTTCCAAAATCAAAATTGATTTTTTTTGTGTGTGCATCCAAGTTTAACATATTTAAGCAATTTGAATTTGGGTTTTTGTAAAATAAAAGAAACAGCCAAAGAAACAACACTCAAATATTCTGATCATTCACATGTGATCAAAGAGTTAGACACGTAACTTGCTACTTTTTCTCATACTGAAGATAAACAAGAATACAATTTTATTTAGTAGCATGTACCTGAAGGTTTACAATAGCCACCCTACCCCCATTCTTCATTGACAACAGAGGCATATTACATGCAGGAGTAATCTGCAAGCTGCACAGTATTGGAAATAAGGGATGAAAAAAAAGAACATAAAGCGTAATAGCGTAAAATCGTTCAACAATGAAAAGCAAATGGATATTTAAGAACCCAAGCCTACCACCAAAGTCAAATGTAACATAATGAATTGATATGGAGCAAGATTAATCAAATCGGTCAAAGAGAGATAGGACATGATGCCTTCAGTTGGATCATGGGGAGGAATATAAAAGAAGACAAGACACATGTACTTTTAAGTGGAACCGAACGTTTTTTTCTAAGGCCTTGTAAAGGAAACTTACGATTCCCAATCAATCTTGCACTACACGCAAGAGATTACTCCCTCTGATCCCAAATATAAGTCCATTAGGACATCGACACGGTCTCCAATATGACACTTTGACTAATAATATATATAAAAATATATTATTTCAAATAGAAAGAGTTATATATTATGATTGTTTTTTTCATGGTGAATCTAGTAGCATCAACCTTATGGTGTCACTTGTCAATATATATGATTTATTTGCTATTGATGGTCAAAGCTAAAAATGTTTGACTTAGGACAAAGCTAAATGGACTTATATTTCGGATCAGAGGGAGTACCTATAAGCTATAGCCACATCAAGATACATATATGCAGAACAAGGAGACATGCATGATGTGCTGTGCACGACTGAATGATCCTAGCATTGATTTTTTGCTTGAGGCTGAAACCTATGCATGCTGTGGCCAAGTCTTGCAGTGTCCTCAGTACCATTCCTATTATACATATTTATTTTCTTGACAAAGGAGGAATTCCTCGCATGTATATGTTGCACGAAATCATTATGTAAAGCTCATTATCCATTCATAAAGGCAAGTAAACAAGGGGCTTAACTAGCATGCAAAACATGCACTTTACTACCGCATTGAAGAAGTGCAAATTGAAATATAAAAACTCCATCTTATGTTAATCTTTGGATCGATCAAAATCAATGTGTCAAATGTTAATCAATGGTTACCAGGAGCACTGTAGTCAACTGACCACCGCTGAAATCAATGGTTACTAGTGGTTACCAGAAGCAGTGTAGCTCTCAGTGAGAGTGTCCTTTTGAACAGTTTTTAGTATTGGTTGCTGTTGAAGGTTGCAATTGTTTAAAACTTGAAACAAAATAAGAGAAATCACATGTGACTAAGATCAAACGACCATTGACCAGCTGGTTACTGACTCCGGGAGAAGGTCCAGGAATTTATTAAAAAATGGTTTCTGAAACCTTAAGCAGTAGAACTAGGATGCAGAAATTGAAATAAAAAAACGGTTTCTGAAATCTTTTGGTCATCGGCCTTTCTATCTCACCTAAGGAAAACCTAGCATGGATTCAAGCCTTCAACTTCCATTGCCAAGCGTTTACAACACACCTTATTTACCAGCTAATATCATGCCCATTGAATGGCTGTTCTCTTTATTATCTTGTCAAAAATATCACTTCTTGTCTTATAGGAGTGACACCACATTATTTGGGGAAAATGTCATGTCACCAAGTCCAACAATTAGCTGACTGACCAGGGAAATTGTGCACCATAGTATAGTGTTATAGGTGATTCCAAAATCATTATTCTCTCTTGAAAAATTATAAACACTGAACGTTTATTGTATATTCAGAATTTTCTTAATTATTGTGTTATATATAAACCAATATGCATGCACGCATTTATTGTCCCTGGGACCTTACACCAGCCTGACTAGTTTTAAATCTTGCATGTAAAAATATTTCTATTATCCACTGCTCACCTAACTGGTAATCAAGCACAAAACAGGAACACCACAACTCTATCACATGTCCTGCTACTCTCCACTGCACCAACACTGTCAACTCAACCATTGCCTCGCTAATGGCAAGTACAACTCCAGATCTCATCATTCACATATTTCTTCATGGCTCCCCACAATCTCATCAACTGACTGAACAGCTTTGTTGAAGACGTCCTCTCACAGCAAGCTCTTCTTCGTCTACATCTCATCATAAAGCTTCATTAACTCTACTCACTGCCAGTGCCACTATCTGCGCTCTGCATCATACCCCTTGCCTAGGCTAGGATGCCCACTGGCAGAGAAGTTGAGGCAGCTGCATATGTACATGGATGAGGTGCAAGGAAGTCCAGCGCAATGGAAATGTAGCCCACCATCATGTTGCCCCAAACAGCAAAAGAATAGGACTCACGCTCGGTTTGTGGAGAAGGAAAGATTTAGAGGCACTGGTGCTGGAAGGGTAGGCATCTAAGCAGAGAAGGACAGAGATTGAGGACAAGGTTGTACCCCAAAGGAGGGGAGGGTGGGAGAGACCAGCTGTATCTAATGGGTGAGGCAATGAAGATTGCGATGTTATGGGGGTCAGCCAGGCTGCAGTCCGCCCATATGGCATCTGAGAGGTTCACGAAGGTTTCACTTCACACTATGTTGTTTCACGATGTTACTCTTGGGTCCAAACTTTGAGCTGTATGTAAATGGTTCGAACTAAAACACTAAGTTGTATATGAACAATATTCTTTAATTAAAGCAATTGGAGAGGTATAGTGCCTAATTACCAATAGTATGCATGTCATGTCCAGCCCATTAGGGCCATTTAGATCGGTTATCACATCTGTTATGTGCAAGAATTACTGTTCATACCGCAATAACCACAACACTGTAGCACGAGACCAGGGAGGTTAGGATAGATTAGTATATATATAAGTTTGGTATGTTAGGATTCGAATTGATTTGTGTAGAGATAAATTTGGTAAAAGATAAATTAGGAGTCTGATTGAATTAGCACTGCTTAAAAATAAGTTTGGTAGGAGATAAGTTAGGAGTTGGAATTGAATTAGGATTATAATTCCCCTCTCTATATAAAGGGGCAGCCGGCACATCCTTGTAATCAAGCAAAAGAAGAATTAATCTAAGTCTCCTCATTCTATAGTCTAGTCCCTCCCCTAGCAGCCGACGCCGCCTGACTATCCTCCCGGCAGATATCTCCCTTATGATCCAAGGATCATAAAAATGAACCCTTGTTTGTTTGCTTCTTTTTATAGACAAATGTGAGACAAAGGGCTTACAAGATATATCGATTTATCACCAAAGTAATAACATTAACTGGAAGGTCAGAATGTTTGTAAATACAGTAATTTCAGTAAAGAAACTGCAAAAACAGTTCCCCCTATGATGTAAGGGTAATATGGCCAATACCTAGTTCCTAGACATAGGACAAGATCAGCTGTTCGACAATGCTCCTTGGCAGAATTCATCTCATCAGGGGGTAAAGCATCCTGCAAAATGTGTTTACCCATCTAATATCATTGATAAAACTAGCAGCAACTTTGAAGGATATACAAAATGGCATTCGGCAAACCATCACTAGACTGGTAAAAAGCTCACCAACCACTGGCTGGCTACTCTATTTTTCTTGTGGTAGTGAACATGCCAAGTTCTCATACTGAAAACTTATTAGAAAAGGAACATATACATAACATAAGAAAATAGCATGAAACTTCTCGAGTAAATATTTGCTAAGCATACTGGTATTCTAGAGTTCTGAACCCTCAAGAAGCAACAGAGTGGTTCCTCGCAACTGTGAGGTGAACTTGATGATAATTCAAAAATATTTTGGCACAGCAAAAACACTTGAGTAATGCTGCTATGCACACCTGAAAAAGCGAAAACACAATCCCTAAAGCAGTATTTTTAGTAGTGGCGCAGCAGGCTATTGCAAGTCAAGCCCTCAATGGGCTTTTCACTTTTTTAGACACCACAGAAGCACTATCAAATGTTCTTTTCTTTTGCTACACAGCAAAACACAACATGAACAGCTAATTTCAATAACTCAAGTGACTACATCAAATTTCGTGTCAGCTTTGGATCATTGAAGTGATTGAGGTACTAATACCATCGGTTATGGCTAGGGTTCTAACCAGGCATTGAACCGGCTAAGACCATAAGGTCCATAACACAAGACAAATATCCAAATTATGTAGCAGTGACTAAGGAAGTCTAACGGGCATTACAATCTGTAGTCTTCCACAGTACTTACAGTTCCCATTTTGCCAATGGTAACATTTCACATACTTCCAGTTGCCAAAGGAAACATTGTGTTACAATAGAAATTTTTTAGGTTAACATGTTGAAGACGTAGTATTTACCTCCCAATCAAGAACTGTATCTTTTAATCTAGCTCCACAGTTTTTATCAGAACAACGCCTCGGAGTATCCTTCAGTCCTACTGTCTCAATTTCGAAATCACGAAGGTACCTTCAAATGGAGAAAGGTCTCTTGAATAAATCAAGGCAAGCAAAAGGAACTATTTGGGCATCTACAGACACTGACTCCCTAATAAAGGCGTAATATAAAGAAAGTAAACCAAATCATACTCAGTTTTACAGCATGGGCAAATCTCCTTGAAAGAATTGCCATGTAATTCAGCTAGCTTCTCCCTTGGGAAACCAGAACGAAGATGTAGACTGTCGACATTCTGGGAAATACAAACTTCTCAAATTAAATGGGTGCCAGAAGTAATCCATTAGTCATACAGACAACAATAAAAAAACAAGAGTGTATTTGGGTATATTGTATATATCTAAGATTTCAATTTATCTGCAGCTCCTATGTACTGATCTTGCAATGGAGCACAAGTTCTTGTCAGCATGGAATTGGAAATAGGTACCAAATCAATGATACATTGCACTTAGTTAAATTGAGCACACCTGGCTTATGACAAACTTCAGAAGCCCTGCTCTTTCCAATTCAACTAGTGCCATGTGAGTCAAGCTTGGAACAGCTCGATGGAAGGGAAGTGATGCATTAGGAGCACCTTTTCCTGCACGCTATAACATGTAAAATTATATACAGTTGAAATAATGGTTCATCAAGAAATGTAGTATCTTCACATGGGAGTAGCAGGTATTGAAAATTATAAGTATGGTTTGTTAACATAGTAAAAGTGGCATGGTTTTATAAAGTATAACTTTTTTGCGGGGGTACCTAAGTCAGGTATCATAGCCATATGGGAACACTCTGAAAGGCCTACAGCCTCACAGGTAGCCCAGGAACTCACCCAAGACACACGTACACTAACAGTGGTATTTTTAGTGCTGCAATGGCTTGCTACCTTTTCTGTTTTCTTCTCTATTTATACACTGCTGACCACTACAATATGGCCTGGTTCAAACAACTAATATACAGTCATTACTGCTTTAATTGGCTATTATTCTCCCTAATCTTCTAGCTGGAAATTCCTGGTTCAAACAGCTAATAACTACAGCTATTACTGTTTTAATTGGCTATTATTCTCCCTAATCTGCTAGCTAAAAATCTGCACACATCAAGGTTTATTGATAACAATCTCCCCCTAATCCTTGTGTGTGGACTTGGAATTGATGTTCATCATTACAATCCTAGCACGAAGCTCATAAAATCTGACTCGCCCAAGTGCCTTCATTTGAATGTCAGCGAGCTGGTCCTTAGTGCCGACGAAATCAGCACTAATCCTCCCATCTTCCCGGCACTCCCTGATGAAGTGATAGCGCACATCGATGTGTTTGCTACGTTCATAGAAGACAGGGTTTTGTATCAGCGCTAAGGCTGACTTGTTGTCAATCTTCAGCTCGACAGTGTCGGCGTCCCTCCCCTTGAAGTCGCCGAGCAGCCGAGCCAACCACACCGCTTGTGTGGCTGCGGTAGTGGCAGCAGCATACTTCGCCTCACAGGACGAGAGTGCCGCCACCTTTTGCTTGAGAGCGTGCCAACTCACCAAGCTGCTGCCATAGAAGAACAAACCGCCGGATGTACTCCTCCTTGTGTCAACATCGCTGGCGAGGTCGCTGTCAGTGTACCCGACAAGCCGTGCCTCTACTGTCCTTTCATAGTGGCAACCGAGACTTAACGTCCCAGCTACATAGCGCAGGATCCTCTTCACTGCCGCCATGTGTTCCTCCGTAAGCCACTCCATGAAGCGACTCACGTACCCCACGCAGAAAGCGAGATCCGGCCGCGTGTGGACAAGATAACGGATGCTTCCAATGATCCTCTGATACTGAGTGACGTCCACCTCCGCTGCCGTGCTGTCACGGCTCAACTTGAGCCGCTCCTCCATGGGGTGTGCACGGGGTTGCAGTCCTGCATCCCCGCCATCTCTAGGATGCACTTGGCGTAATGCGCCTAGCACATCGTGATCCCACTGCTACTCTACTGCACCTCGATGCCAAGGTAGAAGGAGAGCAACCCAAGGTCGCTCATCCTGAACTTCGCCTTCATCTCCTCCTTGAAGCGGTTGATCTTCGCCTCGGCTGATCTAGTGATGATCAAGTCATCCACATAGACCCCGATGATCAACAGCGAGTCGCCATGGCCACGCCTGTACATCGTCGCCTCATGCGGGCTCTGCTCGAACCCGAGAGCTCGCAATGCCGTGTGCAGCTTTTCGTTCCAAGCCCGCGGCGCTTGCCGCAGCCCGTAGAGCGCCTTCCGCAGGCGCAACACCTTTTGTTCTGCTCCGGTGACGATGAAGCCCGGCGGCTACGCGACGTACACCTCCTCCCCCAAATCGCCATTGAGGAAAGCCGACTTCACATCCATGTGATGCACCGGCCAGCCATCTTGCGCAGCAATAGCTAGCAGCAACCGAACGGACTCAAGACGAGCAACAATTGTGAATACCTCATCGAAGTCAATGCTCGGTTGCTGCACATAGCCCTTGGCGACGAGGCGAGCCTTGTGCTTGATCACTGCTCCTTCCTCGTTCTTCTTGAGCTTGAAGACCCACTTCAGCCCAATAGGTCGATGCCCATGAGGAAGCTCCACCAGCGACCTTGTCCCGTTCTGCTCGATGGAGTCCATCTCCTCGCGCATGGCCGGCCGCCTGCCATGCTGGATCGTACTCTACTTCAGCGAAGGAGCGCGGCTCTCCCTAGCAGGATAAGCGCCTTCTGCACGGCCTGCGGACGAAGCCAACACGCTTGGGTGGATGTAGCTGACCACTACCTCCACATGGAAGTCAAGTGTGGTTGTTCCACCGTTTTGCAGCACCGCCTCCCAGTCTCAGCCGGCGTCCTCACCAAAAAAGACGTCGCGGGAGATGTGGACGCGCCGGGACTAGGGCTCGAGCATGCGGTACGCCTTGGAGCCATCCTCATAGCCGATGAAGACCATCGGGGTGCTGCGGTCGTCGAGCTTCCGCAGGCCTGGTCGTGTATCCTTTACATAACCAAGACACCCGAATGTACGCAAGTAGCTTACCACCGGCTTGCGCCCGTGCCACGCCTCAAATGGCGTCTCGCCGTTAAGACTCTTCGTCGGCACCCGGTTGAGGAGGTAGACAGCCGCGGTCACAGCCTCCCCCAAAAATTCAGCAGGCATCTTCCGCTGTTTCAACAGGGCGCGTGCGGTGGTGAGGATGGTCTAGTTCCTCCTCTCCACCACGCCGTTTTGCTACGGCGTGTACGGCGCGGAGAAGTGCCGTTGCACGTCGTAGTCCTCGTAGTGGCACGCGAATTCAACGAAGGTGAACTCGCCGCCATTGTTCGTGCGTAGAATGCGGAGCTTGTGCCCGCTCTCCACCTCCGCAGCAGCTTAAAACTTCGTGATGGCCACTGCAGCATCACTTTTTGCTGTGAGAAGCACCAGCCACATGTAGCGGCTGGCGTCATCTACCAACAGCAAAAAATAGCGACACCCGCCTGGCGTCGCCGGCGTGATGGGGCCGTAGAGATGGCCGTGGACGAGGTCTAGGACGCCCTCTGCGCGGTACTTCGCCTTGGCTGGGAACGGGGCTCGGCGATGCTTCGTCATAACGCAGATGTCGTAGAGCTGCTCCACGTGTTCTAGCTGTGGAAGACCACGCACCATGTCCTGGCGGCCAAGCTGGTGCAGCGCGTTGAAGCTGATGTGGCCGTAGCGGGCGTGCCAGCGCCACGAGTCATCGTTATGCTGCACCGCGAGACAGATGGGGCGCGCGACGTTGAGGCGTTGGATGTAGAGCCGGTTCCGTCCACGGTTCACCTTGGCGATGAGATGGCGCCGACGATCCCAGATGCGCAGCACGCCATCCTCGATCAGCACCTTCGAGCCACACTCATCGAGTTGGCCGACGCTGATGATGCTGTTCTTCAAGCGCGGGATGAAGTAGACGTCAGAGAGCGCCTTGTGCTCGCCGTTCTCCTCGGCGAACAGCACCGTGCTGCAACCGTGCATCTCGACGAGCGATCCGTCGCCGAACCGTACGGTTCCTTGTACTGCGATATCAAGCTTGGCGAAGACGTCGCTGCGGCACGTCATGTGGCTGGTGGCGCTGGTGTCGAGATACCAGCCCTCCTGGAGTTCACCGGCGTCCGCCTCGCCGAGGAACGCCTGCACTCGTGGTTCATCGAGGTGGACTGTTGTCGACGCCGGCGCGGTGTCGTCGTTCAGCGCGCAGACCTGCGCCATCAGTAGCGGAGGCTCGTAGTTGTCCTCCTGCCCGAGGTGCGCCTGACCTCGCTTGGGCTGGCGACAATCACAAGCCCAGTGACCGGTACGCCCGCAATTGTGGCAGGCGTCACGGTCGTCATTACGGGCAGCATTCTTGCCATCAGCCGCGCCCTTCTTGCGCGAGCCACGGGAGCGGCGATTCTTGTCATCGCCTTTGGCAGACCGCGACCCCCCCTCGCTAGCTCGCCTTTCCTTCTGGCGCCCAAGCCACTGCTCCTCCGTGAGCAGCAGCTTCACTTGGTCCGGGTCGAGGCGGTCCTCTGCCGCCTTGAGCCGTCCCGTGACCTCCTCGATCGTCAGCGTTGAGATGTCGAGAAGCATCTCAATTGAGAGCGCGATCTGTGCGAACTTGGGCGGGACAACCCACAGGTACTTGGCCACGACCTTGGCGTCGTCGACCGGATCACCAAGTACCTCCAGCTGGTGGACGATCCCGGTGAGGCGCATGGCGAAGTCGTCGATTGACTCGCCGTCGCGGAAGGAGATCGCCTCGTAGTCCTTCCTCACCTTCTGGGCAGTCGCCTTGCGAGAGCGCTTGGAGCCAACACGCATCGTCTTGATCGCGTTCTAGGCCTCCTTCGCCGTCTTCTTTGCAAGGGAGGTGACCATCTCCGGCGGAACTGTGCAAAAGATGGCCTCCATTGCCAACCTGTTGTCGACCCTGTCCACGTCGCCCTTGTCCACGGCCTCCCAGAGGCCCCATGCTTCAAGCATCACCTCCATTATCACCGACCACTCGGCGTAGTTGTGCTTGGTGAGCAGTGGGTACGCACCTCCAACATCTCTCACCACACACTGTATCACAGGCGCAGAAGCTGCAGAAGGGCCATCTTCACCCGCCATGACACCTACTGATACCAATTGAAAGGCCTACAGCCTCACAAGTAGCCCAGAAACTCACCCAAGACACACGTACACTAGCAGTGGTATTTTTAGTACTGCAATGGCTTGCTACCTTTTCTGTCTTCTTCTCTATTTATACACTGCTGACCACTACAATATGGTCTAGTTCAAACAGCTAATAACTACAGCTATTACTGCTTTAATTGACTATTATTCTCCCTAATCTGCTAGCTGAAAATTCCTAATTCAAACAACTAATAACTACAATCATTACTGCTTTAATTGGCTATTATTCTCTCTAATCTGCTAGCTGAAAATCTGCACACATCAAGGCTTATTGCTAACACAATCTGCACACATCAAGGCTTATTGCTAACACACTCTACTCGTAATGCAGTCGAATGTGAATTACATGCCACCCAAGTACATGCAGGTATGTCTAGACTGCAATCCAGCATCACAAAATCATCTAAAAATAAATAGATTCATGCATGAAAGGGGTCGATACTAAGAGGAAGTAAAATAGACACCAGTACTACCTGCAAGGTCCAGACACCCTTGGGCCCTCGGAAATCAGGTATGCCTGATGAAGTTGATATTCCTGCTCCGGTAAACACCACTAAGTGCTTACTCTGCATCGTAATGGTCAATTCAATGCAACTGCTAAACACAAATCAAGATTAAAACTTTAAATGAGAACCACACTGGTGACACAACCTTTTGCACCATGACTGCAAGCTCTTCTATCTGCACAACAATCCAGGAAAAAAGAATATCAAAACAATGTTGGAAAGATAAAGAAATCATTTCATGCACCTCTATCAGTATATAAAGTATCATCCAAAACATGGAGTTGTACAGTTAAAAGTTCATTTGAAGGGGTATCATAGTATGAAGTACGAACAGAAGTGCTCCGGGTGGAGTCATGTTATTGTCATCATTATTTGCAATAAAGGTTCCCTCAGTGCCCTGTAACTTGGCAAATTGAAGCAATCGTATCTACAAAATTTAAATAAATAAACAAAAGTAGGCCAACGAGTTGAACCTTGTTCTGGAGGAGGTCAGGGGTGTCGAAGATCTCAGGCATTCCCACGCTGCCCACATCCTCCCGGTAGGACAGCTTCTCAGCGTAACCCAATGACATCTCTCAACCCTTCGCTGCCTTCTTGTTCGGTCTAAGAGATCCCAAATTTTTGGTCCATAGTTAGCAGCCAAACTAGAAAATGATTCACGCAATAAATACGAACAACGTAACAATCAATCAAGTATAACCTCTTATAGTATTTCTGAAATTATTCTTCAGAACACTCATCGCAGAAAATACTCTTTCAGCAATTGAAGTCGCCGACATAAGATGACCATTTCGAAATTCCCATTCCTTATTCGGTTATTTTCACTGATTTAAATCCCCCAAACCCCAATTCCCAAATCAGGCAACGAGTAGCGGGAAGAGGAGTAGAGAACCACCTGCTGACGTGCTGCCCCGCCTCTCGGGCCTCGACTAGGCCCCGAGCTCTCCTCCGTACTGGGACCTAGGGTTCGACGGGCATGGTCGGTGAGGGCTGGCTGCGCCTCCCTCCGCTCGAGCTAGGCAATGAAGGAAACTGAAACGAGAGGGAGAGACGTGGTCTGGGCTGGGTTGAGACAATGGAAATGAGGTGTCGTGGGCTGAGGCCCGCGGCCGAGGGCGGTTGGCCTTTTCTTTCCTTTTTATCATTTTTTACCTGAGGGCTGTTTTTTAAAAAAAAAGAGTGAATTTCACAAAACTACAGTAAAATTAAAAAAAACTATCACATAACTATATTTTTAATGATTAATTTTACATAACTATGCTTTATTTGTGAATATGTATTATAAAACTACACTTTCAAAAATCAATTTTATATAACTACATTTTTCCTGGTATTCTGTATCGTAAAGCACACTTCTATTGATCTTTTGTATCACTAAACTACACTTTTTTCCACTCTGCATCGCAAAACTATACTAAGTGTGATTTTGTGAAATTGAAATGAGAATATAAGTGTAGTTTTGTGATGTATATTCTTAAAATGTGTAGTTTTTTTGTATGAAATGACAATAAGAATGTTGTTTTATGAAATTCATTCTAAAAGTGTAGTTTTGTAATACATAAGGACAACAAAAGTGCATGTGAAATAGCTTTCTAATAATGTAGTTTTTTTATAGTTTTTGCAATCATAGTGTAATTTTGTGAAATTTACTCTTTTTAAAATTTTGTGAGTTCATACTTTTTTTGAATTTAGTTATTGAGTTGCATAGGTGTACAAAATTGACATGTAGTGCGGTCGCACCATCGCAAGTCAAAAGTCATACGATTTTTCGTGCACGTGCGGTTCGTGACACTCGAATCCGAGATCTCTCAACTTGCGTGATACATCATTACCATCCTACGACATAAGTACTAGTGATACTAATAAAATTATAATCATTTTGATATCTTCTATCTGAAACTTTAAATGATTATTTGGATATTTAATGACCCCAAATAAAAAAATCAACTAAAAAGTTGTAGACCTCGTCGAGAACTACAATTTTCATATAAAATTTGTTCTCATTCGACTTTGTATAAAAAATATGAATTTTTTAAAATAAGTTATCATCCATTTTCAAAGACGGCTTGCATAAGAAATTACCTCTAAAAATGATATTTTACACAGACGGTTTACATAAGAAACCGCTTATGGTAATCATCTCATTTTTAAAGTCGGTTGTCATAAGCAGCCATCTGTGAAATCTTGTTTCTACAGGCAGCCCAAAACCATAGGAGTCTGCTCAAGCAGTTTATCATATGAGCCGCATGTGAAAAGACACCCTGAGTCTTCCGAAAAATAGTTTTTTAGTAGTTTTCGTTGCATGCCCTTTGCCTCGATCGGTCGAACTCAACCAGCAATGCCTGCACAATTATAGTGCTGCACCAAACGGCCATGACCTAGTGGCAGACGCAACATTTTAACCAATGGGTGTACATGGCTAAAAATTTGTATTGTTGCACTCACATCATCATGGCAATGCTCTGCCACACAGGCACATCCCCTCCCTATTGTGCTCTTGCTCTGCCACAGTAGCGTCTTGCCACGCTCGCGGCGTCCCTCGTTACACTCTCTCCACCACCAGGCTTGATGTCCTTCATCTCCTACATGCGTTTGGGAGTTGGGCCACCGGAATATCGTTGAACATTTGAGCAATTAGGAATTGGCTGATTTGGTGTTGATCATCTACTATTGGGCGTTGACAACTTGCCACGTTGGGCTCGGGTCGTTGCATGCTACCGCATTAGGCTTGGCCACTTGGTCACCAAGAGTTGCACATGTTGTAGTGCGAAGGCAAAGGTCCAAAAGACTAAGGAAAATATTATTAACGCAACCGACACAGTACCAACTAGTGTTACCTAGGTCCTTCAGCACGTCCTCAACCACTACATTCATCAACTCATCATGCATGCCCCCAATCAATTACATAATCACGTTCACCACTTCACCAAATCTTCAAGGATTCACTTCTACCATAAGGCGTGTCACATCCACTACATGCGATGGATCATTAACAGACGGTGTATGTCGCTATGTTTGATTGTAGAATATAAATACAATAGCAATTGTATACATGTTTCGCACATGTGGAATCAATCCAGTATATAGTAATGTATGAAATGTAAATATTAGATGTATATGTATGGAAGACAAATAATGAGAGATTGAATGTATTTTTAGAATGTATGAAAAATAAATATTGGATGTATAGATATGAAAGTCAATTGATATCAAATTAAATATATTTTTAGAATAAGGATGGGAGAATCTTTGTACGGCGACCGTTTGATCATTTAGGTGGACAATAGAGATTATTCAGTTCTATCATAACTCGTGCATTTTATAGATACGAAAGTATAAATACATTGCTCTCATCAATAATTAATATACTCGGTGATTATTTTAAAAAATATAATATATAGCTTTTTTTTTAAAAAAAATATGTGTACATCTATACCCATGCCGTCATTTGGGCCGCCCGTTGACCCACACGAGTTGCCAGTGACAACTGCAGAGAGCTACAGTGGAGTGCATTAGGAGCACTCCATAGCCCTTGATTTGGAGGTCGATGGATTGGATCAATCGCTACAATACTAGATGCTACAGTACAGATCCGTGTAACGGTAGAATCAAACACTGCAGCTACAGTAATTCGCAGTAAACAGTAATTAATTGATGAAGAGGACTGTAGCAGCAGACTCATATTACTGTACAAACAGTAATCCTATGCATTAATGCACAATAAAAAGGCAATCCTCAAGACCTAGATGTTTCAATAAAAAAACTGGAGGAGATAGCTCTGCTCCCATCGCTCGAAGTTCAAAAAGCAAAACAAAATTTTTTTGGGTTCTTCACGCGGGAATCTGTCACGTTCCCGATAGCTAGCTTCACCGGCGAGATCACGGAGAGGAATCTGAGGTAGAGAGAGCATCACGAGAGAGAGAGAGAGAAACGTGGAGAGGAAAACAACTCGGAGGTGGCGTGTTCGAATATTGTTCATTGTCTGATCGTCATCATCCCAGTCAGGCTTTTTAACCCGTCATGTTGCATGGGCCAACGGGCCGACCCACTCCACTCGCGACTGCTTAGGTCGGCTCAACTCTAACTCGAACAAGGCATCGTCTCCCGCGCGCTCCCGCCTTGTACACCTAAAGGACCTGACATTCCTCATCCCTTAAGGTGTGTTTGTTATGTTAAGCAAACCTTAATCAAGTGAAACATTAGCTCTAAATCAAACACTAACTTAAGACGAAAGCGTAGATATGAGTACCTGAGCTCGGTAATGATATCGGCAGTGGCCTTCACCTCGTTGACATCACTCTTAAGAATTGGATTAGGGTTGAGAGGCGGCTGACTTCGTGAATTAGATCGTGTTCCAGCCGAACCCCCTCACATCTGTTATATAGTGCTGCACGAGATGGGACCATAACCAAAATCGTTGGCTGCACCCCCAATCACGGTGCATATGAGAAACGACTCCCATGGGTTTCGGTTGTTAGTTAGGAGACATTAGGGAGAGTGGAGCCGAGATCAAAACCAATATTCTCCCCATTGATCGTAAGGCTAACATCATAAGCCCACTCTCAATGAAACAGCATACCAAGGCAAAGTATTACAGCGGTCAATAAAATGCCACTGAAACCCAAATACCTATAGTGTACCATTCCATCTCGAAATGGAAATTCGTTATACTTAATGGGAGTTGGTTTGTTTAATGGTCCTCTTAATCCAGAATCATAGACTTTCCAATATCCCCATGCCGACAACATGATCACGAAAAATATGAGGTGGTAAGCCTTTAGTGAGCGGATCCGCAAGCATTGACTTAGTGCTTATATGCTTAACACTTATTGTTTGATCCTGGATTCTATCTTTCACAACGTGATACTTAATGTCGATGTGCTTGGCAGCACCACTCGACTTGTTGTTACTCGTATAGAAAACTGCGGGTTGATTATCGCAGTATAATGTAAGTGGTTTTGCAATGCTGTCGACCACTCTTAGTCCCGAGATAAAGTTCTTTAGCCATACAGCCTGCCTGGTAGCCTCATAACATGCCACAAACTCAGCTTGCATCGTTGAAGATGCTGTAAGTGTCTGCTTGGAGTTTTTCCACGAGATAGCTCCTCCAGCGAGGGTGAAGATATAACCTGACGTGGATTTCTTAGTGTCTACACACCCCGCAAAGTCTGCATCCGAATAACCAATGACTTCAAGGTTATCGGATTCTCTAAATATGAGCATGTAGTTCTTAGTGCCTTGCAAATAGCGAAGGACCTTCTTAACTGCTTTCCAGTGGTCCGGTCCTGGATTTGATTGATATCTGCCAAGCATCCTGGTCACGAAAGCTAAGTCAGGGCGCGTACATACTTGAGCGTACATGATGCTTCCGACAGCTGAAGCATAAGGAACCGTCTTCATTTGATCAATCTCATATTGGTTCCTTGGACACTGATATGTCCCAAACTTATCACCCTTAACAATAGGAGCAGGCGTGGCAGAGCACTTATGCAAATTGTATTTCTTTAGTACTCTGTCAATGTATACCTTTTGAGACAAACCTAATGCTCCTTTGGACCGATCTCGATGAATTTCAATGCCAAGAACATAAGAGGCTTCACCGAGATCCTTCATATCGAAATTAGAGGAAAGAAATCTCTTGGTCTCAAACAGCATATCCTTATCACTGCTGGCCAATAAGATGTCATCCACATAAAGAACTAAGATGGTGAATTTTCCCCCTTTAAACTTTATATAAATGCAGTTATCAACTTCATTTTCTTTAAAGCCAAAATTTCTGATGACTTTGTCAAACTTGAGATACCACTATCTAGACGCTTGTTTTAAACCATAAATTGATTTCTTAAGGCGACATCCCAAATGTTCGTTGTCTTTTATGACAAAACCTTCTGGCTAAGTCATGTAAACATTTTCTTCCAAGTCACCATTAAGGAATGCCGTTTTTACATCCATCTGATGCAGCTCTAAATCATAATGCGCTGTGAGCGCCATAATTATTCTGAAAGAATCTTTACTTGATACAGGAGAGAAAGTTTCATTATAATCGATTCCTTCTCTTTGCGAGAAGCCTTTAGCTACGAGCCTTGCTTTGAACCTTTCGATGTTCCCATTAGAGTCATGTTTTGTTTTGTAGACCCATTTACAGCCAACTGTTTTGGCTCCGTCAGGAATTTCTACTAGGTCCCACACATCATTATCGCTCATAGATTTTAATTCATCATTCATGGCATTAAGCCACTCAGACGAATGCTTACTCATCATGGCTACTTTATATAAGTTGGGATCTTCTGTCTTCCCTATGTCATTAACATCCTCATTCATATAAACAACATAATCGTTCGAGATGGTAGGTCTCCTGTCACGCTGTGATCTCATGATCGGTTCATTATGCACTGCAGGACAAGGACTGGGTACTGCAGGGGACTGCTGAGACTCATCGTTAGGTATATCATTAGGAATTTTAGAGACCTCAACAGGGGGTGTACTGACGTTAGTTTCTACTGAAGGTGCAACCACCTGAGGCACAGGGATGTGTGACTCTTGTATAAGTGGAGTAGGAACATAAACCCGTTTTTCTTCAAGATCAACTTCCCTTGGCTCCATATCCCCGTTTTCAAGAAACACAGCGTGTCTTGTTTCTACGAACTTAGTGATCCTATCTGGACAGTAAAAGCGATATCCCTTTGATCTTTCTGGATACCCGATAAAGTGACAACTAACTGTCTTAAGATCTAATTTTCCAATATGTGGATTAAAGACTTTAGCTTCACCTGCACAGCCCCACACACGTAAATACTTTAAAGAGGGTTTTCTTCCAGTCCATAATTCATATGGTGTTTTTGGAACTGATTTACTGGGAACCCGATTAAGAATGTGTGTGGCTGTCTTAAGTGCCTCCATCCACAGTCCAATTGGTAAACTAGAATAGCTGAGCATACTTCGCACCATGTCCATAAACGTGCGGTTGCGTCGCTCAGCTACCCCGTTTTGCTGAGGTTCACCAGGTGTAGAATATTGGGCTACTATGCCATTTTCCTGAAGGAATCTGGCAAAAGGACCAGGGATTTGCCCATATGTGGCATGCCTCCCATAATATTCTCCCCCGCGATCCGATCTCACTACTTTAATCTTCAGGTTGTGCTGATTTTCTACTTCAGCCTTAAATATCTTAAATTTATCGAGAGATTCAGATCGATCTTTAATGGGGTAGATATAGCCGTAACGGGAGAAATCATCAGTGAAGGTAATGAAAGAATCAAAACCGTCAACTGATGTCACAGGAAAAGGACCACATATGTCCGTGTGAATTAATTCTAATAATCTTGTGCTCCGAGTGGCCCATTTCTTTATTTGCTTAACGTATTTTCCTTTAATGCAATCTATGCAGTGGTCAGAGTCGGAGAAGTCTATAGGTTGGAGAATCTCTTCCTTAATGAGACGCTCCATTCTCCCCCTCGAAATGTGGTCCAAACGACAATGCCACAGTTTCGAAGAAGTCTCATTAATTGTACTTCTCTTTCTCTTATGGCTTACATCATAGACATTCATCGTCACAGAGGATTCATTAAGAGGAAGCATATAAAGTTTGTCTTGTCGGATGGCAAGACCAATAACATCTGAATTAAATTTAAGAATGCATTTATTGTCTCCGAAATTACAATGAAAACCATCATCATCTAACATCGAAACTGAAATGAAATTCCTCCTCATAGAAGGGACATAAACTACATTATTTAATCTAAGAGTGAAGCCACTATTAAGAACTAATGGAAGAGATCCGATAGCTTCAACTTGAGCTTCCTTCCCATTTGCCACTCTAAGATTTCGCTCCCCCTTTCTTAATATTTTCACGGTAAGGAATCTCTGTAAGGAGTTGGTAACGTGCACAGTGGCACCTGAGTCAATCCACCATGAATTAAGGGAAAAATCAGCATAAAGTGATTCATCAATGAATGTTATGAAATCATTACCCTTCTTTGCAAGCCACTTCAGGAAACCAACACAGTCCTTTTGGTAGTGGTCCTTCTTGTGGCAGAAGTGGCATCCGTCATCTTTAGATTTTTGAGAGGCAGGAGCAGAAGGAGCAAATACCTTGGGCGCCCTCTGTGCTGCCTTGTCGTGTTTAGCGACGAAATACAACTTCTTCTTAGACTTGAAATCCCCTTGGAATTTCCTTTTATTCTTGGGGCTGCTTATTTGATTCACAAAATCTTTATTTTCAGCCCTCACCCTCTCTTCCTCTTGGACGCACATTGCGATCAAGTCGCTCATGCTCCACTTCTCTTTCTGAGTGTTGTAATTTATCTTAAAAGGAGTAAACTCAGGAGGGAGAGATGTCATAATGAAGTGGACAAGGAAACCCTCAGAGATTTCCATATCCATGCCCTTGAGTTTGGCAGCCATATCTGTCATCATCATGATGTGTTCTCTTATGCCACCGGACCCATAATTATACTTAGTGTTGAGGAGCTTCTGAATCAGTATACTGGCATAAACCTTGGAGGTGCCTTTAAATTGCTCCTCCACAGATGCCAAGTGCGTCTTAGCTTTTTCTGAGTTTGGGATTGCTCCCTTTATAGCATCTGATATTGAGTTCCTCATTATCATAAGAGACATGCGGTTGGACCGCTCCCACTTCTCAGAAAGTGAATCATAAGTTTTCTTTAATTCATCATAATTTTCCACGCCAATGGCGGGAGCTGTGGGAGCGTCAACCCTGAGTGCATAGTCCAGGTCCAAAAGACCAAGGACAACAGTCACCTTAGCTTTCCAAGCAGGAAAATTATTACCCGTAAGTTGCTCTATGCCGTCAATAGTGGCGGCAATAGAGGAAGCGTTAAGAGCTGGAGAGAAGAATTGGGCCAGATTAGTAAATTTATCATAAGGAAATAATTTGCACGAAAATAACCCTACGTTGGTTTGATTAAAATCATGCAAAAATAAAACTCCAATCCGCATCACCGTTGGGTAAAAAAGGGAAAAAAAATTAAATAAACACATAAAGATGGCACATAATTACAATCAACTTTGGTCAGAAAGTAATTATGAACCTATATAAATTGATTGTAAAATTCTCCGAAAAAATCTTCCCGTTGGATCCAATTCAACCAGAGAATTAACAATAATATTTTATGCATTAATCATCATTAACTTTGGGCTATTTTTATTAGATATTCCAGTGCATAAATGGAAAAAACGTTAGAAATCACTGAAAACTCCAAATAAATGGAAAAGCCCAAAGCTTTATTGAATGCAGCCCAAAAAGGCCTTTCGGCCTCGCTTGGCCCATCAGCACGACCCGGGCCGAATTTGTTTTCGCGCGCACGCGCCGGCCCGGCCGAGGGCACGGCCCAGCCACCGCGCCCGGCCCGAACGATCTCACGGCCCGGTTTGCCTTCGCGCGCGGCGGCCCGAAGCTTTTCAGCCGTTCATCGCGATCGACGGTAGGCCGACGAAATCGCCTGGTATAAAAAGCTATCGACCGTAAACCTAACCCTAAAAACTTTTTGCTCCCCGAAAAATCTGCTCGACCGGTGAGATCGTCGGCGACGAAAAACGCCGGCCCGGCCGAGAGAGAGAGAGAGACGGCGCCAACCACGGCCGCCGGTCACCCGAGAGAGAAGAGGGCAAGGGCACCTCTGTTAGCCAAACTGCCGGAGCGCGCGTGCGACGGAGATCGCGCGCGCCTCCGTCGGTTGGTTTGCGGTGGGGCCCGGGAGGAGGGGTTGATGAGCGCGCGGCGAGAGGAGGTGCCCGGTCCCGCGGAGGAGGCGAGAAGGGCCGGATGAACCGCGCGCGCGCACGAGGAAGATCCCGCCAGAGGAGAACTCCGACGAGCATAAACATCGACGAAAAGCGCCGGAGCCGTAAGTCCTCCCCCCTCCCCCTCTATAGCTCTAGGATTTCTGAAAAATGGGCTTAGGGTTCGGGATTGAGGGGAAACTTGGGGTTTAGGGTTCGGATTTGGGGGGGAATTGGGGATTTCTTAGGGCTTTTCTTAATGTCCCCAATTCCCCTCCTTCTAATTGCTTTAGAGAGCATCATTTGCTTAATCCCGAGTAGGATCTCCCCAAACCGTGCCAACCCATGCCACACAAACATATATATGTGTATAAACACGACTAAAACATGACAAAATGGCTCTAATCCGAGACATAAAACCCTAGTTCATATTAATCTGAGTCTAATTGAGGCTAATTATCATTTAAACATGCTCAATTAAGATTGATCCGAGACATAAACAGCCTAAAACATGAATAGGAGCATTGATCCGAACCTAATTCATCTTAAAAAAACATGATTTAAAGCTAATTGATGTAGATCGAAAACAATTAGGCCCGTTTGATCATAAATGACATCAACCGAGCACAAAAAAATAATCTAATTAAGGTCTAATTGGTCTGATTAGGGCTAAAGATGGCTCTGATGCCATTGTTATGTTAAGCAAACCTTAATCAAGGAAACATTAGCCCTAAATCAAACACTAACTTAAGACGGAAGCGTGGATATGAGTACCTGAGCTCGGTGATGACATCGGCAGTGGCCTTCACCTCGTTGACAGCACTCTTAAGAATTAGATTAGGGTTGAGAGGCGGCTGACTTCGTGAATTAGATCGTGTCCCAGCCGAACCCCCTCACGTCTGTTATATAGTGCTGCACGAGGTGGGACCACAACCAAAATCGTTGGCTGCACCCCCGATCACGGTGCATATGAGAAACGGCTCCCATGGGTTTCGGTTGTTAGTTAGGAGATGTTAGGGAGAGTGGAGCCGAGATCAAAACCAACAGTGTTTGGTTAGAGAGCGAGATGAGATGGGATGTAACTATATCTGTTTTTAGGATGGGATGATCTAATTTTCTGTTTGGTTGGATGGATGGAATGAACCAGTTTTCTGTTTGGCTCGTGGGATTAGAGTGGATAGTATGAACCAATTTTCTGTTTGGTTGAATGGATTGGATGAGCTGAGCTGATTAAAAATATTTTTTAAATATATATAAATAAAGCATTACAAATGAACTCATATTTTCACCAAATAATCTATAATTAGAAATATTTTTATAAATTAATACATCAAATGAGAAGAATAATAGTAAATTTACTGATTTTTGAAAATTTATTTGAGGCATTAAAAATTACTAAAATTATAAAAGTATGCTTCTTTAGAGAATTTTAATTAAATATTAGCTCATGATTTTTGGATCAAACTAATTAAATAGGTTTTTAGTGAGCTCTAATTTTCTCATGAAAATATTTAGATTATTTAAACTATTTTTATACTTCTAGATAAAATCAAGAGTTAAATAAAAATACGAACTCACGAGGAGCGTGAATGTACTTAGAAGGGATCGCTTGGTCCGGTATTTTTTCAGGGATCGCTCCGTCCAGCATCCGGACCGAATATTCGTGCATGGTGGCTATCCCATGGAGTGAACTAAACACCCAGAAAAAGGGATGGCCATCTCCCGGATGGCCATATCCATCGAACTAAACACACGGTAAGATACGGCTTGACCTCAAGCCATAGCATGCAGAAAGCGTCGACGAAGATCCAATTCATCCTCCCAGATAGCCAAAGACGCAGATAGATGACCCCATTGCGTTAGCACACGGCGAGCAGTAGCACGATCTTGTGAAACCAAAGCGCGCTCCAAGATGCACACTAGTAGAATCAGCACAGATGGGTCAGTGCAAATTGTAGAAAGATCAGTACTGACTTGAACCCGATGAGGAACATGTTGCTTCAACTGAGAGATATGGACGACCGGATGTATTTGACATTGATCTGGTAGATCAGCTTATAAGCCACCTTGCCCCACCCGCCGCAACACAGCAAAAGGTCCATAGAAGCGAAATCCAAGACTTGACATGTGGTTGTAGCTTCGGATAGACTAGATGTCCACTAGAAATTCCCTTTCACTATACTTAGCATCCTCATGCTCATGATGTTTCATTCTCTGCTGGTGGATGAGGCGCGACAGAAGATTGTGCTTTTTAAGCTCTATCAAATAACAGTTTTAAGTTTTCAATGACTCCGTGGAAGTAATTTCTTAAAATAAATAAGATACAGGGAGCTGAAAAATCACTAGAGAATAACTTTCCAAAAAAATCATTTTCAACCATCAAATAACATTTCCCAAATAATAAATTCTCTTAGAGTATTTAGATTAGATAGCTCGACCAAACAAGCTAGAAAGCTGCATGCTTGGCTTCCACTTCACATAATGCACCTGGACTCAACACTTTTCTTGCTCCAAGAATCTGATTTCATTGGTTATAGAAAGAAGCCAGTAAAGAAGGTGCGAAAAAGAAGGCTTTAATGTTTGGTTGGGCGTACAACACTAGAACCTGGTGATTAGCATATTAGAGTGGGCACTGTGAAAAAGTAGTATCGTGTGCGGGTGGGTCTACTAATCCGGTCAAGAATTTCAATTGGCAATGGTATTTCCTTCCCTTCCCCTACCTCTATAGGAGAAAAGGCAACTCCTCGACAGGTTCTGCTCAGGTTGAGCGGTGGCCGCACGAGGAGCCGCATTGGCGTCGTGCTCGAGTTGAGCGGTGGGCTCCTAGGAGCTCATCTCAAGCCATGGGTGTGCGAGGCATTGGCTGGACCGAGCCAGTGCTGTGCGAGGCGACGAGTGGAAGGGGGTGAACGACGCGATGGCGGTGTTACCATGTGTGAGGCAGGAGCGTACGCTTGTGAGCATCTACATGAACTAGGGATCGCGAAAAGCTGAAAGGATGGGAGAGAACCTCACCGAGGAGAGCTAGCGACGGTGGCCGACAACGAAGTAGAGGGGTCACCATGGCGGGGCTCTCCAGGCTTCGAGGGCAACGATTGGGCATCGGGATAGCGTCAGTGAGGTCTAGAGATGGTGTAGCATGAAGGAACCATGGCTTACCGGGGAGGAAGCTTAAGCTCGCACGGTTACGACGGTGCTCTACCGGAGGCGGGGAAGACGATTCACATTCCGGTGATCCATGAGCGAGGTGAGCAAAGAAACAGGGTCAGACAGAGGAGGAGAGGATGATGATGCAGCGCAAGCACCGTGAAGCTCACTAGAGAAGTGAGCCTATGGCGGTGTGCTCGCCGGCACAACAAGTAGCGCCTCACGCTCCTAGCAAACTAGGGGTGAATCCTTGGAGATGGGAGTGCGAGTTTGAGGGCAAGTAGGGGGAGAAGGTGCTGAGGCGCGGGTGGAGAGGCGGTGGAGGCCGGCGGGCGCGGGAGACCGTGCGGGAGAAAGAAGGCAAGGGAGAAAGATGTGAACTGTTATTTTGTAACGGTATGATGAGTAAATATGTGTCACAATTTGTTAAAAGCAGGATTTTTCTGATTATGAATTATGGCATAATCTGAATCCAGATTGTGGATTTTGGATTATAGAATTGTCCTATTTATTTAATTTTGATATTAGAAACTAAAATCCACGATAAAAAAAAACAAACACGTCATTAACCCGAGACTAATAAAACAGGCGGGTGGAGAGGTGGTGGAGGCCGGCGGGCGCGGGAGACCGTGCGGGAGAAAGAAGGCAAGGGAGAAAGATGTGAACTGTTATTTTGTAACGGTATGATGAGTAAATATGTGTCATAATTTGTTAAAAGCAGGATTTTTTCTGATTATGAATTATGGCATAATCTGAATCCAGATTGTGGATTTTGGATTATAGAATTGTCCTATTTATTTAATTTTGATATTAGAAGCTAAAATCCACGATCAGAAAAAAAAACAAACACGTCATTAACCCGAGACTAATAAAACAGGGTTATTCGTACCCCTATTTTTTTTTATTATTTCTCATCGTACGAGCTGTGTCTTAAATTTAAATTTTGCAGATGATAGAAGATATCTACCCTATGTTCAACAATATTTTATAATTTTTTGTGATTATTTTCGTAAGTTCGGAATCAGATACTGGTCTAACCCTTGAGACATGAAAATGCATGAAAATAAGACGAAACCTACTTCCATTTGCTCAATCCGTAGACTAACATGAAGCGCTATCGACCTACCGCCTTATTTGGGAGTTTAACCAATGCTCAAATCAAATTCTAAAGTATTTCCCTGTCTAAAATAAGGATTGTTTTTTAATATCGACACGATATTCATAATATAATTTTAATTATTATTTTTATCATAATATATTGATGAAATATAGTAAAAATATATTATTATGAAAATACTTTTCAAAACAAATATATTCATATTATTTTAAATATCTAAATTTAATACATAAAAAGTAATTTATAATCAAAATTTAACATATGCGTAAAACAAGACAACACGAAGCACACCGCCGGCATCAGCACTCATTTCCAGCAGCAGTACCATGCAGCATCGAGGCGAAGAATTCCTCCGATGCTTCCACGGACGAACCACCACACTCGCTCTGTGCTCCGGTTACCAGCTCCTGAATCTCCTTCATGCGCCGCCGCACCTCGCTCCCCTTGGCAGCGCCCCCCATCACCGTCTCCACGGCCTCCGCCAGCGTCGCCCGCTCCACAACCGACGAGCCCTCGTCGTTCCCCCTCGCCACCTCCACGCACGCGCCCCACTCCCCCAGCATCTTGCAGTTGAAGAATTGGTCTGCCTGCAGTGGCCACCCGATGATGGGCACGCCTTGTTTCACGCTCTCTAGCACCGAGTTCCACCCGCAGTGGCTCAGGAACGCGCCGGTCGACGCGTGCGCTAGGATGCTCAGCTGCGGCGCCCATCCGTGGACCAGGAGGCCCGTGTCGTTCGCACGCACCCTCGCCTCGAATCCTTCCGGAAGCCACCTGTCCGCTCTGAACGCGCCAGCGTTGTGGTTGTCGAACCCCACGGGTGGCCGGATGGCCCAGATGAAAGGTCGGCCTGTGAACTCCAGTGCCGCGGCAAGTTCCATCATTTGCTCTAGCCGTACGCTGTTCTGGGACCCGAACGAGATGTACAGCACTGACCTTGCCTCGTGGCCGTCCAGCCACCGCATGATTCTGTCACAGTCGCGGTCAGGGTTGTTGGAGCGCTGAGCGGGGAGGCGCACTAGCGGGCCGATGGGCCAGACCGGCACGTCGATGGTTCGCCGGAGCATCCGCAGCCCGGCCGGCTCGAACTCCTCCGTAGTATTCACAAGCAAGGCGTCGGTGTCGTACCCGAGTGATATCTGCCGGCGATGGAAGGCCGACCACCGGTCTGTGCCGTCGGCGGCGAGAAGGAACCTCGGGAGCTGCGAGCGGTGTACGGTGACCTCCGGGTGGTCCGGCAGGCAGAACGCATCACCGCCCGTGCGCAGGTGCGGCAGGTGATTCCACAGAGAGTGGTACACCACGCTGCCGAACGCGCCGCAGGAGTCGAAGAATGCGTGCCTGGCACCGCGCCGGCGCGCGACGACGGTAGTCCACGCCAGGAAGGGGTCGGCGACGACGACAATGCAGACCTGCGCGCCGTCCGCGCCCGCGCAGGCAGCACCGGCCACGAAGCCATCGAAGGCGGCACGGAGCGCTGGCGACTCGGTGGCCTCGAAGAGCGCGAGGAAGTGGTGGATGTGGACAGCGTCGGTGGACTCGGCACCCGCGGGCAGGCCGTGTTCCTCCGGTACGAAGGGCAGCGCGTGGAACTGGAGGAACGGCGCCGCTGCCGCCGAGGAGCTAGCGCGGAGGGCATCCACGTTGCACGGGGTGGAGACGAGCGTGATGGTTGCTGAGGACCGTGCGCGGTGCAGGTGGCCGGCGAGGGAGAGGAAGGCGGCGAAGTGGCCCTGCCCCGGGAATGGGAAGAGGACGATGTGCAAGCTTTCATCGCTGGGCATGGTGACCATCTGCACTGGGGGAACCATGTTCCTAATCCTACACCTACTCCGCTGGTTTGGGGACTCAAGCATACAAAAGCAGTAAGCATCGGATTTGTGTTTCCATTGTACAATAATGATAACTTTTTTCCCCTCTTGGAACCCACTCACATGAATTCGGTTTGAAAATAACTTATATTAAGGCATCTGATTCATGTATGCCACTACAAAGTTTAAAAATAGTAAATATGCTATCACGATTTACTTCTTTTTTGAGGTATGCCACTTTGTAATTTTTTTTGACTAAAGTCTACCCACCTCTCACTATCCCCTCTTTGTGAACTCCTACCGAACACGCCACTACGATGCATTCGTTGTGACGGCTCATGCCGTAATCCTCCCAGAGTGCTCCACCCCTCCTTGGCAATGAATATGAGATCTAGCTGAGCGTGGAAGGGTAAGCCCACCACCACTTCCTTCATTTTGACAAGCGTGACCGGCTGATGAAGAGGATGACGCCTTAGATCTGTTGCATTCCCTTTTCTCTTCCCTACGCAACCCTAGATACGAGTGGATTCAACTCAGAGAGGTCTAGATCTGAGCGGAAGGGAGCACAACAATAACAGGCCAAGAGATGAACACGGCACGATCAACGACGACAAGGCCGGTGGAGAACACAGAGCTAGAGTAGGAGGTGGCAGAGTGACGCCCGAGGACGGTCGACGAGGTTAAGGAATGATTGTGCATGTAGTTGGGCGAGGCTAAGGTGGAGTCTGTCAAGCTCGCGCGCGCCTACTAGGGCCGAGTCAAGGAGCTCACCGGCGACAGAGAAGAGGAGCAACCGGGTTAGGGTTATGAGGTTTTAGTGTTTCGGGGGTACACTCTCCCTCAGTCCTAGAAACCTCAGCGGGAGGTAGACCAAGCAGTGGTTGACACTATGCCGATAGGGTGATGAGGCAGCAACAGGGCGCTGCCAGTCGCGAGTGGTGGTCTAGGTTAGGGTCAACGTCACGACAACTGGGTTAGCAAAGGGCAGAAAGAACGTGGGAGGCATGGTGAGGTGGCAGTGTGCCGCCGATGGTGAGAAGGAAGATGATGGTGCGGCGGGGCAACTGTGGCGTTAATGGAGACGTCAATGGCTCTGGTAGGTGGAGGAACCACGAGGCAAGGAGGAGTAAGAGTGGTGGTGATGTGGCGCCGGACTGAGGAAGATGACAATGGGTCATGCGTTCCCCAATCACTCGACCCATCGCAAGTTAACGAACTCCATTCGAGAACATCTGACCCTTCGCAAGTTAACGCACTCCATTTGAGAACATCTGACTACTCGATCTTCTCCCCGCTGTCTTGGATAACTGTTGGTACCATGCTAGCTTGCGTAGCATTAAGACATGGAGTACCATATACATGTATATATGTTCGTATAGTGCTGTATCAGCCTTCACTTTTGCGTGATCGGCTGAGGCGTTCACATTTAAAGTCATTGGGTTGGTTCTGTGACATGCTGACTACTGTCTTGAATGTGATGTTGGACACTGACATGAACAACCAGCAGACGAGCGAATTAATAACCAGGCTTCCAAGAATGTATACGTCACCGTGCGCCAGTTTGGGTTGCATTTTTTCCCATGCGTCTGGGTGCGAGTTTGATTTAAACCCAACGGCGGACACACACGGCCATAAAAAAGTGTTATCTGCTCCAAGTACCTGATACGGGGCTACCATTGTTTAACTGTGGAACCATATGCCTCTATTTGTGAACTATCGTGGGATTATGACATATGTGTGAACATGTGAGTTGCTTATCAATTATCTAAGATGCATGCCAACACACTAATAGAAAAAACATAATCCCAGTGGGTTCCAAAATGATGATTCCAATCGGTTTTCAAAAATCGACTTAGATATTCTTATTCCAGTTGGTTCATAAGCTTTACCCATCTGAGATGGCCAAGATGCTAAAAACCCAATATAATAAGGCATTATTTCAGTCATCGACCGGAATAATAACACTATTAATTTAGTCGGTTCCTGACTAAAGCTGACTAGAATAAAAAAATTACAGTCAATTTTAGACACAAACTGATTAAAATAATAGTGCTATTATTCTAGTCAGTTCTACCCACAATTTAACTTATTTTAGTGCGTTTTTAAATAAAATTTCAATAATAAAATTTTTACTATTAATAATTTTGACAAAAATATTTTAAAATTATGTGATGAAAATGTGTTCACAACTAATAATTAGTATGCATATGCTTCCTAACACATATAATTACACCCCATCACTGATGTGTTGTAGCCCAGTTTTTACTTTTCGACCCAATAGACCCAACACCACCAAACCCTAACTGTATAAAAATCAGACCAACGCTGATGCCCAACAGGTCCCGCACGCCTCGACCTTTTCCATCCTCATGCCCTCCACGTCGTTGCCACCGCTGAGCCCCTCAACGATGTTATTAGAGCTTCCAAGCCGCCCACTACAACGGAAGCAGCGGTGGCTACACCGGCCCGCGCAAACCCTCTGCCTGCCGACCTTTGCCACCTCCTCGACACGGCCATGGTTGCCTTGAGTGCTGCCTCCGTCGCGTCCAATACGATGTAGCGAAAATGATCCTATTAGGCTATGATTGTGATTTTGGTGATTAATGATAACATAGTCATTGGGACTAACATGTTTGTCAAGAATATATATTAGTAGGTCACATGGATGCAATACATTAAGAAGCCATTGAAGCCGGGACAAAGTTTGGTTGAATTGAAAAAAGTCCCAGGAGAAATGACTACACTTGATGGTCTAGTGCTCCGGATATTTGCACTCACCGGAGCATCTCTGTTAAAAGGGGACGGAGGCTTGAAAGTTTCACCGGATAATCCGGGGATGAAGCAAGGCAACACCGGATAATGAACAGTGTAAAGATGAAAAAGAAGCAGAAGACCCTATCGGATGGTCCAGTGATTGATTTGAACACATCGGAGGAAATCACCAGAGTATTGTTGACAAAGGAAAGAATGCAGTGTCCTCACCGGATAGTTCGGTGATGAAGTGATATGCACCGGAGAATACACCAGAGCAATTTACACGGAGAAATTGATTGGCTCGGATGGCTAAAGTATACTCACCAGAAAGTCCGGTAATGAAGATAGAGTATACATTGAAGTATCTAGTGTTCACAGAGGCTTGAGTGAGATTCCAACGGCTAGTTTCCGAGGAAGTACTCACCGAATGATATGATGTTAGTACTATTGTTCTCACCAAATTATCCGATGTTAACAACTTTTCAGAGCCGTTGGGTTAACGGCTAGTGCATGAGTTTGAGGCTATAAATACCCCTTCACTCCGTTATTTGGGTGTGCTGGAGTCCTGAGAAGTTCATGTACACATGAGAAGACATTCAAGCCACCAAAGTGCTTAAAGTGATCATCCAACGTGATTAAGGATAAGATTAGTGAGTGATTAGTGCTATAGACCTAGAGAGTGAGTTGCTAGGTGATTGTTGTCTAGAGAGTGGATCAAGGAGTGATCCAATAGTGTATCTCTTGGTATGCTGGTACCTTGGAATCTTGGTGACTCGTCGGCAAGCTTGTTGACCTTGGACTTGGTGTGGAGCGGCAGTAAGGCGATTGCGCGAGGACGCGGAGATCCTTACCTTTGTGGCTCAAGCTCCAAAGTGATCACGATGATGAGAAACCAGAAGAGAGGTCAGTGGTGAGATCTTACCTTGGTGGCTTATCCGGGTGGAGACTTTGTCTTTGTGACTTGATGGCTCAAAGGCCGTGACGGGATGCCGACCGAGAGCATATCCTTTGTGAAACTCTAACATGCACTAGGGGTATTCATGATATCAATACCATGAAAAAAAATCCTTATGCTAAATATTACTGTCGGTTTGATGATAACTTTATTATTACTGATTTTAAAATTGATTGTGATGCTACTGAGTCACAGCTGATACCAAAACTAATAGTGAGATGTTTTTAACTGGCAATGATGATCTTTTATATAGCTGTGGAAGCCTTTATACCTTTGGATTGCAAATGATACTGTAGCGACTATACGCATGCATGCATCATATGTGTTTGTGTAGATAAGTGATTATTGAAGACATTTCGAGCTCAATTGCAAGCTCATGTTACTATGGTTACCTACAGAGGTTGATTCCGTCGACTTGCTGGTCCGTAAGTACCGGGAGTAGAAGTGTAGAACCATGCGGTGGTTTCTTTTATAAGCGGAAGCTTTATTAACTTGTATTTATATTATTATAATAAGATAATTACAATTAATATAAGTCATTTTCGGTCTCTGTGTATATCATGTATATCGATGATATACACAGCGCAAAAACAAAAGAGTACTTAAAAAAACACTAAGAGACAGAAGCATAGCTGGCATGCATGAACATATATAGTCTAGAACCATGGGGTGGATGGATGGTTGTGATAGCCTGGTACTCGCACGTGCTGCAGTTCTGCATTTTCCGAATGGAATTAGTCTTCCTCTTTAGAGTAATGTGTGGTCCTTCTGAAATCCATTTTTCTTGAATCGCTATGCAGTACTACTTCAGTACTTCATCCTTTCTTTTTTTATTTGTTCTTTTTTGTTTTCCAAAGCCTGTAAGCTTTGCATCACTGCTTGCAGGATGGATAAGGCATCACCATGTCCCATTTCTGTGTTAAAAAATCTCTGCATTTGTTTTTCAAAAACATGACGAAACTGTCCCCAACTTCGGACCTGGAGCATGAGACTACATTTTAAACATTAAAACTTGCTCGAAACCCGCCTTCACAACGTGAAACTGTTGATACTTCGAGGAGCTTCACTGTTTGAATGTTGCATTTGAACCATGAAACATTCAAGAAAGTGGCTCATGTTTTTTAAACGTGCTACTTAAATTATGAAACCTTCCTAATTAAGGCATATCCCATGTACAACGGGATACCGTTGTGTACTTGCTTTCCCCTTGAAAGAAGAATAATTAGACCATATTGAATCGTTGGGCAGGACACGCAGTGTGAAGTGGGCTAAATTGTATTTGGGGCAGCACAAGCACTTGCATATATACCAATTATGAGTTTTTTTATTTTTTATTATTAATATTTAAATAAATAAACTCCTGATGACAATATTTACACAAATATGCGCTTACCACCCTCTGAAAGGGCTACAACCCTTTCAGTGGGTGGTAAGGATATCACGGTGACAGTATCACCCCCTTACCGCCCTCTCAGAGGGTGGGTAGGGCTTACCCCCGAGCACGGTGCCCTTACCGCCCTTTGAGAGGACGGTTAGCCCTTGCTGCCTTTCCAGGGGGCGATTAGCCCCACCGTTTGGAAATTTATAGCCTCAAATGACTGAGTGGAGGGGTATTTATAGCCTCAAACTCGCGCACTAGCTGTTAACCTAACGGCTCAGAAAAGATGTTGACACCGGATTGTCCAGTGACAATAGAAGTACAATCACCGGATAATCTGGCGAGTACACCATCATTAACTAGCTGTTGGATTGCACTCAATGTCATCCTGAACATCGTATACTCCAGTGGATTCTTCAACTTTATCACCGGACCTTCCTATGAGCTAACTTTAGCCAAACCACGCCACTTCTTCTATATGTTAAACACTCTGGAGCAAGCCTTCGGTGCACTTCCTCTTCACACCGAAACATCCAGTGAGTTAACTTTCAATCTTCAACTCCTGACACATCTTTGCAAAAAATGCTCTAGTGTACACAATACATTCACCGAATCATCCGGTCACATGATCTCCATTCTTCAGCACTTAGAATCGCCTCTGCAAGAATTGCTCTGGTGCTTTATACCCTTCATCACCGGACTATCTGGTCAGTGCACAGCTTGTGAACTTTTCCTGAGAATACTCCGTTGTGTATCTTTTTCATCAACACCGGATCATTCGGTGACTTCATCTGTTTTGCTCTTTTCTGCAGATAAAGCTTTAGTGTGTACACTTTCTTCTACACCGAACTAACCGGTGAGGGCTTTTCTCCTGGGACTTCTCCTATTCAATCAAACTTTGTCCCAGCTGCGGTGACTTTGTTATATATTGCATCCATAAGATCTACTTAAATATATACTTGACAAATATGTTAGTCCCATTAACTATATTGTCTTTAATCACCAAAATCACATACATGCCTTAAAGATGTTCCTTTACAATCACCCTAAGGGCATGTTCGCTACAATCTCCCCCTTTTTAGTGATTGATGACAACACAACCAAAGCAAGTGACAAATAACAAATGATACCAATTGTAAAGAGTACAAGGTCATACCACATTTCTTTGATGCATGCTCTTACCACTTATTCCTCCTTTGTTGTGGCTCCCCTTTTCTCCATTGTCACTATCTCCCTTGAACAAACTATGCAAGAGCTTCTCCATTTGTATGCTCTTGATGCTAAATGTAGATAAGTCACCCTTTGTCAATCTTGGGCTTCCCTTCCCCCCTTGTGAGTCTTGGCATCCCTAGGCATCTTCTCCACTAGACATGCCTCTTGATCATCTTGTTTCTTGCTTTGGTCATCAAACTTCTCCCACTTTATCAACAATCTCAAAAAAGGCCACAAACACATGTTGAACTCGAGGAAGAGTGTTAGAGCATATGGGAGAGAGATTCATAAACCATGATCCATATGAAATGATACCAATTTAATAGATATACCAATTGTAAGGATATGAGGCATTGATATCAATTGAAAAAGGCAAACAAGGATCATAATTCATGAAACACATAATATATGATAAAAGAGAGATATATGCACAATTAAATAATTATGTCAAGATAGAAGTTTAAGCCATATTATGCATGTAGGTAGCTTAAACGTAGAAATGAATTGGCAATAATACCAATTGAAAAGAGCACAACGCCTTTAAACATTACATACCTCCAGGGACGTGTTGATTGGTCTATGAGACTACAAAAGATATAACTTGCAACACATGTTAGTCTCAAAATCACAACTCATAGGATATACTCTCCCTAATGTGTGCATACAAGTATTGAATAGTTGCGAGACATATGCACTTAATATTAATAACAATGGGGAGGGTACTCTATAGATTGGTTCATGGCATATAAAAGATACCAATTGTGAAACTAGTGTCATGAAAGAAACTTACAACTAATAAACCATGTAGGTTTCTCATAAGAAAGAGAGAAACATAAGCAACCTACCATATAAAAAACTTAGACTAGGCTTTGCAATAAATTGAAATATGCAAGTACAATTCTAGTCAAGGCAAATGATCTATATGCAAAACAAAATGTATGAACAAAGATCTAGCTATCATTTACCTCCTTTTCATTTGGATGGGGATTTGGGTATATGATGATCATTATCTTCATTGAAGTGTCCAACTTTGTATAATTGGCTTCTTTGCTTGAACCTTCACTTTATCTTGTGAGCCAAGTCTCCAAATTCTAATAGCTGCCTCAGGTTCAAGTCTTCTTTAGAACCTAAACTGATTAAGGTCTCTTCATGTTGGTGATGACTTACTTGGGCACCTAAATGGGTTGGTTCCACCTATGTTCCTTTCTCCCAACCATGTGTGCAATCACCTTGTTATTGTCCTTCTTCTTGAGCTTGTAGTGGTTGCTCTTGGTCTTGATCTTATAGTTTGGCATGGTGTAGAGGTTGAAGGTCTTGTTGGAGATGTTCGTCGGCTGCTTCTTCTCCTTGGTCTTCTTCTTGACTTGCTTGCATTGGAAAGACTTGTGGCCTTCTTGATATCACTTAAAGCATATCACGGTGGACCCCTCAGCAAGCTTGTTCACTATAGTTGCACAGTTATCTTGAGGAGGTTGGACATGATTCCTGCCATTTAGTCTTGTTAAGTCCTTCTTAAGCTTCTCAACTTCTTGCTTGAGCTCCTCAATTTCTTGTGTAATGAGGTTATTAGATGGTTCTACAAAAATATTCTCATTGCATTTCTCATTGCAAAAGGGTGAGCATGATATATCAATTAAATCATCGTAAGAAGTAGAAACATCTATCTTAGGATTGAAATTAAATAGAGAGGTAGATTGCTTCAAAAGGACCTTAGTTTGAGATTCAATGCACTCAAATTTATCCTTAAGCTCACCATACTCCTTCTTTAGCAAATTAAATTTGCTCAATAATTATACATAATTAGAAACAAAGGTAACATAAATGTTATTAAGTGTATTAAATTTCTTAATCTCTTTTGATTATTTCTTAAGAGTCCATTGTTGCTCATTTATCAAATGAAGGAGTTCTTCTTGAGAGGAGGAATCCTCATCAGATTCATTATCACTTACATTGATATCCATACATTTGGCCATAAGGCACTTGTGAGATGATGACTTGCGTGATGATGACCTTAAGGAAGAGCTTCTCTTGGAGGAGTGGGTGGAGAAGCTCTTATCACTTGAGCTTGAATCTTCATCTTCACTCACTCATCTTCCCATGCTTGCAAATGCTTTGGATCTTCCTCTTGTCTCCCTCTTACTCTTGGTCTTCTTCTCTTTCTTGATGTGATCAATTGTTTTGAATAGTTTTTCATGGAGATTCAGTGACCAATCTTTGTATTGATCTTCTTGATGTTCTTCTCCACTTGAGAGATGATCTTAGCGATTTCAGGATCCATCTCTTCATTGTTTGATGTGTTTTGCTTATCATCTTTATTGCTCTCTTCATCTTCACCTTCATCATCTTCGCTTGAGCTTGACTTTTGCTCTTGCCTCCTCATCTTTGCCTTCATGTGTGGGCATGGTGCTTGCTCTCTTGTGAGAGAAAGTTCTTAGCGTCCGATGAGTACAAGGCTTCCACCCCCATGTTTATGGTCATCTCATGAGTAGTGATTTTGCCGAGCACTTGATTTGGAGTCATTCTCTTGATGTTGTTGTCGTAGATGATGGAGACTATCAACTTGTACTTTGGACAAAGAACTTGAAGTATTATTCTTACCACTTGATCATCTTCAATCAGTGGCAAACATAACCCATTGATCTCATTGACAAGAATATTCAAACGTGAGTACATGTCATTACCCTTTTCATGAGATAGTTGTTTGATGCCACTGAGCTTAGTAACAAGCATATGATATTTCTAACTGCGTACATCCTTTATGCTTTCATGAATTTCAATAAGACTAGTCTAAATATCATGTGCATTGGTGAGAGAATAAACATGATTAAATGCATCAACATAATTATCTCCCCTTGTTGGTGATACGTTGTTCCATCCCTTCCTTGATAACTCTCCAAACATCTAGACCCTTAGCTTGCAAATAACAAGACATTAAAAAATTTCAATGAGGGAAGTTTGTGCCGTCAAAGTGTGGAGCACTACTGATATCCATCCCAACCCCGAACATTACAACTCACTAGCCAGTGAAGCCTAATCGAACAAAATGAGAAGGGGTCTCCAATGCCACGTGAATGGTGAATCCTTGTGAAAGTATGAGCCCTGGCTCTGATACAAATTGTGAGGATCGGTGACATCCTAAGAGGGGGTGAATTAGAACACTTAGAAACCTAAACAAAATTGGATCCAAAATCTTCACAAGATAAACCTATCTTAACTTTTATCTAAATATGTTCTAGGTTTATCTAGTGTATCTACTCTACTGTTTAAAAGAGATTGCAACCTATCTAGGAAAGTAAATTGCAATAATGTAAATACAGAAGCGTAAATAAGGTAGAGCGAGCAAACTCAGCATAAGGAATTTTTATCCCGTGGTATCGATGGTATGAATGTCACCCCTAGTTCACATTGGAGCTTCACCAAGGATATGCTCCCGGTGAACACCCGATCATAACTCTTGAGCCACCAAGCTACCAAGGCAAGGCCTCAAGCCAGATGAGCCGCCAAGCCACTAAGGCAAGGCCTCACCACTAGCCTCTCTTCTGATCGCTTGCCGTCGTGATCACTTCGGAGCTTGAGCCGCCAAGGCAAGGGTCCCCACGTCCTCGTACATATGTCTTGCTGCCACTCCACACCAAGTTAGAGGGTGAACAAGATTGTGCAACTTCGGCTCAAGTTGCCAGCGTACCACTTGATACAAGCTAGGATCACTCCTTGATCCCTTCTTCAAGTTGCAGCACGTAGCTACAACTCACTCTAGGCCTATAAGCACTAAAAACTCTCTAATTTTGTGCTTAATCGCCTTGGATGATAACTTCAAGCACTTTGGTGGCTTGGATGTCTTCTCAAGTGTATATGGGTCTCTGTTGACAATCACAGCTTCAAATGACTGAGTGGAGGGGTACTTATAGCCTCAAACTCGCGCACTAGCCGTTAACCCATTGGCTCAAAAAATCTATTAACACCGAATTATACGGTGACAACATAAGTACAATCACCGAACAATTCGATGAGTATACCATCATTAACTAGCCGTTGGATTCCACTCAAAGTCATTCTGAACACTGGATACTCCGGTGGATTCTTCAACTTCATCACCAAACCTTCATGTAGCTAACTTCAGCCAAACCGTGCCACTTCTTCTCTATGTAAAACACTCTGGTGCAAGCCTCCGGCGCACTTCCTCTTCACACCAGAACATCCGGTGAGTTAAGCTTAAATCTTCAACTCTTGATACCTTCTCTGTAAAAAATGCTCTGGTGTACACAATACATTCACCGGATCATCTGGTGACATGATCTCTATTCTTCAGCACTTGGAATCACCTCTACAAGAATTGTTCTAGTGCTTTATCACCGGATTATTCGGTCAGTACACAGCTTGTGAACTTTCCTTGAGAATACTCTGATGTGTATCTTTTTCATCAACATCAGACTATCCGGTCACTTCATCTATTTTGCTCTTTTCTGTAGATAAAGCTCCGGTTTGTACACTTTCTTCTACACCGGACTATCTAGTGAGGGCTTTTCTCCTGGGACTTCTCCAATTCAATCAAACTTTGTCTCGGTTGTGGTGGCTTCTTTAAGTATTGCATCCATGAGACCTACTAATTCATATACTTGATAAACATGTTAGTCCCATTGACTATGTTGTCATTAATCACCAAAATCACATACATGCCTTAAAGATATTTTGCTACAATCTCCCTAATGGCATGTTCACTACAGATGCCGAAGGGTCTCTTCGATCCAAGAGATCATCCTCGCCATCCAACCCACCACCCCTCAAACGCACTCGGGGAAAGAATCAACTGGTGTTAAAATTGACTCCTTCAATGATACTTATTTATCTGACACTCTGACTATCAAGCATATACCAGTTGATGCTTGGTCTGTACGGATGGTATTTTCCAGGGAACAATTGGTGCACCCCCTCAATCGCCTCCTCGGGAGACCACTGCGCCTGATGACATGGCAAAAGAGGTAACTCTTATCATAGTATCACCCTTTTGTTAGTCATTCTTCTTAACGATTCACTCGATAATTTCAAAATCATGATGTTTTGTTGTTGTTTGGTTTCTTGCAAGCAACAACTTCTTTAGCTTTGTCAGACTCCCTAGTTATCCCTTCGACCCAACCAACTTCAGCTGCCGGTATGATGAAGAAAAAAGTCACTATCAAGAGGCAGAAGTCGAACATTGTTTCACGTATCCCGATCGCTAAAAGGTTTTGCTTGAACAATTATCTTGTCTTGTAGCCTTCTTTTTCCTTCCTTCTGCAGAATTGCGGACCTTCGTCCCCAGAGAAGACAAAAGAGCAGACGACGAGGAGTTCGACCAATCAACTAGTTCCACCTTCCACTATTGTGCAGCTTCTGCCTCCTCAAGTAGAGCAAACTTCTACAGACACGTCCAAGGTAAGCTCAGAGCCTACCACAACCACAGTCCTTGGAACAACCATCGACCCTTGGGCAATGATAGAGGCTCACATAGCAACTACCAAAGCTCAATATATGGTGATCGACCATGCTGGTCATCAAAAGGACTTGGAGGAGAAAGAAACCCTCCTTGCTGCCAGCCAAGAAAGAATTGACGGTTAGTTTACCCGCAAATCACCATCATGTGATTCGAATGCTAGGCAACTAATAAGAACTGTTTTTGTTTGCTTTCTTAGCTCTCGAAGCCAACTTAAGGATCCAACTCAAAGCTGTCACTAAGTCAATAAGGATCCACAAAAAAAGATGCTAATTAGTGAAAAGAACGTAAAGATGCTTTGAAAAAAGCAAAAGTTGATCGGGATGCCTTGGCCACCAATTAGGACAGTATGGCCGCTGAACAGGATACCGCAATCACAACCCTTCAAAAGCTGAGGGATCAAACCCTCAATCGCATGAACTAGGCAACCTCCATAAGCGCCGAGACAATGCTTGGTCTTGTCAAAGCTACAACCCCGACCTTGACACATCAATAGTGATGTAGGGGTTCGGATGTTCAGTAGAAGAAGCAACAAAAATTATTGAGGATGTTAAGCCCTTGGTTCTTGAGTTCGTCGAATCTCTTGCACTTGAGCTACCTGACGATAAGAACAAAAGTAGTCCTTATGGCTAGTTTTCCGTGGTTTCCAGCTCGAAACATTTGAAACTTACTCCATGGGTTGGGGGATATCTGTAAGCATTACTATTATTTTGCTTATTTAGTATGCTCTTACCACTATTCACTTGTTGATGAATTAGAGTTGGCATAAGTAGATGCAAAAACCGAATAGTACATTCTAAAACCATCCTCAAAACCTACTTATGAAATATACTTATGAATATTTTATTAAATGCATTGGACCTCGAGTGACCACTCGAAGTATCCTCAATAAGAAGAAAAAGACTAGTATAAAACTAGAGAGAGAAGAAAATCATGATGATTTTTGCAAACTTTTAGCCAACTCGCGTATTTGACCAGCGGATGAACATAAACTCAATGGAGAACACACATGAGACCGACTAGAACTTCGGAACCTTGTTGGCCATTAAGCATTAGATATTTGGCAATCTCTTGTGCTGTTATGCCTTATAAGGTATAGTTGTTCGTCATCGATCCAACACATGCCTCTATTGATTCTATCCAATGTAGTCGACGCAAAGCTAGATAAACTTTTGCAAAAAATATGTATTTATAGATCATGGTATTACTATGTAGCTCCTGACCCTCTAGTCGAGGAGGAGATTTCCCGAACGGAGAGTAAGAAAGAACATACCTATACCATCGAAATTATATGATGTAGCCTCTAACTCTCTGCTCGATGACTAAATCGAGTGGAGAGTAAAGCCACATCATCAAAAGTATGTGATGGAGCCCTTGACTCTCTATTTGATGTGATAATCAAAATAAAGAGTAGAGTTGTAGCATCGAAAGATACCCGATGTGGCCCTTGAATGTTCGCTCAATAATTGAGTTCAAGTAGAAAGTATAGCTTTGGCGCTAACAGTAAACAATGTGTAGCTCCTGGCTCTCTGGTTAGCGTGACAACTAAACAGAAAGGGAAGCATAAGCATCAAAATTATGTGATGTAGCCCCCGATTCTCTACTTGATAACTAGATTGAGTGGACAATAGAGTGTAAGCATCGAGTCATTATGCTTGAAGGCGTAAACCTTCGAGTGTATAGCTATGGTTATGTTGTGTTCATCGAGTGAATTAGAACAATCAGGTAGGTGGAAATTAAAAACCCACTCCCGTTTGTGCTTGTTTTCACTGTAACCTCTAATTTAACATATTATAATGATGTGGCATCCCTCTACACAGAGATTGGACATGCCATATGCCTTGGAAATGTCTCGGTTTCCGCCCATCATGTTAGCCTTGACGTGCAGTGCACCTGAGGTGGCCTTAGAGATTCAACAGTCATTATCGGATCTTGATGGTTCTAAACCTTTCAATTTGACCCATTCCACGACTATAAATAGGCGAACCTGAAGCTATTCATTTCCCACCTACTTTCTCTCTTCCCTGCACATTGCTCAATAGCATTCGTATAACTTGAAACCATGGCCTCCACTCCACCGTCGTCTCCCGAGCAATATCCAGAAATCAAAGAAGTTGGATCTCTCACCCCAGAGACTCTTGCCATTGTTCCACTGGGAGTCATCATCGTTTCCTCTGATGAGGAGGAATTGAGTGAGAGATATAGGAGGAGAGGGACCAAAAAGTCCATCATAGGTCATCGACCCTTCACCTGGCACCTCCGGCACTTCCTCAACCCCCGACGTTGTGGAGTGAATGGCGCAAGATTCAGTGACACAAGATGCACAAGGAGGAGATGAGGATGGTGGTGATCTTGATGAGATCATCGACCAGGTCACCGATGAGATCTTCGGCGATGGAGCCCCTGAACCTCCGGTGGTGAAGAAAGCATTGTCGTATTCTCCATCAACAACTACGAGATCACCTTTATGTCTCACAGAGGGTCACTCGGAATTGCCGACGCTGGTCAGCAGTTCCAGTAGGTCTTCGCCTTAGCCACTCTCCCTGGCCCTTATGTTGGTCGGCGATCGGTTCCCAAGGCAATCAGCTACTTCCCCCAGGAGGAGCAAAATAGGTTCCTCGACTCGTTTGAGGGAAAGTAGGGGTCCACATACTTCTAAACTCTTAGAGGTAGTGGACCTTCACTATTTTCAAGAGCTGGGAATCCTTTTTATCAATTTTGCACTAGCTTTGTAGGTATGAATGAAAAATATGTGATAGGGTAGTCAATCTGATCAAAAATGTAATCGACTTACCTTTAACCTACCTTATCTATGAATGAAACTGTCAGAGTTGATCAATGTTCCATAAGCTTTTGAGTTCTTCACTGTTTGGAATAGATAGTCATACTGATCCAAGTCAAGTGACTTCAACTACTATGTAGGGTCCTTCCCATTTAGGTAATAACTTATGGTGCCAAGTTTGTTTCTGTACCTTTTGTAGAAGAAGATCCCTAGCAGTGAGTCTTCTAGGCTGGATTTTTTGACTGTGATATCTACGTAATGCTTGTTGATACCTAGCTGCTCAAATGGACGCTCGATCATGGTACTCCAAAAGGAAATTGATATCGTACTCTTATAACTGCTCTCGTGCCTCTTCCAAGTAACTTTCCACTTGTGGCGACCCTATTTGCAATTCAGTCAGAAGCACTGCTTCTGCTCTGTAGACTAAAAAGAAAGGAGTTTCACCGGTGGCCCTATTAGTCTAGGTACGAATGGACCATAATACTGAGGGAAGTTCCTTCACCCATCGTTTCTAGTAAGCTTTCAACCTATCAAAAACTCGAGTTTTGATACCTCGCAAGACTATACCATTAGCACGCTCAACTTGGCTGTTATTTTTAGGGCGAGTTACTGAAGCGAAACAAGTTTTGATGCCAAATTCTTCGCAGAACGCGGTAAAGGTCCCGCTTCTAAACTAGCCGCCATTGTCTATAATTATTCGATGCGGATTGTTGTATCAAGTAATTATGTTGTTCGTCATGAACTTCTTAGCCACTTCTACGGTTATTTTACCACAGGTTCGATGTTGATCCACTTAGTGAATATGTTGATAGGCACAAATAGGAATTTGAAATCACCTTGGGCCCTTAGGAGCGATCCCAGTCCATCCAAGCCCCAGAGGAAGAAAGGCCAAGAAAGAGAAATTATTTGCAGAGCTTGGACTGCTCGAGTGGTCCGTCTTCCAAAAAATGTGCAGGTTTCACACTTTTTCACCAGCTCGGAAGCTGTAACACCCTGATTTTCAAATTTCTTAATTTCTAAAATTTTCCAAGATTATTGAACAACTTCACCAGTAGAATAGGTTTAAAACCTATTTTCATAACCAATCAATCAATATAGGTTATTATTTTATGTGCATTGCATGCTGAGTTTTGCTAGTAGCTAGGTAAATGCATTAGAGTTCTTTTTCTTTTTCTTTCTCTTTGGTGTTTTGAGTGAAAAAGATTTTGAAAATGTTTTTACAAACCTTAGTAGTAAATTAGTTAAGGATCTTAATGGTTGGAATTCAAAATCTTTGAATTCATCATCTATTCAATCCTTGATCATACCTGATCCTTCTCCAGTTCAATTAAAATCTTATTGAAATCCTTGTTTAAAGCAAATCTCTCCACTTTCTCAAATTCTACCCAGATCCAAATTCAAATTCCTTATCTACTCCTATTCTTGTTCAACCTCATTTTTTGTTTCTCTTAAATTCACTACAAGCTCAATTCAAATTCAAACCCTATTCAAATTTCTTCGCAAAAGTTTCTTTTCTAAACCCGAGATATACCAAAAGTGTCTTTGGGCTCAATCTTGCTCAAGTCCAAACCCTTAGTCAAGTCTTCTAGATGGCCCAATAAGGGACCCACGAAATCTGTAAATATTTGCGGAGTTCTAGACAGTCTCATCTTCACATGAAGTTTCGGAGTTCAAAACGGCCTCAAATTCAAATCTTGACAATACTAAAGTTGTAGGTCTCATCCAGAGATTTGATTTGAACCTATGAAAGCCCCATTTGGATAATGCAGCTAGGAGTTATGGCCTCCGAAATCAGTGCTGCGCAGATAAGTCTGAGTTCAAACAGTTTATCTTGTGGTGCATTTTTGAAATTCTGGATGGCATTTTTAGAAGTTCCAATGAATACCAAAGTTGTAGATATTTTCGGGTACTATAATTTAGAGTCTATAAACGTCCAATTTTGAGTCCAAACGATAGAGATATCATCCTCAGAATAGGGAGCTACGAAAAAGGAAACCGTAACCGACTCGTACTCGAATCCGATTCGTGTTTGGGTTGGACTCCACCTCAACCAGCCACCCCTAACCCTATAAATATGAGTTGCACATCCTCTCATATCCCTATTGCACGCCCCTAAGCCCTAGACGTCGCTGCTGCCCTGACCGTGCACCGCCGTTCGCCGGAGCCGCCGCCCGTGATGCGGTACCTCATCGTCTTCTCCATGAATCCTCCCTCCTTGACCATGGAAGAAAAGTGAGGACCCCTTCTTCTCCTCCCTTAGTACTATTTTACCATCATACTAAGTCCCTAGCCAAGCCCTAGCCTTGGCCAGTGCCCGATCTACGCTGCCACGGTCATCGTCGTCACAGATAGCCGTGCTGTAGCCGATTGGCATCGACGTTCCTTGCCAACTAGTGTACCGTTCACCATGCCCTTTCACCAAAGAATGTCCCATGATGTTCCCCACACCCTCACCAACCATGTTGCCCAGTAGACCTGCCAAACCATCAAAATCAAGGTCAACATACCCGTTGTCCAATTTCTGGACGCGTTCTACGCGCGCACCAGATTTGCATTCTCATTCCCTGTCAATCCAAAAGCCGTATCGATGCACAAACCATGTCACGGCGTGTCCCATCGAGTCTTCTACATGACCCTAGGAGCCCATCCCCGTTTCTGCAGTGACACGACCGAAAGGTGATTGCCAACCACAGCATGTCGCAGCCATCACCCATCTCATCTCTGTTGATCGTTCTTCCTCTCAGTGGATGATCTATCAAAACCCATGTCGTAACATTGTCTTACCAAGATATATGAACATCTCTGTTCAAACAGTTTCTCAAATTTCATAGCCAATCTCCCAGAACGCGAGCTTCTTTGTTGCTGCATCTATTCGCAGTTACCACCAAACCTAGCAGTAGTCATCGCTATTTTGCCGCTACCTCGGATGACCCCTTCAAAAACCAACCATACCGCTGAGTTAGTCTTTCTGTGTTCTGCGCCATGCTTCCCTCGTTTCACTGAAACACCACTGAAGCTCGACATCGATGTCAGTGGCCACGTGCCCGATCGCTGTCTTCGACGAAACCCGAACCACCACCGCTACATAGAGTCACCGGAAGCATCCTTAATCTGGAAGCACAACCTTCGTCATTTTTATCCATCATAGGTGATCGAGACTAGATCTCAGCGTATCCCTTCTTTAATTCAAGATGGTACTTGCATAGTATGCTAAGATAGCGCCACATCATTCTTCTTAGCCTAGTCAGCGAATTCTGGTCTGCCCTACACTTCTTGAATCTTGCGCAATTATGTTGTCAAGCTTGACACAATGATTGTGTAATAAAGTCTTTTCCCATAGGAAGATAGTTCCGGTAAATCAACATTTTCTTTTTAGTCTAATCCATCTTCCGAAAGCTGTTCTCTTTTCATCTTAACTCTGATTTAGGTGATTCTTGCGTCTAAATATTTCTAAATTATACCTATCCAACTATAGTGTTTTTAAAGTATTTTAATAATGTTTGGTATATTGTTCTTAGTATTTTTATTTGTGTTGTTTGTCGGTAGTTCTCGTGATTAGTCGATAATGATCCGGAGCAGTTCGAGGGACTTCAAGACCAAGATTTCGACAACACTGAGTAGCATTGGGTAAAAGGCAAGTGTCTTTGATCATCTTGGACCTATGATTTAAACTATTTTATTTTATAAATTGCATGCAGTGTCTATCAATATGATGGGTAGTCACCTATGTTAGAGTTTTCCCTAGATTTTCCCTTATCATCCCTTGGAACCTAGATGGTTTATGGTTATATATCTTTAGTGGGTAGATTGCTTAGCCATGCTTTTGGGATACTGGGAAGTGTCATAATCTTAACTAATGAACTTATACAACAATGGTGGTTCATTTGTTAATGACCTAGCAACATGGAATCTTAGGCCTTGAGTAAAGTGGTTTTTATGGTTGTCATGATTATGATGTTGGTTTAGTGTATGCTCAAGTAACCTATGTATAGACCTGTTAATGGAGCGACAACCCAAGAAGTAACGTACCAACCACGAGACTGATATGGGTAAAGTGTGATATACTAGTTAGTCTATCCAGTGTGTGTTGTGTTGGCACAAAAGGGGCTTCTGGGTAGGAGTTGAACTCGCGTAAATCCTGGCGGTGAAACCTAGTGGGCAGACGCATACTAGATTAGTCTCTGATTAGTGGAAAATGTCATTTACTGATTTCTTGATTGTACACCACTAGCGTGTGTGAAGTGTCTTGCAAACATGGCAACATAGAATTCACTGACTCGTGAGAAAAGCTGGACAATCTCTGCAGAGTGTAAAAACTGTTATAACAGCCGTGCTCACGATTATGAGAGACTTGGATCCTCACATGATTAGTGGGTTGTGGTTAAGGATTTGGTTATGATTTTGGATATAGTATAGGGAGTACTAGACGGTTATGGTATGTAAGATGTGGAGCCTTGTATGCTGGGTGTTGCACTGTATGTGTTACATTCACTTAATAATTGTTTAATGCTTTTTGAGTCCAAATATGTTTTCATTACTCGCATTTACGCAAATATACCATGTGTTAGCCTATTCTTGATATAAGCCTGCATATCATTATCTTTCCCACACTTGTTGAGCGCGTCATGTGCTCACACTTGCTATTTTCTCTATATCATGCGATATGTGTGCTGCTGCTCAGTGAGTGAAGATTTTGAAGACTATCAAGACGAGGTTGTGACGTTCTAGGCGCGTGTCTCCCGGTCGGTTGCCTGCGGTGTTGTTGGGCACCAGTGCTTCTATTCCGCTGCAAATATCTTCATAGAAGACAATATATGTCAATTGTTGTAAGAGTTAACGTTTATTTAATAAAAGTATTGCTTTTGTTACTTCACATGTGGCGTTCTTATGTGTGTTGAACATCCTGGGCACACATAAGCCGCATCTGATTTTGTCCATTAAAATCGGGTGTGACAGAAGTATCCTAAAGGGCAGTCGGCGAATAGAATCCCTAGCGAAAAACCTTTCCAACCAAGATGTTGTAAGATGCATGATTACCATACAAGCCTCTATGGATATCAAGCAATATCTTATTGCCCTGTTCCTGAGTGATGCAATTCATCAAGATTCTATTACTTCCTTTTCGGAAGAGCTTGTTGTCTACCAAAGCATATAGCTCGGATTACGAACAACTTTCTCTACAGACGTATCATCGTCAGGGATCTCTCGACCTTCGAGATAAGTTCAGAATGGAGTCATCCAAGTCGGTTCACATTCAAGTAGTCCAGCTTCCGTGTTTGTAAATTCTACCTCGCTGACTTGACTAGATTGCTGGCCAAGTTGGGCAGCATCTGCACTCGAGGCTATCAAGATAGTCGGTTCAAGGAGTTTCTCGATGAAGACTCCTATAGATGTGGGCGAATGAGATGAAGCGAGCCTAGCGAGTTCATCAGCAGTGGAAGTGTCGCCTCTCCAGATGTGCATAACTTCCAGCCCTTTGAACTTTTGCTCAAGCTTTCATACTTCTCTCAAATAAGCTATCATGTTGTTGTTTAAGCATTGGTACTCATTTTGCACTTGGTTTACGAGTATCTCTGAGTCCCCTTTCACGAGTAGTCACCTGATTCCGAGTGATATAGCTATGCGGAGACCGTTTACTGATCCTTCGTATTCTACGACATTGTTGGAAGATTTATATTCTAATTGAACAACATCCCTAAGTTCGTCGCCCGTTGGTGATTTTATCATGATGCCAACCCTGAGCCTTGAAGCGTGAGCGATCCGTCAAAGAAAAGTGTCCAGTGATCCTCGACCAAATTTGGCTTTGTTTCATCAACATTTGTTCATTAGGCGATGAATCTGCTAGTACTTCTGACTTAATGCTTGTTCATGGTGCATAATCTATGTCAAACTCATTGAGCTCAACTACCCATTGCGTGATTCATCCAGTAGCCTCCCTATTTTGTATAACATCCTTCAACGGATACATCGTTATGACAGTGATATTGTGTGCTTGGAAATAATATTGTAGCATTCGTGAAGTCATCAAGGCTGCATACAACAACTTCTGAACTTACAGGTGTCATAACTTAGCATCATGTAGGACTTCGCTTATGTAGTAAACCGGTTTCTAGATCTTGGCCTTCTTCTTAGGGCATTTCCGCTCGACCACTAGAATTGTGCTTATAACTTGTAGGGTAGCTACAATGTACAGAAAGAGATCATCTATTTTAGGTGGGGTCAGAATTAATGGAAACAATAAATACCTTTTTAAGTCTTGAAAAGCCTTCTCCGCTTTTTCCATCCACTAGAACCAGTTGTGTTTCTTCAGCAGCTTAAAGAAAGGCATCCTCATTATCCCATCTTGGAGATGAGTCGACTAAGGGTTGCTATGCATTCTGTTAATTTCTGAACTTCCTTTAGTGTTCGACATGACCGCATTTGGTCAAGAGCTTCTATTTTACTCGGATTGGTCTCAATGCCTTGACTTGACACTAGAAAATCAAGAAGCTTGCTAGACTGGACACCGAATGTGCACTTCTCAAGGTTAAGCATCATATGATACTTCTTGAGGTTGTCTAATATCTCCTTGAGATCATCAATCAATGCATCTTTAGTTCTAAACTTGACTACAACATCATCGACATAAGCTTCTATATTACGTCCGATTTGGGGCTATAGGCAATTTTGAATACACTGTTGATAGGTAGCACTAGCATTTTTTAAACTAGAAGGTATTTTTACATAAAAAATACACCAAAGGGGGTAACAAAAGCGATTTTTTCCTCATCCTCGACTCCCATGCTAATTTGGTGATATCATGAGTAGGCATCTAGAAAATATAGCATTGGACAACCCATAGTAGAGTTGATAATTTGATCTATACAAAGGAGAGGAAAAGGATCTTTGAGATAAGTTTTGTTTAGGTCGGTGAAATCAACACACATTCTCCATTTACCATTCACTTTCTTCACAAGGACGAGATTAGCAAGCGATGTAGGATGACGAACCTCTCAGATGAAGCCTACTTTCAAAAGTTTGCCGATCTTCTCCTGGATGGCTTGTTTTCTATCCTCCGTAAATCTTTGCTGCTTCTGCACCACAAGTTTACCGTCGGATTTCACAGCTAGTCGATGCTCGATCACTTCCCTAGGGACCTCGGGCATGTTGGATGGTTGCCACTTAAACACATCCTGGTTTGCCCGGAGGAAAGTAATGAGTTCGAGTTCCTATTTGGGATCAAGATCAACCCATATCTTGATCTTCTTGACTGGTTCAGACGAATCAAAGGGCACTGCCTTGACACCACCACCTGCCTTTCTGTCCTTATGAAGCATCCCAGGTCATCCCGGTGCTTAAAACCTTTATTATACTAGTCCCTAGATCAGTCGCTGGTAAATAAGAGTCTTACAACAGGTGATACCACAGTCATACAACAAGGGGTGTGGTAAAATAAATCCACCACCATAATAATACATAAATGCTTCATGCAATCAATAGAATCCACGTATCAGATAGCTTAGTAGAAACAGCATGGTGACATGCCACTTCCACAGGCAACTCGGGTGTGGACGTGACCAAGCCTACTTGTCAACCTCACTGTTAGCTTCGGTGAAGTCTGGATCATCATCTGAAAGTACAAGGAAGAGTGAGTACAAACGTACTCAGTAAGTTACAACCCTTGCCCTACAGCAATGGCTATAAATACATACAAACGAATTGACAAGGGTAAAGCTGTAAGGTTAACTTTTGTAGAAATACCAAGTTTACACATGCAAGAGTTTATTTCCATAAAGCAGGTTTTGTGAAAACATTATATCATTAATATTAAATGAAGGGGGTTTTGGCCATGATAGAAAGTCACCAGGGCCGAAATTTTAATGTTGCTGGACACCCCGTCCACGGCAACCCATGACACACTGCTAAACCTATTTCCAATAATAGAGCACACCTTGCCCACTCATACTCTAAGGAAACACACGCAACTCAAGCTAGTTGTTGTGACTGAATCATAGTTCGTTCATGACTGTGGATATGACTATTCGAATAGTTTTACCTCTGTAAAGTAGTACACTTTACCCATAAGCTGAGTTTAGCAACATTCCATCGTCATGGTAGTGAGACTCAACAAAGTCATTACCCACCACAATATCATCTCACTAGCCGCTTGCGGGAGCTAACCAGGGGTTCTTGACCTTTAACTAGGCCTCCAACCGGGTCCCCAAGCCTGCACCTGATCCATGGTATCCTGTTGCTCTCCTGCCTCTGGATAACCAGTAGACTAGTTGGTGGGATTTAGACTAAGCTCTGCCACATACAGGGTCTAGTGGATGTACTGTGAAGACTAGGTAGGATGTTGTACCAACTCGATCTTTAATTGAGCTAAGGTAAACATCTCCATAATAAGCCTGCAACACAGGCATTACTTAACTCCCAAGGCATTCCTGGCGACAACCCTAATTTGCCCCAGCTCTAATAGGTTATCAGTTGTTATTATTATCTGGTAAGTCTTTCCATCCCACAACCCACACAATACCAAAGCACCAAGGTTTGCACATTTTACAAAACTAAATATGATTAAGCATAAAATATCAGTTGGGTACACAATCCTAAGCATACTAGTGCCAAGCGATTCGTCCTAGCATTTTTTATATTGTTGAGATGATAATTCTAGGGTTATCAAGGCTATATAACGAATGGTAACAAACATGCCAACTAATTCTACAATAGGAAATAACTAGATCAACATTTCAAATTATACCGGTAGATAGTATTCATGCAACCATTTAATGGAAAAAGGCTGCTATGGGTTGTGGTGATAAAATTTGGATTCAATATGATCAACGAGGGAAAAGAAATACAAATAAAGCACAAAATAAATTCCAAAAATTATGAAATTGATAGGAAAGGATAGAATTTGAATTTAGATGAATATCAATGAATGAATCGTCAAAATTGGAGTTGAAACGGAGAAGATATGGACTTTGAAAGTTGGCCTGCAAATAAATTCGAGAAAAAAAGAGTGAATATTCCTTTAGGCATGTACTGTTCAATGGCTTTGGTACTCTTGCTTTAGGCTTGTACTATGCAAATGGGCCTATGGGCTGACACTCTGCTAGGCTGCGTGGTGCTAGGCCTTGCAGGCTACTGGGCCATGGCGGACAAGTGTTGGCCCAAGGGAAAACGACGTCCGGGCTGAGCGGGTTTCAGGTGGTGCCGCTGCTCAGTCATCGACTCACGGCAGCGAGCTCGACGGAAACTCGCCGGAATGGGCTTTCCGGTGGTCTTTCACGACGGCGAGTGCATGAGAAGAGAGAGGGAAGCATGGGGATCTCGTTATTGCAGGAAACCTAGGCGAGGAAGGGCGGAGAGGGCTAGTGGCGAACTACCATGGCTGCAGATCGGGGAGCTCATCGAAGAGCTTAGTGGAGGCGGGGGAGGGGAGATGAGTTAGGGAGATGGCAGAGGAGGTGGCTGGGGTCCTCTAGGCTGCGTGGTGGTGGCGGATTTGAGCTGGTGAGGGAGTATATATTTGCAAAATTTCAAGATGGACATATATATTTGTAATTTTGGGATTTTTTAAAAATAAAAAAATCGATTCCAGGGCAATTGAGGCCCAGACTGGAACGAGGCTCAGCTCATCACGGCCGCCCAAAATGTCAGGCCCATGGGCTTATCAGATAGAGCCTGTGAAGTATTTCTGGTTCGAAGCGTAAGGGCTCGGGCCTTCTCGCTTGCGTCGATCTGTTTCTCACTTCGCCCACCGTCTCCTCGCCGCGGCAACCTCTCCCCCGCCCTAGCCCTCGCCTACCTCGCCGGCCGGCCGGAACCCTAACAGTTAAAGTGGCGGAGGCCCCACTAGTCTATGCCCCTTAGCCCTCTTGCCGGCGCGCAGAGCTTGAAGTCGGGAGAGAAGGATGGAGTCGGAGGTTGTGAGGACGGAGATGGTGCTGGCGCTGACGCTTCCGTTCAAGAAGGTGCAGACGGCGGACAAATACCCCAAGGGCCAGTCCCGTGGGCGGCAATGGAAGCACCTCCGCCACCTCCTCCAGGCCACCGACGCCTCCTCCATGCCCCCCGACCGCCCCAACTGTGAGCATGCAATGAACTTGGAGGACATCAATTGAAGAAATTATGGCCTTAATTTGTCCTTCTAATGACAAAAGTTTCTCCCTGACATCATTATTTGATATTTGAATGGAGTTATTTTATACTATACACATTTAGTCATAGTTTGCCACGCCATTAGAAAAATTAGGACGTTGCTTTTCTTGTCATTTGTGTCTTTTTTAGATCTTATCATTTACTGACAATATGATAGAAGAATATGATCTCTTGTTGTCCTGTAGGAATTTGTTCTCTCAGTCAAAAAAAAATCAAGCTGGATAATGAGAAAACGAAGCCTGGCATGGAGAAAAAATAATTGTGTTCCACTTTCTACATGTTATCTTGACTATGATGCATATGTAGTTTTTTGCAGATTGAGGCAAACATCTTATGTTGAAACTATGTGGTTTATGCAGATTTGAACATTCAGACGCCCCCATCCATTTATCCACCAAAGAGATACTGTGACATAACAGGTTTTGAGGTATGTTTACCTCAATGTTAGTTCCTCGTGTTGGGTTCATATATCCAAGGTGGTCATCGAATGGTTAAATTGCAACATCAAAGACCATTAAATTGGGAACAATTAAATCATACTGTGTTTCTTACTACAACACCGTTGCAATGCTAACTTGCGACTAAGTAATTGTATCTTGTATGTAGGACCTGTGTTGTGTATCCAAGATTTCCATAGGGCACGTAAGCTTCCATAGTCTGGTAGCTGGATTATATAGGAAGACCAATAGATAGCTTATAAGGTGTCTTTTGAATATTAGTTGCACTATTTTATCAATGAAACCTTGCATGTATTGTTTTTGCAAATTCATACCTTGATTTTTGTTGTAATGTTGGTGTTTTAAGATTTTTTTTTTTTCTGTTGAAGCCACAAAAAAAATAGTGTACAGAGTAGTGCTAGACTAGAAAGCGTTGAGTGAAGGAAAAAAAATTGAGTGGCTGGTATAGATTACTAACTAGGGTTCACATTAGCGCTAGACTAGGAACAGCTAGGAGGGTAATATGAGATTATGGGTTCCTAAGCAGTAACTTGCTGTCTTGCTAGCTTAGTCTGACCTCGTAGAACATCTACAAAAAAAGAATTGGACAGTTAGCTGGATAGCACAAATAAACAGTGGTCAGTTTTTTTTTTGGGGTGGGGGGTGGGGTTGTGAATGTTCTTTTTCTTTTGGTATATGAATGTCCATTCAATAGCAGATTTGAAATTGAACTAACAACCTCTGTTAGCTAGACATGCTATGTAATATCTGGTAACATAATACAGTATTTTCCACCTTTATTTTGCATATATGAAAATTAAGTGAAAAGTTGTTTACTTTTTTGCCTTGGATACTGACTGAATCCTGAAGTTTTAGAACAGGCTATTGAATTTAAATAGCATCATCTTCGAGTTCTGTTTGATTAATTCGGCAGCAATGCTTTGTCCATTTTACCAGAATTTATTTACAAAGTTTGTTGGCACAAACTTGGTATTGGTAGTGACAGTGTCATAAACTTCACCTCCCGTGATGTTATTAATCTGTGTATTCGACATCCTCAGCTAATATATGTGTTAATTGTTTAGGCTCAAGCTGAGCAGACGTGGAAAAATAAACTAGGGCAAGGCTGGCTATAGTCTAGCCTTGTTGGGTCAGTAAGCTTGTTCTGGCTGATTCGCAGGGCAAGAAGCCCAAATGAAACTGGACCTGGCACCAGCTGTCCAACCCAACACGGCTTCTGCTAAGATCTAGTAATCCACATGACATTCTCTCATAAAAATAACATAGGACACGAAAGGAAACAGAAAACTAAAAGAGGACAATGAACAATCTATTGTGTTGCTAACCTATATTGATCAAACTTACATATCACTTTCATCATCGGCTCTTTTTCTGCCAATGCCAAGTGGCAACTGTACATTTGTGTCGCTATTTCTTCTGCTTCCTGTTCAACAAATGATTCACCTTGTGAATTTTACTTCAAATACCTCCTTGGAGGCGCCATATGTTGATCCGAGGACAAAGCTGTGTTACTCTGATCCAGAGGTGTTCAGGCAGATCAGAATGCTTCCTGATGATTATGTCCAAAGATATCTGGCCTTGAGAAACGCAGCAGTTATACTGAGATAGCAATCTCTGCCAGGCAATATCTGTGTTGAAGCAAAATACAATCTGTTCACTTTAACAGTATTGAACGTTTGATGAATATTCTGACTGTATACGGACTTAGCTCTAGAATCCTGATTGTTTCAAAGAGATGTTTTCCGCTCTTGTATATTGGTGCTTGTTCCTTTGTGGTTAGAGACGTTCTTTTGTGTGGTTCGTATACTGACGTCAGAGAACTGATGTTTAAATACGTTCTTGTATGCTGTAGGCGGAATCATTCATCCGAACATGGTGTGTCTTATGACAAGCATACTAAATTTGGCTACATGGTGTTGGATGTGAGGAGTTGCCACGGTTTGAGATCATTTGTGTTGTGCGCTCATACTAGAAAAGTTTTTATTGTACGCACGTCGCTATTACAAATGATTTGGATGTTTATTGGACTCGGATAATTAAAAAAATTACATAAGGTAAACGCATTCACATTCAGTAATGCACCCGATAATGCTCAGGACTGCAGGCGAAGGCGATATCTGCAACTGACGTAGTACCAGCTGTTCATATCTATTATGCAAGTATGGCTGATCAACACTAAGTGCAATTACACGAGCAAATCTTCCCTCCGTGTTGACCAAAAAGGGTTTACAATTCCAAGAACATGCAACATGTAGGTTGCACACGATATTATTGGATTAATATTCTCTATACTAAAGAACGGATTTAACTGCAAGATAAGACATCAAGCAGACAAATGCCAAGGGCCCACAAATTTCAGAACGATCAGTGCAATTTATCCAAAATCATATGCGCCCCTCCATTCCATACAGGTCCTAACTAGGTTGATGATAACATGAACATCATTACAGCTAATATAATGATTTTGCCAACCTTCATCCTCAATAGAAGATGTTGAATCGTCTTACAACTAATATAATGATTTTGCTCCCATCGATTTAGGAATACTCACTACATCCCCCGTCCATGGCAAGCCGCGTGAAATCTGGACCAGGTTCCGTGACGAACCATTTTCGCAGAGAATCACCGTCCATCCGCCAAGGCTTATCATCATCGCGCAGTTCTGTTCATCAGCTTCCCACAAGAAGAACCTTGTATGGATCGCTGCATTCCACCTTGCTGCTGAGCAACAGCTCTCCACCTCACATGCTGAGCAGTATGGTACTCCACTCCTTCAGAGCCTGGTTGACTTGCCATCCAATTGAACCCCTAACAACCAAAACTGCATGCAATTGTTGCTGCGCCACCATGAGCTAGCCAGTGGGCAGAACGGTATAGAGGCCACCATCCAGAAGTCACAGATCCTGTATCAAGCCAGGGCTACGGTAGGCCGCTGACACCCAAGGAAGTGCCACTGATGCAGCAATACTAGGTGGCCCTGTGGAATGCGTCAGGGAGGACGAAGACGAATCCTCTCAGGCTGGCCGTGTAATGTGAACATCCCTAGCAAGAACATCCACAAACCTTACAGCACTCACCATATATGATCAGGGCCCCTTTTATGTCTTTTTTTATGGTAAGAGTTCCTCAATTTCACATACAGGAAACAGCATCGAAGAAGACAATTGAACCATCTTTAGGCCAGCAGATATCATGTCCTCAGTTATTGATGAGAAGGGTGGCCCGATGTAGGGCTGATCATATCCATGATGAGCATGGTCTCATCAGTTATGAAGACTCAGGCATTAGAAATAAATGCTGCATAAGATGATTAGAAGTGGAGGGAGCACCAGGAGGTCACTTTCTGACCCGCTTGCCACGATTTCTGCGCTGTGACGCTAGCTTGGGATGAATCTATAACCAAGCTAGGCAGGGTGTGATTTTGTGTAGTGAGCAAAACCTGTTCCAGAATGAAAATTCAAATGCATCAGTATTCAGTACATTTTGGAAGCAGAGCAGTATGCGTTTGAAAGTAGGAAATAAAATTGATACTGCATAAAAGAAACCGAAATAGGAGAACAAAAACTGATAACCAGAATGATACAGCAGACAAGACGGGAGTACCAATCCGTTTTTCTTTATCACCTCATTAGTACAAACCTTTTGGAACATTGACTCCAAGTTGATCGTCACTCGTCGACTACCAGTCCTGGGTATTTAACATTCCATGGTTTACTGCATAGCCGTGGGTGATGATCTAGTCCAGAGATAGCAACTCATATGTCACATTGTCCACGGACTGAGAAAACATGTTCCATGAATAGGGGAGAATACCTTCATTTCCAAAGAAGGAATATATAAAGCATAGTAAATTGTGAGGCAGTAGTGCTCCATTGCATAGCTCCAGGCCACAAGAAGACCTGAAGTGTAACGGGATAACTAATTGGTAATGAAAACTAATAATGTACCATCAATATCATAGAACACCTATGGCAAGGATTTGTTGGGGACGCCAATTCTTTCCCTCATTGCCATAGCCAGCAAGCTTTTGATCCCATTAATCAATATTTCATTATCATCAATCATAATGGAGTCATTAGAATTTGACAAAATAATATATGCAAAAGTATGTGATAAGCAGCTCACCTAGTCATTTTTTTCTCATACAGTCTGGGATGCCACGGAGATTATAGGATTTGAAACCCCTCCTTTTATTGTTCATTACAAAAAGGATCCAATGCTTCAACCGATCTTGCTTCACTGGTAAAGGCAACAAAACCTGGATGCTAATGTTGGTGGAGACATTGGATCCTCTTTGTGGTAAACAATAAAATGACAGTTCAAATTCTAAAGTCTCTATGGGATCTCACAATGTACAAGACAAAAATAAAATGACTTGATGACACGTTGTACTTTGTTAAATTTTATTATGATTTAGTTATGACTGATGCTAATCTAGTTTGTGATATATACACTAATGGGTTCAAAAACATGCTAATCAAGGAGGGGATGAATTGAAGTGCATGATATCACAAATTGGTGTGTCCAACAAATGAATGCCAAATCAAGTAACTTAATGGGTTGGTTATGATATTAATTGTATATTATTAACTTTATTTATAATTAGTTATCCCATTATACTTTTAGGTCTTCTTGTGGTCTGCTATGCAATGGAATGTGATAAATAAGAAGCTTCACGCAGGTTAGCATAACTCCTATACTACTTATTACTTTTCCTATCAAGTTTTGTCAACCTAATTGTTTATGGAAAAACAAGGTATTACTTCTTATGCAGGCTAACATTCACTTTCGAAAGGAAGTTACTTGCCAAGTTGATCTTCTTGGATCCGAAGAGTAAGTCAAGCACGAGATTCACGATCTCCAATCATCAAAAGAACAAAATGAGGGTAGTTGCCTCATCTGGGCGAAACCACTCAGGCACTAAACCACTACTCATCTGGGCCTAGGCATGAGCTTCAGATTCATGTGGCCATAATTGTCATCTTAAGTGACTAATATGGCATTAAGAGCAACTAATCAGGACTGCTTTAGGACTGCAAATTTGAAGTGGGACAGCACAGAGGCACTTCTCAAAATTTTATTATCCACTTATTGTAAAATGTACATCACTAACTTCTATCACAATTATTTTGCATATCAATCTGTTAATTGCCGGACCCCAAAAAGCAGTTGTGAGGCAAAAAACAAGGAAATTTATAACAAATCACACATTGCATAATGCGAATGCCCTTGAAACCGATGAGAGTAGTGATGCACTCAATCTAAATCAGAACAATACTTAACACCGATGACAGTAGTGATGCCTTGATGTTTTCCAATTACAAAGTTTTCAGCTAAGCATACCTTCAGTTGATTTCATTTAACCTCAGAATCTGATCTTTGCAGGCTAACATCAAAACAAGCTCGGGAGCACCCAAACCTGTGATCTTGCAACATACATTTCTGGCGCACCTTCGTACTCAAAAGTGATGAATTCACAAGTGCCATCAACTAAAGAGTACTCGCTCCACCCAGCAGCCCGTGGCAGAGCCTCATATATGCAGTCCCCACGGATTCCCAATGAATCAGGACCAAGCCATGCATCGAAACCAGAACTGGACATAAAAAGCGCCCGCCTTCCTAGGCTCATCGCCCTCACCCACCTCTCCTCCCCATGTTCCCAACGGAAAACCTTATATGTCGGCTTGATCGACACCTTGAAGATGAGCAACGGCTCACCAGCACACTCCCCAAGCATGAAATCCTTGCTCTCCATCCAAGCATCCCTAACATGCTCATCGACTTCGCCTCCGAGCAGCATCAAGTCTACCTTGTTGTCCAGAAGCTCCGCAATGGCGAGCTGGCACGTGTTGAGGAGCACATAGAGGACGCCATTCACAGAGCGCATTCCGACCATCATGCACAGGCTAGAGAAAGCTCCACGCCAGAGGCCACCGTCTCCAAGACGGCAGTACGCCTCTCGCCACCGGCCGTCCCCGAGGCGGCAGTACTGGACCCACCCGGGGGCGGTGAGGAGGACGAGGTCACCGGCGAGGACTGCGTGGGAGAACAGGAACGGGGCATCAGGGACGCGTACCCGCTCGCCGGAGAGGAGGTGGGTGACGGCGACCTCGCGGGTGAAGTAGTCGAAGGTGACGACGCGGGCGCCGTCGGAGGCGAGGACAGAGCTTGAGAACGGGGAGGCCTCGCGAAAGCGGAGGAGGCGGCGGCGGGGGAGATGGACGAGGGCCAGCGAGCGCGAGGCGTGGGGGACCAGCAGGTGCGGCGGCTGAGCGGCCAGGACGGCGCGGGAGGGAGGCAGCGCAGCGCGGTACGCGCGGCAGGCGGCGCGGAGGGAAAAGAAGTCCTGGAGGCTCGTCAGGTGCCGGGCAATGTCCGGGATGAGCTCCGCCGGGAGGTACGGCGCCGCAGCGTGGGAGGCGGGGCGCTTGTCTGCAGCCATCTGCCCCATGGGATCGGCGACGAATTAGGAGGCGGACGGCGGCGAGGGCGGGGGTTGGCGCCGGATCTGCGGGTGATTGTCGATCAGATGGCCTTCTGTAGGAACTGGGAACGGCGGCCGTGGTGGGGCTCCGTTTTAAGGAAGGGGCTTTTGGGCCGGGCAATGTTTTTTTTATATTTTTTAAATTGAAAATTACAAATATATGTGTTCATTTTAAAATATTATAAATCTAGTGATATACCAACATAGACAGCATATCAACATGTAATCTTTTCAATGGCCAACATGCACCTATCGCGTACTGAACAAGCGATAGGTAGATATATTTTTCAAATTATTATTTTTGAGAAATGTAAAATAATTAAAAATATTATTAAGTAAATGATAAAAAAAATTGCACTTAATATTTGAGAAACGTCGGCCTATTCAGGCACAGTGTCAGACTTTTTATGACATAGATCTTTTAGATATAATCTTTTTAATAACACGACCGTTTTAGACGGAGGAAGTAATTTTTTTGCAAATTTTTTTATAGATTTAGTCCATAAACTACTATAATTTTTTTTTATATAAATAAGAGTTTAGGAAGCCACTTGTAGAACAAAACTAATTGGCCGAAGCTCTTTTACTCCCTCTAAAATGGCCTCCGATCCCCTCACAAAGAAATATTTGCTAGTTCCTACGTTGCTAGGGTGGAAGTAACAATATGCTTATATGGAGACCTTTGTAGACTGAAGAAGTCTAAAGACTTCTTAGACATATCCAGAAGGAGGTTCTGCATGTGTTTGAACTATGAGTACGGCCCACCAGAGGACACCATCTCTGGTTGTTACCACTAGGTAAACACTTATGGTCAAAATATGTTACAACTATCTGTCATTTGCCACTGATTATTCTTGTCTCTGTTGGTAGTCCCTGCCACCTCTCTATGAGTTCATACAATGGATGAATAGTGAGTAGTCGCAAGCATGTGTTCCTCCTATGCAACAAGCATTGTGCGACATGGAGACAATTCGATCAAATAGAAGCGGACAAGAGGAGGAAGGTTGAGCGCAAATGCATACAAGAGGAGCTGAGGAAACTGAGAGAGGAGTAGGCTCGCTAGGACAACAAGGCCCGTGAGGCGTAGATGTGAGGAACGGTGACGTCCTAAGAGGGGGTGAATTAGAACACTTAGAAACCTAAATCAAATTAGTTCCAAAAACTTCATAAGATAAATATATCTTAATTTTTATCTAAATATGCTCTAGATTTATCTAGTGTATCTACTCTATCGCTCAAGAGGATTGCAACCTACTCTAGTAAGGTAAATTACAAGTATGTAAATGCAGAAATGTAAATAAGGTAGAGAGACAAACTCGGCACAAGAGATTTTTATCCCGTGGTATTGACGACATGAATGTCACCCCTAGTCTATGTTGGAGCTCCACCAAGGATATACTTCTAGTGGGTACCCGGTCATGACTTTTAAGCCATCAAACCACCAAGGCAAGGTCTCAATCCGGATGAGCCAACAAGCCACCAATGCAAAGTCTCATCACTAGCCTCTCTTCCGGTTACTTGCCATCGTGATCACTTCAGAGCATGAGCCACCAACGCAAGGGTCTCCGCATCACCATACACGTGTTTTGCCGCCGCTCCACACCAAGTCGGAGGATCAACAAGCTTGAGCCACCAAGACTCAAAATGTCGACGAGTCATCAAGACTCTAATGTGCCAGCGTACCTCTCAGTACAAGCTAGGATCACTCATTAATCCCTTCTTCAAGCTGCAGCACATAGCTACAACTCACTCTAGGCCTATAAGAACTAAACACTCTCTAATCTTGTGCTTAATCACCTTGGATGATCACTTTAAGCACTTTGGTGGCTTGGATGTCTTCTCAGATGTATATGGACTTCTATGGACTCCAGCAGCATATCACACCTTTAAATGATTGAATAGAGGGGTATTTATAGCCTCAAACGTGCCAACTAACTGTTTTTCCAACAACTCAGAAAAACTGTTAACACCAGATGATCTGGTGAGAACAATAGTACTAACACCGGATCATCCGGTGACTACACCCTCAGAAACTAGCCGTTAGAACTCCACTCAGTGCCTCTGTGAATGCTGGACACTCCGGTGTACCTTTAAATCTATCATTGGACCTTCTGGTGAGTTATCTTAAGCATCCGAGCCTTTGCAGACTGTTTGTGTAAAATGCTATGGTGCATTCATCCTCAGAGCACTGGACCTTCCGGTGGGCTGTTCTTCATTCTTTAACACTTGCAGTCGCCTCTGCAAGAAAATTTTAGATATTTGAGAAATATGAAAATCAGGTGTGACAAATCTACACCCCTTAAAGGAATCTCGCCCTCGAGATTCGGGCAGATCGAAAACGAGATAAGGGATCTTGATCTTCAAGTTTTCTTCTCGCTTTTCAAATTGCTTTTTCTTCTCAGTGTTAATCTCATTACCTTGACATACTCTGCTCACTTTACTTTTGATGGCTTTCGTAACTATCTCGACAAATCTTGATTGATTACCCTAAGTATGTTGGATTTTCTCGAATATTATATTCCTGATATCTTAAACGATTGTAGTTGTCTCTGGTGTACTATTCTAATTTTTTTGACATGTGTCACATAGGATCATATACTTTGCTACACCACTCTTGTTTCCATACCACCGATAATAATTCTTGAGATCATGATACATCTTAGTGCTTTCTGATTCCTGAGAATTCCGTAGCTTTAGCACTTCTGATAAGTTTCCTTTATTTTTTTAATGATCTTCTCATCTGTTGATTGACCTTGGTAGACCTTCTTATCCTTGAAGATTTAGTAAGGCATATCCTAATTCTGAGGAAAGAGTACTTGTTCTTAGCAATCACTTCTGTGGTCCGAGTGTAGCTTCTGGGTATTGTCCTTCCTTTAGCACACTTTGTTACTGCATTACCTTTGCTGACTAGCTATTTTCAATATCTGTCTTTAGGTTTAGAACCAAGAGATTAGTTAGGAAGACTACCCTCCTTAAAAAGGAGCGGACTTCTCTGACTTACATTCCCAGTTCTTGAGAAGTAGACAGACATGTAGCCTTTGACATGAAATATATCACACTTTTTTGTACCTACTGAGCTTTTGTGAGCTTGATGGGATCTCATCGATCTTGGCTATCTTGAGTTACAACTTGAAAGTCGTGACAGTCTGAATGTTGAACTGAAATCTTTATATGGGATTTGGGGTTGATTCAGTTCCGTGCGGGGTGCTTCATGGGACATCTTTTGACCCAGCGCGTAGGTTCTCCACAGTGGATACACACATTTTTATCGTCAGGTATAAGGATTCTCAGGGGACATCGATTGGCATAGCACCTTTCTTCTTCATAGAAAAAACACACCTTTCTTGTAGGGGTACTATGTAAATTTTCTCTCGACCTGTGAAACTTCCTGGTTGATAGAATAAAGTGCTTGTTCAGGAGTGGAACGTAGCCGAGAACTGTTGTTTGCTTGATTGTCTTCAAAGGCTTTTTTTCCTCTTCTTGTTGTTGCCTTGCTTTCTACGCTCGTCTTCTGCACCCAGAGCTTTAATGATCTGTAGCAAACTTTCCATATTCTGAGCCATGCCTTGAAGGATTTGAGTCTGGGTCTCCAAAAATTATTCCTTGTTGAATTGAGGTGGCATCTACTAGATGTTGTTGTTATTGTTGTTGGTACTCTTAACAAGCTGGTCTTTCTTTGTGTTCACCATCTGATCGGGATTGAGGCAGAAGGTTTGGCAAGAAAAGAAGGGACTAGATGGAGAAAATCCATCTATACTATGAACTATAGAGGTATATAAGGAATGTCTCTATTAGCATATGCTAAAGCATCCCATAACGCACTCCAGCACTCAAACAGAAAAATACAAATCACACAAAGCACACAATACAAACACACACTACTAACATCGCTCTAATGTCTTCGAAGACTAGGGAAAATCCTCCTATATCTCGAAGAACTAAAACTGGGAGTAGCGTAGAGGTGGATCTTCATGTCTTTAGTGTTGCGGTAGATGATTCTTCATTGTAGTGAAGGGTTTTCAACTTCATCATTGGAATCTTCATATGAGGTAGAAGCGTCAAGAGAGATCTTCAAGAGCATCCTTCTCGATTGGAGAAACTGGGATGGTTCAGCAACTAAAAGTTTGAAAGGGAGAGTGTTGGAAATTCATTTTTCTCAATAGATTAGAGTAGGTAAGTAGAGAGAGAAACTGAGATGTTAGAATAGCACGGGGATTGGTTTTTCAAAATAGACTTTTAAAATAGGACCTTGTGGCACGACCATTCTACCTTAGGCTTGCGTCCTACAGTCAGTATAGCTCTGATACCACCTCTGTCACATCCAGTTTTAAAGGTAAAAACCAGATGCGGCTTATATATGTTCTGGATGTTCAACACACATAAGGACATCACAAGTGAAGTAACAAAAGTAATACTTTTATAGAATAAACATTAAACTCTTACAACAATTGACATATATTGTCTTCTACGTAGATATCTGCAGCGGAACAGAAGCACCAGTACCCAACAACACTGCAGACAACCGACCGGGGGACACACGCCTAGAACGTCACAACCTCGTCTTGATAATCTTTAACATCTTCACTCACTGAGCAGCACCACACATGTCGTATGGCATAGGAAAAATAGCAAGTGTGAGCACATGACGCGCTCAACAAGTGTGAAAAAGATAAATAATATGTAGGCTTATAACAAGAACAGGCTAACACATGGTATATTTGCGTAAATGCGAGTAATGAAAAAATATTTGGACAAAAAAATATTAAACAATTATTAAGTGAATGTAACCCATACAGTCCAACACTCATCATAAAAGTCTCACCACCTTACATACCATAACCGTCTAGTACTCCCTGTACTATAACCAAAATCATAACCAAACCCATAACCATAACCCACTAATCATGTGTGGATCCAAGTCTCCCATAACCGCGGACACGACTGTTATAACAGTTTTTACACTCTGCAGAGGTTGTCCAACTTTCCCCACGAGTTAGTGAATTCTATATTGCCGTGTTCGCGAAACACTTAATACGCGCCAGTGGTATGCCACCAAGAAATCACCGAATGATATTTTTCACTCACCAGAGCCTAATATAGTATGCATCTGCCCACTAGATCCGATGCTCTATGTGTTGAACTCACCGGAGTATTTTTGACAAAGGAGAGAAGGCTGATGACCTCACCGGATAGTCTAGCGATCTGCACTGAGTAACACCGGAGCATTTCTTGCAGAAAAAAATGCAAGTGCAGAAAACTGAAGATCAATCCACCGGAAGATCTGGTGCTTGGTTTGTACACATCGGAGTATAGCACCGGAGCATTTCTTACAGAGGCAACTGCAAGTGTTGAGGAATGAAGATCAACTCACTAGATAGTCTGGTGGTCACAGAGATAGTTGCACCGGAGCATTTCCAGGGAAAAAAAGAGAAGGTTTAACTCACCGGATGGTCTGGTGTGAATGGAATGAACACCTGATGAATGCATTAGAGCATTTTATATAGAGAGGTTACAAAGGCTAGAATGGCTCAAGATAATTCACTAGAAGGTCTGGTGATGAATTTGAAGGAACACCAGGGCGTCCTTTGTTCATAGAGGCTTTGAGTAGAATTCCAACGGCTAGCTTATGAGGTTGTACTGACCGGATGATCCGGTGTAAGTACTACTATTCTCACTGGATCATCCAGTGTTAACAACTTTTATGAACTGTTGGGAAAATGGCTAGTTGGTGGGTTTGAGGCTATAAATACCCCTCCACTCAATAATTTGAAGGTGTGGCATGTTGCTGGAGTCCATAGAAGTCCATATACATCTGAGAAGACATCCAAGCCACCAAAATGCTTAAAGTGATCATCTAAAGCGATTAAGCACAAGATTAGGGAGTGTTTAGTGTTTACAGGCCTAGAGTGAGTTGTAGCTAGATGCTGCAGCTTGAAGAAGAGATCAAGAAATGATCCTAACTTGTACCGAGTGGTAAGTCGGCGCTTTAGAGTCTAGGTGACTCGCCAGCATCTTGGGCCTTGGTGGCTCAAGCTTGTTAACCCTCCGACTTGGTGTGGAGCGGCGACATGACTCGTGTACGGGGACGCAAGACCCTTGCCTTGGTGGCTCAAGCTCTGAAGTGATCATGGCGGCAAGTGATCGGAAGAGAGGCTAGTGGTGAGATCTTACCTTAGTGGCTTGGTGGCTTATCGTGCTTAAGACATTATCTTGGTGACTTGGTAGCTCAAGAGCTGTGACCGGGAGCATATCTTTTGTGGAGCTCCAACGTGGACTAGGGTTGATAATCATGCCATCGATACCATGGGATAAAAATCACTTGTGCCGAGTTTGTCTCTCTACCTTATTTACGTTTCCATATTTATATACTTGCAATTTACTTTGCTAGAGTAGGTTGCAATCCTCTTGAGCGGTAGAGTAGACACACTAGATAAACCTAGAGCATATTTAAATAGAAATTGAGATAGGTTTATCTTGCGAAGTTTCTAAAGCCAATTTGGTTTAGGTTTCTAAGTATCCTAATTCACCCTCTCTCTTAGGACGTCACTATTTCTCACAATGTGTGCATACATATAATGAGACCCACTTATAGGAATGTAGCAATATATGCACATCTAGACACTAAGTAAAGGTTGAAAGTTTAAGTCATATCATACATGGATGTAGCTTAAATATAGAAATGAAATGACAAAGATACTAATTGAAGCATTTAAGCATTGCATATCTCAGGGGACTTGTTGATAGCTCCATGAAACTATAAAAGATACACCTAGCAACATATATTAGTCTCAAAATCACAAACCATAGGATATACTCCCCCAAAATGTGTGCATACAAGTATTGAATACTTGCGAGACATATACACTTGTTAGTAACAATGAGGATTTATCCTATAGATTGGATCATGGCACATAAAAGATACTAATTGTGAAACTAGTTCTATAAAAGAAACTAACAACTAATAAAATATGTAAGTTGCTCATAAGAAAGAGAGAAACACAAGCAACCTACCATATGGAAATATGCATTGCAACAAATTAAAATATACACATGCAATCCTAAACAAGGCAATAGTTCAAAAAGCATGAACAAAAGTCTAGCTACCATTACCTGATTACCTTTGGATGGGGATTTGGGTATATGATGATCATGATCTTCATCAAAGCGTCCAATCTTATACACTTGGCTTCTTTGCTTGAACATTCACTTTATTTCATGAGTCAAGTATCCAAATCCCCATAACCACCTCGGGATTCAAGTCTTCTTCGTAACCCGAACTGACTGAGGCCCTTTCATATTGGTGATGACTTCTTTGGACACCCAAATGGGTTGATTTCACTCCCGATCCTTGAAGGTAATATGCCCTAGAGGTAATCATAGAGATGATTGTATCACACGTCTATGTTCATGTACTTCTGAATAATGTGTTATTCCTAAAATGACTATCGTTTATTTTGATTGGCCAATATGTGACTTGTTCATGAAACTCTTTGTTTATATCATGATATTATTTTTAGTTGATCCTTGGTTGTATATTATTGTGATGATACATAAGATTAGCATATGTATTGATTGATGATCATGTTTTATGGATCATAGGTATAGAGATACCAAGTCAATAATGTGGACATTTATGTTATATAATATAATGCTAGATAGAACCACCTTGAGATATTGTTGGAATTATTATTATTATGTGCCATCAGTTGTTTTCTCAAATGGTATACCTGAAGGATCCTTAGACCTGAGATTGTCATTGATTTTCATAATGTGTAGTGACATACTTTAGGGCTATCAAACGTTGTTTTGTAACTAGGTAGTCATAAAGATAGTTTTTAAATTTGTCATAAAATATGTCATAGGGTGTGAGCGATCAAGATGGAATTTGCTCCTTCTTGATAACAGGAGAGATATCTTTGAGCCCCTTGATGTAGGTGGATTGAAAAAGTGCATGGCTATGCCAATATGATTAAAGAGTTAATCATGATTGTCGGAGGGCGAACTCCTCAAGCGGGGATTCGGAGGGAGCCCCTTTGAGATTCGACCGGGGGGATGATTCTGAATCCGTTTTGCGGGTGAAATAAATGGGCGTAAATAAGATGCAGGTGGAATGGAATAATCGGATGCAGGAAGTAGTAAATGCTCAGGGGGTTTTTGGACAGGTTCAGGCCGCACTAAGCGTAACACCCTACTCCTGTGTGTATGCTATAAATGCTCTGAGAATGTCTCTCTAAGTAACTGCTGTGTACAAGAATGTTTGTCTAGTCTAGAGTTTCGTGCTCCTTGTTCTTCGGCTGATCTAAGCTTCTGTGCTTGGCGCCGGTTGTCGAGAGTCCGATCTTAGCCCGAACTGGTCCTCCCTTCTTCGGGGAGCCCGCCGTGCCTTTATACTCGTCGGGACGGTAGCGTACCCAAAAAGGATGGCGCGAGTTCCAAGGCGTCATAAATGGAAAGCAACCATCATGGGCCGCTGCGCGAGGTGACGGGGAGGGTTGAAAATGCGCCATCGTCCTGCCTTGTTCGTCATCATGCCGTTTTTCAACGGGCGCCACGGGGAGGGCCCACCGGGCAGCCCGGCGTGCCTGCCCGGTCAGAGCAAGCCTGACACAGCAGGGCGGCAGGCGGGGCACCTTGGGCCTCGCGATGTTATCCCGAGGCGCGCCGGATGTCGCGCGATGGGACCTGTGCATTAAATGTCCCCATGCCTCCCTGCCAGGCCGTGGCAGGGACTGGCAGCAAGCGTGGGGGGAGCAGTTGGAAGTGACAGGCCATGCGCCCTCTTAAATGCGACATCGGGCCTCTCACCAGCTGACACCTCACCGCTGGACCTCTGTGGGGGCCACCGGCGAAGGACTTCTCAGGCCCTCGGGGAACCGAGTGCTCGGGGGCCACTGTTCATGGCCCCGAGCACTCTCTCCCTGAACTGACTTCCCTTGGGTCCTAGGGGGACTCAGGTGCTCGGGGGCCACTGTTCGCGGCCCCGAGCACCCTCTTCCTGGTACTTGGCTTTTCATGTCGTCGGGGGACTTGAGTGCTCGGGGGCCACCGTTTGCGGCCCCAAGCACTCTCTTCCCGGCACTTGGTCTTCTCGGGTCATCGGGGAACTTGGGTACTTGGGGACCACTGTTCATGGCCCCGAGCACCCTCTCCCGGGACTTGGTCTTCTCGTACCTCGGGGAGATAACCTCCGCAGGAGGGCGCCATGTGGCACTCTACTGTTCTGGCCTCGGGACTCGGGGACCCCTGGTTCCTGTGTCACCCACAATGATGAATCCATTACTTGATCGAGTGAATGGTCGAGCTATCACAAGGGTGGCACGTATCTTGTCTTGAGCTTCACTAGCATCATGAGGCGAAGGGATCGGTGCATGGTATATCAAGATTCAGCCGATATGATCTTTTGTGTATACTCAGGAGTTAACATATCCTGTTAAGGACCGCTATTGATTTTGGTTTGGAAAGGGTTTTTGAGTTGTTGTCGTATGTACATGAATATAACGGGTCACAGTTAATGGGTTGGAACAAAACATGTGAATTGGATTCGTATACGGGTTTGATTGGATTGTGATCCATAAGGTGTTAGAGTTCTAAAGGGCTTCCGACATGGGAGCCCATTAGCGAGCTCTATATAAGGAGAGGTGTGGGTTGGGGCATGGAGAGGTTGAGCCATTCTGAAACCCTAGCTGCAGCCTTCCACACGATCTCTCAAAACCCTAGCCACACGAGAGGTGCTAGCACATCAATGCTCGGTGTTTCTGCCTAGTATGTGTGGATACCATAGAGGCGTTTCTGCTATTGCGGCGTTGATCTTCTCGACGAGTTGATCACAACACGACTACTCGGATCTTGTCAGAGTACACAACATGACCACTCGGATCTGGTCGGATAGCACGACATGACCACTCAGAACTAGTTGAGGACGTGAAAGACCTGATCGGGAGATGGTCGAGGAACTGGTCGAGGAGCACGACCACCTGCTTGGAGTTGGTCGAGGAGCGTGACCATCTGCGCGGGGCTAGTTACGGTTCTGATTGAGAAGCTATTCAAGGAGTTTGATGCGCACGATGTTAAATCGGCCTACTCAAACTCTTCTTCCATTACATTGTGCATCGAGTGGTAATAATCTATGAGCTCCTACTAGCATGGTTTCTTGGGTGAATGCGGTAGAATTTTTTTGTTTTAGGCTAGCGTGGCCTACCTATTTTCCAACAATCCTTTCTCCTAACCATTTGTGCAACCACTTTACCATTGTTTTTCTTCTTAAGCTTATAGTGATTGCTCTTAGTCTTGGTCTTATAGTTGGACTTGGTGTAGATGTTGGAGGTCTTGTTGGAGATGTTCATAATCTTCTTCCTCCTTGATCTCCTTCTTTACTTGCTTGCATTGGAAGGTCTTATGGTCTTCTGGATGACATTTGAAGTATGTCACGGTGGACCCATCTGCAAGCTTCTTCACCATGGTAGCATGGTTATCTTGAGTAGGTTGGATATGGTTCCTGCCCTTTAATTTTGCCAAGTCCTTCTTAAGCTTTTCCACTTTTTGCTTGAGCTCATCATTTTTTTTGCAATGAGTTTATTAGATGGTTCTACAAGAACATTCTCAACACATATCTCATTGTAAAGATGTGAGCTAGATAAATCAATTAAATCATCACAAGAAGTGCAATCAATTAAATCATCATAAGGATTAAAATTAAATAAAGAGGTAGATTGATCCAAAGGGGCCTTGGATTGAGATTCAATGCACTCAAATTTTACCTTAAACTCTTCATGCTCATTGTTTAGCAAATTGAATTTGCTCAATAATTTCTCATAATTAGAAACAAAGATAGCTTGAATGTCATTGAGGGCACTGAATTTCTTAAGTTCCTTAGATTGTTTCTTAAAGGCCCTTTATTGCTCATTGATCAAATGAAGCAGCTCATCATAGGAGGGATAATCCTCATCAGATTCATCATCACTTACATCATTATCCATATCTTTGGCTATAATGCACTCATGTGATAATGACTTGCGTGATAATGACCTTGAGAAAGGGCTTCTCTTGGAGGAGTGGGTGGCGAAGCTCTCATCACTTGAGTTTGAATCTTCATCTTCACTCACCTATCTTCCCATACTTATAAATGCTTTGACTCTTCCTCTTGTCACCCTCTTGTTCTTGCTCTTCTTCTCCTTCTTGATGTGATCAATAGTTTTGACCAAGTCTTTCATAGAGATTTGATGATCAATCTTAGTATTGATCTTCTTGATGTTCTTCTCTACTTTGGAGATGAGCTTGGTGACTTCGGGGTTGAAGGGAATCGAGGACATCCTAAGAGGGGGGGGGGGTGAATTAGGACACTTAAAACTATTGGCTCCAAAATTTTCACAAGATAAGCCTATCTCAATTTCTATCTAAATGTGCTCTAGGCTTATCTTGTGTGTCTACTTCAACAGTTCATATGATTGCAAGGTAAATTGCAAGAATGTAAATACGGAAACGTAAATGAGGTAGAGAGACAAACTCGGCACGAGGGATTTTTATCCCGTGGTATCGGTGGCACACAAGCCACCCCTAGTCCATGTTGGAGCTCCACAAAGGATATGCTACCAGTCGCCAAGTCTCTTCCGGTCAGGGCTCTTGAGATACCAAGTCACCAAGATAAGGCCTCAAGCATGATGAGCCAACAAGCCACCAAGGCAAGGTCTCACCACTAACCTCTCTTCCGGTCATTTGTACACCGTCTTCACTTCGGAGCTTTAGTCACAAAGACAAGAGCCTTCGCGTCCCCTCACAATCCTCTTGTCGCCGCTCCACACCAAGTCGGAGGGTCAATAAGTTACCAGCGAGTCACAAAGACTCCAAGGCACCGGCGTACCTCTCGATACACTCTTAGATCACTTCTTGATCCACACTCTAGGTTGCAGCACCTAGCAACTCTTCTCTCTAGGCTTATAAGTACTAATCACTCACTAATGGTATGCTTAATTACCTTGGATGAACACTTTATTCTCTTGGATGGCTTGGATGTCTTCTTAGGTGTACAAAGGTTTCTCTGGACTCCAGCACCTTCAAATGGCTGAGTAAAGGGGTATAAATAGGCTCAGCTCCGTGAACTAGTCGTTGCTCCAATAGTCATATTCTTTTTTACTCACCGGATGGTCCAGCATGTGCAACATTACAAGCACCGGACTATTTGGTGTGTACTATCCAAAAACTAGCCGTTGGAACTCCACTTAGAGTTCTTTTGAACACCGGATTGTCTGGTGTAATCTTCAATCCATCACCGGACTATCCGATGAGTTTTCCTGAGCCAGACCGTGCCAAACTTCTTCTCTGCACAAAATACTCTGGTGTGCACTGTCTTTATCACCGGACCTTCCAGTGTGTAGAACTTCTTCTTTTTTAGGTTTTTCACACACTCTGTTAAATGCTCCGGTGAAGCCTCTGGTGTGCATCACTTTTGGCCACCGGACCATCCAGTAGCTTATAATCTTTTTCCTTCGAAAATACCAACCTTCTGTTAAATAGTCTGGTGAGTATAATTTCCTTAACACCGGACCATCCGGTGAGAACAAATCTCCGGGGACTTCTCCAATTCACTTAAACTTTATCCCGGGTGTGGTAGCTTCTTCATGTATTGCATCCATGAGACCTACTAACATATATTCTTAACAAAACATGTTAGTCCCATTGACTATGTTGTCATTAATCACCAAAATTGTAATCATGGCCTAAAAGGGCCATTTTTGCTACAATCTATCCCTTTTTGGTGATTGATGACAAAACAACCAAAGTAAGAGGCAAATGGTACCAATTTAGACCAATTAAGAGAATACATGATTTCAAAAGTTCATAAGACCATACCTCTTTGCTTGAATGCATGGTAAGAACAAATTATGATACTAATTGTAATGCAATCATGTTCTTACCAATTTATATCTCTTGTTTTTTGCTCCAATCTTTCCCTTTTTTATCTCCCTTCATTGACCCATGCAAGAGTTTCTTCATCTTCTTTATCTTTATCAATTAAAGATGCATCCCCCTTTGTCAACACTCTACTCAAGATAGTTCTTGCATCTTGCTTTCTCTTGCTTCTTGCTTTGGTCCCAAAATTCTTCCCCTTTGTCAACAATCTCAAAAAGGCTGCAACACACATGTTGAGCTCAAGGGAAAAACATTAGAACATTTTGGGAGAGAGCTTCATAAGCTATGATCCATGAGGTATTAATACCAATTGAAAAGATATACCAATTGAAAGAATATGAGATATTGATACCAATTGAAAGAATAGGAGATATTGATACCAATTACATAAGACAAACAAGGATCACAAATCATGAAACTCATATGATATAATCTAAACTCCCTCTATATGTGTGTATTCATATGATGAGAGTAAAACATGTGCACAACTAGACAAGGTAGGAAGCTTAAGATATATCCTGCATGAAGGTAGCTTAAATGAAGAAAATGAATCGACAATGATATCAATTGAATCTTTTAATCGTTGCATACCTCCAGGGACTTGTTGATCACTCCATGAGACTACAAAAGATATCACTTGAAACACATGTTAGTCTCAAAATCACAACCTAAAAGATATAATCCCTCTAAAAGCGTGCATATAAGTGTTGAATATTTGTAAAAAAAAAATATGCACTTATTATTGATAATAATAGGGAATTTATTAATTTATCCTATGGATTGGCTCATGGCACATAAAGAATACTAATTGAAGAGCTAGTGATTACCAATTGAAGGACTAGTGACATGAAAGAAACCTACAACTAATAAACCATGTAAGTTGCTCATGGATAAGAACGAAATACAAGCAACCTACCAAATAAAAATCTACACTAGGCATTGCAATAAATTGAAATAAGCACATGCAATCCTAGACAAGGCAAATATACCAATTGAAAATATTTTATATCTAGTACCTTTCACCTTTGGGTGGGGATTTGGGTATATAATGATCATGATATTCATCAATACAACCAATCTTGTACACTTGATTTTTTGCTTGAATTTTCACTTAATCTTGTGTGCCAAATCTTCAAATCCCCGAAGACCTATGGACTTTAAGTTTTCTTTGAAACCCAAATTGATTGAGGCCATTTCATATTGATGATGACTTCCTTGGGCACCCAAATAGGTCGGTTCCACCCCCGATCCTTTCTCCCAACTATGTGTGTAACCATTTTGCCATTGTTCTTCTTCTTGAGCTTGTAGTGGTTGCTCTTGATCTTGTTCTTGTAGTTGGGCTTGGTGTAGATGTTGGAGGTCCTTTTGGAGAGGTTTACCGTCTTCTTCTTCTCCTTGGTCTCTTTCTTGACTTGCTTTCATTGAAAGAACTTGTGACCTTCTTGATGGCACTTGAAGTATGTCACGGTAGACCCCTCCGTAAGCTTTTTCACCATGGTGACATGGTTATCTTGAGGAGGTTGGATATGGTTCTTACCTTTCAATCTCACCAAGTCTTCCTTGAGCTTCTCCATTTCTTACTTGAGCTCATCATTTTCTTGTGCAATGAGGTTGTTAGATGATTCTACAATAACATTCTCAGCACAAATCTCATTGCAAAAGGATGAGCTAGATAAAACAATTAAATCATCACAAGAAGTGGAAGCATCTACCTTAAGATTGTAATTAAAAAGTGAGGGACCTTAGGTTGAGATTCAATGCACTCAAATTTAACCTTAAGCTCTTCATGCTCCTTGTTTAGCAAATTAAATTTGCACAATAATTGTTCATAATTAGAAACAAAGGTAGCATGAATGTCATTAAGTACATTGATTTTTTTAAGCTATTTAGATTATTTCTTAAGGGCCATTTGTTGCTCATTGATCAAATCAAGAAGTTCTTCTTGAGAGGGTGAATTCTCATCGGATTCATCATCACTTACATCGCTTTTCATACCTTTAGTCATAAGGCATTTATGAGATGACTTGCATGATGATGACTTTGAGGAAGAGCTTCTCTTGGAGGAGTGGATGGTAAAGCTTTCATCACTTGAGCTTGACTCTTCATCTTCACTCACCCATCTTTCCATATTTGCAAATGCTTTGCTTCTTCCTTTTGTCTCCCTCTTATACTTGGTCGTCTTCTCTTTCTTGATATGATCAATTGTTTTGACCAAGTCTTTCAAGACGATTGGATGATCAATCTTGGCATTGATCCTCTTGATATTCTTCTCCACTTGTAGCATGAGCTTTGCCATCTTGGGATCAATCTCTTCATCACTTGAGGTGCTTTGATCATCTTCTTCTTCGCTCTCTTCATCTTGATCTTCATTATCTTCATTTGAGTTTGACTCTTGCTCTTGTCTCCTCATCTTCGCCTTCATGTGTGAACATGATGCTTGCTTGCTTGCGAGGGTAAGTTTCTTGGCGTCGGATGAGGTAGAAGCTTCAACTCCCATGTTCATGGTCATCTCATGGGAGATGATTTTGCCTAAAAATTGGCTTAAAGTCATCTTTCTCATGTCGTAGTTGTTGTAGATAATGGATACAATTAGCTTGTACTTTGGAAGAAGAGCTTGGAGTATTCTTCTCACCACTTGAGCATCTTCAATCTTTTTCAAACCTAGCCCATTGATCTCATTGACAAAAATATTCATACATGAATACATATTATTAGTATTTTCATGGGCAAGTTGTTTGATGTTATTAAGTTTAGTCACAAGAACATGATATTTCTCATTGCGCACATCATTTGTGCCTTCATGAATTTCAATGAGACTAGTCCAAATATCATGTGCATTAGTGAGAGAATATACTCTATTTTGGGCATATAAGTAGTTCCATGTATTCAATGGTGGAGTCAGACTACGAGACTATTGACCCTATCTCTGCTTATTTCTTTTTTCGGCAACTGTAACTTATTGATATGAGCATGTTTTGGGCATGTAAGTAGTTCCACATATTCATTGGCAGAGCTAGGATTTTAAGGACAAGTATTCAAACTTTCAATGTTTCTCAAAAAAAATTATTCAAGAGCCATGCAAAATATAAAGGATCATAGTAATGAGAACCCAAATATAAAATGATTTGACATAATGATAATATCCCAAATAATTTAGAGAGATTGCAAAATAATAATAAATTTATAATATAACTTTAGGATCCCTGCTTGGAAGTGAGTTATGATTGCATATCCTTCACTTACTTACAAAATCATGTTCAAGAAATGTAACCAGATAATCATTTTATCTTGGTAGGCGTGGCCTAATGCAACAATCTCCCTTTTATTTTATCTTGCTCATTGATATCATAGCTTGAGATAGGAATCCTCTTTCCAGGATCATGCTCAAGTAAATCCATATCGTACTGTTGACGTAAGAGATCGTCTTGCCCCAACAAGTACGACGAGAGTTTCTTCTAAGGAGCAGACTCAAGCTTGGAGACGAAATTTGAGAGGAAAGAACACCACAAATATATTGATAGTAGAAAAATGCATCGGTCTAGGGGAAGTATCACAGTGTGACTTTGTGTTTATGCATCTCTGTGTCATGTGTGTTGCCCTCTCCTCTCTCCCAGATGACCATGGCTTTCTATTTACAGGGTTGTACGTAGCTTAGCGTACAAGTTATCGCTATGTGCAAAATATATAGAACCTGACCGAGTTACATAGCCTTATCCTAGATAACTATTTTTTATCCTACATAGAAGATAAATATCTATCATGGTAACTATTGTGGTGCTTGCACCCTGAGGGGTGAGCCGGTCGCCAATTACGGCCCGGCGCCGCGCTGCCAGGGGTGTCACGATAACCTCCATTGCATTGGGTGTCAGGATAACGTCCACTAGCCTAGTTATTTAATGCCGATCACTTTCTTGCAGGCAAAGGATGATTGGCGTTCCCCTTCTAACAGATCTTTCTTGAGGCTTAATGACTCACCTTGTAGCTTTTGGAAAGCCTGCCCGAGCCCCGGAGACTGGGGATCTAGGGGGCATGACTCCGGGAGGTGGAGGCTTCGGGAGGCATGGCTCTGGGAGATGGAGACTTTGAGAGACATGGCTCCGAGAGATGGAGGCTTCGGGAGATATGGCTCTGGCAGATGGCTACTTCGAAGCCGGGAAGTCCGAAAGCGGCCTTCGGGAGGCGTGGGACTATGGGCATGGGCTAGTTGAGCCAAGGGGCCGTCGGGGGCAAGGTTTACGTTACCGACCGGAGCTCGGTTACCGATCTTCGGCAGTAACCGAAAAATCACGATTACCGTGGTAACCGCTCGAATTTTCAAAAAAATTCGGACAAGATTCATTTGAATAAATTTGAAATTTGGGGGGAAAACTGCGATTTTAGCCGCTCGGTAACCGGTCGAATTGGACCGACTACCGAGCGGTTTTCTCGAATTTTCCGCATTGTCAGTAACCACTCGGTTTTCTCGGTAACCGCTCGGTTTTCTCGATTTATCGTGCGGTTTTCTCGATTTTCAGTGAAGTTCAACAAAAACCCAAAAATTATCCCAATCTTGTAAAATCAATAACTAATTCATCTGAGCTTCATATTAAGTGAAACAAATTTTGTTGGTTTACTTGTAACATGATCTACATGATAAAAGTATTTGTATTCATAAAAAAGTTCAAAATTTTCTGTGAGAAAATGTATTTGTTAAATCAAGTTAAATGCATAGTTTACTCTTTGCTAATCCAAAAATCATGAAACTAATTTTTTTTAGTCTTTTTACATAATCCTATGTCTTTTTAAAATACATGAACTCGTGAATTAGTTATTGTAACATGCAGGATTGTGTAAATGTGTTGCGACTACATTAATTCATAACTGACCCATCACACCTCAAAAATTAGTGAAACCACTTTTATTAGTTTATTTATACTATGATTTACATAGGAAAAATAATAGTAGACATGAAAAAGTTAATTACAGTGTTGTTTCTTAACATATTCACTTTATTTTTGTGAACTTTGTAAAAATTATAGAGAAATTAATAAAACTCTAAATAAAGTTAAATTAATTTTAAAGATCCTCTTAAAATACGTTCTACACAAGAAAAATATGTGTTTCCATGTTAAATTTTTCCTTAACATGAGTTAATAACTAAACCGTACGCTTCAACTTTTTTCATTTTTTTCAAACTTCCTCCATATAGAATATGATGCAAACGATATTATTTTTGACATTTTTTTTCACAAAATGTCTTAGAATTATGTCTAGTTTTTTAAAGATTTTTTTGATTTTTTTGAATTTGTTTATTTTTTCAAATTTTTTTCATTCAAATTCGGTTACTGTTCGGTTTCTGAATCCGAGTCGGACCGAGATGGCCGGTTATCGCGATTTTTGCTCGGTAACCGTCAAATTTTGGAACCCTAGCCGGGGGTCCTTAACAATGACCCCCAACAGTAGCCCCTCGCGAGGCGGCTAGCAGAGCGGTCGGGCTTGCGGTTCTTTTGGAGCAGGGCCTTTGGTGGTCCCTAGCTTTACCGTTTGATGGCTCATGGTCCCTAGTATCGCTTGGCTTACCTTGGAAGATTCGATCCACTTTGTCTGAACTGTCCGTTCGATGATGTTGGTGACAAGGGGTATTGAATGCGCCTTGTGAAAAAGGCACAATCACGCCTTGTCAGGTGGACGTGGGATGCATGGTGTCATGTGGTTGGGGGGTCATGGGGGCGGTTCCGCTCACCCACAATTATGGCTTGGTGGGCGAAGGGACAAGACATGCGCCCATTTTTCTAGGGGAGGCAATATCTCCCTTATCTTTATAAGGAGAGGGATTACCCTGAGCGGCCTTCTCGCTTGCGTCTCATTCTCGTCTGCCCTTTGCGTCTGGTTGTTTTTGCTTTGCGCGTGCGTCCATCGATTGCTGCTCTTCTTTCTTTCTTGTCATACAGCGCCTTCCGCCATCCTCTTGTGATCCGTATGGCTAGCTCGAGTGCCCCGGGTGGAGCTGGAACTCAGGCGGCGAGCAAAGTTGCCAGTGCGGTCGTGACCAGGGGCCCTCAGATGGTGTCGGTTCCTCCATTGTTGATGGGGCCGCAGCTAGGGGTGGAGCTCCGCTGCGCTAGCAGAGTCATCCCCAACAGACCACTCTGCCATCGATGATGAGGAGCTTGACCGGATGGTTATGGAGGGGAAGATTCCCTCTAGAGCCGTCGCTCGGTCTCCGCTGGACGAGAAGGTCCCGAAGCCTCTAGCCCATGAGGTCATGGTGTTCGAGTCTTTCTTTGAAGTAGGCCTGGGTTTTCCGTTGGTGCCGCTGCTCGAGGAGGTGCTCCGCCACTACTACGTAGAGCTTCCGCTGCTCTATGCCAACGCCATTGTCCGTCTGACCACCTTCGAGTGGGCCATGCGGGCGGAGGGGGTGTGAAGGGAGGGCGGATTTCTTCGCGACCCTCCACTTTGCTAGTTTGCCAGCTAAAGATGATCAAGGGTGATGGGACGAAGAGGCCCCTCAGCTTCGATAGTGTTAACTTCCAGATACTGCCGCAGTACCGTGATGCCTTCCTGACGAAGGCTATTAATAGTCGGTGGTACACCGGTTGGTTGCAACGATGGTTTTACTACAACATCGGCCTCGCATCCCCCCTTCGCTCCACAAACCAGGATATCGCGTATGTCCCAAAGCCGGAGACAGGGATCATGGACGACCAGTTTGCTTCGTGGCTCACCCTTCTCCGGAGGGTGGCTGAAAAGATGAGCATGCATGACCTCGTGGAGGAATTCATCATGTTGCGCATTCAGCCCCTTCAGATGGGCTGGGACTGCGCATTCGAGCAAGGTGCGGAAGAGTGACCGAAGGTGTGCTCCGGTCCCCCTGTCAGCTCTGGTGAGTCCTCTTTGTTATCTGGTTTTTGATCCGCAGATGTGAGCCTCCTTTTTCTTTCAGAGAGCTGCCTTCCGATGGAGCGTGTAGCAGAGATTGCGGAGGTGATCCTGGGCCCACCTACTCACGCGGAGCGGGAGCGGCAGGTGGCCCTGACACAGAGCTGGGAGCGGTACAACCACGTCTGCTTTCATCTTGGAGTGGGGGCTCCGACGTGGCGGGATCCGCCGGAGCCTAAGGCCGCTAGGAAACGAGCGCGTGTGTGTTTTGTTTTGTAAGTTCTTCGTTTAATTATCTCTATGTCTGTGTCTTTCTGTCTCTATCTCTTTGTTTGTCTCTCTCCATATCTCCACATATATCTCTATGTCTTTCCTTTTATCTCTTTCAATCTCTCTGTGTTTATGTACCTTTTTGTCTATCAATGCATCTGAGTATTCATATCTCTTTCATATTTTCATACACAAAATCTTGTCTCCCCTCATATTTTTAGTTTTCTGTATGTATCTTTGATATTTATATATTCTGTAATCTACATACATTTTTATTTGTGTGATATAGTCTTTCTGTGTTCCTTCAAATATTTCAGTAGAATACATATGTGTGTTTTATAATAGAGAAAGATTTTAAAGATATACATGCAGCTTTATTTGTGTTTCATACACAGATAGAGAAAGATTCAATGTTTTATAAGGTCACTTCTCATATTCAGTTTGAAACACTTGCATTATACACCTATTATGTTATATACATTTGTAGCTTTTATCTGTCATATTTCACTTCTGTGACATACGTGTTTATCTTTTTTAAGGATTAGATCATCAGACATATATATATATATATATATATATATATATATATATATATATATATATATATATATATATATATATATATATATATATATATATATATATATATATAGGAAAACTATATATATATATATAGACACACACACACACAAGGGGGACAACATTTTTGGATTGTTTTTTTAGTGAGTTTGGGTTTATTTTCTTGTTTGTTTTTTGTTTCTATGTCTTACTCTCTCTTTATATCTCTTTCTCTATTTATCTATCTTTGTTGTACAAGCCTACATTATAGTTTTTTAGATGGATCATGCATATTTTCTAAGCTTCATCTTGCATCTTTGTCTAATGACTTGGATTAATTTGTCCCATAATCAAACGAATTAAAACCTGCTGCATGCATGCATAGGATCAGGGTAGGGTTTTCTGATTCATTGATGAAACAAAATGAGATGAGCTACCAGTAGTAGTCCTCCTACTACAAATTTAGAACATGTTGTGTAACAAAAAGATGGGATCATAAACTAGTGCAGTGCTGCAGAATCGAACTTGGTTTACTTGCCTATTTTTTTCTTTCTATTGCCATCTTCTCCAGGTTTATTCTATTCTCTTTTTTCTCCATTGCTGTGAAGTTTTTTTTGTCTGTGTTTGTGCGCAACCAGGAGAGGGAGGAGTATTTTTGGCTTCTTTTTGTGCTGCAAGATGGTTTTTTGGATTTTTTTTCATTTTTAGCTATGTGCTGTTTTCATACTCTTTTTTTTTGCATATGAAGAGTTTTTTCTATTTGTATTTTATGTGGATCTAATCTGCATATTAGTTTGCAGATCTTTTGTACAGTTTGTGGATACCTCATTAAGATTATTAAATCCAATCCAAACAGATTTAGCTTAAAAAGCCATTCTAATTCTCTACATGACGCTATACGATTGGATAAAATATGACAGATTTTTGTTCCAAAATCTGCTAATAAACAGTTAGACATACTCTTGTTTTTTTCTTATTGCCTAGGGCTTCGCCCCTAGTTCCTCCACGCCGTCACCCCCGGGCCTCCGCCGCCCGCCATGGCCGCCGCCTACCGCCGTCTCCTCCTCCTCCGCCTCCCCCATGCGCACCTCCAGCCTGCTCCAGCCATTCACCACCTCTCCGCAACCTCCGCCGCCGCCGCCACCGCGGCGTTGTTCACGCCGCCGCGCCCCTCCGCCTTCTCCTCCGCCGCCGAGCGCGTGGAGCCGCCGCCCAACGCCCTACGACCCGGTGAGTGAATCACTTGAATCAGTTAAAGGAGACGAGGCTCTGGCCCAGCCAGAGGGGCTGGAGAGTCTCGATTTCGCTCTGATGGCGACACACGAGAACCTAATTACCAACGGCAGTTCGCTTGAGCACGAGTAACGAGCTCCAGTTAGCGTAGATTGCTGTGCATTGTTATAAATTAGAAATGAGAACTTTGTAGATGCAGCCATGTAGGTAGCGGGTAGCCTGATCGTGCCCATGATTAGGGTCGACCTGCCGCTGACTCTTTTGCCCCAAAATCGGGCTCTTTACTCCCTTTAAGATGGCAGCTGCTTTCCACATTCATGTTTAGACTAGATAATTTGATAAGAGATCATAGTATCATTCACTAATGCAATGTGAATCGTCGGTAACATTTTCAAATTCACCAACCATATTTTCAAGGCAAACATAGTTATTGCTGTTTGCAAAATTAGTACTGGGCTGCTGAGAATGGTAATGGATCAAACTTTTCCACTCCCAGTTCTGAATCATGTTCTTGTTTCCTATTCAATGCCTCTATTCCTGGCTTCCTGCGCATTATTCCCTGATAGATGATCAGGTGTGAGGAAACAAAGAGGAGTTCATTCTACTTGGTTATCAATCCAAGCACATTGTTAGTCGCATGTACTTGTGAGATTTTGGGTTTGCAGTGCCGACTGATGGATGAAAATTTCAGCCGGTTTTCATGGTAGACCGACTAAACTGGTTATTATGCTATTTCGGTTGAAAGTTCAAAGTTTAAATTGGGATGAGACCAATGGCTACACACAAACTCACAACGATTCTGATGGCAAGGAAAGGGCTTTGGAAGTGGATGTTCGGGTTTGAGTCCTAGCAATGGCATTTTTTTTTTCAATTTCGGTTTTATCATATAAATCAAATTAAAAAGTTGGTCATTTTCCTGTAAATGTTTTAAAAACTGAGATCTGTCTCCCTAGTGGTAAAGTACTGTGGACATTACGAAGGGAGCAAACAAGAGGTTGGGACAGGATAGTTGTGGCGCAATCAGTTTGGATGTGTCTGACCAACGATCAGCCCAGTTCAGAGAGGGTTAGATGGCTAACTCAGAGATTTGTTGGATTTGGAATGAGAGTCGGGTAAATTTTATTGGGTTCAGGACAGAGGTACCTTGCAGAAGCAAATAGTTCCCAGGTTTTCCTTGGATGGTTCTGAACTATTGCAGAAGCAAATAGTTCCCAGGTTTTCCTTGGATGGTTCTGAACTATTGGACCTTTGATATCCAGATATCAGCATCTATGATGTCTTTGTTTCTTTGTGTCTTCTTTTTCTGGATTGAGAATTAAGCTAATAATATGTTGATTTGCTCGATGAGATGTTTAAGATGTGGCTTCCGATATGTGATTTGGAGTATTTGAAGTTAACAAAACTTTTGTTGTTGCATGTTGAACATGTATGATTGGTTGGTCAATGTTGTCATCTACGCTATATATGATCTCTGTTTCTATATGCATTATTCCGGTAGATATTCGTTACCATATTTTATTTGATCTTTATTCTTTCCGTATTCGTGATCAAGACTATCCACATTCACATTCATATCTGGCATTAATCCACGTCTGACTCTTTATCCGAGGAAAAAATATAGGACAGTTTATGGAATGTGCGATATCTGACCGAATCCAGTCCGACTGCACCCCCGCTAGAGTCATGCGTGCATGGATTTCGGATGGACCATTGACTTTTTTGAAGTGACCTAATCAAACCCCTGCTTGAGTCATGCGTGCATGGATTTCGGATGGATCATTCACATTTTTGAAGTGACCTAATCATGAAACATATACCCCTCAATCTCATCTTTCCATTTACTGTAAAATTTGTGGAAAATTTGTTGCAAGACCATAGAAGCACTTATGTAGTTTTATTTTTAAAAAAAACTTTGTGAATTGAATTGATGAATTTGTATTGCTTCTAAAACAATGTAAGTTACATTTTAGTGTTTCCAATGCAATTAAGGGTGACACTGCTTAAATTTCCCATTGTGAATCACTCTTACAAAGTGCACTTTTTTTGGTTTCAGGTTTTACATGTGATGGTAACTCCCATCATAGTTGGCGTCACAAGTTGGGTTCAACGGTTGGTACTGTACTGATTGGACAAGCAGGTCTATTTTCTGCACTGTTTCTGGTTAGATATTTCATCATATATTAGTTCTCCAAGTTCGCAATCTGTTTGTGCCTTGTATGCTGATTGCCTGTAGCGCAATTCTAAAAGTTAGTACAAGGTAATTTTTGATGAGGTCGGTTGACTTGTGTCTGTTATTTTATTATATGCCTAATCTGAGTGTGGTAGGAATTTAAAGGTGCTTTAGCATCCCATTTGGGCAACAAGAGTAAGATGCGTTTTTTTTTCTTTTCTATGACACCAAAACCTTGCTTGGATCCTTTGTTAGAACTAATAAATGAAATCATACAATATCCTTCATGTATAGTTATATTGGCTGATGGTTGTGTGCACTGCATGTGTGTATATTCACCATACTGAACTTCATCACTAATGACTTCTCCCCTTGTTTTTCTTCTTGTTGCCTTTGCTTTAGAAAAATTGTTTATCCTTGGTCCAGCCTTAACTACTTGTTACTTTGTTAGCACTGCTACCACTTAAGTGCATAGGTATTACAACCTTACACCTTCGTAAGTTGATTTACATGCATGTATTTACCTTTGCTATTTTTTTTTTGATGTTTTGAAGCATATTTTGATTTTAGTTAAAAGGTGCTATGAAGTTAAATTTCATATTTTGTGCCCTGCAGTACTAAATTCAATCTTATTACAGCCTTTTTTCTTGGTCTGAGCAACGGCTCTGCATTCGCTCAGGAAGACACAGTTAGTCTAGCAGCTACAACAAGTGAGCAAGCTGAGGCAAATGCTACTGGTCTGCAACGGATTGAAGATGGTTCAGTGATCTCAAACGAACACACAGTCAAATGGAGAATCTTCACTGATAATGCGCGGGATTTTTTCATGAAAGCAAGTAACACATTATCCCTAGCTTCGTTTGAGATAACTTTTGGATCTGTCAAGTTTCTTTGAAAACTTTCTTTTTATAGATTCCACATTTCTTTGAACAATATTTCTTCTTAAAATGTTTTGCATAAGAACAATGCAGATGTCATAGTAACGACACGTCTGATTTTCTGAACCTGTCCAATGCATATTCAGTGTCGGCAACTGTAGGTTTAAGCCTTCATTTTTACCATTAGGTCATCTGTTGTTTTCTGTGATATTAACGAAATATCAGGTCATCTAGCATACTACTATGGACCATTATTTCTATAAAGCTCGGGTTTAGTAACTTCTAATAAGTACATATTCCAAAATTTGATGCATTTAGGAAGCAGTGATGCGGGATGTGAAGTTCACATTCATGCTTATCATTCTGGCACTTGAAACTTGAAACCAGTATTTTCAGTCCAGGAATAGTCCAAACGAAGTCCAGAATTTCCAGTATTTAGAATTTGGGTTGCTATCCTTGCTAGTTCGGAAGACATTTATATTTCTGCTTATTCCAGTGAAAGAACTTTTGCACCCAATATTTCCTGGTTTTATCACCTACATATTTATTATCTTGGAGTTGTTCCGTGAAAATTTAAAGTTGGACCATATTTTCTCTATTGTAACACCTAGATGTTGCTTGAAGTATGAGAGATTGAGGAAGGGATGGGTGAATCTTGATTCTCTTTTGTTCTTGATTTTGATGTTCGCATTTGTCCATTTTGTAGAGACAATTGGATGAAGCTGAGAAGTTTTTCCAGGCAGCCCTACATGAAGCCAAAGAAGGATTTGGACTGAGAGATCCACATGTCGCATCGGCCCTTAATAATCTGGTAATTGTTAGACCAATTATGCATTGAAAATTGGAGCTGTTATTTATATTTCAATGATCTGCAGTATCTATGTTGAATCCTTAATCTAAATGTTAGCCGTGAGTTTTCGTATTCTTGTTCATTGACCTGACAAATCGACTTCTTGTTATTAGAGACTGTGATTTAGTTTTGATAATTGTCATGTGTTTATGTCCATATCATGGTTCTGTTTTTCAGTTTAATTGTCAATGGGTTTCATTATTTTTTCTTGTCTGCTGTTCTATGTTCAATCAAGTCCCCGAATTATTGCTCTATTCTGCCAGCCTTTGTTTTACCCCGTGCATTGTATTGTACACACAATTGGGCAAGCTTGCAAACTAACAGGTTTAGACTAAGAGTCTAACTTGGTTTTGTTTGCTGTTTATAAACTGTTCTTAATCTTACCTTGATTGGAATTGTGGAGAGAAGAGAATATCCGTCCAATGGACTTGATGTCAATATATAGTCGGTGCTCATGGGCCAATATGGGCAAGAATAATATGTTACCGTATATATATACTTAATACCTCCCTCAAACTCAAGGTGGTATAGGAGGCTTAGAAACACTGAGTTTCAGTAGATGAAGTAGATGATGCGCTTGAGTTTGTGCTTTGGTGAAAAAATCTACAACTTGCAACTTTGATGGCATATACTGAAGAACAATGATTTTTTGATGACAATGTGACCAAGTAAAGGAAGCATCAACACCAATATGCTTTGTGAGTTCATACTTCACAGGATCATTTGTAATTTGTATAGCGCCAGTATTATCACATAGAAGAGGTGTGGGTGATTCACAAGAGACGCCAAATTCAGTCAACAACCAGCGAAGCCATACAATCTCTGGAGTGGTAGTAGCAAGAGCTCGAAGTTTTGCCTTTATACTGGATGATACAACAACCTGTTTCTTAGACTTCCATGTAAGAGGAATAACTACTGACAGAACGACGATTCATTGGATCACTCGCCCAAGTAGAGTTCAAATAAGCATAAGTTGAAGCGGACTAGAATGGGCATAGAACAAGCACTGTGATAATGTCCTCCTCAAGTAACGTAATACCCGAAAGCAAATAACCAAAATGCACAGAAATAGGAGCACTCACAAACTGACTCAAAATATGAATTGCATGAGCAATATCAGGTCTGGTGACAGTGAGATAAATTGGCCGCCGGTTAATAAGATAAACAATTGTAGGAACATCTTCTCCCCAGAAATAAGATGGAACAAACGATGCAATGAGGAGTGTGCGAGCAATCTTTATAAGATGGTGATGTTTGTGTTCAGCAACTCTATTTTGAGCATGAGCCCCAGGGCATGAGAGATGAGCAAGAGTTCCCTCAGAGGTGAGGAACTGACGAAAAACAGAAGAGAGATATTCTCTAGAGTCAGAGCAAAAGACTTTAATGGCAGTAGATAACTGAGTGTGGATCATATGAGCAAAAGATTGATATATAGAACACAACTGGGAGCGATGTTTCATAAAATAAATCCAAGTATATCGAGAATAATCATCAATAAAAATGACATAATAGCTACGACCACTTTTTGAAGCAAAAGGTGAAGGCCCCCATACATCGAAATGAATAAGATCAAAAGGTTTAGCATAATGGGAAATACTACTGGAATATGGGAGTTGGAGCTGTTTACCAAGCTTACAACCTTTACAATAAAAAGTGGACTCAATAGACGTATGACCTAAACGACCCTGCTGAACCAAAGTAGACAGACGTGATCCACATAAGTGACCAAGATGATGATGCCACTTGGCAAAAGATGAAGTGGACGACGATGCAAAGTGTCCAGAAAGTAGAGGCCAGGAGACCCGCTACAGCGACGGCTAGTCCTAATCACACTCCCGCTTCAAAGATCCTGAATAAATCAAGATGAGGTGTCAAATCCAACAAAACAATTTTGGTTAGTGACTTGACTTACGAAGAGGAGATTCATGGATAACGGAGGTATAAAAGAAACATCAGGTACAAAAAAACAAGAAGCGGAAAGTGCACTCTGATAAGTGATATGCCAAGATGTACCATCACTGTCTGAATAGAACCTCCAGTAGTGATCGACTTGCAAGCAACTAGCTGAGACTTATCAGATGTGACATGTAAGGAAGCTCCTGAATCCAGAACCCAAGACTGAGAATCACTGTCTTGATGTCGAGATCGGTCCAAGAAACAAATCAATCTCATCTATGTGCTAAGCCCAGAAATCAATCTCAATACATAGTGACTTCATTGATGATAATCATTACAGTATCCATACCTTAATTGACAAATCGTCTTACAAAAGACCTCTAAAGGTTGAAGAACCAAAGAAAACTCTGTAGCAGATCCTAAGCGTAATCTTTATATTCACTGATAACTCCACATGGAAAATCGATGTAGAACACCTCCCTAGAATACATCCTCCATGTAGTCTTCCAATTCTTGTCCAATTGAGTGTTTGGTGATAGCAAGTGTGAGCACATGTCGTACTCAGCATGTTGTGAAGGAATAGTATGCAAATGAAGGCTTTAATAAGGATAAGGCTAAATGGCTCTTTCGCATAAAACAATATTTAAGTAAAAAGATTTGAAAAGCAATAGTAATTAAGTAAATAGCAAATCACCTCAAGATTCCATCCATCTTGACCTAACCAACTGATCACCTCAACCAAGGTTCTAATCACCAAGATTGAACAGCAAACACCTCAACCATGGCTCCCATCGCCAAAGTTGAACTACAGACAAACTACCTTAACCACGATTCCTACCATCGTGACTGACCCACACCTCAATAATGGTTCCCACCGCTACAGTTGACCACACTAACTAAATCATCAAGTTATAATTCTGGTAGGTTTTCTATGCCGCTCATGACCGTGAGCACGGCTGAATAGGTTGTACATTACGCACAAGTCGTGATTTCATCACTCACAAGTAAGTGACTAAGTCTCCATTTTATCCGTGCTGATTAGGCACACTGCACACTATCTAAGGTGTGTAGCCAGGAGATCACTATAAAGTCTTTACAATGCCCCCTCTTAGCATATGTCTACCCGCTAAGGTTTCACTGCCGCGTGATTCCACCTCAACAATGGAAGCCCCCTCTTGCGCCTTTTGGATCTCAAGACATCGTTCACTCACCTCTCTTCTGCATGATCTACATTATGCTGAGAGTAAGCAAATTACTTAGTTAGGCCCGTCCTATACTAGGCTTATGGTTGTATTGTCAAAACAGAAATATCACCCCATGAACCGGTCCTTAGATTTGAGCAAGATCATCACTTTTCCAACCATACATCTTATCATACCACCTGCTCAAATCTATATACCATGTTGCATAGGACCATTATCAAGTTCGTGGAACAATTATCATGATTACCATCCCAAAACAAGGCTAAGCATCATCTACTTTTTCATAACCCAAAACCATACTAAGACGACAAGGATGATAAGGAAAAATTATTGTAAAACAAAACATTTGTAAAACTGAGATAAATATGATCAAGAACACAACTTGCCCTCACTCGACTCAATTAGGTCTTCAGCGAAGTCTTAGTCTTGAAGTCCTAATCCCTTCGGAACATTGGCATCTACTCGCGAAAATAAGCGAAAAGGCAACACATAAACACCAAGATCAAAAAGAACCAAATACCACACAACAAACATCATCACATGCAAGATCATGCTTTTTTGGACAATATGGAGAAAGAACAGGTCAAAACGGAGCTACGATTATCAAGTTATAATTTTCTAATGATCAAAACAGAACTAAAAATATTAACTACAGATGAAATTATGTTGCTAAGAATTTTCTAGAATTTATTAGCATTTACTTTAATTATTAATCCATATAAAACATTAAACATAATTAAATAACATTATAGAAACATTATTAAACAATACTAAAACTATTTCAGATTTTATTCTATTTATAGAATTATTTTTATTCTAGAAAACATTATTTAAACCATAGGAAGGAAACATTAAGCAGAATTAACAAACATTTATTTGAATTATATAACATTACAGAAATACTATAAACATCATGAAAACTATTTTTAGAAATTAATTCCCTATTTATTATTATTTTTTAAATTATTTTTATACTAGAAATCTATTTATTGCGCAATATATATCAATTATGACGTCAGCATAGTAATTAAAACAAATCGGAAACAAACTTTTGCTGACTGGGTGACCACGTAAGCCTAAGTATCCAAGGTGGCACTGCCACGTAGGACTTAGCGCTGACATGGCTGGCCTAAGTGGTTGTGCTGACTGAACCGAGAGTATATGAAATTGACATTGCAGATTTGAGATATGACGGTAGAGGACTCAGCTCTCTTTTCTTCCGCGAGCAGAACAAAACAGAACGACAATGACAGAGGCTCGGTTAGTGGCAGCACACCATAGGAGGCTCGCCAGAATAGAGCGATCTCGCGCTACGGCGACCTTCTCCTGACGATGAGCCGCGGAGTAGGTTCTACGGACTACAATGAATCCGTTTTGGGGGTCGATGTCTGTCGACGAGCTTCGGTAGGGCTAGTGGCGGTGGAATGCGGTGGCGGTGGCTCACCGGGATTCCATCGGAATCATGCAGTGTGGCTCGGTCGGCCCCGACGAGCAGTGAATCGTGATCCTGAGTCGACGGAAAGCTAGTATGACGCAGTCCTAGGCGTTAGGAGGCGTCACACGAACATGGCGATGGCTTGGGGCTGAGGTCGAGCTCTGGTGGCGGACCGAGGGGATTTGGGTCCAGGCTTTGCAACACAGAAGAAGAGAAATGGCTCGGGAGGCTCAGGAGAGGGTCAAGGGCTTCTACTTATATAGGCAGGGGAAGGAGATAGAGATTGATACGGGTGGAAATTGGTGATAAACCCGCAGTGGTGAATCCAATTCCGAGTTGATCCCCTCTTTTGAGTGTTCCTCAGCTCGGAGATAAGGTTCATACAGCTTTGGGAGTCCTTTGCGAACGATTTTGCCAAAACCTCAGTAGATTTCCCCCTTTAGCTTGGTCCAAATTTGGCGGAATTGGTGGTTGGCTAGGTTTTGATTAGGGATTTCGTGGCGGTGGTAGAGTCCAGCTCCAATTCTTCAGCGTGTTCAAATCGATTCCAATAGGAATAAGCTTGGATCTAGCCGAGAAGTCCAAATCGAACTCCTTTGATGTCTTCTAGATGGTCTTCCCCTCGTATCTACTCTTGATTTGTACATTCTCCTGAGGTTGCCTCGGTCTCGTGATGAGAAAGGGCTCCTGCGCGAGGTGGAGGAAACACCTGACGTGTGGGGCTCAGCCGGCTAACAGGTTGGGATGCGGCCCAGAGAAAGAGGAGAGGAGAGGGAGAGATGGGTTGGATTGCTTGGTTAGATTGGAGGGTTTTAGCCCAGGACAACCTTTCTATTTTCCTTTTCTATTTCTTTGATGTATATGCACATGTATATATATACTTATACAACGTATATACTATATATATACTTATATTAGCTCACATAATCAATCAATCAACAATCATCAAGCAGTCAAATATACACACACACATATATATATCTATAAATACATATAACACACATGCTCACATATATGTGTATATGCATAAAGATGCACATACACACTTAGGAATTATGTGTAGTTTTTGAAAAACTCTTTTTATATTTTATGAAAAAGTTTTTAATTTTCTTGGTTTTAAGAATTTGGGCTGTTACACATGAGCGGCAGCAACAGATACAGAGCCTCGAGGAGCTATATTATGAGCTTGAGTAGCACGACGGGCACAAAATTCAGCCAACTTCTCTGGATGACGAGAGAAGCCATTCATAGAATGATGATCTGTCTTTTTGCAATGCTCACAAGGAAGCCTTTTTGAGGAACCGCCTCTAGCTGTGCTGGTCCTCTAAGAAGCTGCAAGTACATTATGAGGTACTGACACTGAAGCAGATGTGAGCGAACGAAGACGAGTCTTTTCAGCAATCAAAGCAAATAGTACACTATGCACATCTCCTTAGCTGTCTTGTGATGCTCAAGACTCATGATCAAAGACTCCATACTAGTGACTAAAGCACTCATAACCCTTCCATCATCAAGACTCATGATCAAAGACTCCATACTAGTGACTAAAGCACTCATAACCCTTCCGTCATCATTATGCTAATTCTTTACTTCAGTAGCACCAAAACTATATTTGGACTTATCAATAGGTGGAACATCAGTTAGATGAGATGCTAGAGCATAACCCCTCAACACAGTTTTCACATAGAAAGCCCACTTAATAATTATGACCATCAAACTTAATAGGAATAGCAATTGCACTTGTTGCGACATGTTGAATGGAAAAATAGGTTACCTGAACAGAACAATCACCACAAGACCAACGGAGCAATCGCCAATTGGCCAACAGAGCAGGCGCTAATCACAAATCACCAATTGAGCCGTCACAGTGGCAGGTGACGAGTGCGCAACAGAGACGTAGACCAAATTCGCATGGGCGACGCGTACGGGCAGAAACAGATGAGTCCGCGCGGGAACGAGGAGCAGCTACGATGGCCGAGTCACGAGTGGTAGGTACGAAGGGCGGCCGAGACAAACGTCGGAAGGCATCGCAATGGATTCCGAAGGCTGTGGACAAGCGGATAGGTAGCTGTGATGAGCCACGACGAGGTTGGACAGAGGAAGTAGACGGCTAGATCGAGGTCGGTGGAGGGTGTAACGGGCTAACAACAGCCGAATCAAGGTTGGCGGAGGGTGGAGGGTTGGCGCGACGAGCCGGATCTGCAACGAGTGGACGTGATGGACGGGTGCAACAAGTTGGATCCGGAACGGGAGGACGCGGCGGACAGGCGCGACGAGTGAACGACAGCTTTGCTTGGATCCTAGACTGCGGGCGCGATTGCCGCGATGGCAGCTGATAGTGCGACGATAGGCTGGACAGTGACGGTGATAAGCGACAACTCCGGACGGCGGCGATTTAGGAAAAAAAGAGGATGGGATCGTGGGTGGATTAGATTAGTCTAACCCTAAACATGTCTCTGATTCCATGGTACCTTGATTGGAATTGTGGAGAAAAGAGCATATCCCTCCAATAGACTTATATAGAGTCAATATATAGAGTCAGGTCTTCATGGGCCAATATGGGCCAGAATATTATGTTACTATATATATACTTAACACTTAACACTAGTCTCAGGTGAAGTGACATTCATTCAACAGTTTCCGTTCCTGAATTTTGCAGGCAGAGTTTTTTAGGTTAAGGAAAGAGTATGAGAAGGCTGAACAACTATATCTGGAAGCAATTGAAATCCTGGAGGAATCATTTGGATCCGATGATATACGGTGCATTCCATACTTCATTTTTTTCTCCAATATCGTACAGAGTTTCAATTAGCTTTATAAAAGCAATGTAAATATTTAGTTCTTGGTGTCAGTGTCAAATTTCCCGTTTGTATAATTGATGTGTTGAAGCTATCCACATAGCATTCACTGGAGCCAGGGTCTACCAGACTACTGTAATAACACTGGTCCACTTCCTTACAAGCAGTTATCTGGTCTGATCAGCCAGAGTATTTGATTTGGTTACCACTTTGATAGGTTTGGGCTGTCATGGATTGATCTTTCATGTCCACTCTATCTAAGAAAAAAGTACTATCTGATAGCCATAGCGGTTGTAGGCTTGTTACACACTTACAAAAGTGCACTGGAGCACAATGCTATAGCTGTTACACAATTACACTAGTGGACTGGAGTACAATGCCATTGCAGTTGTAGGCTTTACAACTTACAGCATTTTAGCATGATAGCGGCGATATTCCAAATGCAAAGAGTCTTAACACAATCTTTTTTTTTCTCGAATGCGCAGGAGAGCTACGTGTCATTTCATTAAAGAAGAGGAAACATAGTACGAACAATACAAAACAACTCAAAGAAAACAAACGCAACACAAAAAGCAGACAAGCCACAGAAAAAAGAAAAAGAAAGAATGGAGGACTAGAAAACTTAAGACCCAACTAAAAGAGCCTGAAGGTCCAAGGCTCCAGCCGCACTCCAAAGAGATCCTTGCACAGCCACGGCATGAACCACCAACTCGAAATTAGGGGAAGTTCCATTGGAAATACAGTTATTCCGATGCTTCCAGATTTCCCAAGCGACCAAGATAATAAGAGAATTCAGACCCTTTTTGAGCTGTTTGTCCACTTGTTTCGGCGCCTGGCACCACCAACTTGAGAAAACCGAATTGTCTGGCTATGGAGCAATAGCTTGCAGACTGACCTTCTGAAGAATGCTGAACCAAATCTGTCTAGCAACCACACAATGAACTAGCAAATGCTGAATGGTCTCCTCAGCCTGATCACAAAAAGGGCATGAAGGAGAGTGAGGCAGCCCTCGTTCAGCCAATCTATCAGCAGTCTAGCAGCGATTAAGGATTGCCAGCCATAAGAACTTGCAATTCCAAATTCGTTTCCAGTGAGCAAACCTAGTAGAACCAACGAATAATGCATTGTAGGCTGACTTGCTGGAATAAACTCCCGAGCCCGACAACTTCCAAATATGCTGATCTTGCACACCTTGTTGAAGGACCATACCATCAAGCAAGTCCCAAATATGGAGATACTCAGAAATGGCCTGAACAGAGAGTGAACAGAGAGCACCCCCTTTATATCTGACACCCAAAAGAGATTGGTTAAAGCTTCAGCCACCGTCCTTTGTTTAACAATTCTGCGAGGAACTAGTGCAAAGAGATGAGGAGCAAAAGTCCGACCATGAAGCCACCGATCCGACCAAAATCTAGTATTAGAGCCATCACCAAGGGTTACCAAGGCCATAGAAAATAAGGCTCGAGTATTGGGATGAACTTGAATCTGCAACCCTGACCAAGGTCTTGAAGGCTCTGTTTTTTGTAGCCAAAGCCACCTCATACGAAGAGCCCAACTAAGAGTCGATAAATCATGAATACCAAGGCCACCATACTGAAGAGGCCTACAAAACCTTTGCCACGAAACTAAACAATTCCCTCCTCTTTCTTGTTCTTGACCCTTCCAAAGGAAAGCACGTCTCACTTATCAATTGCCTTAAGGACCCACATAGGAAGATCCATAGCAATCATTTGATAAATGGTAGTTGCCGTTAGAACATCACGAGCCATCAATAATCTCCCAGCTCGGTTCATTAGAGAAGCTTTCCAAATTGGAAGGCGTGCAACCACCCTATCAACAAGAGGATGCAAATCAGATTAGCTATTTTCCTGACCAACAAAGGTAAACCCAGATAAGAACAAGGAAAGTTCTTCACTTCACAAGGCAAAAGGTCTTGAATGATGGCCAAATCCATTTTCTGACATTGAATAGGAGTAACAGAGCATTTGAGAATATTGGTCTTAAGGCCCGAGACATCCCCAAAGATCTGAAGCACACCCTTAATTAGTTCCAAGTCCTTGATGATTGGCTTGATAAAGAGCACCACATCATCAGCATATAAAGAAACCCGATGTTGAAGCCCGGGAGCTGACAACGGATGCAGCAGACTGTCTTGAGCTGACACAGTCCTTATTCAGAGACAAAGCATCAACTGTATGGCGCTGCCTACAGGCAGAATGCTTGTTTTCGCATTGTTTTTAAATTAAATTCCTATCTGTCTCTATGTGTTTCTATGCTTGATCACATCTGTTGAAACACCAAACACATGATGTCTTGTCTAAATTTTCTATGATGGATCATTATCTTAATTTTTTGTCATTCTGTGTATTTTACTGTAGGGTCGGAACAGCTTTGCATAATCTTGGTATATGCTATCATCTTCAACACAAGTTTGCTCAAGCCCAGACATGTTATGAGGTACCTTTTTGTTGCCTCATGAATCTCTTCTATTTTCCCAATTTTTATGGTTCGGCAATTTTACTGTGCTACACAGTTCTTTTTAATATCATGTAACAAATTGCTGGCAATAGTTTTTAGGAATGGTCTTATCTCTGATGGAATCAGGAATATAAATTAAGAAATTCTTACATCAATTGCAAAAATGTTCATGCTAATACTCTGTTCAGTTATTAGCAAAATATTTAATGGGACCTTTTTGCCTGTAATTTACTGATTGTAGCTGTGCTAGACCTGACTGCAGCATTAATATGATACACGCAGAATGAAATTTAATAACAAAATCTTGAAAGGGTAAATGAACTGCCGAGCCATTGTAGCTCTCCGTAAAATTATTATGTCAACTTCTTCTATGCTTTCTGCACTAGTTTTTCTTTTCAATCTAAACTTGCTTCTTATACCTTTTTCTGTTTCCGTTGTTTTTTTGCAGTGCGCATTGAAGGTACTGTACATTAACTTTCCTGTCCTTGCTTTTTCCATGTTTAACATTAGTCTCTAAATTTCATACTCCTTTGTTGGTACCAATATACAAGGTCACATGAACAGTACTTGAGTTAAGCTTACACTATTCTACTTTTTTTAGGGGGATTACACTATTCTACTTGACCTCGCTTAATAATTGCTCTTTGTTGAGTAATGGCATACAAGAAAAATTAAATATAATCTGCAAAACTATATCAAATATATGTGTGTCATCTATCACTGTGTCAACCCCACTTACCGGTCTATCACCACACTGTCGACTCCACCACTTGCAAGTTGCAACCTGTTCGATGAAATGCATGAGAACGAACAATGAAGTGTCAATCTGCTTGTCATTCACTTTTTGATGTATATAATTTGTCAGTTTTAATTACCATGTGTAGATAGAAGGACGTGTTATGGGGGTTGGTCATCCAGAATATGCAAGTACGATGTACCTCCTAGCCAAGGTACTACTGTTCTTTTGCTCTTAAAATTACTGTTGCATGTTCTCATTATTTTCTTGAGAGTAATCCTCATGTGACATCACCTTCCCCAACTCTGTAGCACAAAAGGGTACTATTGCTGTTCTTTTGCTGTTTAAGTTATTGTTCTTTCTTGATTCTGTTCTCTTGTCAGTAATCCTGCTCCTGAAATCATTTTGTGTCATATCATGGATAAGGACCCAAACGGACACAGCGCAGCATTTGTTCGCACATGCAGCAGTGGCAGCAATTTAATCCTTTTTTGATTGCTATTACATTTGGTTTGTTGATATCTTTTATGTTTCATTTGAGTCGCTTCTATCTATTAGGCTATAGCACCTTTATAGGACAACATTATCCTTTATATCAAGAATAATAATTATAATAACAATTATGAATTGAACGTGGCCCAGTCTATACTCTCTCTTTCTTCTTGAGCCATTTTCCTTCAGCTGTCACCATCCGGTCTCTTCCCTACAGTATATATCCTACGAAGTAAGGTTCTTACAAACCTTTTGCCTTCTCTAAAGAAGAGAGGGCCTAAAAAGTAGCATGTGTCATGTTCATGTGTAGTGATTTTGCATGTAACTAATGCCGCCTTTACTTTCTATTGACATAATCATAAGTTTTCTACTCCTTAATTCTTGTTTTTATATTATCATGCGAGGCTGTGAGATGAGAGGAAAAGGAATGTGCACAGATAGTATATGTGACCCTGTGACACTGTTATGCAGAAACTCATTAAACTTAGTTATTATGTCCGACTTTATTCATCCACAAGGACCAAGTGGATTACAAATGTTTAGCATTTCCTTATGTGAGAAGGTTTTGTATTTAACCTTGAATTAAATTGGTCCATTCTAACTCCGAAATTGTATTTTATCACATAAGCGCTAACTTCTTTTATGCCCTTAGGTGCTAAGTCTACAAGGGAAAAGAAAAGATGCAGAGTCCCTTACTGAAGAGTCTATTAGGATACTGGAGGTATGTTTACAATTTCAGTTGTAGGTTTGAATCTGCTTAGTGTTCATACAAATGTTTCCTGAAGATTATGGTATTGACTTAGGAAGCTGGGCTTGGCGAGACACCAACATGTATACAAAGAATGAGGTATCTTTCTGCGGTAAGCACCTATTCTGAAAAACTTATGTCGCTATATTATTATTGTTTGGGCATTTTAAAGCTATGCATCGGTGCTTAGCAAAAGAGAAGTCCAGAGAGACCTCGACTCTTTCAGGGAAAGGAGGGAGATACTATAATGCTCCTATTTTAAACCCAAATGACTGCTATGCTTTTTTAATCTAATGCATGACATTTAATCACTGAAGTCACATTAAATGTTAAAAGTACTGCAGTTATAGTTCAACGTTAGGGAAACTCAAATTCAGTGTTTAACCAAACTTTTATGGGTTTTATACATCCAAGCAAGATGCTTTTGAGCCCTAAAAGGTTAGAGGGCTATCACTAATCTTTGGACCCTAAAAGGTTAGAGGGCTATTACTAATCTTTGCATCTTTCCATGGTTTCTGCAAGCCTTTTCCTTCAATACTTAGCCTGTATATGCACGATCAGTTGCAAGGAAATTATTGTGTGTGGAGGCAGAGGTTTGAAACTGGAAAACCTGAGGACAGTGCCTAAAAGGTGTTCCCAGACAAATTGATGGGCGGTTGGAATTCTATGCATTCATGAATCTCATTGGATGTGGCAAATTTGTAAATTTTTCCTTAATTCACGGTTTTGTCAATTATATGGTAAATAAGGGGAGTTCAAAAACATTCTTAAGAAATGAGCACTTCAGATATGCAGTTTTAGGAAATTTGCTTGAGGCACTAATTGTATAGAGATAATAGAAGTTGGTACAAATCAGCCTTGCGAGATCAGTTGTCATGGTATCTAGAAACCAATGTACATTGAACATTAACCAAATATGATTTATTAAAAACATTTGTTTTCTACAAATTGATATGATCCAATCTATTGCACTAAAAAATTATGGATGTTTATGTTTTGTGGCCCTAGCAGATAAGTGCACACCAACTGCACTATTTTGCTATTTTAATTTATTCTTGAGGAACAATGTTTGTGGTTTGATATACTTCATCTTGAGGAACAATGTTTGTGGTTTGATACTTCATTGCAGGAGTTGATAAAATCAAATCGACTTGCTGAAGCTGAAAACTGGCAAAGGAAGATATTACATACTCTGGAGCTTTCAAAGGCACGACAATATGTCCTTCCACTTTTGTGTACTGCTTGTTCAACAATCTTTCTCGTGACATCAATATTTAGTGTGAAGTTAATCTGGAATATGGTGCATGCCTTAATTTGGTGCCTGAGCTCATCTTTGTTATTAAGCAGATTCAACTGAATTTTCTGACTTTTGCACTATCCTTGCTTCTAAACACAACATTTCAAGTTTGTTTTGTCATTTCATTCATGTGTGGAAGCCAAGATTAACCTAAATTCCACCAAGTAGTTGCTTACAAGCACATTACTCCTTCTATTATATACATTCAAGTGCCTTGAATCTTGATGTACGTGTTACATCATTACGTGGTAAATGCAGGTGGGCAGCAAAGTATTGCTTCTGCTGTTACCTTTATTTTTGCATAGCCAGGATGATAGAAACATAGTTCTCAGAACCAAAGGGATTATAGCAACATAGTTGTCAGAACCAAAGGGGTGATTGAACTGACCTAGAAATTGCTTTATCAACTCGCTGGTCAAACTGCGTGTTCACTGGTTGGACCAGCGGTTTTGATGTTAATATTAATGGTCAGTAGTACCTCTCTGGTCATAACAGTATTAATTTAATCCTAAAGTTAAATGTGTGCGTTTTTTTGAGTGAATCGTACATGCAGTGTGTTGCATTGTTGCATAAGGATTCTAACTCCAGCAGTTAAAAAGATAAATTGTGGGGCATCTGTGAAGTAAATTTTAGTTGATGGTGCCCCCTTTGGCTTTTACAAAGAAATTTCTTACAATAATGGATAATGGCACCTTCCACTGATTCTGTAACAAATATAAATGTTACCAACTGCATTGCATTGACTTGATGATGTAAAAAGAACATTGAGGTGCGTTTTTACTTGATAACAATCCCACATTTGCAGTCCCACTGAATTCACAAATAATTGTATAGAACTTATTTGACTAGTCAAATTTGAGTAGAGTTCTCTAGTTACTTTGTCGAGAACTTTCAATGCATGCAATCATACATAAATCATTGCTCTACTTAAAAACATGGAATATTATTCAACTTCAAAGTTTAACCTGGTATGGACAAATAAAAAGTTTAAATTAGGACTATGGTTGTTGGGGGGGGGGGGGATGCCCCAGTTCGTAGATATCACTAAAAGTTCGCCACCAGGAGCTCTGTTGGAACCCTTGGATTTCAACTCCATAGAAGAAAGCCCGGCTTCTGGAGGCTGTGGGTCCCTCTGGAAGCTATCCCCAAGATGGGAGAAGAAGCTGTCCTCTAGGGGAGGGTGAGGGTCGTCTCTAGGGACTCTCGACGCCCTCGAAGCCATAGCCTCCCGGAGCCCTCGACGCCCTCGAAGCCATAGCCTCCCGGAGCCCCAGTCTCCCAGAGCCTCTGTCCCCTGGAGCCCTCGACACCCCGAAGCCATGGCCTTCCGGCGCCCCAGTCTCTCGGAGCCCTCGACGCCCCCGAAGCCACGACTTCCGAAGCCCCAGTCTCCCGGAGCCCTCGATGCCCTCGAAGCCACGGCCTTCCGGAGCCCCTATCTCCCGAAGCTTGGGTAGGCTCCTCCGGAACTGGGAGGGAGGGGCTGTTTGATCTTGAAGAAAGATCAACTAGAGGGAGCTCACCAGCTGTCTTCCTCTGGCAAGAAAGTGACCGGCATTCAATGCGATGCATTTGGGAGTCGTCCTGACATCCCAAGTGAAAGTGGGGGACGGACTGACACCTTGGACAGTGCGACATTGCAATAAGCGACCGGCTAGACGCCATGTTCCTAGGGTCACTTACACTACTGTATTGCCATGATAGATAATATCTTTTGGTTAGGGGTGAAATACATCTTACCTAGACCCATGCCGAGTGATTCGACCGGTTCTAGGTCCCTGCGGGATAGCGATGGTTTGTATCGCTATCTCTGTAAGGGTATATTTGTACATTTATACCTTGTATGGTACTATAAATACAGACCCTTGGCCATTAGACCAAGGGACGAATCCTTCTTGACCATCACATATCTGGTGTTCCTCTCTTTGCACTTCTGCTCCAAGCTTGAGCACACTCCTGTGACTGTACTCGCCCCATTTGTTCGTGCAAGACATATTCTTGCGCCAACAATGGCACCTATGGAAGGGGAAAAATGAAAGGAAGTTCCTTCTCATCTCATCAGTAGCTGTGGTGATGTGTGTTCCAACTTACAGAATTGTGAACTGCCCGAATCTCCAAAAAGGAAAAAAAAACTAATCACATGATTTAATTGAGATGTTAGTCTTTCTGGTCTTAGAACAAGGATATATCTTACCCATGGTTTCTCTTTTGAATACATAGATGGTCTTCAAGAGTGGTCCGGCGGCCTACTGGTTCTAGTATTGTATGGTCTATTTCTTAAAGGAACAGATAAAAACCAAAAAGAAAAGAAATTGAATAGAGAGATAAAGAATGAGGAGTAGACACTATTAATTCTAATTGACAAATCTCTCTTGATGATGTCTTATCACCAGTCATTCCTGCAAAGCCTACTGAAGTTCATCTGTACAATTGTTTGATAGGGATGGGATTCATTTGATACTACATATGCAGCTGAACTCTTAAGTTTAACTCTTCAAGCCTTGGGGAAGTTGGAGGAATCAGAAGAACTATTGGAAAGGTGAAACTTTAAACCAACAGCTATCTGTGTGTTCAATTGGATCATTGGTCACATTTAAATTTTTCTTAACTAACCTTTTCAATGGCTATAATATTTCTAGATGTGTTGCAGTCAGGAAAAAGATTCTGTCTGAAGATCATTTTCAGGTTTGGTCGTTGCCTCATACTAAGCTCTTTGGCTTATCTTAATTGGAAATAATTTTGTAAGCTAGATTCTTGAGTTACCAAATGAAAGTACTGTGACAAGCTCCCTTAAATGGTTATTCATCCATCTTTAAAATATGCTCCTTAAGATCACTTGTATTTTGAGTTTTCCACCTCAAGCATTTGTGGCAGTCTATGCAGATGATAGTGTGTAATGGGTGTGGGCCCAGCATCAGTGCGTGGTTACTGTAGCTTACACCTACATCAGCAGCCTTACCTCTAATTTTGTTGTTTCAGCATATTGTTATATTGGTTACCGAAGTAACTTTCACTTTCAGTAACTCTAAACTAGTGTATCACTCGTCCATCTCTGTGCTAATGGCAAGGAGCAAGAAAAGGGCAGCTAGCTCGAAATCTGTACTTGTTAGCACTTCCTCATCAACTGCTCCCTTGCATCACAAGCATGCATATATTCATAGGCACCAGTCACCACACACAACTCAAACGCTTGACTCTCCTTCACCACACACAGATGCTCTCCCTGATGCAACCAAAAGCTTAGCTACAAGATCTAAACAAAACTCAGGTGCAAGACCCCTTGCCATCTTGGCTCCATCGACCAACATGTGACCTCCAGAATAAAATGATTTCCTGCTCCTGCAATTGTGCTCACACTCTTTCTTCCTCAGTGATGATGCCATCTTCTTCAGGTTGGCGACTTCCTCCAGTCATAAATACTTGATGTTTTGGACAATGGCACAGTCTTCGAAGTATAGCTTTGACCACTATTTTCTATTCGAATTTATTTACAAAATGAGTACAATTTCTCTGCACACAAGGGGATGTGGACACCCAGCCTTTTGTCGTAGGATTGGTCACACGCATGCAGATTCATGCTGCAGTCAGCGTTGTCGTAGCTAATCAATAGATTGTTAGGCCTGAAAGTTTGCTAATCTTTTGGCTCTTCCCGGTAGGTAGGCTCCACTCATGTTATGATCCTAGGAATTAGGGGGGTAAACATCCGTCAGGAGGATAGCCGGGCGGCATCGACTGCTAGGGGAAGAATTAGAGCATAGATTGTGGAGACTTAGAATATTGGGGGAGATTTAGATTAATTCTTCTATTACTTGTCTTTATTCTGAATATTGCCTCTCCTTATATAGGGAGGGTGTTTACAATTCTAAACCGACTCCAAATCCTAACTTACTAAACTTATCTCCTATTGAATTGGAAACCAAATCAAATTTATCTTCTAACCAAATCAAACCCAACCCCTACCAAACTTTTCTCCTAAATAAATGGCTAGCACGATACAGCCTTAGCTTTCCTACCCACATCTCCCTCCTTGCGAGACAATCCCGTCACAAACCATGGCTGCATGCCTTTGAAGCCCCACGTCAACGAAGGGTTGCAGCGTCATCGTCCCGTCACAGGAGAGCACCGGATTGTCCAAATCCCATCGCCCACGCTGCTGCTAATGGTTATTGGCAGAGATTACTGTAGCACCACGACCGGTCTTGGTGGCGTCGCCCATGGGGATAGCAATGACAAAGCCAATGGTGGCGCTAGCAGAGAGCTCGACGGGTGGCGCAGTCACGCGAAGGATGGTCTCGGTGGCATCGCCCATGGGGATAGCGGCGGCGAGACCATCGGTGGCGCCAGTGTTGAGGGCGATTGGCGATGGAGAACGAGGTGGTATAATCGCACCGATGTGTTGTTCTCGGCACCGCTACCCATTGGGATAGCAACAACGACTAGTGAAGGCGCAACCAAGTCAAATGGTATGGTAGACAACGCCATTGTTGGCTCCAGTGGCGTTGCCCATATGGATGGCGATGGTGAAACCAAAACCAACGGCGGCGATGTAACTAAAGCCATGGGTTGGGATTACCTGTCTCTGATATCAGATGTTAGGATTCTAGGATCATTAGGGGGATAAACAGTTGTCAAGAGGATAGCCGAGCGGTATCGGCTGTTAGGGAAGGGACTAGAGCATAGATTGAGGAGACTTAGAATATTGAGGGATACTTAGATTAATTCTTTTCTTGCTTGCCTTTGTTCTGAATATCGCCTCCTTTTATAGGGAGGGTGATTACAATTCTAAACCAACTCTAAATCTTAACTTACTAAACTTATCTCCTACTGAATTGGAAACCAAATCAAACTTATCTCCTAACCAAATCAAATCCAACTCCTACCTAACTTATCTCCTAAATAAATGGAAAGCACGATACAACCCTATCTTTCCCGCACCTCTTGATCGAAAGGGTCCACAGAATCTTGATTGACAGCCACTACATACGGAGGGGCATTGACCAGCATATACTCCCTACAAGTTGCCATTCATACTCGCTATGAGTTTGGCTTCCCTATCCAACAGTTTTACGGGTAAATTTTTGGTAAATATGTTTGATTTTTTTTCGTTTTCTTCATTTGGAAACTTTTTTTGTTCATTTGAAAAAAATCTTGATAATTCTTTTGTTAAACTTTTGATATTATGGCCCACCGTACACAGCAACCAAAAAAAAAAAAAAGCTACAAGGGTCTACAGCATGTTTGCCATTCCGGCTAACTAGGTATGCGTACTACGCTGCAATGACTTTTGTGTATCCTTCCAACTTGCCTTTCTGCCAAGCCACTGAGGTGACCAGGCCTTTTTGCCTTGCTGACACACCACTATGGTGGGCAGGTACCCCACGTACCTCCCTAATTGCTGCAGTTATCTAGGTTACCCACTGAGTTTTCATGTCCACACGTCAGATACTCCATGTGTGGGCGCATGCCCCTACTCTCAAAGAGTATTTTTGTTACAAAACATAATAAAGTTGTGATATTATTAACCTACTTTTCAAGATAAACCTATACATGTAATTTTTCATGTTTTCAATCTAAATATTTTTCAAGATATCTATAGTCAAAATTTTATAAGTTTGACCGGAGCCTTTTCCAAAACATCATGTATTTGTGATTGGAGGGAGTATTATAAAACTTAATGTTCTGAATTGCATCCTATAGACCTTGGAAAGTGAGAAACATCAAGAATCATGTTTCTTGAAATTTTGTCTAGTACAATTTATCCAGGAACTTGAACCTGGTATTCACCAGTCAGCATGGGTCAAGTCCTGAACAACGTTTTAGAAACCCTGCTTAACATTTAAAGTAATTAGTTTTTGCATTGTATCTTTGGTTTATTTCTTATTGTCCCCTTTATTACAGGTAGCCGCTACATTGGTACACTTGGCAAGGTTAACACTGCACCAATTTACTAGTGATCTGAAGAAAATAAACAGTGATGTAGCTACATGTTACCTTGTTAGGGCAAAACAGCTCGTTGATGATTCAATCAGGTTTTTCATTCTGCTCCATTTTTTTATCTTCCAATATTTTGAATTATTGGTCTCCAATTTTCCATTATTTCATTCATAAGATTCAAGTAATTGTGGTTTCAATGTGATGTGGTTGTATTAAATCCAATTATTGGTATCCAATTTTCCATTATTTCATTCAGAAGATTCAAGTAGTTGTGTTTTCAATGTGATGTGGTTGTATTAAATCCAATGACTGCTCTAGTTCGACACTATAGCCAAGAAACTCCAGTGCCTTACAGTTTTGATGAGATTCTACAGGAAACACACTTGATAAACTTAGGCACAAATTCAGTTAGTCAGGCGATGCATTTACAGAATGAAGCTTCCTGATTACTTGTTTTTAGTTATGGATATCATAGCGGGCCAGTTGTTGATGACACTACTCTAGTCTGGATGCTATGAAACAAAACATGTGCGTGTGGTGACAACTGATATCTTTTATACTACTCCCTCCAGTCCAAAATAAGTGTCGTTTTGGGTTGCGTGCAATCAACTGTTTCAAACTTTGGCTACAAATTACTTTTTATGTATTGAATTTGGATACTTGAAACGACACGGATAGATTTTTCTCGAAAAATATTTCATAATAGCATACTTTTGTTATGTTTTTATCAATATATTACAACAAAAAGTAGTAGTCAAATTTGTATTTTAAGGACCGTGTCGATGTCCAAAACGACACTTGAGGGAGTAGTTTACTTCTAGATGATTGGTGCCAGTTTTCTAGTTAGACACTTTTGACTGTATCTAGTTAAATTATGATCATAGTTTAATCTAAACTGTTTTAGTAAAACTTCAATTCAAAATGCGATCTTTTTAAAAAAAATTGTATTGGTATTTTGTTTCCCATCTTCAACTGGAATTTCTGGTTACTGTCAGGATTTCAAACCCTGGCCATGAGGTCTATTTCACTGATGTTGGCTGTAATATTGCTGTCCCCTTGTGGCTATTTTTTCCATCATGTATAATCATTATTTAGGATTGCATATAAAGCCAAAATGGCATGTATTGAATTGCTCAAGTTGGATTGCTGATAACTGATAAGCCTTGAACATTTTATTCTTGTAGGATCACAGAAGGAATATTAAATTCTTCAAGTAAAGATCAGAACAAACTTAACAGCACATCTACTACAGATAGAGATAAGATTGCAGCAACCGCTGTTCTTGTATGTCACGTGTCACCCTGAGTTTTAGAGATCTATCTCTATTTTATTCTATTTCATTTGTTATGCATTCGCAACTCCTTTTCGTACCGTTATCAACTTGCGTCTCCTGTTTTCATTGTACTTAGTCAGCATGCACTGCACTTTGGGTATAATCAAATAGGAAGCCTCTTGCCGTGTCCAATGCAGGGATTAGAGAAAAAGAAGAGGCTAAAAGACTTGGGGAGGGGGGGTTACATCCGGGTCCAGTGGGAGGGGCTAGTAACAAAAGTTTGAGTCTGATTTTACTTGGTTCAAGTCCAACAAACAAATTGAAAGGCCTATAGCCTCACAGTTGACTAGAAACTCACCTAAGACACGTACACTAAACAGTGGCATTCTTTTTGCTGCAATGGCTTTTATTCTCCCTAATCTGCTAGCTAGAAATCTGCACACATCAAGGTTTATTGCTAACAATCTTCCCCTAATCCTTGTGTGTGGACTTAGAATTGATGTTGATCATTCCAATCCTAGCACGAAGCTCATGGAATCTGTCTCGCCCAAGTGCCTTTGCTTGAATGTTAGCCAGCTGGTCCTTAGTGCCGACGAAATCAGCACTAATCCTTCCATCTTCCCGGCACTCCCTGATGAAGTGGTAGCGTACATCGATGTGTTTGCTACATTCATGGAAGACAAGGTTTTGTATCAGCGCTAAGGCTGACTTGTTGTCAATCTTCAGCTCGACGGTGTTAGCGTCCCTCCCCTGAAGTCGTCGAGTAGTCGAGCCAATCACACCGCCTGTGTGGCTGCGGTAGTGGCAATAACATACTCCGCCTCACAGGACGAGAGTGCCACCACCTTTTGCCTGAGAGCGTGCCAACTCACCAAGCTGGTGCCGTAGAAGAACAAACCGCCGGATGTACTCCTTGTGTCAACATCGCCGGCAAGGTCGCTGTCAGTGTACCCGACAAGTCGTGCCTTCGCTGTCCTCCTGTAGTGGCAACCGAGACTTAACGTCCCAGCCACATAGCGCAGGATCCTCTTCATTGCCGCCATGTGTTCCTCCGTAGCCCGCTCCATGAAGCAACTCACGTACCCCACGCTGAAAGAGAGGTCCAGCCGCGTGTGGACAAGATAACGGAAGCTTCCAATGATCCTCCGGTACTGAGTGACGTCCACCTCCGCCGCCGTGCTGTCGTGGCTCAGCTTTAGCCGCTCCTTCATGGGGGTGTGCGCAGGGTTGCAGTCCTACATCCCCGCCATCTCTAGGATGCGCTTGGCGTAATGCGCCTGGCATAGCGTGATCCCGCTGCTACTCTGCTGCACCTCGATACCAAGGTAGAAATAGAGCAACCCAAGGTCGCACATCCTGAACCTCGCCTTCATCTTCTCCTTGAAGCGGTTGATCTCCGCCTCGGCTGATCCAGTGATGATCAAGTCATCCACATAGATCCCGAGGAGCAACAGCGAGTCGCCATGACCACGCTTGTACATCGCCGCCTCATGCGGGCTCTGCTCGAACCCGAGAGCTCGCAATGTCGTGTGCAACTTCTCGTTCCAAGCCCGCGGCGCTTGCCGCAGCCCGTAGAGTGCCTTCCTCAGGCGCAACACCTTCTGTTCTGCTCCGGCGATGATGAAGCCCGGCGGCTGTGCGACGTACACCTCCCCCAAATCGCCGTTGAAGAAAGCCGACTTCACATCCATGTGATGCACCGGCTAGCCATCTAGCGCAGCAACAGCTAGCAGCAACCGAACGGACTCAAGACGAGCAACGGGTGCGAATATCTCATCGAAGTCAATGCCTAGTTGCTGCACATAGCCCTTGGTGACGAGGCGAGCCTTGTGTTTGATCACTGCTCCTGCCTCGTTCTTCTTGAGCTTGAAGATCCACTTCAGCCCAATAGGTCGATGCCCATGAGGAAGCTCCACCAGCGACCATGTGTCGTTCTACTCGATGGAGTCCATCTCGCGCATGGCCGCTTGCCATGCTAGATCGTGCTCTGTTTCAGCGAAGGAGCGCAACTCTCCCTCCTCGCTGACCAGCAGCAGCCCCTCGCCATTGACGACGCAATTGGCAAGGCCTAGTGCCTCTCCCCCTCCAAGCACGTCGTCGATGCGGCGGTAATGGAGAGGGGAGGAGTCATGGTACGCATCCAGCCTGCCGGAGTCGTTTGGCGGAGGAGAGACGAACTCCAGGAGAGAGGCTGCAGCGGGAGAAGCCCCTGTGGGCGTGGTCCCTGCCCCTGCGGACATGAAGGGCGCGGATGCGCCGCCTGCAAGGGCCCGATGCCACTGTGGGCGCTGTTGATGTGCGGCCCACGGGCGGACCTGCGGGTGGGTTCGCCACGGAGGACGCCCCTACGGGCGTGGGCGACGAGATCGCCCCTGTGGGCGTCGACGTAGCAGGATAAACGCCTTCTGCGCTGCCTGCGGACGGAGCCAACGCGCCTGGGTGGATGTAGTTGACCACTGCCTCCACATGGAAGTCAGGTGTGGCTGTTCCACCATCTTGCAGCACTGCCTCCCAGTCCTAGCCGGCGTCCTCGTCAAAAACGACGTCGCGGGAGATGTGGACGCGCTAGGACCGGGGCTCGAGCATGCGGTACGCCTTGGAGCCATCCTCATAGCCGATGAAGACCATCGGGGTGCTGCAGTGGTTGAGCTTTCGTGGGCCTGGTCGTGTATCCTTTACATAACCAAGACACCCAAATGTACACAAGTAGCTTACCGTCGGCTTGCGCCCGTGCCACGCCTCAAATGGCGTCTCGCCGTCAAGACTCTTCGTCGGCGCCTGGTTGAGGAGGTTGACAGCTGTGGTCACAGCCTCCCCCAAAATTCAGCGAGCATCTTCCGCTGTTTCAGGAGGGCGCGTGCGGTGGCGAGGATGGTCTGGTTCCTCCTCTCCACCACGCCGTTTTGCTGCGGCGTGTACGGCGCGGAGAAGTGCCGCTGCACGCCGTGGTCCTCGCAGTGGCGCGCGAATTCAACGGAGGTGAACTCGCCGCCATTGTCCGTGCGTAGAACACGGAGCTTGTGACCTGTAGCATCACTTTTTGCTGTGAGAGGCGACAACCACATGTAGCGGCTGGCGTCATCTACCAACAGCAAAAAATAGCGACGCCCGCCTGGCGTCGCCAGCGTGATGGGGCCATAGAGGTCGCCGTGGACGAGGTCTAGAACGCCCTATGCGCGGTACTTCGCGTTTGCTGGGAACGGGGCTTGGCGATGCTTCGTCATGACGCAGGTGTCGCAGAGCTGCTCCACGTGTTCTAGTTGCGGAAGACCACGCACCATGTCCTTGCGGCCAAGCTGGTGCAGTGCGTCGAAGCTGATGTGGCCGTAGCGGGCGTGCCAATGCCACGAGTTGTCGTCGTGCTGCACTGCGAGACAGATGCGGCGCGCGACGTTGAGGCGTAGGATATAGAGCCGGTTCCGCCCACGGTTCACCTTGGCGATGAGATGGTGCCGGCGATCCCAGATGCGCAGCACGCCATCCTCGATCAGCACCTTCGAGCCACACTCATCGAGTTGGCTGACGCTGATGATGCTGTTCTTCAACCGCGGGATGAAGTAGATGTCGGAGAGCACCTTGTGCTCGCCGTTCTTCTCGGCGAACAGCACCGTGCCGCAGCCGTGGATCTCGACGAGTGATCCGTCGCCGAACCGTACGGTTCCCTGTACCGCGTGATCAAGCTTGGCGAAGACGTCACTGCGACCCGTCATGTGGCTGGTGGTGCCGGTGTCGAGGTACCAGCCCTCCTGGAGTTCACCGGCGTCCGCCTCGTCGAGGAACGCCTGCGCTCGTAGTTCATCGAGGTGGACTGTTGTCGACACCGACACGGTGTCGTCGTTCAGCGCGCAGACCTGCGCCATCAGTAGCGCAGGCTCGTAGTCCTCTTGCACGAGGTGCGCCTGACCTCGCTTGGGCTGGTGGCAATCACGAGCCCAGTGATCGGTACGCCTGCAATTGCGGCAGGTGTCATGGTCGTCGTTATGGGCAGCGTTCTTACCATCAGCCGCGCCCTTCTTGCGCAAGCCACGAGAGCGGCGATTTTTGTCGTCGCATTTGGTAGACCATGACCCCCCTCGCTAGCTCGCCTTTCCTTCTGGCGCGCAAGCCACTGCTCCTCTGTGAGCAGCAGCTTGCCATCGAATATATCGATGGCAGCACCTGGTCCGGGTCGAGGCGGTCCTCCGCCGCCATGGGCCGTCCCGTGACCTCCTGATCGTCAGCGTTGAGATGTCGAGGAGCGTCTCGATGGAGAGCGCGATCTGCGCGAACTTGGATGGGACAACCCGCAGGTACATGGCCACGACCTTGGCGTCGTCGACCGGATCACCGAGTACCTCCAGCTGGTGGACGATCCCGATGAGGCGCATGGCGAAGTCGTCAATTGACTCGCCGTCGTGGAAGGAGATCGCCTCGTAGTCCTTTCTCACCTTCTGGGCAGTCATCTTGCGAGAGCGCTCGGAGCCGACGCGCATCGTCTTGATCGCGTTCCAGGCCTCCTTCGCCGTCTTCTTCGCAAGGGAGGTGACCATCTCCGGCGGGACTGCGCGAAAGATGGCCTCCATTGCCAACCTGTCGTTGACCCTGTCCACGCCGCTCTTGTCCACGGCCTTCCAGAGGCCACGGGCTTCAAGCATCACCTCCATTATCACCGACCACTCGGCGTAGTTGTGCTTGGTGAGCAGCGGGTACGCGCCTCCGACATCTCTCACCACGCGCTGTACCACAGGCGTAGGAGCTGCAGAAGGGCCATCTTCACCGGCCATGACACCCTACTGATACCAATTGAAAGGCCTACAGCCTCACAGGTAGCCCAGGAACTCACCCAAGACACGTATACTAGCAGTGGTATTTTTGGTGCTGCAATGGTTTTTATTCTCCCTAATCTGCTAGCTAGAAATCTGCACACATCAAGGTTTATTGTTAACAGAAAGAAATGAAATGGTCCCACCTGTGAAATAGAGTGAGAGAATGCGAAACAGAGAGGGATAGAAAGCACTGGATTTTTATTTAGTTGTGGGTCCTAGTTTTTAGTTTTTTTTTTTTACTTTTTTTGGTGGGAGGGGGTATGTTAGATATACATATATATAGCCTTTGTGTAATATCCCCATGTTATAAGAGGGTTCTTACATATTGCCACCTGTACATGTATATATATTGATCTATGGTTTTCAGGGAATACAAGTTGCTATTCCTAACATGATATTAGAGCTATGGTTTTCCTTGGACGCTGCAACTTGTCTTGATCCAACCGCCGCTCCCTCTCTTCGATATGTTATTGTTCATCTTCGTCACAAATCGGCTCCAGTTCATCTGCCGGCTGCTTCTGCCTAGTACAACTGCCCTCCACGTCGTCCTACCGCCACGGGGCCCGATCCGGTTGTCGTCGGGCTGACCCTTGCTCTGCCCCCCCGCCTTATCCTCCTGATCCGGCCACCTACCAACCGACCGCCTCCCGATTCGATCACTGTAGGGCCGACCCGTGCCACCCCGCAGTGCTCTGGCCGCCCCGCAGTGCATTGACCAGTCGGTCGCCTGCATGAGTCACAGTCGAGGACGCTAACTTCTATGCTGATCAAGGGCTTTGTTCTATATAAAAAGAAAAATTGCAACAGTTGCTGCTCTTCTTTGCACTCTCGTCGAGCGCTGCTCGCTTGCGCCCTCGCTGTTGCTCACAGCTACTTTTGCACTCTTGCTGTCGCCCCCCGCTATTTCTTTGTGCTCTTGCCGTCGCTCGTCCTTTCTTCAAGATGTCGTTGGGCACCGTTTCAGTTTCTTGGTGCTTGGTGATTTTGATGGTGCCAATTGCCGGGATTTTGTGCTGTATATGCACATTCACATGTGTGGGCTTCGTCTTTGGTATGTTCTCTCTGGCGACGTCGCTTGTCCACCTACTCTTGATCTTCCAATGGAGCCTTGCAGCCCTTTGCAGACCAAGGAGACAAAGTAGCTATTGAAGCCGCCACCGCTGCCTATGACAAGACTGTCTCCGCTTACCAAGAAGTTTTGGAGCTGTACCGTAATAAGTTGTCTGGTTGTGCTCAGTGGATGGATAATGATGCTCATCCAACGTCTATTCTGGTTGCTAGTGTAGAGCCTGGGTTTTCTTCTGAGATTGTTGAGTTCTCTACTGCTTTTCAGATGTGGACTCATCTTCGTCAGAACTATGAGCCTTTTGGGGATGCTCTGCACCTGTCTGTTGTTCGCCAAGGGCAGTCTCTTCAGCAGGGCAATGCCACCGTTGTTGTGTTCTATGCTCAGATGTTAGCTGTGTGGTGTCAGTTGGACTCTCTTTCTGTTGCTGGTTACCGCTCATGTCAGTGCTTCTTGGATTTGCGTGTTGAATGGGATCTTTTGTCTTTACGAGTTCTTGACTCGCCTTTGTCCTGAGTTTGAGTTGTGTCATGCTCAGCTGCTTACACATCATCCTCGTGTCACTTGTGGAGGCCCGTACGAAGTTGCGCTCGGAGGAGACTCGTCTGCGTGGTTCTGGCTTGCTGCCACTTCCCTCAATGTTTGCTGCTCATCCACTTGTTGCATCTTCGTCTTCGTCTACACTGCCGCTTGCTTCTCTTGCGACTCCTTCACCTTCCGTGGCTTCTTCAGGTGGTGGTGTTCACCTTCGTTGCACCTACTGCAGCAAAGAGGGCCATATTGAGGCGAACTGCTACCGAAAGAAGCATCTTCCATGTCCCTCTAGTGCTTCTACCCCGACTACCTCTTCAACCGATACTCAGTAGGAGATTGAAAAAGTCAATGATAAATGACCACACATATCTCTATCAGATAACATGGTGCAACCACTTCATCTCTTTTACAGTATTAATGTAGAGTTTTGAAATACTTGTTAGTAGAGTTTTGAAATACTATAACAAGTACACTTTTGATTTCCTAAATGGACTTACATTGTGAAACAGCGATTCCTTGGAGAAATATCTTGAAACAGAGGGAGTAATTCCTAGATACTCCAATATGAAGTGGATAAAAAATTATTCACTAGAGTCATTATCTTGTGGATAATTTGATTGTACCTCTGATTCGTACTAATAAAGTAGTATATAAATAAATGATGCCAAATGTAGTGGATTTGTGGAACCATGGTTTCCATAAATGAAGAGGTAACGACTTCCTTCGGTAGTGTCCTGCATGGCGTGACCAATTGGGAGAAGTGACTGGAAGAGAATTTGACTTGTGGGTGCCTTCTGTTCCAAATTAAGTTGTGTGGGGGAAGTGAAATCAGGGGTGAGTTATATGGGGTATTTAGATTTTCCCAAACATAAAACTGGGAGGAGAAAGATTTAGTGCACAATTTTGCAAGGGCATGGGGCCAAAGATGAGTAGTTATATCCCATGCACTTAATATGTTTACTCCTGAAAAATAAAAACGAGAATGTATAATGGAAATATACATCATGGTGCTTTTTGTTTGTGTTATCTATTTTCACCTTTTTCTTTCTTTTGGGGACCTTTCCTTGAGCCTTTCTGGACACAGCAGGATAGTATTTATTCAATCTAGTCAGAGCCATTGGAATTTGATCTATTAGAAGTTCGCTAACGTCTTTTAACCAGATGTATTTATTTTCTTTTTGTATTATGTAGGTTTTTATTCGATAATACTGTGTATTATGCATGTAGTTGCAAGCACTTGATGTTGTTGGACTTATTGAAATCGGAATGAAGCATATGCTGGCGCCAGGGGTAATTTTCTATTTGTACACTTCATTTATGCATTGACAACTATTGGATTATCTGTTACTCCATTTTATTGGTATGTTTCTAATATAGCATGTTCTCTTTAGTAATTGGTACTCTTGCTAAGGCTTCCACTGGAACATATGAAGCACGGGTCCTTCAAAATTGATGCTGTATCCGTATCAGACACATGTCGGCTATTTATATGGCCCGGCACAAATCTCATAAATGTCAGATATACCACATCGCGAATCCATTTTAAAAATATGTTTGGAAAGGTCTGGCCTGAAGCATGTTGATTGTACTTAGTTATTATTAACTACATTCTTATGAACTTGACTAGATATATATGTTTGCTCATTTAACTATTGTTGTATTAATACATGTCAAAATAATCAGAAAAAATAATCGGGTTTTGAAGTTACCGTTATTCTCCATAGAATGGAACAATATTCTTTAGAACTTGTTTCCGTGGTGCTTAAATCCTCATTTGAAACAGGGAATTGGTAGTGATGAAGCTTATAAATTGACCGTTTTCCCTCAATTTCAGGAGCAAGATTATAGACCTATTGAACAAGCTCTGGATAAGTGTATTTCACTTTACAAAGAGGTACGTATTAGACTCATTTTCACCTTCCCCCTAGTTGTAGAATATGTATAAAATGAAAGACAGCATGCTTGACATGCTTATTTGGATCAGCTGTCAGCACGAGTTTTATAGTTAAACGACCGCTTTAACATGGCATTTATTCTTGCAGCCTCATACACGGAGGTTAGTGTCAAAGGCTGTCAAGCAGGACTATCTGAAGTGCCTGAGGAGACTCATCAGTATAGTTCAGGACAATTTTTGCATGCCGCAGACGATGAAGCTGCAGGAGTTGCTTGGTGAAGCTCAACAAATAATAGAAGAGTTAGCAGAAGAAAGTAACAGGAAGTAGTAATTCATGACACGTGGGACAGCCATGTTATACACAATCTTTTACGGCCTTTAGGAAAATTAGATTGGACGCCAGCATCCATGCTTGACTTTTTGCTGATATATTATACTCCATTTCTTTTTACAGGGTGTATTAGAATTTGATTAAGTCTTTCGAAGTATATTTTGATTATTAATTTCTCTTACAATATATTATCAATTGATACGGAACCAATATCTTATTAAAATATATGTGAAATACTAATTTATTAATACATCTTTTATATACTAAATATGCACATAATTTGACTAATTGTTAGTTAAATTTTATAAAATTTTACTTTTTTGAATCATAATACGCAGACATCGCAGATAGGGCTGCTGTCGAGGATGGCCCGCAAGTTGAGCATGTAATTCTGCATGCTCGGCATGCATAATCTTGTGCGAGGCTGGGAGGTGACCTTCCAAAATCCGTAGGGGCGCGTCCGCTTGTTCCGAGGCCCAAATGACGAGGTGAAACCTCTTCTTTCCCGTGCCGAGGTGAACCAACTTTATTAAGTTGTGGTGACGTCCGGCGGTGTTAGACATTAAGCACGGCAGATAGAACCTAAGACACGATTTTTACATGTTGGAAAAAATCATTAGTGTTAATCGGTAATCTTCACTATATGAGAAGTAATGTACCACATAAAAATTACAATGAGTGTCCAACTTGTTGTGTGGCTTTCAAGATATATACAGGGGTGGACAACAATGACTACTCTAATTCTAAAATGTGGGCTATTCTATTTGTGGTCTAACTAAAATTCAGATCACAATCCAACAAATACTATCTTAAGACGAATTTCATCTTATAACAAATGAAGAATCATCAATAAATTCTCTTCAATAATAAATATCACCAGCGCTAAAAGTCTCTGCACTTAAACTGTAACACCAACTAATCTTGAGCAAAGCGCAAATTTAGTAACATGAACTAGCTTTGTCATCATATCAGCGTATTATCATGAGTGCTTATCTTGCATACTTTAATGTGTTTCGCGGATTCGAAACGTCTCGCGCTCGAATTGTATTTGAAACCGTGTATGTAATATTACGGGCGTGCCAGTATACAGAGTATACAAGAGACAGGAGACGATGTAATAAAATTGTAAACTTTATTCATTCATATTGAATTCATAAAGTACATATTTCGATTATAAAGTTTTACTCCACAACGCACACGCTGTCTGACTATCTTCATGATCTGGCGATTGCTTTGTCTTGGTTCCCGTGGCCTCGTGAGGCTCTTCGGTTAATTATGCCCGTCTTCAGGCTACCTCCGATTAAGTGCGCTGGCGGTCGTCATACCGAGATCGTCTCCGAGTCTGCAAGGCTGTAGTCACACGTAACAAAGACCAAGCAAAGTAAGCGTTAGAAATCAAAAGCAGTAAAGAACGGGATCACAGTCTAGCATAAGCTTTTTTGGACTGTTTATATATCCCGGGTCATCATTGGCCACATAGGCCTCAGAATTGTGTTTTTATGAAGAGGTGAGCTAGGAGCATGGCACGACGCGTAGTTTCGACCGAAAGCAGCAGCATGGCCAGAACTGGGAGCTCCGATGCCGTGCTTGACTCACTAGCTCCTCTTTGGGCCTCAGACTTGTCCTCATCGACCATCTCCGAAGGCAACACACCACAAAGGCGAACGCCACAAAGGCGAGGGTGATCACTGTTTGAGCCACGCAGGTTCCTATCGCAATGACACATATATTTTCTGTGATCAGAATGATTGGACAACCACTCAGGCAAAGGAGCCACAAAGGCACTATGCCACAGAGGCAGGGTGATCACAAACAGCCCCCCTCTCTAATAGGCGACGGAGAGAATATTTTTTTATCGCTGACCATCAATGATACAGGCCCAGCCTTAACCATCATCAACTGACAACAGCAAGAATTGTGATGTAGTGAGAAGATAGTCAACATAAGTATTTGATCACCAAAGCAATAGGTAACCAGCAAGCCAACATGTTCCAGTCACAGAACAGCCAGCAACCAAGGGAGATCAACACTACCATCACCACAGGACCAATAACAGCAGCGTAAGGGCTCAATATAGAGTGAGCCACAAACAACTTTATCCTTGCCAAGAATATGATATCAAGCAGTCATATAACATTATCAGGCAGCCAACAATGATGATGCCTCAACCACCAGCGATGCCAACATACATGCTCACAGCAACTACGGTTGGCAACAGAAAGACGAGCAACAGTAGCACAGGCCGGCGGCAACAGAGATTCCGCACGACACAATGGCCAGGCTATCACGACTCGCAGCCAGAGCCCGATCTTCACTAGCACATGGCCGGAGTACGAAACTTCGATGGCGCACGACTGGAACTCGGAGCTTCTTACAGCGCACGGTCTGATCTCAGTATCCACGGCACAAAGGTCGGTCATCACAGAGATGCAGCATCAGCGGCATAACACATCACAAATAGAGAGAATGCGGCAGCCGGTCTAAACAGCAAGAGATCCACGGCACGATGGCAGCACTGTCAGAGGCTCGCCGACTTGTCCATGGCCAGGGGTCAACTGAGCATGGTGTGGCACCGGCCGGCCTCCATGTCACAACAACAATCATCTAGAGCATGAGCATGATCGCAAAGAGCACCACAACACGAAGGATGGGGAGAAGTGTAAGCAGAACATAACGATGAGCGTACACGGCACGATGGTCGGCCAGCATCACATACCATCACCATCAGACCTGGACTGGGGAATTAGAAGGAGGGGATCATAGCCAGGACTCACCTCGGAGGACGGCGGCACAGACAGAGCTAAAACCCATGGCAGGGTCGGCGGTGCGTCCAGGAAGTGGCAATGGTGATTTGTTGATGCAGTAGAGCCTCCGGCCAACAACCTCTCATCCTCCCCTCGGGCACCCCCCTCCATGCACCTTATATAGGCACAGCACGGGTTCCGTCGCGAGGAGATAAGCTCGAAACGTCTAGGATTTGGGGAAAGAGATAGAGTCCGGGCAGTTAGGATTTGGGGAAAATCTGGAGACCGATTTACATCCACCCAAATCCACTCAAAACGCACGGGATAGAGATGGAGGGGAGGGAGGCAACTCGGTTTTGAGGCTACTGCCGTGGCGTGCAGGGTGGCAGCGCACTTGGGAGCTCGGTTTTGATCGATGTGGAGGCGGCTCGGCTTGGTGCGGCGCGAGCGAGAACAGGCATGAGGAGGAGGCTCAGGGAAGGGGCGCCAGCTCGATTTGGTGGTGCACGTAGGAGAGGGGCGAGCGCGGGGAGTGGACGGCGCAAGAGCGTGCGGGCGGCGCGGCGCGGGAGAGCGGCGGCCTAGGTGGCGGCGCGCTCGGTGGGGAAGAGGAACAGGAGGCTAGGCGTGTGGATAAGAGAGAGAGGAGGGGAGGAGAAGCCGGGCTGGCCTGGACCAAGAGGAAAAAGGGAAGGAGGAAAGGGGCCGGGCCGGCCGAAAGGCAAAAGGCCGCCCGGCCCTCTTCCTCTTCTTCTTTTTTTTCTTTTTCTTTGCTTTTTATGTATACGCATAAGTATATGGGAGATTGCGTATATGCATGGCAAAATACCATCGTACAAATGCCCCCCACCAAATTAAGCCCGCGCGAGGAAAAGCGCGGGGCTTGACTTGGTGCACATGAATTTGATGAAATAAAACAGTTGTCGAGTATCACCTCGGAACCTTTCACTGCGTCCGCTTTGCAGAGCTAGCCAGTGATGATCATTGTTTTTGGACTTGTGGCGGATAGATGCACCACTCCTCAAAGAAAATATATCAACTCTGCTGCGGCCTTGGGAGGCGTCAGCCAGTATCGTTGACAAGGATTTGACTCTGCTGCGACCTCGGGAGGTGCCAGCCAGCGTTGTCATGAAGGACGAAAGACTCCACTGCGACCTTGGGAGGTGCCAGCCAATGAAGAACCTCTTGAAAGATTCTATCAACTCTATTGCGACCATGTAATGGCCATGGTGCCAGCCAATAGGGTTGAAGGGTTTTACAGTTCCGCGTGAACCACCCTGGCATGCTTCACTGCTCACGATAATCCTCAGTTGCGACGAAACTCGGCGCCACTCCTGAGGGGATCCTCGATTCCACTTGACCTTGGGAGGTGCCAGTCAGTGTTGTCGAAGAATAGATAAAGACTCCACTACGACCTTGGGAGGTGCCAGCCAGTGAAGGCATAGAATGATTAAAGACTCCACTGCGACCTTGGGAGGTGCCAGCCAGTGAAGGTATAAAATGAGTAAATACTCCACTGCGACCTTGGGAGGTGCCAGTTAGTGAAGACAAAGACTTCGCAGATCCATAAATGCAAAACTAGCGTACTTCTCTACTTCATCAAGCTGCAATAGCTATGAGAAAATGGTTAAATGATAATAAAAAAGGGAAAATGCATCTAACAACCTTGTTTGATTCATTTGATGCTTTGAAATATGGGTTTTTCTTGTGTCACCGAGCTATGAGGTGACCCCAAGATACATCCACAAGAGACTCTTTCCTTAGGAGACAACAAAGAGTCATGACAGTTGCATTTAATTGTACGACACGTCAGTGTAGTGTGGAGAACACATGTTTGAAAGTACTTCTGAACACGGTGGGGGTTCCCCAAAACTGCCTCCTCGACTAGAGCAAGCTAACAACCTCGTACTCCCTGGAGGTTGTATTTGTGAATGGCATGGATCAAAGATGGGTAGAAAGCAAGATGTAGCATTGTTGCCTCCATTTTCTGCGAGGGTGGTGAATGATGGTCACTCGCCGGCATTCGCAGTCTTCATGCCACCCATTGATGGTGACTCTCTTGCACTTTGATGTTTCTTCTCCCTTAAATTTGGGATGAATTTGACCGGATGACACATTCGATTGGATGTTTTGATCATTGGTTGAACTTCATTGGGTCTTTGTATTTGCTTGAACTTGAACTTGATCTTGGGAATGCGAATGCCTTTGAGATTCCACCATCCACGCTCTGTGGTACTAAACCTCGCGGGAAACTTTTGGTGTAATAAGGCCCTTGTTTTGATCACGCTGGGATGGCAAGAAGCTGCACACATACCCACGACTTGTGTCGGGAAGGTAGCCCTCTCTTGCTCTTTTTCTGTAGTCATCCCCGGGTGAACTTATGCTGGGGTGGAAGAGTATAGGATTAACAACGGTTAGTCACTTCAGAGGCAGAATGAGTCAGCCTTGATGCCCGAGCGTAGACAGAGGAACATGTGTCTTTCGTGCAGTGTGTGTTTATTATCTCAGCTTAAAACTGCCATGACACTTTGTACATCTCTGGAGGCGAGTCATGCAAGTAGCCATACCCTGGGATCGCAACCCGACGACGGGTAGAAAGGCCATGATCACTGTTGGGTGGATCGACACCCTTTATTTTGCAAAAACTTATACCGAGCCTCGGAGTTCTCCCTTTTCAATGTTGATCCAAGGGGAACGGAGGACGACTTTAAGCGAAATACTTTTTAAGAAAGCGACCATTAATAGGGGGCATTGGATGAAATCCCTCCTGGTTGATGAGTTGGTAGGCACCTCCGTCGTAGACTTGTTCTACAACATAAGGCCCTTCCCATTTTGGCTCAAATTTACCTTTGCTTTTGCCAGTGAGTATAATCGGACGCCTCAAAACGAGTACTAGCTTGCCCTTCCTGAATACGCGAGGTTTGACAAGCTTGTCATACGCTCGGATCATGTTTTGTCGATAGAATTGTAAATTTTGGAGAGCGTTGAGGCGCTCTTCTTCAAGGGCGTCCAGTTCTTGGAGCCGAAGGTGAACTTTTTCGTCTTGTGTGATTTCATTGTGTATGGCAATCCGAAGAGCAGGAAGCTCCAGCTCTAGTGGCAAAACAGCCTCCGTACCGAAGACAAGTGAGTAGGGCGTCGATTGTGTGGGGGTACGGATGGTGACCCGATACACCCATAATGCTTCGAAGAGACAGTCATGCCAATCCCTCTTGTTTTTTGTGACTGTCTTTTTCAGAATGGCCACGAGGGTCTTATTAAAAGCTTCAGCCAAGCCGTTGGCCTGAGGGTAATACCCTGTGGAATAGTTCCATTGAATCTTGTATTTTTCAGCAAACTTATAGATCTTACTTGACTTGAAAGACAGTCCGTTGTCAGAGGTGATGCGATGAGGAACTCCAAAACGGTATATGATGTTACGCTCGTGGAAGTTGATGACATTGTCGGATTTCACCTCCCTCAAGGGAACTGCTTCTGCCCACCTGGAGAAGTAATCAGTGGTGGCAAGAATGAATTGCTGCCCTCTAGAAGAGGGGGGCTCAAATTTTCCAATTATGTTGATACCCCAGGCGTCAAAAGGCCAAGAGGGTATAGTCGGGTGTAACGGAACTGGGGGACGATGCTTGAAGTCCCCGTGTATCTGGCAGTCATAGCAAGATCGTGCCACTTGAATGCAATCGGTCATCATACCGGGCTAATAGCCTCCTGAAAGCTTTAGGCTATGGTACATCTTTGTCCCGCTCTGATGTCCACCACAAACACCTGCATGTACCTCTTTTAGGGCTTTATCTGCCTCGCTTCGGGACATGCATCGAAGAGGCATCTCATGCCCATAAGAGTGTCGATACAAGACTCCCGCTTTGTATATGTATGAGGGGAGTCGCCTTTGTAATTGACGTCTTGCGACGGGGTCACTTGATAGACCGCCGTGCTTAAAATAATCTAAGAAAGGCTTGCGCCAATCTCGTTTATCAACTTCGGTAGTCAACACGGTGTTCACTTCGTGATCTTCGGGGATGAGCTCGAGTACGGCTGGTAGAAGCCATCTTTCTTCAACCTTCACTTCCGCTTGCCCATCAGGTAACACGAAGGCTGCGGCTAGCTTTGCAAGAGCATCCGCTGAAGCGTTCTTGCTTCGAGGGACGTGTCTAATTTGTATGAGTTCAAATTTCTCCATGAGTTTGTGAGTGGCTTCCCAATATGGAACCAACTCAGGTTTGTGCACTTCATAGACTCCATTAACCTGTCTCATAATGAGCTGAGAATCTCCGTACGCGTGAAGAATATGTATCTCCATGGATAGTGCGAGAAGAAGCCCAAAGATGAGGGCCTCGTACTCGGCTTCATTATTGGAACATTCCTCCTTAAGCAAGGAAAAGGAATGGTATAAAGTTTCTCCTTTGGGACTTTTGAACACTATCCATCATTAACAATGCCCATTTTCCGACCCTGCCTACAGGGTGGGTTGATTAAGGACGTATTTTACGGGGTCCGCTCTTGCAATGAGATGTACCTCATGTGCTAGCAAGTAGTGTCGCAGCTTCTTGAGCACAAACATTAGTGCTAAACAAAGTTTTTCAATGGGGGAGTAATTACATTCAGCTCCCACCATGGTTCTACTCAAGTAGTAGTATGCAACTTCTTTTCCTTCGTCATTAATCTGCCCAAGAAGGGCACCGACGGAAGCGTGTTGTGCTACGATGTATAAAATGAGAGGCCGCCCTTTGATGGGGGCTATCAGCACCGGTGGATGAAGCAAATATTGCTTAATGCTGTCGAATGCATTTTTGGCATTGCTCGTCCCAAATGAACGACGCACCTTTCTTCATGAGTTTGGAGAAGGGTTGAATTCGCCCGGACAGATTAGAGATAAAGCGTCTTATGTACGCTAGTTTTCCTTGCAAAGACTTGAGTTCTTTTAAATTTTTCGGTGGAGGCATCTTGAGGATCGTCGTTATCTTCTTAGGCTCGATTTCAATGCCTCGGTAGCAAATGATGAAGCCTAGGAAAACGCCGGATTGCACGGCGAAGGCACTTTTGAGCGGGTTCATCTTGAGTTGGTACTTACGCAGTCTCTCAAATACAACACACAAATCTTCTTGATGACGCTCACGCTCTCGAGTCTTGACCACCAAGTCATCGATGTAGCATTCTACGGACTGGTGGATGAGGTCATCAAAGATGACTATCATAGCGCGCTGGTATGTAGCACCTGCATTTTTCAAACCAAAGGGCATTACTGTATAGTAAAAATTACCCTTCGGGTTCCTGAATGCTGTGTCGATGGCGTCGTGTGGATCCATATTGATTTGGTTATAGCCAGAGAACCCGTCCATGAAATAGAGGGCTCCAAAACCTGTAGTAGAATCGATCACTAACTCGGTGATCGGAATAGGGAAGTCGTCTTTCGGGCAAGTGCGATTCAGGTCACGGAAGTCTACACAAACCCGAACTTGCTCGTTCTTCTTCATTACCGGAACAATATTAGCGAGCCATCGAGGATATTGCACCTCTTTGATGAATCCCGCTTTAATCAACTTATCGACTTCGGCAATAATGTCATCTTGTAATTCCAGGCGAAAATGCCGCAGATGTTGTTTAATGGGACAAAATTGCGGATCTATCGCTAGTTTATGAGTAACAACACATGGGTCAAGACCCGGCATTTCTTTATACGACCATGCGAAATAGTCTCGATATTTCATTAAAAATTGCTTATAATCTTCGCGCTCTTTGGGTGAGAGCATAGCACTTACAAAAGTGGGGCGAGGATCATCCTCACTCCCGAGATTAATCTCTACAAGCTCATCTACAGTTTGCTGCCTGCCGTCCTCCAACTGGTAAGGAGCCGGGGCAGCATTGAGGATTTCTCCATGCTGAACTGGCGTCGCTTCATGTATCTTAGCCAAGAGGTATTACTCGTCTCTCAAGCCATGTCGCACGTTTGCAGCAGCGTAGAACGATCGGGGCTGATTGGGGACTTCATATATCTCGATCAAGTCCTCTTCATCGGATGGCATTTCTTCATCATCCTCGTGCCCCCAGTCTTCACCTGCACAAGTAGTATTACACATAAGAAATTCGGAATCATCTTCATACTCTTCATCGCTCTCACACGAGGCGAAGGGACGGTAGCCGAGTCCGTACCTAGTACGAGGGAGACAACCCTTTTTCACGAGTCGTTCTGACTGGCTCCACCATTCTTCACACATGTTGGGCGGAGATGGTAATCGTTGATTCCTTCGGAGCTTTATTCCGGACCTCTTGAGTAAGGGGACCATGCTTGGTTCCACCCTCAAAGTCCCAATGATCTCCTCCTTATCCGATTCAGTATCTAGAAAATTCAACACAAGGTTACAACACTGAGTATGTGGAACCTTATAGAAAAGGGTCGGGCTTATGTATCCTTGAGGATCAGGAACAGCCCAGACTTCTAATGGTGTAGCAACTAAAGTGTAAAGTGATGGAAGCGGAAGAAGAGGGGAGCTCGGGGCCACCTTCTCTATTTTGGCGACTATCTTCTTCACTCTCCCCTCTTTATGCTTAGGGGATGTAGATGTGGCCGCTTTATTAGTCACCTGAAGTGTTTGCGCAACGGTTGGAGGGGCATCTATTGAGCCCTCATGAGCTGTCATAAGAGGTTTTTCTGTATTAGCATTATACTCAAAAAGTATCGGGGAAGGTGTATTCCCCTCAACTTTAACAGAAGGCACCTCTATCCAGGGCCTAGCTTCTGACCTTGTCAGGGTAGTAGTCATTGATGACGCTGACGAAGAGGCCTCCAAGTTCCCCAAGATTAAGGGTGTCGTGGAGGTGGGCGATGCGGAGTTCCAACTCCAGAACATGCCTGAATTGTCCTCTTTGATTGCCCCCGGTCCTTGTTGTCATCGAGACACGGGAGCATACGATCGAGGCTTTCCTCGGTCCCTACTGCCACAAATGCGAGGGAAAGAGCCTCGTTGTCTTGAGCATGGTGTGATTAGGAACTCCATCTCGGAACTGGAGGATGTTGGGTCGGGTGTGATCATCACATCCACTTCTAGGGTCGAGCGACCCAAACGCTCTTCTTCACCGGCGCTAGGGAAGAAGTACTTAGCATCTGCATGGTGCACTTCTTGCACCGTGTACGGGGACAAATTACCGATGATTCGGTGTTGTTCTCCTTTATTATCTACGAACTTGAAGCATTGGTGCAACGTAGAGGGAACAACCTGGTATTTTTGTATCCAAGGTCTACCCAATAGCGCCGAATATGACGTCACAAACTCGATGACGAAGAACTTCACCTTAAAGCTGAAGGTGGACATTTGTAACCTCACAGTGATGGAGCCCAACGCCTTGCTCCCATTGCTGTCATAGCCACATATGACCATGCTGGTTGGCTCGAGATCATCCATCGTATACCCAGCTCGTGTCAAACTGCGAATAGGTAGAAGGTTGACTGCCGAGCCAGGGTCTATGAGCACACGACGAAGATGTACGCTCCCAATGTTGCCTTCAATGTATAGTGGTCGATTATGATTACTCGTCTCAACCATCTTGTCTTCCTTGGAGAATGAAATTTTGTTGGCTTCAGCAAGAGTGCTAAGGAGCCGGTCTTTGGCCATAGTCGTCTCGTATATGTGAGGAGTCTGTAGAGCCTTGATTAAGGCCTCTCGCAAGTCTGGCATTAATGTCAGTGCGTCATAGACGCTCAATAGCACTGGAATGCGCTTTAAATGGGCAATGACGTTATATTCTATGTCGTCCTCTTTAGCCTGCACCTTTGATGATGATGGCTTGGATTCCTAAATGGGGAGCTTTGAGCGTTGCAACCCATCGGTTTTGTTAGCGTGAGGCTGTCGAGGCTTCACTGGCTCGGGAAGTTCTCTACTGTTTCTCAGATTCATATTTACTTCTTCAATCTCTCTCTCTCTTTGGCGGATGTAGCCTCCGCCTCGAGGGCTTTACGTTCCTCGGGAGTAATAGCGACTCCTGAATTTGAGTCATCATCATCTTCACTTGCGGCGATGGCATTACATTGTGCCACCTCGGAGGACGGAGTAGTGTCAAGAACATGTTCATCTCTTGACGTCGTTGGTTGCCCCCAGGTCCTAGGGAAGAATTGACCTAGTGTAGGCAACATGGTGATTCTCCATGGAAAAACCTCATCTCCCTCTGACTCGGGAATGAATCGGGGAGGCATACATCATTGACTTGGATCACGCTGTGCAATTTGCACTAGCGCCGAAGGAGGATTAACTTGATAGCTTGATCGTCGAGCTCTTGGAGGGCGCCTTTGCAGTACCTGCTGCCACTGTTGCTCCTTCACACGATGAGTGATGGGCGTGAGACGAAGCCTCTCGAACCGATCTTCTACTTGGGCGAATGGCACCCAATACTCTTCTTCTTCATTTATGTGAATAGATGATGAGCCATTATGACTCACTGTTACCACATTAGTAGTGTGGTAATCTGGGTTCATGGCTTCAGGCTTTAGGGCCAACCTCTTCTCGTCGACCGCTCTTTGCAACCACTCTTTGAAAGCGATGCAATCTTCAATGACATGCCCTACGTACCGATGGTACGGGCAATACAAAGGATTTTCAATCATGGCGACCTGCTCAGGTCTTGCCGGAGTAGGTAAATTCACAAGCTTTTGCTCGTTCATCTGTTCGAAGAGACTTTTGATGAGGTCTCGTCGGAAGACATATTGCTTATTCAGCATCTCCCGGATATTAGGACGCACAGTTGGTCTTGGCCGTCCATTCTTCGGGCCGAAGACTGGAACGACACTTGTAGCGTTTGCCTCAACGGATGCCTTTGCCTTGTTGCCATTTCCGGCTGGCTTACTCGAAGACCCGAACCGTCTACTGTTGTCGGTGGAGCCTGCGTTCTTGTACATCTCCATGATGTGTGGTACCTTCTCGAACTCAAGTTTGGTAGCCGTAACAGCATCTCCAAGTGAACTGAATGTCTTGGGATCATGTCTTGAGACTCCGACCAACCAGTGTTGTAGCATGCCGTGGATGCACATTTGCACGGCATCTTCTGGATGCATCTCTCTTGCGAGACGAACGTAGTTGTTTCTAAAACGGACGATGTAATCTTCGATCTTCTCATCCCGTCTTTGTTTAATTTGGGACAACTCTAGAATCGAGATGTCCTTTCTCATAGTGATGAAATGTGACTTGAATAGCTATTTCATAGCAACCCAATTGGGCAACGAACCCGCAGGCAGACGGCTATACCAGTGGAAGGCAGCTCCCATCAAGGAAGCTGAGAATTGGCGCAGTAGTAGTGATGGGTTATTTAAAGTGTCTCCACACAACAACTCGAAGTAAACAAGATGTTCAGTGGCATCACCGGCCCCGTCAAACAAATGGAACTTCGGCGGATGCCAACCTGCAGGGAATGCGACTCGATCATGCCACGCTTCATATGGCTTGTCGAGCTCACTCTCTAATGGTCTTGGAGCCTACTCGGCCGCCAATTGACGCATTCTTCTATTGACTACGTCTTCTGCGATGCTGTGGTAGTCTCTTAGCGTCACGGCAGGCGCAATATGTGTGGCTGAATTTGCCGGTACAGCCATAAAATGTGGAGGAGTGGCGCCCGTTTGATGAGTATGCGTGCCCCCTGCCCCTATCGGAGGAGGATTGCGCAACTGAGACGCAGCTTCAAACTCAGTAAACTACGGATCAACTTGAGGGATCCATAGTACGTTAGGTGGTGGTGGCAGTGCACCTCCTGATGTAAAGTGTAGCATCATGGATGTAACACCCTAATTTTTCCAATTCTAAAATTTCTCAATATTTGTTAAAGTTCAAAATGAGTTTAAATATTTTTAAAGAGAGAAAACCCTATTTTATATGAAAGAAGATATAAATGACATAGGATATAAGTGAATATTTTGCATTCATGCTGATTTAGGCAAGTAGTATTTTATTTGATTTTTGATGAATTTATTTGAAGAGTTTTTGCCTGGATTTTGAATTTGAATTTGGATTTTAAATTCATAGGAAAAAGAAAAAGAATAAAACCTCTACCGGGCTGCCTTTTCCCTTTTCAGCCCAGCCTCTCCTCGGCTTCGGCCCAGTCGCCGCTGACTTCCCCTCCCACCAGGGCCGCCTGCCTCGGCCCATCTCCGCGCGCTAGCCCGCGCGCTGAACCTCTCACCCGAGCCGTTGACATGTGGGTCACGCATGTCAGAACCTTCTTCCTCCTCAGTCGGACTCCGACGCAGACACGAGAACGCGCCGGCCGCCGTTTTCCATTCGAATCTGAGCCCAAACCGAACCCGAGAACTTCTAGAAAGTAGTCAAATCAAATCCTCGGGATCCCCTCTATCTTTAGCTGGCCTTATCTCTAAGGAAATCGCGGATTTGAGCTCGGATACAACTCCCCGCCGCTGTGTCTGAGTCGATCAGCCGTCGCCCTGGAGTCCTAGCGCACCCCGCCCTTCCGAACCCGCCTATATAGCTAGCCCGATCCCCCTCGACCAGTTCCCATTGCCAACTCGTTGAAACCGAGCCTTCTCGCCGAGATTCATCTCGCTGCTGACGCCATAGCCGCCGCCACTGCACGAGCTCGCTGCCCCGCCGATCCCGAGCATCCCGGAGCCTTCCGAGCCCACCATCGGAACCACGTGACCCACCCGAAGCTTTTCCGGCCCTCGCCATCGCTGATAGATCGCCGGAGCGCCCTCTCTGACGAGTTCTCGAAGCAGTCGCCGCCCCCTTCTGTCGCCGACCACCTTCCCGTGCCGTGCCGCCCTCGGTAAGCTCCAAAACAAGATCGCCGTTACCTTCTCGTCGTGTTCCGCCGCTTGTCGTCGTGATCCGAGGCCGGCGACGAGGTTAGCGCTTGTCTCCGGCATGTCCCCGCCGTGCCCGTGCTCGGCTCCGCTGTGAACTCCCTCCCCGTCGGTATCCATTTGTCCTGAGCCGTCCGATCTAGTCCGCACGGCCCAGATTAGATCACCCTTTATACACCTTCAGTCACCAATCCCATGCCGCCACCTGTCCACTTAAACCAGTCAGCAATACCTTACCACCTCATCATGCCACGTCGACTTAAATGCTGATGTGTCATCCCTGTCATCATGCCACGTTAGCCAGAGCTACCCAGTCAGTAATTCAAACCTTTTTCAGTATAAAAATAAATCTGATAATTCCTTTAATTGGTAATTTTGCAATTTAGCCCCTGAACTTGTCTGAAATAACAAAAAGAGCCCTATCTTTTTGCAGTTAGGTCCCTATACTTTTTCATATTTACATTTAGGTCCTTCTATTTTTACAAAAAGGTCCCTGAACTTTCTGTTAATTCAATTTAGGCCCTTTTCTTTTTCCAAATTTAACCCTATACTTGTTTTAGCCCTAACTTTTTCATCGTAACTCCGATTTAAGCGATTCTTGCGCTGATGGATTCGTTTTTCAGTGTTCTTTCTTTTTAGCTAGGTTTTATCTCGTTGTTCTTTTGTTTTGTGCTCTGTTATTAGTGTATCTTATTTATTTGTTTGCTGGTGATTGTGCGATTAGCCGATAACGTCCCGGATCAATTTGAAGAATATCAAGACCAGGAGCAAGAATACACTGAGCAGCAGCAAGGAGAAGGCAAGTGTCCTTGATCATATTGAACCTACATTGTTAAATATTTTGTTTTACAAAACTGCATGCATTTTCTGTCAATATGATGGGTAGTCACCTATGTTAGGGTTTTTCCCTAGATATTCCCTTATCATCCCTTGGAACCTAGATGGGTTATGGTTAGGAGTCTTTTATGGGTAGATTGCTTAGCCATGCTTTTGGAATGTTGGGAAGTGTCATAATTTTGACTAATGAAGCAATAATGATGGTTAATATGATGATGTTTTAGCAACATGGAACCTTAGGTCTTGAGCATAGGGATGTTGGTGATAGTTGTCATGGTTATGACGTTGGATTAGTGTTTGTTCAAGTAACCTAAGTAAGGACCGGTTCGTGGAGCGACAACCTAAGAAGTAACGTACCAACCACGAGGCTGAAATGGGTAAGGCGTGACATACTGATTAAAGTCTGTCCAGTGTGCATTGGGTCAGCACAAAAGGGGGCTTCTGGGTAGGAGCTTTGCTTGCGTAAAGCCTGGCGGGGAAACCTAGTAGGCAGACACACACTGGATTAGTCTCTGGTTAGTGGAAAGTGTCATACAGTGATTCTTGGCGGCACACCACTGGTGTGTGTTAAGTGTCTTGCAAACACGGCAACATGGAATTCACTGACTCGTGGGTAAAGTTGGACAACCTCTACAGAGTGTAAAACTGTTATAACAGCTGTGCTCACGGATATGAGAGACTTGGATCCTCACATGATTAGATGGTGGTTTGGTTTGGTTCTGGTACAGGGAGTACTAAATGGTTTGGTTTTGGTCTTAGTACAGGGAGTACTAGACGGTTGTGGTATGCAGGGTGGGGAACCTTGTATGCTAGATGATGGATTGTTGGGTTACATTCATTTAATACTTGTCTAATGCTTTTGAGTCCAAATGTGTTTTTATTACTTGCATTTACACAAATAATACCTCGTGTCAGCCCATTCTTGATATAAGCCTGCATATCATTATTTTTCCACACTTGCTGAGTACATTATGTGCTCACCCTTGCTTTCTCCTACAAAAACATATGCTGCTCAGTGGAAGATTTTGAGGATTTCTAAGATGACGACTTGGTGTTATAAGGAGCATGTCTTCCAGTCGGTGCCTGTGGAGTTTTGGTCGCCAATGCTTTCGTCCCGCTGCCGTCGTTTAGATGATGTCGTTTAGGTTAATTTTGAGATTGCTTAGGTAAAGTCTTTTATTGTAAGAGGTGAACGTTTAATTAAATAAAGTATTGCTTTTTGTTACTTCACCTATGACGTCCTTATGTGTGTTAAACTTTCTGGGCACACATAAGCCCCACTTGGTTTTGGCCGTTAAAACCGGGTGTGACAATGGAGTAGAGCTGGTCCACTCTCGCGAACAACTCGCTTACTTGTCTTCCAAGAGCGCTATTATGCTCATTTTGAGTGCCCAGATGTGGTAGAGGTACTTGCTGATGTTGACTGCCTGTACCCCCTAGGGGTACTGTAGATGGTATTATACCCGCGTCTGGGGGTGGTTCTTCACGAACACCTTCATTTTCGTTGGCCATATTTACAGGCGCAACATTTAGGCCTTCTGGATCTTTTTCGTCTCCGGACAATGCCGAAGGTGCCAGCCGAGAGTAATGTAGCGATTCAGAGCGTGCTTCAAGCGAGTTTGATGTATGAGCCCCGGGACTGTATTGTCCCTCATCCTTGGATGTGACGGGGCTACTTTCTATTTGATGTTGAGCAGTCATCTTCAAGCGTGTGTCGGGGCCAGGACGCGTAGCCATCGTGTGTAACTGATCTTGATCTCGCGGTAAACGCGAAGAAATACTTCTGTAGGTATCAGGGTGGTCATACGAAGAAGACCCTCCTTCAAGTGATTTGTATTTCCCGGACACGGGGAAACAAGGGGCGACTATGGCCTCCTTCTGTAGTCTTGCAGCAGTTTGCGAGGACCTGCCGAAGCAAGCCTTTGGGTTTGGCAAAATTTCCTCCTCGGAGGAGTATGCTAGCTCGTGTGTGATAGGAAGGGGTTCCCAATCGGAGTCTGATTCTTCGGGGTTCAAGACCCTGATGGTGCCGCACATCATGACGTCTCCGTCATCGGACTTTTTAGAGCACTCAGACGTAGTATCATAGTTTGTCGAAGCATCCGAGCTTGGTTCTATAGGCTGTCGGGACCCTTTAGGAGTAGATGGCGGTGTCATTTCCTCGGGGACAATTGCAGGTTTGTCCTCTGTTACTGGCTTTTCATTTTCTTTAGTAGTGATGACTTGAGAGGGTTGAGGTGACTCAACCCTTTGCTGCTGCCTGACAAGCCTTGTTGAAATAGGGATAGTGCCATTGTCTTGTGTTTGACGCGGTTTTGGAGCCAGGCGTTCTAAGAGGAAATTGTATCTCGGGTTTTGCTCGAGATTCGGCGTTACCCAAACGCTAACTCTTCCATCCTCCGGGTGGACTTGGCCATCCGCCCGAACGTGGACTTGTACATGACGTAGAACGATGTCTTGTAATTCACGGAACCAGGCTTGCCGGTTTCTCTTCCTTCGCTTGCATCTCCGTTGATTCTCGTTGAGAATATACGGGGCTGAGTATCTAGCCGGTGAAGCGAGACAACGTGCCAGTCGTGTAGGAGCCTCGCGCCTCGGGGCTTCGTGACTGGAGGAAGCCGCCTCGTAGGGAAGCCTCCGGTCATGCCTAAAGGTCCTTCTTGGATATGCGTAGTCTTGGCGATGCGACTCTTGATCCCAACGAGTGAGTGGACGCATTTGACGTGGCCGATATGTTGTGGGCGGAGGGACTCTTTGTCGAGGAACCTCGGCGCGGCGATCTTGATGTTCATGATGATTTGTAGGATGGGGATTGCCCCCAGTCCGTGGAGTTTCTAACGCAGTTGTACTGCGAAGCTGTCTTTCGTGACCATTCATTTGGTCTCTAAGTTGTTGTAGTTGTCGTTGTAGCTCATCAGGTTGAGGCGCCGGCACTTCACTTGGAAGCACGGTGAACTGGTTTGAGTCTTTAGATGAAGAAGGATCAGTCGTCACACCGATGTGAAAACAAGGCACCCAGTGCTGGCAGCCAGCAAGACTGGGGTTGTAGAGCCTGCGCCTCCTTCCAAGGCGATGAGACAAAAACTCCTCTCTTATGGCCTCCCGAGCGGGGAGTCTGGCTCGTGTCGCATGATGAGTCCATGCGCAGGGCATGAGCTCATTTGAAACCACTTCTTCATCTGTGATGCAATTTGAAGTAAAATGGGAGGCGATCCGTTGTCGAAGCCCCTGAGCTTTAATGATCTTACGCCGGCAATTCTGGCGTGCATGTTCCTTCCTATCTAGACGAGCAAGGGTGACGCTTCGACGCAAGTTCTCGCAAACCGCGTCTAGTGCCATGACCAACTCAGCTTCTGTTTTCTCAGCGAGGGATAAACCCTCTAGCATAGCTTTGGCCTTAGTGATAACGCTATGGCACTCATCCTTGATATGTGAAAAGGCTCTCTTTTGAGCCCTGTTTGTTACAGGAGCCTGAGCTGGCTCCTTCGTTATTTTGGAGTAGATGGTACCCTCGTGTTGGATGATGACCACTGGCAGGAGTGTTCCGAACTGCAGGATCTTGGGAACCGAGTAGCGGGCAGGGATGAATTCACCTGCAGCCACAACGTCTCTTGGTTAGTATTTTCCCGATGATTTCTTTGCAAGAAACACTTGTAGACTTAGAAGACCATCTTGACGACCAGCACAGTGCAGCAAAGATGGGAGGAGAACCATGTCCCACCGGGCGTGCCATTTTGTTTCGTGGATTCGAAACGTCTCGCGCTCGAATTGTATTTGAAACCGTGTATGTAATATTGCGGGCGTGCCAGTATACAGAGTATACAAGAGACAGGAGACGATGTAATGAAATTGTAAACTTTATTCATTCATATTGAATTCATAAAGTACATATTTCGATTACAAAGTTTTACTCCACAATGCACACGCTGTCTGACTATCTTCATGATCTGGCGATTGCTTTGTCTTGGTTCCCGTGGCCTCGTGAGGCTCTCTGGTTAATTATGCCCATCTTTGGGCTACCTCCGATTAAGTGCGCTGGCGGTCGTCATACCGAGGTCGTCTCCGAGTCTGCAAGGCTGTAGTCACATGCAACAAAGACCAAGCAAAGTAAGCGTTAGAAATCAAAAGCAGTAAAGAATGGGATCACAGTCTAGCATAAGCTTTTTTGGACCGTTTATATATCCCGGGTCATCATCGGCCACATAGGCCTCAGAATTGTGTTTTTATGAAGAGGTGAGCTAGGACCGTGGCACGACGCGTAGTTTCGACCGAAAGCAGCAGCATGGCTAGAACCGGGAGCTCCGATGCCGTGCTTGACTCACTAGCTCCTCTTTGGGCCTCAGACTTGTCCTCATCGGCCATCTCCGAAGGCAACACACCACAAAGGCGAACGCCACAAAGGCGAGGGTGATCACTGTTTGAGTCACGCAGGCTCCGACCACAATGGCACATATATTTTCTGTGATCAGCATGATTGGACAGCCACTCAGGCAAAGGAGCCACAAAGGCACTATGCCACAGAGGCAGGGTGATCACAAACAGCCCCCCTCTCTAATAGGTGACGGAGAGAATATTTTTTTATCGCTAACCATCAATGATACAGGCCCAGCCTTAACCATCATCAATTGACAACAGCAAGAATTGTGATGTAGTGAGAAGATAGTCAACATAAGTATTTGATCACCAAAGCAATAGGTAACCAGCAAGCCAACATGTTCCAACCACAGAACAGCCAGCAACCAAGGGAGATCAACACTACCATCACCATAGGACCAATAACAGTAGCGTAAGGGCTCAATATAGAGTGAGCCACAAACAACTTTATCCTTGCCAAGAATATGATATCAAGCAGGCATATAACATTATCAGGCAGCCAACAATGATGATGCCTCAACCACCAGTGATTCCAACATACATGCTCACAGCAACTACAGTTGGCAACAGAAAGACGAGTAGTAGTAGCACAGGCTGGCGGCAACAGAGATTTCGCACGACACAATGGCCAGGCTATCATGACTCGTGGCCAGAGCCCGATCTTCACTAGCACATGGCCGGAGTATGAAACTTTGACGGCGCACGGTTGGAACCCGGAGCTTCTTACAGCGCACGATCTGATCTTAGTATCCACGGCACAACGGTCGGCCATCACAGAGATGCAGCATCAGCGGCATAACACATCACAAATAGAGAGAATGCGGCAGCCGGTCTGAACAGCAAGAGATCCACGGCACGATGGCAGCACTGTCAGAGGCTCGTCGACTTGGCCATGGCCAAGGGTCAACTGAGCATGGTGTGGCACCGGCCGGCCTCCATGTCACAACAGCAATCATCTAGAGCATGAGCACGACCGCAAAGAGCACCACAGCACGAAGACTGGGGAGTAGCGTAAGCGCAACATAACGATGAGCGTACATGGCACGATGGCCGGCCAGCATCACATACCATCACCATCAGACCCGGACTGGGGAATTAGAAGGAGGGGATCATAGCCAGGACTCACCTCGAAGGACGGCGGCACAGACAGAGCTAAACCCATGGCGGGGTTAGCGGTGCATCCAGTAAGTGGCAATGACGATTTGTTGATGCAGCAGAGTCTCCGGCCAACAACCTCTCATCCTCCCCTCAGGCACCCCCTCCCTGCACCTTATATAGGCACGACACGGGGTTCCCTCATGAGGAGATAAGCTCGAAACCGCCAGTATTTGGGGAAAGAGATAGAGTCCGGGCGGTTAGGATTTGGGGAAAATCCGGAGACCGATGTCCATCCACCCAAATCCACTCAAAACACATGGGATAGAGATAGAGGGGAGGGAGGCAACTCAGTTTTGAGGCTGTTGCCGTGGCGTGCAGGGTGGCGGCGCACTCGGGAGCTTGATTTTGATCGATGTGGAGGCGGCTCGGCTTGGTGCGGCGCGAGCGAGAATAGGCATGAGGAGGAGGCTCAGGGAAGGGGCGCCAGCTCGATTTGGTGGCGCACGCAGGAGAGGGGCGAGCGCGGGGAGCGGACGGCGCAAGCGCGTGCGGGCGGCGCGGCGCGGGAGAGTGGCGGCCCAGGTGGCGGCGCGCTCGGTGGGGAAGAGGAACAGGAGGCCAGGCGTGTGGATAAGAGAGATAGGAGGGGAGGGGAAGCCGGGCCGACCTGGGCCAAGAGGAAAAAGGGAAGGAGGAAAGGGGCCGGGCCGGCCGAAAGGCAAAAGGCCGGCCGGCCCTCTTCCTCTTCTTCTTTTTTTTTTTTCTTTTTCTTTGCTTTTTATGTATACGCATAAGTATATGGTAGATGGCGTATATGCACGGCAAAATACCATCGTACATAATGTTACCTTGAGCAATGACGCCTTGAATACAATGATAACTCACATTAATGTGCTTTGTCCTTTTAAGAAACATTTGTTCTTTAGTAAGGTAAATAGTACTTTGATTATCACATAATATATTAATGCAAGAATTATCTTCACAAAGCTTAGTGTACATTCCTCTCAAGCAAACAACTTATTTGCATGCTTTAAAAATAGCCATATATCCAACTTCAGTAGTTGATAAATTAAGAGTTTGTTTGGCAGAGCTCCTAGAGCAGCTTTCCGACTGGAATCATGAGGATCTCTGCTAAACAACAGCTTTAAGTTTTTAGCTCCCTGAATGGAATCTGTGGGAGTGATTATCTGAAATGAACTAGAAGCTGGGGAGCTGAAAAAGGAAGCTTCCCTTGATTCACTTCCCGTACAGATTCACTTCCTCCATATATTTTATTTTAGAGAATCACTTTCAGCCACAGAATTGCTTCCTCCAGAGAATCACTCCCCGCAAAGAATTTGGATCAGGAAGAACTCTACCAAACATGCCCTAGTAGTAACCTGCAAACATGCTTTCTAACTAAGAGCATAATCACCAATGATGAAAACATAACATGTGGGAGATATTAATATGAACAAGGGTTCCCGATCTTCCGAAAGGTTCTGGTAACTCTCGATTTGGTGGAAACGAGACACAAGTCGATCCGGCTTCCGAACAACACGATCCGAAACCCTGCAATCGCAGCACCACGTCTCCTCTGGTTATCAACCGGCGTTGCACGGTTGACCTCGCAAAGAAGGCTAAAATCATTGCCTGTGAATCGAAGAACACAAGCAAGAACAAGGAAGAATGCAACCAAATTGCAGATGAATGATTAATCTCACGAGTTGGGGTCTCACAAACCGACGAAACGGCGAAACTGTTCTTGACAGAATAATCTAAGCAAAAACCCGCCCTAACGAGAGCGGCGGCGGCTGATAATAAGGGTCTAAGAGTCGTCACACCCCCTGGTCACGCCCCCCTAATGGGCTCAATGACGATACACGGCCCAACGGACCAAAAACGGTGATGCAGCACCGGGACAGATTCTGGACGCTGACTTGTTTCGACGTTTCCCGTTGACTCAGAAGGAATTTGGACCTCAAACCAACGCCATTGGTTTCCTTATGAAATTATCTTTCCAACCATATGTGAATCGTCGAAAACGGAGTCCGGATGCGTCCTGGGCGTCCGTTTTAGTGCTCGCTGGTCCTGGAGGTCGAGACTGATTCGGACTCGAGTTGGACTAGACCTCCTGCTGTTGTTGGACGTCCTAGCTGCTCCTCCACGCCTCCAAGCCTTCCTCTATGTGTCTCCTTTTCCTCTCCATAATTCCTAAGCAACACATAATCATTAGGTAGTAATCTATTCTCAAAATTATATAAAGAGTTGCTTAGGAACGAGCTCACCTCTAAATTTAATTGTCGTGCGCGAGCTCTTGTGATTGGACCTTGAAAGTTCAATGGAGGATCATTGTATGTATCCGAGGGAGTGATGTCCTCATCATCCTCCCCCTCTTGAATTGGAGTCGTCCTCGACTCAAGCTCATCATCGGCTCCCAAGTAAGGTTTCAAATCTGCAATGTTAAAAGAAGGACTAACCCCGAACTCGGGTGGCAACTCAAGTTTATATGCATTATCATTTATTTTCTCAATTATCTTATAAGGACCAGCAGCTCTTGGCATTAATTTAGACTTACGTAGCTCTGGAAACCTATCTTTTCTTAAATGTAACCACACTAAATCACCCGGTTCAAGTTTGACTTCTTTCCTACCTTCACTACCAGCAATTCTATACTTTTCATTCATCTTTTCGATATTTATTTTAGTTGTTTCATGCAACTTACGAATAAAATCAGCACGTGCACTAGCATCACTATGTGTTCTTTCAGTGGTAGGTAAAGGCAAAAGATCAATAGGAGCGCGAGGGGTAAAACCATACACTACCTGAAAAGGACTTACCTTGGTGGTAGAATGTGTTGCCCGATTATAAGCAAACTCCACGTGGGGCAAACATTCTTCCCACATCTTCAAATTTTTCTTCAAAATAGCTCTCAGCATGGTACCCAAAGTGCGGTTTACTACCTCCGTTTGGCCATCAGTTTGTGGGTGGCAAGTAGTAGAAAACAATAGTTTTGTACCCAACTTATTCCATAGAGTGCGCCAAAAGTGACTCAAAAATTTAGCGTCGCGATCTGAAACAATAGTAGAAGGCATACCATGCAAGCGAACAATCTCTTTGAAAAAGAGGTCAGCAATATAAACGGCATCATCACTTTTATGACAAGGTATAAAATGTGCCATCTTAGAAAAACGATCCACAACAACAAAAATGCTATCCCTCCCCCTCTTAGTCCTAGGCAATCCCAAAACAAAGTCCATCAAAATATCTGCCCAAGGAATAGAAGGGACAGGAAGAGGCATATACAAACCATGTGGATTCAAGTGAGACTTAGCCTTTTGACATGTAGTACAGCGTGCCACGAACCGCTCAACATCTCTCCTCATCTTTGGCCAAAAGAAATGTGTGGCCAACATATCCTCCGTCTTCTTAGCACCAAAATGTCCCATCAATCCTCCTCCATGTGCTTCCTGCAACAACAAAAGACGAACGGAACCAACTGGAATGCATAGACGGTTAGCTCTAAACACAAATCCATCATTGATCACAAACTTGTTCCATGTACGTCCCTCTTTACAGTTCAGCAATACATCTTTAAAATCAGGATCAAGCACATATTGTTCTTTTATTGAGTCAAGTCCAAAAATTCTATAATCAAGTTGGGACAACAAAGCATATCGTCTAGACAAAGCATCAGCAATTATATTATCCTTCCCTTTCTTGTGTTTGATAACATAAGGAAAAGATTCAATAAATTCAACCCACTTAACATGTCTACGATTCAGATTATTTTGAGAACGAAGATACTTAAGCGATTCATGATCTGAATGTATAACAAATTCTTTAGGCCACAAATAATGACGCTACGTCTCTAAAGAACGTACAAGTGCATACAATTCCTTATCATACGTAGAGTAATTAAGAACAGGGCCATGCAATTTTTCGCTAAAGTATGCAACGGGCTTACCTTCTTGCATCAAAACATCTCCAATGCCAACTCCACTAGCATCACATTCTAGCTCAAAGGTCTTACCAAAATTTGGAAGTTGCAGCAATGGCGCGTGCGTAAGCTTGTCCTTCAAAGTGTCAAAGGACTCCTCTTGTGCCTCACCCCAATGGAACACCACACCTTTCTTTGTCAACTCGTGTAAGGGGGCAGCAATGGCGCTGAAATCCTTCACGAAACGACGATAAAAACCTGCAAGTCCAAGAAAACTTCTCACCTGTTTGATGGTTTGGGGCACCGGCCAACTCTTTATGGCTTCAATTTTCATCTCATCCACCTCAATTCCCTGTGGAGTAATAACATAGCCAAGAAAAGAGACTCGATCCGTGCAAAAGATGCACTTCTCAAGGTTACCAAATAAACGTGCATCACGTAAAGCATTAAAAACAGCACGTAAGTGATCCATATATTCATCCAAAGACTTGCTATAAATCAATATATCATCAAAGTAAACCACCACAAATCGTCCAATAAAAGCTCTTAAAACCTCATTCATCAAACGCATGAAAGTGCTAGGTGCATTAGTTAAACCAAAAGGCATTACTAACCACTCATATAATCCGAATTTAGTTTTGAAAGCTGTTTTCCATTCATCTTCAAGTTTCATTCTAATTTGGTGGTAACCACTACGCAAGTCAATCTTTGAAAAAATTACAGAGCCACACAACTCATCAAGCATATCATCAAGTCTAGGAATAGGATGGCGATATCGAATAGTAATGTTATTGATTGCTCTACAATCAACACACATACGCCAAGTACCATCTTTCTTAGGAACCAAAATCACAGGAACAGCACAAGGACTAAGGCTCTCACGTACATACCCGCGGTCCAAAAGCTCTTGGACTTGCTGCTGAATTTCCTTAGTCTCCTCGGGATTGGCTCGATACGCAGCACGATTTGGCAATGTTGCTCCCGGGATCAAATCGATTTGATGCTCTATCCCTCTCATAGGTGGCAGTCCCGGGGGTATCTCAACTGGGAAAACATCCTCATACTCCTGCAAAAGGTTAGTGGCAGCAGGAGGTATCGAACTAATATCATCATCAAGCGAATATAAAACTCGTTTGCAAACCAAGGTGTAGCAAATATCATTATTAGAAATTTCAGCAAGGTCACTTTTTAGTGCAAGCATAACACCACCCTTCAATTTTATGCCCTCTATTTTAGAACTAGGTGCAGACTTATCCTTTTTAGGTGGGTAAAGAGAATTAGCAACTTGCTGATTTTCAAATTTAGTATCACGCAAATTAGCAGCTCACTCTTTATCAGCTTGTACAATTTCAGCAGGGGTCATAGGAACCAAAGTAATTTTCTTTCCTTTATGCATAAAAGTATATGTATTACTTCTACCATGGTGTATAGCATCATTATCAAATTCCCAAGGTCGACCCAATAAAAGTGAGCAAGCTTCCATAGGTACCACATCACAGTCAACATAATCAGCATAGGAACCAATGGAAAAAGAAACTCTGCAAGTTTGTGTTACCTTAGCTTTTTCAGCATCATTAAACCACTGAAGGTTATATGGATGGGGGTGTTGGCGTGTGGTCAAGCCAAGCTTCTTGACCAAATCTGAACTCACCAAATTATTACAACTACCTCCATCGATGATGACACGTGCTCGCCGATTTTGGATGACGAAGAAAATCTGGAACAAGTTATGGCGTTGCAGCTTCTCTGGTTGTTGTACCTTTGTGCTGAGCGCCCGCTGCACAATGATGCTCCTATAGGTCGCTGTGTCATCACTGCCCAAGATTTCGTTGCTATCCTCAACAACTGGTTCTTCTTCTTCTTCTTCCTCAATGTCAGAGGCGTTGATGTACCCATCTTCCGTTGCAATGTATGCCCGCTGACTTGGGCAATCCTTCTGCACATGACCGAATCCATGGTAGCGACGGCACTGAATGCCAGAGGTGCGTCCCGTTGATGCAACAGAGGAAGCACTCTTGGAAGGTCCCTGCAAAACAGAATTTTTACCTGAGCCTGAAGGTCGTGTAGTGACCGGATTTGGTGCCGTAGCTGCTTGTTGCTTGCTCGTTGGTGAGGGAGCCCTGTAAGTGGATGGTTTGGACAGCCCAAAGGATGGCCCTGTGCGCGGCGTGTATGTGGTGCTGGCCTTGTACTTGCCCTGCTGCTCACGCCCCTGCAACTCCTTCTCTGCAAGCATAGCAAACTGAAACAACTGGTTGACATTGTTAAATTCTTTATAATCAATAATATCCTGGATTTCACGTCTCAAACCCGAATAAAATCGACAAATAGAATCTTCGTTTCCCTCTACTATGCCACAACGCATCAAGCCCTTTTGAAGCTCACCATAATAATCCTGCACAGATTTATCTCCCTGTTCTAAGCGCATCAATTTCTTACGCAGGTCTCTATGATAAGATGGGGGAACAAATCTATCACGCATAGCAACCTTAAGCTCTTCCCATGTACGAGGTGTGGCACCATCTGCAGCTAAACCAGTCCACCAAATAATAGCAAAATCTTTAAACTCACTAGTGGCTTGTCTAACTCTATGTTGTTCAGGTACTTGGTGGGCACTAAATTTTTGCTCTACTGTCATCTCCCAATCAAGATATCCCTCAGCATCATAATGTCCCAAAAAAGAAGGTATAGTAAATTTAACCTTAGCATAAGGATCTTCAGGAGCTCGATTATACATACCACGATGGTGGTGGTGATGTGGAACGCCACCCATACCTGTGGTGTTAGTGCGAAGACGACGCCGTAATCTGTTTTGCAATGTCGCCGCTGGATCAACATTAACATCGTCATCATACAACTCATCACCGGTGTTGCTGCCATTCACATCTTCGTTGTGCACAGGACGGTTTTCCAAAGCATTTACCCTGTCGGTGAGCTCGGATAACCGTTTGTCCACCCGCTCAACCGCGTTTGCGAGTTTCATCTCAATTATCGCTTCAGTGACAGCCTTGATGACTGTCTCCTTCATCTCCTTCTGAGCATTGTCTACAACAGCTTGTAGCTGCTCTTGGCTGACACACTCCTTGAAGTCCTTTGGCGTTTTATCTCCATCAACTGACATTGTGGAAACAAACACAACAACAAACAGTGAAGGTTATCCCTAATAATCGTACTACAAAGGTGGAGTGGTGCCTCTCAATCAAGATCAGCAAAGGTAGACACCTTACCAAGCTCTTACCAGGGTTCTTACCAGCAAAGCAAAAGATACCTGGAAGGCGTGCGAGCGATTGCAGGGATGCAAACCAGTGCTGTCCAGAAGAATCTGTGGAGCTTGGAAGGCACACAAAGAGAACAAATATGTATATGTGGAACACAAATCAGAAACAGATAGTAATGCTGAATTATAGTCCCAAGTACTTGTTCTCATTGCTGGCCTAAAGTGTTGCAAGTACCAAGTATGTGTGATAAACAAGGTGGAGAAACAAGTATGATGGATAGCAAGAGCAACAGAAATAAAGAACTAAACAGCACACGCTAACACAGCTCACTTTGCCCTTCTCTATGTGCTCCTCTAGATATTGTTCCTCTTTTGCCCCTCTCTCTTTTCTATTTTTTTGGGCTGTCGTTGTTTTTTTGGGAAAATTCGACTTTTTCTTTTTATTTTTTTGATATTTTTTTTTCACTTAGGAGCACACAAGAGGGAACCACAGAAAATTTGAGCTTAAACAAGTGAAAGACGTAGCCTGTAGAATTTTCTGAAGTTCAGCCGGAAAATGAGAAAAATATTTGGAAATTGAAAACTCAAACTTCGGAGGCGAATTTGGGAGTTCTGATTTCGCCGAACCCGGCGAAGCGGGGGACGAACGGATCCGAAACGCCATTTCGATGCGAAAAACTTTGTGACTTTTCTGAAAACGGAGTTCGTACGCGAAAGTTATGCCCGATTTGAGAAACGACTCCGAATTAGAGGACAAAACGGAAAGAAAGTGGGGAAAATATGCGACGGAGGCTAGGGTTTGATGGAAACGGTGGGGAAAAACACACGAACTGGACTCTAACACGACCTAACCAGCAACAAGACCTTGACCAGGACACAAACTCAACACGACGGACTCTAAAACTGAAATATGCAAAAGCTAAAGGCGCGGAAGGGTTGTAGGACAGGAAAAAAAACCGATATGGCAGTGGACTATGGAACGAAGGCGAAAACACTCGAAACTAAGGGTAGATATAAACCTGACGTTATACCTGAAGCTCTGAATACCACTTAATATGAACAAGGGTTCCCGATCTTCCGAAAGATTCTGGTAACTCTCGATTTGGTGGAAACGAGACACAAGTCGATCCGGCTTCCGAACAACACGATCCGAAACCCCGCAATCGCAGCACCACGTCTCCTCTGGTTATCAACCGGCGTTGCACGGTTGACCTCGCCAAGAAGGCTAAAATCATTGCCTGCGAATCGAAGAACACAAGCAAGAAAAAGGAAGAATGCAACCAAATTGCAGATGAATGATTAATCTCACGAGTTGGGGTCTCACAAACCGACGAAACGGCAAAACTGTTCTTGACAGAATAATCTAAGCAAAAACCCGCCCTAACGAGAGCGGCAGCGGCTGATAATAAGGGTCTAAGGGTCGTCACACCCCCTGGTCACGCCCCCCTAATGGGCTCAACGACGATACACGGCCCAACGGACCAAAAACGGTGACGCAGCACCGGACAGATTCTGGATGCTGACTTGTTTCGACGTTTTCCGTTGACTCAGAAGGATTGGACCTCAAACTAACACCATTGGTTTCCTTATGAAATTATCTTTCCAACCATATGTGAATCATCGAAAACGGAGTCCAGATGCGTCATGGGCGTCCGTTTTAGTGCTCGCTGGTCCTGGAGGTCGAGACTGATTCGGACTCGAGTTGGACTAGACCTCCTGCTGTTGTTGGACGTCCTAGTTGCTCCTCCACGCCTCCAAGCCTTCCTCTATGTGTCTCCTTGTCCTCTCCATGATTCCTAAGCAACACATAATCATTAGGTAGTAATCTATTCTCAAAATTATATAAAGAGTTGCTTAGGAACGAGCTCACCTCTAAATTTAATTGTCGTGCGCGAGCTCTTGTGATTGGACCTTGAAAGTTCAATGGAGGATCATTGTATGTATCCGAGGGAGTGATGTCCTCATCAGATATCTTTTTATCCAAATCACTAGTATAATCTAAGTCAACATAATTAACAAGTCCATCTCCAGATTTCTTAAATTACGAATAATCATTAGAAGTACAACACAAATATTTAAAAATCCACTGAACAGCTTTTCAATGTTATTTGCTAGAATTTATCATGTATCTACTGACAACATTTAATGTATGAGATGAATCGGGACGAAAACAAACCATTGCATACATAGTGAACTATTTACACTTGAATATGAAACTCTAAACATGTACTCAATATCATAATCTAACTCAAGACATAAACCTAAAGATAATTTAAAATGCGTATTTAATGGAGTACTTACTGATTTTGCATCATGCATATTAAAACGTTGAATGATCTTCTCAATATAATCTTGTTGGCTAAGGTATAACTTGCCATTTCCTCTCTCTAATGATCTCCATACCAATAATTTTCTTTGTTGCACCTAAATCCTTCATCTTAAATTCATTACTCAACTATATTTTTAATTTGGCTATTTCTGATTTATCTTTTGCAGCAATCAACATATCATCAACATAAAAAAGCAAATAAATAGTTGAACCATTAACAGTCTTCAAGTACGCACGACTGTCATAATGAGTGCTTAAAACCATTAAAGAGCATAAAAGAGTCAAATATCTTGTACCACTGTTTAGGGGATTGATTCAAGCCATAAAGAGATTTCTTCAATTTACATAAGGTCGATCCATATAAATGTCTTCATCTAACTCCCCATATAAGAATGCAATTTTAACATCCAATTGCTCAAGTTCGTAATATCTATAGCAACAATACAGATTAAAATGCAAATAGAACTATACTTCATAATTGGAGAAAATACATCATTATAACCAATACCTGGAATCTAGTTATAGCATTTAGCAATCAACTTTGATTTATACCTTGCTAATTCATTAAGAGAGATACCTTCATTTGTTTTAAAAATCCACTTGCAATGAACAAGCTTTTACCCTCATTTGTTTTGAAAATTCACTTGCAATGAACAAGCTCCTTCTTTTTTGGCAATTTGACTAAATCCAAGGTATCATTCTTTTCAAGTGAATCCATCTCATCTTGCATAGCAATCAGCAGAAGTAACATCCTTATTATAATTAGAAGGTTTTGCATTACCTTCAACTTCTTTTGTGCAACTCAATGCAATCAACAATGTTACACTCCTCAATTAACCTCTTGGGTAGATTAATTTGCCTTCTAGAACTGTCAACTGTAATAGAATATTTTGTACGCTGCACTAGGTGCATCTTGGACAACAGCATCTGGTGTACTTTCTACATCAATGAAATGCTCCACCTGCACGCTAGAACTCTGCTAACTCTGAACATGAGTATTAGGCAACATTACAGATTTATGAAAGATAACATTCCTACTAATCACAACATTTCTTGTTTCATGTATCCAAAATTTATAAACTTTAACACCAAATTTATAACCAACAAAGATGCATTAAATAACTCTAGGCTTCAATTTACCATTATCAACATGAGCATAAGCAGAACAACCGAAGACTCTCAATTCTAAATAATTAGTTGGGGAACCAGACCATACCTCAATTGTATTTTCTTATCAATAGCAATATTGGGTGAACGATTAATAAGTAGCAAGCAGTGGAAGCAGCTTCAGCCTAAAAACGCATATGTAAATGCAAACTTGCATTAGACAACATGCAACATGCCCTCGAGATGACATTTTTGTTCATACACTCAACTACAACGTTTTTTTGTGGAATGTGAGGAACAATATAATATCTCACAATGCCTTCATACTTGTAATATGAATTAAATTCATCAGAACACAATTTCATCTCATTATCAGTGCGAAGCTTCTTTACCTTCTTTTTGGTTTGTCTTTCAACCATAAAGTTCCACTCTTAAAATGCTAAAAGTGTTATGTGTTGAGTTCAAGAGTCAATCGCAATATATAGTGACTTCATTGACAATAATCATTACAGTATTCAACTTAATCAAATAAATCATCTTACAAAAGAGGCCTTCAAGGATCGAAGAATCAAATAATTGCAGCGGATCCTAAGCGTAGTCTTCATCTTCACTGATAACTCCATAGGTAAATGATGGAGAACACCTCCTTAGAATGCACTTTTTTCATGAAGTCTTTGGAATCTTTTCCAGCTGAATGTGGTTTGGGTATAGCATGTGCGAATACATGTCTCACTCCGCAAGTTGTGAGGAAAATTATGCATATGAATGCTTGAACAATAGTATGGCAATGTGGCTCTTTTGTACAAAAAACAACATTTATTTCAAAACAATTGAAAAGCGAGTAAGTAATTAAGTGAACACTAGTAAAGTAAACATCTAACCTTAAGATTTCAACCATCTTGACTTAACCACCAAACTGACCATCTCAACCAAAGTTCTCACCACCAAAATTGATCAAATCAATACCTCAACCATAACTCCCATCACAAAGGTTGATCAACTAACAAACCACCTCAACCATAGTTCCCATCACCGTGATTGACTAACACTTCAGCATTGGTTCCCACCAACAATTGTTGACCAATATATCCACTACTAGCAAATTCTAATCATATGATGGTTCCTTGCCACTTTTAATTGTGAGCACAATTGATTTACATTCTGTAAATGTTGTACACTTTACCTACAAGTCATAATTTCAATTATGCCCATGTTAGCAAGACACTTACACACTTCAGAGGTGTTCGGTCAGGAATCATTACAAAGCTTTTACAAAGCCCCTCTCAACATATGTCTACCCGTTGAGGTTTCACCGTAGTGGGAGTACACCCTCCACTTCGGAAGCCCCCTCTTGTGCGTTATAGGTCCTAGGAAGTACACCCTTCCATTCCGTACCACAAAATGGTCTACACTATATTGAGAGTAAAGCAAATTAGTTGGATAGGCCCTTCCTAGACCATACTTGTGGTTATACTATTAACATGGAATGATCGCTCCACGAACCAGTCCTTAGACTTGAGAAAGACTACCACAAACTCAACCGTACAACCTGTACATGTCTCATCCAAACCACTTGCTGAAATCCTAATTCTATGCTGCTACAAAAAATATTTCATCATCTTTTATCATAATTGCATAGAATCTTTATCATATTTAGTTGATCCATTATCATTATCACCATCCCAAAGCAAGGCTAAGCATGACCTACCCTTTCATAACCAAAACCATAACCATGCGACAAGGATCTTCAAGGGAAAAACTAGGATAAAGCCTAACTTGGGATTTTCCCAATGATATTATTTGCATACATGTTTGTAAAACAAAATATTTAAAAACTAGAATCAATATGCTTGCCTTCACAATACTCAATTAGGTCTTCAAAGTCTTGATCTTGAAGTCTTTCTAGCTCCTCTGGAATGTTAGCGTCTATTCGTGAACATAAGCGAAAAGGAAACAAATAAACATCAAGATAAAAAAAAACCAAATAGCACACAATAAACATCACTCAATAGACTAGGTTTTTCTAGAAATTTTGGCGAAAGAACGGATCAAAACGGAGTTATGATCGACAAGTTATGGCTTTCAGAAGATTAAAACAGGACAAAAAGATTAACTACAAATGAAACTATATGGTTAGAAATATTACTATAATTTTTCTAGTGCCATCTATGATTTTCTAGGGATTTTCTAGGATTTTTCTAGCATTTATTAGAATTTATTTAAATGATTAAAAATAGAAAAGAATTAAATAGAATTAATAAACATTTATTTATTTACTAAACATTATTTAAATTATTATAAAATTATTTACTAATTATAGGATTTGTTAGAATTAAAATAACACTTAAATTTCAAAAGATTTATTTTTCTTAAGGTAAAGCATTAAACAAAATATTACTATTTATTTATTAAAGAAAATCATTATAAAATTATTAACAAATTAAACCTAATTATTTTTTATACTAAAACTATTTTTATACTAAAAACTATTTTTATTACATTATCAATCCTATTTTGACATTAGCGTAGAAAATAAAAAGGGAAAAGCTGATTGGTCAGTCGACTAGGCCGACACATGTCTAACACATGAGCAGAAGATGCTGACGTGGTCCTAGCTATCTCTGAGTTGTGGCAGACGTGGCAACCAAGGTGTAGCTGACGTGATGGCTGAGCAGGCACGACTAACTAGACATTACGTCGATTTTTAGGGCTAATGTGGCAATGACTAAGTGCTGACAAGGCACTATGGAGTCGGATGGATCTTCATTAAGCCTGTGCACTTGATCCTCGATCAGATACGTTCACACTAACCTAACCGAACCAGTATAAGGCTTCTAATCTCAGCCGTAGCGCATGGATCTAATGGTGGATGGCTCACCTTCCTTCACGCCAGCGTAGCAGATGGTGGTGACCTCCTTTCCACAACGATGCTTCATTGGAGAAGATAGGAATCGATGTTTCCATACTCGAAGAACTCCGACAAGCGACGGATCACGGTCCCAGGGTGACGGTGAGTGCGACTAAGGTGATCTAGGACGTTAGGGAGTGGTGCAGGTTCAGGGTGACAACGCAAAACGGGCGGGAGCTTTAGAACTTCGTGCCTAGGGGATCTCGACGTCCGATACATGAGAAGGGATTAAAAACTCACATTTTCTTATGCAAGAACCAGAATATCTTTACTATTTAAAACATACTTAGTGAAGTCCTAAGGCAGGATGTCCTGCCCCTTCTCCCCTCCCGCAACAAACGTGCAAAAGTAGCGTAGTGCCCCACGCTCGATCCCCTTCCTCCTTCCTCCCCCCAAAATCATGATCCCCCGCTGGTCCCCTCTTGTCCCTTCCATGATCTGCATCGGCCCTATTCGATGGGGCTTGAAGGACATCCGGGGAGGAAACTTCGTTCTCCTGTGATGGCGTCTTGACGACAAGGCTATTGAGGGGAGCACGGGGGACACAAGTAGCGTGTCGAAGTGGTGGAGGGGCCTGCCAATCCACCTCCACCTTGGGTCCTTGCCGTCGTTAGCACAACCCACGAGCTCGCTATCGCTTCCATTTTGCCAAGCTCATCATCACATTCTCCTCTCAGTCTAATCCATGTCCCACGACCCACGGTGCTATCGCTAGCCAAATTCACGACCTCGTCACAGCCTCCCTAATCCCCCTTTTCTCCATTGCAATCCTCCAGGTTGTTAGTGGCTGGTCACATGGATTTGCACGCGTATCGCCTCGCTGCAAGCCTGGCACACATTACGCAGACAAGCTCTCCTCCCCATGGCACCTTTCTCGCATGAAGGTAGGGTTGGGAAAGGGGAGGGGTTTGGCAGGTGCGAAGGACTCCATGTGTTGCAATGATAAGTGTGGTGGCAGTTGTGGAGGAGTCCTCAACCCATGATTTGCGGCACGCTTGAGTTTGGAGATGACGTGGTGGTGAAGTCCGGCGAGGGGGCGAGCTTTGTGGTAAAGTTTGGCGAGAGGGTGTGGTGGCTGAGTCTGGCGAGGTAGCAGTGTTGTCTGGCAGAGGAGGCGAAAGCGGCGTCCGATGGAGACGTAGGGTGCGGTGGTGGCTACTAGTGGAGGACCACCGCTTCTCCTTCGTCAAGCAGGTGGGTTATACCTTGGTTAATTTTTTTTCAATCATTGTTCTGAACTTCTGATGCATACATCAATCTGATAATGTAAATGAGCAAACAATGAGCGACAGGTTCAGTCATTGCCCTGTCCCCATCTCCTTCCATTACCAATTTGTGAATTTAGATGTTTCACAACTTGCTCATTGTATTAACTTACTAACTTGTTGCAAGTTTGAATAGTGTAGCAGTATGCATGCCATTGCATTTTGCCACATTTCCCTCTGCCTTTTGGTCTGCCTGTGCATTTTGATCTTGCATGTACAATTGCAGGCTAGGATGCGTCACTGTATTATACTAAATTTCCTCCACTTCCGGGTCAGTGCTTGTAAAATATTATATCAGAAGTAGTAGCCTTGGTGCTGAATTTTGCTAATCAATTTCTTTTGAATTTTCACTAGCGGTGATTGTCTGGTTTTGAAATAAACCTTGTGTCTATTGTACATATCATGGATAGGAAGCATAGCTATGATTCAAAACTGCATCTTGATTTCACATTACTCCATTGTTGCCTTCCAAATATAGTGTGCTATGTTGTCCGCTCTTCCAATGTTGATGTTGAATATTCATTTTTTTTTCATTTGTGGTATGTCTTACATTAGTCCACTATTTCCTGCTAAAGTTAGAGTCTGTTTGTTTGAGCTTCTGCTTTTGGGCTTTTTTGAAAAGCTGTGCTTTTGACTTATCTGAAAAGTTGCTTTTGGAAATAGGCTGTTGGCTTCTACAATAAATTTTTAGCTTCTCAGCACATAGCTTCTCAGAAAAGCATATCTCAACGAGCTTTTCAGCTTTAATTTATTTTCCTCAGAAGCAGGCTTCTGGCTTCTCCAGAAGCCACTTCTCCAGAACCCCGTTTGTTCTGGCTTCTGGCTTCTGCCGGTAGCAGAACCAGAATCAGAAGCAGAAAATAAACAGAGCCTTAATGTCATATGTTGTTCAACAGGTAAGTGAAGTAGTTTTTCAATGTATTTAGTTGAAGTTATTGTTAGGTAGACCACTAGAGGTATCCTGCTGCATGGTTGATTCCATAAATGATGATAATCCATTTCGTGGCAAAAAGAAAAAAATGATGATAATGGTTTATTAAATTGAACTAGCCATTCATTGCCGTATTGTGTAGGGCTGCTTGGCTCGAGGCACTCGCCTAGGACTATAATATGGGGTTTCAGAGTTATATTGGCATGGGGCAGTGCTTGCTGTTGTGGATGGAGGACGATTACGCCAATGTTTTTTGCAGCTTGGCATAGCACCTCGGTGTTACCAATAGTTATATAGATTTACTAATCTGAGTTCTTGATGCAGAAAGAGATAACCCTTAGTTACAGATTTACTAATATGTGATCTTGATGCAGAAAGAGATACAAGCACAGGCAAAATACAACTAACTCAGTATAATGGACTGCTCTGATTGGTTGGAACATCAGTGACATCACTTGTCATTTCTTTTTTATAAATACGTTTGAGTACAAATTAAAGAGTCAGTCATTACTTCAGTAGATCTGAAATGTTTGACATTACACTTCCCAGTTCCCTCTTTTTTCAACACAGTTGCTAAAAGAAGTCATCTCGATTGAGTCAGGGTGGGTACAAAGATGTCGTTGAAATGAATTTAATTCCATGCTTTCTGATATCACTCCAAATATTAAATAGTAGAACACAAGCTATAAAACAAACACCTGACATGGTGCTCAGCTTTATGTGACAAGGATTCGTCGATTTTTATAGAAAAGGAATGTCGAATCAAAGCAGTTCTTCAGTGAATTATCAGCTTTTGTTTGATTCTTGAGGAAATTGTGTCGTTTCATGGTGAGAAGAAATGTAACGCCTTCTCACTGCAGGTTCTGGTGGAGAATAGCCAGCTAATTCCTTATGTTTTACTAAGCACCTTTTAAAGGGTGGATTGATAGTTATCTTTGAGTGTCCCAGTGTTGGATGTTCCGGCTTATTCCTTTTGTTTGTTTTCCTTTAGTTTGTGCTACCCAATATTTTGCTTCTTCAAAGAATAAGGTGAATAAAATTTGCTGCTTTCTAAACACAGAAAGATGAATGCCAAATTATATACCTGCTACTTTTGTAGTGGTTTCCTACTCAAGAAGTCAAGGCAGGGCTCCTCCAGCTTAAAGTTTTTTATTTGTTCCTTGGTTCAAGATCAATTCCCATATTTGAAGCTTTTTTGTCAGTTTCTAGCAGCATTAGATTTTGAAAATCGGATTGCAACTATCTAATGGTTCTTTGTGGTTAGATTTCTTTTCCATAGCTGATACATACGGAAAAAATTATTGAGGCATAAAACTCTAGTTTTGAAAATCGGATTGCAACTATCTGTAGCATCTTTACCTAATTTTGAGCTTTGCCATTTTCTTTTTGCATGGGCCTAACTGTTATTGATCTAATACTTGAGTTTTGTTTCCACCCTGAATATTGGAACCTTCTTTTTCACATTGGGGATGTTTTTACTAGCTCTCTTGCAGGATAACATTGAGGTAGTGAAACATGGCAGAATGGCTGCTTCATTGGTCCATAATGCGTTCAGAATATATTTCAATTAGGGAACTGATAGCCTACTCTTGCTCTAGGATCATGTTGATTTTGTTTATGTGGTAACAAGAATCACCCCTTAGTGAAATAATGTTCTTGACTATTAGGTGCAAATTCGGCTTTTGGATTTTAGCTTACCAATGTTAATCATCTTTTTTAGTTTATGATCAACATCTTGTGTCCAATGCTACTAGGTAACTCCAAAAGGATCAAATTTCCATTTCCTAAATTGTTCTTTTAACTGATCTTCTAAATTGTTTGTTTGATGATTGTAATGAAGATAAGTTGGCTCTGGCTATTTCTTCATCTTAGAACAATAAATTTTGAGGAACCTTTTGTGCTTCAGCATGTGAATAGAAATCTGGCAAGCAATGTTAGTCAAACTAGAGTGGATAGAATGGTGCATGATTTGGAGAAGTTGTGCTACTACTTGAGGCATGTGTCCAACGGATTTGGAGAATGATGTAATCGAGCTGAGGTGTCACTGAATCAAGTTATGAGTTTCATTTTTTGATAAGCCTGAATTCTTATGAAATCATATTGGGTTAACAAGATTGTTGTTGTTTGCAGGAACACACGTGTATTTAGGTATAAACAACTAAAGAAGGTATGTTTATTTGATCAATGTGAGTTGTTGTACTTTTGTCGTGGGATAATTAAGTTGATACCGATACATGCTATAGTATGAGAATATTTGGTTTTTTTTTATATATTTTCTAATATTATTATCTAAATAAATAAATTTTTATGAAAATAATTGTAATAATAGACATCTACTGTCCTCTTGTAGGGCAGTTAGGTGCTTACCACTTTCTGAGAGGACGGTAAATGTAAGCAGTTTGCGTCTACGGTTGTGTAAACAGTGTTTTGTCGAAATCAGTATTCATAGTAATATTTTTGCTTCTCATCTTCTTTATACAAAATTATGATCTTCTATTGCTCTAAAAATCCTAAACTTTTGTACATGTTTTATAATTTATGTGCAACCTATTTTAATTAGATTCACTAAAAAGCATGCGTAGAGTTTAAACTAAAATTCTCAAAAAAGACTATTTTTATAATTTTTAATAATTGTTAGGGTCTCAAATAAATTTTCAAAAATTTGAAAAAATTCACTAATATTTATCTTATGTTATGGACTAATTTCTAAAACTATTTTCAGACCTAGGTTATATGATGAAAAAATAAGTTCTTTTGTAATGCTCTATTCACATGAAAAATAGAGCATTACAAAGGAACTCACTCACCATATAGTCTAGGGGTAGAAATAATTTTAGAAATTATTCCATCACATAAGTTGAATATTAGTGAATTTTTCCAAATTTTTAAAATTTATTTGAGGCCCTAACAATTGTTAAAAATTATAAAAGTAGTCTTTTTGGACAATTTTAGTTTAAATTTTACACATGATTTTTAGGTGAATACAATTAAAATAGGTTGTACATGAATTATGAAACAAGTACAAAAACTTTTATGATTTTTGGAGAAAAAAACCACAATTTTGTGTAAAGAAGATAGGAGGGAAAAATATTACTGTGAATAGTGTGAACAGTGATTTCAACGAAATAACTTGTCTACTCCTAGCATATGTGAAATGTTTTTTATTTTTACATTTTTTAAATTAAAAAATTAAATAAATAGATCTTAGATGAAAAAATTTACAGGAATAAACACCTACCGCCCTCTTAAAAGGCTGCAAGCATTTTAAAAGACGCTAAGGATGCTACAGTGGTAAGTATGGGCTTAGAGGGTGGTTAGCCCCACTATTCCCGTGGTGAACAGTATTCAGCCGCTTAATTTTCTCTTACCATCTCCTCTGTTTAAAACAGTGGTCTTATGTTGCTCCAAAAAATCTAAAATATTTTATACATGTTCTATAATCAATGTGAAACTCATTTTAATTGGATTCACCTAAAAAGCATATGTAGAATTTAAACTAAAATTCTCTAAAAAAAAGGGTACTTTATAAATTCTAGAAATTATTAGGACATCAAATAAATCCTCAAAATCTATAATAATTCACTAATATTCTTATTATATGATGGAATAATTTCTAAATTATTGTCGGCTCTAGTTTATATGGTGAAAAAAGTGAGTTCTTTTGTAATGCTCCATGTATAGGTATTTTTATAATTTCATGTGACAGTCTTCTTTTAACTCCTTTTGAATTCAAACATATACAAACCTAGGGCTGAAAATAATTTTAAAAATTATTCCATCATATAAGAAGAATATTAGTGAATTTTTTCAGATTTTTAGGAATTTATTTGATGCCTAACAATTTCTAGAAGTTATAAAAGTACGCTTTTTTAGAGAATTTTAATTTAATATATGTTTTTTTAGGTGAATCTAATTAAAATGGGCTGCACATAGATTATGAAATATGTACAAATTTTTTTAGGATTTTTAAAGCAAATAAAGACCACTGTTTTTAACAAAAGAGATAGGAAGATAAAATTGAGCGGCTCAATACTGTTCACCACGTGAATAGTGGGCTAACCTCTCTCAAGTGGCTGCAAGGGCTAACCGTGGCATCCTTACCGCCTTGCAACCCTTTGAAAAGGCGGTAGGTGTCTATTTTTGGAAAAAAAAATTAACTGGAATCTATTTATTTAATTTTTTAAGTTAGAAAATGTAAACATAAAAAAAGCTCTAAGAAAATGACCCCACAAAGAAGGAGTGGGCGGGGTCTTGTGGGCTGAGTGACTCGGCCAGAGAAAAAGGGGAAGCGGGCGGGAAAGGAACATGCCGAGGAAAGAATGGCTCGGGCTAGGAAGAAAATAGGTCGACAGATGGGAAAACAGGTTGGAGGGAGAGGGTGACGGGCTCGAAGGAGATCGGGCCGAGGAGGGGAATTGATGGGCTGAACCCAGAGGTTAAAAAAGGTTTTTCCTTTTCCTTATTTTTCTAATTCATTTATTTCTTCCTTTTCCTATTCTTTTATGTGTGTGTCTATATATATATCGATGATTTATAAACCGCCGATCTTAAGAAAAACCTCACATAATTAGAATATGATGGTATAGTCGGTTTGATCAATCATGATGGTGGGAACTATGTTAAGGTATTGCTCAATCTTGGTGGTTGGAATCTTGTTTGAGTTGTTAGAATGTTGGTTAAGTCAAGAGAAGCTGAGGACGGGCGGGATGATCCACCGGAGGTCCTGTGACACCAAAGAAGGAAGAATTGGGGTCAATGGTGGCTTAGGCGTGGAGAATTGACGCGATGGTGGAGCTCACCAGAAGTGAAGAAGACGATGGCACTGAGGATGAATCTGAGTGAAAACCGAGGGGGAAACGGGTGGAATGGGTGCGGAACGTCGCAAGGAAGACATTGGGAGGCTTATATACATGAGAGAGGAAACGAATTGGACAGATTTGAAGAAAATGGTTGGCGGCCTTGATGGAGATAAATGTGTTGGTTTCCTCATTAGAGAGGGGTAAAGGAGGGGGAAACGGCCGGGGTGCTTGATTGAGGGGTGAGGATCGTGGTCGTAGCATTTAATTGACACGAAATGACTCGGGGAGGCGCAGATTTGAATCAGTTGGCGAGATTTAGGGACGTAAGGGAGAGCGGGAGGAGGAAGAAGTGGAGTCGGCTGCTCGGGCACGCGGCTCGACGGCTCAGCCATGGCACCAACTAGGGCCACGCGGCAGTGAGAGAGGGCAGGGAAGGCGACTGGCTCGGGAGCGGCGGCAGGCTCGACCGGGCGCTAGGGAAAGGCCCAGCAAGGGGGGAAGGCCTAGTGTGGGGGGGGGGAGGTGGCCCACGCGAGGGGAAAGGGAGAGAGGGGGAGGGAGGAGTTGGGCTAGAGGGAAAAGAATCGGCCCGAGAGCACTTTACAATATTGAAATTCGTTTTCTTTTAAGATTTTGAGCTATTTTCTAAAGGAGTTTAAACAAGCGACTTCTCGCGAACTTTTGCAAATATTTTTCAAGCATAAAAACCTATTGCAACTACAATAGCATGAATGCAACAAACTTAAATATAACCTATGGTGGATTTAAGTTTAGAAATTAATTTCTTCTATTGACAAAATTTACAACTCCTATTTAAATTCTAGCAAAATTTTAAAGTATTGCAAAAATTGAAAGTTTAGGGTGTTACAAATGAAGAACATGTGTTTGGGTTCCACAAACTGAACAAGCGGTTAAACTGTCTAAAATAGAATTATCTAAGCAAAACCCGAGTTGCTGTTCCACAAACTGGACTCCGATCACAGAAGGCTTATAGGAGCTGTTCAATGTACTAACTCAATGACAAACTCAATTTCGCGATCAGGTGGTATACCTGGCAAATCCTCTGAAAATATAAAGATCATGTAGATTTAAGCGGGACTTAGCTTTATTGCAAGTTGTGCAATGTGACACGTAGCGTTCAATGTCACGAATCATCTTTGGCTAAAAGAAGTGGGCAGTCAGCACATCTTCTGTTGATGTAAAGAATAGGGGTCCCCTATTATTTTGGCCCATACTAGCAAAGGACCGCTTGGAGTAGATATTATCAAAAGCTGACTCCAGCACGCACGTCTAGCAAGGCTTGCATGACCAGTCCTTTGTTCACGGAACAGAACCCTACGACCAGCCCTAATCTCATTTAATGCTACCCACTCAAGTATTTTCCTTCCCCAGGCACCTCCTTTCAGTGAGCGAAGTCGTGGCTGGTGCAGTGGTGCAGTGGCCCGTCCCATAGCAATTAATGCTATGGGACAACCCTGCAAATGGGGGAGATGGTCTTGCAAGTGGTCATTATGACGTGTGGTTGATGGGATAGGACGCGCAAGATGACCAGGTAGCCGAACATGCCCACTCTCCATATGATGGCCTCGTAGTAGGGGTTTTCAGCAGGATTGGGACTGCCATAGTTCTATATGTATTGTTTGTATATACGCCTGTCCTCCTACTATATGAAAGAGGGAGGACCAGGCTTATAAAGGACAAAACTCTTTCTATATCCAGTTGATACCCATATCATAAGAAAATAAAAAGGACGTAAGGTTGTTATCCCATGGGAGGTTTGAACCTGGATAACTCCTTGTGTTCTTGAGTTCACCATCACACACACACTCGTAGAAAACGTTGATCACACTCCCATCAGCCGGTATACCCCAGACACATTGTTAGGGATTAGCCCAAGACCAGTCAGCGTTGGGGTTCCAGGAGAACGACCACATGGTCCGCCGCATCTTCGAAGGTGCCGCAACGTATTCCTCGAACAAAAAGTACAAGTCGTTGTTCCACGAGGTGTGAGCAACCGCATCGATCCCAAACCCTCGTCTGAAGTGGTCAGAGGTACCCCACACCTTCAGCCAAGCAGACCACCCTACACACGTCAAGTGCCTTGGTTGCTACCCCATTGTGGTCAAACCCACGGTACAGAACATCCGACTAGATCACGTACTGGTCGATGGAGGAAGCTCCATCAACCTCCTCTTCGTTGCTACCTCATGCTCATCACTTTCCTCCAGACAAAAGCGAACGTCTTTCATGGAGTCTGTCGGATATGCACGAAGTCCCTAGGGACGTGATTGAGCATAAGTTGTCTGTACAAACGGACGCACAACCATTAAAGTAGAAGGCATGTCGGTTCTCCACCAACCAGAAGGAAGCACTTCAAGAGGAGGTCGACAAGCTCTTGGAAGAAGGCTTCATCCGTGAGGTACAATATCTGAAATCATCAGCTAACCCAGTCATGGTCCAAAAACACAACAGTAAGTGGAGGATATGCATCAACTTCACTGACCTCAACAAGTCACGCCCGAAGGATCTCTTCCCTCTACCCCAGATCGATTAGCTTGTTGACTCAATGGCCGACAGTGATCTGGTAAGCTTCTTAGATGTTCGCTCAGGGTACTATCAGATTAGCATGTGTAGGGTAGATGAGGAGAATACTGCTTTTGTAACATCCTTTGGGGTCTTTTGTTATGTAAAAATATCTTTTGGTCTGAAAAATACCGGTGCCACTTACCAATGTTGCATTCAGCTTGTTCTCTAACCACAACTCAGTAGAAATGTCGAGGCTTACGTTGATGATGTGGTCGTGAAAAGTAGAACCAAGGATGACCTGGTCGGGGAACTCCAGGAAACATTCAACAACCTTCAGAAGTACCGCATAAAATTAAACCCGAAGAAGTGCATGTTTGGAGTCCCCTCAGGGAAGTTGCTCGAGTTCCTCATATCTGATTAAGGAATAGAGGCAAACCCTGACAAGATCAAAGCCATCAACTAAATGAAATCCCCAACCATGTTAAAGGAAGTCCAGAAGCTAACAGGATGTGCAGCGGCTTTGAGCAAGTTCATCTCGAAACTGGGAGAGAAGGGGTTGCTCCTCTTCAAGCTCCTAAAGAAAAGCAACAACTTCTCATGGACAGCTGAAGTAGAGACGGCCTTGTAGGAACTCAAAAGGTACCTCCCTTCCCCTCCTGTACTGATCGCTCCTTGACTAGACAAGGAGCTCTTCCTTTATGTTGTAGCTACACCACAGGTCACGAGTGCGATCCTGGTGGTCAAACGAGAAGGATTTCAACAACCAGTATATTACATCAGTGAGGTCCTACACGACATGAAAGCTCGATACCCACAGGCTCAAAAGCTACTGTACGCCATACTAATGGCCTCTCACAAGCTCAAACACTACTTCCAGGCCCACAAAATCAAGGTAATCTCCTCGCTTCCCATTAGAGAAATACTCCACAATAGGGATGCTACAGGAAGAACTGCAAAGTGGGCAGTAGAGCTCGGGGAGTTCGATATTCAATTTGTTCCCCAAACAGCTATCAACTCCTAGACGCTGGACGATTTTGTGGCCGAGTGATCGTCCTTTGAGCTTGGACAGGAACAGCAGCCAGAGACAAACAAGCATTAGACCATGCACTTTGATGGATTGTTCACGTTGAATCGAGCGGGGGCTGGAGTGGTCTTGACCTCACCAACCAGCGACATCCTCAGGTACATAGTTCAATTATGTTTTTCGGCCACTAACAATATTACATAATAAGATGGCCTCTTGTCCATAATGCGAGCAACCTCCACACTTGGGATAAAATGCATGACGATGATAGAGGACTCATTACTAGCCGTAAACCAAGTGCAAAAGGAATTTCAGTGCTCTGAGCTGACAATGGTGGCATACCTTATGGAAGTGAGAAGACTAGAGCGGCGCTTTATCAGTTTCGAGGTCAGGCATGTCCCTTGCAAGGACAACTTCCTAGCTGATGAGCTAGCCCATCTAGCTTCTTCTCACAAAACTGTCCCGGTCAGAATCTCTGAAGAAAGATTCACATGACCATCCACCGCTACCCAACAGGTTGTGTGTGAAGGGGATGTTTCGCTTGAAAATGGAGCACTAGAGGCAACACCTTTGGAGGCAACACCTCCTTCAGTGTCGTCGACCTCGGGTGGCCATCATGTGATCACCCTTCTTAATTCGAGTACAACCTAGATGGATCAGATCTTGGACTACCTTCAGATTCAAGCAGTCCCAGAAGATGCTGCATCAGCAGAAAGCTTCATGTGGCAAGCCCGCAGATACTCCCTGGTAAGGACGCCTTTACCATCAAGAGAGCAACGACCTTTTACTAAATTGTATCACTCAGGAAGAGAAGAGCACAACGCTCTCTGATATCCATGGAGGCATATGTGGCAGCCACACTTCATACCACACTTTGGTCGAAAAAGCATTTCGATAAGATTCCATTAGCCCACGGCCCTCCAGGATGCATGCGAGCTGGTGAAACGGTGCGAGTCATGTCAGTACCATGGCCGACATACCAACCTACCAGTCCAAGCACTGCAAACCATACCACTCTCTTGGCCTTCCGTTATCTGTGTGCTCGATATCATGGGACAGTTCCTTAAAGCCCTATGAGGTTTTGAATTCTTGTTCGTGGCAATCGACAAATTCACTAAGTGGATCGAGGCTAAGCCTGTCATGAGGATCACCATCACAACTGCAATGAAGTTCATACATGGGTTGGTAGTGCGGTTTGGCAGTCCAAACTGCATAATTATGGATAACAGGACTCAATTCACCAATAGTTCTTTTCGGGACTACTATGAAGAGATCGGGGCCAAAATTTTCTATGCGTTAGTGGCACACCCCCAAAGCAATGGATAGGTCAAAAGTGCAAATGGGATGATACTGTAGGGGATCAAGACACAGGTCTTTTATCGGCTTAAGAGCTATTCAAGACACTAGATGGACGAACTACACATAGTACTCTGGTCGCTGAGAACGACTCCCAGCAGGGCCACATCCGAAACCCCATTCTTCCTGGACTTTAGCGCGAGGTCAATGCTCCCTACTGAAATCACCCTTCATTCTCCTCGAGTAACCAACTACTCAGACAAGGTGGTTGATGTCACCCGGCCTGGTGTGGTCAAGTTATCCATGGAGGACAGACATGAATTGCATAACTCTTGAAACATAGCCTAGTTGTGCAAGTTCTATGTCTAGGGTTGCTCAAAGATAGGCTAGTTTTCCTATTTTGTAGGATCTTCCGGATGAGCTGGAACATTGCTTGTAAGTTTTTCCAATTCAAAAGAATCAGACTCTCTATTTTGTAGGCTTTCCTTGAAAGGAACAAACTCTTACCAATTTGTAATTTTTTTCATTTCTGAGGCTTGACCGCCGGTCAACACCTTTTTTAACGATTAGGCAGTCACAGGCTTTATAATGGTTTAGATTATGTGGTCCTTTGTTCATATTTTTTCCTATTTTTCCATGCTGCTAGTTACTTTGCCTGTTCGCTCATGTGGTGAGTACCAAACCATTTTAGTGGGGATTCAGGTTGCCACTCGCACAGTTTCAAGTATATGGACGATTGGGGAGTAATAACTGCGAGGCTCGTCTCATGTTGAAGCTTGGCATTTTCCTGTTGAAGTAAGTGCCTCGCCTCCTTCTCTTCGTCTACCAACCTCTCCAACTCGGCGAACCTATTGTCCACCACCTCCTTCCCGGTGATCAGTCTTCGGATGGTGGAGGGAAGGTTGGTGACCAAGAAAAGCAGGTCAACCACTAGAGTGGGCTCCATGACCAGCTCCGCAAGTGCGGAAGTCACGACTAGTGCTCAAGATATTAGAGCTACTTGAGTCTAGGGGACTAGAGTATCTTGTTGAGGCACCGAATGAGTTGCGATTGGGGTCTTAGGGGATTGAGGACTTGCAGCGGCAACAGATAACGAAGTCAAGAAAGAAAAGATAAATCAGAGCACTTAAGCCTAACCAAGAAGCTTACCACATGGGTGGAGGGATGAGCACATGCCTTGTCCTTGTGAAACCACCTGTGACCGGTGTCCCACGGGCACATTTAGATGCTTCCACGAAAGCAAAGCCCTCTGCCGCTCTCTTCCCCACTGACATAGAGCCTTGGCCCGCAAAGGTCTGGTTGCCCCTGGCTTGGTCAGAGTGACTCTGGTCAGGGCGACTCTGGTCGGGGCGGCTCTGGTCGGTACGGGCCAGGTTAGAGCGACTCTGGCTGGGGAGGGTCTGGTTAGTGCGGACATGGTCAGTATGGATCTGGTTGGAGCGGGTCTGGTCAGGGCAAGGTTGGTCAACCCTCTGCTGACTGGCACCAAATGCAAGACCTCCACCCATGGTCGATATCCAGCTCGGGGCAGCTTGATCATCACAGCGACCAAGTTGACTACTGACCAAAGCGATACTGGGTGACAGAGGGGTTGGGTGAGCACTAGAGTTGATTTCTCGGATGATCCCCATGACCTTGTTAATCACCGGACACATGACATCAACCTCACGGAGACCCTGCAACAACGCGGACCATGAAACCCTCACCCAGGAGAAAGCTTGGAGGTAAAAATTCTGAGAAAATGCTAAACGTACTAGTCTAATCTGAGCCTTCTTCGATGAAGGGAGATCACACAGCATAGGGGCATCACGCAGACGGCCACCCTTCCTCAGGGTAGCTGCCATTAGGAGTTTAACCCATGAATCGATGGCCTCGTCATGGAGATCTGGGTAAGAGAGGGATACTTAAGATGCCACATGGCTAAAACAAAAAACACTCAGGATGCGGTTGCGGTATTACTTGCGGAGCACTCCCAGGTGATGTCGTCACTCCAAGTGTACTTGTATGTCGGATATGTTCTCCTCCACAAAGGGCACAACCGGCATTTGATGTAGTCACAGACAACATCTTACCCCAATAGCCCGGCATCCGCAAATCACTTAACCCGTACTGCGAGAACCAACAACTCTAAAGTTGTCGCGAGAGCACTCCCCCATGCTCAGTGGTCTACGCCGGTCGGCTCAAAATGCAAATATTGTCCAAGAAATCTTCTATCGCAAGATAGAACCATTCCTCTCTCTCCAGTCTGACCATGATGACTTAAGTCACATCTTGAGGTAGGAGCCCGCGACATTGTCGCGGAGGAGAAATTCGCAGCTGTGGCCAGTCCGGTCTGTAACCTAGCCGTGTAGAAGAACCTGAAGAGGTCGAGGCACAGCTCAACCCCAACAAAATTCTCGCACATATTAGTAAAAAGACTCAACATGATGATGGAATTGGGGTTGAGATGGAGGCGGCAGATATCATAGAAGGAAATGACGGTGGTGAAGAATTCGAAAAAGGAAGGAATGAGGCTGACCAAGAAGAAGGAGATGAGCATCACGATTTCCCCCTCGTGGGGAGCAGGGACGTCCTCCCTAGGGTAGTACCCCGAAGACAGGTGGCGAGGGAGCTGATGGTTGTCACGCATCTGCTTCATCTTCACCGTGTTACACTTGGACTTAGGAAAGTCTGGCTCTTTGCCCATGCGTGGCACCACTAGAATACGATGGAGTGGCCAGCAGAAGCACGAACGCTGACGGAAACAAGGGGCTCTGCTTGCGAGGTGTGGAGAGATTGGAGAAAGGTCTTGGGGAACCATTGGCTCTCCAATTTGTAGGGCTGGCGTGATATCCCAACTGTCACAGAGTCCACCCGTTTCGAAATTCAAAAGGTCACGCATGGGGAACCAAAATTCTCTCAGGTCCGGTGGTATTTAATGTTTCTCTCTCCCATGATTCTCTCCCAGTTACATCTTTTTTTCTCTCTCTGGATGTTTAACCTCCCCTCAGGAAGCGGTTTCTTGAGCCAACAACGTGAGGGGGCGGCGTCGATGGCCACCCTTTGGGCTGAAACTTATGTTCATCTAGGGCCCAAGTGGTACTACCAGACCACGTCCACGTGGCAAAACCACTCAGTCTCTCGCATCCCCATGGGAGGTTGGGGTTTACTGTCGATGTAAAGAATAAGGGGGTCCCCTGTTCTTTGGGCCCACACCAGCAAAGGCCTGCTGGCAGTAGATATTATCAAAAGCTGACTCTGGCACGCACGTTTGGCAAGGCTTGCGTGACCAGTCCCTTGATCACGGAAGGGCACCCCACGACCAGCCCTTGTTAGTCGTGGGGCAGGTATTTGCCTAACCAGTCTAATCTCATTTAATGCTACCCACTAATGTGTTTTTCTTCCCTAGGTACCTCCTTTTGGCGAGCGAAGTCGTGGCTAGTGCAGTGGTGCAACGGCCCATCCCGTAGCAATTAATGCTATGGGACGACCATCTAGGCAGGGCGATGGTCTCGTAAGTGGGCATGATGACATGCAACTAATGGGACAGGATGCGCAAGATGATCAGGCAGACTGAGCATGCCCACTCTTCGTAATGATGGCCTCGTAGTAGGGGTTTTTCGGTAGGATTGGGACTGCCATAGTTCTGGCATGTACTATTTGTGACAAGGTATAAAATGTGCCATTTTGGAAAATCAATCCATAGCTACAAATATAATTTCCCTCCCCCTCTTTGTCCTAGGAAACCCTAAAATAAAATCCATAAAAATATCCTACCAAGGTGTACTAGGAACAGGAAGAGACATATAAAGATCATGTGGATTTAAGCGGGACTTAGCTTTATTGCAAGTTGTGCAATGTGACACGTAGCATTCGACGTCATGTATCATCTTTGGCCAAAAGAAGTGGGCAGTCAGCACATCTTCAATCATCTTTGCAACAAAATGTGCCATCAAACCTCCTTCATGCTCCTCCTACAACAACAAAAGATGAATGGAGCTAGTTAGAATGCATAACTTGTTAGCATGATAGAGCAAACCATCATTCAACACATATTTATTTTATGTTTTTCCTTTTTTACAATGTTCAAGTAGTTCTTTAACGCCCAAATTAGAAGCATATAAATCCTTAATAGTCTCTAAACTAAAAATCTTATGATCAAGTTGCGATAACATAGTATAACGTCTAGAAAGCGCATCAATCATCACATTGTCCTTGTCTTTCTTATGTTTTATTACATATGGAAATGATTCAATAAATTCTACCCATTTATAATGTCATTTATTTAATTTATCTTAAGTCCTAATATGTTTCAGTGATTCATGATCAGAATGTATAATAAATTCTTTGGGTCATAGATAATGTTGTCAAATTTTAAGCACATGAACTAAAGCATACAATTCTTTGTCAAAGGTAGAATAATTCAGATTTGGTCCACTTAATTTCACATTGAAATAAGCAATTGGTCTGCCTTCTTGAATTAGCACACCTCCAAATCTAATCCTTCTCGCCTCACATTCTAGCTCAAAAATCTTACCGAAATCTAGGAGTTGGAGCAATGGAGCATGGGTGAGCTTCTCTTTCAACAACTTGAATGATTTTTCTTGTGTAGGTCCCCATTTAAATACCACTCCTTTCTTTGTCAAATTGTTCAATGGGGTAGCAATGGTGCTGAAATCCCACACAAAACACTGATAGAACCCCCCAAGATCATAAAAGCTTCTTACATGTGTGACTGCCTCAGGAGTCGGTCAGCTCTTTATGGCTTCAATTTTTGCTTCATCCACCTCTATTCCTTGTGGAGTAACAACTTAGCCCAGAAAAAAGTCTCGATCTGTGCAAAAGGTGCACTTTTTGAGGTTATCAAACAAATGTGCATCTCTTAGAGGCTTAAAAACAGCATGTAGATGATCAAAGTGTAGTTCATATGACTTGCTGTAAATCAAGATATTATCAAAATAAAACACCACAAATCTTCCAATAAAAACATGTAAAACTTCGTTCATCAATCATATGAATGTGCTAGGTGCATTAGTAATCCAAAAAGCATTACTAACCACTCATACAATTCAAACTTAGTTTTAAATGCAGTATTCCATTCATCTCCAAGTTTCATTCTAATCTGGTAGTATCATATTCGCAAGTCAATTTTAGTGAAAATTATAGAACCATTCAACTCATCAAGCATGTCATCTCAACTAGGAATAGTTTGACGATAACTTATGGTACTATTACTGATAGATCTACAATCAACACACATACGCCAACTACCGTCTTTCCTAGGAACCAAAATAACATAAACAACATAAGGACTAAGACTTTCTTGTATGTACTTGTGGTCCAAAAGGTTTTGGACTTGTCGCTGAATTTTCTTAGTCTCCTCTGTGTTAGTTCTATATGCAGCATGGTTTGGTATAGTCGTTTCTAGAATCAAATCAATTTCATGCTTAATCCCTCGAATAGGTGGTAATCCTTGGGGTATATTAGCTGGAAATACATCAATATACTCCTGCAAAAGGCTAGCAATACCAGGAGGCAAAGATATAGATATATCCTTAATTGAAACCAAAGCATATGTGCATATCAAAGCATAGCATTACAGCTCATTATCATAAATTTCAGCATGATCAGATTTAGTAGTAAGCATAACCACCCTTTCAATTTAATTCCATTAGATTTAGAACTTGTAGTCACTTTCTCCTTTTTGGGTGGAAAAACATATTTTGCAATTTTCTGATTTTTAGATTCATGCTCACGCTTTTTTCTCTCATTTTCAGCTATCTCCTTTTCATATTTTACAATTTCAGTAGGGGTTAAAGGTAGAAACATTATTTTATTTTCTTTATGTAGGAGGGTGTACTTGTTACTTCTACCATGATGTGTTGCATCAGTATCAAACTCTCATGGTGATCCTAACAAAAGTGAGAATGCTTGCATGAGCACTACATCAAAATCAGCACAACCATGGTACGCATTGATTGAAAAATGCACCCTAGTTGTTTGCATTACCTTCACCTTACTAATGTTGTTGAACCACTAAATGTGGTATGGGTGAGGATATGTTCTTGTCGGCAAGTCAAGCTTCTTGATCAAATTTGAACTTATCAAATTATTGCAACTCTCTCCATCAATAATGACACGAACATAGCAATCCTTGACTACGAGGTACTTCTGAAATAAATTATGGCATTGTAGCTTTTCTGCTTACTCCATTTGAGTGTTTAGCACTCGCTACACAATGAGAGTCTTATAATTCTCCATGGCAGCAGTACCCAATACTTCTTCGTTATCGTTATCCACATGTTCATCCTCATCACCTGCATGGTTAGTTGCAATATTATATTCATTCTCAACATCACTAGAACTTACATAATCATCGTCTTTTGTTGCAATGTACGTTGGCTAGCTTGAGCAATCCAAAATGACCTGGCTCATTCCCTTGCATCGGCAGTATACAATTCCAGTTGTACTACCCGTAGAAGCAACTGAGCACTCTTGGATGGAGCCTGCACACTAGTAGATTTGCTTACCTCGTGTGCATGTGACAGTGTCAGAGGTGCTGCTAAACGTGCCCTACTCGAGAACGGGGGAGCAGACCGTGTAGTAGAAGGTGGGGTTGTTTTGATTTGTCTCGGTATTGAACTTGGTGTAGACATGCTTCCAAAATTGTTATTTGGCCTCTGTTGTCATCCCTATAATTATTTTTCTACCAAAAATGCAACTTGGAACAATCTAGGAACACTATCATATTCTTTGCAATCAATTATGTCCTGAATTTCACATCTTAACCCTCCATAAAAGTGTGCCATTGCAGCTTCTTCATCCTCAATAATATCACAATGTAACATACTAATTTGTAGCTCCTGACAATATTCTTCTATAGATCTATTACCTTAGTTTAAGCCCTACAATTTCTTACACAAATCACGTTTAAAAGAAGGTGAAACAAATCTATTACACATAGCAATTTTTAAAGCATCTCATGTCATAGGCGCTAACCCATCGTTGCATACCTTATTTCACCAGATGATGGCAAAATCTTTGAATTCACCAGTGGTTTAACTAACTATAAGCAATATAGGAACTAAATGAACATTAAATGTTTGTTCTACCATCATCTCCCAATCTAGATACATTTTAGCATCATAAACATACGCAAAAGATTGTATGGTAAACTTAACTTTAGCAAATGGGTTATCATTAACATGTGTGTTATGTTGTTGAAAGTTATTACCTCTCATACCTTAACGGTTTAAGTTCAATCGATTCCGTTGTCGTGCATCAAAGGCATCGTGATTGTGCATCTCATTATCACCAACATCCTCATGTTTGTGGGTTGCACCATGATGATCCACATGCCCATTGCTCGGTGGCTGATTGACCAACCTATCAAAGCATGCATTAAGCATTGCAATACTATCATTGAGTCGTTGCAATGTAGTATTTGTTTCCGCAAGTTTATTATCAGTGTCATCATTAATAGCATGGTGGTGCTCATCTAACACCATCATGAGTTCTTCCCTCAAAACACACTCTTATGCTTCACCTGTCATAGTTAGTAGCAAACATGAGACAACAAAAACTTATTATCCCTACCAACTACTAGGTGGTGGAGGTGGAGGTGGAATCACATACTTTCAAGCGTCTTACCATGCTCTTACAAGTATTCTTACTAATCACAACAGGTGGCACAACAGGTGACTGAGGTGGTTACAAGGGGAGAATCTGTTCTGATCAAGACAAGATGGAGCTCGAGCAGGAAATATTTAGTAACAAGGAATAGCAATTAATGAATTCAGATTAGCAAAGTTAAATAAAAGTTTACAATCCTCATCACAGTTGCTAGCCGGAGCACATTCCTAGAACTAGCTCAAGCAATTTTAAAAATAGGATAGATACAAGCACAATGAAACAAAATTCGCAAAGCAAGCTAAATTCTCCTTCTTCCTTTTCTTCTTTCTAATTTTTTTTCACTCTTTGCTTCTTGCTTTCTTTTCTCCTTTTTCTCTTACTTTTGCAAATGTGACTCAAACTCAAAACTCTTCTACCTTTTCTAGGTCCAATGAGGTGAGTAAGACAAAAAAATTTGAAAAGTAGGGGTATAAAGGTAATAAGATATGGTGAGTGTGTGGTGTGTCCGACAACAACTTTGGCTCTCTCTGAACTTTGGCTAGCTCTGTTTCGGCCATGAATTTTCTTCTTGCACTGTAACTGGTAGAGGACGATATGGTGAGTGTGTGGGGTGTCCGACAGCAACTAGAAAAAGATAGATTCCGACTAGGTTGTGGGGCGAAAGCAAGTAGGTGGTTGAATATGATTAGGTGGTCAAATCTGACTAGGTGGTTGAATCTGACTAGATGGTCGAACCCGAGTAGGTGGTCGAATCTGACTAGGTCATCGAACCTGAGTAGGTGGTCGAATTTGACTAGATGATCGAACCGAAGTAGGTGGTCGAATCCTACTAGATGGTCAAATTTGAGTAGGTGATCGAACCCAACTAGGTGTTCGAACCCAAGTAGGTGGTTGGATCCAACTAGGTGGGCAAATTCGGGTATGTGGTGGAAGCGGCCGATGACATGATGCAACCAAGGGGAAGCCGAGATACATAACGACTAAAACAGTAAAAGCTCGATGCTAGAAACTAGAACACGATGACTAGACCAGCAACAAAGACACTGAAGATGGACTCAAACTCAACAATGCGAAAACTGAAAACTAAATTGCAAAAAGGCTCAAAGTGGTTTGGACAACGGGAGAACTAAGATTAAAAAAATATTGTGGGGTAATTTTCTAGAATCTAAGTAATGGAACATGACTAAACTAAGAGGGATAAATGAGATTACCTAATGGGCAACCGAAGCTATGGTACCACTTGATGGGAGTGTAGCCCAATCTTCCAAAAGGTAATATGATAATTTGATTTGGTAGAGTTTTGATGTTGATGATCCAAAGGCTCCAACCAGAATAGATCGAGAACCCTTGCAGCCATTACATCACTACTCCATGGTTATCAATTGTGCCAAAATGCGGTTGACCTCGTCAAGAAGGCTTTTTCTACAAGTGAATCGAGAACACAAGCAAGAACAAGTTAAATGTAATCTGAATATTGCTAATTACTAATGAAAAACATTGTACAACGTCATTTTAGAAGCAATAAGATTTGAGAGCATACATATATATATATACACGTATAAATAATTATACGGGGATATATATGAATAAAAGGGAAAAGGAGAGATTTGGGAGCCCTTCTCTTTCTCTCTCTCTCTGGCTTCTGTTCCAGCCCTTATAAGCCTTTTTTTCTTTTAGGCCGGATGAGCTCAAGCCAGCCCAGCGCCCTTCCTTCTTTTCCCTTCTTCACTTGAGCCAGCCCACAAATTTCATCTCCTCCACCGTCTCAATGCTAACCATCCACTTATTTCCACCTTTCTATCCTAACCCTTCATTCATTTTTTTTTCCTATCCTACCCCTCTTAACCCAGTTGTCAAACAAGTCCTCTTTGCTCGAGCCACTGGAAGCTAGAAGCTTAATGCCACAATCCCATCGCCATACGCCTCCCCTCCCTGCCATGTAGACAAAGGGTGGTGACTTCACTCCACCATGAGCCATTGGATCTGAGCGAGTCCACAAGATTTTGGTGCTACAGGAGCACTACAACAATTTTGTGAACAATGATTTTGCCTACATTACATGTTGCTCCCGTAAAGAAAGTCAAGTAATATTGTTTTACTGTAGTGCCTCTCACGAATTACTATTGCTATCTGACTTCACCTGAATTCTGATCCACCGAGGGGGGAAGTGGCGCCTCTGTCTCTTATCCCCATCTAAATCGTGTTGTCCTTATCTCTATTTTCAGTTTGATTCATTACCGAGTTCATTTTGATGAGGATTTGCCTGGATTTGGCAGTGTCAGGGAGGGATTGGACTCTATCTTCAATGGGGATGCCTTCTTCACCGCCTATATAAAGGAAGAGGTGCCAACTGGAGAGGGGGGGGGGCAATTTTTTGTACTCTCGCCGAAGCCTTGCCGCCCGTGTTCGCCAATCTATGCCCGTTGCTACCACCCATGTTCACCGATCCGTAGTCATCGCCACCTTCGCTCTCGCTGCGCCTTCAATGATGATGCTCTACTCCTCTATCCGCATCTGTACCAGTGAGTTATATGGTTTTTTATCTTGGTTTTCCCCCTCTTTTTCCCCATCTATGGTCATCTGGCCATGTTGAGTTTGCGTGTTTGCCGATGATTTGCAGGTGCGTCCACCGTGGGTGCATGGCCTTGGGCCGTGTCAGTGTTGAACAGTCCTATTGGGTACTCCGGCCTAGGGATGTAAATTGTACCCGTGAGTTTGCTACCTATGGGTTCTGTGCCTGATGGGTTAGGGTTAGGGTTTGGTTGTGATTTTCCATCCACGGGTCTGACAGGTCAGATACATAAAATGGGTGCGTGTCAAACGCGGGTTTGAAGTTTTGCCCATCGGTGCCCATGGTCACCCAAGATCTCATGTAGGCAGTTCATCCAGCTGCTCAGCGTAGCACCACAGCCCGTAGTCCGCAGAGGCCCAACCCAGCAAGAGTGGACTGAAGAAACCTAAATCTGTTGCCGCAGATCCCAACTCTGGTTCTACCCTCCGACCTCTGTGGCACTGGAGGAGGTGGAGCTGGGCGTTATGGAGGAGGGAGCGGGCCTACTCGTTGGCGGCGTCACGGGCGTGCAGCTCTAGGATATCCTCCGGTCTTCATGCTCCCACACAAGACGTCCCCACTGGCCTCTACTTCTTGGTGTTTTTTTGCTACGGGTGCTCAATTGAAATGCTATTTTTATGGTGGCACAAGATGTTTAGGCCATGATGTTTTTGGTTCTGGCACTTTGCTTGTTTCTTGGTGTGGCCGTAGAGATGGGGGTGGCAGGGGAGAAGTTCTAGCTGAGGATGGTGCAGGCACTAAGCGTCTTGGTGGTGTCCTCGGTCTCCATCATCATCTGCAACAAGGCTCTCAAGAGCTCCCTCTGCTTCACATTTGGCATGAGATCCAATCTTGCCTCATATGTTTTGCTTCTAGCAAGATACTGTTGTTCTTGGATGCACATGGTGTATGTGTTGTAAATTAGTATGGGGAGATTGGTGTCACAATTGCCTGATGGGCACCTGAAACCCGACGGGCACTGACAGGCACGGGTTCGGCTGCTATTTTCCACCCGTTCGGATCGAACTGAGGCTTGAAGGTTTCAGATTGGTCGTGGTTTTGCTCACATGGACCCGACCCAACCAGTTGCCATCCCTACTCTGGTCGGTCATGTGCCATCGTCGTTGAGATGCTTCTGTTTTGCTGATTTGTGATATGCTTGGCTGGTGCTTGAGCCATGGTAGTGTGTTGATGATAAGATTTGTATTTATAGTGGTTATTGCAGTGATGACTTGCTTAATGGGTGATCAGTGAAAAATATCATGGCTTGAGATGGTTTTGCCTGACTTGAGATGCCATCACTTCTTCCCTCTGCGAGATCCATGCTCTACAGTTCAAGAGAGACACCCTGCTGTTTATGTTGATGGCCAGAGATGTATGACTAAGGCCTGGGTAGGTGTTGGGCAATGTTATTATGCCTGATGCAATATTGGTTTTGGTAAGGATGACTTTGGTGTTGATAGGTTAGTGATGCTTAAGGATATGTGATTACCCTTCCTATGTGGCCTTTACTACCTTCTTGGCTTGTCCCCTGTGTGGCTGGGTTGCCTTGTTGCCTTCGGAGACAGCCAATGAGGATGAGTCCGAGGCCTGGGGGAGTGTAGTGAGCTAAGCACGACGTTGGGCTCCTAGACATGGCCTCATTGCCGCACCGGTTGTAGCTACACATCGTGTCATACTCTTAATTCACCTCTTATTACTCACATTATGCAGAGGCCGATGATATGAGGCTAATGATGATCCGGGATACATAAACAGTCACTGAAGAAAATGCTAAATTGTTTTCCCGTCTCTTTTGCTTATTATCTAATGCTCACTTTGCTTGGTCTTTGACTACAGCTATGCAAGGCTCAGGAGACCATCAATGAAGTGACCATCACACACAGCTTAATCGGAGGTTAGAGATGGATGTAATTAACCGGCAAGCTTCCCGAAGCACCGGGAACCAAGAGAAGACATGATCATCAAAGAGTACTCAGAGGCACATGTGTGTAGCGTATGGGTGTGTGGCGTATGTGATATGATGTGATCGAAAACTTGTACTTTATGGATTCAAATGGATTAATACAGTAATAGTGTTTCCATTTAGTTTGTTGTTCCTTTACTTGTATACTATGAGCATACTGGCATGCCCACGATAAATATCTTAGGCGAAACGCCGTCGAGACTCATTTCCCTCGTGTGAAACAAACACGAGTTGGGGTTTCACAAACCGAACAAGTGACGAAATTGTCTAAAATAGAATAATCTAAACAAAATCTGAGTCTAAACTATGATGGCTACCCTATATATATAGGGGATGTGAGGAGGTCGATCTAGGGTTTTATGGTCATGGGAAGAAGCGTACGAAACTTGGACTCTGACCCCGACACTGTCGGAGGATGAACTCCTCAAGCGGGGATCCGGAGGGACCCCCTTTGAGATTCGGCTGGGGGGATGGTTCTGAATCTACCTCGTACGTTAATTAAATGCGAGTATATGGGAGATGCAGGCGGGACGGATGATCGGATGCTAGAGGAAATAAATGCTCGAGGGATTTTTAGACAGGTTCGGGCCGCACGGAGCGTAATACCCTACTCCTGTGTGTATGCTATAAATGCTCTGGGAATGCCTCTCTGTGGATCTCTTGAGTTACAAGGATTTTTGTCTAAGTCTAGAGCTTCGGTTTTCGTGTGTCCTGACTTCGTTAGCTTGTCTGTCAAGCTTCTCTGAGTCTGCCTCGGTCCCTTGAACTTGTTCAACCTGAATCTCTTCTTCTCCGGGGTGTTCACCCCCTTCTTATACCGTCGGGAGGCTTGACATGCCTAGAAAGGAGGGCACAAGTCCCTATGAGCCATAAATGGAAAGCAACCATCATGGGGCTGCTGTTTGACGTTACGGGGGTTGAAAATGCGTCCCCGACCGGTCCTATCGTCATCATGCCACTTTTTAGCGAGTGCAGCAGGGGGGCCCCCGGGCAGCCACCGAGCAACCCCGCGTGCCCGCTCGGTCAAAGCAAGCCTGACACAGTAGGGCGGCAGGCGATATGCCTCAAGCCCAGCGACTATATCCCCAAGCTGTGTCGGATGACAGCAGGCGTGGGGGAGTGGTTGGAAGTGATAGGCCATGCTCCCTCTTAAATGCAGCATTGGGCCTCTCACCAATCGACACCTCACCACTGAGCCCTTGTGGGGTCCACCGACAAAGGGCCTCTCAGGTCCTCGGGGAACTCTGGGCGCTCAGGAACTACTGTTCATAGCCCCGAGTGCCCTCTCCCGGATACGACTTCTTGGATCCTCAGGGTACTCGGGTGCTCGGGGACCACTGTTCATGGCCCCGAGCGCCCTCTCCTAGAACTGTGTCTTCTCGGGTCCTCGGGGAACTCGGGTACTCGGGGACTACTGTTCATATCCCCGAGCACCCTCTCCCGGAACTGCCTTCTCGGGTCCTCGGGGAACTCGGGTACTCGGGGACCACTGTTCATGGCCCCGAGCGCCCTCTCCCGGAACTGGGTCTTCTCGGACCTCGGGGAGATAGTCCCCGAGGGATGGCGCCACGTGGTATTCTGCTGTCCTGGCCTCGGGACTCGGGGACCCCTGGTTCCGATGTCACCGACAGCAGCCCCTGGGCCCATCGGCAGGTGATGGCCCAGAGACTACGGGTGGGGCCCTTATTTCTTTGAGGACGATCTCAGCACCGATGCCACATGGCTTGTCCCAAGGCGCTAGAATCTTGAGGTCTTCGCAGTCTTTCTGGCCCACGCTTTTGGTATGGCCCAGGTGGGAAACCGAAAGGACGCGTGCCCTTCCGACTTTCGAGGAGAGTGATAACGAGGCGGGTGGAGCACGTGGCAACCGAGCGGATCGAGGGTAGTGCGCCTGGCAACCGCACGGATCGAGGGAGATGCGCCTGGCTACCGCACCGATCGAGGGGAATGCGCCTCGCATATTGCACCGACGAATGTGCCGTTTCAAATCCCCAGGATATAAAAAGGAGAGGGGGAATGAACCGTTGCCCCCCATGCCATTCTTGCGATCGCCATCTTCTGTCTTCTTCTTCCTTGCACACCGGGAGCTCTCGCCCTTTGCAGCCCACATCGCTCCTTTCTTCTCATCTCCTCCAGCACACTTCCCACCCCCAAAGAATGCCGAGGGCAGGAAGCGGTCGCCGGGATACGTCGAGCTCCAACAGCGTCATGCTGAAGTCCCGCCTCATGAACGAGGAGGGGGCTGAGAAGGTCCGTAAGCTGATGGTGCCCGTCGGCTAGCGGGAGGCGTCAGTGGTGACGCCGGTGAAATTTTCGCCCTCCACGCGCAGGCCGGAGCGTATCGTGATCTTCGTGTCCTTCGTCGCCACCGGACTGGTGCCGCCGTTCTCGATGTTCTTCCTCCAACTGCTGGACACGTTCGGCATCTAGCTGGCCCACCTGAGTCTGAACTCGGTGGTGATCCTGGCGATCTTCGCGCACTTCTATGAGATATTCGTGGGAGTGCCGCCGTCGGTCACGCTGTTCCGGCACTTCTTCATCCTCCGAGCGGTCGGGAAGAGGAAAGGATCCGACGAGGTGGAGGTGGTCGGCTGCGAGAGGGGCTCGGTGACGTCTATATTCCATAGGTGCTGCGTGGTAAATGGGAGGACTGGCGCTGGGACTTGGTCTACATCGATGTCAGCCCCCATGACCACCTCACGCTGCCCCAAACGCCGGTGGAGCCCCACAGGCCGACCTGGGAGGCAGCCCCCGCGGAGGATGAGTGCCTGCGCCCGGTGCTGAACCACATCGATGACCTGCACCTGGCGGGGCTGAGTTCGCTGATGGTGGTTGCTGATTACCTGCGCCGCAGTCTGGCCCCTCTGCGGGAGCGTGCCCACTTCGTCTGGATGTACACCGGCTCGGGCGACCTGACGAGGACCTGCATCGGCCCGGACGAGGACCTCAACGAGGAGGCGCTGGCGACCCTACTGAAGGTGGTGACCAGCGTTGACAACCTCGCCCGGGCGGTCCTGCCCCAAGAGGAGCTGGTGCTCTGCGCAGACAAGGGCTGGGCGGCACTGCAGGCGTCCATGCCGGAGTTCGACGCCCAAGGGCTGGTGGATCATCCGGGACGCCGGAACCCCGGGACCATCCACATCCCCGGGGTGGATGACAACAGAGAGCGGGGCACCGCCGCCGAAGGTAGCAGGCCGACGGCCCGAGGAGACAAGGGGAAGCATCCCCGGGCGTACGTCCCTCAACTGTCTTCATCATCGTCGCCGTCACCTCCACGACAACGGCCAGCGGCCGGTGACGTGACGGAGGGTTGCTGACGTGGCCAATCTTCGGGAGCGGACTACGGAACGGAGAACGGATCTAGGGCGCAGCAACCTGAGGGCTAGAGCCCGAAGGGTGGCACAACAACTGGCAGCCGGACTGACCAGCCGCCGGAGAAAGGCTCTGGGGCGGCCGCTGGGGCTGGCCCACAACGGCCCGAGGGCCAGAGCCCTCCCCCAAAAAGAAGGAAGGCAGAGCCTGGACCGAAGCCGTAGAGCCCCGATTTCCGGATCCCGGAGTCTCGATGGCACTACCGCGGGCCCAAAACCACATAAGCTCCCTTTCTATCTCGAGCACATCTGCCTGGATTTTGGCTTGTCACTAACCTGTTTTTGTTTTCAGGCCACCCAAGGACTCCACAGGAGGCCAGAAGCAACTGGAGGAGCTAAGGCCAGCCCCTATCCCTGGGCCGAGCGCACCAGTGGACCTCGAGCCAAGGGCTCCGACCAGCTCTGAGCCGAGGGCTCTGGCCGGTCCCGAGCAGCGAGCACCGACCAAACTTGCCTCGAGCACTCCGAGGCAGGAAGGAATGGCCGCCGGGGAGGTGGTCGCGACAAGGGCGGTGCTAGCGCGGCAGGCGATGAGGTCCCTGAGCGCCTCTGCAGAGAGGGCTCGCAGGGGACCCAGCCCCCGGCCACCTTCAGCCAGGCCCCGAAACCCCTCCCGGAGGTGCTGGGAAGCGCCCGGGAGGTCATCGGGCGGCTCGAAGTGGTCGTGGCGGCAGAGCGGGCCGAGCTCAACAAAGAGCGCGCCACCCTGGTCGATGAGAGGGGCCTACTGGAGGAGGCCCGAAAGCTTTTGGAGACCCGTATCGCATCGGCTCGCGTGTCTTACGAGAGATCCATGCGCGAGGTGGCCGAGGAGCGGGAAGTGCTGGAGGAGACCCGCGACGAGGCCGTCGCTGTGTAGGAGAAGGCCAGCCGTATGAAGCGACTTGCGACCGAGCGTGACCAGGCGTCCCGAAGGCGTGCCACAGAGCTGCTTGCTCGCGAGCGGCAGGTGGTCTCTCGGGAGGAGGTGGCCAGCAGAAGGGAGGAGGTCGTGCGGTCTGCCCAGGCAGACTTGGCCCGCTAGAACAACGAGCTCGAGCGTAGCAGCGCCGACGTCCTCGGCCGGGAGGAGCAGGTCGCGATACGCAAGACTGACATCGAAATAACGACGCTGGCACTTGACCCCCGGGAGGAGCAGATCATGCGACGCGAGGCGGATGCCGCCTCAGCATCGTCGGCACTCACCGCCCGGGAGGAGCTTTTCGCCAAGCAGAGGCCGACCTAGATGCCCGAGAGCAGGCTGTCAAGGCCCGGGCCGAGGCGTCTGCCCAACGCCAGGAGGTCCCGACTGTGAGGGGTGTCCCTGTTAGCACCGCCGATAGCACCAGCCTCGAGGACCGGCTGAAGAAAGCCGAGGATGAGCTCGAGACCGCCCTCGCCTAGCGGACTAACGGGAAGCTGATGATGTGGGACATCCTTCAGCAGGCACGGAACTCCGTGGAGGCGGCTGGTGATGAGTAATGTCAGACTGATCTTCCGATAGGTAGTAATAAGTCGGTGGGTGGAGAACTCGACGTTGATGATCCAAAGGCTTCGACCCGAATAGATCGTCTCCCTTGCAATCACTACACCACAGCTCCGTTGGTTATCAACTGTGTCGCGCGGTTGATCTCGCCAAGAAGGCTCAATCCCTGCAAACGTACCAAGAACACAAGCAAGAACGTAGAAGATGCAATCTGAAATATTGCGAATAGAATTTAAGCACTCGAAGTTGGGGTTCCACAAACACTTGCGGCGGCCTAGTCGGTCCGGAACAAGAGCGAAAATCTCACAACTGTGTGTAGATTAATATCTAAGCAAAACCCAACCCTAATTAGGGTGGAGGCTACTGTATATAAAAGACTAGGGTCGGCCATGGACCCCTGGACGCGTCCCTAATGGACTCCAACACGTTACACGGCCCAACGGCCCAAAAGATGGTGGCGCAGCACCCTGATAGATTCTGGATGTCTACTTGTTTCGACGATTCCCATTGAGTCAGAAAGAATTTGGATATGAGACCAGTCCCGTTGGAAAGCTTATCTCCTTAGCTTTCCAACCATGTGTAGAACGTCGAAAATGGAGTCCGTATGCGTCCTGGGCGACGATTTTAGTGCAGACTGGTCCTGGACTCCGAAATGGACTCGAACTGGATTGGACCTCCACCTTGGCTTGGGCGCCCTTGCTGTTCTTCTCCCGTGTTCCTAAGTAACAATACATCACAATTATTCAGTAGCATCCCATCCTCATCAAAATATAAAGGAACACTAAGGAATGAGCTCACCTCATGATTTAGTTGATGTGCACGAGCTCGTGTTAATAGACCTATTGTTGGAGGAATACTCGGTGTATGTATCTGAAAGAGTGATGTCCCTCATCATCTGGGCTCGGGCGCGTGTTCATGGGCGAGTAGTCGTTGGACAAGGAGACGACAGGACACATCGCCCTCGGGTTTGCGGAGATCGCCCGGCGCCTCGAGGCCCTTCCTGACGCTGTGCAGGAGTTGGCGACCCGGGAGGGGCGTGCACTGGCCCAAGGAGTGGCCGAGCACGTTCTCGCCTGCTATCGCAGTCGAGACCCTGCCTTCCCGCTAGAGCCAACCCGGCAGGGCGTGGTTGAGGCGGAGGAAGCTACCGCCCGGGAAGCCGTCTGAGACGTCGCCGCTGAGGTGGCGGCGTGTTCTGTGCGGGAGCTGGAGCCAGAACCGAGCGGCGACGGCAGCAGCGACGTGTCCTCTCCTCCACCTGAGGCTGTAGATAGTTAGGTTTTTTGTTTTTTGGAATGTTGTAAATATGGGAGTGATCCCCTCCTGAACAGTTCTTTTTAATGTAATAGAAACCACTCTTTGGGATCGAAACTACGCTCTGTGTTGTCCTTTATGTGCTTGCTATTTGCTTGATGTCCCGAGAGGTACTGGCCGGACCGAGCCCGGCAACCTTCCCCCGAGAAGTTGGGTTGCCCCGATCACTCATCGTTCGAGTAGTGGGACCACCCGAGCGTCCAGCCCCCGAGCCCTCGTGAGTCCACAGTAGCTGAGTCAAAAGAGACACAGACACGAACTTCTTTGCTCGGGAGACTAGTCCATCGAGCACGGTGCACGCCATGACCAGTGAACGCTTTCCATCCTACGACCTCTCAAACAAGCAGACCGGAGACGCGTGCAGGTGGAAACGTGATCAAGGGTCCCCACGGTTTGGTGGTGTCCGGGGTAGGACTGACCAGACCGAGCACCGACAGCCCGCCCCTGGGGTCTAGGCAGCCCCGACCACTCTTTGCTCAAGCGGTAGGATTACCCTAGAACCCCAGAGGCTCGGTAGTGCTTGGGGTACTGCCAGGACGATCGGGCACAACGGCCACCATAAAGGACCTAGGTCAGCCGTCGCCGCCTGTATGGTACATTGTCGTTCCGAAAAAACGAGCACGTGGGCGGGGTTTTGCGTGTGAGACCATCTCGCCGAACAGATTAGCATGTGAGGGTCCCGAGGATAACTCAGGAACAATAGTTTATTGCGTATGTATGAAAGGAAATTCATGTAACTTTAGTTACTCACCGGACAGCTGTCAGCCTTCTAGCCGACCGATCCAGAAAAGGGTCGATGCCCTGAGCTTGGGGTGCCCGGAAACTTTGGTTCCCTCGTACAGAGCGCCTAAGCCCCCAGGACATCCTTTTAGCACCCGAGTACTAGAAACCCTATGACAGAACCAGGGGCTAGACGGTCTCAACCACTCATGTTTGAGCGGTAGGATTACCCAAGGACCCCGTAGGTTCGAGCAGCGCCCTGGGCACTGAGGCCCTTGCGGTCGGGCTACTTGGTTCTTGATCATTGATCTGTAAACTTAAGAAATAGGCAAAGATTCTTTGCTTGGTGCGCTCTGTTAGTGCGGTACTCATTATAGACTGCTCTCATTTTTAACCCGAGACCTCTCGAATACCCGGATCGGCGAAGTGTACAGACAGAGGCATAACCAAGAGGTCCAATGGTTCGGTGATGCCCAGGGCAGGATTGACCAGGCCAAGCAACGACAGCCCGCCACTGGGGTTTTAGGCGGTCCCGGCCACTCTTTGCTCAAGCGGTAGGATTACCCGAGAACCCCAGAGGCTCGGTAGTGCTCGGGGTACTACCATGCAGCTGGACACCACAACTTACCACAACAGACTTAGGTCAGCAGCTACTGCCTACGCGCATACTGACCGGGATTCGTTTTTATCAGCGGGAAAAATGAGAGAGCATGTTTTTCTCGCACAAATCGAGCATCTCACCAAGCAGATTAAACATATGGATTCCAGAGAGAAAACTCAGAATAAGAGTGTATATTGACAATTTGTACAGAAGTGCAAACTTACATGGTTGATGGCAGCCCCCGGCCAACTTGGGCAGGGGGGACCCCTGGCTTGGTTGGCCCGAGCACAAACATGCTGACTTATGGATAAAATTTGCACAGATGCTCGATGTTCCACGCATTTGGGAGCGGCTGCCTATCCTCTGTGGCCAGCCGAAACGAGCCTTGTCGTGGGGCACCGGTCACAATGAAGGGGCCTTCCCACATAGGGGAGAGTTTATTCTTTCCTTCACGCATTTGGGCGCGTCGGAGAACTAGATCCCCAACCTCGAGTGACCGGGCCCAGATGTGGCGGTGATGGTAGCGTCGCAGGCTCTGTTGGTATCTGGCAGCTCAGACGGTGGCTCATCACGACGCTCCTCCAAGTACTCGACGTCGTCGCGTCTTCGCTGTTCCTGTTCGCCTTTGGAGTCGGCATTCACCCGAGGGGAGCCGAGAGTGAGCTCTGAGGGGAGGACCGCCTCGGCGCCGTAGACGAAGAAGAACGGAGCCATGATAGTGGGATGGTATGGAGAGCCTGAGCTGGCTGGTGAATCTGCTTTGCATGGAACTGGCACGCCCTGCAGCGCCGAACCAACTCAGAAGCGTCCTGGAGGGCTGTAGGCCAGTAGAAGCCTTGACGAAAGGCCTTCCCGACCAGCGTGCGGAACGATGCATGGCCACCGCACTCGTCCTCGTGGATCTCAGTGAGGAGTTCACTGCCTTCTGCCTGGGTGATGCATTTCAAGAGGACACCGTCCGTGCCGCGCCGGTAGAGATCCCCATCTACTATGGCATAGCATTTGGACTACCGTGCAATCCTCTCCGTAGAGGCATCATCCCCTGGAAGGATGTTTTCTTTCAAGTACCCTCGGATCTCACTGATCCACGAGGCATCTTGAGAACCACCAGCAAGCGCAGCGCACTCACCGGGCGGCGGCACCCTGACGGGACCTCCCACTGAGGGTGCTGCCTGGGTTCCCTCAACTAGGCTCGAGGGTTCCCCTTCATCCTGGTCGGCAGGCAGGACGGATGGCCGTGTGAGCCTTTCTTCAAAGGCTCTGGCTGGGACGAGCGCCCGGGCAGAGGCCAGGAGGGAGAGGTCATCGGCCAGAGCGTTGTCGCGGCAAGGTATGTGCCGCAGCTCCAAGCCATCAAAGTGCCTCTCCAGCCTCCTGACTTCCGCCACGTACGCCGCCATCTGAGGATCCACGCACTGGTATTCCTTGGATACTTGGTTGACCACCAGTTGGGAGTCTCCCTTGACTAGCAGCTGCCGAATCCCGAGGCCCACCGCTGCTCGGAGGCCAGCGATGAGGCACTCATATTCCACCATGTTGTTGGTTGCTCGGAAATGTAGCTGCATGACGTACTGGAGTACTTCACCCGTTGGGGAGGTGAGCACCATTCCAACCCCCGTGCCTTTCAGCGTGAGGGATCCGTCAAAGTGCATGACCTAGTACCTGGGCCCATCTTGCCCGGGGTACGTGGAAATCTCTTCATTGTCGATCTCGGGGACTGGTGTCCACTCCGCCACGAAGTCAGACAGAGCTTGGCTCTTGATTGCTTGGCGGCTGATGAAGTGCAGATCAAATGCTGCGAGCTCGACCGCCCACTTGACGATACGCCCCGTGCCTTCTCGGTTCCGGAGGATCGGCCCCAGTGGGTACGTGGTTACCACCGAGACCTTGTGCACCTGGAAGTAGTGATGCCGCTTCCTAGAAGCGACGAGCACAGCATAAAGCATCATCTGAGCTTGGGGGTACCTTGTCTTGGCATCTCGGAGGACTTCACTAACGAAGTACACTGGTCGTTGTATACGGCGGGCCCGAACAGCAGCCTCCCCCGAGGAATTGTCACAGCCCCCAAGCTCGGCACAGTGGTCGGGGCCGGCCGAGGTCTCGGGCTTGACTCCCTGGTTGGGAGGAGCCGGGGTCTCTGGCTCGACTCCCTGGTCGGGAGCAGCGGGGTCTCGGGCTCGACTCCCTGGTCGGGAGGAGCCCCGAGACCTAAAGGCTGCTCGGGGGTCGCTGGGAGCTCGGACCCAGCACCTTACCCTGAGCACTCGTCATGCTCCACCACCAGTACCATGCTCACAACCTGAGGAGTGGCCGAGACGTAGAGCAGTAAAGGCTCACCCTCGGAGGGGGCTACCAGTACGGGCGGTATGGTGAGATACTTCTTCAAGTTCTGGAAGGCCTGCTCGGCCTCCGGTGTCCAGTCAAAATGACCGGTCTTCTTCAGCAGTTTGAAGAGTGGGAGCCCTCGCTCCCCGAGCTTGGAGATGAAGCGCCCCTGGGCTGCCATGCAGCCAGCGAGACGCTGGAGACCTCCTTGAGACGAGCCGGGGGACGCATCTGCTCGATGGCCCGGATCTTCTGCCTCACCGGTCGTGCGTCTGGTCGCACAGCAAGGTGGTGCTCGATCACCTCCCTAGGGATCCTAGACATATCAAATGGCTGCCATGCAAACACGTCAACGTTAGCCCAGAGGAAGGCGACGAGCACGCTTTCCTATTTGTCGCCCATGTCACCGCCGATCCGGATGACCTGGGACAAGTCTTCACCCACCACGTCCTCCTTCGTGGGGATGGAGGCGTCGGCGGCGAGTCGGAGTTTGGATGAAGAGGGTCCTGGGCCCCCTAGGTGTCCTTCGTCCTCGGCCCGAGCAGAGACCAAGGCCGAGTAGAGCTTCTCGGCGCAGGAGACAACGCTACCGATCTCGGCGGGCACGGAGATGGGGCCAGTAGGGCCCGACATCTTAACCATGAGGTAGTCATAGTGCGTCACCACCATGAACCGGGCGAGCACCAGGCGCCCGAGGATGGCATTGTAGGGCAGGGGGACCTCCGCGATGTCGAAGACGACGTTCTCCGTCCGGAAGTTGTCTCGGCTCCCGAAAGTGACGGGCAGCTCGACCTACCCGAGGGGCAATGTATGCCCCGGTGTCACCCCGTAGAAGGGGAGCGATGGCCTTAGGCGCCTTGAAGGCACCTGCAGCTTCTTGAAGGCCTCCTGGGACAGGAGATTTAAGCCTGCACCCTCATCGATCAGCACTCTGCTGACCTTTACATTGCAGATGGTGGGGGAAACTATGAGAGGTAGTTGCCCCATGCCTGCAGTACTCGCGGGGTGGTCTGCCAAACTGAAGGTGATCAGGATCTCCGACCACTTCAGGGGCCTTGCGGCCGCAGCGCCCGGGGTTGCCGAGCCCACTTCACGCCGCATTGTCTTGACGCAGCGACGAGAGGAGGGCGTGTACGCGCCCCCGTCGATGAAAGCGATGGTGTGCTCGAGCTCTTGGTTCTCGGGGGAGGTTTTGTCGTCGCCACCCCTGCGGCGCTCCTCGTGCTCCTTCTGGCACCGCTCGACGAGCCCTTTGACCGACCGGCACTCGGTGAGGTCATGCCAGTCAGTTTGGTGGATCGCACACTACTTTCCCGGTTCGGGCCTCGCGGGAGCAGGCTTCTTGTCGACAGCCGCCCGGCACGCTGACCTGCGGGTAGGGCCCTCCGCCAGCACGACAGGGGCAGCGTCGCACTTCCTTCTCTTTTTCTTGTCCCACCTTTCAGAGCGGGAAGGACCTGCCTTGTTGGCGGCGGGTTGCTTAGGGCGCGGGACATGCCACGCCCGAGCCTCTGCCGCCTTGGCGCATTTGTCGACCAACGCGAAGAGCTCCGTGGTGGTCTCGACCTCATGCGTGCCTAGCTTTTCAAGTATCCGCTCGTCGCGGACGCCCTGCCGGAATGCGACGATGATGGCATGAGGGGTAATCCGTGGGATGGTGTTGCAGACTTGGCTAAAACGCTGTATGAAGCACCTCAGTGTCTCCCCCTCTTGCTGCTTCACAGCATGGAGGTCGCACTCCAAGCCGGGGCGCGTGAAAGTGCCCTGAAAATTGGCCATGAATTGGTGGCACAGATCATCCCAGGAACTAATAGATCCTGGGGGTAAGTTCATAAGCTAGGAGTGGGCAGAGCCCCTCAAGGCTACGTGAAAGTAATTGGCCATAACCTTTTCACTGCCGCCCGCCGCTTGGACGGCAGTGATGTAGACCTGGAGGAACTCGACGATGGACCCGTCGTACTTCTCCGGTAGTTCTGGCTAGAACTTAGTGGGCCAGTTGACCCGACGGAGCTTGCTGGTGAACACGTAGCAGCCGGTGCCATATCCCGCGGCGCGAGCAGCGCCCTTTGGGTGGTGAATGCTGGCACGCCAGGGAACCCCAACGGTCGCGGGCCGGCATAGAGGAAGCCTGGTCCTCTACCTCAGCCTCGTGCCGGAACTCCCGGTGGCGCTCAAGGGTGACACGCGCATGCTCGACGGCCCTCCGCTAATTGAGGTGTAAGAGAAGGTCCTGAGCTCCTTTTGTGGTCAAGGGGGCGGGGGGTAGCACTCCGCCTGGAGGCCCCCCGGCCAGTTTTGGTTGCGCCACGGTGGGAGGTGGTATGGGAGCTTTCGGCCAGCACCTGCCGGTGAGCTGTGCCCACCAGGGCGGCCACCTCTTGCAGCCAACGGCCTTCTGGGGTTTCCCCCGCTGCCTGGACAGGCAGGTGCCTGAGGAGTGCTTGCGCTGCAAGCAAAGTGCTCCCAGGGCTGGCGTCACCGAAGGTGAGCCTATGCCGTAACGGCTCCCGACCCTGTCTGGACGTAGATCTTGCGGCAGGGGTGTCTGCCGCTTGCTGAGGATTAGGTAGCCCGCCTACAACGGCGGCGGAGGCCCTGCTGGTCCCAGCGCCGTTGTCCCCGAGGGAGGGGGGCACCGTACGGGCCGACCGCTGCTGCTGCTGAGGAACAGTACAAACTGGGGCCTCCTGAGCGATGGGCTCCACTTCTTCGCTGGAGTTGGAGCCGGTGCTTTGGAGACGATGTCCGCCTGCCATCTTTTCTGCAGAAATCAAGGCGGATTCAGAGATGCAACCCCCTACTTGGCGTGCCAGCTGTCAGAGGATGAACTCCTCAAGCGGGGATCCGGAGGGACCCCCTTTGAGATTTGGTCGGGGGGATGGTTCTGAATCTACCTCATACATAAATTAAATGCGAGTATATGGGAGATGCAGGCGGGACAGATGATCGGATGCTAGAGGAAATAAATGCTCGAGGGATTTTTAGACAGGTTCGGGCCGCACGGAGCGTAATACACTACTCCTGTGTGTATACTATAAATGCTCTGGAATGCCTCTCTGTGGATCTCTTGGGTTACAAGGATTTTTTTCTAAGTCTAGAGCTTCGGTCTTCGTGTGTCCTGACTTCGTTAGCTTGTCTGTCGAGCTTCTCTGAGTCTGCCTCGGTCCCTTGAACTTGTTCAACCTAAACCTCTTCTTCTCCGGGGTGTCCACCCCCTTCTTATACCGTCGGGAGGCTTGGCGTGCCCAGAAAGGAGGGCACGAGTCCCTATGAGCCATAAATGGAAAGCAACCATCATAGGGCTACAGTTTGACGTTACAGGGGTTGAAAATACATCCCCGACTGGTCTTGTCGTCATCATGCCACTTTTTAGCAGGTGCAGCAAGGGGAGCGCACTGGGCAGCCACCGAGCAACCCCGCGTGCCCGCCTGGTTAGAGCAAGCCTGACACAGCAGGGCGGCAGGCGATATGCCTCGAGCCCAATGACGATATCCCCAAGCCGTTCCGGATGACGCGTGATGGAACCCGTCGCATTAAATGTCCCCACACCTCCCTGCCAGGCGGTGGCAAGGACTGATAGCAGGCGTGGGGGGAGTGGTTGGAAGTGATAGGCCATGCTCCCTCTTAAATGCAGCATCGGGCCTCTCACTAATCGACATCTCACCGCTGAAACCTTGTGGGGTCCACCGACAAAGGGCCTCTCAGGTCCTCAGGGAACTCTGGGCGCTCAGGAACTACTGTTCATAGCCCCGAGCGCCCTCTCTCTGATACGACTTCTTGAATCCTCGGGATACTCGGGTGCTCGGGGACCACTGTTCATGGCCCCTAGTGCCCTCTCCCGGAACCGTGTCTTCTCGAGTCCTCGGGGAACTCAGGTACCCGGGGACTACTGTTCATATCCCCGAGCACCCTCTCCCGGAACTGCCTTCTCGGGTCCTCGGGGAACTCGGGTACTCGGGGACCACTGTTCATGGCCCCGAGCGCCCTCTCCCGGAACTGGGTCTTCTCGGACCTTGGGGAGATAGTCCCCGAGGGATGGCGCCATGTGGCATTCTGCTGTCCTGGCCTCGAGACTCGGGGACCCCTGGTTCCCATGTCACCAACAAACACGCTTACAACACCTAACAAGGCCCACAATAGTGACACAATATCTTATTTCATTAACTCTGATTAATCTATAAGGAATCTAAGGGTGAGACCAGATTCATTTGAAAGGGCTCGTCATAAGCTTTCCATCAAGTCAAGGAACATCTCAATTGGACTCTGTTTGCAAAAGTTGTGCCCATTTTATTAACGTGTTGTCCTGAGACTCTTAATTGAATTTGAAGTCCGACTAGAGCTCTGCTTTGAGTCCGAGTAGACTTGGCCTTTGAGAGATGACGTCCATGTGAGCTTGTGATTCATCTCCCATATTCCTAAGCAGAAAAACATCACAAGAATTTAGTAATAACCCATCCAAGAAAGCATGAACAGCGAGGAACAAGTTTAGCTGATGGTTTAATTACCGAGCACATGTTCTTGTATTTGGTCCTTGTATATCTTGAGGTGTAGTGTTACACATATCCAAAAGAGTGACATCGTCATCAGGATGATCCTATGTTCATCAGAGAACTACACCGAAGTAAGGTTCCATAGAGATATTTTTTGGTGGAAGTATGAAATTCTACACATCGCATGATCCAATGGTGTCATCAAAGTATTAGCACCAGATGATCCAGTGATCACCAGAGTGAGTTTACAGGAGGAGGTCTTGAAGGCTATGCACAACAGATGTTCAATGTTGGCATTCAAACCTCACCAGATCATTCGGTGAGTGTTGTCATAGAGTAACTGCTAGTTTCTAAAGCTTTAAGACTTCTACACACTGGATGTTCCGATGCTAAGAGTTTGGACATCAACGGATCATCCAGTGAAGTCAATTTTTCTAGTCCGAGGGGGTAACAACTACTTTGGCCCATTGAGCTATAAACACAACCCCTCTGCGCCATGAAGACCCTCTTGGCTAGTGGTTGAGCTAATTTACATCCTAGGAGACTCAAGAAGAAGAAGCATTTGAGTGATTTGACAGTAGCTATTGTGCATCCACTCATCTCTTTGGCTTAGATTAGGTAAGTGAGGTTCTTAGCTTGTTACCCTTTGTGATTGGTGTTACTTAGATGGCTTGGTGGTATTTGATCTTGATGAGCATCATAGTGAAATGATTGTTGAAACCCCAAGATAAAGATGTGCTATTTTGAAGTCCATCGATCCAAGTAGAGAAGGACTACCACTAGAGAGCGTTTGCTCCCTTGCGCGGTATCAAGAGGGAGTTATACCCTTGCATAGGTGCTCCAACTAGGACTATAGGGATAGACAACTCCTTGATAAACTTGTAGATCGAGACCTACAATTTTCATATAAAGATTGTCTTCATCCGACTTCATATGAAAATGTTGTAAACCCTAAAAGATATGCTCAGATAGTCTTCGAATATATCCAATTTTATTCTCAGATATATAATATCCAACAGATATTTAGTTCCCTACACCCGAATCTGAAATTCGATACAACTATTCGAGATTTGATCCAATATCCAAGATTTCTTTCAAATATCTAAAATCTAATTAGCATCTAAACCGGTTTAGAAGAATGGATGGAAAAAATACGACCAATTTTCACCCCTGACCATGAATATGCCACATGTATTAAATAGAGGAAACCTTTATGTTTCTCGAGCTTCATTGGAATTCCTAGTGTCAAACTTAGTTTTGTAGAATCACTTCGTCAGGAATGTACACGAGCGTTCGACTGAATTCAATACAACCAGAACCACAAACTCGCCACTGAAGCCTGCCTATTCATTTGCCGATATATTAGGAACAACATGGATCAACAACCTGCGATGTGTACCAAACGAAGACCAGCTATTTTCATATAATAGGTTAAGGATTTAATCATTCAAGAGGACGTTCTACATCAGAATTTGCCACTAAAGATAATATACAAAATATCACATTCCCATTCACAATGGACTGAACCTTGATAGTACCAACATGTCTTACTTGGACACTACTAAGCATCCATGACACAAAATATCAACTATATACATCTGCAGTTACTGGCAACAATCACGTGAACAGCATCTTTAGATGCTCAATGCGAGCACCCCGGACTTCATCGTCCGTCAACGCCCCAGAAATCATCCTCTGCTTGCGCACTTGCACCTGTTGCATCCGCTCCTCAACAGTATCCTTAAATAAAGGAAGCATTTGAGGTTTCAGGATCTTGGTGAACAAGCAATGCATCAAAACAGGATTGCGAAAGCCATTGTTATTTACCTTGACGATGAAACGTCTCACTTGGACTGTTCTTTTCTGCCCAATACGGTGAATTCTCATAATGGCCTGCTCTTCCACTGCAGGATTCCACCATGTATCCTATATAAACAAATAGCGGTGTCACATTGTCAATGTGACCAATTAGTTAATGTCAAGAGAATTGCCATTTCACTGCATTGACATGGTGTAGTATAACTACCATCAGAAAAACATTGGAGGCAGCAGTTAGATTTAGCCCTACACCTCCAGCTTTGAGTGACATCAGTAGCACCTGATTTTTCATACCAAATAATTAGCATGCGTCAAGAACTACTTATGCAGAAAGGAAAATACAAGCATGACTAGAAATAGCTCATGCATACCAGCTTGTCCTCACTTTCACTGAATTCCTTCAGAACTTTTTCTCTATGCTTCTGGCTCAGCTTGCCATCAAACCTCAAGAACTTGATACCCTTATGACTAAAGGGGATCTCCAGAAGATCAAAGAATGAAGTAAACTGGCTGAATACAATGCTCTTCTCCCTCTTCTTCTGAAGGTCCTGCAGGATCATGATAAGTTTGCTCACCTTGCACGAGTCCTTCCAGTTATTTTCGGCATCAACCTGGAAGCGGCACTGAGCAGGCAGTATGATCAGGTCAGATTTGCTGATGTGACTTCGACAGAGCGGACATGGCCCTCCAGCTGGAGTCCTCCAGCTAGAAAGAAGGCACTCACGGCACATCCGGTGTGCACAAGGCGTGAGCACAGGATCATCAGAAGCTGATTCAAGGCAGATAGGGCACTCGGTAGTAGCACCCTGACGAATTTCTTCAACAACCTCTTCTACATACGCACGTGACGGTAGCGCATTCTGCCTTCTAGAATAACTTTGCACTCCTTCAAGGAAACGCTGTGCTAGCTTGTCGAGGTCAGCATACTTTTGAGTATCAGCTCGGCTGCACATTAAGAATTCAGCAAAGGAATTAGATGATGCATTGATGGAATGGAAAAATAGAGTACTTTCTTGCAATGTATGGTTAACCTGATAACTAGAAAAGGGTGATTGCAGCACTGCCTTAGCCGGAGAAGTAGCTCAAGAATATTAGCATAGTTGTTAAGAACACTGCCTTGTGCTACAAATTTGTCAAACTGAACCTGTTGGAGGCACCATTTTGTGTCAGACATGCACCAAATATTGTTCATGAAATTTCATAATTATGCCAAATAATATTCAGAAGCCCAATTCAGTTAAGTTTGACCAAGATGAACAAGAATCCTGCTTTTAGCACCACATCAGTTTAACTCAATCATGAAACAAACATTGAAAACTAACATCTACAAGTCCATCTTGTAGTGCCACATCAGTTAACTCGACCATGAAACAAACATTGAAAACTAACATATACAATTCCATTTTGTATAAACGGGAAAACAACATTTAAACAAAAATATACCTTTGATCTCCTGAAAAGTGCTTCATAGAAATCATGCTCATGTTCCGATTGTTCGCATTCCACAACTTCAATATGAGCTGGAGGGAGAACCAGTATGGGACTGAAGCAAACATTGGAGCATTATGAGGCATGATATATGCTTATTTATGCAATTGTGAACTTTGAAGAAAAATGAAATAAGAAAATACATACTTTCCCGTCTTGTCTTTTGTCTCCTTGGTCCTCCTCAGCATTAGTGGCCTAAGAATAGCTCTAACAAGTTTCAATCCACTAGCTTCACCATTCTCATAAGGTTTCTGGATCAACTTCTGCCACCTAGAGAGAAACAAAAATGTCACAAGTCAGAATAACCAAAATACCTATAGTAGATATATGAATTAAGAAGTTGGATACAATCCATACCAGTTTGCATTGCACCATGGTTCAACATGTAGGAAGCAGAGAAGACTGTAGAGGTCCTCCAAATTATTCTGCAGCAAATGTGACCATAACAATGAGTTAGACTCACCATAAAATACAAAAAATTAGATCATGCTTTCAAATGTTAACATTTTAAATGCCACCAGTTCAACTGAAAGCACTGAAAACCAAATGTGAATGCCAGTCGTGAAAACATACTTGCAATGGTGTGCCTGTAAGGCACCATCTGCATTGTGAGGTTAATCCAAAAGCTGCTTGGGCCACTTTTGTTTTAGGAGATTTGATTGTGTGAGCTTCATCAAGCACAATCCTATACCAATCAATCATGTGAAACATGCTTCTGTAATCCTGTGAAGGATAGTATTTTTCATTAGCGAATATTGTGATGATCTTGTTAGTTCCAAAAAATATAACTATGACCATGAGACTGGCAGCAGAGGCCAAATGCCAAACACATACAGTTTTGTATGTGGCTGAAAGGACACCATAGGTCGTTAAGACAACATCATGCCGAGCCATCAGTACAAGGTCATCAGTTTTATCACCACCATAGTGTACAAACACAGAAAGAGCTCCTTGTGTTGCATGTGCCTCCAATTCATCCTGCGAGGAAGAACAATACATGTGTTATTACTTTTCTTGTGCAGTCAAAGTTTATTGCAGAAACTAGGAAAGATCTTCTAAATAATGTTACATTGGTTCAAGATGCACTGCACGAATAATAGGATAAACAGCAACCTGACAGACTATTAAATATTACGACCTTACAAAAATAAAATAATGCTTATTAATGATGATTGGTTGAATAAGACAATAGAAATGTACACAATAATAGTAAACTAAGATGCTTACCTTCCATTGACCCAATAATGCCATCGGGCAAACAATAAGGGTACCTCCTCTTATAGAGGACCTCAAGGTGCATGCCCTGATCGTATGATCTCTCGGATCCCTCATATCTCTTTCTATATAGTTGGAACACTCCCCCCTAGGATCTGAAAGTATCAGAGCAATGGTCATGACAGTTTTGCCAAGACCCATTGCATCTGCTAGTATCTGCAAAGACAGGTAAAGGTAATAAATAAATATGTTTCACAATACACCATCTAACCGCGATCCAATTAGGAAAACGCAAATATTAATGTTCATGTAACTGAACAAAACTGAAGGAACCATTCTGCCAGAATTATCTACTGGCACAGAGTGCTAAGAAAAATGCTCAAACAAGCAGAAACAAACATCTGACAAATCTCTCCGTAGTAGGCATGCTGTAGTACTAGGCAACATTATAATTTAGAACATCCAAATCCTCTTTACAGAAGCTAATATGATGTTATTTCTTGTTAAAATATCTAATGGGCAGCACATAACATAGCATTATAACTGTTAAGAGACAGGACACATCAGGGAAAATGGGATAACACTACCTTTGGGAACATAATATAAAGCAAGCACATGAGCAACCTTTGAAACAAGCTTACCCCTCCTCGTGTAGTCTCAGTTACACTTGGAAATTGTGTTGTTGCTTGCCCGGTGAAAAGATTAACGTACACTGGAGGAGCTCTCCTGTAAAGAACGATATAGTTTTCTTAGTTATCACCATAATCTGACATCAGTTATGTGCCATTGTACAAAAGAAACTGAATAGAACGTACTTGTCAACGATATTGTAGGCACTCCAGCAGGGATCAAGAGTTCTTGTTGCTTCGTTGGCATCCATTCCCTTCTCTAATTTAGACATCCAGAAGAGAGCTTGTTTTTGGTACGGTTTTAGAACAGAGACAAGAGTACTTGGAGGCTCTGCTTCCTGTTGTTTCGGTTATGTAACCAAATATTTAGAAACAATTAAGTTCGTACATAAATATTAACAATTGCACACGCTTCTATTGTTACCTCCAAGTTGTAAGTTTCAGCAGTGCCAACAATTTTGTTCAAGGCAGCTTCTGAAATAGCCTGCTCATCAGTGCTTTGCTCTGGAAAAGTTTGGCCAAGCACAGGAATGGATTCATCGCTGCTGTTGTGGTTACCCTAATCCATGTTTTGGAAAAGATAACAGCAGTATGGATCAAGGATCAACACAAAGAACAAAGCAACAGAAATACTGCCAGGCAAGTAGAAGTCACAAGAGAAAGCTATAATTTTCTGCACTAATATAAGTAAACGCAACAAAAGATTCATTTCATTGGTGACTTGCCCATGGTACAGTGAGACATATACTGAATAACTGATGACAGTACAAAAACAGTAAGATCGCTTGTTACTTACCCTTAGAATTTGCTTCAGCTTTCTTGTGCTGAGGTCATCGAGAGAGAAATCATCCTGCACGCGATTTACATATGTCCATTTAAAAAAACAAATTAATGATCAAGAACAATATAAAAATTATGAAAAGAATAAATCAATATGCTACCTTGTTGGACGTCCTTAGATTCAGATGATCAAATAACCAATGAAGAGGGTTGGCAGCATAACCAACACTTGCAGGAGCGAGCGTATTCCAGGATGAGAGTTCACCTTGAGTGAACACAGAGCTGTGGACGTAGAAGCTGCAGGAACAACATTCAGCATAAGAACAAACCAACATAACTGCACAGATCACTAACTAACCAAACAGCAAGCTTGTATCGCCATCAGTCATTACCTAACATACAGCAAAATCTCCTGCATCAGCCTGAGCTCCATTGTCGGGAACACAATCTTCCCCTGAATCTTCACCTTGGACGAGTTCACAAGCGGGACAATGATCTTTGTCCACTCCGGTGACAGCTTCCCAATCTGTAAACAGCATCAACAAGACAACAAGATTGGGATAATTTTGCACAAAGATATCATTCAATCTCAAATACAATCAAGTTATAAGCATCACAAGAGTTGGGTAGCAACCTCTCCGGCTCGTTTGGTGGAGAAGCGTACAATCTCCGCCAGTGTCGCCGCCTTCTTGGCTGACACTTTTACCCCGCCATAGATCCTCTCGTACGAGGGGAAGGTGAAACCGACAATCTCGCCGGCGTCTATCATCCTCCTCCCACGGTTGGTGGACAGCCCGGTGACATAGGACTTGCCGAGGAGGAACCAGTCGCGCTCCTCGGGGAAGTTGCCAAACTCGGGCTCCGGCGGTGCCACAACCATCCTCCAATCGCTAACCGGGGCAGGCGCAATCGCCATGAGCGGCGACGGGTCGTGCATCTCCACGTCCCTGACCTCCGGCGGCGGCAGCGCCCGGATGGGCCTCGGATTCAGGTACGGCACCGGGTGGGTCATCGTGAGGTCGATGGTCACCACCGCGTCCTCCCGCGGCCTCTTCTTTGGCCTCGGCACGAGGCTAATACCTCCGCCGCTCGCCACCGCACCGGGGCCTTTCTTGGGTCCGTCGCCGTCGCACCTCTCCTCCTTGACCCGGTGCAGCGGAATCGAAGAAGGATCTTTGACGGGCGAATCGATCGGCTCGCTCTTGACATTGACGGCGGCCTTCGCTGAGGAGCCGTCGGAATCTTGGCTCCCCAAGACCTCGTCGGGGGCATCAGCCTTCACCTTCACCAAAGACTGCGCCGGCGCCTGAGCGGCGGCACCGCTAACGTCGCGCTCTGCTTTGACCGGACGAGCTTTCTTGGTATCGACCGCGGCGTCGTTGTCGAGGAGCGCGTTGATGGCGCGCTCGGTGTTGCCGCCGCACCGGGACAGCGTGGCGACGACGCGGACCTCGGGGAGGGCGGACCCGAGGACGGCGCGGACGGCGGCAATCTCGTCGGCGAAGAGGACTGCCTGGGAGGGAGACTCCGGCCAGCGGGAGTCGTCGTCGCCACGGCCCACCATGGCGGCCGCCGGCGACGGGAGGCGAGACGGGACCGGAGGTAGTAGCAGTTGCTGGCGGCGGCGGTAGGTGTGAGTGGGAGAGGCGGAGTGGAGGGGAGGTTTGGGGAATTGGGGGAGATGGCGGGGTTTTGGAGCGGGGTTTTAAGGGGGTTTGAGAGATTTTTGGCGTGGGGAGGGGGGAGAGAGGGAAGGAAGAAATGTAATCTTTTTTTTTTTTTTGGCCGGGGAGGGAAAGGAAATGTGCGGAGGCAGTGAAATTTTGCGGCAGAGTTCGCGCGGTTCTTGGGAACTCAGAAACGACTATGCAGTAACACTGTGGAAGGTGGACGACGGACGGGCTTTCTCCACGTGTTGTCGGGCAGCCGGGCCGGGCCGATGTCAGCCCGATGGGCCTGGATGGCCTGCGGCCCGTAGTCCTAATGCTACAGTACATTGGGTGGCCCGGCCAAGTCGCTTGCGTTTACGTTTTTATGGGTTACAATTTCTGCGTTCAGTCCTCCCAAAAAATATCATTCCGGATACCAGTGTTAACTCGATTGATTGGGTTTATTTTAGGATGTTGTTTGAAAAGGTTTTAAAATGGAAACTGAAAAAATTGTGCATCATAATTTCTTTTAGGAATTTTAGTCGGCCACACTTCGAATGGTGGCCAGAAGACCCGATATACATTGTAGTCAACTATTTGTATCGGATATTGAAATAGGATGTAAGAAGACCTAGTGAATATCGATAACTTAGATAAATCCGAAGACTGTGTAAGGTCAATAGTGATGAGCTCGTTGGTGTTGAGGGCTTCGGATCGGGGATCTAAGGTCCTCACTGTACTCCAAAAACTAGCGTGACTAGAAACCAAAGACCATCGGAAGGAGAAATCCTCAGCAACAGAAGCCCCATAGCGGCGGCAATGGCACAGTAGACGGCCAAACCAAGGGAACCATGGGTGATGGCATGGCCGGAGAGTTGGAGACTCACCAACGACGACGAATCTGATTGGAGAAGACAGGGGCACTGTGTTGGTCCCAGAAACTTTGCAAATGATAAAGACCGGTATAATACATTAGAAGAGTTTGGGAACCAATTATCTCTGTTCTTTTTTATTTGATATTTTAGGCATCAACACGGTCTCTAACACATGACTTTAACATTACTTTTTTCTAAGCCTTTGTTGTTTAAATTTATTGATTATTTTTAAGTATGTGTCATAAAAAATCTAATAATATTATTTGCATGTGATAAATGTAAGAATTTTGTGTATGATCAAACTTTATAAAGTTTGATTGCACACATGTATCCCTAAACATCATGTATTTAAGCACAAATGGAATAACAAATTAAATCTTTAAAAGTGAAGAAGAGGTCTACTCGATCTATAATAATTACGTGGGAGACGAGCATGGCTGTTAGAATCTCAGTTTCGCCATATGGTTCTGTGACTTCAATATCTAGATTCACTGGACCTTCTTTATGATTTTAGCCAAGGATCAATCTTCGATTTTTATGATTCTAATACTTTTGATCTTACGATTTTGGATCTTATCATAAAACATCCTATCCGATTCAGAATCTTGGACTTCCATAATCTGCAATTTTGACAAGAGACAAAGATTTCAACCTAAGAAAGCAGAAAATAACCGGCAGATCTAACCATGAGCAATTACGAACCGACTGTGATAGTTGATATCACTGTCGGTTCTAGCTACAAACCAGGGATTCACTCCCGGTTCGTAAGCTCACGTACAAACAATAATTAAGCCAATACAAAATCGATAGTGATTATCGTTATCACTGCCGGTTCATAAGCTCACCAACAGAATAATAATTAAGATAATAATACAAATCAGTAGTGATAATCCTCTATAAATTGAATCGTGAGGGGTAGTGCCGGTTGAAGTGGTGCGATAGTCACTTTTGCCACTTTGATCGTCTCTACCCCTCAGGACTGTCTTCCCCATCTTCCTGAGGTTGCGTCGCCCTGTTTCCCCATCTCCTAAGCTCGTTGCCAACCTTGCCTTGCCTCCCGAGCCATCTCCTCGTCTCCCTGAGGTCGTGTCACCCCGTTTCCCTGAGCCCGCCCTGTCTCCTGAGCCCATCGCTAACATTGTGGTCGCGCCGAGCCACCTCCCGTAGTCCGAGCAGTCTCCCCATCTCCCTAACTGAACGAGTGGCAAGTTGAGTGTTCAAAATTGTGGGAATAGGTAGGTCTAAATGAGTGGCAGAAAATACGTTCGCTTTAAGATAATTGTGTTTTCTTCATTTATTTAGAATTATTATTATTACTTTGATAGCGAAAGATGTAAAACGGTGCAGAGCTACTGTACCAGGAGCTCTTCAACGTATAGTGCAATAGTACAACACTAGATCCCAAATCAAAGAACTCCTAGTATAGCAGCTTTGTAGCATCCATTCCTATTTGTCATTACAGTTTTAAGAAGATTGTAGTTTCATTTCCCTGGTTGAGACTCGCTATTGGATTATCACTGTTGGTTTATGACTTAAACTGGCAGTAATACTTAGGCCCAGTTTAGTTGGGCTTATTTCTAGCTTCTCGCCTCTAGAAACTAGAAGCCCAACCAAATAGGCCTCTTTTGTAAGCCGTTTCTCATAAGCCAGCCTCCTCCAATAGCCAAATTTGTATAGGAAGTGAGAAACAAGCCTAGAGGAGCTTCTCATCATTTGTGGGCAGATGAAACGGGATTGCCCCTAGACTTCAGGCATATTTATCCACAAATATCATCTTATAAATACTTTGAACCGGTGTTTTTTTTCCACCTCTCTCACGACGAAACGTGACATCTAGGGAACGGACCTTGCGACCTCAAGCGATTAGGGTTTCCCTATCGCCGCTGCCAGTGGCCTGCCGACCCGGCATGCTGCTCGACTCACCACTTGATTGCTCCGCCCTACCGAGCACCCCCCCCCCCTCTCGTTTTGAGTGCAAATCCAAGCTGGTTGAGTGCAGATCTAAGCATGTCTAGCACCTGCTTGCTCCTTCACATCACAAATCCACCTTGCCTTCATCCACGACACCCACCACCTCACTGGCATTCACATCATCCACACCTCATCGGCAGCCGGGTTATCATGACCTCCTCCTTGCTCTGCCCATCCCTCTTCGCCTGAATGTGTCTCCACTCTCCAAGCCTCCTTCCCACCGAAGCAATGAGGGTTGTTGCTGCACTGCCTGGCGTCTCTGTTGATCCCCAGTAACAATTGCTGATCCCTGGTTGATAGATAAGTGCTCCAATCTCAAACCCCCTAACCCCTTTGCTTTTACAACATCACTATTGCTGGCCTATGCTAGTGGTTCAGTTGGTGATAGATTACTGGTTCAGTTGGTGATAGATTACTGAAACTGATGGTTGTATACTTGAAATCAGTGTGTAGTGCAGCTGTTCAATGAGATCCTTCATTGCTCGATTTTGTACATTAGCTGCTTGTGCATAGGTCTTTAGGAATGTTATGAGGATTTTTGCATTTTTCTAGCACAAACCAATGTATGGGGCTATGGGCTTGCCATGATTTGTCATGAGCCTTTTTTCCTGAAGATTATTAATGTTGTACGAAAAGGAAGGATAGTGACAAGAAACATTCTTTTTAAGCTCATGACAGATCATTTATGAAGATTACTAATGTTATAGAGAAATAAAGGATAGCTAGTCAAAAAATGTTGTTCAGCTCAATCTACTAATTTTTAATCATGGCAAGGTCCATCTTTAGAAAAAAAAAAAGCTTTTTTGTCATGATATGAACATTAATAACCAATCTTCAGAAAGGATAGTGGCCCAAACATTAATAATCTTTAGAAAAAGCACATGTACATCCTATTTTCAATGCTCAGGCAGTGATTTTTGATTTTGAACACTTACTAGAGAATTTATATGTAGCCAAGTTCAAATAAATACAAGTGAATCAATGTACTCATCAGCTAAAATTGTGTGACTTTAACAGTGAAAAAGTTTTGGTATGATCTTAGTTATCTTGCACTATTGTTAATAAAAGGAGACCATGTTTCAAGTACTAGATGAATAGCTCATATCTGATATTGAATAGTCACAACATTAGTCGATATTTGCTCTGTCATTTATGTTCCTTGTTGAACTCCATCTCAACCATCCAGAGACTTGAATTTATTCATTTTTTGTTGAAGCCCATTTTTCCTGGTGATAGTGGTTTTGATTAGCTTTTCTAAATCAGGGTAAATGGCTATCTTCTTTCATAGGAATTTATTGCCTTCTTTATTCTTTTTTTCCCTCCTATTCAACTATATTGTTTTTATCTTTTACAATAATAGATGATTCATACATGTCTGACATAGGTATCCAGTGTTTCCAGCCTGCATCCCATGTCTTTCACTGTTTCCTCGCATGGTCCCATCTCAAAAATCTTGTCCAAATCATGCCTCCCTCGAAGTGGCTACTGCCTCCTTCGAAGCCACGACTGGCGAGCTGCCCATCACCGCTGATGAGGTGTAGGAAAAGGGAGGACGACGATGCGTCGCTGCTCATAGATCTCGATGCAGAGGTGCACCACACAACAGTAAAAAGGAGTAGATTTCCTTCATCCCGCATCATAATTTTCTTCCCCTCCTCACGTGCGTTCTGCTCTTGTTCCGCCTTCCGCCGCTCCTACTTGATCCGTCTGCATTCTGCTTCCTCCTTTTCCGCCTGCATTCTGCATCCGATCCGTTCGATCCCTTCCTCTCTTGTGCCACATCTGATTGCTCCAACACTTCGCTACTTGCTCCACCGCCACCGCCGCCCGCACCACAGCGCGATCCATGCCGATTCCTCTGCACACTCCTCTCCCACGCGGAATACCTAAGTTGGTTCCACTTTGATCGATCCATTTGTTCACTGTTGCCATCCACAACTCGCGCGGCTGGCCGCGCCCTTCAGCCAAGCTCTGCTCCGTGTATTTAGGTGCCCCTTTCAACCAAGCTCCCATGTGAAATACCTGTGTTGATTTTATATTTCAGGAAATTTTGTTGTATGGGAGATTTGCAACAATAGATAATAAATAGTTGTTTGGATGGGACATATTTGAATCTCATTTCTAAAATTGTGGCGATGCTCTTCCCATTGTAAAGCATTTATGAGATCTCTCAATCACTATTTAGGTGCTAGCCAGCGATTGCTCTTAGTCGTGGGACAGTTTATGACTATTGAAAATTAACAGAAATGGTATGAGTGAAAGAGCAATATTGCCTCTTTTTTAATATAAATTAGAAAGTTATTCAGATCTTTTGCATCGTGAGATGCATACAACCCTTATTTATTATTACATTGTATCAACTGAAGTTCAATGATAGAGTGAAATAAGATGCACAAAATGCTACATAGAAATGAATCATCCAACACATAACCTATAACTAAACCATCACCCATTCTTGGAGAAAAATTCCATAACCACCACTTCTATTGCTTGGCAAGCCATGCATAAGTCCTCCCTTTCGTTCTCCTTTTGTAGCAACCTCTATAATTCCAGTCATTGCCTATATATTGGAATAAAGTTTTGAGTTTTGTTGACTTGGTTACAGTCGTGTTTGTTGCCTGAGCACTCAAACTAGGAAATGCAATCCCTTTTTTGTTGGGAGAGAATAAAGTTTTACTTTCCGTTACAATACACAGGTACTCACCAAGTAAAGGGAAAATGGATAAAGCTCGTTGTGCAATGGGTTTACGCTTTCATTTACATTGCTTTGTTTCTGTATACGTGACATTTCAATTTTTGCCAGCCGAGTGGAACAATGAGACAAAGGTATAACCCAAACAAGTTAAAGTTAGTTAGAGGAGGGTGAAGGGGCTGGATCCATTGCTAATTTGCCATCATCGGTATGATTTTTGAGGAAATCGTGACCTACTTAAGAAGGAGGAATCAATTTAAGCCGTGATTATATTGCAGAGTTGTGTGCGGCAGCAAAATCAATCGGGCTTGAGCGTAGAGAGAAAGAGAATGAGAGAGACGTGGGGAACGTTAGACAACAAAAGAGGAGGAACAATAGGATAGGCTGATCGGGAAAGTGCTTTGACTGCATCGGAAACCGGAGGATTTAACGCGATTAGCTGCTGCTTTGTTTCACCCAACGATTTAGCTGCTCCTAAGGAAACTTTGGGGGCCCTAATTTTTTGGTGCCCTGTTCTGTCGCCCACCCTGAACCTGCCGTTCTACGGCCCTGTGATTTTGGTTAGGAAGCTGAAGCTAGATTTTAGGTTGGAAGCCGAAGCGAGATTTTAGGCTGTAAACCGTGTGCCGCCCCTTCGCCTTGGCCGGCTATATAACTAGCAGCGGCTGTGCTCCACTCCATTCATCTCCAGCACCAGCAACCCTCCTCAGCAGACCCTAGCGATGCTCTCCCACCGCCTCAGCCGTCCCAAGAACCCTCCCTCACCGGATTCCGCTCCCCCAGTGGCGAGGGATTGGGCAGGCTTGACCTGCGACGTTTGGCCTGTATGCCATCTTTCTAAAGATTGATCACCGCGAAACCATGCGGGGCATGGAGCTCACGTGCAAGGCATGGCAGCTCATCGTGGTCGAAGAGCCCTAGCTGTGGCTATGGTTTAGGATCCCGACCACTCTACCGTCTGACCTAAGGATGGGCTCAACTCCTCCTTCTACCTCAAGAACACCTCAATCATGCCCTTTCCTCTCCTCTATGCACCCTGCGTCTAACATCTAACGTTAAAGATTGCCTTAGCAAGAAAAGAAAATCACAATTTGCATGTACGGCTGATATTTAATGTTGCTACAGATTATTTAACTTGCAATGAGTTGCTCATGGTATCGATTTTTATTTTATTTTTTACACTTTTTTTTTGTCCCTGACCCAGAGTGGATCCCAGTGGACAGTTGTTTGGATTGCAAACCGAAATAATCCGGCTTAGTCTGAGCTCGGTCTGAAATATTTACTTTATTTATTTTCAAATGTAAAAATCATCTGGCGACTTGGCCTGGTCCATGGTCGAATCTAGCAACAATCTGTCCGTTGCCGCTCACTTCCTCTGTCTTGGACTCTTGGTCTTCCCCAACTCCCAATCCCCACCCAAACTAGTCATTCCAAACTTAAACCCTAGACTTGGCCAGAGCTAGTGGACGAACTCATCGCCGACATCCTCTGCCTCTTGCTGGCCAATCCTGCATGCCTTCTCCATGCCTCCCTTGTCTGCAAGTCTTGGTATCGCCTCCTCTCCAACCCCATTTTCATCTGCCGCTACCGTGCATTCCACAGGACACATCCCCTACTCGGCTTCCTCTACGGCCATTATACCCTCCGCGGCTGTGGAGGATTGAGGAAGTTGATTAGAGGGGGAGTGAATAGTACCTTCACCAAATTCTTGAATGGTTTATCCTAATCTTTCACTCAACGCGTCTCAAATAAAAAACAGAAACAAGAAACCGAGAGAAAAAAAATCACACGGTTAATCTCCAAAAAGATTATTTTAATCATAGCTTCAATGAATAGATTTGAATCCTAGGTTCTATATAAAATCATTCTAAGTGTCATACCTCATAAAAACTTGCAATTTGATAAGAAAACACTCAAATCAAAGAACTAGGCACCATATGAAGGAACTCTCAAAGTTGACGAATCTAGAGGTAAGGGATGATTTACGATCAACTTATAGATGATTCTTATCCCTCTAGCAATAAAAGAAAATAACTTCAACACAATGCAAAAATTCAGCTCTCCAACAAAAATGAAAAACACAACAAAATAAAAAAAAACTTGCAATTATGCAAGAGAGCCAAGAGAGAGAAACTAAAAGGAGATGAACACATGGGTAGGACGAAACACAATATTCATACTTGTAAAGGAACGTCCTATTTTTAGCTGATTACAAAGTAGTTATGGATACATAGCTCTCACCTAACCATAGGCTAAGCATTATTCTCTTTCTCTTCTAAAACCTTAGAACTCAACTCTCAAATGAATAGCTCAAGGAGGCTCTCACAACCCTCCTCTCATACTTATAGACATTGAAAGCTTTCTTACATCGCAAGTTTTCTAGATTTCTTATATCCAAAATCTCATAGATTTCTTGCATCCTAAGTAATATAGTTTTTTGCATCCTGAGTTTCCTATATTTCTTACATCCCAAGTAACCTTTATAATGATAACGCGTGTACTCTATCTTACCTTTGAGCTGCGATTTCTCAATCTTGGGAAGTTATTCTTCTTGTTAATAGAGGCATAAACGTTTATATACCCGTATATTTAAGAGGGTCTTGAATTCCCTTGTCTTTAGATCATCAACTTAGAGAGTTGCTTCTTTCGGTGACTGTCTTTTTGCTTTGTTCTTCGTTCAAGTTTCAATCTTTTGTGCTCAAAGACAAATCGAAAGGTCTTGAATAGACCATATAGTTCATATTCTATCCGTGAAGTCATGTTGTCTTGGAACATTCTTTCTTACTTTGTCTCTCTAAAGTTTATGCTTCCGTTGTGCATTTTTGAGGAGCGTTGGGTGAATAAATAGTAGACCATCTATTTCGCAAAAATTTGTAAGGCGCCTATTCACCCTCCTCTAGTCGCCGTTCTCGGTCCTACAATTGGTATTAGTGTCGGTTTGACATTAACTAGCTTTGTGATCCATAGGCGACATGGAGAGAAGTGAAAAGATTCTGTTGTTCGATGGAAGAGACTTTTCGTACTGGAAGGTGCGCAAGGAGGCTTATCTTCTAAGCCAAGGAAGTACAATATGGGAAGTAGTTGATTTCAACTACGAGATCCCTGCTGCTCGCATGTCTCATGTTCAAATCGAGCAGTATGAGGCCAACAACAAGGTCAAAAATATTTTATTCACTAGCCTGAGTCAAAATGAGTTTGACAAGGTTCAGCACCTCCGTACTGCTAGGGAGAACTGGACTACTCTGAGTGTCTTCCATGAAGGCACTAATCAGATTAAGGCCAAACGCTAAAGCACTTACAAACAATAATACCAAATGTTTGTGCAAGGGCCTGGTGAATCTTTGGATGCTATGTTTACTCGTTTTGGTGGAATTGTGAGCAACCTTAGATCCACTGGTGTTTTACACTACTCTGACATGAGAGGGCAATCAAGCTTCACTATGCTCTTGACCATAGCATATGGAAAGTGAAGATCTCGAGCATTGAAGAGTCACCAAGTTACGACACATTAACTTGTGATGAACTCTTCAGCAAACTCAAGTTCACCGAGATAGCCAAGGCGGCACGGATTGGCTTCGGAAACCCCCTATCTCAGAACATGGCTTTGGTTTCTAGACTAAATGGTGGCAATCACGCTACAACTAACTTTTCTTGTGCTAACACCACACCGAGTGGTTTTGCTTTGTCGTCCTTGGTTTGTACCACAGAGGAGCAGGTGGATGCACTAGATGATGAGAACCTTGCTCTCATCGTAAAAAAATTCACCTTCTTCTACAACAACAGGAGAGACCGGAGGAGAGGGGGCTCCTGTCCTTGTTTTGAGTGTGATGATGCCACTCACTTCAAGGCGGACTACCCCAAGCTCAAGAAGAGGCAGGACAACGACCACGACTACAACAAGCACAAGAAGAAAAACAAGAAGCCTTTTTCAAGAAGAACCACGATAAGATAGCTAAGAAGGCAGCTAAGGCGGCTTCTAGGCCATTCATGGCAGCTCTTAGTGATATCGACACCTCATCAAGCTCGGAGGAGAGCTCAGAGGAAGAGGAACTGCAAGTGAAGAACAAGAAAAAGGCTAAGGACTTCACCGGCCTCTGCTTCATGGCAGACGACAACAATGACAGCGATCCTAAGCTTGATCCCTCCGAGGTATTACCTTCCTATGACCAGCTTTCTATCTAAGTTGATGCCTTGAATGATGCTTCGTTAATTAGGATAGGTTACTTAAGAAAGTTGTGTGTGAATTGAAGGAGCTTAGGCCTAAGTATGAATCTATTTCTTCTGAGCTTGAGTTGCTTAGGTGTAGGGTCAAGGTTGAGGATGAGGACTGTGAGAATTGCTTGGTTGTTGTGAGTGAGCTTGCTGAGCTTCAAACTATGTATGCTCAAGTCACCAGTCGGCTTGAGGTTGCTGAGAAGAAGCTCCTTGAGGAGGAGTCTAGACCTATTATCTTAGGAGCTTGCAAGAATTGCCATTTACTTTCAAAGGATGATGAAGTAAAAGACAAGCACATAAAAGAGCTAGAGTCTAGATTAGAGAGTGCTGAGAGTTCTACGAATGTGCAGCCTAAATGTCTCACCTGCATGATCCTTAAGGACAAGCTCAAGTGGGTTAGAGCGCAAGTTGAAAAGCTTATGGCTGAGAATAAGTACCTCCTTTATCTTATGGAGAAGTACTCAAAAGGCAAGGGCAAAATGGATTTGATCTTGGCCAAGACCAAGATGTGTGCTGATAAGGCTGGGTTAGCTTTGGGTTTGGGCTTTGAGAGAGTTGCCTACACCAGTTCTGGCAAGACTGTATTCACCCCACCCACTACCCTAGAGTTGGAGGAAGCTAAGATCAATGCCTCATAATCCATGCCAGAAAAAACAAGCCTACACCTCAACTTATAAAGAAGAAATCCACACCCAAGAGAGCTCCACAGCCTAAGATAAGGACACCTGTGAATGAGTCTAGAGTGATTGGCAGTCGAGTCTGAGAGACGCTATCACTGCACCTACTATCAGAGAGATGGTCACCTTGTTGGGTTTTGATTTCGCCGTAGGAGAGATGAGAGGCGTGAGTGGGAGTGGAGTACCCGGGATATGTACCATCTCTCTGTTGGTATACATGAGCATTTTCCTCATTCCTGTCCATGAATCTTTGCCACTATTCAGTCTCTTCTTAGAGGCATTGCCTGGTGTGGATTTTACCATGACTTATATGGTTTTGGTCCATGTGTAAGAGGCTTTGAGTCCCAACACTTTGGCGGACCACATGTTCCCCATCGTGGTACTCGTCCCCAGCCTGTAGGTATTGAGTTGCATGCTCCTACTGTTTTAGCTTCAAGGCGGATGACCCAGTACTGGATTCCTAGGAGGTTTTTGACTAACCCCAGTACTAAGTCATCCACCTTCTATTCTTCTTCTATGTAGGTGACAGGTAGGGGCATAGAGATCAAGTGGCTCATTGACTCCAGTTCTCCACGCCACATGACCAGAAATTCATCATGGTACTCCAGCCTCACCTAGATAAAGCATCACGAGTATATCACTTTCAGGCAGACCTGTCCAAATGGGCCTGTCGGGCTGGCCCAGCACGGGCCCGGCTAGGCACGGCCCGACAGGTCCGACTAGGCACAGCCTGATAGGCCCGGTTAAGCAACTGGGTCATGCCGTGCCAGCCCGCATGCCAGAGGCACTGCCCACGGCACGGCCTGTGGCCGATCGTACTATGCCAGGCCGACCCAGGCACGGTTGTGGCACGGCAGGCCAGTTGGGCGGAGAGGGCAGCGGGGGCATCCAGGGTGGGGCAGGGGTGGGGTGGCGGGGCCGGGCGGCAGCGTGGTCATCCGGTGCGGGGCGGAGGTTGGCCGACGGTAGCGTGGCTGGGGCAGAGCGGCCGGGAGACAGTGCGGCCACGCGGGGCGGGGAGCGGTTGGGGCGACTGGGCGGGTTGCTAGGTGGGGCGGTGGTGGAGTGGTCGGCCGTGGCTGGGGCAGCGCGGTCGAGCGGGCAGGGAGGGGCGACTGGGGCTTCCGGGGCAGGAAGGAGGCGGGGGTGGTGGGACTACGCGGCGGGCGGGGTGGCCGGGAAGCTGAGCGGGCGGTCGAGACGGGGCGGGGTGGGCCGTGCCCGTGCTAGGTCGCACCGTGCCGGCCTCGCTGGTCCATGCCTCGGGCCGGCCCAGTAGGTACGGCCCACTTGGACAGCACTACTTTCGGGGATGATAGGAAAGGTAGAGTGAAGGCCAAAGGAATTGTAAAGGTAAATGAGAGCTTTACTCTCAAAGATGTGGCTCTGGTTAAGCATCTGGGGTACAACCTGCTTTCTATATCTCAGTTGCTAGATGAGGACTTAGAAGTGCGCTTAAAGCGCGATACTTCTCAATTTCTTGATTCTTCTGGCGCTTTAATTTGCAAGATTTCTCGAGTTGGGAGAGTTTTTGGAGTCGATTTTCTGAGGTTTCTGGTTCTTATTGGTGTTTACTTGGTCATCCTTCTTTTGAGCTTTGGATGTGGCATAGAAGATTAGGCCACATGAGCTTTGATTTGCTTACTCATTTGAGTGCCCTAGGCTTGATCCGAGGATTGCCCAAGCTCAAGATTGAGAAGAACCTTGTTTGTGCTCCTTGTCAGCATGGCAAGTTGGTTGCCACTCCTCACCCACCAGTCAATCTAGTGATGACTGAATGGCCAAGAGAACTTCTCCATATAGACATTGTTGGTCCTTCTCGGGTTCGTTTGGCGGGTGGAAAGTGGTATGTACTTATTATTGTTGATGATTACTCTCGCTACTCTTGGGTCTTCTTTCTTGTAAGCAAGTATGAAGTGTTCTCACACTTTCGGAGCTTAGCTTTGAGATTGTTCAAAGAACTCCTAGGTGCATTGAAAGCAATTCACGATGATAATGGCACCAAGTTCAAGAACTATCTCTTTGATGCTTTCCGCCTTGAACATGGTATTGAGCATCAATTTTCCGCCACACGCGTTTCTAAGCAGAATGGCGTGGTTGAAAAGAAGAACATGACTTTGGTGGAGACATCTAGGATGATGCTCGATGAGCATAGTACTCCTAGAAAGTTTTGTGCTGAGGCCATTAGCACAGCGTGCTACATCTCAATCGGATTTTCTTGTGCTCGATCTTGAATTTGTTTTCTTATGAGTTGCGCTTTGGGAGGAAGCCAAATGTTTTGCATTTGAGAGTTTTTGGTTATCAGTGCTTCATCCTAAAACATGGCAATCTTGATAAGTTCGAGTCGTACTCTTCTGATGGTATTTCCTTAGGGTATTCCCTTCATAGTCATACTTGCAGGGTTTACAATCTTGACATTAACACTATCATAGAATCCTATGAGTGACTTTTGATGAATCAACCCCTATGTTAGTTCTGTCTTTGAGTGTGTATGTGATTAGGAGATGAGCGAGAATATCTTTGTAGATGGTGACTTTCCAGCTCTTGGTGCTGACGAGGATGATCCACTACTTCCCTCGACCACACCTACTCCAGAGCTAACTTCTGCTTCTTCTACTCCAGTAGAGGGTCCTGCGGCCTCTACTTCCACTTCAGCTGCTCTCGATCCTGCACCGACTATGTTTGAGGGGAAGGTTCTCTCAATGCATGATGCCTCTCAACACATTCAGTGATGATGCCGTCCACAGACAATGATCGGTGACATCAATGAGAGGATAACGAGGTCTAAATCTGCTTCTCATGCTTATTATACTGATTCTACTTTCGTTGCTTCCTTTGAGCCTCATGATATTGTGAGCCTTGGTGGCCTCGAAGCCTGTGGCTAGGCTGGGAGAAGCGGTGCTTGACCCCCTCAGCCTTTAGCTATTGCCCGGCCCCAGAGGTAATCCGTTCGGAGCCTAACGATGACATGTTGGAGGAGTAGTCGAAGGCTAGTCGAGAGACGCGGTCCTCAGCCGCCTCGGCCCTTAGCCGCTGCTTGGCTGCGGAGATACCTTGTCCGGAGCCTGGCGACAGCGTGTCCCCAACTCAGTTCTCGTTGCTGGATGTGGTACAATTGGTAGTGGGGTCGGTAGTGACGGTGCAGGGTTGAGGGGCCGGGGATTTGCCCGGGAGTTTACCCCAGGCCTCTGAACCCTGCGTCATCCCTCGCCCGCTCCTTCTGCGACCAGGTATTCTGCTTGCCTTCCAAGGTATTCCTCCCAGAAGGTCATGAGGGTGTGACAGTCGTTGGTGTTGTGGCCGCACCCTGGTCCGTGCAGGATGCACCCGTGTGCCTCTAGGGGCGCCGGAGCTTGGAGTTGTCGTCGGGGTCGCTGCCGAAGGCGGTGTGTCCCGGAGCCTATGGTTTCCCCAGGGTCTCCTTCCCCTTTTGGAGACCATCGAGGCTACTCAGTGAACCGGCTTTTGGACCCAAAGTGGTTCTGACTATGCCTCACCGGATGAGATGGGCTTGGGGTTCCCTGCGCGCGGTTGGCGTTGCGAGGGCGGCATCGGAGGCGCTGGTAGGGTCTGCGCACCCCGGAGCCCTCCGTCTCCTTGGAACCCTCTTTCGCCTAAGGGGCCTAAGGAGGGCGCTCGATGGACAGACTTTCCGAAGATGTTGGCTCGATCGGGGTATCCCAGGTGTGGTCGAAGGGGACACCTGGGGACCAAGCCCAGGTGGGAGCACTTATGGGTTGGACTGCCCAGAACCATTGGAAGGCAGCCTGCTTGGCTGTGGCTTTGGCCGCGTCCTCTCCTGAGGCGGTGAGGTCTTCGCTGTGCAGAGGCTGGAAGGCCTCCGCGCTATCTGGAGTTCCTGTACCAACCTAGGGTTCTGAGTTGGCCAAGATCGGAGGAACGCCGTCCTATACAGTAGCGGGGCTAGAGCATGCATGCGGTGCATATGGCTGAGGCAGCCATGCATACGGTTGCATGCTTGCAACGGTGAGTATGGCGGTTTTAGCTAATCCTTTGGTGGTTTTCCTAGTGGATTCTTACCTCTCTTAGCACTTCTGTGTTTGAGTCCCCACGGACGGCGCGCTATTGGAGCAAGAATTCGTCTTGCTCCAGCAAGTATGGCGAGAGTTTCTTCTAAGTAGGAGACTTAAGTTTGGAGACGAAGTTTGAGAGGAAGGAACATTAAGAATATATTGATGATAGAAAAATGTGTCACTCTGGGAGGAGTATCACAACATTCGCTTGCTAGGAAGTACCATGCGTCATCCCAACTCTATAGTACAATCTTGTCGTGGAGCTTTAGGGTCATAATCCAGTTTACGCGACCTGCGAGGTTCCATCGCCAGTCGTTGCCTTTGAAGCCATGCAACACCTTCGGGGGTGAAGCCCACCGGATGCCATCTGGTGGTGGATGCTAGAGCATGTCACTTCGGAGGAGGATTACATGGCCTCCCGCTTGAATGATCCACAGAGCTTCTTCCCCTTCGGGGCATATTGGTGCCCATAGCTCCTCCGTCAGCTCCGATGTCCAGCCATCCATCCTACCGATTTGCCACCACGATGCTTCCTCAAAGCACTCTCTAGATGTGAGATAGCGGTTGCAATAATGGTTCTTTCTAATTAGGTCCTCATCTTCAGGCATATGAAGAAATCCATTAGGTTCTGATAGCATAAACACCTATTCGGTCAGCAGGTTTATGATTCTAACAAAGTCGTCATTGCAATTGAACCCTATCAAATAGCTTCCCTCGAAGGTCATGACTCGCATTCCGTGCCTTGCGAATGAGGGGACTTGCACGATGAAAGTTCGCTCCTTGGTCAGCGAGTGGAATGACACCTTGCCTAACTCATGGACTTCTTCCGTCCAAAGGACCCAGGGGGTGAATTTCCTGTAAGAAATCAGCAAACAAACATGCACAATTCTAAGTTTATCAAGTAAATTCTCAAAAAAAAGAATGACCAATTAAAGGAAGATAACTCGGTAGGAGTTACCCCTTTAGTCGAGTCATCAGGCGTGGCGGTCTCTCAGGATGGCAATTGCGAGGATGCACTAGATATCCCTTGAAAAAGACCATCCACGTAGACCTGGTGTCAGCAGGCATTTGCTCGATAACAAAAAAAAAACTATCGATTTCTGGAAGATTTGATTTTAGTACCATAGGACTTCTTCACTTGCACTTGAGGGGGTTTGGATCATACAGTGGATCCAACGATGAGGATGATATTTTTGGTTGGTGAGACCCCTCGGCTTCTTGAGTGAATGATTCCTTCCTCTTGTCGCTAGCACCTAAAGGAGTGTCATCAAGATCAAGGACCTCATTTATGAGGATATGCTCTTGATGGAAGACTGTAGCCTATGATAAAAAACAAGAAGTTAGATCCAGCAAAAAACAAATAGCCCTGTTTTCCTACTTAAGGAGTCTCCACCTCTGGTCGAGGATTCGTAAAGATGTAGGGCAGAATGTAACATTCCGGCACTTCGTCAGAGAAGAGTTTGTTTAGATGAATAGTAACTTCTTGTAGGGACAGAGCTGAAATAGAAATGAGGAAAATCATTCGAAAGAGCTCAACTGCAATAACAAATGCAGCAGAGTGCTAATTAAGTCTTACATTCAGTCGCATCCTTGGAGCTATCTTTGACTACATTGTCCTCCGAGGCCAAGTGTTCCTGCGCCTTTAAGGGGCTCAACCTCTGACTAATAAAATCTTTGACTACATGCCACCCAGTTAGGTCGGATTGCTTGAGCATGCCGATTTGATTGGCATGGTAGGAGGTGTGGTTGGTCTCACAGTGTTTCTTCGTCCAAGATAGGATTTGATGAGGAAAAAGGCCTCTATAGATGAAGGGGAACTCGACCGGATTAGGATTGGAGACGTAAAATCAAAGTTTTTTTTTTCAATATCTCGACCAGGAGGAGATCTGGGGAACTATGATGTAGGAATTCTTCTTTCCATTTCTCAGTTGGAAACCTCATCCTCCGACACTTTTATTCTCCTTAAACCTTTTCATCTAGTAAAAGTACCGGAATAAATTCAAACTCAGCTCGATGCCGAGGAAGGCTTCGCAAAGATGAACAAAAATGCTAAGCATGGTGATGGAGTTCGGGTTCAAGTGGTGAACCTCAATTTGGTAACAGTTGAGTACATTCAAGAAGAACTTGGGAAGGAGGGATGTTTAACCCACAACGGAAAAATGATTCAAAAACTATGAATTCATGATTGATTTTGCAGGTTGGGAACTCCTCATCGGATGCAGGCCTCCATTCAACCAAATCACGATGGGGTACTATTCCTTCGGCCTCGAGCTCCTTCAGCCTTGATTCTTGCATCAGGGAGGCTGACCATGTCTCGGTCAGGAGCTCTATCTCGTCAAGCTGCTTAGGCGAGGCATTGGCGAACTTCACGTCAAACTCCTCCTCCCGTGAGGAGGGAGCAGGGGTCTTCAAAGGAGAATCAAAATCCATGATTTCCCAGCGGCGTCAAGTGTATGGGCGAAGAAAGATGGAGGCTTGTGCGAGAAGGCCCGTGATAAGAGAAAGGAATAATTCCTACAGTTCTAGCTAGTACAGGTAAATAGCTCAAAACTTACTATCTTTCGGTAACCATTCTCGTCTCTATGGTGCCTCGATTAGCATAAAAGGTGGAGTGATGATATCGTGCGAATCTCTGCACGCATTAAATGCACCTATTCCTATCGGTTCAAATTTTGAAAGGTTTTTTTTAACTCTACACGGAATCAGGTGTCGACTAATTGAGCTCTTAGTCTTTTCTTGAGCTTTGAGTGCGGTTAACAGCAGGTCACTAGACCCAATTGTGTTTCCACTCGATACTCAGAATGGGATCCGTTCTTACTCGATTCTCTCCACTGCAAGTCTGGACCACTTTACTCTACCAGCCTTAGACTTGGCGGTACTCGAGTGAGAATTTGCATAAACCCTTCCTCTCGAGCAGAGTTAGGGGGCTACTATCGAATATCTAACTATGGGGCACATACGTATAAAGAGTATACCATATACGGATAAGGTATGCCGTGTGTATGCTTAACAACTCCGGATATTATGGAACCAAATCTGTAGTACCAGATACTCATGGAGATCTAGAAGGCGTGTACTAGAAAAGTCTCGCTTGGTTACCTAACTCGAGAGCAACTAGTATCCTAGCCAAATTTATCTGATCTTGCTTGGTGGACAAGATGAAGGATTTTCTATTGACTACAACGAGATAAGAGACAGAACGAGACCCCTATATAAGGCGGGGACCCAGACCCCTGAAGGGAGACTCTTTTTTCGAAGGAACACAACTCATTTGCAACTCGACGCAAACATTAGGACCACAGGAGATATTCGGCGACTTCGTCATTAGTCTAGTTTAGATCTTATATACTTCTTATAATAGATCTAGACACATTGTCTATACTCGAGTGAATACAGATACATTATCAACCACACATGACGTAGGGTATTTGTCGGAGGGTGAACTCCTCTAGCAGGGATCCGGAGGGACTCCCTTTGAGATTCGGCCGGGGGGATGATTCTGAATCTGTTTGCAGGTGAAATAAATGTGCGTAAATGCGATGGCAGGTGGAATGGAAGGATCGGATGCAGAATGCAGTAAATACTCGGGAGGTTTTTTAGACAGGTTCGAGCCGCACTGAGCATAATACCCTACTCATGTGTGTGCTATAACTGCACTGAGAATGTCTCTCAGAGATGTTGCAGCTTACAAGAATATTTGACTATCCTAGAGCTTCGGGCTCCTTGTTCTTCGGAGGTCTTAGCTTTTGTGCTTGAACTTGTCCAGACCTTGATTCGAGTCCCTTTCCGTGTCCACCGGCTCCTCCTTAAATACTCGTCGGCGGTAGCGTGCCCAGAAAGGGAGGGCACGAGTTCCAAGGTGCCATAAATGGAAAGCAACCATCATGGGCTGCTGCGCGAAGTGACGGGGAGGGTTGAAAACGCACCCCCGTCCGGTCTGCTCGTCATGATGTCGCTCTGTAACAGGCGCCGCGGGGAGGGCCCACCGAGCGTGGTGGGAGCAGTTGGAGGCGACAGGCCACGCGCCCTCTTAAATGCGGCATTGGGCCTTTCACCAGCTGACACCTCACCGATGGGCCCCTGTGGGGGCCATTAGCGAAGGACTTCTTAGGCCATCGGGGAACCGAGTGCTTGGGGGTCACTGTTCACAGCCCCGAGTACTCCCGGATATGCCCTCTCTTGGTCCTCGGGGAACCGAGTGCTCGGGGGCCACTGTTCATGACCCCGAGCACTCTCTCCCAGAATCTGACTGATCGGGTCCTCGGGGAACAGAGTGCTCGGGGGCTACTGCTCACGACCCCGAGCACTCTCTCCCGGAACTTACTTCCTTTGGGTCTTCGGGGTACTTGGGTGCTTGGGGGCCGCTGCTCGCGGCTCCGAGCACCCCCTTCCCGGTACTCGGCTCTTTCTGGTCGTCGGGGGACTTGAGTGCTCGGGGGCCACTGTTTACAGCCCCGAGCACTCTCTTCCCGGCACTTGGTCTTCTCGGGCCATCGGGGAACTCGGGCACTCGGGGACCACTGTTCACGGCCCCGAGCACCCTCTCCCAGGACTTAGTCTTCTCGGACCTCGGGGAGATGATCCCCGCGGGAGGGCGCCACGTGGCAACCTACTGATCCGGCCTCGGGACTCGGGGACCCCTGGTTCCTGTGTCACCGACGGTATTACTCCAATCGAGGGTCTGAACCTATATACATTATGTGTATCTCATTTTTTGTTTGATTCCTGAGTCACGAGGATAACCTGTTATTATTACGGATATATAGTCAGGGAAAACCCCTCGGCAAAGTTATTATTTGGTTAGCTTGAGCTTGTAAAAGAAACTTGTTTAGAGATAAACTAGTGCGTACAAGGAGTTGGGCATTAACATATGGTTTGACATTGGGCATTAACATATGGTTTTGCAGTTACTCGGCAAAACTGCAGGAGTCACCACTTTCTCGCGCAGAATTACAGTCTCACAATTGGCACAAACTGAAAGATCACCAGCTAGTCGTGGACTACTGCCTCATGCGATGCGACAAGGTTCCAACGCCAGGACGAATCTCAAAGTCAATTCACTGGTTCGATATGGATAGAACAATAAGCTGCTTACACACTGTATTAGCAAATACATAACTTATTTTTAGATGGGGAAGCTAGACTTGAGATGAATGGAGTATTCTTCTTCTGTGTTCATGGCTCCATACGTTACCAGTTTTGCATGTAAACAGCATTTTTTATAGGAGTGCGTGGAAACGGCTAAGCCCCAGTGTTTCGGTCAACTAGTAGAAAACGGTTTCGCTGCAACATGAATTTCAAAATCATTTCGTCCGTAAGATGGTACAAGCTTGTATAAGGGGTTTCCCTTTCTCCCGGATTTGCTTGACCGACCAAATTACACTTTGAGCAAAATAAGCCCGTTACTGATGCATAAAGATGGAGTAGTAAATTCATGGTCGGTTCCTTGCGAATGCTAATCATGTGACGAGATGCCTTTCTGTTCAACTCGATTCCCCCCTCATCTATTCTCCATGCTTACAAGCTTGCAGCTTCTTGATGCACAGCGTGCATGGATGCAAGCACCTAACTCAGCACATTTTGTTTGATATCATTCACTGCTGGCCATCGCAATGTCGTCTCGTCAGCGCTGCTTCCTGATTCCCATGCTCTTTGTAGCAACGCTAGCATCGGCGGCCGCGGCGGTGGTGGTTAGAGCGAAGCTTGACGATGATCACGAGGAGAAATCATCCATCTACCTCGTGCTGGTGCACGGCGAGACCTTAGCCGCTGCTCTCCAACGAAAAGGAGAAGTTGATCGGAATGCGACGTGGTACCAGGCACAGAAGAGGCGTGTGGCGCAGCTCCACGATCGCGTTCTCCGGCGCGCCATGGACGGCGGCGGCAACGAATCGTTCTACTGCCGCAAGCTCTACAGCTTCCACCACGCCATCAACGGCTTCGCTGTCCACACGACCGCCTTGCTGGCCGAGAGGCTGAGTGCAGCGCCGGAGGTGGCGGCGGTCGAGGAGGACCTGGGGACACGGATCATGACCACGTACACGCCGCGGCTCCTCGGGCTGCCCGAAGGCTTGTGGCGGCGCCGGGACGGCGAAGGGGACGACGGGGACGGGGTGGTGGTCGGGGTCGTCGACACGGGCATCGACCCCGCGCACCCAAGCTTCGCGTACGTACCACAGTGGCGGGCCGACCGGCCGAACGACGATTGCGAGCGTCGGCGTGGAGCGTGGCCGTTCGCCGGGGGCGCTTGCAGCGTTGGGCCTAGGTTCCCGCCTGGCTCGTGCAACGGCAAGATCGTCACAGCGAGGTACTTTGCCGCCGGCGCGGCGGCAGTGCTTCCGCTCGACGCCTCGCGCGACCTGTCGCCGTTCGACGCCGAAGGACATGGCAGGTGTGTTGCATGGTGCTCTGTGCTAGTTGCATCAAGTTTAGGTGCTTTTAGAAATAAGAACAGAGAAATACAGTAAATATATAAGAATAACATAGAAATTAATCACTTAAAATCTTGGTTTTAATGAGTAAAGTAAAGGTTTGTAGATCGCCTCTTCTGCAGCCATGTTGCTTCGATTGCGGCGGGGAACCGAGGAGTACCAGTGGTCGTCGGCGGAGCAATGTACGGCTACGCCAGCGGCATGGCGCCGGGTGCAAGGCAATACACCCCACTCTTGCTTTAGATCACTGCAAGGAATGAGTCGATCAATCATCGGAACTAGTTTGAAATGCTAATCGGTTTCCTAATGTGCATGTTCTGTTCTGTCTATTGTAGGTTAGCTGTGTACAAAGCTGTATACCCTGCAGGTGGAACAATGGCTGATCTCATTTCTGCCATAGATCAAGTAAGAAGACATTTATGCCGTGTTTGCAATGCGGGACTTTTTTAAAAAAATCTGTAGGAAACATTTCTATTGCTAAAATCCTGCAATATTCACCCGTTAGACTCAATTTCAGGACGTGAATCCACGTGGTGGATTGAACAATTTTGACTTGTAAATGTCATCGTGTGATTCTTGTAGGCAACACAGGACAAGGTGGACGTGCTAGTATTGTCCGTCGGTCCAGATGCGCGTCCCACCAGCAAAGTCACGTTCCTCAGCATGCTGGAAGTTGCTCTGCTGTCCGCGAGTAAAGCCGGCGTGTTTGTCGCTCAGGCCGCCGGCAACCAAGGGCCAGCCGAGTTCTCCCTCGTCTCCTACAGCCCGTGGGTCATGACAGTCGCCGCCGGCACCACTGGCTGGAGCTACACAGCGCGGCTGGTCCTCGGCGATGGTCGCCACATTCCGGGACTTGGCTTATCAGGTAGTACTAGCAGACTAGCTACACAGCAATGTTCTTGTTCCCATCAAGCTATGTACATATATCCTACGTCCATCATTTCTCGCAGCGCCAACGCTCCATTACAGGCTCGTCGCGGCCAAGGACGCCGCGGCGCCGGACTCCGCCTCCATGGGACGCGCGGAGGAATGCCAGGACGCAGAGACGCTTCGCTGGCGTGCCGACGTGCTGCGTGGCAGCATTGTCGTCTGCTCGTTCTCGCAAGGGTTCTACAACGGCACATCGACGGTGACTGCCATCCTCGACGTGGCCGAAGCTCTCGGGTTCGCCGGCTTCGTCCTTTTGGCCAACCTGCAGTACGGAGACTTCGTCGCGCAGCCGCTGCCTTTCCGCGTTCCGGGGGTCATGGTCCCCCGAGTCGACAACGCCGAGGTGATCGATCGATGAGTACCACCGAATTACCGGCCGATTCCTCCTTGTGTGCGGTGTTGAATGCGGCCTGTGCGGCAGGTGATATGGTCGTACTACGCGGAGCACACGGTGTACGCGGGCAGCGCAACCGTGTTCGGCGCGACCGCGGCGATCAATGAAGGAAGAGTCGCCACGTTCACGGACGCGGCACCGGTGGTGGCGCGGTACTCGTCCCGAGGACCGGACGTCGCCAACGCGGAGTCGACACCAGCGGACGTGCTCAAGCCGGACATCCTCGCCCCCGGCAACCAGATATGGGCGGCCTGGAGCGCTCTAAGCACAAACGAGCCGATACTCGCCGGCAACCATTTCGCAATGATCTCAGGCACCAGCATGGCCGCACCACACGTCGGCGGCGTCGCGGCGCTCATCAAGCAGAGGCATCCGTCATTGAGGCCGTCGGCCATCGCCTCCGCGCTGTCGACCACCGCGCGGAGGCATGACGACCGCGAGGGGCAGATCATGGCGGAGGGCTTCGAGCTCGGCTCGTTGCACCCCGCGACGCCGTTCGACTGCGGCTCCGGGTCCGTCAACCCCGCCGCCGCACTCGACCCCGGGTTGGTCATCGCACCGGAGCCCGACGACTACATCAGCTTCCTGTGTTCGTTGCCTCAGCTCAGCCCTGAAGACGTCCGTGCCGCCACCGGAGCAGCTTGCCAGGCGCCGCTAGCTTTTCCGGCGGATCTCAACCTACCGTCCGTCACCGTCTCCGCCCTGCGGGGCTACCTGTTCGTCCGGCGCAGGGTGACGAACGTGGGGAGCAACACCGAGACGTACCTCTGCTCTGCGCTGCCGCCGGCAGGCGTGGATGTCACCGTTCGACCAGGGTGGTTCGAGGTGGCGCCCGGTGGAACGCAGGAGGTGGTGATCGAGCTCAGAGTGACCAATGCGTCAGGGGCGTTCAGCTTCGGTGAGATTGTTCTTACCGGGAGCTTGGATCACCTGGTGAGGCTGCCACTCGCCGTGCGGTCTCTTGGGACGACATGACAGAAATGTAGCCGTTCAGGTGGGCTGTCGAGGTAAATCAGGCTCTAAGAATCGTGGACCGATGAAAAATGTAAATCTATCTCCAAAAATTATTGAAGGCTGTGCTCTGTTACATTGTCATCAATGGAACTGATTGCAAGTTTTTTTCCCGTTGACGTGCATGGCCCATTTTCCATTAAGATAAACAGAATTATAGTTTGGGAAATGGTATACGTACGAATTTTTTTTCTTACGAATGCTTCGCAAACGCCCACACTCACGTGGCATGCACCTTTCTGTGCGATTTGTTCCAAGCGGTGAATTGATATGAGAGGTTAGGATTGTTTATTCCCTACCTCCCGTGTTTTCCTAAGCGGTTAAACTCACATGATCTTGCACGCCTGTAAAGAAAGCTCAAGTAAAAAAAACGTTCGTACATATACCCTCGCTCAGTCGCTATTATAGTATACATGGACACCAGCAACCATATGGCTCTGGCAAAGTGGCAACTACTTCACTAGACCAGGGTTTACAAAACCGTTCGGAGCTTAAAAACCGTTCACCGGCGGTAACCGAAAAATCACAATAACCGCGATAACCACTCGAAATTCGGTAAGAATTCGCTCAAAATTTGCTCGATCAAATTTGAAATTCGGCGAGAATTCGGACTGAATCGACCGAACGATAACCACTCGGTTTTGTCGATAACCACTCGGTTTTATCGGTAACCGCTCGGTTTCTTGATTTATCCAGTGGTTTTCTCGAATTTTCTTCATTATCGGTAACTGCTTGTTTTTGTCGTTAACCGCTTGGTTTTCTTGATTTATCGAACGATTTTCTCAATTTTCAGTGAAATTCAACAAAAAAAACCCAAAAAATGGCTCAATCTTGTAAAATCAATAACTAATTCATCTAAGCATCAAATCAAGTGAAACAAATTTTTTTTTCCTTGTAACATGATCTACATGATAAAATTATTTATACTCATAAAAAGTTGAAAATTTTCTGTGAGAAAATGTATTTGTGAAACCAAGTTAAATGCATTGTTTACTCTTTGCTAATCCAAAAATCATGGAACTAATTTTTTTAGTCTTCTTACATGATCCCATGTCTTTTAAAAATACATGAACTCATGAATTAGTTATTGTAACATACAAGATTGTGTAAATATATTGTGACTAGATTAATTTATAACTGACCCATCATACCTCCAAAATTAGTGAATCCACTTTTATTAGTTTATTTATACTATAATTTATGTAGGAAAAATAATTGTAGACATGAAAAAGTTAATTACAGTACTGTTTCTTAACATATTCACTTTATGCTTGTGAATTTTGTAAAAATCATGGAGGAATTAATAAAACTCTAAATTAAGTGAAATCAATTTTAAAGATCCTCTTAAGATACGTCCTACACAAGAAAAAAAATATATGTTTCCATGCTAAGCTTTTCCTTAACATGAGTTAATGACCGAGCCACACGCTTCAACTTTTTCCATTTTCTTTCAAACCTCCTCCCTATAGAATATGATGCAAACAACATTTTTTTGAAAAACAAATCACAAAAGGTCTTAGAATTGTCTCTAGTTTTTTTAAAATTTGTTTGATTTTTTTGAATTTTTTTATTGTTTCGAATTTTTTGAATTCAAATTTGTTTACCGTTTGGTTTCTGAAACCGGGCCGGAGCGGTAAGCTCGGTAACTACGAATTTCGACCGGTTACCGTCGATAAATTGAACCCTGCACTAGACACGATTATACAATAAACGAAAGGACAACCCAACAACTTAGATGACTTTGCGACATCAGGAGAACTGTAGGAAGTCTGACAAGGGCCTGTTGCCATTTGGCAACCGACACCCAGTTTGCTAGGTATGATTTTCAAGAAAATTTTATAATTTCCAACACTTGACCTATTTTCACCCTAGATGTGCCTAACAAAACATATCCTAATTTTCTGGCATGCCCCCTCCGTTTCACAATATTTATCCTTCACATGTTTAAAAAACAATATTTGTTATTTTCTAAGTCCACAGTTTGTCCATTGAGGAAAATAAGAGTAGTCTACATTTGTGATTCTTTCTTTGGAGAAAAACATCTCTTGATCATCCGGCACGACCAAAGTTGACCACTCTAAGCATGCAAATGCAAATGCAAAGTTCTCCATTTTAGTGAGTATACATTAGGCCATATAAATTTCCTTCACTTTTATGTATCAACTCCTTGATTGGAGGTGAAAAATGGCTCCACCAAGAATAGGTTTGGTACTGCTCTCGTATCTCCTGTCCGGCCCCAACAACATTATATACCGAAAGATTCCATGAATCTTTTTTAATGTCTCATCCGCAGCGGTAAAACGAGGCAATAGGAATTAGCCGCATCGCCTTTTTATGTAGCTTATTGCATATGTTTACTAACTAAATTTGAAAGGTAAATCAGTACGTGTTTAGGTGTCAGAGTCTCTATGAGTGATACATGGTGTAGGATAGTGGAGTGTATGTACCTAGGATTTGCTGGACATTTGTGTTATGTTGCGCTTGACCCCAGCCATGTCAGATGGTCTCAAATTGGTCAGTACCTTGCAAGCTGGTCCCACCTGTAGGTGAAGCTCAAACACTTTGTGTTGGCAGCTTAGGTGGCAGGCGCCTCCACGTGAGCAGCAGAACAGGGTTAAATCAGACCTTGCGACGGAGACGTGCGCGGATTCAAGAGATGGGTGCCCGTCATGTCCAGGAGGAAGTGGCAGGCGCGGCTGCTGGAAGTTCTTGAAAGGAGGTCAGCTACAAGTCGAAACCTAACCGGATGCTTCCACACGCAAAAGGGTGATTCTCTCTTGAAAAGTGCTTTCAAAGCATTAAAAATTTATCAAGCTTAATGAACATACTACGATAAGCATTTGAAGACCATGTCATGGAGGAGCCACACATCGCTCAAGGGCGACTAGTTTTTTGTGTTTTCGCCTTGTTTACAAACTGAATTAGGTTCTTTGACCTTCTGTCTATCTTTCTGGGCAATGGGGCCCATGGTTATGCTGAGGCAGCATAGACTAGGCATGTTTGGTTGGATGTCTCGTATTGCCACGAGTAAGCTTAGGCATATGCCAAACTTGTGGCTTTGGTTGGTTGTCATGCCTAATTTAAATTGTGGCCAACTGAATGAGGCAATCGTTTGGATTGCTACCACAACATCTGCCACAAGTTTGGTAATTGTTTGGTTTGTAGCCAAACTTGAATACAATCACACCGATCTATGAAGTGGTGAGATTACCGCTCCCTCCTACGTGTCACCAGGTCCTTATTTTTTTTTCCTCCAAACAGCATACTCATTTGTCATTATACAAAGTATATATCACTTCCATCTTAACAAAAAGTTATCACTTTAAGAAATATACTAAGGAGTAACAGCTGGGCTGGCCCAACCCCACGAAACAACCAGCCCAGCATGCCTTTGAGTTCCTGGAGCCCACCGTGCAAATAAAAAAGATGAAACGAAGCCTTCTCCGAGTTTTTTTTTATTTTTACATTTTCTAACTTAAAAAATTAAATAAATAGATCTCGAATAAAAAAATTTATAGAAATAGACGTCTACCAGAACTGCAACCCTTTCAGAGAACGATAAGAATACCACAGTGGCAAGCACATGTCTTCGCCCTTGCAGCAACTGAGCTGATAGGTACTGTTCCCGCGGTGAACAGTACTCAGCGCCGAAGTTTTTCTTCTCACCTCCTCTGTTTAAAATAGTGGTTTTTTATTGTCCAAAAATTTTAAAAAAATTTGTACATATTTCATAATCTATGTGCAACCGATTTTAATTAGATTCACTTAAAAGTCATGTGTATAGTTTAAACTAAAATTCTCTAAAAAAGTAGTTTTATAACTTCTAGAAATTGTTAGGGACATCAAATTAATTCTCAAAAATCTAGAAAAATTCACTAATATTCTTTTTATATGATGGAATAATTTCTAAAATTATTTTCAGTCTTAGGTTATATGGTGAAAAAGTGAGTTCCTTTGTAATGCTCCATTTATATATATTTTTATAATTTCATGTGATAGTCTTCTTTTAACTCTATTTGAATTCAAACATATAAAAACCTAGGGCTGAAAATAATTTTATAAATTATTCCATCATATAAGAAGAATATTAATAAATTTTTCTAGATTTTTGGGAATTTATTTGATGCCCTAACAATTTCTAGAAGTTATAAAAGTACTCGTTTTTAGAGAATTTTAGTTTAAATTATACACATTATTTTTAAGTAAATCCAATTAAAATGAGTTGCACATGAATTATGAAACATGTACAAAATAATTTAAGATTTTTGGAGCAATAGAATTGAGCGTTGAGTTCTGTTCACCTCGGGAACAGTAACCTACCTGCTCTCATTTGCTGCAAGGGCTAACCGTGTTTTGAGAGGGCTAACTGACTTTTGAGAGGGTGGTAAAGCCTGTACTTGCTACTGTGGTATCTTTACAGCTCTCTGAAAAGGTTGCAGCTCTTTGAAAGAGCGGTAGGCGTCTATTTCTGTAAAAAAATTTATCCGGGAGCTATTTATTTAATTTTTTAAGTTAAAAAATGTAAAAAAAAAAACTCGCCTTCTTCTTCCCTTTGTCTTCATGGGGACGTCCGTCGTTCTCTCCCTTGGTCCATGTCTGCACCAAATCCACAGCCGGTGATGCCGGCTCTCGCCATGAGACACCACAATTAGTTAGGATGGAGGAGCAAATACTTATGGGGGATTGAAAGAAATTTTCAGTTAGGATCGAGGAGTTGCTGCAGAGAAGGGAGAGATGGAGAAAAGCAAGTGGAAGGGCAAAAGAAGATGGCAGTAGAGAATTAAGAACTGAGTGAACGGGAGGGTGGTGTTCGCGCGATCTCTTCGTCCATGGCGCGTCTTTTTCTACTTTTGGCGCCAGTTCACTAGCAGGTGACCACAGCCGACGCCTGTGCCGAACCGCCGCGCGCGCCGAATTCGTGGCAGCCGAATCGTCCGCCAGACTTTTGGCAAAAAATGCTGTGGCGACCCCGAGTACAATGAATTTGTTTTTGTTACACTTCATTTATTCTGTTGTTCAACCCCGAGTAGTTTGCACCACATGTTTACGAAGAATAACAAAAACAAATTCAGCAAACCATTTTTGTTAGATCCAGCAAACCATTGTCGCTATCGATTATATGGTGACTGCTGGGTAGTAGAGCACACACCGCGAGCACACATGGGGCCACACACACACAGACGAATCATTCAATCTTTCATCAACACAAGCAGTTCCTGAAGCAAAATGGATAATGACCTAAAAACCACAACGCAGGTATATTGAAAATAGAATTGTGCAAGATAACTTAAATTTCCTACATACTAAGTTCTGTAAGTCCCCAATTCACAATTCTAAGGGCACGTCAAGAGCAAAGTGGGACATCTAGTGTTGTATAGTATGCAAACAAAAGGAGCTTGACATATTTTTTTCCCTCCTACAATTGCTGACTTCAGTTTGTCTTGGTCTTTGTTGTCCTTCCCTTGGAGCGCCTTCTTGGAATAGAGTTCTTCATTCCCAAGAAGAAAAGCAGTGCACCGAAAAGTGCCAAGTTCTGAAAAAGGAGAATAAATACAGGGCTTGTAACACTCAATAACAACAATTGATATGGTTCGAGATGAAAGCTTTCATAAGTGAGATAGCACAGTAGCAGGCTAACAAACCTGTAAGAACTTGAAGAAAAGCTGGGCGAATTGTGTTGTCTCCATTTCATAGTTGTAGAAGTCGTACATGATAGGGGTTATAAACACCAAGTAAATAAGCTGCACAGATGAGCAACTTCAAAATTTTGTGTTGCTATAATAGAATGAATAAATTTACAAGATCATTTTACCATCAGAATGAAAAAAAGAATCTGATCATTTCTCTCGTAAAAAAAGATACTAGAAAAAAATCTATCATGGTTTCCTTGCAATACAGAAATCTGAAGTTGAGATATTTAACATGGTTTTTTGTTCTAAGGGAACGTTAAGAAATAACTCAAGAATTATATAATACAGGTTGTACTAGCATGCATCACTTGTCAAACCCCCTCTAAAACCCTTTGCATGTGGACCTGTCAAGTGGATAAACTATAGCGACAATATGTCACGAATCTTTGAAGTCTATCATGAAGATTCTGTTTGAGTCTTCCATTCCCAGATGCTAAGACCATGCTAGACCAGGATCTTGCAAAAGCTAATGTATAACACTATAACCCTAAAATCTAAAACATCAATGAAGTTGAAATCACCAAATGACATAGACACTTTTGAAATGACATAGAATAAATGGCACAAACAAATCTTTGCATTTAGATGGTACTTAATTACTCATGACGGTATGCCTCTGCAAGCCTCCTTTTTCTTTGATTACCTATATAGCCCCCCTAACATAAGACAAGAGGCATGGAGCCTGCAGAAGAACAGTAATTAGTTGCTCACCAGTAGGAATGCTCCAAATGAACTGCTGAAGATAAACAGAAGACCACCAAAGCCTTTAAGAAACATGGTAGCGGCAATGACAGTTTTCATCTGCAAATAAACAAAGTAAAAATAAAAGACAGGTCGAAATGATTATAAAAAGGTGGAGTAGGACAGTTAAATCAAAACAAAATTCTTACATCAATATGCGGCACCACCAATCCAGTATGCTTGGACACTTGCTTGACAAAGAGATTGAATTTTGGCTTCAAGGTCTTTGCTGCTGGTCCACCATCAGCTCCAAATTCAATGAACCTGCATATATGACGGAAAATTTATTTCAAGGTTCTCAACAGAAGAAATTAAGCATAAGAAGAACAAGAAGAATTTTGCAACAACCAAAAGAGAGATTGTTCTAAAAGTATCTATGGCGTTCAAGAGCACGGGTGAAGAACCAAGGGTTGTGATCGTCAATATCAATATTGGAAGTGCACCTTGATGATCCAAAATATTCTGGGGACGTTGGAGAAAGGTCTAACCACCCTAACTTTATTAACGCTAGTGATATTTTGGAGGGCAAATATATTGGAAAATGAGCAGCCTACTAGTAATTAATGAACTGTTCTCAAACTTTACAAATGCTGTTCCAGTTTGTAGTTAACGTGCTTGTGAATTCAGTAATGCAAATACCTGAATTGACAGAAACAACCAACACTAGTAGACTACTACTTTCACTGGGATAGTAGATACATGATTAGTTTATGAGTGCATCTTCATCGAACGAAAACTGATGTGTCACATAATACAAACTCCAGGATAAAAAGATGAAATCAACATGAAAAGTCTAAGCCAGATTTGTTCAGTTGATGTTGATGCTTAATGGCTCAATCAAGAAGAGCAGAACTGTGTAAAATTCAATGTATGACCACAACCAAACTTAATTCATTTGCCAATACAATTTGAGCTCCAGAATTATCTCCAAACGATTGCTTCTCCACTGAACCAAATTTCAGTTACGCAGACTGCTTCTACAGTGATGGAAACTCATATCATTTTTGTACCTCTAAGGCGCAGGGGCGCACCGCACTATAAGAGTGGTAAGAAATGGAAATGGGCCGAGGGCACAATGCACCACTAGTAGCGCAAATGCTCACAATACTAGTCGAATGACATGGAAAGCGATAATTGAGTGAAAGCTCAGGCTCAGTTGGCCAATAGCACGCTGCTAGCGCCTAGCCAATTGCCAAGCATACCAGCTCATCAAATGCAGTCAGCATAACACTGACGCGTACACTAGAGGAATTTGGTGGGAATCAGAGGGGATCAGGGGAACTGCGAACAGCTCCAGCGAACTATCAGAGCGCCGGTGAAGCCTACACGCATCCATGTGCACTTGAAATTCACGCAGCATCTGATTTGATCCGATCCAAGTCATCTCCACTTCCCTTACCTTCTCTATCCACACGATTCACCGCTAGTTCAAAATCCAATTACTGTACCCTCGGATCTACCGCGGCAAGATCCAAGAACGCCCCGCCCGGATCTCACCACCTCACCTTACGGCAGCAGGAAACTTTCGATCCTACCAGCCCGAATCCGAACCCGCAGGACCAGATCGGGAAGGAAGGAAGAAGCAGGGAGACTGGTGGCACAAGAAACGGGGCTCAATTGGTTCGAGCGAGAAGAGCCGAGACGGGATCTGAGGGGGTGAGGGTGGGGAGGAAGTGGGTGATGTACTCTTGGTAGGCGGAGAGGAGGAAGAGGGAGGCGAAGAGCACCCGCCCGACGAACGAGATGAACCCCATCGCTGCGCTTCGCCTTGTCCGCCTCTCTCTCTCTCTCTCTCTCGCTCGACGATGGCGACGAGGACTGGCAGACACGCGAGGAGGCGAAGGAGGATGGGTCATGTGTCTTTGTTTTGTCCGGCAGCCGGATGCCTGGCTGGTCTGGCCGGGTCAGTCTCATGTGCTCAGACCCAGAAGCCGGTTGGGTCCGGGGGGAGCGAGGGCAAAATTCAGAATACGCCATCCGATCCGGACCATCCCAATCATATTCATTTTATTTTGTTTGCTTCTCGATTTTTTTTCCTGTTTTTATTTCTTTTATTTTCTCTCATCTCCAATAACTTCCCTTCGAGAAGAATCATGAAGGGAAAGTAGAGAGAATCCCGTCATAAAAGGAATGATAATGAGAATCTCATCGTGAAAGAAACCGTGAAAAAAAACTATTGGAGCTCTAAAGAGAACGAGAATCCCTTCACGATAAAAATCTCACCCGCAAAAGAAAACTCTTGTGCGTGACCTAAGCGAGGCAATCCACACCACGCTTACAAAATACTACCTATAACCCGCAACTCAGTTTCAGCACAAAATTTTCCCCCCTCCTTATCTAGTTTGATCTGATCATTATAAAGTGAAAATTCGTCTACTGTGACTATAGGGGCAAAACGGTCATAGCGTATGCTAATTTAGGCTCAAAAATAAAAGAAATAGTTAGGGAAAGGGGAAAATGGTGTGCTGAGACCGAGTTGCAACTTATAGATGGTATTATGTGAACTCGCATTTCTCAATGACGTTACGTAGGTTGCCCCGTTCAAAGATGGTGAAGTTTGAATTTTCCAAGATGCAAGAGGCAGCGGCGTGCGATGCCTATACCTAAAGACGTCTAAATGGGCTGTGCTTATTGGGCCGGCCCGAAGCACGGCACTGTAGGCACGGCCCAGGCACGGCACGGCCCGATTACCGGCGGGTCAGGCCGGCAGGTCCGATTACTGACGGGTCAGGCCGGCACGGCACGACGTCACGGGAAAATCTTAACATGCAAACACATATTTTTCTCGTGTAGCGCGTATCTTAAGAGGATCTTTATTTTTTTTACTTTATTTAGAGTTTTATTAACTTCTTCATATTATTTATAAAGTTCACAAGTATAAAATGAATATGTTAAGAAATATCACTGTAATTAACTTTATCATATCTACCATTATTTTTTCGACATAAAGCATGGTATAAGTAAACTAACAAAAGTGGTTTCACTAATTTTGGAGGTGTGATAGGTTAATTATGAATTAATCGATTTGCAACATATTTATATAATTCTGTATATTACAATAACTGTTTTATAAGTTCATGTATTTTTAAAAGACATAGGATCATGTAAGAATACTAACAAAATTGGTTCCATGACTTTTATTAGCAAAGAGTTAACTATGCATTTAACTAGATTTAGCAAATTCATTTTCTCACATAAAATATTTAACTTTTCTATGGGTATAAATACTTTTATCATGCAGATAATGTTATATGAAAACCAATAAAATTTGTTTAATTTGATTTGATGCTCAGATGAATTAGTTATTAATTTTATAAGGTTGAGTCAATTTTTGGTTTTTTAACTTTATTGAAATTCGATAAATGGGGAAAACCAAACTTTTACCGAGAAATACGGTCAATACGGAAAAACTTATCGATAAATCAGTGAATTCGCTAGATTATTGGTACAATTCTACCGGTTACCAAATATCGATTCAATCAATTTTTCTCCGATTTTTAAATTTAATCAAATAATTTTTAAATAATTTTTAATCACAAATTTTCAATTACCGCTGTACCTCAGCTCTACTCGCGGGATCCGGCGAGGCCGGTTAAGAACAATAGTAACTTCGACTTGTACCAGTCGTCGGTGGCCAACTGGCGCGAAACGCTTTACCACCGCATCGGGCCCACCCGCCGGGAACTGTCGGTGAGCCTTTCTTGCTTCCTTGCTCTGTAGTGGCTCGATGTTGCAGTTTCTTTCACTTTCACACAAGAAATCAGTAAAGTAGCAAACAATTTTTATACCACCTACAAATTGTTTTGTTCAATTTATAAATTGTAACTGATACTGGCAGTGCCACACCTCCTTTTTCTTTTTTTGGAAAGAGAAACAAGGTAATTTGCAGTTCTTTTTTGGTATGATTTTTCACTGAGGTCAGTGAGGTCCTATTTTTTTGTTCTATTGTTCGAGGCTGGACTAGGCTGACCACTTTGAGCGCATCTATCAATACCAGTATTAACTTAAGTCATGAAAAATCTACAGATTATTTTCTTCACAAATTTAGTGGCAAGAGCTAAGATTGTGTGATGAACATTTCATTTTATGGGACAACAAAACGTATCGAAATTCTCAATTCACAGTTCATCCTTTTGAGCATTGTAAGTACAGTGAGTCTATGTCATGACAAAACTATCCTCATGACAACTTTCTGTCCAAATGTTGACCAAAATACTAGACAATGTGCCATACTAACGACGTGCTCTGAACGCCACTTGCTCATGCTAAATTTTCAGGGACTTGTTCTTTGACTACGCCAAACACACCAAGCGTCTGCTGGACACATTGTTCGGGTTGCTATCAGAGGCTCTCGGGCTCAACCCGAGCTACCTGACTGACATGGAGTGCAACCGAGGGCAGATGATACTGTTCCACTACTACCCTCCATGCCCTGAGCCTGAGCTCGCCATCGGGACGATCCGGCATTCTAACTCCGGCTTCCTCACCGTCCTTCTCCAGGACGGGATCGGCGGCCTGCAGATCCTCCACGACGACCGCTGGGTCGACGTCGCCTGGAGCGTTCATGGTGGAGACGTCGGCGATCTCATGCAGCAGGTATATCTGCTCTTGTTAGGATTCGTACTGTAATACGTAGAGAGATCTGAGAGCTCATCTTCTGCATCAGATGATCTCGAACGACAAGTTCAGAAGCGCCGAGCACAGAGTGGTGGCGAAGAAGGCTGGACCGAGGGTCTTGATCGCGTGCTTTCCCAGCAATCCAGCTTCGACGAGGATGTATGGTCCGATCAAGGAGCTGGTGTCTAAGGAGAGCCACCCTTTGTACAGGGAAACACTCGCCAGAGATTACGTTGCTCATTACTACTCCGTCGGGTTAGGCCGCAAAAACAGCGATTTGTGATTTCCGGCTGTGAATTCTGGAAGAAATTAAGTCCGAGTTCTGTTTCTAATGGAATTATCATTCGCTAAAAAATAAGAAGGCATTGGAGTTGTGTTATACTCTCACACGCCAAATTTGGAAACAAAGGAAACAAAAGGGTGTTGTCATTACTGCTTGGAAAGAAAAGCCTCATTTGGATTTGGTGAATGCATTCCCATCATTCGCATGAGAAAAATCAGCGCTAATAGCAAGCAGGGGGATTGGATTCAAGCTTTCAGTTGCAGTGGTCAATTTCCTTGGAATAAAAAAAAACCCCCAGGAAGCGTTGTTGTCACGGGTATAATCCAGGATTTTTTAATAATATTATTATTGGGGAAAAATAAATCAGCCTGGGGATAACGGTCGAAGATCACCATCTAGGTCCCTTCAGAGCTTTGATCTCCGAACCCTTTGTTAAAAACTTTATCTTCGATATCATCAGATCCTTTCGCGGTATCCCTTCGCACCTACGAAGCCCTCCCTTGGCTTCGCCGGTTCGACCTCCCGAAGCCTTCCAAAATGCGAACTCCCGAAGCCTCGGTCCTCCGAAGCTTCGGCCTCCCTAAGTCCCGGCCCTCTGGTCTCGCTTCCCAACGTCTTCACCTCCCTGTTCTATGCCTCTCGAGGCCCCCGCCTCGGGATGATCAGGCCACCTTCCCGAAGGCAGCGAGGCGAGTCAGCAGACCCTAGGAAGATCTACTGAGAGGGGAGCGCCGGTCGTGATTTGCCTGCAAGGAAGTGACCGGCATTAAACGACTAGGCTGAATAGACGCCACTCTGACACCTTGGCGTGATGAGGGCTATCCTGACACCCCTGACAGTGCAGCGTCGGGCCGCAATTAGCGACTAGCTTGCTCCTTTCAGGAGGCAGGCACCACGATAATTACTAAGATGGATATTTATCTCCCGACATGATAAAAGGTAGTCATCCGGCAGGATAAGGCTTAGTAATTTGGTCGGATCCCGGATATTCGTACATTATGATAACTTGCACGCCAAGCAACGAAGAAGAAGGCGGGACGGACACAGAACACGCATCACAACGAACGCTGCGATACTCCCCCCAGATCGATCCCTTTTTTTTACCATCAATACATTCATGATGTTCCTTCCTCTTAACTTCGTCTCCAAGCTTGAGTCTCTTCCTTAGAAGAAACTCTCGCCGTAATTGCTGGGGCAAGACGAACTCTTGCTCCAACAACGCATCGTCCGTGGGAATTTCAACACAGAAGTGCTAGAGAGGTAGGAATCCACCAGGAAAACTACCAAAGAATCGGCTAAAGCCGCCATACCCACCGTTGCAAGCATGCAGCCATATGCATGGCTGCCTCAGCCATATGCACCATATGCATGCTCCAGCCCCGCTGCCGTGTGGGATGGCGTTCCTCTGACCTTGGCCAACCTAGAACCCTGGGTCGGTACTAGAACTCCAGACGGCGCAGAGGCCTTCCAACCCCTGCACAACGAAGACCTCACCGCCTCAGGAGAGGACGCGGCCGAAGCCACAGCCAAGCAGGCCGCCTTCCAATGGTTCTGGGTGGTCCAACCCAGGAATGCTCCCAACTGGGCTTGGTCCCCAGGTATCCCCCTTCGACCACACCTGGGATACCCCGAGCGAGCCAACATCTTCAGAAAGTCTGTCCACCCAGTGCCCTCCTTGGGCCCCTCATGCGGCAAGGTTAGAGTCTGTTGGAGGCCTCCAACCATATTGTTAGAAGTCTTTTGTAATAGATAGCTACTAAGTAGATGTAGTAGAGCTTAAGTTACATTCTCATTTAGCATGAGCAGTTGTTTAACCTAGCTATGTTTTATGCTACAACTAGTTTCTTATTTCCAACAGTAGACTGCAAAACTTAGCTAGTATAAACCATGCAACATCCCTGCACTCCCGCAGACGCATCGTGCCTAGGTTGCCTGGGGAGCGGATTTGCCCAGGTTTCCTAGAAGGCATTGTGTGGCCTCAGAAGTGTAGTTGCCACGTATCAAGGGATTTCCTTGATAGACCGTGTTGTGGTGCCACCTGTAGGACATCTTCGGGTGATGTGACAAGCCCACGTATCACGGATGTAGCATGCCTAGGTCAACTGGAAGGCAAGACTGCCTAGATTTCCTGAAAGGCATTGCGTAGTCTCGATAGACAGTGAGGGCCACACTCGTGGGCGCCGCCTATGCCTAGGTCACCTGCAAGGTAGATTATGCCCAGGGTGCCCTGGAAGACATTTGCATAGCCTCGGGTGTCAAAGCCACGCCCCGGGGGATGTCCTCGGTGGCGGAGTTGCGGTGCTTCGAGAAATGCTGTTGCAAGGAATCCTCATTGCACGACATACCTACACACCATGGTTGTAGCATGCCTAGGTCACCTGGAAGGCAAGACCGACTAGGTTTCCTGGAAGGTATTGTGTAGCCTCGATAATGTGTAGATGCCAGTTATCAAGGGACTTCCTTGGTAATGTAGTTGCGGCGCCCTCAGGGGGATTTCTCTGGAGGCGTGACAAGCCCACGCACCAGTAAGCATCACTTGCATAAACCCAAGGTCACCTGAAAAGGTTTCCCAGAGGGTAGGCTTTGCCCTGGTCAGAAGTGGAGCCCACACACTGCGGGTGTAACATGCCTAGGATACCTGGGAGCCATGGCTGCCCAGGTTTTTTGTAGGGTATTGTGTCACCTTGATAGTGTGTGGACGCCGCATATCAGGGGACTGTCCTGATGTGAGAATGCGGTGCTCTGAGGAATTTGTCCCAAGGAATCCTCTCTGCACGACATGCTTATATACCGCAGGCACAACATGCCTAGGTCACCGCCAAGGCATCAAGCCTAGGTTTCCTGGAAGGCATTGCAAAGCTTTGGTCGTAAAAATGCCATGCACCAGGGCACATCCTTGGTGGACAGTGTTGCGGTGCACCCCGGGCGTTTCCTTGTGAGCACGTCAAACCTACACACCACGGGCGTAGCATGCCTAGGTCACCTGGACGGCAGGACTGCCTAGGTTTCCTAGAAGGTATTGCGTAGCTCCGATAGTGTGTAGGGCCTTCGGCATTAATACATGCCAAGGAACCATACAAAACCTTCGATAAAAATGAAGAGTTTTACAAGCCTCTAGTAAAAACGGAGAGCTTTACAGAACCTCCGGTGAGAATAGAGAGCTTTTACAAAACCTCTGGTGAAAACGGAAAATCTTACCAAAACCTCCTATAAAAATGGAGAGTTTTATAAAACCTCCGGTGCGAACAGAGAGCTTTTACAAAACCTCCAGGGAGAATGAAATACCTTACCAAAACCTCTGGTAAAAACGGAGAGCTTTACCAAACACTCGATAAGAACGGAGAACTTTACCAAAAACCTCCAGTAAAAATGGAGAGATTTACCAAACCTCCGATGAAAACGGAGAGCTTTTCCAAACCTCTGCACGATGGAGAGCCTTATAAAACTCCGCACCACGGAGAGACTTCCGAAACCCCCCGCGATGGAGGTGTTTTTTTTCGAAAACTACGCCGGGCAAAAAGATTATGAAAAGACCTAGCGGGAAAGGTACCCCGGCATCTTGAAGGCTAATGCCTTCATGCTGAAAGGGTACGAAAACCCGCTGGTCTCCAAAGAACACCGCACACAGATCGAAAAGGTACCAAGATCCCCCTCCCTACAGGGGAAGGTATGATCACGTGACTCAAACACATATGGTAAAAGGTAACAACATCACGCTACCATCTCCTCCGAAAACACCTTTTACATGTTATTTTATGAGGGTTATACTAACATTTAACAAAAGCCCACGCCTCATGGCATGGGAAACATAGTGGAACCCCCAACTATCCATTGCAGAGACAGCAAGGCCAGGCAGTGGCTAAAGGCCGACGGGGTCACGGACCCTCTCTTCCGCCTAGCTTTCGGCTTTGCCTCCAACGCGCCATCGCTAGGCTCCGGACAGAATACCTCCGGAGTCGGGCAGTGGCTAAGGGCCGAGGGGGTCACGGACCCTCTCTTCCGCCCAGCCTTCGGCTTCACCTCCGGTGCGCCGTCACTAGGCTCGGGACGGAATACCTCTGGAGCCGGGCAGTGGCTAAGAGCTGAGGGGGTCGCGGACCCTCTCTTCCGCCCGGTCTTCGGCTTCGCCGCCGATGCGTCATCGCTAGGCTCCGGACGGAGTACCTCCGGAGCCGAGCAGCGGCTAAGGGCCGAGGCGGTCGCGGACCCTCTCTTCCGCTCAGTTTTTAGCTTCACCTTCGATGCTCTGTTGCCAGGCTTCGGACGGAGTACCTCTACAGTCGGGCAGCGGCTAAGGGCCGAGGGGGTCACGGACCACCTCCCTACCTAGCCTTCGGCTTTGCCTTCGACACGCTGTCACCAGGCTCCGGATGGAGCACCTCTAGAGCCGGGCAATGGCTAAGGGCTGAGGGGGTCGCGGACCACTTCTCTTCCGCCTGGTCTTCGGCTTTGCCTCCGATGCACCGTCGCCAGGCTCCGGACGGAGTACCTCTGGAGCCGGGCAGCAGCTAAGGGCCGAGGGTGTCGCGGACCACCTCTCCCGCCTAGCCTTCGGCTTCACCTTCGACATGCCATCGCCAGGCTCTGGACGGAGTACCTCCAAAGCCGGGCAGTGGCTAAGGGCCGAGGGGGTCACAGACCCTCTCTTCCACCCGGTCTTCGGCTTCGCCTCCGATGCGCCATCGCCAGGCTCCGGACGGAGTACCTCCAGAGCTAGGCAGCGGCTAAGGGCCGAGGGAGTCGCGAACCACCTCTCCCGCCTAGCCTTCGGCTTTGCCTCTGACACACCGTTGCCAGGCTCTAGACGGAGTACCTCCGGAGCTGGGCAACGGCTAAGAGCCGAGGGGGTCGCAGACCACCTCTCCCACCTAGCCTTCGGCTTCACCTCTGACACGCCATCGCCAGGCTCCGGATGGAGTACCTCCGGAGCTGGGTAATGGCTAAGGGCCGAGGGGGTCACGGACCACCTCTCCCGCCTATCCTTCAGCTCGACATGTTGTCGCTAGATGGAGTACCTCTGGAGGTGGGCAGTGGCTAAGGGCCGAGGGGGTCATGGACCACCCCTCCCACCTATCTGACACACTGTCACCTTCAACCCCGGTAGTGGCTAAGGAACCCGAAGCGTCAAGGACCACCTCGAGAGCTTGTCTCCCAGGGTTCCAAATGGACTTCGTTGAGTTGGAAATCTGGAAAAAATTGGGAAGAAGGCCCTACCAGTGCCGAGCCCGAGGAGTACGCGGTAATCAGGAACGACGAGGTCACCACTACTCCACCCGGTTCTCCTTAGCTACCCTATGTATCCATCGGTCATCAGAAAAATTAGCCATCGCCTTCGAAAGGGATGAAGAAGTACGGTTTGGAGGCACGAAAGCACGCATGCATGTGGCCACCCATTCGAAAGGTCCTCTCGCATTCTGATACAGAAGGAGACACGACCGTTCCTGAAGATCCATGTTATATTATTAAACAACCAGTTTATCCAGGGGATACAAACTAAAACAGCCGTATAGAAATTGCCACGAAGAAGATAGATCCCTACGGAGCAAAACAAGGCGAGAAAGAGTACAAGGTGACTAAGTTCAACCATGACATGAGTATATCACGGCGTCACCAAGTACGCCATCCCGGTGACCGCCTTCACCTCCTATAAGTCCCGGCAGGGGCCACGCATGAGACGGCATATGCTCCTCATCTGCGGCATGCCGTTGCGGAAGCTGATACAGTAGCTGGCTCCCAGGCTGTTGGAGGACGCTGAGGAGTCTGAGGAGGTCACCGGTGAGGCCTTCTCCCTCACCTTCCTGGCCTCTTCCTGCTTCGCCACCAGGCCCACAGACGTCGGCTCACTCTCCCTTTGCAGGAGATCGCAGTCGATCTCCTCATCATCATCGGAGATATCGATGATCTCAACAGGCATGCCCTCCCCAGCCAAAGGTCGGGCTGGAGCAGCAAACAACCGCCTCCCCTGCAGAGGTGGAAGCTGTTTCACCTCCAACACCTCCACCGACAATCGAAACAGCCCGGCTCTCGAAGGAGCCATCAAGATCATCGATGTCTCCGAGGAGGGTGAGGAGGAAGACGATGCCATACTCAAATCAAGGTTAACTGCTTGCTCATGGGTTGTGGAGACTCCAACCGGGTAACCCCGGCTTTATACCCGAGCCACGCAGTCACGTAGGTCCAAAAGATGAAGCGGGACGAACATCACCATGTCCTCCCATTAAAACTCATAGGGGAGGGGGGGCGTGGCGATATCCGGTTTCCCTCCAGCACGTGGCAGCACTCTACAATGAAATGCCTTATTTTCTCGTGTGGATGTCCCGTCACATTGATGACCGAAATCCCTTTTGACGCGTGACAGGTTTGCGGGCACAAGACCCTAGCGACCCCTCGCATTATCTAGTCAGAACACAGTAGTGGCACGTCTTGTCCCACCAGGCGAACATGCCGGATTCTCCAAACCCACACAAAACCTCTACTGTCGGAGGGTTAACTCCTGTCGCAGGGATCCTGGGGGACCCCTTTTTAGAGATTCGGCCGGGGGGATGATCCTGAATATGTTCGTCGAAGAAATAAATGGGTATGAATGCGATGGCCGGTGGGGTGGAATGATCTAATGCGGAACGGAGTAAATGCGCTGGTGTTTAGACAGGTTCGGGCCTCTCGGAGGCGTAACACCCTACTCCTGTATGGATACTATAAATGTCTTGAGAATGTCCCTCAAGGATGTTGCAGGTTACAAGAATATCTGTCTATCTTAGAGACTGGGGCTCCTTGTTCTTCAGTCTACGCGTATCTCTTGGCTTTGGGTGCTCTCGATCTTCTCTTCTCTACTCAAAGCCTGTTCCGATATTCTTGAGCACCAGAGAGCTTGTCTTTGTCCGTGCTGTCGGCTGCTTTAAATACCCGTCGGCAGTAGCGTGCCCCGAACGAGAGGAGGGCACGAGTTCCAAGATACCATAAATGGAAAGGGCGTCATCATCACCTCTGGGCGAAGTGACCGGGGGTGAAAAATGGGTCCCACGCCCGGTCATCCGTCACCATAAATGCACTGGCAACGGGCGCCGTGGAGAGGGCCCACCGGGTAGCCACGGAGCGGCCCGGCGTGCCCGCCCTGTCTTGTTCTTCTGCCACAGCAGCGCGGCAGACGGAATGCCTCGGCCCTTACGACATTATCCCGAGACGGGCCGGATGGCACGGGATGGGACCCGTGCATTCAATGACCCCACGTCCTCCTGCCAGAATGCGGCAGGAACTGACACTGAGCGTGGCGGGAGCAGTTGGAGGTGACAGGCCACACGCGTTCTTTAAATGCGGCTTTGGGCCTTTGACTGGCTGACCCCTCATCAGTGGGCCCCTCAGGGGCCACTGTCAGGGGTTCTCTGAGTCGTCAGGGAGCTGAGTGCTCGGGGGTCACTGTACACCTCCCCAAGCACTCTCTCCCGAGAATGCCCTTTCTTGATCCTCGGGGAACCGAGTGCTCGGGGGCACTGTTCACCTCCCCGAGCACTCTCTCTCGGGCACACTTGTACGGATCCTCGGGGGACTGAGTGCTTGGGGGCTGCTGCACGCAGCCCCGAGCACTCTCTCCCGGAACTTCCTTCAGTGGGTCCTCAGGATACTTGGGTGCCCAGGGGGCCACCGCTCGTGGCCCCGGGCACGTTTCTCCCGGTACTTAGCTTTCCTGACCGTCGGGGGACTCGGGTGCTCCGGGGCCACCATATACCTTCCCGAGCACTTTCTTCCCGGCACTTAGACTTGATAGATCATCGGGGAACTTGGGTGTTTGGGGACCACCGACTGTGGCCCTGAGCACCCTCTCCCGGGACTTAATCTTTCTTACCTCGCAGAGGAGACTCCGCGGAAGGGCGCCACGTGACGGATTGCTGGCCTGGCCTCGGGATTCGGGGACCCCTGGTTCCTGATTCACCGACAGCAGCCCCCGGGCCCATTGGCAGGTGAGGACCCAGAGACTGCGGATGGGCCCTTCGTCGTCAACGAGGCCGAAGCCAGTACTGAAGCCACACGGCGAGCTTTTAGATGGTGGCCCTTCCGGTCTGGGCTTCTAGTACGGCCCAACGGGGAGCCGAACGGATACGCGTCCAAACGACTCCCGAGGCGTGTGATAACGGGACGGGTGACGCGTGATAACGAGGCAGGCGGCACCCGTGGCAACCACGCAAATTGAGGAAAATACGCCTCGCAACGGCTGACACCCTCACGGCCTGAGGGAGATTCGCTTGGCGGTTGCGTTGGCCGAGGAAACCGTCCCACCGAGCACGCCGCGGCAGGCGATGTTTGAATTTCCTTGGGGTATAAAAGGAGGAGGGGAGCGAACCGCCCCCTCTTTACGCCATCTTGCGATCGAGCTCTTGCCTTCCTTGCGCTCCTGAGCCCTAGACTTTCCTTAGGCGATCAGAGCACCCCTCTTCCCTCACCACCTAAATCATCCCCCACCCTGACGAGATGTCGAGAGTAGGAGGAAGCCACCATGACAGGACTCCTGACGGCGTGCTACCGGAGTCCCGCCTTGTGAACGAGGAGGCGGCGGACAGGGTGCGGAAGCTGATGGTGCCCGAGGGCCAGCGGGGTGCCTCGGTGGTGACACCGGTGAACTTCTCGCCGGCGACGGACCGTCCAGGGCGTATCGTCCTCTTCACTTCCTTTGTGGCGGCCGGGCTGGTGCCGCCATTCTCGACGTTCTTTCTCCAGATCCTGGATACGTTCGGGATCTAGTTGGTGCATCTCAGCCCCAACTCCGTCGTCATCCTAGCGATCTTCGCCCACCTCTGCGAGATGTTCGTGGGGGTGCCACCGTCGGTGACACTCTTCCGGCACTTCTTCATGCTGCGGCCGGCCGGGAAGAAGAGGGGCCTCTCCACCGCGGACATCGCCGGCTGCTGCAACTTCCGGCTGCGGGACGGCCTGGGGGAGTAGTACATTCCCCAGGTGCTGCGGAGCAAGTGGGAGGACTGGCAGTGTGACTGGTTCTACGTCGACATCAGCCCCCACGATCGTTTGACCCTGCCGGAGAAGGCGGCGGATCCCCAGAAGGCGACCTGGGAGGTGCCGCCGCAGGCGAACACGCGGATGGAGCCGGTCCTGGAGCGCATCAACTTCCTGTGCCAGGCCGGGCTTACCTCGGTGATGGTGGTGGCGGACTACCTACGCCGTCGCCTGGCGCCTCTGCGGGAGGGGGCCAGGCCCTGCTGGTTTTACACCAGTCCTCAGGATATCACCAGGACCCAGATCGGAGCGGAGTGGGACCTGGACAGAGCGGCGCTGAGGGGCCTGCTCCGGGTGGTGATCGGGGTGGACGAGCTGAGTCGGGCGGAGCTTCCCTCGAAGGAGCTAGCGCTCTGTGCCAACCCGAACCGGGTGGCGCTGCAAGCGAAGTAGCCGGAGTTCGATGCCCAAGGGCTGGTCGATCGGCCAGGGTGCTGGAACCCTGGGACCATCCAGATCCCCGGGGTGGACGAGGCGGCCGGCAAGGAGGCCGCAGGCAATCCGGCGCAGACCAGTGGCCCGGGCGCCGTGGGTGGCGGGCCGCAGGCCAGCGGCAGGGCTGCTGCAGGCAGCAGCCGCCAGGCTGGAGAAGGAGGCACCGCCGGTAGCGGGGCGACGACAGCGCCGGGGGACAGAGGGAAGCGCCCCCGGACTTTCATTCCTACGCCGACGTCCCCGCCGTCGTGGTCGCCCGGCGAGAAGGAGAGAGGTCGGGACGGCCAGTTGTCCAGCGCGGGGCCGTCGGCGGGGGCAGCATCTGCGGTTCTGGAACCAGACTTTGATCTGCTTGGGCCTGGTCTGGAGCCCAGAGATCGCGCGGCTGCCCCGCAGAGCCCCCCGCGAAAGAGGAGGGAGGATTCCGGGCCGGGGCTGTCGGGCCCGGGGTACAAGATCCCGAAATCAAGGTGGCAATACCGGAGACCCAAACCTGCGTAAGTTTCCCCCCTTTTTTCCTGAGCATGCCTTGCCCGGAGAGAGTTCGGAGGTTGACCGTGTTCTTCTTTTGCAGGCTGCCTACGAGCGTCGCCGGAGACCAAGGGCGGCCGGAGGCACTGAGGCCGGCTCCAGCCCCTGAGCGGGCCGGCTGAGGCAAAGCCACAGGCGCCAGCCTGCCCCGAGCCGATGGCCGTGCCTGAGCAACTGGCGCCGGCCGAGCCTGCCCCGAGCACTTCGAGCGTGGGGCGGACTACCTCGCTGTGGGCGGCACCTGCAAGGCAGTTTTTAGGGACCCCGAGCCCCCGAAGGGGGCTCGTAGGGGACCCAGCGCCCGGCCGTCGCCCAGCTGGCCTGTCGAACCTCTCCTAGTCGTGCTAGGGAGCGCCCAGGAGGTAATTGGGCGGCTAGAGGCGGCCGTGGCGGGGGAGATGACGCAGCTTGAGGCGATCCACGCCGCCCTTGCCGTGGAGAGGGAGCGGCTTGCTGAGGGCAGGATCCTTTTTGAGGCCCGCGTCGCCGCGGCACGCGCCGTCAACGAGAACGAGCGGCGTGTGCTGGAGGAGGAGCGGGAGGCCCTAGAGGGAATTCGCATGGAGGCCGTGCGGGAGCTGGAAGAAGCCGCCCGCCTGGCCGAGGCATCGCAGCAGTAGGCTGTCGAGGCGCTCACCAGGGAGAGGCAGGTGCAGGCGCGGGAGGAGGCGATCCTGGCCCGCAAGAGGATGGAGGAGGCCTCCCTGGCTGACTTGGCCCATCAGAAGGGCGAGGTTGAGGAGAGCCGCGGCGAACTCCTATGGCAGGAGGAGGAGCTCCAGCGCCAGGAGGAGGACATCGTGATCCGTGAAACCGATGTCAGCTTTACTGCGATGGACCTGGACGCCCGGGAGGAGCTGCTGGTCCGCCGGGAGACGGAGGTCGCCGAGGCGTTGGAGGGCTTAGCTGCTCGGGAGGAGCGGGCCGCCAAGTGGGAGTCAGAGCTGACCAAGCGGGAGTACCGATCGGGATTTTTTTATCAACGGGGAAAATGAGAGAGCAAACTTTTCTCGCACAATCGAGCATCTCACCAGACATATTAAACATATGGAATCCAGAAAAATGAAAATTTGACATAAGAATGGCACATTGATATATGTATTGTATTGACCTGAGCCTGCAAACATGGCAATCTACGGGAAGAACTTGCGCAAGTGCTCAATGTTCCACAGGTTGGGGAGCGGCTGCCCATCTTCTGCAGCCAACCGAAAGGAGCCTTCTCACGGGACACCGATCACGGTAAAGGGGCCTTCCCACATAGGGGACAGTTTATTCCTTCCTTCGCGTGATTGGACGCGTCGGAGAACTAGATCCCCCACCTCGAGAGACCGGGCCCGGATGTGACGTTGGTGGTAGCGCCGCAGGCTTTGTTGGTAGCGGGCTGCCCGGACAGCGGCACGCCGCCGACGCTCTTCCAAATAGTCGACGTCGTCGCGCCTTTGCTGCTCCTGTTCGCCTTCAGAGTAGGCATGCACCCGAGGGGAGCCTAGAGTGAGCTTGGAGGGGAGGACCGCCTCAGCGCCGTACACAAGGAAGAAAGGAGTCTCCCCTGTAGCGCGACTTGGTGTGGTCCGATTGGCCCATAGCACGGCAGGTAGCTCGTCCATCTACCCTTTCCCGTGCTTTGCGAGCACATTGTAGGTCCAGGTTTTGAGCCCCTTCAGTATCTCCGCGTTGGCGCGCTCGACCTGCCCATTGCTCCGAGGATGAGCGACGGAGGCGAAGCAGAGCTTGATGCCGAGGACTTCGCAGTAGTCCCCGAACAGGGCACTTGTGAACTGAGTGCCATTGTCGGTGATGATCTGGTTCGAGACACCGAAGCGACTGGTGATACCGCGGATAAACTGGAGCGCCATGTTCTTGGTCACCTTGATGACTGGAACCACCTCCGGCCACTTGGTGAACTTGTCGATGGTGACGTAGAGGTATTCATAACCCCCGATTGCTCAGGGGAATGGACCCAGAATGTCCAGCCCCCAGACCGCGAAAGGCCATGACAGGGGGATGGTTTGACGAGCCTGAGCTGGCTGGTGAATTTGCTTTGCGTGGAACTGGCACGCCCTACAGCGCCGAACCAGCTCGAAAGCATCCTGGAGGGCTTGAGGCTAGTAGAAACCTTGCCGAAAGGCCTTCCCGACCAACGTGCGGAACGATGCATGGCCACCGCACTCGCCCTCGTGGACCTCAGTGAGAAGCTCACTGCCTTCTGCCCGGGTGATGCATTTCAGGAGGATGCCGCCTGTGCTACGCCGGTAGAGATCCCCATCTACTATGGCATAGCGTTTGGACTGCCCAGCAATTCTTTCAGCAGAAGCCTCATCCCTGGGGAGGAACTTTTCCTTCAAGTACCCTCGGATCTCGTCCATCCACGAGGCATCTTGAGAACTGACAGCAAGCGCAGCGCACTCGCCGGACGGCGGCACCCTGTCGGGGCTTCCCACTGAGGGCGCCGCCGGGGTCCCCTGAATTGAGCTCGAGGTTTCCCCTTCGTCCTGTTCGGCAGGCAGGACAGAAGGTCCTGTGAGCCTTTCTTCAAAGGTTCTGGCAGGGACGCGCGCACGGGAGGAGGCCAGGCGAGAGAGGTCATCGGCCAGAGCGTTGTCGCGGCGAGAGATGTACCGCAACTCCAAGCCGTCGAAGCGCTTCTCCAGCTTCCTAACTGCCGCCACGTACACCACCATTTGAGGATCCGTGCACTGGTATTCTTTCGATACCTGTTTGACCACCAGCTGGGAGTCTCCCTTGAGCAGGAGGCGACGAATCCCGAGGCCCACCGCCGCTCGGAGGACAGCGATGAGGCCCTCATATTCCGCCATGTTGTTGGATGCGCGGAACTGCAGCTGCACGACGTACCGGAGTTCTTCACCCGTTGGGGAGGTGAGAACCACTCCGGCCCCCGTGCCTTTTAGCGTGAGGGAACCGTCGAAATGCATAATCCAGTACCCGGGCGAATCGTGCCCGGGATATGTGGAGATTTCTTTTGGAACGACCTCAGGGATGGGCATCCATTCTGCCACGAAGTCAGAGAGCGCCTGACTTTTGATCGCCTGGCGGCTAACAAAGTCCAGGTCGAACTCTGCCAGCTCCACCGCCCACTTGACGACGCGCCCAGTGCCTTCTCGGTTCCGGAGGATGGGTCCTAGTGGGTACGTGGTAACCACCGAGACCTTGTGCTCCTGGAAGTAGTGGCGTAGCTTCTGGGAAGCGATGTGCACGGCGTAGAGCAGCTTCTGAGCCTGGGGGTACCTTATCTTGGCCTCCCGGAGGACTTCACTGACGAAGTACACTGGTCGCTATACCCGGCGGGCCCAGGTTGCGGCTTCACCCGAGGGCCCGCTACAGTCCCTGAGCTTGGCGACGTGGTCGGGGCCGTCCGGGTGCTTGGGCTCGACTCCCTGGTCGGGAGGAGTGAAGTGCTCGGGCTCGACCCCCTGCTCGGGGGGAGCGAAGTGCTCGGGCTCGACCCCCTGCTCGGGGGGAGCCGTGAGGACGGGGGAGTGCTCAGGGGCGGCCGGGAGCTGGGACCCAGCACCTGACCCCGTGCACTCATCACGCTCCACCACCTGTACCATGCTCACAACCTAAGGAGTGGCCGAGACGTAGAGTAGTAGTGGCTCGCCTTCGGAGGGGGCCACCAGTACGGGTGGTGAGATAAGATACTTCTTCAGGTCGCGAAAAGCCTGCTCAGCCTCCGGGGTCTAGTCGAAACGACCGGTCTTCTTCAGAAGCTTGAAAAGGGGGAGTCCTCGCTCCCCGAGTTTTGAGATGAAGCGCCCGAGGGCCGCCATGCAGCCGGCGAGACGCTGAACCTCCTTGAGTCGAGCCGGGGGTCGCATCTGCTCGATGGCCCGGATCTTCTCTGGATTGACCTCGATCCCTCGGCTGGAATCCAAGAAACCGAGGAGCTTGCCCGCAGGCACCCCGAAGATGCACTTCTCGGGGTTGAGCTTCAGGCGGGTAGTGCGGAGACTGTTGAAAGTCTCGGCAAGATCTTCGAGCAGGGTGGCGCAGTCTCGGGATTTGACCACGAGATCGTCGATGTAAGCCTCGACGTTGCAGCCAACCTGCGAATCAAGGGTGATGCGGATAGCGCGCTGGACGGAAGACCCAGCATTGCGCAAACCAAATGCATCGATACATAGTAATAAGTCCCCACCGGAGTGGTAAAAGCAGTTTTTTCTTCATCCTCTATGGCCATGTTAATCTGGTGATAGCCAAAGTTTGCATCTAAAAAACACAAAAGATCACCTCCCGCGGTTGCATCTACAATTTGATCTATGCGGGGCAAAGGAAAAGGATCTTTGGGGCAAGCCTTGTTTAGATCGGTGAAGTCCATGCACATGCGGAGCTTGCCGTTGGCCTTCGGGACGATAACTGGGTTTACCAGCCACTCGGGGTGGAGGACCTCTCGGATGAATCCAGCGTCAAGGAGCTTGCTGACTTGCTCCCGGATGAATTCCTGGCGCTCGGGCACCTGTCGCCGGACCTTCTGCTTCACCGGGCATGTGTCTAGGCGCATAGCTAGGTGGTGCTCGATCACCTCCCTAGGGATCTCGGGCATATCGGATGGCTGCCATGCAAACACGTCGACGTTAGCCCGGAGGAAGGCGACGAGCGCGCTTTCCTATTTGCCGCCCAAGTCACCGCCGATTCGGACGACCTGGGAGGCTTCTTTGCCCACCACAACCTCCTTCGTAGGAACGGAGGCGTCGGTAGCGAGTTGGGGTTTGGATGAAGAGGGTCTCGGCCCCCTGGACGACCTTCGACCTCGGCTCGGGCTGAGACCAAGGCTGAGTACAATTGCTCGGCGCAGGAGGCGGCGCTGCTGGTCTCGGCGGACACGGAGATAGTGCCTGCTGGGCCTGGCATCTTAACCGTGAGTTACGCATAGTGCGTGACCACCATGAACCGAGCGAGTGCCGGGCACCCGAGGATGGCGTTGTAGGGGAGGGGGAGCTCCACGACATCGAAGATGATGTTCTCCGTCCGGAAGTTGTCCCGGCTCCCAAACGTTACGGGCAACTCGACTTGCCCGAGGGGCAGGGAATGCTCGGGTGTCACCCCGTAAAACAGGAGCGACGACTTTAGGCGCCTGAAGGGCACCTGTAGCTTGTCGAAAGCCTCCTTTGACAGGAGGTTAAGGCCTGCGCCCCTGTCGATCAGCACTCTACTGACCTTCACATTGCAGATGGTGGGGGACACTACCAGGGGTAGTCACCATACGCCTGCAGTACTGGCGGGGTGGTCGGCCAAGTTGAATGTGATCGGGGCGCCCGACCACTTCAGGGGCCTTACGGTCTCTTCACTCGGGGTCGCCGAGCACACCTCGCGCCGCATGGTTTTGACACTGCGGCGGGAGGAGGGCGTGTACACGCCTCTATCGATGAAGGCGACGGTGTGCTCAGGCTCCTGGAAGCCGAGCTCTGGGTTGTTGGGGGCGGCTTCATCGTTGCCACCCTAGCGGGGCTCCTCGTGGTCCCTTTGGCGCTGCTCGATGAGGCCCTTGACTGTGCGGCACTTCGTGAGGTCATGCCACCTGGTCTGGTGAATCGGGCACCACTTCCCCGGCTCGGGCCCCGCAGGAGCGGGGGCCCTTGCCGGAGCGGGAGCCCTTGCAGGAGCCAGAGCCCTTGCGGGAGCCGGAGCCCTTGCGGGAGCCGGAGCCCTAGGAGGGGCTCAGGCCGAAGCCCTTGCGGGCGTAGGCCGTCTGTCGGCAGCCGCCCGGCGTGCTTGCTGGTGGTCGGGCTCCTAGGTCGGCCCACGGGCGGGGCCCTAGGCTGGCTTGACGGGGATAGCCTCGCGCCTCCTTCTCTTTTTCTTTTCCTGCCTGTCGGAGCAGGAAGGACCTGGTTGATCGCCGGCAGGGTGCTTAGGGCGCGGGATGTGCCACGCCCGAGCTTCCGCCGCCTTGGCGCACTTGTCGGCCAGCGCGTGCCTAGCTTCTCGAGCATCCGCTCGTCACGGATGCCCTGCCAGAATGCGACGATGACAGTGTGGGGGGTTATCCGCGGGATGGTGTTGCGGACCTAGCTGAAGCGCTGAATAAAGCTTCACAGCGTCTCCCCCCTGCTGCTTGACGGCATGGAGGTCGCACTCCAGGCCGGGGCACGTGAATGTGCCTTGAAAATTAGCCACGAACTGGTGGCAAAGATCATCCCAGGAGCTGATAGACCCTGAGGGTAAGTTCATAAGCCAAGAGCGGGCAGAGCCCCTCAAGGTAACATGAAAGTAGTTAGCCATCACCTTTTCGCTGCCACCAGCCGCCTGGACAGCGGTGGTGTATATATGGAGGAACTCGATGGGGTCGATGGACCCGTCGTACTTCTCTGGCAGCTCGGGGCGAAACTTGGTGGGCCATTTGACCCGACGGAGCTCACTGGTGAGGGCACGACACCCGGTGCCATACCCTGCGGTGCGGGCAGTGCCCTTGGGTGGCGAACGCCGGCGAGCCGGGGAGCCCCGGTGATCATGGGTCGGCAAAGAGGAGGCTTGGTCCTCGGCTTCAGCCTCCTGCCGGGTCTCCCGCTGGCGCTCGAGAGTGACGCGCGCGTCTTCGATGCCTCTCCACTCGTTGAGGTGTAAGCGGAGGTCCTGGGTTCCGGAAGTGGCCAGGGGGCGGCGCTCCACCTGGAGGCCCCCCGGCCTGCGCGAACGCCACCCGACGATGGGCCGGTCCTAGCGGCGCCACGCTGGGTGGTGGCGCGGGAACTCTCGGCCAGCACCTGGCGGCGGGCAGTGCCGACCAAGGCGGTGACTTCCTGGAGCCAACGGCCCTCCGGGGTTTCCCCCACCGCCTGGACTGGCGGATGCTTGAGGAGAGCGTGCGCCGCGAGTAGCGCGCTGCCGGGACTGGCCTCGCCGAAGGCGAGTCTACGCCGGAGAGGCGCCCGGCGCTATCCAGACGCGGACCTGGCGGCAGGAGTTTCAGCCGCCTGCTGGGGGTTGGGTGGTGCATCGGCGATGGCGGCAGCGGCCCTGCTGGGTCTGGCACCCTGGTCCCCTAGAGAGGGGAACGTCGCGCGTGCAGATCACGGCTGCTGCTGAGACGCAGCAGCGACTGGGGCCTCCTGTGTGAGGGGCTCCATTTCCCCGCTGGAGCTGGAGCCGGAGCGCTGGAGGCGATGACCACCGGCCATTTTTTCTGCAGAAGAAAACAAACAAACAAATTCAGGGATGCTTCCCCCCTACCTGGCGCGCCAGCTGTCGGAGGGTTAAGTCCTATCGCAGGGATCCTAGGGGACCCCTTTTTAGAGATTCGGCTGGGGGATGATCCTGAATATGTTCATCAGAGAAATAAATGGGTATGAATGCGATGGCTGGTGGGGTGGAATGATCTAATGCGGAACGGAGTAAATGCGCTGGTGTTTAGACAGGTTCGGGCCGCTCGGAGGCGTAACACCCTACTCCTGTATGGATACTATAAATGTCTTGAGAATGTCCCTCAAGGATGTTGCAGGTTACAAGAATATTTGTCTATCTTAGAGACTGGGGCTCCTTGTTCTTCGGTCTGTGCGTATCTCTTGGCTTTGGGTGCTCTCGATATTCTCTTCTCTACTCAAAGCCTGTTCTGATATTCTTGAGCGCCGGAGAGCTTGTCTTTGTCTGTGCTGCTGGCTGCTTTAAATACCCGCCAGCAGTAGCGTGCCCCGAACGGGAGGAGGGCATGAGTTCCAAGATACCATAAATGGAAAGGGCGTCATCATCACCTCTGGGTGAAGTGACCGGGGGTGGAAAATGCGTCCCACGTCCGGTCATCTGTCACCATAAATGCACTGGCAACGGGCGCCGTGGAGAGGGCCCACGGGCAACCGCGGAGCGGCCTGGTGTGCCCGCCCTGTCTTGTTCTTCTGCCACAGCAGCGCGGCAGAAGGAACGCCTGAGAAACATTGGGGCCTGAGAATGAGGGGGTACTGTTGAGGGGAAAATAAACCAGCCTGAGAATAACGGTCGAAGATCACCATCCAGGTCCCTTCGGAGCCTTGATCTCTGAACCCTCTGTTAAAAGCTCTATCTCCGATATCATCAGATCCTTTAATGGTACCCCTTCGCACCCACGAAGCCCTCCATTGGCTTCGCCGGTTCGACCTCCCGAAGCCTTCCAAAATGCGTCCTCCCGAAGCCTTGGTCCTCCGAAGCTTCGGCCTCCCTAAGTCCCGGCCCTCCGGGGTCCCGCTTCTAGACGTCTTCACCTCCCTGTTCTATGCCTCCCGAGGCCCCCATCTTGGGATGATCAGGCTACCTTCCCGAAGGCAACGAGGTGAGTCAGCAGGCCCTGGGAAGATCTACCGAGAGGGGAGCACCGGTCGTGCTTTGCCTATAAGGAAGTGACCGGCATTAAAGGCCTAGGCTGAATAGACGCCACTCTGACACCTCGGCGTGATGAGGGCTATCCTGACACCCCTGACAGTGTGGCGCCGGGCCATAATTGGCGACTGGCTCGCCCCCTTCAGGAGGTAGGCACCACAATAATTACCACGGTGGATATTTAGCTCCCGACAGGATAGAAGGTAGTCATCCGGGATAAGGCTCAGTAATTTGGCCAGATCCCGGATATTTGTACATTATGATAACTTGCACACCAAGCTTCGCATTGCCCTATAATAGGAGCCCTGGTTGCCTTTGCAAAGAAGAAGGCGGGACGGACATAGAACACGCATCACAGCGAACGCTGCAATACTCCCCTCCAGATTGATCCATTTTTTCTATCATCAATACATTTGTGGTGTTCCTTCCTCTTAAACTTCGTCTCCAAGTTTGAGTCTCCTTCTTAGAAGAAACTCTCTCCGTACTTGCTGGGGTAAGACAAACTCTTGCTCCAACAAATATTTTATTAAATAATTGTAAAAATAATAGCTAACTTTACAAAATTGCAAGAATAGGTACATGTTGACATGCGGAGTACCGATAAGAGACCTGGCGGTACTACAAATACTAATAGCCGATGTGGCACTAGGCCCTGGGGCCTGTCTGCATGTGTAATACGGACAAAATGCCTGTCGACATTCTCTGTACCAGCATGCCACCGGGTAGACATCGATACAGGTGTCGCGGTAGCTGATAGCTGATATGCATTCCGCATTCCATTTGCCGACAGGCCTGTCAGCATGCCGTCTACCGATAGACCGACAAGTAGCAGCCCATTTTACTTGTTTTTTTAATAATTGAGAAATATCATGTAATTGTTATTGAGACATAGTCAGAGCTCAATGTATATCATATAAAAGAAGTCAAATGCCGTTGAAATATCAACTATGGCTACATGGAGGTTGAGACAATAAGGCACGTAGATGTTGAACGGCCAAATTTTTTTGTTGTGCAAATAGTTGTCCAAACGACATCACAGAATGATTCATTCTTTTTCCTAATTTTGGTTCAATGTAATTTTGTCGGTATTTATTTATTTAGCTGATGTAAAATTGTGAGTAATTTTTTAGTGAATTGACACTGAGATGATTCAAAAACTAAAATTTTAACAATAGCAGTAGTGAAGCATAATTATCATCGAATCCAGCACGTATGTTACAATGCTGATAAAAATTACATGGGATATGGGGTTTATCGTCGATGTTTGAATGAACTATAACCATAAAGAGATGAGGATAACAAACATTGGCATGTACAGTATGTCTAAAGACTAAACTAATAGCATGCAACTGCTGAACGTAACATGCCTTAGTGAATGAATATAGGCCAGGTTACAATAGATGCTCTCTCCTGAGTGCACCTAGGATATTTGCCCTTTTGTAGGGCATCAGAGCTCTCCGTCTTAATGCGACAGGCCCTCTTCCACTTCCTTTCCCTCTCTACTTCGCATGCTTTAGCCGCGGTGTGCTCCTTCGTTGCCTTCCTCGTGCGCTCCTCTTCATGACGCTTGAGTGGTAATTCCTCTTGCTGTTGCTCGTACTCCTGGATTCATAAACTACCCTCCTCCGTCGCATCTCCATCTCGACCCACCGCTTCTGGTGCTCATTTTGCTCCATATCTAGCCATTCCATGAAGTCAAATATAGGTGGAGGAGACTAGACAAATGAAACAAGAGGGGAGATTATCAAGACAATGTATGAAATTGTATGGAAAGTGCTACAAGAATGATCTATGTTGCTATACTGATAGGTTCTCATATGGTTCGTGTTGAGGCGGGTTATACTAGTAGTTGGCACACATGGAGAAATGTCTATCATAAGTGTAGGAGATGTCTTGAGACTCACGAAGCATACAAGGGTCGCAACAGAAGCACATTGGTGGTTCGACCTCCTGGGGATAAAAATCTCATAATATTTCTTGGGTGAGCTTGGTGGAGCTGAGGAAGATATTGCAGTTGAGAGATTTAAGCAAGGAGTGGTGTAGCCATGGTTGAGAGTGAGGTTATTTATGGTGGCTGGGGGTAGGTGCATGGACTGAGTGCAGGGGCATGGCTGGGGACTACAACATGAGAGTAATGTGCATAAGGACAAATGAGTAGAGATTCGCTCTGAATGCTAAAAAAGTTGTGACATTGATGCCTACCAGAGATTTCCTGTGAAGGTTGTTGCTTAGTGTTGTCATTTCATTCTGCAAAAGTTTAGAAAGGAGTTATTATATTCTCTGCATGGAAGGCAGGGAATATATTTATTATTATATTGTTCATACAGCTGATTATTATAGCGATCAGTCGAGAGAAATATTAGAGGAATTGTCGGTGGGTGTGGACGGAGAACATCTGAATCTTATTAATACACTAAACACAAAGTAGCAGTCGAGGTTTGATGAAATAATAGATCATGTAATCAACTTTAAGAGCTACTTGGTATTCTTTGTTGATGGTCAGATGAGTCCCCGTTTGACATTCTAGTAAAATATACGTCCCTGTAAAACATATATTTTTCTTCAGGATGCCACAAAGGCAAGCAGAACTACCCTTGTTTGGAGCAGGATGACCTTTGAAGTGCATTTGCAACCCTTGATTGGAGAAAAATCACGTCCGGAATGGTTCCAGAATCATCTGAGTCATTTTTAGGCCCAAATCAATGTTTTTTTTGGAAAATAGATTTTTCTATGCCTCGTGAAGACAATCAGATGTGTCCTTATAGTTATCCACAATAACATCTTCCTTAGCTTTCCAACAAGCCAAAGTGGTCCAAAATTGAATACGCTCATCAACTTTTATGACCATATTACTCAACAACTCTCTTGCTTTGTGAGTCCCCGTTTGACGTCCTAGTAAAACATACTTCTATGTAAAACATATATTTTTCTTCAGGACGCCACAAATACCAGTAGAACTACCATTGTCTAGAGCAGGACGAGCTTTAAAGCAATTTGCGGCCCTTGATTGGAGAAAAATCACGTCCGGAATGGTTCCAGAATCATCCGAGTCAATTTTGAGGCCAAAATCATTGTTTTTTTTGGAAAAAAAAGGATTTTTCTATGCCTCGTGAAGACAATCAGATGCGTCCTTATGGTTATCCACAATACCATCTTCCTTAGCTTTCCAATAAGCAAGTCAACTTTTATGACCATATAACTGAACAACTCTCTTTCTCTGTGAGTCCCGTTTGACGTCCCAGTAAAACATAGGTCCCTGTAAAACATATATTTTTCTTCATGATGCCACAAAGACCAGCATAACTACCATTGTCTAGAGTAGGACGAGTTTTGAAGCGCATTTGCAGACCTTGATTGGAGAAAAATCACGTCTGGAACGGTTCCAGAACTTCCGAGTTAATTTTGAGGCCAAAAACGATATTTTTGTGGAAAAATTTATTTTCTTCACCTTAGGAAGATAGTCAGATGTGTCCTTATGGTTGTCCAAAATAACATCTTTCTTAGCTTTCCAACAAGCCAAAGTGGTCCGAAATTGAATAAGCACATCAATTTTTACGGCCATATTACTGAACAACTCTCTTGCTCTATGAGTCCCCGTTTGACATTACAGTAAAACATACGTCCTTGTAAAACATATATTTTCTTCCGGATGCCACAAATACCAGCAGAATTACCCTTGTCTAGAGCAGGACAAGCTTTGAAGCACATTTGCGGCCCTTGATTGGAGAAAAAATCACATCCGGAACGGTTCCAGAATCTTTCGAGTCAATTTTGAGGCCCAAAACGATGTTCTTTTGGCAAAATTTATTTTTTCTATGCCTCACAAAGACAGCCAGATGCGTCCTTATGGTTATCCAAAATAACATCTTTGTTAGCTTTCCAACAAGCCAAAGTGGTCCGAAATTGAATAAGCACGTCAACTTTTATGACCATGTTACTTAATAACTCTCTTGCTCTGTTAGTCCCCGTTTGATGTTCCACTAAAACATATGTTCCTGTAAAACATATGTTTTTTTTCAAGATACCACAAAGACCAGCAAAAGTACCCTTGTCTAGAGCAGGACAAGCTTTGAAGCCCATTTGCAGCCCTTGATTGGAGAAAAATCATGTCCGGAACGGTTCCAGAATCTTCTGAGTCAATTTTGAGACCCATAACGATGTTTTTTTTTTTGCAAAAATGGATTTTTCTGTGTCTCGCGAAGACAGTCAAATGCATCCTTATGGTTATCCATAATAACATGTTCCTTAGCTTTCCAACAAGCAAAAGTGGTCCGAAGTTGAATATGCACGTTAACTTTTACAATCATATTACTAAACAACTATCTTTCTTTGTGAGTCCCCGTTTGACGTCCAAGTAAGACATACATCCCCATAAAACATATATTTTTCTTCAGGATGCCACAAAGACTAGCATAACTACCCTTGTCTAGAGCAGGACGAGCTTTGAAGCGCATTTACAGACTTTGATTGGAGAAAATAATGTCCAGAACGGTTCCAGAACTTCTGAGTCAATTTTGAGGCCCAAAACGATGTTTTTTAAAGAAAAAAATTACTTTCTATGCCTCGCGAAGATAGTTAGATGTGTCCTTATGGTTATCCAAAATAACATCTTGCTTAGCTTTCCAACAAGCCAAAGTGATCCGAAATTGAATAAGCACGTCAATTTTTATGGTCATATTATTGAACAACTTTCTTGCTCTGTGAGTCCCTATTTGACGTTCCAGTAAAACATATGTTCCTGTAAAGCATATATTTTTCTTCAGGATGCCACAAAGACTAGTAGAACTACCCTTATCTAGGGCACGACTAGCTTTGAAGTGCATTTGCAACCCTCGATTGGAGAAAAATCACGTCTGGAACGGTTCCAGAATCTTCCGAGTCAATTTTGAGGCCCGAAACGATATTTTTTGGAAAAAAATATTTTTCTATGCCTCATGAAGATAGTTAGATGCGTCCTTATGGTTATCCAAAATAACATCTTCCTTAGCTTTCCAACAAGCCAAAGTGGTCCGAAATTGAATAAGCACGTCAACTTTTATGACCATATTACTGAACAATTCTCTTGCTCTATTAGTCCCCGTTTGACATTCCAGTAAAACATATGTTCCTGTAAAACATATATTTTTCTTCAGGATACTACAAAGACCAGCATAACTACCTTGTCTAGAGAAGGACGAGCTTTGAAGTGCATTTGCGGCACTTGATTGGAGAAAAATCATATTCGGAACGGTTCTAGAATCTTCCGAGTCAATTTTGAGGCCCAAAACGATGTTTTTGTTGGAAAAATAGATTTTTCTATGCTTCACGAAGACAGTCAGATGCGTCGTTATGGTTATCGATAATAACATCTTCCTTAGCTTTTCAACAAGCCAAAGTGGTCTGAAATTGAATAAGCACGTCAACTTTTATGACCATATTACTGAACAACTCTCTTTCTCTATGAGTCCCCGTTTGACGTCCTAGTAAAACATATGTCCCTGAAAATTTTTTTTTTAGGATGCCATAAAGACCAGCAGAACTACCCTTGTCTAGAGTAGGATGAGCTTTAAAACGCATTTGCGGACATTGATTGGAGAAAAATCATGTTCGGAACGGTTCCAGAACTTTCGAGTCAATTTTGAGGCCTAAAATGATGTTTTTGTGGAAAAATTATTTTCTATGCTCGAGAAGACAATAAGATGTGTCCTTATGGTTATCTAAAATAACATCTTCCTTAGCTTTCTAGCAAGCCAAAGTGGTCCGAAATTGATTAAGAACGTCAATTTTTATGGCCATATTATTGAACAATTCTCTTGCTCTGTGAGTCCCTGTTTGACGTTACAGTAAAACATACGTCCCTGTAAAACATATATTTTTCTTCAGAACACAACTACTGCGAGACTTGTACACATCCCCAAACAAGGATAAGAGTTAGCTAATGTTTGCAAACATCTTAGAAGATGCAAAGTGTGAACTTTACACTGGGTGTGCCAAGTTTACAAAATTCTCTTTCCTTATTATGCTATTTCATCTCAAGTCCTAGTACCGGATCACCAACTCTGCCTTTGATGCATTTCTTCAGTTGCTATCCTCTGCATTCCCAGATCCTAATGCACTACCCAGATCCAAAACTCTTCTTCATGAATTAGGGATTGTGTATGAGTCAATTCATGTGTACATTAATAATTGTGTACTATTTTGGAACGAATATGCCAAACATGAACAATGCCCAGTACGTGAAGAGTTAAGGTGGAAAGATCCAAAAGGAAAAAAGTGAGTTCCTCGGAACGTATTGTGTTATTTTCCTTTGATGACAAGACTTCAAAGATTTTTCATGTCTAAGGAAGTAGCGGAGGGCACTCAATGGCGTAAGTTGAAGTGGCAGATTGTTGAGAATAAAATGAGGCATCTTGCTGAGGGTGAGGCATGGAAAGATTTTGACAGAAGGTATGAATGGTTCACGCAAGATGCTAGAAATACAAAACTTAGTCTCACCACCGATGCCTTAAAGCCATTTGGCAACATGAGCAACTCCTATAGTATGAGGCCAGTGTTTGTTGTCCTGTACAACTTGCCATCATTGGCATGAATGGATCAATCTAAATTTATAATGACCTTGCTTATCCTGGGTCCAAAAGCTCATGGAAAGGATTTTGATGTATTCTTGCAGCAATTAATAAGTAATTTGCGTGAATTATGGAGCGGAGTTCATACTTATGATGCATTTACCGAACTGTCAGCCAGGAGAAATATTGGAAGATAAAAAATAATGGGATCATGAGTGAGGGTACATATAAAGATGAATATATTAACTTTTATGGTGTCCTTAAGGAAATAATTGTGTTGCGATATCCATCCGATAAATAATTTGTTCAATATGTTGTTATATTTCGATGCGATTGGTTCATTCTCGAAGGGAAAAGGACAACCGTGAAAGATGATGGGTGTTTTAGAAGCGTCATTGTTGAGAGTTACTGGTAAATAAATGATCTTTATATAGCCACTCAAGCAACACATGTTTTTTAATTGAATGACACAAAGTTTGGTAAAAACTGGAAAGTGGTGCAAAAATTTGAGCATAGGCACTTGTATAATGTGGCTGAAAATGATGTTGCATATCAGGATGACATTTCCTCTAGCACAATCCTGCCTTTGCAAGATATTGATCCATATCTAGACACATTGCATTGAGCGGATGAAGATGGCTGCAACACTAAAGCTACATTAGTTAATAATTTTAGATAGAGCAATAATGGTTCTTACCATGATAGTGACAGCAAGGACAAAGACGACACTCTGCAATAATATTACATTGATAATGAAAGTCCACAAATCCCAATCAGTGAAAGCGATGATGAATAATTTAGTGCAATTTATTTTCTATTTTGCAATTTAAGTATGAATAGTGCTAGACATTATGATCAATTGTGGTTGTCTTGTCGAATTCATCCTGATCATATCATCAGAGAATTGCATTTCAGTTTAATATGTCGGGCAGATTTATGTTACTGTTTGGTTACTGTCAGGCAGATTTCTGTTACTGATTGGATATGTTCTTTTTTTCTCCTGATAAATGAACCTGTGTGGTTTAGTTTTCAGTGTGCCTTGAATGAGGCTTGGGCACATAATATTTTTCATCCTATTCAGTCATATAGGTGGAATATTTATATTGGAGTTCTAGTTCAGCTTCTGTACATTATGTTGTTCATATAGTGAATAAAGTGGAGAATATCCTAGACAAAAATGGAACTGGAAACATCAAACTGCGTGGAGTTCGATCATTCCGGACTTGGTGTACACGTCGATCGATTTGCTAAATCTTTCTGACAGAATCAGTGCTAAAAAGAGTGTCTTCCATATTCTTTTCTTCTCATAAAAATACATGATTCTTTCCAAATCAGCATTGGCAGCAGCTCTATGTATGTAGGATGTAGTTAGTTCTATAAGTATTGCTAAAAGCCCTATGCAATATTCTCGAACTAAACACATTAAACATTGCACAATCTACTACTATATATGTAGGATGTAGTTTTTGTTATGATTTTCTAAATCGAATAACAACTTGAATTAAATCTTGTCATGGTTAAATTCTCTTGAAATTTCTCAACTACTGCACAAGGTTTTGGATTAAATCTTGTTAGCAGTAGTAGTAGCAGCGGTGCAATAGGAAATGAAGTTTGATGTCAATATGTTTAGTTTGAGAATATTGCACATGGTTTTTAGTAATAGTTATAGCACTAGTGTTATCACATACAAGTGGAACGATATCTAAATTAACCCTATAATATTTAAGTGTAACAACTATTCAAAGAGTTTGTGAACAACAACTAGCAGCAGCTGTATATTCAGATTTAGCAGTAGATTGTGCAATAGATGACTGTTTCCTAGATGACCATGCAACAAGAGAATTGCCGAAGAAATGATATGTACCAGATGCACTTTTTCTATCAATTCTACAACATCCAAAGTCAGCATCAGAAAAAGCTCTTAGGCTAATAGATGAAGAAGCAGAAAGCCAAATGCCAAAATCTTGAGTGCCATGAAGATACTTGAGAATCTGTTTGACAGCTTGTTGATGTGAAGCACGTGAAGAAACTTGAAATTGTCACACAAGTATACAATAAATTGTATGTCTAGCCTTGAAGCGGTGCGATACAAAAGTGATCCAATCATAGTTCTATACTCTTTTTGATCAACCAGCTCACCATCTTTATTAGGATTAAGTGTCGTTTTTAGCATAACTTTCTCATGCTTCTCATGCTTTGTTTTCCATCTCAAAACATCGTAGCAGGTGTCGTGTATACTTACATTGATGAACATGATTCTTTCTTTGGTTTGTTTGACTTGAAAACCCAAAAAGTACGTTAGTTCACCCATCATACTCATCGAATTCCCTACTCATCGTTTCTAAAAACTGGAACACCAAAGCATGAGAAGAACAACTAAAGATGATATTATCTACATAAACTTGAACAAATAGTTGATCATTACCATGCTTGAGCACAAACAACGTCTTATCCACTTTTCCCATTATAAAACCCTTTTTAAGCAAGAAAGTTTTTAACCTATCATACTATGCTCTAGGAACTTGTTTTAAACCATACAAAGCTTTAGATAGCTTGTATACAGTTGTGCCACTTGTTCGGTTTGTGGAACCCCAACTTGAGCACTTCATTGGTAATTAGCAATATTCAAATTGCATCTACTTGTTCTGCTTGTGTTCATAATTCGCTTGCAAGAAAAGCCTTCTTGGCGAGGTCATCTGCGTCTTGGCACGGTTGATCACCACGGACTAGTGGTGTTGTGGTTGCAAGGGTTCTCGATCTGTCTTGGTCAGAGCCTTTGAATTATCAACATCGAAACTCCATCAATTGACTTATCATATTACCTTCGGAAGATCGGGCAAACTAGCATCAAGCCATGCCTTTTTTGTAGTTTAGTCCCTAAACTCTATCATATTTACAATTTGGTCCCTTTCTTTCTAAAAAAGGCCCTTGGCCCCTTTTTTTTTATTCAAAATGAGTCCTTTTCCTTTTTCAGGTTCAACCCTAAACTTATCTTTAGTGTAACTTTCTCCTTTTAGCTCCGATTTAGATGATTTTCACGCTCTCGTGTTCGTAACAGTGTGTACTATCTTCTAGTACCATTTTCATAGATGTTAGCTATTGATTGGTGTACTGTTCTTAGTTAGCTTGATTGTGTGTTTTTTCGATGTATTTCAAGAGCAGATGAAGAGCAATTTGAGAATCTCAAGGATCAAGTCTCTGAAGAGTCTAAGCAACAAGTTGGAAGAGATAAGTGCCCTTAAACATTCTGATCCAAGTTTTTCAATTGCGTTCTTTATTTTAAATATGCATGCTATTAAAACTTAATCCTATTTACTTATAGTACCCAGTTCCATATAGTCCTTGTCACCTAGTTGTCAGTAGTAGTTTTGTTGGGTAGCTTATGCTTAGCTTTGCACAAGTGTATGGATGGGTAGTTAGTTGAACATGACTAATGAACTATGCAACTATGAGTTGGGAAATTCTAGTAATATGAAACCTTAGGCCTTGAGCAAAGTAGTGTTGATGATGGTGATAGTTATATTGTTGGATTAGTGTTTGCTCAAGTGATCTAAGTAAGGACCGGTTTGTGGAGCGACAACCTAAGAAGTATCGTACCAACTATGAGACCTAGTATGGGATATGCCTGATCTATTAATTAGTGGATTATAGTTTTATGCGTGCCAAATGGTTGGAGTGGATGAGTGGGGATAGTTAAGGCCAGAACCATTTGGTTAGTGGTATGAGATGTATAGTAGAAGGCAAGGGCGAAAACTTGCTGAAACTATAAGGCGCAAAAGGGGGCTTCTGGGTGGTGTGAAAACCACTTTGGAGATGGTGAAACCTAATAGCAGCCTTGTAGTGACTTTCTGGGTGACACACCACTGACGTGTGTTAAGTGTTTCGCTGATATAGCAACAAGGAAAATCATGACTCATGGGGAAAGCTGGACAACCTCTATAGAGTGTAAAATTTGATATCTCAACCATGCTCATTGTCATGAGAGACTTGGATCCTCACATGATTACTTGGTTTGGTTTGGTTTGGTTTGGTTTGGGAACCTGATGTGGGAATCAGGTGGTTGGGAAACATGCGGAGATGTTTTTGGGAGTTGGAAGTATAGTGATGAATCACATAGTTAAATAGGATGCTTTTATAACTCTACAATAGCATAGTTAGTGTTTATGCAAATTTAAACTATTGCAGCATGTTCCTTTATTTAATCTTGCATGCCATTTATTTTCCACACTTGCGGATTACTACATGTACCCACACTTGCTATTTCCATCCAAATGTCCATCAAACGCTGCTCAGACAATGAAGAAGAACCAGAGTACTTTGTCGATGAAGATGAAGACTTCTAGGCTGGTGGACCCCCGGTCAATTGCCTATGGAAGATGGGAGCCTTGTTGTGTTTTGCTAGTGTGTGTTAGTTAAAGACTTTGAGATCTTTCTATCTTTTTTAAGTTAAACGATGTAATAATGGCACTATGTGTGACACACTGATAAAGTAGCTGCATGTATGAAACTTGATCCTAGCATAAATGTGGTTTGTATTTGGTTTTGTCCCTTTCTAAAACCGAGTGTGACAGTTTGACAACATTAATGGTTTAGAAATGCATTTTTAGAGTTTGTGGATCTAAATGACACATTAGGACAACTTCTAGAAACCACTAGTGCATTTACCCCTTTAATCTTCTAAGAGCTTGTTCTCCTCCATTTGAACTCTGGTTCGAGCGTTTCTTGTGCCCAAATTCTTCTAAAATCATATCTTATCCAACCATAATGTTTTTATGATATGTTGTATCTATTTGGTCTATTGTTTCTTAGTTGTTTTGTGCTTTCACTTTTGGCAGTAGATCTTGTGAGCAGAATATGACATTTCTAGAGATTCGATAAGCTACATGTTTGAGACTTCGAGATATGCCAGGATCGAGTTTACGAATATCACTGAGCAGCATCCAGGCAAGTGTCCTTGAACATCTTGCACCTGTTTAGGATTTTATTCTAGTTGTTTATTCCTTCATGCATGCTTGTATAAGTTGGAAACCTATGATTAGGGTTTACTAGCTTTTGCTTGATTATCTTTGTCATCATTGATTGATTCATGAGATATAAAGGGTAGATATGCTAGTTACTGTATGGTTGGGTTATGAGTTAAACTTGACTAATGGTTATGCAACATGCACTGGGTATGGTAATCTTTTGTAATAGCATGGTATAGGAATCCTAACGGGACGGATGATTGATGATGGTGCGGGAATGGACATGTGTGAGGAGAGCACAGTTGGTTTGTGGTTGTTCCTGTGTGGGATCCTAAGGACCGGTTTCTGAAACCTGTAACCCAGCTAAACAGTGCAACCACGAGGCCTATATGGGTATGGCTTGGCCAATTAATTAGCCACCCCTTCGATTCTGTAGGTACCATTACTGTTAGTGGCACAAGAGGGGGCCTCTGCAGTGATGGAATCACTGTTAGTAGTGAAAGCTTAGTGGGTGATTATGGGTCAACATGAGCTTTATAAAGACCTTGTAGTGATCTCTTGGCAGGACACCATTGGAAATGTGCAAGTGCTTGATCAGCACAACAACATGGAGACTGTCACCTGGTAATGCGGATGTTGAAATCATGACTCGTGGGTAAAGTGTGCAAACTCTATAGAGTATAAAACTGATCGATGAGCCGTGCTCATGGTCAAGAGCGGCTTGAACTTCTTGAATAGTTGGGATCAGGGATCTGGTATGGTTGGTCGAGTAGCTAGGTAATGGGTTTACTTGGTGAGTTTTGGTAGTCAGATAGAATACCGATGAGTTATTCCTCTTGGTCAAGTTTTTTCTTCACACTTAGTAATTAGGATGCCTGTTGTAGAAATTATAGGTTAAGGATGCTTAGTGCAGTGAACAAGTGTCCAACCTTTTCTTCATTTAAGCCCCATTTTATACTTTCCCACACTTGCAGAGTACAATATGTACTCACACTTGCTATTTCCAATAACAAATGCTGCTCAGTTGGAGAAGACTACACGAAGATCAAGGAAGCTAGAGACTACAATGAAGACCGAGCGTCCTAGGTCACGTTTCCCCCAGTCGATTGCCTGTGGTGCACCTTGATGTTTTTGTTGGAGTTTTCTTGTGTTCTTATGCTTCTATTTAAAACTCTGGTATTTATGTCAATAAAATTGTTATTTTTGATATAAAACTATATATCACTGAGAATGTTGCAGCATGTATGATGAAACTGGTCCTGGCATACAAGTGGAATACACCTGGTTATTCTTTTGAAAAATCGAGCGTGACATGGAGCAACTTGGTTTACGAGTGAAATATCACACTTGGTTTTAACGGACAAAACCGAGTGCGGCTTATGTGTGCCTAGGAAGTTTAACACACATAAGGACATCACGGGTGAAGTAACAAAATTAATACTTTACAACTGTTCAACTCTTACATTAAAGACTTAAATTAAGTAATTTTATTACCTAAATGACGGCAAACTAATCGACGATAGTGGAACGAAAGCATCGGCGACCAAGCAATTCCACAGGCACCGACTAGAAAACACACTCTTAGATCACTAGGTTGTCATCTTGAAAATCTTCAAACTTCTCCACTGAGCAGCATATGTATTGTGGGAGAAAGCAAGGGTGAGCTTCATAACCACCTATTTGCTCAAGGCCTAAGGTTCCATGTTGCTCTATCAAATTCATCATCATCTTAACCATTATTATTATATATTCCGTAGTCATGTATATGACACTTCCCAACATTCTAGTAGCATGGCTAAGCAAATCTACCCAAAAGACATCACATTAACTACCACCTAAGTTTCAAGGGATGTGAAGGAAGAACTAGGGCAAACCCTCTAACCCATCAAATTGACATTGCATACAATTTTGTAAACCAAAACAATTTAAAAACATAGGTTCAAGATTATCAATGACACTTGCCTTCTCCTAGCTACTGCTCAGTGTACTCTAGCTCTTGGTCTTGATGTTCCTCGAACTGATCCAGGGCATTGTTGACTAATCGCATAATTACCGACACACAGAAACATAACACACTAATAACAAAGCACAAAACAAAACAAAAATAAGAAAAAACCTATCTAGAAAGACAGAGCTCAGATAAACTAATCTAACGGCATAAGAATCACTGAAAAAGGTGCTAGAACAAAAAAGTTATTAGGATTCTACTAAATAGGGGCTTTTCTGCAAAAAGGTTAGGGTTAAAATCTAATTTATTAAAGGTCCAAGGAGTTTTCTATAAAATGATAGAGCCTAAACTTAATTATTTGCATGTCTAGGGTGTTTAATGCAAAATTTAAGACCTAGACCTAATTATCTAAACTAACCAGGGGCCAATTTGCAAAACTAAGGCTGACTAGGCTCGGTTGGCTTGCATGGCACACACGTGACACTGACGTGGCTTGCTGACTTGGCTGAGAGCGCTGACTGGGTTATGGTGTGACACGTGGTGGCTTCTAACTGGCTACCCAAGAGGTAAGTTTTAATCTAATCCGGACCACACGATCTAGATTGGACAACTGAGGAACAAGAGGGCTACCAGAGGGGATCGACATGGTGACTCAGGGGCGATAGTGAACCAAACATGGTGGCGCACGGCCGAAAAACATGCTGAAAGGCGCTCTGATGAACAGCGAGGTGCAGTGAGCGACAGAATATGGAGAGGAGGCAACGGCGAACTAGATTGATGGCTTACCTCGGGTGATGCGGCTTGGGAGGAGGGTCAACGACGATGGAGGTGGCGGAGGTGCTCAAGATTTTGATGGGAAGATGGCTACAACGACCGGGAAATGAAGATGGTGGCTACACAGGCTTCAGTGGGTGGCAGTGGATCTGTTGATCGGCTCAGACGGCACAACTCAAGTCTAGAACGGCATGGCAGCGAGATAGACCGAGGAGGTGGCTATGGCAGCGGTATCGGCTAGGTCTCAGTGAGATGGCTCGGGTTTCTGCGACTTTGAGACAAGATGAGAATGGGGAGGGGGGTCTCGAGTTATATAGGAAGGCGGAGAGGACGCGGGGAGGCTCAGGACTCTCAGCAACGGTGCGATACCAACTTGGGCACGACGGTGGGTTCAAAACTGGCTCGGAGACGACGATGCAGTGAAGGCTGAAATGGGCACGGCGCCTTTAGCTAAGCGGGCTGGCGAGCGGAGGCACTACTTTACAGAGCTGCTATGGTGTGGGCTGAGCAAGCTAGGCTGGTGTGGCCCAAGTGGGAGAGAATGGAGGGAGCGGCTGTCTGGCTCGAGCTGGAAGGAAAGAGAGGTTGGGCTGGGTTAGATTAGGTCTTCTCTTTTTATTCTTTTCCTATTTTTTATTCTATGTCTATTCTAAAGCAAAGCAAATAAAAAACAAACAAAGCCAAATAAAATCTAAACAAAACCAAATAAACCCTACATGTCTATTTCTAGCATGAATGCACTCAAACAAATAATAATAATCTTATTCAAATTTGAATTTGAGTTTAGAAAATAGGCTTTTTCCAATCTTGGAAAATTTAAGAAATTTGTAAAAATTGAAAATCACGGTGTGACATGAAGCATCTTGGTTTACATGACTAGCTGGAATATCCTCATCATCCTTCCCCTCTTGAAAAGGAGTAGTCCTTGACTCTGACTCATCTCCATCGATGAAGGGTGACAAATTAGCAACATTGAATGTTGCATTTGCACCATATTCTTCAAGCTGCGCAACCTTGTAAGCATTGTCATTGACTTTGGCTAGGACTTTGAATGGTCCATCTGCTTGCAACATCAACTTGGATTTACGCTTGTCTGGGAAGAGCGCCTTGAGTAGATGTACCCAAACTAGATTACCTAGTTCAAAAGTCAGCTTCTTGCGATGCTTGTTGGCTTTCGCAGCATAGCGTTTTGCTTTCTTCTCAATTTCTTCCTTAGTGTTTTCATGTATCTTCTTGACATATGCAGCATGCCTTAAGGCTTCCATGTTACTCCTTTCTTGCAATGGTAGAGGCACCAAATCGATACGAGCAATTGGCTTGAATCCATATACAATTTCAAATGGACACATGTTACTAGTAGAGTATACTACCCTGTTATAAGAAAATTCCACATGTGGTAAGCATTCTTCCCACTCTTTCAAGTTTTCCTTGATCATCGTCCATAGCAGCATTGAGAGTATTCTATTCACCACCTCAGTTTGCCAATTCGTTTGTGCGTGACATGTGGAAAATAGCAACTTTGTTCCAAGTTTTGCCCACAATGTCTTCCAAAAGTAGCTCAAAAATTTTGTATCACGATATGAAACAATTGCCTTCGGCATCCCATGTAATCTCACAATTTCCCTAAAAATAGATTTGTTATGTGAAGTATCATCGCTTTTATGACACGTTATAAAATGCGCCATCTTTGAGAATCTATCAACAACAATAAAGCTGAATCCCTTCCCCTCTTAGTTCTAGGTAATCCCAACACAAAATCTGTAACACCCTAAATTTCAATTTTTACAATAGTTTAAAATTTTGCTAGAATTTTATATAGGAGTTACAAGTTTGTTCAATAGAAGAAATTAATTTCTAAATATAAATTTTGCATAGGTTATCTAAGTTTGATGCATTCATGTCGTTGTAGTTGCAATAGGGATTTATTTGTGTGGAAAAAGTTTGCAAAAGTCACTCGTTCAACCCCTTTCAAAATTGGTTCAAAAATCTTAAAAGAAAATTCTTCGCAAAATTGGAAAATGCTTCCGGGCCGTTTTTCCTTCCCTAGCCCACCTCCTCCATTTTCCCCTCTCTCCTTTTCCCTCTTGAGTGGGCCGCCTCCCCTGCCTTGCGCTGGGCTGCACTAAGCCGGCCTACCGTTCCCCCGAGCCGGCCCCTTCCCCACCTTCTCTCTCTACCAAGCGGGCCCTGCTGGAGCCGAGGCGCTGCGCCGAGTAGCCCGCCAGCCGGCTACGCTTCTCCTTCCTCCCGCCGCCTGGACCACCCCCAAATTCCGCACACCGTTCAAAACCACCACCTCCCCGAGCTGTTTCACTCCAATTAAAGCCCGTGGCTGCAATCCCCGCCCCCTAATCACTCATTCCCAGCTATTTCCCCCCTCCTTAACCCCTCTCAAAGGTGGAAACCGACGCATTTAAGGAAATCAAGGCTGCCGGCCATTTCTCTTCAAATCCGACCGATGCCCTTCCCCTCTCACGCAAATAAGCTGACCATTTCATCCCTTGGAAGCTTTTGCACCCATTCCACCCTCTCTCACCCCATTTCCCACTCGGTTTCATTGTCGATGCCACCTTCTTCCCCGATCTCAGTAAGGAGCTCCGCCGCCATTTTTCTTCATGGCCGAGTCCCTATAACTCCTTTTTCTCCCCTTCACGACGTCGCAGGATCCCCAGAGAAGTTTTTTGCCACTCCTTTATTCTTCTCCACCGCCATACACTGCCCACACCGAGCTTCAACCTTGCTAACTGCCACTCTACATCGTCGACTGCCCTCAGTCCTTCTCCGCTGACGTGAAGCAAACGGTGATAATCCCCTTCACCTCCTCTATCTTTTGCGCTTATACCCATCGCGATTTGTGGCCAGTAGCGCGTTTTGGTCAACTCTAGTGATATTTCGATGACCCCGTCGCTGTTGGCCGGCCACCTCCCTGTTCGGTGCTGCCTGGCCAAGCACCTGTTGAAACCCGGCCGTCCGATTTTCATCCGTCAGTCGAAATAGAATACCCTTCGTTTGTGTAACCGGTCCACCATGGACCAGTGGACTGGCCCTAAGGTCGTGGTCCACGGGTCCATGGGCGTTTACTATGTGCTTTTCCAATAGAGAAATAAATTTGTTTTGTTTTATGACATCATAAATAGAATTTTCAGTGTAAAATCAATTCGGTTTATTCTCGGAAATCAAGTAAAATTTGCAGAAAAGCCCCTGGAACTTCAAAAGCTTATAACCTTTTGCTCGTAGCTCCGATTTGGGTGACTTCTAGGGTTTTTACCTAGTTTTAGTGCTGTATGGTTTGCTATTCTTAGTAGTTTCCATTGTATGCTTTTTCCGGTATGTCATTTTGGAGGTGAGCAGTTCGGGAATCTTCAAGATCAACCTTTTTAGGACTTTGAGCAACCCTCCGCTGCAGGCAAGTGTCCTTGAACATTTTGCCCCTGTTTTAGGAATCATGTGCACCTATTTTATTCCTTCTAGACATGCTTGTCTAAATTAGAATCCTATGTTAGGGTTTACTAGGTTTGTATGATCATTCCTTGTCACCGTTGTTTAACCATGGGTTAAAATGGGTAGTATATGCTAGTGCAGTCATAGTTGAGGAAAATGTTAATCTTGACTAATGCCTATGAAACATAAATCAGGAGTGGTAATCTTTTGTAGAAATATGGTATAGAGATCCTAACAGGATGGTTGGTTTGAGGTGGTGCTATACAACAGGCTTGTGTTTGTTCCTATGTGGGGTTCTAAGGACCGGTTCTTGAACATGTAACCAAGTGAATCTGCACAACCACGAGGCCTATATGGGTAGGCCTGGCCAACTAATTAGGCACCCCTCTAACTCTGTGGGCACCTTTGGAGGGTTGAGTGGCACAAGAGGGGGCTTCTGCAGTGATGTAATCGTTTGTTAGTGGTGAAACCTCAGTGGGTGCCTGCAATTTGGTGGAAGCTTTGTAAAGGACTTGTAGTGAGACCCTGACCCTACACCCTAGAAGAGTGAAGCAGCATGAGAATCACGACTTGTGGGGAAAGTTGTGCAAACTCTGCAAAGTATCAATTGCGTCGATCGGCCGTGCTCACGGATAAGAGAGGATTTGGACTTCTTTAGTATTAGATGGGACCTGGTTTGGTATGGTTGGTTTGGTAGCTGGGTAATGGAATTACCTGGTGAGTCTTGGTAGTCAGATGGAATTCGATGAGTCAATCTTTTTGTTATAGTGATGTCTTCATACTTAGCAAATAGGATGCCTGTTGTTGGAGCCATTAGGTTAAAGTTTCTCAGTGCAGTTAACCGTGTCTAACATTTCCTTGACTTAAGCCCCATAGCAAGTTTTCCCTTCACTTGCGGAGTACATTTTTTTGTACTCACGCATGTTGTCCCTTCTCTTGCATTCTACCGCTGTTTAGAAGCCATCAATGAAGCTGCAACCTTTGATGAAGACGACTTGGACTTGTAGTTGCTATTCTAGGCTGGAGTTCCCCCGGTTGATGCCTGTGGAAGATGGAAGCACTGTTGGTGCTGAAGATATTTAGTTCTGCTATGTTTTCTTTTAGACCCTCGGGTCCTTTTGTATTAAGTTAAATACGTTATTGTAATAATGTCAATGTGATGATACACTGATGATGTAAACGCATGTATGAAACTTAATCCTAGCATGCATGTGTTGTGCTCGGTTTTGTTCCTTTACAACTAAGTGTTATAGAAGTGGTATCAGAGTCGTGTTGACCGTAGGACATAACCTAGATAGAAAGGATGTGCTAAGGACTTATTTTTGTACAAACTACTTTGGTAATATTATTTTTCTTTCAGTTTTTCCTTACTATGTCTATTGCACTTTATAAAACTGTTATTAATTTTATGTCTTCTTTAAAAATTATAGATGGCCCACACGAAGATCACCTCACACAAGCGCGTGCTGGTTCTTGAGCTGGAGATCCCTACTGGTGTTGTCTCGGCGCACCAACCCCTGCTGAGTACTACTGCAACAGACAGCTTGTCGGCTACTTCCCCCGTACGCTGTGCTATCTGCTTCAGGGACTAGGCTACTACGACCCTCCACTCTACAAGGGAGTTAGAGTACCGCTTGGAGGCCATGGTTACTCCTGGTTAGTGGAGGTGACCATATTTGAGAAGCCCACTGACGACGGTCTTCGCTAAGTCCACACCACTATCGCCCTCAGAGCTACCTTCGAGGAAGGGATTGAGGACGCCACTCGCCAGGCTCTGGTTGTTCTTTGCAGGGAGAATAGACAAGACCTCTGCCACACGCAGATCAGGAAGTTCCTACAACGCCGTCCGGCAGCTTGGAGGTCATCTTCACGCCCACTGACGATGAGCCAGATCTTTGTCTGAGAGAGCAGCTCTGCCTTACCGCCGCCCTATATGCCAAGCTTGACAGAGCCCTTGATGAGATGGAGGATATGCATCAATGTCATGCAGAGCTGGAGCAGAGCATCCGTGAGCTGTAGATTCTGCTAGAGGACCCCAATTAGTTTCCCGAGGAGGCTCCCATGGCACCCGTGGCTGCACCGCCCCGTTCCCCTCTGCACAAGAAGCTTCATCTGGCAGATGCAGTAGGCGAGGAGTAGAGTCGAGCTAGGAGGATGTCCCTTGCTAAATAAATCATTTAGTCTCATGTGTTCTAGTTGTCTTGTGTCGTTTGTGTTTGTGTCTGTAGTGTGAACCTTGTTTTGAGTTGGATCTTTGCATGAGTGTTGGTGTAATGTGAGGGTTTCCCCTCTACATTGCATCAGTTAATAATATAATAATAGTTGGGAGTCCCTTTCTTTCTTTCATGCTTATCTGTCCTTTTCTATTCTTATCTTGTTTATTCGCCCTTGCTTTTCCCTTATGTTCCCTGCTCGAACCTTGGCTACCAATAGATGGTGAACAGTAAGCGTGGCAACAACAACAACGACAACGTCAACAACAACGCTAATGACAAAACCGCCAGCCAGCACGATCTTCCACCCCCGCCTCCTCTGATGGACGCTAATCAAGTGATGACCATTCTCCAAGGCTTAGTCCATGCTATCAACTAGCAACCCCAAGGCCAGCAAGCACAGCCACAGTAGCTGCAGTCTAGCCTCAGAACTTTCTTGAGCACTCAGCCACTCACCTTCTCTCAGGCAGTTGAGCCCAAGGACACTGATGACTGGCTGAAGACAATAGAGAGCAAGCTACAGATAGCTTAGTGCACTAGATTGGACAAAGTTCTTTTCGCATCTCATCAATTGATCGGTCCAGCTCAAGAATGGTGGATAGCTTACACTGCCACCCACGAGGATCCCTAGGAGATCACTTGGGCAGAATTCCGGAATAACTTCCGTGCACACCATGTCCTCATAGGTGAAGTGAAGCTGAAGAAGAAGGAGTTCCTCAGTTTGAAGCAAGGACCCATATCAGTAAGGGAATACCTCACCAAGTTCACCCAGCTCTCCCGCTACGCCTCCAATGATGTGGATAGTGATGAAAAGAAGCAAGATTGTTTCCTAGAGGGTCTTAGCACTGGCTTACAGTATGCCCTCTCAGCCAACGAGTACCCTAGTTTTCGGAAGCTGGTGGATAGAGATTTCATCATGGAGAAGAAGCGCCAGAATTTGGGAGAAGAACACAAGCGCAGTCTGCAAGGTCAGTCTTCTAGCAGCAACACCCGTCCCCGCTTCAACCCTCCTGCCACAGGTCCATTGTTTCGCCATGGAGTGCAGAATTAGCAACAGAGGCCACCACAGAAGATACCTAATTAGGTTGCAGGGTCGTACAAGCTGCCAGTGCAGCCAGCGCAGCAGCAATAGTAGCAATCTTGCCCCAACTTCTAGCAGCAGTGGCCCAACAACAACCAGCCCCAGCAGCAGAATCGCACCAGTCAAGGATTGGACAACATCGGCCCATGTTTCAGTTGTGGCAACTTTGGGCACCTTGCCAACAAGTGTCCCAAGAAGAAACAGGGCCAAGCACAGGCCCAAGGCAACAACAATCAGCAGCAGCAGCCTCGACAGAATGTGATGCATGGTTGAGTCAATCACGTTGCGGTGGAAGAAGCCCCAGATGCTCCTGATGTAGTGCTGGGTATGTTTTCTGCAAACTCTCACCCTCCTAGAGCTTCGCATTATTTCATATCATCTCAGTTCATGAATACATATAATTTTCCAAGAGCATTAATGAAGAATCAGGTGCTAGTTAGTTCTCCTCGAGGAGAAATGAAATCAAGGCATGTATGCTCTAAAATAAGTATATGCATAAGGGGGTAGACTTTCTTGCCAACCTCATCATTCTGGATTCCAAGGGAATTGATATCATACTGGGAATGGACTGGTTGACCAAATACAATGGAATCATTAGATGTGCCACAAAGTCAATACAATTGAAACACACAGATAGAACCAAGGTGGAATTCCAAGCCACGGCAGAGTCAGCTATCAACGCTAATCTCAACAAGGTCAATGCAGTGGAAGATAGCAGAGTGGTTAGTGAATTTTCAGACATCTTCCCGGAGGATTTTCCAGGTATGCAACCTGATCATGAAATTGAGTTCGTCATTGAGTTAGTACCTGGAACACATCCTATGTACAACAGGCCATATAGAATGGATGCCAATCAATTGGCTGAGCTGAAGGAGCAAATCCAAGAGCTACCAGACAAAAGTTTTATCTGCCCTAGTTCTTCACCCTGGGGAGCCCTAGTTATCTTCGTACCGAAGAAGGATGGAACCCGAAGGATGTGTATAGATTATTGAAAACTGAATGAAGTAACAATCAAGAACAAGTATCCTATACCCCGCATTGAAGATCTATTTTACCAGTTGAAAGGAGCATGTGTGTTCTCCAAGATCAATCTTTGGTCTGGGTAATCATCAGCTAAAGATTCGTGCTTTGGATATTCCAAAGACGGCATTTGTTACTCGGTCTGGTCTGTATGAGTACACCGTAATGTCTTTTGGGTTGGCCAATGCTCCAGCTTAATTCATGTATCTGATGAACAAGGTCTTCATGGAGTATTTGGACAAGTTTGTCGTGGTATTTATTGACGACATTCTGGTTTACTCCAAGAATGAAGAAGAGCATGAGGAACATCTAAGAATGGTATTGCAGAAACTCAGAGAAAACCAATTGTATGCTAAGATGAGCAAATGTGAGTTCTGGTTGAAGGAAGTTCCCTTCCTTGGTCACATTATTTCAGTACGAGGTGTGCCTGTGGACCCATCCAAAGGGATGTTCTGAACTGGAAACCACCACAGAATGTTTCGGAGATCCATAGTTTCTTGTTTCTAGCAGGATACTATCATTGGTTTATAGAAGTTTTCTCCAAGATAGCGAAGCCAATGACGGAACTGCTAGAAAAAGGAGCAGAGTTCAAGTGGATCGCCGCTCGAGAAGCCAATTTCAATGAGTTGAAGGAAAGATTGACCTCAGGTCCAGTATTGATCATGCCTGACACTCAGAAGCTGTTCTCTGTGTATTGTGATGCATCTCGTCAATGTTTGGGTGGTGTGCTCATGCAAGAAGGTCATGTTGTACCATATGCATCTAGGCAGTTAAGGAAGCATGAAGAGGACTACCCGACACATGACTTGGAGCTAGCCATGGTAGTTCATGCACTCAAGATCTGGAGGCATTATCTGATAGGTCAAAGATGTGAGATCTATTCATATCATAAGAGCATAAAGTATATCTTCACTCAACCAGATCTTATCCTCAGACAATGCAGATGGTTAGAGCTCGTCAAGGATTACAACTTGGGAATCAACTATCACCCAGGAAAGACAAATGTAGTGGCTAATGCCTTGAGCAGAAAATCTCAGGTCAATGCTATAACTCTTTAAGAGATGATTCCTAGTCTGTGCAAGGAGTTCGAGAAGTTGAATCTGGGAATGGTGTGTAACACCGAGATAGTTGCAATGGAAATAGACTAAATACTTGAACAAGATATAATGAAGGGTCAGCTTGAGGATGAAAAGATTTTGGAAATCAACCAGCTGATCAAAGTTGGCAAAGCCCTAAATTTCATTGAAGGTGAGCAAGGTACAGTGTGTTACAAGCACAGGATATGTGTTCCGGACATAAAGGCTATTCAGGATACAGTTTTAAAAGAAGCTCATGATTCGGCATATTCCATTCACCCAAGGAGTATCAAGATGTACCAGGATGTTAAAAATCAGTATTGGTGGTACGGAATGAAACATACAGTAATAGAAAATGTGGCTTCGTGCGATATCTATCAGCGAGTAAAAGTTGAGCATCAGAGACCAGTAGGTCTTCTATAGCCATTGAAAGTAACCGAATGGAAGTGGGAAGAAATTAGCATGGACTTCATAGTGGGTCTACCTCGAAGTCAGTCAGGATGTGATTTCATATGGGTCATAGTTGACCGGTTGGGATAGTCTGCCTTGAATTGAGTGGTATCACCACACTCATAACAAGCACAAGAGCCACCTCTCCTCCAATCTCATCGGTTGTTGTAGAAGCGGGTGAACTTCTTCATGATCACTGCCAAATCTTCATCATCAAGTGCATCCATCTGCTCTTCTGTAATAGACACTGAGGGAGACAAAGCAAATCCACCAAGTAAAGAGTTAGCACAAGAAAACCATCCTCTACCTGACTACCACTACTAGATCCTAAAACCAACATCATGTTCTAAGACAGGGGGTTTCCTACACCTATCGTAGCCGCCTTAGCTATCTCTATAGACTTTAGCTTGCTGAAGAATTTATTACAAGTCAATGTATCATAACTGGATGACTCCTCAATCTTATAGATCTTTACTTTCCAAATGCTATAGTAAAGAGCATAGAGAAGATTGATAGCCCTCTCATGATCAAAATAAGGCAGAACCCCAGTGGATCTAAGATTGCTAACAATCTCATCAAATCTTGCAAACATAGTATACAAAGACTCTCTAGGCCTTGCACAAATATTAGATATTCCTGATTAAAAGTGCTTTGACGCCTAGCCTTAATTCGGTTAGTGCCCTCATGAAAGACACTAAGAGTGGACCAAATCTCTCTACCAATACAGAGGTACTGAAATCTATCAAACTCATTATGACTCAGACTGGAGAATAATATATTTCTAGCCTTGTTGTTGGGTTCATATTTTTCAATTTGGGCCTGGGAAGTGCGAGCGGTAGGAACTTCCTAGTTGGAGTCTACAACCTCTCATATATCACTTCCTTGGATTAATAGATAAGCCTTGATGCGCACTTTCCAGTATGAAATTCATGACCTTCAAAGAACGGGATCTTCTCAAATCTCTCCATTGTCGCCTACGGATTACACAGCCGGTTAAGGTCAAGAAGTGACAAAACTCAGCTCTGATACCAATTGTATGACCTATATAGGCGACTAGAGTGGGCGGTGAATAAGATCCTCACCAATTTCTTGGATGGCCTATCCCAATGTTTCACCCGACGCTCCTCAAAATAAACCTATGGAAGCTAAACAAAATGAGAGAAGCAAGTCACAATGAGATTGTTCAAACAGAACATGGCTCGCATGGATGAATTGAACCCTAGGTTCCTTAAAACACCATTCCAAGAGGCGAAGGCATAAAATTTGCAACTAGAACTAGAAACACACAAATCTAGGCATCTGATGAACATATTCTCTAGGTTGATAGATCTAGAGGTAATGGAAGGTTCAAGACCAACTTATATGAGATTCGTATGCCTCTAGCAACAACAAGAATAACTCAAACATGGTGGAAAATTTTACCTCATCAACAAAAATGAATATCACAACAAAAATAAAGGGCACGCAAAAAAGTAAGGAAGCCAATACAGGGAAACTAGAAGGGGATTAACACAAGCATAAGAGTAAATAAATTCTTCATTACTTGTAGAGGAATGCCCTGATTTTGACGGATTACAAAGTATTTTGCTCACAAAGCTCTCACCTAATACATAGGCTAAGCATTGCTCTCTCTCTCACTTCTCAAATGGCTGGCTCAAGAGGCTAGCACAGCCCCCTCCCTCTATTTATAGGCTTTGGGAGCTTCCTTGGCCCCAAAGTTTTCTTGTTCCTTTCCTACCCTCTTCTTCCAATACACTTTTACATACCATCGAGGGTATTTTTGTATAACTCTTTCCTTGTCCATCGAACAACCATGGTGCCTTATTGATGCCACTCAAATTTCCTACATAAGCTTTGCGATGATGCCACATGCACTCCCCTTTCCCACGGTTTCGAGGCCAAACTGCGACACCACATTTCACGCTTCTCAAAGCGTGACTCACCACCACTTGCTTACACCTTGAGCAAGCCTCATGATATCAACATGTGTACTAAGTCTTGCAATCTCGACTGCCAGCAAGTCTCTCCCTCTCCCGTTCCCTCAGGCCACCTTGTCACTTGCACCAGCATCCCTTTCACTCAACTTTTTCAACATGTTGTCTTCATCCACCCTTTCACACTTTGCTAGGTCTCCACGTGTACAACTAGGATCACCCTTGATTCTGCCTAGCCTCATTGATTAGCCCATGGCTCCTTCGGATATGATCAATACCACCAATAATCCTCAAATTATACAAGGTCCAATTACAAGAGCACATGCCCAAGAATTAGACCACCAGGTGAACTCATTCCTTGCTGTTCATGTTTCCTTGGATGTATTACTACTAAATTCTTGTGATGTTTTATTTCATAAGAATGTGGGAGAAGCACCACAACCTTACTCAGACGTCACTCCTTGAAGGCCAAGTCTACTCGGACTCGAGGCTGAGCTCTAGTCGTGGTCGTGGTCATGGTTGAAGTCGTGGTCATGGTCGAAGTCGAGTTCCAGGATAGCACGTCAGTAAAACAGGCATAACTATCTCATACGAAGTCTGTTTTAGGCAATCTTGAACATTATGGAAAACGTACGATGAGCCCTTTTCAATGGATGTGAGCTTGACCAAATATTCCTTATAGTTTAGTAAGAGTCAAAGGAATAAGATGCTGCATCACCATTTTGAACCCTACTGGGTTTTGTAATAGTGTCAGAGTCGGAGTCCAGGTTGTGCACGCCTCTCTTCACGGTTACACAACCCTAGGTTGACCTCCTCACGCCCCCCTATATATACACAGTAGCCATCGTAGTTTAGGCTTGGATTTAGCTTAGATTATTCTTGTTAATATAGTTTCGCCGTTTATCGGTTTGTTGAACCCCAAACTCGAGTGCTTCATTGGTAATTATCAATATTCAGATTGCATCTACCTGTTCTTTCTTGTGTTATCGATTCGCTTGTAGGAAAAGCCTTCTTGGCGAGGTCAACCGCGTCTTGGCACGGTTGATAACCATGAAGTAGTGGTGTAGTGGTTGTGAGGGTTCTTGATCTGTTCTGATCGGAGCCTTTGGATCATCAGTATTGAAACTCCACTAATCGACTTATCATATTACCTTAAGAAGATCGGGCAAACGCGCATCAAGTGGTATCAGAGCCTCGATTGTCTGTTAGGTAATCTCAGTTATCCCTTTTGTTTCGTCGATTCCTTTACCCAGAGTCCAGAAAATTACTCCACAAAAAAAGGATTTAGATCTTAGTTTTCCGCTCTCCAAACCACTTTGTGCGTTTCGTAATTTTGTTTCCAGTTTTCGCGTTGTTGAGTTTCAGTCCATCGTCGGTGTCTTGGTGCTGGTCAAGTCATCATGTTCTAGTTTCTAACATCGATTCTTTGCTATTTTAGTAATTGAGTTACTCGACTTGCCTAGTCTGCTATAGCCGAGTTTGTGTCCCACTCGGGGTTCCGACCAGTTATAGTTTTCGGCTTTCTTGAGCTAGTTCTAGGAACGTGTTCGGACCAGCAATTGTGATGAGTATTGTGGACTTCTGTTCAGCTTTGCTAATCTGATTTCAATTATTGCTATTCCTTGCTACTTAATATTTCCTGTCCAAGCTACACCTTCTCTCGATCAGAACGGTTTCTCCCCTTGCAACTGCCTCACTCGCACCCAATAAGGTATCACGAACTAGCCACCAGTTGTGCCAACCATTGTGTATGGTAAGAACACTTGCAAGAGCGTGGTAAGACACCTGAGAGTGTGTGACTCCACCTCCATCACCTAGTAGTTGATAGGGATAATATCTTTTGTTATCTTCTATCTACTACTAACCATGGCAGGTGAAACATCGGATGCGAAAGAGTGTGTTTTGAGAGAAGAACTCACAATGTTGTTGGATGATCATTGACAAACTATTAGTAATGACATTGACAAGAAGCTTGCGGGAACCAATACCGCATTGCAACGACTCAATGAAAGCATTGCAATACTAAATACACGCTTTGATCGATTGATTAATTTGCCACCGAACAATGGTCGACTGGATCCTCATGTTGCAGCTCATGAACAAGAGGAGTCCGTCGCGGATGAAGAAACAAGAACGTGACGCCTTTGATGCATGACAAAGGAATCGATTGAACTTCAACCATCAAGGTATGAGAGGTAATGATTTTCAACAACATAACCCACGTGTTAATGATGATCCATTTGCTAAGGTTAAGTTTACTATACCATCTTTTGTGGGTGCTTATGATGCTAAAAAGTATTTAGATTGGGAGATGACGGTCGAATAGAAGTGTAATGCTCATTTGGTTCCTGAAGTGTATAGAGTTAGGCACGCCACTAGTGAATTTAAAGATTTTGCAATCATCTGGTGGAATAGAGTTTGCATCGATGGATTAGTGCCTATGACATGGAATGCTTTAAAGGTTACTATGCATAACAGATTTGTTCCACCCTCTTTTAAACGTGATTTGCATAAGAAATTGCAGCGCTTAAACCAAGGTGATACATCAGTAGAAGAATATTATCAGGAGCTACATATTAGTATGTTGCGTTGTGATATTATTGAGGATGAAGAGGCTGCAATGGCACACTTTTATGGAGGGTTAAGGCATGAAATTAAGGATATAGTTGATTACAAAGAATACGATAGTGTTTCTAAATTGTTTCAACTTGCGTGTTTGGCAGAAAAAGAATTGCAGGGACGACAACAGAGGTCAAGGAACAATTTTGGAAGCTTGACTTCTTCAAAATCAACGCTGGGTCAAGACAAATCAGCCCCACGTTCAGCTTCACGGTCTGTTGCCCCCTTTTTGAGTAGGGTGCATTCAGTAGTACCCTCAACACCGTCACACGCTCCTGAGGTAAGCAAATCTGTAAGTGTGTAGGGTCTAGCTAAGAGCTCTTCTTCGGTTGCCTCTACAGGTCGATCCACCGGGATTGTATGCCATCGATGCAAGGGAATGGACCACATCATGAAGGATTTCTCAAGTCCGCGAGCATACATTGCAATAGAGGATGGTGGGTATGTAAGTGCTAGTGATGTTGATGATGAATATGCTCTTGTAGCTAACCTTGTAGGTAAAGAGGATGAACTTGAGATGGATATTGACCATGAGGAAGAATTGAGTGCAGCTGATACGGAGAATTATAGGACACTCATTGTGCAGCAAGTGTTAAGTACTCAAATAGATCAAGCGGAACAGTTACAACGCCATAATCTATTTCAGATGTTCCTCATAGTCAAGGACTTTCGTGTTCGAGTCAATATTGATGGAGGAAGCTGCAACAATTTGGTAAGTTCAGATTTGATCAAAAAACTTTACTTGCCGACAATAACACATCCTCATCCATACCACATTCAATGGTTCAACAATACCAGTAAGGTGAAGGTAATGCAAACAGCTAGGGTGCATTTTTCTATTGGTTCATACTGTGATTGTGCTGATTTCGATGTAGTTTCCATGCAAGCATGCTCTCTTTTGCTAGGACAACCATGGAGTTTGATACTGATGCAACACATCATGGTAGAAGTAATAAGTACACTCTTATGCATAAAGGAAAGAAAATAACTTTTTTACCTTTAACCCATACTGAAAAATTATGAAATGTGAACAAGAAATAGCTGAAAATAAGAGAAAAGAGCTTGAGAATGAATCTGAAAATCAGCAAGTAGCGGAAAAAGTTTTTCCACCCTAAAAGGAGAAAGCAACAATAACTTCTAAGCCTAATAGAATTAAACTGAAATGGTGTGTTATGCTTGCCACTAAATCTGATCTTGCTGAAATTTGTGATAATGAGCTACCATGCTATGCTTTGATATGCAAAGATGCTTTAGTTTCACTTGGGAATATATCTACCTTTTTGCCTCCTACTGTTACTAACCTTCTGCAGGAGTTTGTGGATGTATTTCTAGCTGAGGTATCCATGGGATTACCACCTATTCGAGGGATTGAGCATCAAATTGATTTGATTCCGGAAGCAACTTTGCCAAACCGTGCTGCATATAGGACCAATCCGGAAGAGACTAAGGAAATTCAGCGACAAGTCCAAGATCTTTTGGACCACGGGTATGTACGAGAAAGTCTTAGCCCTTGTGTTGTTCCCGTTCTTTTGGTTCCTAAGAAAGACGGTAGGTGGCGTATGTGTGTTGATTGTAAAACCATCAATAATATTACTATCAGATATTATCACCCTATCCCTAGGTTAGATGACATGCTTGATGAATTGAGTGGTTCTATAATTTTCACTAAAATTGACTTGTGAAGCGGATACCACCAGATTAGAATGAAACTTGGAGATGAATGGAAGACTGCATTTAAAACTAAGTTTGGTTTGTATGAATGGTTAGTAATGCCTTTTGGGTTCACTAATGCATCTAATACTTTCATGCGATTGATGAACGAAGTTTTACGTGCTTTCATTGGAAGATTTGTGGTGATTTATTTTGATGATATCTTGATTTACAGCAAGTCACAAGAACAACACTTTGATCATTTACATGCTGATTTTAATGCTTTGAGAGATGCACGTTTGTTTGATAACCTCGAAAAGTGCACCTTTTGCATGGATCGAGTTTTTTTTTCTTGGCTATGTTGTTACTCCACAGAGAATAGTGGTGGATGAAGCAAAAATTGAAGCCATAAAGAGCTGGCAAACCCTTGAGACTGTTACTCAAGTAAGACGTTTTCATGGTCTTGCAGGTTTCTATCGATGATTTATGCGGGATTTCAGGACCATTGCTGCTCCATTAAATGAGTTGACAAAGAAAGGAGTAATTTCCAAATGGGGACCTGCACAAGAAAAAACATTCAAGTTGTTGAAAGAGAAGCTTACCCATACTCCATTGTTCTAACTCTCTGATTTTGGTAAGACCTTTGAACTATAATGTGATGCTAGTGGGATTTGAATTGGAGGTGTGCTAATTCAAGAAGGTCATCTATTGAAAAGCTCATCACACAGAAAATGTGAACACCAAATGATCTGGTGTGTACAACCTCAGAACACTGGACCATTTGGTGTGTACAAGTCCTGTCTCCTCTGAAATCAATTTGGAAAAAGCTCTGGTGAGACCTCCAATGTTCACACCAACAATCACCAGACCATCCGATGTATACAGCTACACCAGACAAGCCATTTTGCAAAGTCTCCTAGAAAACACTCTGGTGATGCCACCGGTGTGAACATCCTCAAGCACCGGACCATCCGCTGTGCATACATCTCCACCCTTCTAGAAACATTCTGGAAAACAGTCTGGCGAACCCTCCGATGTTGATGTCACATCCCAAATCTCATAGACATGTCATTGAGCATCCATCAGAATCATAAGCATCATGATTAATTTTGAACATTTTTTGAGCACTTGATGTGTGCGTTGAATTATTTTTGGATTTTCACTTGAGCCAATAAAAAAGTGTGTGAATCCATGAGAAGGAACTCGCACAAAAATCACCTAAGAAACTAAGGTTGGAAACGATCCTTGTTTCCGTTCTTCATGTAATTAAATCTCTGAACCAAAATTTCTAGGATTTTTGGAGCACTATAGCACCTCGGTTTGGTTTATAAAAGAGAGAAACAAAATGTGGAGAGAAACAAAAGGAGTTGCAACTGAAATAGAGAAGAGACACTAACTGTTGGGGGGAAAATAAACCAGCCTGAGGATAATGGTTGAAGATCACCAACAAGATCCCTCCGGAGCCTTGATCTCCGAACCCTCTGTTAAAAGCTTGATCTCCAATGTCATCAGATCCTTTCACGGTACCCCTTCGCACCTATGAAGCCTTCCCTTGGCTCCGCCGGCTCAACCTCCCGAAGCGTCCCAAAACACGACCTCTTGAAGCCTCGGTCCTCCGAAGCTTCGACCTCCCGAAGCCCCGGCCCTCCGGGGTACCGCTTCCCAAAGCCTTCACCTCCTGGTTCAATGCCTCCCGAGGCCCCCGCCTCGGGCTGATTGGGCCGCCTTCCCGAAGGCAGTGGGGTGAGTCAGCAGGCCTTAGGAAAGATATGCTAGAAGGGGAGTGCCGGTTGTGCTTTGCCTGCAACGAAGTGACCAGCATTAAAGGCCTAGACTAATGGATGCCACTCTGACACCCTGACGTGATGAAGGCTATTCTGGCACCCCTGACAGTGCGGCACCAAGCCGCAATCGGTGACTGGCTCGCCCCCTTCAGGGGGTAGGCACCACGATAATTACCATTGTGGATATTTATCTCCCTGATAAGATAGAAGGTAGTTGTCCAGGATAAGACCCAGTAATTTGGTCAGATCCCGGATATTCTTACATTATGATAACTTGTACACTAAGCTACGCATGGCCCTATAAATAGGAGGCTATGGTCCTCTGGGCAAAGGACGGACACAGTGAAAAAGAACAAGCAAGACAGCAAATGGTGTGATACTCCTCCCGGAGTGATAGATTTTTCTGTCATCAATATATTCGTGGTGTTCCTTCCTCTCAAACTTTATCTCCAAGCTTGAGTCTCCTCCTTAGAAGAAACTCTCGCCGTACTTGCTGAGGCAAGATGAACTCTTGCTCCAACACTAACAAGTGGGGCCCACTTGAGCTGGCCCACCTCCTCCTTCTCCTTCCAGCTGCAGCAACAGCTCCTTCACTCCCTCATACCGCCTCACTCTCACACTCTCCCTCTCACTCTCTCACCCAACCCAAAGAGCAGCAGCAGCTCTCCCTCAACACCTCTCCTTTCCCCCTCCAAATCCCACTCAAAACTCCCAAAGTGAAACCTTCCATTCTACACCATTGCCTTCCCAAGCACCCAAGCTTCCATTCCATCCAAGTTGTGGCTGCATGCATAGTGGATTGAGAAAGATCAAGAAGGGAGAAGCAGAAGAAGAATAGGCCTGTGTTGTTTCAGCTTGAAGGGAAGGACCTAGAGTGGGAACGACATTGCGGTGCACCGAGAAACCGTGGAGCTGCTGCACGCTGAGCTCCACCACTGCTGCAGGCCAACCCCATCTTCGTTTTCAGTGGGTAATGTGCATCGCAGCCACAGTGGTCTTTTCCCCTTCACGATGCTTCTCCCTATGGGTTTTCCAACCACCAATCACCACCATCATCAAGAACATCGGGGTGAGTTTCGTAGAATCCCAAAGAATGTGTTGCACACATAGTTGAGTATGGCTTATACTTTCTTGCTGCACCATTGTGCTCGCCGCAAGCTTGACCTTGCCCTCGTTGTAAAAGAGCTACTAGGAGGGAGGTAAATGGGTTTGAGCACATGTAAGTTTCGCTTGTTTATTTGTGGTGAATAGAACCTGAAATCCCTGCACTAGTGCCATCTCATAGTCCCACAAAAATAGGTTCGACATGCAGAACAAACCGAAGGAGAATCAATGCAAAATTAGGTGTAAAACCCCTATCGGATGTTGAAGGACCAAGAATGACGACTAGAGGGGGGTGAATAGGCGCCTTACCAATCTTTTGAAACGGATGACCTTTTCCTATTTTCTCACCCAACGCACCTCAAAACAAATAGCGGTAGCAAGAAACTAAGAGAAACAGATCATAATAAAAGATTCTGAAGAAATCATGGCTCTCATCGATGTATATGAGCACTAGGGTCTATGGAAACTCATTCCACAACTCATAGCCACAAAAAATAGCAACTTCAAAGAAGAACACTTATATCCAAAGAAATGAACACAGGGTGAAGAAGGTCTTCTTCTTGTATTTTTTGTGAGTTGTGTATCCACTCCAATAATACTATTGTATCCACTCCCTAGTAGTCTAAGTTTCTCGATGAGGATAATTAATTCAGTCGTTGTGGTCGGACTCTATTATGGATTCACATTCTCCATAGGTACCTCTTAGATCTTCTTTCTCCAATCTTGGGTTAGGGAAGGAGATATTCGCGACCAAGGATTCCTCTTTTGGCTAGATCCAATCTCCTGGTTCTAGTAGAAAGGAAAAATATTTTCATGTTCTTCCTTACAGGAAGGGAGGATTAGGGAAGTCTCATTCTTTACACTTCTTCTTGGCTGCTTGGCCTGTAGTAGGGATCTAGTTCACTGCTTTAGGTATTAGCATTATGGCATTCAACCTAAATGGTTTCAATTTCAACCAATCCTCTCTTCCTTCCCTTGGATTAGATAGGAAATCCTCACTTTTCCAAGACAGAAGAGAAGCAAGCAATGGATTGAGCAACTAGCGTGAAACCCGTTGCGCTAACGCGCATCCGTTTTCTTGCTTGATTTTTATATGATTTTTTGAGCAACTAGCGCACGGCTTTCCAAAAATATCTATAGGGATCTATGAGATCGAGTATGGAATTTTGTTTACTCACTTTAAATTGAGTATCTGTTTCCCTCCTTTTCCCTCTAGGATCAGAAATCCTGTATTTTCCATATCCATACGATCTAGTCCTTAGGTTTTCAAAATAGTGTAATGGAAAAAGAAGTGATCGTGAAAACGGGGTTGTGGGAGAGCAATACAAGGATTGTGCTGCTAGGCAAAGCGTTGAGTGCCGCACCATAGATGGCTAAAGTCCAGTAGCCAAAAGCATCACTAGCTTACGCTCTGACTTGAGTAGCATGGGGCACGTGGAATCCCGTGTGAATCAGCAAGGACCACCTCAAAAGAAAGCAATTGTGAAAATGAAAGAAATACCTCTTTTAGAATACCCTTTAATTTAATTTAAAAGTAGAAGTGGAATAGAATACCTGATTGAAGGGTAATGATCGTACGTCTGTAATGCATTGTATGTCCTAGAATAGGTCCCGTTCTTCTACCCTTTCCGCTGCTTACTAAAAGGGGGTTACACCTTCTCTCGCAGGTGTTGGTCAATACGAGATCCTACCAAGCAAGAGAAATTATGGCCGATAGGTGCTTTGGATGCTGTCATAGTCGTGGCAATGGCCTGCTTGCTTTGTTTGGAAATGGACTCTTCAATACCTACTATTGTATAATATTCATGTGGCATGTTCCAAAATTTTGTGCGCGCAGGATAACCCCAAGGGGTTGTGGGTTTTTTTCTACCAATGTGGGCTTAACCTTCACCGCCCCCATGGGGTTGGTCCACAGGGTTCATAACTACCCCTCTTACTATGGGGCATTTACCTAGCCAACACTTAGATCCGGCTCTACGGGTCAATCAATTAGGGAGCAAGGGACTCAACTAACATTAAGAACTTTTCATACATGTGGAGTATTTACAGGGGGTACTGCCGACCTTGTACGATCCCCCTCGAATGGAGCTTGCTTGCGAGAAAGGAAGGGGTACACTGAAGGCATTTAATTTAGGCCGATAAATCTTAAGGAGGAAGATTGGCTGATTTTGATTCAATAATCGGAGATAAAATAAGATAAGAAAAAAAAAGGTAACTTCCAGACATGGTGAGCTCCCCAAATTTTTGTACATTCAAAAAAGGAATTGATTCCGTAAAAAATGGGATCAACCAGTAAATAGAAAATTATTGATATTCATCCTTGTAAGATTGTCATTTTTGTACCGAAGGTGTATTTTGAGTATTCACAAACGGATATAGCAGATTCTATATCCGTGTATACAATATACAGACAAAGATATATCGAAAGTGGGCTTGCATCTGAGATGTTTCTAGAAGTTAGTAGATCATTTCCTATGGCTATGCTCGATTTGTAGGAATAAAATAGGGATTAGGATGTGGAGAGATGGCTGAGTGGTTGATTGCTCCGGTCTTGAAAACCGGTATAGTTCTAGGAACTATGGAACATTGGTATTCCAAAAGTACCTTACTGGATTCCCGGAGATGAAGAAGCGACTTGGGTTGACTTCAAGTGAGATCCCATGTAGATCTAACTTCCTATTCACTCGTGGGATCCGGGCGGTCTTTTTATTCCAAAATTAGCCACTTATGTTTACCATTATAGGTCTACTGCATAATGTAACGACGCAATTATCAGGGGTGTGCTGTACCACTGAGCTAATAGTTCGTTGTGCGGGCCTCCCAAAGGGAGGTCTGCTACGCCAAAAGCGAGAAAAACTCCATCCCTTTCCTTTTGACATCCCCATGCCGCCACACCACACGGGGGGACATGGGGGCGTCAAAAAGGGGATCCTATTATATCTATTTGCACAAATACCTCAACAGTTTCTGATCGTTAATACATAAAGTCCGATAAGCATGAGTCAGTGGAAGAATACGGGAGCCCAGAGAGCAAACATAAGGCCCGAAAGGACGAATATGGAACTCTAGAGGAAGACTCAGAAGAAGAATATGGGAGCCCTAAAGAAGGCTCAGAGAACGAATGGGACTTTAGAAGAAGTCGCTCACTAATTGATCTTTACGGTGCTTTCTCTATCAATTTGAGACTTTATCCATAGAGTAGTAGTATAGGCTCTACTTTCTTCCTATTTTGATTGTCATGAAGTGTCCTTCATTCCTACAGCTGATAGGGCAAAATCGTTGTTTTGATGATCCCTATGTAGAAACCTTTTTTCTAGTATTATTAGGGCAGGCTTATACCATTACGCTTACGAGCAGAATCAATGAGTTGAGCCTACCTTCACACACCTCCGTTACTCTTTAGGAGGTATCCGCCCTAGATAAACTACCCACCTCGCAGTGTCCCCCCCCCCCCCCCCCCCGCGGAATGATTGGTGTGGCGGTTAGGCATCCTTAGATGAAAGAGTGGTCTTTCAGGATTGGTCGTTGTGTGTCACCACCTCCCACCTATCCTACACATTCGATCAAGGTTGTCACTGCAAGATTTTTCCATTCAAGGGGGATCGTACGAGGTCGGTAGTACCCCTTGTGAATACTCCACCTGTATGAAAAGTTCTTAATGTTAGTTGAGTCAAATTGCTCTTTTCTATTTTCATATGGGTTGCCCAGGACTTGAACCCAAAACTAGTTGGATGGAGTAGATAATTCTTCCTTACGTTGAAATTGTTCATTTGGAAATTTCCCGAAAAGCTAATTATAGGTTCTTCTCTCCATCGGAACAATAGGGTCAAAGCATACGGCTTTCTAGATGTATATGACGATCTCTAAACAGATGGATCTTATATGAATCGTATGATGATCAAATTTGTAAGCCCAATTGGATATTGAGCATTTACACATAAGAATAGGATTCTTTTCAATAAGTAGTTATAGGCGCATGCAACTTCGGAAAAGATAATCTGATCTTTTTACCAAAGAAGTCCCGCTCTGACGGCCCGATGAGTCATCTACTAAAAAGGACCCTCCCCGCTATGCGCCCCTCCTTCAATTATTCGGTCATGCAATACTTTTTTAATACAAAGTGAACCAATTTTCTCCAAAGACCCTGTCATTGAAAGGAGTCCATTCACTCCCTTTTCTTTTCCTCTGTAAATGAAAATCCAAATCACAACATTGTTCAATCTAGAGGCAAGAGATAGTCGAGACCATTCTAAATGTGAATTTTATGCCTCTAGCAACAAGAAGAACCACTCCAACAAGGTGAAAAATTTCAGCTCTCAAACCAAAACGAAAATTGCAATGAAAACCGAAAAACTCGCAACCAAACCAAGGGAGCCAATAGAGAGAAACTAGAAGGAGATGAACACAAGCATAGGACGAAAAGTAACCTTCATTACTTCTAAAGATCAGCCATATTTTCAGTAGATTACGAAGGTTTTTACATACAAAATTTCTCACCTAATACATAGGCTAAACACTTCTCTCTCCCTATCCTAAAAAACTACAACACAACTCACAAGTGGCTAGCTCAAGACTCTTATACAACCCTACTCCTCTATTTATAGACCTAAGGAGGTTCTTTAACCTTTAAGTTTCCATGTTCCCAGAACACCCCTCACTTCCAATGCACTCCTACCTACCATCAGAGCATTTTGGTCCAATCTCTTCTCCGTCCATCGAATGGTCATGGCTCCTTCACAACTTCGCTTCACCTCGACGCAAGCTTCGCGATGATGCCTCGTGCACTCCATCTTTCCACAATTTCAAACCAAACCGAAAATCTACCTTGCACGCATCTCAAAGCGTGACTCACCATCACTTGCTTACACCTTAAGCAAGCATCCTGATCCCTGTCTTGCAATCATGACCGCCGGCAAGTCTCCTGCTCCAGATTTCTTGGGCCGCCTTGTCACTTACATCAACATCCCTCTTGCTTGACTTTGTCAACACGTCATCTTCATCCACCATCTCACTCTTTGCTTGATCTCAACAATCATCCTTGGCTCTCCCCGGCTTCCTTGATAGTCCAACACTAAGCACCCCACTTAGCCCCAATCATCCAGCCATAAGTCGCCAAGTTACATCCATTACCTACACATCATGAGACATGCAAACACATATCTCCAACTCCATAGATAAGCACAAAGTCCAGTTAGCCATCATCAAAATCCCTGTTGAAACACATCACAAAGAAAATATGAACACCAGATGATCTAGTGTCACCCTTAGTACAAGCACCGGATCATCTGGTGTGTACATCTCTTCCTACTCTGTAAACTTCCTAGAAAATCCTCTAATGAAATCTCCAGTGCTCACCCTGCACATCATAAGACCATCCGGTGAGTACAATCTCACCATAAACTATTTTGCAATATCTCTGAAACAAATGCTCCAGTGAAGCATCCGGTGCTCACAAATCAAATCGTTTGACAGACCTATGTGTACATCCCTACTAGACATGCTTTGCAACCTCTCTGGAAAATTACTCCGGCATGAAACCTTCTGAGCACCGGACCATCTGGTGAGTTCACTTTTCTGAACGCTGGATCATCGAGTGAGGCAAATTTTCCTAAACTCAGAAACAAAAGTGCCAACTCTATTTTCTCTACAAATTCGGTTAGTCATGATGATAATTGCAATACACAAACATGCTCATGCAATCCTAAAATCATCAAACCAAAGTATCAACCTTGTCAATCACTCATCACATATAAATCAAGACACATTTGAACTTGATTTCTCATATGTTCTGACTTTCTGGTCAGAACTTCCGATTAGTTAAAGTCCAAACCACTAGATAACCCCATGGTTTTAAAAATCAGATGTTCCGACCACATCGGATGTTTGGACCTAAAGATCAGAACTATTGATTAAATAAAAAATCACCAACCCAAGCCCCATGGTTTCAAATACCCGATGTTCCGACCCTAATATCGGAACTTGTGGTTAAATAAAATTTTGCAAACTGAGAACCCGATGTTTCAAAATTTTGGAAGTTACGACCTTATGGTTAAAAGTTGCAATGTTACCAGTCTATGCACTTCAATAGGGTTTCCTTTCTTCGTGCGTCATTTTACTCTTAGCTTACTGTACTACATCCTCACTCACTATGCATCTTGTAGAATACCTCATTGCATTTCTGTTGGCAACTAAGGTACTGAACAATAGAGGAGATCTTTACCTAAGAGGGTGAGCCGAAGTCTTCCTAACGTGACACGTGTCTATGGGTAATTATCTAGTCCCATTACTGTGTCCCTTCAATTACAATGCCGGTCTATTTATAGCCCATACTCAACCACTCCACGCCATAATTTACAGCATTGCCCCCCTAATTGCCACATTCCTGGCATATTCGGAGGAATTTTGGTACAATCCCAAACACATTAGTACATTTACAAGTATACCGTACACCACTACGCGAGCTTCGACAGACACCAAGCCTTCGCCTAAGCCCCCCGAAGTTCAATCACAGACGGGGGCCTTCGATGCACATTCGACTGGCTTTGACACTGCGTCGCGAGTCGACCTTCAATCTCTGTCCGAAGGCCTACTAGAGGCTTCGCCTATGATGATACTCGGTGTCGCGAGTTGACCTGCGGTCTCCGTCCGAAGGCCTACCGGAGGCTTCTCTAGCGCTTCCTAAAACACAATTGTATTATTTGTTAGTAAACGACCATCATTGGTCTTCCACTCACCATCCGAGGGGGCACATGAGATCATTCCCAACAATTTCATTCATTCTCATCGCATTGCATGAGCTCTCCCTTAGAGAATGAAGGATCAGAGTGTGACGCAGGCATGAACGAGGGTGATCTAGAGTTTTTGGCTATTTATTGTGAAGTGGAGCACCAAGGCAAGTATCTAAGCATATTTCACCCCTACTTTGGATCATATGTGTTTTTATTTGATAAATTATCACTCTATGTATGTCCTACATGTTTAGGTAGTCAATGTCGGGTTTTGTGGGTACATCCTAATTGTTGCATTGCACTACCTTGGCATTGTTTATCTTTTGATCCATTGCAACATGGGTTTTCATTATGTAATTGTGAAATTTAAAATGAATGTGGTGTGCTTAGCAATCTTAGGTCAGCAGTAGAAGTCTAGCGGTCGAGCATTCCATCGTTCGCGAGCTATAGGGCTTAATTATTATTCACAATAAAAATAATTTTGGGATGAAGAGTTTGTGAGAACAAGGCGAGATATGGACGGTGTTAGAGGCAGGTCAGAAGAGAAATCCAGATGCCATAGGGCGCTTGCATTGATTAAGCACCAACCATTGTTTGCTGTAGGCTTAAGCACTTTCCGTACTTCCACATATTCAATAAATGTATGAATGAGAGGATTATCATACGTTGTGCTAACTCTTGACTTGTGGCCTTATGACGCGTAAGAGAAAAAGATTAAAGAGAAGCAAGGTGGCGGGGAGCCAGAGATATCTAGGACACACTCACGGTAACCCCGGTGCCATAAGGGAAAACGCAAGTGGGTCGTTTCGGGTATGAGAAAAGTTATCTCCAGGGCCAAGAGGATGGACCCGAGTTGTGTGGGTAAAGATGTACCCCTGTAGGATGTAAGATTAATTAGAATTGTCATGCTCTCGGTTATGAGCATGTACCCCCTGTATATGTGGTTGTAAATGGTATGTCGGGATAGGATTGGCATATGTATATATTGAGAGGAACTTGTTCTCTTATTGCCTATGTTTCGATAGATGTTGTCGTGTTAGACTAGACTATGTGGTGGATTACAATAGATGCTAACACCATGTTTCTGTTGAATTGCTTTTTGCTTAAATGAAACTTAACTTTTGGCTTACTCCTTGCTACTAATTCAAATTGCATAATCCCTGGAGTCGGGTTATTATGTGTACCCATATCGAGTACAGCTGGCGAGTACCTTCGTACTCATGGTGCTATTGTTGAGTTTGTGCATGTGAGGATGAGCTAGTGTTTGACTATTTTGTGCCCGCTGACGCCGAAGAAGGGCAAGAGTAGCAATGCTGTAACACCCTAAGTTTTAGCATTTTAGAAAAATAGAAAAATTCACTCCAAATTAAAATATTTATAATTATTAATCAAACATAAAATCAAGGACATATATATTTGATGTATATATAATTGTATGTATATATTCAAATATATTATTTTGGCTAAGTATTCTAGAGATCAATAAATTAATTTCTAAATTATCATTTCAATAAATTGATCATATAGATTATGGTTTAATTTTTCTTATGCTTGTGTTGTGATTTGAAATTCAAATCCGTTTTAGTTCCTTTCGGTAGTTTCTTTTTCCAAATCAATTCGTGAAGGTCGATCTTCCAATCCAGCTCAAATATATAATTCAATTACTCAATTAAATTATCTCCACTTAACTTTTATTGACTTGAATTTGAACATATCTCAAATTCAAATCTAAGTCTTAGATTCTTTCATCTGGAGATCCAATTGAATTCATTTATTTTGAATCCATCTCCAAATATTCTTTTCGAATCAATCTCCGATTTCAAATCAACAACATTGTCAATCACCTAGGTCGGGGTCCTGACAAATGTTATACTTGATGCAAACCCAGTTGTGCGTTAGGGCAATGGCACCATCGCCTTTTGCTCTTTTAGTTACTTTTCTGCTGCACATAGACATTAGTTGCTATATGAAGAACTTGCCTTGTAATATTCTCTCTAGCCCGTTTTAATGCCTATTTCAGAGCTTGAAACTGTAATGTTAGTTATCAACCTTTAAACTTCAGTTGTAGCAATTAAATTATGGACTTGTAATATCATCTAAGACTTGTAACCTAAATTAATTATCCGCTCTTTATTATGTCTTGAGATGATATGCTTGTTGTAAATGTATGTGTTGTGATCTTAGGAATATGAGCACATACCGGGACTATCGAAATTGCGCTTGTTTTAATCAAATACCGGATGTGATGGACGTCTTTAGATGTGAGCTAGCACGTGGCAAGTTGAATGACTGGTGTGTGCTATCCCTCATCTTTATAGATATCTAGCCATTTGATTAAGCTGAGTTCGATTTGGATGGTTCTCACATTTCATCACTGGACCATCCGGCGAGTTCAAACTCATTTTTCTGAAGATTGTACTACTCCCGAAAAATAGTCCAATGTTCTCATCTGCTCATCACCAGACCATCTGGTGAGTACAACCACACCAGACACCTTCTGGAAAATAGTCCAGTGTACTCTTCACTTGAACACCGAACCATTCGGTGAACACTTCACATTTTTGCCTCTTAATTAAAATGCCCCGGTGTGAACATCATATGAACGCCCGACCATCTAGTGAGGTCAGATTTCCTCACACCAGATCATCCAGTGAATGCATTTTCCTGGCAAAGTGTAACACCCTAAATTTCAAATTTTTTAGATAGTTTAAAATTTGCTAGAAATTAAATAGGAGTTGCAATTTTGTTCTATAGAGAGAAATTAATTTCTAAATTTAATTTGGCCATAGGTTATATTTGTGTTGATGCATTCATGCCGTCCTAGTTGCAATAGGTTTTTATGCGTGAAAAAAGTTTGCAAAAGTTCACTAGAAGTCGCTCGTTTAAATCATCTTTTGAAAATAGTTCAGAATCTAAATGAAAAGGATTTCAAAATTTGGAAAGCTTCCCGGGCCGAATCCTTCCCCGGCCCACCTCACCCTCCCCCTCTCTTCCTTCCTGCGTGGGCCGCCTCTCCCTTTCCCCGCGCTGGGCCACACCCCGAGCCGGCCTACTGTGACCGCCGAGCAGCCCCCTTCCGCCTCCTCTTGCCACCAGGTGGGTCCCGCCTGAGCCGGCTCGAGCCGAGCTCCCCGCGCCCAAGCCGCAGCTCACCTTCCCCTTCCTCCCGCACCTGTTCAAAATCGCCGCCCTTTCGCACCATTAATCGCCGATTAAAGTGCATGGCCGCGATCCCCTCCCTCCCTTCTCTTGATTTCGGCCTGTTGGAGCAAGAGTTCGTCTTGCCCCAGCAAGTACGGCGAGAGTTTCTTCTATGGAGGAGACTCAAGCTTGGAGATGAAGTTTAAGAGGAAAGAACACCACGAATGTATTGATGGTAGAAAAAATGGATCGCTCTGGGAGGAGTATCACAGCGTGACTTGGTGTGTTTTCACCTTTGTGTCTTTTTTGCAGCCTAGCTTGTCCTCCTCTGCCCAAATGACCATGGCCCCCTATTTACAGGGCCGTGCATAGCTTGGTGTACAAGTTATCATAATGTATAGATCTGGGATCTGACCGAATTACTGGACCTTATCCCGGATAACTACTTTCTACCCTATCAGTGGAGATAAATATCCATCATGGTAACTATCGTGGTGCCTGCCCTCTGGAGTGCGGTGAGCTGATCATCAATTGCGACCTAGCACCGCACTATCAAGGGTGTCAGGATAGCCTCCATTACGCTGGAGTGTCAAAGCGGCATCCATCAGCCTAGGCTTTTAATGCCGGTCACATCCTTGCAGGCAAAGCTCAACCGGTGCTCCCCTTCTGGCAGATTGACTCACCTTGTAGCCTTCAGGAAGGCGGCCTGAGCAGCCCGAGGTGGGGTCCTCGAGATGCATGGAACCAGGAGGTGAATGCTTTGGGAAGCAGGACTCTGGAAGGCCGGGGCTTCGGGAGGCCGAAGCTTCGGGGGACCGAGGCTTCAGGAGGTTAGGTTTTTGGGAGGCTGAGCCTTCGGGAGATCGAGCCGGCCAAGCTAAGGGAAGGCTTCGTAAGTACGAAGAGGTACCATGAAGGGATCTAATGACTTCGGAGGTCCAGCTTTTAACTGGGGGTCTGGAGATCAAGGCTCTAGAGGGACCCGGATGGTAATCTTCAACTATTATCCTTAGGCTGGTTTATTTTCCCCCCAACACAGTCGTTTCCCCCTTGAATGCCCCTCTCAATTGCGGAAACCGCCACATTATTTCCATTTAGGCCGCCAACCAAATCCCCTCGAATTCGCTCGTTTCTCTCTCTCTAGGGTACTTAATCCTTTTATCTCCTCCCATTGCGAGGTTTCGAACGTTTTCCCTTGCTTTCCCCTCTTTTTCACGCACGGATTCGACCCCGACATCGTCGTCTTCTACTTCGCCAGTGAGAGCTCCCCCACCGCTGCCATTCTCCATGGCCGAGCCCCCTTGACCTTGGTCTTTACTTCTTTGGTGTCGCAGGACCTCGGGCGACACTTCCTGACGCTTCTTGGCGCTTCTCCGCCATGGGACGCCGCTCTCACCAAGCTCCAAGCACCGCCGGCCATTCTTCTCCATTGCCGGCCACCCTCGGACCTTCTCCACCATCGTGAAGCCCTGAGTGACGATCCCCTCGCCCTCCTCTTTCCCCATCACGATTCGTGGTGGGTAGCGTGATTTCGCACTACTCCGGTGATACGCCGGCGTCATGCCGCCATCAGTCACCGTTCGCTCATGCTAGCGCTGCCTGGCCGAGCCGCCCACCACCCTTTTAAATCCCGGCCGCCCGATCTCTAATCGACGGCCGAGATTAGATACCCCTTTGTTTTTGAGTTCGGTACACCGTGGACCGGCCTTCAAGCCGTGGTCCACGAGGTCGTGAACCTTTTCCATGTGCTTTTTCAATAGGAAAATAAATACATTTTGATTTACGACATCATAAACAAGGTTTCTTCGGTATAAAATCAATTCGGTTTATTCTCGGAAATCAATTAAAAATTACCGAAAAGCCCCTGGAACTTCAAAAGCTCAATACTTTTTTCTCGTAGCTCCGATTTGGGCGATTTTCGTGCCCAAATGTTCATAGCGGTGTGTAGAATCTTTTAATAGGGTTTTAACATAGATTCAGTACTATTTGTATACTATTCTCAGTAGTTTCTGTTGTGTGCTTTTTTCGGTTTGTCGCTTAGGAGGTGTGCAGTTCGGTAATCTCCAAGATCAAGCTTTCGAGGATTTTGAGCAACCCTCCACCGAAGGCAAGTGTCCTTGAATATTTCGCCCCTATTTTATGATTTATATGTAGATGTTTATCCTTCAAATGCATGCTTGTCTAAATTGAAATCCTATGTTCGGGTTTACTAGTTTTTGAATGACTATTCCTTGTCACCGTTGTTAAGTCATGATATAAAATGGGTAGAATATACTAGTGCAGTCGTGGTTGGGAAAAATGTTAATATTGACTAATGATTATGTAACAAGAATCAGGAAGGGTAATTTTGTAGCAACATGGTATAGGGATCCCAACAGAATGGTTGTTTGCTGATGGTGCGGGAATGCACGTGTGCATAGTTGGTTGTGGTTGTTCCTGTGTGGGGTCCTAAGGACTAGTTCCTGAACATGTAACCAAGTTATTTCTGCACAACCACAAGGACTATATGGGTACAGCCTATCCACCTAATTAGCCACCCCTCTGATTCTGTGAGCACCATTGGATGGTTAAGTGGCACAAGAGGGGGCTTCTGCAGTGATGGAATCGTCTATTAGCGGTGAAACCTTAGTGGGTACCTGCAGGTTAGTGGGAGCTTTGTAAAGGCCTTGTAGTGAGACCCTGACTCCACACCCAGGAAGTGTGAAGCAACACGGGAATCACGACTCATGGGGAAAGCTGTGCAAACTCTGCAGAGCATCAATCTGAGTGATCAGCCGTGCTCACAGATAAGAGCGAACTTGGACTTCTTCAGGATTAGATGGGATCAGGGTTTGGTATGGCTGGTTGGGTAGCTGGGTAATGGAATTACCTGGTGAGTCTTGGTAGTCGGATGGATTCCGATGAGTCTTTCCTTTTTGTTATAGTTGAGTCTTCACCTGGTAAATAGGATGCCTGATGTTGAAGTCATAGGTCATAGTTGCTTAGTGCAGTTAACCTATGTCTATCCCTTTCTTGACTTGAGCCCCATAGCATGTTTTCCCTACACTTGCGGAGTACATTTTTGTACTTACTCCCGTTGCCCCTTCTGTTGCTTCCCCTTTGCTGATCAGAAGCCGTCAATGAAGCTGATACCTTTGAAGATGACGACTTCGATCTGGAGTTGCTGTTCTAGGCTGGAGTGCCCCCGGTCAACGTCTGTGGAAGATGGAAGCCCCGCTGGCGCTGAAGATCTCTTTTGTTCCACTATGTTTTCTTTTAGACACTTGGGTCCTTTTGTAATAAGTTAAATAAAGTTGTAATAAGGGCACTGTGATGATACACTGATGATGTAGCACATGTATGGAAACTTGATCCTGGCATACATGTGTTGTGCCCGGTTTTGTTCCTTTAAAACTAGGTGTTACACATAGAGATAAAAAACTCCAATTCTGGTTTTCTCTCAAACTTTGGTTAGTCTTAAACATAGACAAGCACAAACAAGCTTATGAAATACCAAAAAAAAATTATCAAACTAAATCAATAACATTGTCAATCACTCATCACATATAAACCAATGCTCATTTCAACTTTGTTTCTCAAAGATCAATTCGAATTACCACATTCTCAGTCATGAGCATGCTTGGTGCCCTAACATTTCATCGTAGAGTCACGTGATGTTCTTGAGATGACGGTCATGCTCATCGAGGATGAGTGTGAAAAGGGAAATGTTGTTGTGATCTCCTAGTGGTTTGATCACTTGTATAAGGATACTCATTAAGCTATAAGTAGGGTTTGGAAAAGAATAGGATCATGTTAGCTGAGTCACCTAAGTTTTCATACTTATGTGCCTATACATTAAGAAAATGTTTCCTTGCCACCATCCAAATGCATTATCCTTCAAGTCGGGAATATATATACTCATATGTGTAAGTCTTATGAGTACCTTTGTACTCACGGTGCTATTGTCGAGTTTTTGTTGCAGGTGAGGACAAGCCAAAGTTTGGCAACTTTTAACCCACCGATGCTGGTGATGGGCAACAATGAAGCCAAGCAATACAAGAATAATATATGTGATGCTTAAGGGCAAAAGCATGATTGTCTTCTTTGATATTTTTTGTACATATTTTTTTGCTACATAGTAGATGGACATTTTACTAGAATGAACTCGTTACAGTTACTAGTACCTTGTTCAAGTCAAGTTGTTGATACTTGACATAACCGTTCACTTTGATATTTTACAACAAACTGTGTTGAATATAACCTACACGTGTTGTGCCTTATAGTGATGTACGTGTTGTAAAGATACATGTGGGATCCTAATAGGCATGTATTAGGAATACCAGAATTGCACTTATTTTAATCAAATGGTTGTGCGATGGGTAGTAATAGGATGATTAATTAGCCATATTATCCCCCTAAGTGTAATGTACTCGTAAACTTGTTGAGAGGGCGATCATGGATGTTGGATCGTGTTTATTTTGATGTTGAATCATGTAATGCGTATGGAATGTGGTGAAAAGGCTACTGCCTGGCGCCAGATCTCCTAGTGGTTTGATCACCATGGTAGCAATCTAACTATCAGTGCTAGCGGTTTGACCTCCAGTCTCAAGGTCTGACCCCTGACACTTGCACAGAACACATTGTGAGTAGTGAGCTAGGTTACGTGCATGCCCACGTGACACCTTATCTTTGAACATGCGTTCTCTCCCATTGTAGGATGTTCTCATGAGCATCTCTTGCCTGGATCCAACCTATTTCAAGTTCCTAAATTGAAGTCTATTGTTCATATTTCTTCTACCCTTGTCATTGCTAACTTTGCCTAATGACAGGATGAGAACCCACATTGGAGCCAGGAATGACAACTCAGATGGATATGGAGCACAAGGACCACCTCCACCACCTCCTCTTTCAACCTTGGCCGATGTATTGATGTGGATCGAGCAAGACTGCCAAGACCAAACCCTTCTCCTCCAAGCTCTTGTTCAGAACACCACTCCCCGTGGTGATAGTGGAGTTGATCATTGGGACGACTACTCCAACTTTCTCCGAACTCAGCTCCTAACCTTCACCAAGGCTAATGATCCCTTGGATGCAGATCATTGACTTTGCACCATGGAGCAAAAACTCCCTCTTATTCGGTGCGGAGACCATGAGAAGGCTCTCTACGCCACACACCAGCTCCAAATAGTGGCAAGTTCTTGGTGACCAACCAAATTTCTATGCACATGTATAACTATTGTTTCTCATGGGAGGTGTTTCGTGAAGCTTTCCGCGCCTATCATATCCCAAAAGGCATGTTCGATAACAAGAAGTGTGCCTTTCTTGACCTCAAGTAAGGAAATAAGATAGTGATGGAGTATGGGAAAGAATTTAATTATCTAGCCCCCAATATGCAACTAAGGAAGTGAACACCTACGAGAAGAAGCAAGAGAGGTTCTTGGGTGGACTTACCACCAAAATGCAAGAAAATCTTGCGGTTCTTGAGTTTGCTGACTTTAACAAGTTAGTGAGCAAGGCAATCACAGTAGATCATATAGTGAAAATGCCACCAAGAGGAGAAGAAGTGCAAGAGAGTCATACTAGCATCAGCAAGTGACAACACTCAACGCCCCCGCTCTAAACCCCTCCTCCACGAACTACAATTTTGGCTCCTCCGCAACTATTGTGGATGATTTCTCGACCATATCCCCCCTCCTCAAGGGCAACCTTAGTGGTCTGGCAGAAGTCAATGAAGTTGTCCGAGTATCGGTATCCGTGGCCCCTGGTATAACTACGAACATGAATGTCATATCACCCACAACTGTCATTTCCCCAAGAAAGACGGTGTGGCGAAAACCTCAAAACTCCCTCCACTTCTTCGACAGTAGTGTCCTGGAAAGCAAATTGCCCAAGATCCAAAGTGTGGTCATGTCAACTACACCACCGCAAAAGAAGCTGGTGAGGACACAACAGTCCTATTGGGTACAATTTCCATCGATTCTCACCCCACCATAGTTTTATTTAATTCTGGAGCTTCTCATTCTTTTATTAAGAGGAGCTATGCACAATCTCACCAGTTTCCAATGGAACTCATGGCTATACCAAATATCATAAGAGCACATAGTGGTGAGCTATACACCAAGCACATAGTTCAAAATGCCAATCTCCTTATCAGTGGGGTCGATTTCAGTGCAAATCTCCTTATGATCAATACAAAGGGACTAGATGTCATCATGGGTATGAACTGGTTAACTAAGAATGATGCCACCATCCAGAGTGCATCGAGGTCAATTTCTTTTAAAAGTCCTTTGAATGCCCGAATCTCAAGGAGAATGATTCTTCCCTTTATTCCATAGAAGTTGTTCCCCCATCCGATCTCACTTCCATTCGGGTGGTGCGTGAATACCCCGATGTGTTCCTGGAAGAATTGCCCATGATGATGATAGACCAGGACATAGAGTTTATCGTTGAACTCCAACCTAGGATAGCAACCATCTCTAAACAACCTTATTGGATGCCTCCCAATGATCTAGCGGAATCGAAGAAGTAAATTAAAGAGTTCTTAGAGAAAGGCTTCATTCGATTAAGCTCCTCACACTGGGGATGCCCAGCTTTTTTTGTCAAGAAAAAGGATCAGAGTCTCCGAATGTATGTGGACTACCGACCATTGAATGCAATCATGATTAAGAACAAGTACCCTCTCCCAAGGATTGATTTCTTATTTGACCAATTGACCAGTGTCTGATTCTTCTTCAAGATTGATCTATGGTTGGGTTACCATCAAATCAAGATTCGAGCTGAAGATATTTCCAAAATGGCCTTCTCTACTCGTTATAGACTTTACGAGTATACCGTCATGCTCTCTGGCCCCGAACTATTTTATGTATTTGATGAACTCAGTATTCATGGAAGAGGTTGATGTGTTTGTTGTGATCTTCATTGATGATATTCTCATCTATTCCAAGATTGAAGAAGAACATTTTGAACATCTTCAAGATCATATCATCTATGCCAAGTTCAGTAAATATGAGTTCTGTCTCAAAGAAGTTTCGTTTCTCGGACATGTACTCTCCAAGAACGGTGTTACTGTTGATCCAAGTAAAGTGCAGGACGTTCTCAGGTGGGTGCAACCTTGAAGCGTCACCAATGTTCGAAGTTTTCTTGGACTTGCAGGATATTACTGATGCTTCATTGAGGATTTCTCCTAGATTTCCAAGTTGATGATCGAGAAATCAAAGAAAGAGACCAAATTTGACTGGACCAGGAAGTGTGAAGAAGCTTTCCAAACTTTGAAATGCCATCTTATGACTACTCCCATTATAGCTCAACCTGATATCCATAATAGCTTTAACATCTATTGCGATGCCTCTTGTATTGGTTCCATGTGCGTTCTTATGCATGAAGGCTGAGTGATTGTTTATGTGTGAGGAATCGTCCAAACAGTATTCTAATTAATCATTAGGAGGACCATTATTCATAATCACGACCTCAGTGATTAAACAGAATACCATCCGGTAGTCCTGGCACGTGTTTTGTGTCCAAGATCGAAAAATGCATGCTATGAGCAATAGGGAGAATGATGGCATGCTCGAACCCTATCTATATGTTTCTTTCTCAAACGCATCTCTCCACAACAAACATCAAGATCACATAAAGTTACATATGCAGAAATTACCAATCATCACCCTGTGCACAAGAAAAGAATAAGTAGTGTGAATGGTGCTTGTGCATCTTGCCGCTAAAGTGACATTTGCATACGTTGTTGCTAGCATATTCACTTCCCATACCGTTGCCTTACAGGACACCTCATCTAAACGCCACAAGAGTAGACAACCATATCTACCATCATATGGTGGATGTTCATACGTTATTGCTAACGTATTCACTTCTTGTACCGTCACCTTACGGGACACACCAGGCCCCTACCTCGCACCGGTTGAGCCCTCGATATTTACCACAATCAGGATGCATTCCTTACCTTCCTCGCCGATGCAACATACAGCACAAATGCATCATAATGCGGAAACAAACACTTAAGCACCGCTCACAACAACGCATTACTCTTAGAGGTATAACATAGCAAGTTCATACATATTCACATGAAGAGGCACAAAAGAAACTTTGGTGGGTTGCTTAGTGGAGTTGACCATTTAATTAACCCACGTTCTAAGTGTTTTTAAGCTACTTCATTAAACCAAACTCTGATACCATATTGTGAGGAACCGTCTAAAAAATATTCTAATTAATCATTAGGAGATTATTATTCATAATCATGACCTCAGTAATTAACCAGAACACCATCACAGTAGTCCCAACATGTGTTTTGTGTGCAAGATCAGAACACATGTCTTTCCAACATATATATCACAACAAAGCTTAAGAAAGGGTAAGTAATTAAACATTATATTACAAGTTCTTAAGCATGATCATTTACAACTGCTTGCAACAAAAGAGAAACTATGCAGTGAAAGATTAAAACCTTAATAACAACAATAAGAGAGTGGAGCCATATGCCCTAAGGCTTCACTCCAAAAGTCACGCCTCACCAGAGTAGGATGCACTACTCTTGCCCACCACCTCCGTCAGCGGGCACGAAGTAGCCAAACACTACCTCTTCCTCACCAGCAAAACCTGAAAGAGCAGCGTGAGTATGAAAGTACTCACAAGACTTAATCCATATAGGGCACATATACATAGCTTGACTCCAACGGTTATGCATTGAGCTGATAGCAAGACTAGGCCACAAGGTTAAGTAAAACATATGCGGTAAGTAACCTAGACACATATGTGTGAGCAACTATACTTAACAACAATGTATATCCAAAACAGTTACCAACATAACTGTAAATAGAACCAAATCCAACTCACCCCAACATACCATGCCACAATCCACAGCTCGTAACTCTACGACTGATGCAGATGGATAGAAGCATGCTCATGACCGAGAGTACAACAATTCAGATTGTTCTTACACCCTGCAGGGGGTACCACTTTACCCACATGACACAGGGAACATTTGGTTGTGCTACTCGCTAAAGTACACACAAGGGGTACTTGTGACAACCTTTCTCATACCCGGAACTACCACTTGCACATGCCCCTATGGCACCGGAGTTACCACGAGCAAGTCTCGGCCATGCTCCGGCTCCCCGACACCTTGCTTCTCCTCATTCTTTTTCTCTTATGCGTCATAGGGCCACAAGTCAAGTGTCAGCATGGCATATGATAATCATCTTACCTTACCATCAGATTAGCATGTGGTTACTACGAAAAGTGCTAGAGCCAACAACACCGACGATCAGTGCTTAAATGATGCAAAGTGGCCTACGGTGTCTAGGTTCCTCCCCCAAACTACCTCGATGACTCCTGGTGAGCAGAAACCACCCCTAACACCGCCCACATCTCACCTCATCCTGACACTTCATACAATTCATCGACATCATCATCATAGTACTTGTGAACGCTAAAGTCGCGAACAATGGTGGCACCATCACTTTGCTTATACTGAGGACCTATGCATTGCCTAAGCATTTTAAACAACTCTTAGACATCGACCAGGTTACCCGGTGTTGGGGGAAAATAAACCTGCCTGAGGATAATGGTTGAAGATTACTATCCAGGTCCCTCCGGAGTATTGATCTCCGGACCCTTAGCCAAAGGCTCGACCTCCGAAGTCATCCGGTCCCTTCGTGGTACCTCTTCATACCTATGAAGCCTTCCCTTGGCTTAACCGGCCCGGCCTCCCGAAGGCTCAGCCCCCCGCCCCCCAAAACCCAGCCTCCTGAAGCCCCGGCCTTCCAGAGTCTTGCTTCCCGAAGGCTTCACCTCCCGGAGCCATGCCTTCCGAGGCACCTGTCTCATGCTACTTGGGCCAACATCCCGGAGGCTACAAGGTGAGTCAACAGGCCTTAGGAAAGATCTGATGGAAGGCGAGCATCGTTCATGCTTTGCCTGCAAGGAAGTGACCGGCATTCAACGGCTAGGTTGATGGTCACCGCTTTGACACTCCGGCGTAATAGAGGCTATCCTGACACCCCTAACAGTGCAGCGCTGAGCCACAATTGGCCACCGGCTCGCCACCTTCAGGGGTCAGGCACCACGATAGTTACTACGGTGGATATTTGTCTCCCAGATAGGGTAGAAAGTAGTTATCCGGGATAAGACCCAGTAATTCGGTCAGGTCCTAGATATTTGTAAATTATGATAACTTGTACGCCGAGCTACGCACGGCCCTATAAATAGGGGGCCAGGGTCGCCTTGGAAAAACACATGAGCTAAACAGCAGAAAGACACAGATGTGGAAAAACACCAATTCACGCTGTGATACTCCCCGTAGATCGACCCATTTTTTCTACCATGAATACATTCGTGGTGTTCCTTCCTCTTAAACTTCGTCTCCAAGCTTGAGTCTCCTCCTTAGAAAAAACTCTCACCGTACTTGCTGGGGCAAGACGAACTCTTGCTCCAACAGCGCGCTGTTCGTGGGGACTTGAACACAGAAGTGCTAAGAGAAGTAGGAATCCACTAGGAAAACCATCAAAGTGCTAGCCAAAACCGCCACACCCACCATTGTAAGCATGCAACCATTTGCATGGCTGTCTCAGCAATGCACACTGTACGCATGCTCCAGCCCCGCTGCCGTGTGGGACGGTGTTCCTCTAACCTTGGCCAACCCAGAACCCTGGGTTAGTACAGGAACACTAGATGGCACGGAGGCCTTCCAGCCTCTGCAAATCAAAGACCTCGACGCCTCAGGAGAGGACGCGGTCGAAGCCACAGCCAAGCAGACCGCCTTCCAGTGGTTCAGGGTGGTCCAACCCAGGAGTGTTCCCACCTGGGCTTGGTCCCAAAGTATCCCCTTCGAAAACACCTGGGATACCTTGAGAGAGCCAACATCTTCGGAAAGTTTGTCCACATAGCGCCCTCCTTGGGCCCCTCAAGCGAAATAGGGTTCCAAGGAGACAAAGGGATCTGGGTGCGTGGACCCCGCCAGCGCCTCCGAAACCGCCCTCGCAACACCAACCACGCGTAGGGAACCCCCAGCCCACCTCGTCAGAGGAGGCATAGTCAGAACCACTTTGGCTCCAAAAGTCGGTTCACCGGGCAACCTCGACGGTATCCCAAAAGGGAAGGAGACCCTGGGGAAACCATAGGCTTCGGGACACACCGCCTTTGGCAGTGACCCCAATGACAACTCCAAGCTCCGGTGCCCCCGGAGGCACACGGGTGCATCCTGCATGGACCAGGGTGCAGACACAGCACCAACGACTATCGCACCCTCACGACCTTCTGGGAGGAATACCTTAGAAGGCAAGCAGAATACCTAGCTGCAGAAGGAGCTGCCGAAAGACGACGCAAGGTTCGGAGGCCTGGGGCAAACTCCCGGGAAAATCCTTAGCGCCTCAACCCTGCACCATTACTACCGACCCTACTACCAACGGTACCATATCCAGCAATGAGAATTAAGTCAAAGACATGCTATCGCTAGGCTCTGGACGAAGTACCTCCGGAGCCGGGTAGCGGTTAAGGGTTGACGAGGTCGCGGACCACCTCTCCTACCTAGCCCTCAGCTTTGCCTCTGATACGCTATCACCAGGCTCTGGACGGAGTACCTCTAGAACCGGGCAACAACTAAGGGCCGAGGTGGTAGAGAACCACCTCTCCCGACTAGCCTTCGACATCACCTTCAACATGTCATCGCCAGGCTCCAGACGGATTACCTCTGGGACCGGACAACGGCTAAGAATGCGGAAAGACTAATTCAGCAGTATGATTGGTTTTGGAAGGGGTCATCCAAGATAGTGGCAAAACAACGATGACTGCTTTTAGGTTTGGTGGTGACCACGAACAGATACAGGAACAAAGACGCTCGCATTCCAGGAGATTGGCTATGAAATTTGAGAAACCTTTTGAACAGAGATGTTCATATATCCCGGGAACACAATTCTATGGTATAGTTTTGGGTAGATCATCCACTGAGAAGCAAAAACGATCAACACATATGAGACGGTTGATGGCTGCGACGTGCTGTGGTTGGCAATGGTGTCCTGGTCGTGTCACTGCACAAATGTGGATGGGCTCCTAGGGTAACGTAGAAGACTTGATGGGACACGCCGTGACAGTGGCTAAGGAACCCAAAGGGTCAAGGACCACCTCCGGAGCTTGTCTCCAAAGGTTCCAGATGGACTTCGCTAAGTCAAAAATCTGGAACAAATTTGGAAGAAGGCCCTACCAGTGCCGAGCCCGAGGAGTACGCAATAACCGGGAACAACGAGGTTGCCACTGCTTCACCTAGCCCTTCTTAGTTACCCTATGTATCTACCACCATCAGATTCCCGAGGCCACCTCTCCCCCAGAAGGAATGAAACTGGCGATGATCTATGCGAAGGCTCGGTACCTCGGTCATCCGAAAAACTAGCCATCACCCACGAAGGGGACGAAGAAGCACGGCTCGAAGGCACACACATGTACGGTCACCCGTTCGAAAGATCCCCTTGCACTCCGATACAGAAAGAGACACGACCGTCCCCGAAGGTCCATATTATATTATTAAACAACTAGTACATCTAGAGGACACATACAAAAGTAACAGTACAGAAATTGCTACGAACAAGATAGACCCCGACAGAGTAAAATAGGGTGAGAAAGAGTACAAGGTGACTAAGTCAAGCCATGGGCCTACAGTAAGGCCATGGTCGATCGTGAGACATGAATGCCTCAAGACTTCACCAAGAACTCCCTCCAGGAGACCACCTTCACCTCCTACGGGTCCTAGCAGGGGCCACGCATGGGGCGATGTATGCGTCTCATCTGTGGCCTACCGCTGCGGAGGCTGATACAGTAGCTGGATCCCGAGCTGTCGGAGGACGATGAAGAGACCGAGGAGGTCACCGGCGGGGCCTTCTCTCTCTCCTTCCTGGCCTCCTCCTTCGCATTCAAAGTTGTCGTCATCTTCATATATGCCTGCTCGCTCTCCCCTCGAGGAGATCCCAGTCAATCTCTTCATCATCATCGGAGATATCGATGATCTCGATAGGTGTGGCCTCCCAAGCCAAGGGTTGGACCGGAGTGACAGGCAGCCGCCTCCCCTATAGAGATGGAAGCAGCATGGCGACCGGCACCTCTGCCAACGACCGAAACGGTCTGGCTCCCGAAGAAGCCATCGAGATCATTGACATCTCCGAAGAGGATAAGGAGGAAGACGACGCTATACTCAAGTCAAGGTTAACTACTGGCTAGTAAGGCTGTGGAGAATCCAGTCGGATGACCCTAGCTTTATACCCGAGCCAAGAAGCAGAACCAACACAACGGTGTCCCCCATTGAATGCCTGAGGGGACCGTGGCCATACCCCTATCATTCCGCCAAAACGTGGCAGCGTTCCACAATGAATGCCTCGTTTTCTCGCACAGACGTCCCGTCACATTAATAACCTTGACTCCTTTTAGCGTGGGCACAAGACCCTAAACAACCCCCCGTATTGTCTAGTCAAAACGCGGCAGTGGCACGTCTCATCCTACCGGGCAAAACACATAGGGTCCCCCAATCATACACGTAACCTCTACTCTGGTGACCTCAAAAGGTAGGAAGAACCATACTGAAGGAATCCGGATAACCTGTATCGGCCTCGACACGGACCCTAGAGTACACCACATCCATCGACGCCCCTCTTCCCGGGGTCCCGACACCGCACATGCCAGCTCCAATGAGCTCCGGAGCAGATCGCCACCACCAGTACACCATCAGCATTGGGCCTCGCCATCCACACCCACGGTTCCCAACGAAAAAACTTCTTAAGAACAGGGAATTTCCATCGGGCATCCTTGATACTATACCAGGCTGGGGTTGGTTTTCCTCTACATCCTCTCCCCCCTCTGAAACATCAGGGCCCGAGAATGAGGGGGTACTGTTGGGGGAAAATAAACCAACCTAAGGATAATGGTCGAAGATTACTATCCAGGTCCCTCCGGAGCCTTGATCTCTGGACCCTCTGCTAAAGGCTTGACCTCCGAAGTCATCGGATTCCTTCGCGGTACCTTTTCGTACCTGCGAAGCCTTCCCTTGGCTTAACCGACCTGGCCTCCCAAAGGATTAGCCTCCCAAAGCCCAGCCACTAGAAGCCCCCCCCCCCCGAGACCTCGGTCTCCCGAAGCCTCGGTCCCCCGAAACCTCGGCCTCCTGAAGCCCCGACCTTCCAGAGTCCTACCTCCTGAAGCCTTCACCTCACAAGCCATGCCTCCCGAGACCCCGTCTCCAGCTGCTCAGGCTGGCTTCCCGGAGCCTACAAGGTGGGTTAGCAGGCCTTAGGAAAGATCTGCCAGAAGGGGAGCATCGGTCATGCTTTGCCAGCAAGGAAGTGACCACCAGTAAATGCCTAGACTGGTGGACGCTGCTCTGACACTCCGGCATAATGGAGGCTATCCTAACACCCCTGACAGTACTGCGTCGGGCCGTAATTGGTGACCACCTCGCCGCCTTCAGGGTGCAAGCATCACGATAGTTACTACGGTGGATGTTTATCTCCTAGATAGGGTAGAAAGTAGTTATCCGGGATAAGGCCCAGTAATTCGGTCAGGTTCTAGATATTTATATATTATGATAACTTGTACGCCAAGCTACACACAACCCTATAAATAGGGGGCCATGGTCACCTGGGAAAAACACACGAGCTAGACGGCAGAAAGACACAGAGGTGAAAAAACACCAAATCACTCCATGATACTCCCCCCAGATTGACCCATTTTTTCTACCATGAATACATTCGTGGTGTTCCTTCCTCTTAAACTTCTTCTCCAAGCTTGAGTCTCCTTCTTAGAAGGAACTCTCGCCGTACTTGCTGGGGCAAGATGAACTGTTGCTCCAATACCGAGCACCAAAGTTCTGAGCACCAGAACCAAGCTCACTTGGTTCAATTTCAATTGACTAAACCACCCAATGGTGAACCAAAACTCAATTACCAAATCAACCATTAACCTCACTGTACCTATCACTTCACAGGAACCACAAACACTATCTGGGAGGTGGAGGGAGATGGCAGGCGGTGGGGTACTCACCGAGATGATGTATTGGAGCTCAGGGACAATAGGGATGGGGACGACCGCGTGGAGGAAGGTAGCATCGGGGACGAGGCAACGACGTAGAGGCAGGCGACTTCGAGGAGGACGGGAATGGCACCGGGGAGGACGATGGTGACGACACTGGGGAGGAGGATGATGCATCAAGGAGGACAGAGACAACAGGCTCGGGCTCATCGGTGCTGGCTCGTTGTCCTCTGGCATGGGCTCCTCGGTGTCGGGGGGCGTTTTGGTGGAGGGCATAGGGAAGGTGAAAATTTTTTGAAGTGTTAGAGGGCACAAGCGTCGAGCCAATTTATAGGGGAAGGCTTTCACTACCAGCTCAATATGACTACTGACAGTGAAAGGGTACATTCACTGCTCATTCAAGAGGATGACCGATAGTGAAAGTAGTATCACTGTTGGCCCAATAAGTCCACTGACAGTGAAAGTAGCTTCATTGTTGGTGGACATATTCATCCGACGGTGAAACCCCTTTCACTGCTGGTGCCGCCGGGTGAAAAAAATTTGTTTAAGTTACGCGTGCGTGCAAAGAAACTCGAACCCACGACCCGCCTGCTACGTGTTTTCTTGCAGCATATTTTCCTTTGAAAACAATTTCTTTAAGAACAGTAATAACTCTGTGAAGCTTTTATTAGAGCAATCGTTGCATGCCTTCAATTGCAGCAGTGAAAGCATGGTAAGTAACTTTGTGTGCTTCTTCTCGTAGCCCGGGAACATCGGTGTTTTAAAGTCCTCTACCATACGCTGGAACTTTTGAAACTCTCTTTCATTGGTAAAGTTCCCCTCCCAGTCGTGCAATATCTGCTCCAGATCATCGACATCGGTGTTGGCCAACATCTTTTCTAGATCATCATAGACTAATGTATCTCTGGCAGGCGGCATATCGATGTATTCATCGACCGGCATATCGGTGCACATGTCTTCGTCTTCTCTTTTGATGTATTGCCCTTTGTGTACGATCTCAGCTTCACTGTGCTCGGTCCAGTGGGTATAGCCAGGCATAAAGCCCCTTAGCATCAAGTGGGAATGTCTCTGCTGGTTGGGGGAGAACTTCTTCTTGTTCTCATAAGCGACGCGTGGATAGCATATGTAATGAGACTATATATTTGACTTGTGCGCCACGGCTACTACCAAGAAACCCTCCACGCCGTTCTTTTACTCTGCACTCACACGACTCGTATCGTACATTCATCTTCTATCCATCTATAATTATATCATTATTGTAAATCCAAATTCAAAATATCTAGAAGATTTTTCGATAGTCAGATTTCTTTTAGTGCAAGCTAGCTAACTTTTCCCTTTGAATCCAAATATAAGCCGTTCTAGGCTTATGCACATGTATTAAGAGAGTAAATTAAATAACTTTGGTGCCCTTCATTGATATAAAATTGGACATGGTGTGTCATTTATCCATGGGAGTTATTACATTTATTTAGCAGGAAAAGGTGCCTAGAAGTTATAGAATATTTTACATTTCGATAAATGTTGAGATGGAGAAAACAACTTACATTTAGAATCAAAAGAAATATGTGAGAAAAGTATTCTGCTTTTACCCTATTGTTAATCATGACAAACTCCTTCCTTAATTTATTTTTACAAGCATTGAGAGTGGGTTTAACTTGGCTAAAAAACACAGTCATATTATGAGTGGTCCAAATGCTCCAGTAGAGAACAACGACGGTTTCCATGTACAAAGGCACCCAAAGGAAAATATCAATCCTATTAAAATGCATCTATCAACTAGCTAGTCTACAGCATAAGCTGGTAAAGAAATATGAGCAATAAATTCATATTTCGACACTGCCTCCTCACATGCAGGCTCCATCAAGGAACTAGTTTGACTCAAAAAAATTTACATTTTATCCCAAATATAAGTTCATTTAGTGCTAGTCAATTTGTTTAGCTTTGACCATCAATACCTAAATAGTCATATAGAATGATATCATAAGATTGTTCTTACCAGAGTGGTCATTAAAAATACTTTCATAAAATAGTCTTTTATATTTAAAATAGTATACTTTTATAGATATCACTAAGTCAAAGTGTTATATTGGAGATTAGATCGGTATCCTAATTGACTTATATTTAGGATAAGAATAAGTAATTATCTTATGATGGAAGGTGGGTTCACCCTAACACTTCAACTAACACGTAAAGTCGGACAAAAAAACGTGGAACATAATAAGTGAGCTATAATTTTTTATTTAGATTGTGCTAGTTCGTGTTCGAACTCAAGACATCTTGCTCTCTCTTCAGCTGTGTCTTGCACACCGTCACACGAGCACAGCTTCCTAGCTGTCCTCTCTCTTTTCATCCGTGTCTTGCATGCTGTCACACAAAGCACTGTAGAATTGATGCGAAAAATATGTTATTAATCAATCCTTTGTTTTTCTATCGGTGGAATAATATTATCTATGTGATTTGAGCACAAAAATCTTCTTCTCAATGTTGCATTGCTTCTTATTCTTGATCCACGTTTAACTGTGTTGTTATGCAAGAGGAATTTTGCTGAAGCCCCTTTCCGAACCCTTTCCCCGACCTCGCTCCCTTCCAAACACCTCTCTCTCTCTTCCAGTCCGTGGTGGCCACGTCTGCCGCGTGGTATTCCAAAGAGATGTTTGTCTCTTGTGAGTAAAGTCATATATCTTTGCAGGGTTGAATATATTCGAATAATTGAGCCCTCAATCATGAGCGTACTATTAAGCTTTTCATGGATTAAACTTGTTTTAAATAACATTAAAATAAAATGGATCGAATCCAAAATGTTATACCTGGCCGGAGGAGGACCAAGTTCTCTTCCTTCATCGCAAAGGGCGTAGGTCAAATTTAAGATTCTGCTTCCACAGACACAATCCGGCGAAATATGAACATTGGTACCTTATATTATTTCAGTCATGTCGGCCTAGCTTAAAACGCCTGCTTGGTCAAAGTTATAAATATTTCGCCGACATGATGAGAACAGACGACCAAGACGCTACAGATCCATGACCCCATGACATCTTGACGTTACGTTCACGGAGTCAATGCAGTTGGTAGCTTTGTAGCAAAGTTTTTGGTCCTTTACTGACAACTAGACCCATTTTTATTTTTCATAAATATTTAATTAAGCACGATGATTAGTTGGGGGCAGCAAGGTTCGTCGGGCATCTTAAGTTACCCATTTACTTCTACTGTGCTGTACTGATAGTACGACACAGTAGACAATCTCTTCGGTTATAGTCTGCTTTTCAAAGTTAAATATGGGCCTACATATAGGGCTGCAAATGGTAGTGGTAATTCCCGTTTTATCGCACGCCATTTCCGTGAACTTCCAACTGTTTCTTGTGGATCGGTATCCTGAGTAAATGGAAATGATATCTATAATTTGAGTTGGAAATGAAAACGAAAACGATTTTGCCTCCTTCCGACGGTTTTCAAATAATTCTGTTTGTAGCCGGTAATTACCGATTAACCATAACTCATCCCAGCCTCCCATCAAATCATGTCATTTTGGTTCAGACTTTATCCTGTATCTATGTCTATGAGTATGTTCGTATGACATATGTGACTTGTCACTTGTGAGTTGTAAGCAAATGTACAAGCACTCGCCCTAATTAGTAATTGACCTTTCTCCTCTCGGTCACAACAACATAAATGGGATGTAAGCAGTATATTTACCGGTAAATATTATTTACTAAATATCACCGCTAAACATGATTTATCTAATATATTGAACAAAATAAAAATAAAAAATTACTTGGATCCACTGATAGACTCGATAAACTGGATATATTAGATATACTAGACCAATTTTTTCCGTGGATGTAAGCAAGCTTTGCTGTCGAGGTAATGCCGGGCATGCCTTATTTTAGCTAGGGACCTAGCTAACATATGCACGTGTATGCTAATGCGTATCCATCCGCACACCTTAATTAAGAACTAGTTGATTAGTTACTTTCCTAATCAAGCCACCTACACAAATTAGGCATCCCTATGCACAGGAGCATGCACACATCCATTAGTCATGCCACAAAATTGTGTCACTAGGAGGAGATATAAGTAAGAAGAAGCAACATATAAGATATGACCAACTAATCTACTACAAAAGACATCTATTGATTGCTTATAAAAATAGTAATCATAGATTGCTACACAAAATTACTATAATTTAATACATTGTTACAAGGATCAAACATAGACTAAAGTACTGCCAAATATTCTTAAATTTTCTTTAGCTATATATAGTTACTACTACAAAACCGGCTTATATGTTGGCCCATCACTGCCGGTTCTTTATAGGCTGGTAGTGATGGGGTATCCTCTGTCGGTTCGTAGGCCATGTAGGAAGAATCAGCCATCGTAGCTTATGAACCGCCAGTGATAAAGGAAATCACTAACGGCTGATGGCTTAAGCCGGTAGTGATACAAAGCCGCCTCATCACTGCTGGCTTAAGTCACCGACTGGCAGTGGTAGCTGGACACCACTGCCAGCTGGTAGGATGAGGCGACAGTGATATGTGCAGTATAAAACAATGGCCCTCCCCCAAGTTCGAGCACAGCATCATCACCGAGGACCTTCGTCACCCTCACGGACTCATCACCACTTCTGAGCCCTCTCCGTTCAATTCCATTGCTTGGTGAGCTTTACAGTGCCATACTCAATCTTTTGAGCGCGCTAGTTAGATTGTAGCCCGTCGACGGCCTAGTGCTCCACCAGTCGCCACCGCAAACTCGCTCACCTCTCCGATGAACTTCGGGTCGTGAGTCACCTCTTCCCGAGATGAATGCATGGTGAGCTTCATTGCGGTCCAGGGAACCTCGCCACTCCCTGCCCTTCCATTCTATCCCTCTACAGCGTGCCACCACCATTAGCTTAGCTCCGCCGCCCGCCATAGTCGCCGCCAGCCGTGCTTACCGCTGTACATGCTGCTACCAACACCTGAAACAAATTCACCACAGTGTGTTGAGCATTTTGGTACCCCTCCACGGCCAAGCTCTATCGCCGTTCGCTGCTGCAACTGGTCAAATTCAGAAAATTCAGAAATTACCAAAAGGAACATTAGTTGTATTGATAAATAGGTTAAAATAATCTATAATTTGTAGAAAACTATATAGAGCTCAAAAAAATATGAACCAAGTTTGTTAGTTCTGTTTTTGTCATGATCTACATGATAAAACTACATGTATGCATGAAATGTCCACTGAAATACCTGTATTTCATTAAATATGTTGTAACTTTTTAATCCATAATTAAATCTTGAAATATCCAAAATTGGTCAATAGAGCCGTCTGCAGCCGTGCCACGTGAAGACGCCCGACACCTTGCTGTTTGTAGCCAAACCGCTGTCGTGTGGGTCCCGCGTGTCTGCATCGTCGCCTCCATTTCCAACTCCACCGCGCTGCCATGTCAGAGTCAATCACCACCACCGCCTTTGGAACCCCAGCCTTCCCCGACGCCTTCCGAGCCCCTATAAAGATGCGCCCACCCCTCCTCGATCTATCTCGACCCAATCTGCCTCCCCTCGAGTGCAAATCATAGGTATCCTAGCTCGCCGAGCCGCCATCGCCGCCCCCCTCAGGTGCTCTCGCCACCCCGCCGTTCCGAGCCGCTCCGACCCATCCGAAGACACTTTCGGAGCCATGTGCCATCGCCATAGCTCATGCCATCCTCGCCGTCGCCGATCAACCAGCGTAGCCCCTTCTCTGACGAGAGCTCAGTTTCTTCACCGCCCCCTTCCATCGCTGACCATCTTCTCGAGCTTCACCGACCATGGTATGCCCATAGATCGATTCCCCGTACTCTTCTGGTCATGAAACATCGCTCACTGTCGCCACTGGCGAGACAAAGCGCTGTTCCGACGTGTTTCCAGCGAGTTTGCTGCCGTCTCCCCTCAGGTGCCACCATGCTCTCTCTCCCCAGCCGCCCAAACCTCCCTACGCCATCCGATCTCAAGCGTGCGACCACGATTAGATCCATCGATACCCCTTTAGCACCCAGTAGTAAGCCACCATGTGTCCTTCTTTAATCCCAGTCAGCCTTCATACCCTATCAGCCAGCCATGTCATCGCCACGTCTGCGCCACCCCAGTAGATCTCACTGATGTGTCAGCTCAGTCTTACCCAGTCAGCAGTCACACATTAAATAGAGTTTTTCAATACAAAAATATTTCCAAATAATCCTGATAATTGGCAATTTTGTAAATAGACCCCTGAACTTTTCTGTAATTAAAAAGAGCCCTGCCTTTTACACTGAGGTCACTGAGCCCTCCCTATATTTTTACAAAAGGTCCCTAAACCTTTCTTAATAATAAATTAGTCCTTTTCTTTTATAAAATAAATCATAATCTTATTTTTAGTGTATCTTTTTCGTCGTAGCTCCGTTTTAAGCGATTCGTGCACCGTTAGATTTGTTTCTCTGAGCTCTATCTTTCTATATAGGTTTTATCTTGTTGTACTTTTGTTTTGTGCTCTGTTCTTAGTGTATTTGATTTTTCTGCTTTACCGGTAATTGTGTGATTAGTCGACAGCGTCTCGGATCAATTTGAGGAACGTCAAGACCTGGAGCAAGAGTACACTGAGCAGCAGCAAAGAGAAGGCAAGTGTCCTTGATTATCTTCAACCTATGATTTAAACTATTTTGTTTTACAAATTGCATGCATTGTCTGTTAATATGTTGGGTAGTCACCTATGTTAGGGTTTTTCTCTAGATTTTTTCTTATCATCCCTTAGAACCTAGATGGTTTATGGTTAGGTATTTTTGGTGAGTAGATTGCTTAGCCATGCTTTTGGGATACTGAAAAGTATTATAATATTCACTAATGGACATATGCAACAATGGTGGTTAACCTTTTAATGGTCTAGCAACATGGAACCTTAGGCCTTGAGCAAAGTGGTTTTGGTGGTTGTCATGGTTATGATGTTGGTTTAGTGTTAGCTCAAGTAATCTAAGTAAGTATTGGTTCATGGAGCGATAACCCAAGAAGTAATGTACCAACCACGAGGGTGATATGGGTAAGGCGTGACATACTAGTTATAGTCTATCCAGTATGTGTTGTGTCAGCACAAAAGAGGGCTTTTGGGTAGGAGTTAGACTCTCATAAACCCTGGCGGGGAACCTAGTGGGAAGATGCATATTGGATTAGGCTCTGGTTAGTGGAAAATGTCATTTAGTGATTTCTTGGTGACACAACACTGGCATGTATTAAATGTCTTGCAAACACAGCAACATGACATTCAGTAACTCATGGGGAAAGCTAGACAACCTTTGCAGAGTGTAAAAATTGTTATAACAGGCGTGCCCGCGGTTATGGGAGACTTGGATCCTCACATGATTATGGGTTTGGTTGTGGTTATGGATTTGATTGTAATTTTGGTTATAGTACATGGATTACTAGACGGTTATGGTATGCAAGGTGGGGAGCCTTGTATGCTAGGTGTTGGATTGTATGAGTTATATTGACTTAATAATTGTTTAATAATTTTTTGAGTCAAAATATCTTTTCATTACTCGCATTTACGCAAATATACCATGTGTTAGCCTATTCTTGTTGTAAGCCTACATATCATCATTTTCGACATCAAGGAGCCCATGCTTCTGTGCCCTGCGCCCTCGTCCACCACCACCGTAGCCATGGACAACCACCATGACATCGAGGTAGGCCTCCGGGCTGCCCCTCCGTCTCCTTCTGCCCTTTGATTCCTAGGGTTTCAGTGCAAGTTCGTACTGATTCATGGATGGCTGCTTGTGTGTTCAAATGATAAGAACATATCCTTATGTGTGTTAAAATGATAAGAACAGATGCTACTTGTGGTCCTTTTGTGTGTTCAAATGATAAGAATAGATATGCTGCCTCGGTCCTTTTGTGTGTTCAAATGTTAAGAACAGATGCTGCTTGTGGTCCTTTTGTGTGTTCAAATGATAAGAACAGATATGCTACTTCGGTCATTTTATGCATTCAAATGATAAGAACAGATGCTGCCTCGGTCCTTTTGTGTGTTCAAATGATGCTTGTGAGTATTTCTCCTCTTCTATTCTGGACAATACTGGTACATATTCTCTTTTCTCGATGATGAATTGATACACTGAGACTGGGTAATTTATTGAGTACAATAGTTTAGACTTGTGATTCTCTAGTTGTCTAATATTTGTTTTAGCCCCTAGTGAGACTTGTTGATGGTTCTTGCTGGTCTGTAGGTGTATACCAAGACATATTTCTTGTGTTGTCTTTGTAGTGGGCTACCTATTATAATTTGATCCTTGGATGGTCTGCTGTTATAAGTTCATAGATTGATTAGCATATCAGATTATAGAAAAGGAAGTTGATTCATCCTTTTTGTTCTGCCATTACTTGTTTAGATCCTGTTGTTCAGCCTCTATTTCTGTCTCACCAGAAAATTGTTTGTCCTTTTCATAATCTATGCTCTCTGATTTGGTACAGCAGCACTATCCATGATGATATTGTGTGATTTTTGTCCCGGTTCTAATAACTAGATGAGAACTTAGTAAATTATCCAGTCATTGATGTAATCAGTAGAACAACTAGAGGGCAGGACCTTGATTGTCCTAGGGCTAATTGTTATTCATTTTCTGAGAGCACTTTTATACACCTACTGTCCAGTTCTTGTTGTACACTGAGACCATATTTCTTTTTTACTCCTGTTAATGTGATGTATTAAAAATTACACTATTTTCATACTTGTTTTTCTTTTTGCAAATGATGAAATTGGAGACCATACATATGAATGCAAAGCTCAACTAAGATAGTTATTACACAAGTCCAAACATCAATGCGCTGCAGAGGAGACCGAAGGCTCAAACCATAGTGGCGTTCAAGCATCCGACTTTGATGTCTTTGACATGCCAGCGAGCCTAGAGCATAGGCGATGCTACGGTCAATTAGACATGGCCGGACCCTCCACTCCCCCACCATCAGCCCCCAGGTGTCTCCGGACGTACACACACCATCAGTCGTCGGTGTGGAGACGCAGTCCTCATCACGGGAGAGGTAGACAGATACTGAACTGGCGCAACTCGACTGACTTTTCAGGGGTGACTTGTGAAAACTATTATGTATATCAGTGTGTTTATCGATGCCCAACTCCTTCATTGTATGACATGAATTACTATGTATTAATGAATGTGCCTTTATTATTGAAACACATTAAATATATGTCTCATTGTATATGTGTATTGAGAGGGAGAGATATGGAGAGATTGAGGAGAGAGAGGGAGGATAGGGAGGAGAGGGGAGGGAGGCCAGAGAGGCAAAACATTCAGCCAGCAGTGATTTCCAAAGCATCACTGCCGGCTGGAGCCTTCAACAAGCAGCGAAAACATCTTTCAATGCCGGTTCTCCGTTACCCACTATCGGCTCTAAAACCAACAGTGAAGAAGGTTTTGGAGCTAGCAATGATAGGGGTTCTATTGTAGTGAATGCCTTTTGATTTCACAAAACAGAGATTGCATCACTTCACTTGTACTCCTAGAAGCAGCTAAAATTGATTTAGATGCGATGCTTCTACGACCAGATATTGAATTTTGTTTCCACTCAATGGAATAAATAAACTGCACCTACAAAACATTTGGAACAACAAGTCGAATCAGTGTATGCATTTGCAAAACCTAGTAGGAAAAGTAGCGCTAAGTTGATATGAATATTAAACAAATAATAGTACATACAATAAACCTGGATCAGAAGAAATCATCGAACTTACCTGCTCAGTCAAGAGCAGTTTTACATTATGCAAGAAACAATTAGCTTGCTCAAAAGAAAAAAAATCTATATTCCTATACAACGATTGCAAACTCAACATAAAATAATTACTTGTTATGAGGCAAAAAAATGCTTATGAAAAGATACAGTATTGCTTCCGGAGAGATAAAAAAATAACTATATTATTATCTTGCTTCTAACAAGTACATATTGTCATGGGGAGTTGCAATCTTGATAAAAAAAAATCATATACATATATGGTCACTCAATTAAGTATTAAAAATAGCATCTGATAAAATAAAAAATTGCTTTTAAAAATACACAATACTACTTTTGGACCAAACTCCAAAGGGGCATCATTTAGCGATCATGTGTGGATATGAGATCAGTTAATCTTGTCTCCAAAAAAGCAGTAAATTTTGTGCTTACAAGTCTACAAAATTTTGTTTCTCTTAAATAGTTAAGTTGCCTGATTAGATCATTAGGTTTGCCCTAACAGATAGCATATAATAGGATTTCAATCACTAAAATTTTGTGCTTAGCAGTCTACAAAATTTTGCTTCTCTAAAACAGTTAAATAGCCTATGTGAATTACTAGATTTGCCTGATAGATAACATATTAAAAAAATTGAACATTGAAAATCACTCAACAATTAACCTTGGAATTGCATAATCCACTACTACAAAAACTATTTCTAGAGGCGGGTGGTAATTCGTTTTCACAGGTATTTAGCGCACCCACCAGTGATTGAAGGCCTGTAGAAATGAATGATTTCCACAGGCGCAAAAGAGACCGCCTGTGAAAATCTATTACCACACACGATTCACTTAAGAAACCGCCTGTGAAAATAGGTTTTCACAGACGGTTCCTTAAGCGGACCACCTGTGGAAAATTTATTTTTATAGGTGGTTCCTTAAGTGAACCGCCTGTGATAATCGGTCCCCGAATCTATATTTTTTACCCGAAAAAAAGCCAATTTTTTTTTGACTAACCAGGCACCCCCGCGGTCACAAGTCACGCGTTTTTTCGCGAAATACGCGCGCTACGCGGTTTTTGGCACTCGAACTCGAAATCTCTCAGCTCACGCGAACCCTCCTCACCATCCCACCATAGAATTACTACTGACCATATTAGTATATGTAATTTTTTTGTTATCTTTTATCCAAAACTTCAAATAATTATTTGGGCATCTAAATGACTTCAAATGAAAATATTTTCAACTACAAAGCTGTAGATCTTATCCAGGGCTATTTTTTCATACAAAGTCGGATGAGGAAAAAATCTATATGAAAATTGTAGCCCTCGATGAGATCTACAGCTTTGTAGTTGAATTTTTTTTTTATTTGAAGTCATTTAGATGCCTAAATAATTATTTAAAAAAATTATTTAGGCATCTAAATGACTTCGAATGAAAAAAATTCAACTACAAAGCTGTAGATCTCATCGAGGGCTACAATTTTCATATAGATTTTTTCCTCATCCAACTTGATATGAAAAAATTATGAATTTTTTAATATATGGTCATTTTTAAAAACGGTTCACATCCAGAACCGCCTGTGAAAATAGTCATTTCCACAGACGGTTCCATAACCGCAGGAGGCCCTCGCCAACTATTCAGATGGTTTTTCAAATGAACCGTCTGTGAAAATGTATCTGAGATGTCTCAAAAAATAGTTTTTTAACAGTGATCAATCAGTGTGCACACAACAATGTGTGGGTGCTGAACTGTATAAAAGGACAGATAAAACTGCATAGCGATTTTTCAAACAATTACACCTCAATGGTTTTAACATGACCAATGGTTGCATAGATAAAACTGAATGTAGTACATATCTATCTGGTAGGAAGAAAATAATTTATTAAGAAAAAATTGTACATACCCTATTCTCTCGCCAATCAGGACAATTGCTACGTGATTTTGATGCAACACCCTTTTTTTATTCGACCTTGCCATTATCTAAACTACATAAACCAAAAAACACATAAATTAAAAAAAATAAGAAACACATAAGTGAAAACTAATGGAGGAAACAATGAAATAATATAAAATGGTTGTACGTGTTACACAAAAAGATGTTCATTACAAAAGTACTTGTACCCAGATCAACAATGCCTAAGTGATGTACATGAAATTGCATTAAAAAACTAAGCATGTGAAAAAGCAATCTGGTATACGCTATGTGCTAGTATAAGCATTTTTATGCATTCATTTATATTATACAAAAAGCATATCAAAGTGAATTAATGCATATCTACATTCCAAATTTCACAAGTTCAGAAAATTACCGAAGATAATTTTTCGTGTTATCAGCAAGGAAGGGCTAATCAACTGGGAAGAGGTACTACTGGTATTATTCACTCTTGTGCAGCTGTGCATTAATCTTTTGCCTTGTATGGTGGAGAACACGTTTCTCAAGGGAATGAAATAATTGTAAACAAAGGAGCTGCTGGTGGTATGTTTTTTGTACTGCGTGTGTTGCTGCAATAAGTACCAATTTCAGGGTATTTCAATGGAGAGCAGGCTTGCAGGTTATAACAAATTGCTTAAGTCTGAATCATGGGTGCATATGCTGGTTACTGAGCTTTTTGAACGCAAGAGTTGCATCACTGATCATACAAATTTTCTAAATAAGACTATGGTACTGCATAGCATGGTGATTGACTTGAGGATGAGATGGTAAGGGAGGAATGTTTTAATGAGATTCACCCTCAGCCATACCCGTCGGAAAAGGATCTAATCGTCCAAAACCAATTGAATCAAATACCGGGCAAATTCAAAAACGCCTCGAACACGACCTAAAATGTCAGAGCTACAGGAGAAAGGGCAAGGCATAAGTTGGAGAAGGATCTAGTTACCTCGGTTCATCGCCATGGAGCCCAAAGTGTCACATCCTAAAAATGATAAGCCATAATTAAGCATTGCTTGACCATTATCGCATGTGTTATCCACCTGTGTTATTACATAATTGTCTGAGAAGTTTAGTTCGAAGGTGTTTCAAACACCCTAGAGATAGTTTAGAGCTCCTTAGAAAAGCCCTAGATCCTTTGGAGAAGAAAGGGAAGGGAAAGCGGGAATACTTAGAAAGATTTAGCACAAAACCCCTCTCGCTGTCTGACCGGGATCACCCGTAGTCTGACCGCAAGGTGGCAGCCACATCCTACGCGGTCCGACTGCTAGCACAGAGAGGCTCGACTTAAGGTGGTCGATTTCCTCTCTCACTCTCTCAATCTCTCATTTTCTCTCTCTCACTCTCTCCACCTAACACTAGAAGGGAGAGGGATTCATTTGTCATCGTGTTCGAGGGCTAGAGATCAGAGGAGGGGACTCTCACGAGCTCCAAAAGAACTTCCCACACCTCCTCCCCTCATCTGCCTTGACGGAGACCCGCCGTTCACCTCAAGCTCCCTCACCACCCCGGGAGCCAATCTGCAAATCGAAGCCTTCCCGAAGCAAACCCATCAGCTGGAAAGCTTCAATGCACTAAGGTGAGGCTTCCCCTACCATTTTTTTGTTGTTTCCGAGCTCGATTCAACCCCCTCTGTGTCGTTTAGGCCCAAAACTCAACCTAGCCATGGGGAATTTTGAGTTTCGCTTGGTGAAGGTAGTCCAAGTCACTAGAAACACTCCACTAGTCCCATAGAGCATTTAGATACCCTCCGTGGTCGAGACTCTCACCGAAGCTCTCACCGGCAAACCAACAATGGTACTACCATAAAAAGCCTGGCGGTCTGACCACCGCTAGGGCTGGTCTGACCACCAGTTGGGACCGGAAGGTCCGGAGTGAGGGCTCTATATAGGGGTCTGACCACCACTAGGGTCAGTCTGACCGTTGGTGGTCAGTCTGGCTGCCGGATCAACGTTGGTTCAACCGCCAGCCTTCAAAACTCTGTGCTAGCCACCGGTCTGACCGCCACCCTAGAGTCGGTCTGACCACCGACCACTGAAGGCTTGGTGCTCTTTAAGTTGGCTTATCTGCGGTTTCACACTTTGAAACCCTAGTCTCTTAGCGGTCTTTCACGAATGTTTTTGAGTCTCGGCGCTCCACTATTACTTGAGCATGGATATTATGCATCCTTTTTGCATTGTTCATTTATTTATTCATTGCACCCATGTTTCTTTTAGAGAGCGTCGATCCGACAGTTCAGGCAAGTGAGGGCGACACCGAGGCACCCCACTTCTGTGAATTCTGTGCGGGTAGCATTAGGCAATCGACAGAGCATCAAGGAAAGCATCTAAGCATAATGAACCCTTGTGTTGAATTGAATGAAGTCAAAATTTGATAAATTATGCTTATATATGTTTGCATGAGTAGCGAGTCGATGTCAGGCAAAAATGGGTAGAACTTATGTTGTATTGCATATCCTCTACCTTATCACCTCAATAATATTGTTGATGTCTAGTCTAAGAGTTGTTCGACATGATGAGCAATGCATAGGTGCTCGGTAGAAGTCGAGCGATGGTGATGCTGTTGTTCGCGAGCTTAGGGTTTACTTAATGTTTCACACTATTGATTATGTTGTTGAGATGGTTGAGATGTTAGAATGAGACAAGATGTGAGCGTTATTAGGGGTATCATCTGCTCTGGAGGAGGTTCCCGGGGTAGTTCGGGAAGGGAGCCCGGATACCGTAGACCGACTTGCATTGGTTAACCACAAACCATTGGCCACCTTTGGCCTTAGCACTTACCATACTCATCACATGCTAATCTAATAGCAAGGTAAGCCGAATACCTCTGTAGCTGTGATCATTTGGGCCTGAACATCGATGATGTGAGCGGGCAGGCTTGTAGAGGGATCTAGTTTTCTCCAGGAGTAGTTCTAGATAGCTCCGCGTCAAGTGATGCATGTGTCAAATGGTTGGGACTTATTGAGAAATGTTGTCACGAGTACCCCTTGTATGGACCTATGTGGTCATGCAAGCCGAATGGTCCTCCTATCGTGTGGGTAAAGGAGTATGCTCCTACAGGGTATAAAAATAGTTTGAACTACCGTGCTCTCGATCATGAGCATGTCTTCTGTCCATGTGCACCATCGTAGAGTCACGAGTTGTGGTTTGTGATTGGATATGTTGGTCATGAGGAAGATGGTTCGTGTTATATACATGTTCATGATGGTTCTAGTTACATTTATGTTTAGCTGGTCGTTGCAGGGTATAATGGTATTGTTGTTAGTTAAGTTTAGGTGCTCATACATACGTATAGATTGATTAAGCATATTAATGTACTTAACTTGAGGTCTTTTCTTGCTAACACCTCAATGCATAATCCTTGGAGTCGAGCTATTTATATGTGCTCTATACAGATTATGTCTTGCGAGTACTTTTGTACTCAGTTGCTCTACAGGTTTTGCAGGTAAGGAAGAAGTGGTGTTTGGCTACTTCACGCCTGCCGAGAGTGGTGGCGGGTATGAGTAGTGCATCATACTTAGTTGGCATGCTTTTGTGATGGAGCCTAAGGGCATATGACTTCATCCTCCTTTTGCCATTTATATCTTTAGCTTCCGCTGCATAGTTTCTTTTGTTGGTTAGGAGTTGAGCAGGTTTTAGTTTTCTTCTAGCTCTCTTGTGTTGTAAATTGTAATAACTTATGGTAGTGCTTAAGAACTTATAATATAAGGTTAATTACTTGCTCTTTCTTAAGCTGTTGTGATGTTATATGTTGTAAAGGCATGTGTTTCGATCTTAGGCACAAAATATATGATGAAACTATTGGGATGATATTCTAGTTAATCATCGAGGTTGTGATTGTGAATAATGATCCTCTTGGTAATTAATTAAAATATTATTTGGATTGTTCCCCTACACAAACTACCACCACCCTGCTCTTCCAAGTCATCCCTACCTCAACCACAAAGGAGCTACATCGCCACGATGACAATGAGATCAACCCCACGTCGAGGAGCTTGATAAGGCACAGAAGAGCCCAACCCTGATGACGAGGAACTTGATCCCATGCGAAGGATCCTAGCCCCAACGATAGGGAGCCGATCTCACATGGAGGAGCTTGATCCTAGGGTCCACGAGCTCTATCCCATGCGGAGGAGCTCAATCCTGATGGCAACGAGCTTGAATCCCATCAGGGGCGAGGGCGTGGGCTGGGGGGAGGGTTGGGAGGGAAGCTAGTATCCACCTGCGAACACGATGAAGAGAAGCTGCATGGCATGGAAGTGGACACCGCGGATGAGACTGTCAAGCTTGTCGTCGTCGAGCAGGGGTCGCTCCTCACTGAACCCCCACCGCCACAGCACCACGCAATTGTCCTTGCTTGACCGATGTCCCTCGACGGGCCTCACACCACCGCCCCTCGCGGCATAGGAGCCCCACTTGAGCTACAACAGGTGTGTCGTGCGTCAACACGATCCATGGCGGGGGAAGAGGGAAGCCGCATGGCGCACAGCGTGGGCCCCTTAGCGATGTGGGTCTAGGGTGGGGAGGAGCAACGTGACGTGAGGTGCCGGAGAGAGAGAGAGAGGGAGAGAGAAGGGGGGCGAAAGAATTAGTGGAGAGGATTATATCGATATAAGGTTCATGAGGAGTTGTTTCTCATGCTGGGTAGCACTCCGAGCATGCCTCCCAGCGAGTCACCGATACACACTTGGAAAAAAGTCTTTACCTCTACCTAGTTGCCGGGGGCATTGTTGGTTTGTCCACTACAAATAAACAAAGAAACACCGCACTGCACTCCACGACTACGTTCACAAGCTTTTGTGGTCAGTCAGTGTAAGTGCAACCGCGAGGCCACCGGTCACCCTTACGCCATGGGCGGCATGGTCTTGAAGTCCCTCCTCCTCGCGCTCGTCGCCCTTGCCATCCATCACGCTGCAGCCCCAGCGCTCGCGCAGACGGTGCAGGTGTGGTCGTCATGTTCGCCGGCCAACTACACCCCGGGGGGCGCCTATGACAAGAACCTCCGCGGCATGCTCAAGGATCTGGTCACCGTCGCGGTTTCCTACGGTGGTTACGGCAACGACACGGCTGGCGACGCTGCGGACCAGTCCTACGGGCTCGCCATCTGCTACGCCGATGCTCCGCCCGAGGTGTGTCGGCTGTGTCTCGGCATGGCGACCGGGAACGTGACGCTCGCGTGCCCGCGCGCTGTTGACGCCGCCATGATGTACAACAACTGCTTGCTCCGGTACGCGAACGCGAGCTTCCTCGCTCGCCCGGACATGGTGCAGAGGTTCTCGTTCTACAACAACCTGACGCGGGCCAGCGACGCCGACAGCTACGCCGCTGCGCTCGGGCGGCTCATGGACAGCCTCGCCCCTGCCGCCGCCGCGTCGCCCCAGTTCTTCGCATACGGCCGCACGAACATCACCGCTAACCAGAGCCTCTACGGGTTCACGCAGTGCGTGAAGGACCTGTCGCCGGACGACTGCCGCCGGTGCCTCCGGCCCCTCGCCGCGTCATTGCCCATGTAACAAACAGTATATATATCCTCATACGGCCGTACGTACTGTGCAATTATGCATTCGTTAGTTATCCATTGGCGTGATCCACCACTGCTGCATGCAGATGGACGAGAGGAGGGCGCGCCTACTCGCTGACCTGCTACACGCGGTTTGAGGTAGTGCCGTTCTACATGCCGCCCAACACACCGACCCTCGTCGTGGCGCCGACGCCACCGCCAGAGTCCTCGCCGGGTGCGGCAGCAGCAGCGGAGTCCCGAGGTTAGTTGGTCACAAGCTATCGTTGATTCGTTGTTGTTGGTGACCCACTGATGCAGTTGAGTCTCTGGTGAGAGTGACGCGGCCCAACAACCGCACGGATCGAATATTAAAGTTTTTATTTGTTGTCGAGAGAGACTAGGTAGGCAGGTTCTTGTGAAAGTTGTGGACGCATGCGGCCAGTGGCAGATACATACGATCCAAATAGGAGGCTCATCCACTTTCTTTCTACCCTTCTCTCTATCCATGCAATTAGTGAGCGCTTCGAAGGATTTTTATTTGCTAGGAAGTAGGGAGGCTGAAGAAAGGAAAACCTCATCGGTAAATAAAATTTATCGGAAGTCACTGGAAATTCGATTTTTTTGCAGATATCGGATTTACCGAAGTTTTGCCAAACAAATTTAAATAAAATTCAAAAAAAAATTAAATATTACCAAAAAGTGGTTTTTACTGTGGTCCAATCTTTTTGAGAATGTAGAGATGTTTCTGAGGGATGGCTTCAAATTCGAAATTTAGATTATAACTTTAGGATTTTAAGAAAAAAAGAAATCAAAAGAGGGGAGGGATTTGAACTAGGACCTCAAAGAAATCAATGTGTTAGATATTAATTTATGTAATATTCTACGACTTCAATATTATATATTTTAAAAATCAAATTAATCTGAAATCTTTTAACCAGTTTATTCTTTTATCGGTAAAACTAGCAAATTGGGTTTACCGCCGGTTTTCAGCTGGTGAAGTGAACCTTGGGCTGGAGCCCTAGATCTGCCCCTAGGCGCAAGGATGGTAGAGGATTGATACTGGAATAATCATTTTGGATGATATACTAGTGACTGAATATCAATTTATTAGAGCTAACCGGAAATTCTCGGATTTGTGAAATGATATTTTCCAAAAAAATTGAAAATTCCTACTTGCAACCTGCGCAAAAGCACTCATTTTTAAGTATGACTCTAAGTTGACCCAATTCCTGTTTGACCGGGTTTTTTACCCGTGAAACAAAAATTTCTGGTTTACCGTTGGGACCTAGCGGGTAAATGAAAACCATGTTCATCTCCATTGCCACCGAGTACCCGCGTGGCTGTAGATCGAATCCTAACTCTATCACTTCTCTTCTATTTCTTACTCTGTACCTAAAACTATGATTTTGGTATCTGCTGTCAATCCACATCTTTCCTCTCCCGTTAGCCTCGGACTTCATCATCAGTGTGGACCCGGCAATCAAGTAGCACGATGGGTCATGGGTGACCGAAAATAATCCTTTTAGATATGATCTCATGTATTTTATGGTCTGACACGCATCATAATTAACCATAGAAGGGTGGATGAATTTGTAGAAATCATGAGTGAGAAAGTCAAGAAAAGAAACAAAATGTCAAGAGTCTAGCCCTCAGATACATGAGAGCAGGACTCAGGTCTCGTAGCAGAGGAACAACGAGGTCATAGAAGAGGACTGATGACGATAGCATGCAGGTACTATGGCAAGGTGTGCTGACCGGTGAGACGTCACACAGCAGCACCCAAAACAGCATTGACACAAAAAAAACTCTGCATCGCCGGCGTTAGCAGTTGTCGCTTCAGTGTGGCTGCCTCCGCAGCATCCGCTCCACATCGTAGCCCAGCCTTGAGGAGCCCCATCCTCAGCTAGAGGCAAGAACCTAAATCAAATACGCCCGCTTGAGTATAGACAGTTTGATCCATGGCACAACGAACTGCACCACTCGCCACCGCAATAAATTTCAGCTCATAATCGTCTGGCATAGTTACGATATTATTTGAAATTATGTAAGTTTCAGTTAAACTTTCAGAGATCCGAATACCCTGATCCGGACAAACATTATATAACACTACTACAAAATGCTACATCGGTGCCGCCATATCACAGACGAAAAACAAAAGCCAACTGTGGCAACAATACCACGGTCAGCTACCAAGAACACCCATCCGCAGATAGGTACGGCATATTGCCGACGGCTTGTGTTCGCAACTGGAATGGACAACAAGGGCCATCTGTCTTATTATGTAATCATATACGTCTTTAGAGTCCAGTGGTCTGAAAATACTAAAGGCCTGGAACTCACCTACGGCTCTAATTAAGAATCATCTGTGAAAATGAAGAGTCTTTGGAAGGTGAGGCGACGCTGCTTCGTGCATTTTATTCATGCGGGAAGACGTTAGGATTTTTTCTCAACACTCCACGCGCTCATGCTCTCCCTCCGCTCTCTATGCCCTAGCTGCCATAGCTCACCGCATCTCTAGCTAGTTCATGCTCGAATCCCCAATATCACTGCCCCTCTCACTCACTACTATAGAACTAATCATAGGTAGCGGCTCATCACTGACGGTTATACTAAAACTGGCAGTAAAAATGTATCACCACCAGTTCTTAACCTCTCACGCCCGAACGATGATGAAGCAGCTAAGAACCGGCACTGAAGTCCGGACCCGAATATTTTGTTCAATCCACTTTGGGTCGCGTACATCCAGCTCATCAGCTCTCATCCTTCTGCTCTTATCCGCTCATCCACTAGAGCTATGCTGTCTGCTCTCCACCTCCTCTCTCATCCACTCATCCTTCTGCTCTTATCCGCTCATCCACTAGAGCTATGCTGTCTGCTCTCCACCTGCTCTCTCATCCTCCACCTGCTCTCTCCATCCGCTCTCATCTAGCTCTTTCATCCTCCACCTGATCTCTCCATCTGACTGCAGCAGATCCTCCCGGTAGCAGCAGCAGGTGCTCTCGGTAGCAGCGATCCTCCTGGCAGCAGCAGCAGATCCTCCCGGTAGCAGCAATTGGTGTGCGGCTCCACCGCCGCCACCAGCGATGACAAGAAGTGCAAGGCACAGCACCGTGTTTGATTTGTTTGATTTGATTTGATTGTGAGATGAGTAACCTTGTATTCGATTTGATTGTGGGATGAGTTGATTTATTCGATTTGATTGCGAGATGAGTTCGTATAGATGAGATAGTTGATCTGTTCTTATATAGATGAGATAGTTGATCTGTTCTTATATGGATTTGATTATGTGTTCGTATGGATTTGTGTTTTCATATGGATGAGATAAGTCGATTTGTGCTTGTGTTCGTATGTTGAGCGAGGTTGAAGGAGGAGCGACAGAGCAAAGGAGAGAGGACAGCAGGTGCTCATCGAGGATGGACGACGCATGGCCAAGCTGCGGAGCTACGAAGCTGGTGGGGGTCGTGTGACGTGACGGCGGAGCACGCTGGCATACCAACAGCTGAGCTGGCTTGTTTTTTTTTTTGGCTTGCGATCCACCTATCCCTACTGGTTCATGGCTCAAATCGGCAGTGATAGTGAGTTTCTGTGCCGATTATGGAACCAGCACTAATACTAGCCAAGTATCAGTGCCGAGTAAAGAGTGCCGGTTGAAAAACTGACACTAAAGCCATTTTTCATCCGACACTCTTATACCTTTTTGTAGTAGTGCTTCGCCTAGTCTGTTCGAGTGGAGCTCACTGCTAGCGCCATCGCTGTCTGTGGATGAGGCTGTCGATTGGCCAGTGGCCTTCTATGGTGAGGAGGTGGAGGGAGATGGAGGCGAGTTCGTGATTGTGGAACCGCTGGTTTCCGATGAGGATGAGGGCTAGCTGTAGGTGCTCCCACTCAATGGTGACCCCAATGTGGAGCCGTTCGAGGGGGAGGCAGAGCCGGAGGAGGAGTCCATGTTGGATTTAGTCTCATATCAAAAATTGACGATGGAGAAGCATGACTTAAAAGGTGGAGGGTCCCTCACATATCAGGTTGGGCATGTGCGTATAGAAGACCCACTGAGACCTAGGTTAGGGGCGTCGACTTGTGGGTATAACGAGCTGGGCCAGATCATTGCACACCCTAACAAGTGGTATCACAGTCCAAGATTGGCAAATCTGGAACATCTCGAGGATCGCACGATTATAGGTGAGCCCAAAATGTCTCCAAGGTCACAAGGGATGTGCGTGATAGGGGAGATTGTTGAAATCCGATGTAGAATGTTGTATTTAGTCCCACATCAAAAATTGATGATGGAGGAGTATGACTTATAAGGTAGAGGATCCCTCACCCATCAGGCTAGTCTTTTAGGTTGAGTTAGCACATGACCTTGGTTGTGGCTCTATTTGGACTTATGCATATAACAGTCACATTGAGACATAGGTTGGAGGTGTTGGCTTGTGGGTATAGTGAGCTGGGCCAGACCTGGGCTAGGGGCTTTGGCTCTCATCAGCAAGGGGCTCTGGGAGTCGATTTCTCGGCGAAAAGCTAGGGAAAAAGCTTGGGATGATCTGAGGGGAGGTCTAGGGGCACATATATATAGGCAATCGACTCTCTCACCTCCAATTCAAGTCGGATTTGAAACAGGGCGATGGCGGTGGTCCAAACTCGATTTTGACGCTCCAAACTAGCTCAAGTTTCCATCTTTTGGGTAAAGCTCACTTAAGGCTCAAGAATTCTTTCTTCCTTTGATTCATAGCCCAGCTATATCTCTATCTCGTGGATTAAATTGAGATTTTGGGCGGCATGTGGTTGAACTCAAGTGTCCATGTCGGTTTTGGTTCGAGCGCTGGCAAAAATGGCTTGGTGTTTAGCTTCTAGACGCTTTGGTGATCTCATCTAGCAGTTGGGTGGTTGTTCTTTTCTTGGACATGGGGGCATCGACACACATGGTGGCTGGCAGCTTGGTGCTATGCTGCGTCGAGCTGAGTAGAGAGGGAGAGAAGAGATAGTGGGCCAGGCTGCCTTGAGCCAGATTAGAGAGCAGGGAGCAGAGGAGAGGTGATGGGCTTCAACCTTTTCATTCTAAAAGCTTTTCTATTTCAATTCTTTCTCTCTCATGTGCATACAAATGTATTTTTATACTTATACATCATATATACCACATATATATGCTCACATAAACAAGAAATCCAGCAAGCAATCAAATATATACACATATATACTCTTCAGATTATTTATCTTAGCAAATTATTTTATTTCCTTCGAAAAGTTTTATATTTTCTTAGTTTTAGGATTTTGGGCTGTTATAAAACCTACCCCCCTTAAAGGAATCTCGTCCTTGAGAATTGGGCTAATCTACAAACAGGCGAGGAAACTCTGCCTTTAGCTCTTCTTCTTTTCCTAGGTTGCCTCATCTTCGGAGTGGTGGCTCCACTGTACTTTGCACATACATATGACCTTTCTCCAAGTCACTTACTCTGCTATTTTCATAATCTTGACTGAGTATTCCGAATAAGTCAATTCCTCTTGTGGTTCTACTTCTTCTAGGGGTAAATGTTTCTCTGGTACTCGTAAACACTTCTTCAACTGCGATTTATGAAACACATTGTGACATCCTCTAGCTTGGGCGGCAGTTCCAACTGGTAGGCCACTTCTCCGCGTCTAGCACTCACTCTAAACGGTCCAATGTATCTGTGGGTGCCAACTTGCCTTTAACCTTAAAACGGCGAAGTCCTCTTAGAGGCGAGACATTGAGATACACATGATGAGGGTTAACTCTCGGTGATGGTTATCCGCATAACTCTTCTTCCTGGACCGAGCTGTCTTTAATTTTTCTCATATTGCCTTGACTTGATCTTCTGCTTCCTTTAGTATTTTCGGTCCAAACACTTGACCTTCTCTAGTCTCAATCCAATGCAGGGGTTCTACACTTCCTTCTATACAATACCTCGAATTGGGTCATCTGTAAACTTGACTGGTAACTGTTGTTATATGAAAATTCTACAATGGCAAGTTCTTGTCCCAACTGTTGCGATTTTGAAGAGCACAAGCTCGCAACATATCCTTAAGTATTTGGTTTATTCTTTCTGTATGTCCATCTATCTGTGGGTGATATACCAAGCTAAAATTCAACTTCGCGTCCAACGATTCATGAAGTTTTTGCCAAAACCTTGAGGTAAATTGAGTTCCTCGATTTGACACTATTCTCTTTAGAACTCCGTGTAAACACACAATCCTAGACATATATAGCTCTGCTAACTTATCTCCTTAATATGTTGTTTTAACTAGGATAAAATGAGCTACCTTGGTGAGACGATCCATAATGACCCATATTGAATCATAGCCTGATTAAGTACGAGGTAAACTGACTACGAAATCCATCCCAATTTCTTCCCACTTCTATTCTAGTTTCTTCAGAGGTTATAGCAATCCTGCTGGTTTCTGATGTTCTACTTTCACACGCTGACATACGTCACACACTGCCACATACTCAGCTATTTCTCGCTTCATACTAGGCCACCAATAGCGGTCCTTCAAATCCTGATACGTCTTGGTACTACCTGGGTGAATAGAATAAGCTAACTCATGGGCTTCTCTTAAGATTATCCTCTTAAGCTCATTCTAGTCTGGTACACAAATACGCTTGCCAAACATACAATGTATTTCTCATCTTCTAAGAACTTTGGGGCTTTGCCTACTTTAATATTCTCTTGAATCCATTTGATATTTTCATCTTCCGCCTGTCCATTCTAGAAGTCCTCATCCAAAGTAGGTTCCACTTCCATAGTCGGTTGAGCTTCTTGAAACATAGTCATAGTATTGTATACTTTATGACTTAACACATTTGCAACTATGTTTGCTTTTCCTGGGTGATAATGGATTCCTACATCATAATTCTTAATCAATTCTAGCCATCTTCCTGGGTGAATATATACTTCAAACTCTTATAATATGTGTATATTTCACATCTTTTCCCAAGAAGATAATGCCTTCATATCTTCAAAGCATGTACCACTACTACTAACTATTGGTCATGAGTTAGATAATTCTTCTCATGAATCCTCAACTGTCTCAAAGCATACACTACCACTTGTCCTTCTTGCATCAAAACACATCCAAGACCTTGTCGAGATGCATCACAGTATATATCGAAGTTCTTCTGGATATCTGGCAACACTAGCACTGGGGCTGTAGTTAACTTTTTCTTAAGCTCATTGAAACTTGCTTGACAAGTGCTAGTCCATTCATACGTCTTTTCCTTTTTTAGCAACTTTGTGAGTGGCTTAGCTATCTTCGAGAATCCTTCTATAAAACGTCGGTAATAGCCTGCTAGACCAAGGAAACTTCTCACTTTTGTAACGCTCGTAGATGATTTCCAATTCAATACATCTTTCACCTTGCTTAGATCTACTATAACTCCTCTCGCGGATAGAATATGTCCAAGAAATGGCACTTCTGTCAACTAAAATTCACACTTGCTAAGCTTAGCATACATTTGATGTTCCCTAAGTTTTCCCATAACCATTCTTAGATGTTCCTTGTGTTCTTATTCACCCTTAGAGTAAACCAGTATGTCATCAATAAACATTATGAAAAACTTATCTAAATACTCCATGAAAACCTTATTCATGAGATACATGAAGTAAGCCAGGGCATTAGTTAAACCGAATGACACAATCGTAAACTCATATTATCCATACCAAGTGATGAATGTTGTCTTGGGTATATCCAATTTCCGTATCTTTAGCTGATGATATCATGACCTTAAGTCTATCTTCGAAAACACTCGAGCTCCAGTAAGTTGGTCGAACAGATCTTCGATTCTGGGTAAGGGATCCTAAGAGCAATGAGTTTTGGAGACCTGCTCTCCTGTCCGTCGATGCATGCTGGCGTAGTGGGATGGAGTAGACTATGTATGACGGCACAATAGAGAGAAGTTGGCAAAACCCTAATTGCGTATATTCCTTTGGGGCGGCGACCAACAGACATATATACAGGGAGGATTGCGCAATTGAGGCGCGCCACGATTGAACTCTGTTACACGTCCTGATTGGACTCTTAATCGACACGATTTTCATATATTTATCTGTTTGTCCAGGCAGCAAAAAGAATAAAACTGCAAAACGAATCCGCATTTGCGCAAGCAACTGTATCCGATTTTGGCGGACTATTCACGCAGGTGTCGTGCGCTCACGCCCCGGCCACGGCCACGGCCCTGCGAGATGAGCGAGCACGTGCATGTTCTCCTAGTCCTCTCATCCACACATGCTAAGTGGATGAAGGAGAGAAACCCTTTTAAGTTAGTCTTACTGCACCTCCACTAGTAAGATGAGACTAAAAGATACACACCTACCTCTACATGGTTAGACCTGTGAGATTTATTTGAAATTACACAAATATAATGAGCCAAAAGCTATATATTCTAACACCACCACTACCATCACTAATAAAAAATAGAAATAATATTGAAATTTTCACAAAAAGCAAAACATCCGACCCACACGATACGGTGGACCATAATTACACAACCATTAGATGATACCAGTAATTCTAGTTATATTTAAGTGTCAGTGGTGTGGTAACCACGTTGGTAGGCTTTTCCTATTGATGCGGGTGGGACATTGGGTGGAAAATACCATATGAGAATGATCTCAAATCTCATACCTAATTATTATATTTTGAAGAGCTATTTGTAGTAGCGTCTTTTCAAGGTTATCAGTGTTTGCATAACATATCGTGACAGTTTTTCCTTATAGTATCATTTGACACACTTTGCAGAGAACACGATTGTATTAATTGGGTACTATTTGGCCCTTGTCATATATATTCAATAATGTTAGTTCGTATGTTATCTCAAAGCCATCATATTTCATTTTATTTGTAAGGTTCATAACTTTTTTATTCAATCTGGTGCTTGCACATTTTCTTTGCAGATGCTATACGTAGAACGGTTCACAAAAGGTTGGCACTGACAGGTATTTATTCATAATCTTCTAAAGACTTATTAACTTACTATACTACAAGATGTAATGTAATTTCTCTTGGAAAATATATTCAATGTGATGGAAGCAAAGACAAGACACTGAAAGATGAAAAAAAATATTATGGGACTAATAATGCAAAGGAAAATTGTTAGCGATTGCTAAGCCGACAAATATTATAGATAATATTTATTTTTCAATATGAAAAACAAGTCTTTTTTATTGACAAGACATGATAAAATCATAATTTTATTGAGACAATTGCTTTAATCTTGGAGGAGAAATATGTAAGCGATCTGCGGGTCAAATTCAAGTGATTTGTAATCCATAGTAATTGTTTGTTCAATGAAGACCACGAGAAAAGGAGACATGATTTTAATGTATTTTTGATGAAAGCTTCTGCATTTGATTAATTTCGAAATTATATAGGTACCTTTCTTACCGTTCAAACATTTTCTTTGTACTAGTATCAACTATTTCAGCCATTCTTTTGGTTATGGCGTGTGTCGTTCTTGCCATCAAGATCCGGAAGAGCAGAAAATTTCTATCAATCATTGGAATAAACTCCATTCCTAAGGAAAACATTGAGGAGCTACTAGAAAACTGTGGCTCATTGGCTCCAAAGAGATATAAGTATTCACAACTGAAGGAAATAACAAGATGTTTAAGTGAAAAGATTGGAGAAGGTGGGTATGGCACGGTATACAAAGGTACATTACCAAGTGGAATGTTTGTTGCAGTAAAGTTCCTCCACGACTTCACTAGCAATGGAGAAGAATTTATCAATGAGGTTATCAGCATTAGAAGGACATCTCATGTTAATATTGCTACCCTACATGGTTTTTGTTTGGAGGGATCCAGACGAGCTCTTATTTATGACTACATGCCTAATGGATCATTGGACAAATTCATTTATGCTGATGATTCGAAAGCAATTCTGGGATGGGACCAGCTCTACGAAATAGCAATAGGTATTGCAAGAGGCTTGGAGTATTTGCATCGTGGCTGTAATACACGCATTATACATTTTGACATCAAACCACATAATATCCTACTAACCGATGATTTTGTCCCGAAAATTGCTGATTTCGGTTTGGCCAAGTTATGCAATCCAAAAGAGAGTTACCTATCAATGGCTGGCATGCGTGGCACAATCGGGTTCATTGCACCTGAGGTTTTTGCAAGGAGATTTGGAGTAGTTTCGACTAAATCTGATGTCTACAGCTATGGAATGATGCTTCTTGAGATGGTTGGAGGAAGCAAAAATCTGAAAGCAAGCGTTGACAAGTCAAACGAGGTCTATTTTCCAGACTGGATTTATAGTCATTTGGCTGAAGTGGGAAACTTGCACACATTTGACCTGGGAGGTGAAACTGAGGAGAACGCAAGGAAAATGGCCTTGATTGGCCTATGTTGTATACAAGTGTCACCTATGTCTCGCCCAACAATGAGCAATGTTTTAGAAATGTTTGAGAAAAGTACTGACCAACTTGAGATACCACCGAAGCAATACTTTTATTCAGCTATAAAGTAAGTTCTCCTATCAGTGCCTTTCAGTGCTTTTTTAAGCATTGCATATTTACATTAATTTTATTATTTATTTTATAGAACTCATTTTCATTTTTATATAGTTAGCAGTAAGCTAGTACCTTTTATTCCGCTAACACCAGCTAGTCAAAAGAGAAGCAGCTTATCATATATTTGCATAGTGCTCACGTAAATATTGCGCCATTCAAAAATTTTGTTTCTGGACTTTGCCCATAGGGACTCCGCTCCTCCAAGTTTCAAAAGAGCCAGTTTGGTCTTCCAACTTACACAATTGGCTCAAATTGATCCATATGTTGATGTGGTATGACTGTAAATAGATGAATATGCTACAACGGATTAATTTGTATTGAGCCTTGTGTGCATATTTATATAGGGTACATGACTAAGAATCACAAGGCCATCATGGAGATAGAACAGAATCGTATCGGAGAGATCACATTCAATCCTAACAAATCATATCCCACCAGTACAATGACAAATAGAACATGATGTGGATGTTGACAGGGGTTTCTTCAAAATATTTTTAAAAACTACAGAGGATTTCACAAACAAGTGTTCTTTTAGTTTAGTATCATGAAAGTACTACTTTATTTTGTGGTCACATTTGCTTTGTATTAAGTGATAATAACACGCAGGGAGGATTCATCTGAGCAAGCTCCTCCAACGTCGTAAAACAGACGGAACCAAGAGTAACAGAGCAAACTCCTTCAAGCAAAGGTCTCAACTATGTTCAATCCAGAAGTGTGAACTCCATTGTGTTGATCCTCTTAGAATAATCATTCGAAAAAGGGAAAATTATTGTTGCTTAATGACACGCTGTTATGGAAATTGACACTACTTTGCATCTTCTGTACTTGGAGACATCGAGCTTCACTGGTCATTGCACATGTGGAACCCACATTTCCCAATTTAATTATTAGAACCGATGTACTTATCAAGAGCAGAACACATGGATATATAATATGATGGTTATGAAAATTATACAGTGCAAGAGTGAGAATTGGTGTCGACTCTTGACCAGAGGTGGCATTGGAAAGAATTTTTGCCAAATCGCCTTCCCCCAGTGCAGAAAATCGTAGCGGCGGCCATCAGGCCAGTCTCTCGTCTCTTTTGTTGGACGGTTCGCTTTGTTGCCTAGGAGGAGCTTTATTATTTTTATATTTCAAAAATAAAAAATTACAAAAGTAGACGCTTTTTTGAAAGAATTGTAAAAATAGACCACATCTTGAGAAATAGACAGACTATATACAATAGAAATTTATCTTTTTTGTTTTTTATTTACATATCATATTTTTATCTGAAATTTTTTTATAGCTAGATTATAGTATCCTCTATGATATACATTTTTTCAAGAAAATTTATAACTATTTTGATAGTGTTTTGAATTTTAAGAGAATTAGATCGTAGTATTTCTTTTTAACTTATTGTTCTTTGCAAGGGTGACATCTTTGTTTTGTAAAGACGCCACCAGTTGGAAGAGTGACATATTTTTGTTACCCTTCCAACGGACAATAATAGTTTATTTTTGTATTTCAAACAAATACTTAGTTTTGCAATTTTTTATTTTTGAAATATAAAAACAATAAATTTGCCTAGGAGTAGGACGTGTGGGCATAAGTTGGGCCAGATCTGCTGGCTTCACAGAGAGCACTGGATTCCACGCGAGCTGTGATATTTATTGACGCAGATACCCACTTCATAACGACGGTCTGCGGTCGTCTTCTCCATCTCTAGTTTCGATCTGCTCGGGTCAATCACCACTGGCTTGATCTTCTCCAGTAATGTCACTGTAAGCGAGGAAGGTTGCGCTATATTTGATTGATTGAACATAGAGTATATGAGTTGCATATATATAGATTACAGCTAGCATGTGAACACTTCGGCCATTGGAAGAGAAAGTGTCAGCATGCATGAAGCCGAGGCACCAGCCGATGCTCAAACAAGGTGTCGTGCATGTGGAGTTGGAACGTCACCAATCGTGCACAAGCCAGGAAGGAAATTATGTCTAACACCCCCTGTAGTCGAAACGTCACCAAGGTTGACATTCAGACTGGATCTAAATTCAGTGAAGACGGAAGTCGGTAGCCCCTTGGTGAAGATATCGACGTACTGTGATGTTGTTGGGATGTGCAGCACACGAACATCCCCCAAGGCCATGCACTCCTGTACGAAGTGAAGGTCAATCTCGACGTGTTTAGTGCACTGATGTTGCACCGGGTTCGTTTATAAATAGACATCACTCATATTATCGCAGTAAACCACAGTGGCACGACGAAGAGGGTGACTGAGCTCATGGAGTAGTTGACGAAGCCAGCAAGCCTCTGTGACGGTGTTGGCGATTGCCTTGTACTCAGCCTCAGCACTAGAGTGAGACACAATATTCTGACGCTTGGACGACCAGGAGACAAGATTATCATAGAGGAACACAGCGTAACCTGATGTGGACTTGCACGTATCAGGACATCATGCCCAATCAGCATCAGAATAAATCACGAGGTCTGCAATTGGGACTGGTAAGCTGGATACCATAATCAAGGGTGTCACGGAGATACCGAAGGATCTGTTTGACCGCTGTAAGATGAGGCTCCCGAGGGTCGTGCATGTGAAGGCATATCTGCTGGATGGCATAGGAGATATCTGCTCTTGTGAAGGATAGGTACTGCAAAGCTCAAGCAAGACTGTGGTACTTAGTAGCATCACTCACTGGGGAGCCAGTAAAGGTAGATACTTTTGAATGAGTGTCAACAAGCGTACTACAAGGTTTGTTGTCTGACATCCCGGCACGCTCCAGAATATCCAAAGTATACTATCGTTGAGAGAGGAATAGGTCACTCGAACTCCACTGGACAGAGATACCAAAAAATGATGAAGTGCGCTGAGATCTTTCATGGAAAATTCTTGCTAAAGGGTGGCAATGGTCCAGTGGAGAACAAACACATAAGATGCTTTCAGGATGATATCATCAACATAAAGAAGTAAGTAGATAGTGTCAGCACCACGGTGATAGATAAACAGCGATGTGTCTGACTTGGCCTCCACAAACCCGAGAGACAACAAATATGAGGCGAAGCAACTATACCAAGCACGTGGAACCTGTTTAAGCCCATAGAGTGACTTGTTCAGGCGACAAACAAAGTCAAGGTAGAAAGAATCCACAAACCCTGTCGGTTGGGTGCAATAAACTATCTCAGATATAGTGCCATGAAGAAATGCATTTTTGACATCCAGCTGATGAATAGGCCAGTCCGTCTCAGATATTGTGCTTACGGTCGCCGGTTTGACAATCGGACTGAAGGTCTCATCATAACCAATCCTAGGATGCGGAGTGAAACCACGAAGAACCCATCGAGCTTTGTATCGATCAAGAGTTCCATCAGCAGTAAACTTGTGCCGAAAAATCCATTTGCCAGTGACAACGTTTGCCTTGGGAGGTCACGGCACAAGATCCCATGTGTTATTGGTGAGCAAAGCAACATACTCAGCTTCCATGGCACACCGCTAGTTTGGATCGGCCACGACAGACCAATAGGTTTTTGGGATTGGCGACAGTGCATCAGCATGTAAGGTGAATCGATTGACTAGCTTTCGAAATCTGTGCTTGTCTCGAGTGACCATAGTGTGGGAGTTGCTCACTAGTGGGATTGGAACCGTACCGTCAAGGAGAGCACCCACAATTGGGACTGTGTGCACCACGGGAGCAGGTGTAGTCACCAGGGGTGATGCGGCCAGTCATGTAGAAGTAGCCTCCAGTGAGATACCTTGTGCAGGAGCAGCATCCAACCCAGCTGCTAGAGGGGACGATGAGGTACTGCATGCTGGCGTAGGGCTGAGTGCAGGAGCCAGCCCAATAGCCAAAGGCGCCGACAGGGCAACACTTGGGGGCGTGACGACCGGTACGATAGTCAGAGGCACAGGTGTCCCAGCGTGCGGGGGCGCGAGGCCTGGCATGGCTGATGGCACAGCGACCAACGGTATGATACCTGTAGGAGAGAAAGAACGTTCCGGCCTGGTGGGCACCAGAATGGCCTCAATTGGTGACAAAAAATCAGAATCATTAGTGGATGGAGTGTTCGACTTGGCAAAGGGAAAGGATGTCTCATCAAATGTTACATGACGAGATATAATGACTCGATTGGAGAAAGGATCAAGACATCGATAGCCTTTGTGGTCTAAGTAATATCCAAGAAAGATGCATAAGGTGGAGAAAGGTGATAGTTTGTGTGGAGCAGTGGCGGACAAATTAGGGTAGCACATGGAGCCGAACACACGGAGATGATCATAAGTTGGTTGCACTCCGTAGAGGGCAAAGTAAGGTGTGTATTGGCTGAGGGTTTTTGTGGGGAGACGGTTGAGTAAGTATGTGGTGGTGTGAAGTGCTTCTACCCAAAAGGATGGTGTGCAGCTTGCCTGAAAGAGAAGAGAGCGCACAATATTGTTAATTGAGCGTTTGATTTGCTCTGCTTTGCCATTTTGCCAAGAGGTGTAGGGACACGACATGCGAAGTTTGACGCCATCTGTGAGGAGAAAGTGTGGGCGGAAGAGTTGTCAAACTCCCGTCCATTATCGCAATGGAAGTTCTTTGTTGTTGTGCCGAATTGAGTTGCCACATAGGAGAAAAAATTAGAGACTGTGGAGAAAGTATCGGAGTTTAGGCGTAAAGGAAATGTCCAAACAAAATGAGTGCAATCATTAAGAATGACAAAATAATATTTGTAGCCGGACACACTAGAAACAGGCGATGTCCAAAGGTCACAATGAATTAGATCAAACCCGTTGGCAGCTCTAGAGTTTGAAGTGGCAAATGGCAACCGTACATGATGACCAAGTTGACAAGCAGGGCATAAAAGATTATCAGCACTTTTGTTACATGAGATGGCAGAAATACTGGCAAGCTTAGAGATGGCTTCATGTCCAGGGTGTCCAAGACAACGATGCCAGAGGGTGGTGGGAGCAACAACTGCAAGAGCACAAAGGGATGATGATGACAGGTATAGAGGATAAAGTGGACCGGAGCTATTGCACCTGGCGATCATGTTCCGAGATCGAAGATCATTCACAGAGAGGCCAAACGAGTCAAACTCAACAGAGTAATTGTTGTCAGTGGTAAACTGGTGGAATGAAAAAAGATTCTTGATAATGCTAGGAGTAACTAGAACACTATAAAGATGAAAGGGACCAGGAAGGATCTGGTACATGAAAAAGCCATTCCTTTTCGAGAGCGGTGGAGCCAGTAGAGGTGATGGGAAAAAGGGGGCCGTTACCAACAACTATTGATGGAGGAGTAAAGGACCGTGGTGAATGAGTGGAGGATAGATTACCGGCATCGGATGTCAGGTGTGAGGATGCCCCCGGAGTCCATGTACCAATCATTCGAGGCTGGTGGAGCAAGGGTCATGGTGTTGAATGCATTCACCAGGGACTGCTAATCCCATGAGCCGGATAGTGGAGTCTAGGTGCCATGAGGTTGCTGCGTAGTTGGCGGTGGTGCAGGTGCCTGCAGGGGCGGGTACGCCAGTTGTGGCAGCGTGAAGAAGAGCCCAGGAGGCGGTCCTATGTAGAATGCCTGTGAGGGGATGTTAGGGCATGACTGCTGCTGATGTTGCGTGTCTTGCGGCTACCTCGGCTGTGGCCCCTGAAGCACCCCCTGGTCTGGCCAGTAGGGTGAGGTCTGAGCCACATCTAAATGGTCCCCGTCCATGGATTGCAGAAGGAAGGCCAGCCGGGTCTGCCCCCAGTTCCGTTGCCATTGCCGCCATTCTTGCCGCCCGTTTCAGCCACCTGTGGAGCAACCACCAGTGGCGCCACCCAGAGGCTTACTTGATTGGCCTGTCACGACTGAAGTGGCGAGGAAGGCGGAGGACGGCCCCATGGGCGCGAGGCCATGGTCATCTCCTCGAGGAGGAGATCAGATTGGACCTCGAGGAAGGTGGGGAATGGCCATTAGCGCTTGAGGAGGGCCGCCATGTACGCGAACATGTCGTTCAAATTGCGCAAGACGACGAGAATGAGTGTTCAGTTAGCGACAACTTCATTGAGATCACCTAGGGCATCGGCCATGGTCTTCAACTTCCTGCAATAGTCGATGATGTTGAGATCACCTTGGACAAAGGAGTGAAATTTGGCATCGAGGATGAGGGCCTGTGTCTCTCAGTTGCTGACGAATTGCTATTTGAGGTCGAGCCATACGAGCCATGAGGTGGTGTGGGGTGCCATGACAATCTCAATGAGATCGGGGGAGATGGTGCTATAAAGCCACTCACAAACGACGCAGTCCATCTGGCACCAGTCAGCAGATTCGATGCAAACGGTGTCGATGAGGACGTGGTCGAAGAGTGAGAACTTGCCGAGGGTGGTGAGAAAACGGCCGCACCACTTGTTGTATTTGGGAGTGACGAGATCGAGAACCACGGGCACAAGGGATCGGATGTTCTAGATGGCGACGGCCTATGCATGCAGGTTGGCAATGGCGATGGCCTCGTAGAGAAGCATCACGTGATGAAGTTCCTCTTCACGGCGCAAACGGGTGGCCTCCTTGTCCAGAGCGCGGGAATCGGCCTCTACGCACTAACGTGCAGCGGCATCCTCATGGTCGCGGGTAGCCACCTCCTCACACTAGCGTGCAGTGGTGTCATTGTCGGCCCTGAACTTGTGTGGATGATGTGAAGCGGCAGCTATATTTTAGCAAAAATAATGGTCAAGGTTGCAAACACCTTTGATACCATGTAAGCGAGGAAGGTTGCACTATATTTAATTGATTGAACATAGAGTACATGAGTTGCATATATATAGATTACAGCTAGCATGTGAACGCTTGAACCTTTGAAAGAGAAAGCGTCAGCATGCAGGAAGCCGAGGCACCAGCTGTGCACAAGCCATGAAGGAAATTATGTCTAACAGTCACCACCAGTATGATCTCTTCGAGTGACCGAACTAAGGCCTCGATCTCCAAGTTCAGAGCTTGGATCGTCGCCACTGCCTTCACTAATTCCGTCATTAGCTATCCCATCTTGATTGCCTTCTTCTGCTCTTTTGTTAGGTACTTCAGGCGCATGAGATAGTCATGGACCTCGATGATTGCGGCTTTGATACCAAACTGTCACGTACTGTTGGGGGAAAATAGACCAGCCTGACGATAATGGTTGGAGGTCGCTATCAAAGGTTCCTCCAGATCCTTCGACCTTCGGACTTGCCAGGAGGCCAAATCCTCGAAGGCTGCGAATCCCTTCGGGCCACCACTCTGACTCGTACGCAGCCTTCCGAAGACTCGGAGCTATAGCAAGTACCCCTAGAGCCTTTAGCCTCCAAACTCAATGGGAGGCCTTATCCCTAGGGGCTGCGAATCCCTTCGGGCCACCTCTCCAGCTCGTACGCGGCCTTCGGAAGAGTCAGAGCTATAGAAAGTACCCCTAGAGCCTTCGGCCTCTAAACTCAACAAGAGTCTTTTATCCCTGGGGGCTGCGGACCCCTTCGAGCCGCCCCTCTGGTGCCCATGCGGCCTTTCTAAGCCTAAAGGTGTGACCGGCCTCTGAAGATAATATCAGGGAAGATAGGACACCCATCCTTTACTACCGACCTGGTGCGAGGTGACGAGCAATAAATACCAGTGCAAGTGGTGCTTATCCTGACACCCCAACATGATGCAAGTCATCCTAACACCCCCGGTAGAGCGGCGCCGGGCCGTAATTGGTAACCGGCTTACCCCTCAAGGGGCAAGCACCAAAATAGTTACCACGGTAGATATTTATCTTCTATGTAGGGTAAAAGGTAGTTATCCAGGATAAGGCCCAGTAATTCGGCCAGGTCCTAGATATTTGTACATCATGATAACTTGTACACTAAGCTACGTACTGCCTTATAAATAGGGGGTCGTGGTCACCTGGAAGAAGAAGGTCGAAAAAGAGACCGCTCAACACAGCACGGAGGAGCATAATAACAAAGTTTTCCTATGATACTCCCCCTAGCCCAGTCCATATTTTTACTATCAATACATTTGTAGTGTTCCTTCCTCTCAAACTTCGTCTCCAAGCTTGAGTCTTCTCCTTAGAAGAAACGCTCGCCGTACTTGCTAGTACAAGATGATCTCTTGCTCCAATAGTGTGCTGTCGGTGGAGATACGAACACTGAAGTGCTAAGAAAGGTAGGAATCCACTAGAAAAACCACCAACGCGCTAGCCTCCATATCCACCGTTACAACCATGCAACAATATGTGTGGCTATCTCAGCCGTGCACATCACGTATACCCTCCAGCCCCGCTGCCATATGGGACGACACTCCTCCGGCCTTGACTGATCCAGAACCTTGGGTTGGTACAAAAACTCCAGATGCAAGGGCCGAGGGGGTCGAGGACCACCTCTCTCGTTTGGCCTTCAGCTTCGCCTCCGACACGTTGTTGCCAGGCTCCGGATGGATTACCTCCAAAGCCGGGCAGTGGCTAAAGGCTGAGGGGGTTGAGGACCACCTCTCTCATCTGGCCTTCGTGATGCGCATTTGCCCAATCTTCTGAAGGTACTATGATAAGTCGATTGGTGGACTTTTGATGTTGGTGATCCAAAGGCTCTGACCAGAACAGATCGACCAGCCAGCGGGCAAATCGGATGAAGAAACAAAACTGACGGTGGCAATCGACTAGCCAGCAGAGAGGGGAAAGAGCGCACACGTGGCTGAGCAAGTCAGTGGATAGGGATGTGATCTATGTTTGACCGATCTTTCGAAGGTAATATGATAAGTCGATTGGTGGAGTTTCAACATTGATGATTCGAAGGCTCTGAACAGAATAGATAGAGAACCCTCGTTACCACTACACAACTACTCCGCGGTTATTAACCATGCCAAGACGCGGTTGACCTCACCAAGAAGGTTTTTCCTGCAAGTGAATTGAGAACACAAACAAGAATAAGTAGATGCAATCTGTATATTGCTAATTACCAATGAAGTACTCGAGGTTCAACAAACTGATAAACGGTGAAACTGTCTAAAATAGAATAATCTAAGCTAAACCTGAGCCTAAACTATGACGTCTACCGTATATTTATAGGGGACATGAGAGGGTCAACCTAGGGTTGTGCAGCCATGAAAAGAGGCGTGTAGAACCTGGACTCGGACCTTGACACGATTACAAAACCTGACAGGATCCAAAATGATGACACAACACCTTATTCCTTCTACTCTAACTAAACTATAATGAATATTTGGTCGAGCATAGATCCATTAGAAAGGGCTCAACATAAGCTTTCCAGCAAGTTGAAGAACGCCTAAAACTAACTTCGAATGAGAGAGTTATGCTTGTTTTACTAACGTGATGTCTTGAGTCTCGATCACGACCATGACTTCGACTAGAGTTCAGCCTTGAGTCTGAGTAGACATGACCATCGAGGGGTGATGTCCGAGTAAGGTTATAGTGCTACTCCCATATTCCTAACAATAAAATATCACAAGAATTTAGTAGTAATCCATCCAAGAAAACATGAACAGCAAGAAATGAGTTCACCTGGTCGTTTAATTATTGTGCACGTACTCTTTTAATTGGACCTTGTATGATTTAAGGATTATTGGCGGTATTGATCATATCCAAAGGAGCCATGGGCTCATCATCCTCCCCCTCTTGAATTGGATTCATCCTTGACTCAAGCTCATCTTCTTTTCCCAAGTAGGGCTTCAAATCTGAAATGTTAAATGTGGGACTAACCCCAAAATCTACAAGTAGGTCTAGTTTGTATGCATTGTTATTGATTATCTCAATTATCTTAAATGGTCCATCAGCTCTAGACATCAACTTTTATTTTCTTAGTTCTTGAAACCTATCCTTCCTCAAATCCAACGAAACTAAATCACCCGGTTCAAATATTATTTCCTTCCTACATTTACTTCTAGCAATCCTATACTTTTCAATCATGCTCTCTATATTCTTTTTAGTTGTTTTAGGCAACTTAAGAATAAATTCAGCATGTTTCTTAGCATCTGAATTAAATCTTTCAAAAGTAGTCAAAGGTAGTAAATCAATAGGAGCACGGGGATTAAATCCATATACTACCTGGAATGGACTTACCTTGGTGGTGAAGTGTACCGACCTATTGTAAGCAAGTTCAATATGCGGTAAATCTCAAAAAAAATTTAGAACTGCCTGTAACATGGTCGATAATGTACACTTGACAACCTCTGTTTGACCATCAGTTTGGGAATGACATGTAGTATAAAAAAATAGCTTCGTCCCCAATTTATTCCAAAGTGATCTCTAAAAGTGACTCAAAAACTTTGTGTCACGATCTGAGATGATAGTATTAGGCACTCCATGTAGTCAAACGATTTCCTGAAAAACAAATCAGCTATATTTGTAGCATTATCGCTCTTGTGACAAGGTATAAAATGTGCTATTTTAGAAAATCTATCCACAACTACAAATATGCTATCCCTCCCCCTCATTGTCCTAGGCAATTCTAAAACAAAATCCATAGAAATATACTCCTATGATACACTAGGAACAGGAAGAGGCACGTAAAGACCATGTGAATTCCAGCAAGACTTAGCTTTATTGCAAGTGGTGCATCGGGACACGTAGCGTTCGATATCTCGTCTCATCTTTGGCTAAAAGAAGTGGATGGCCAGCACATCTTTAGTCTTCTTTGCTCCAAAATGTACCATCAATCCTCCTCCATGCGCCCCCTGTAACTGCAAAAAACGAACAGAGCTAGCTGGAATACATAGCTTGTTAGCACGATAGAGCAATCCTTCATTCAACACATATTTATTCCATGTTTTCTCTTCTTTACAATGTTCAAGCACTTCTTTAAAATCCAAATTAGCAGCATATAAGTCCTTAATGGTGTCTAAACCAAAAATCTTATGATGAAGTTGAGATAACATGGTATAACGCCTAGAGAGCGCATCAGCAATTACATTGTCCTTTCGTTTCTTATGTTTTATGACATATGGAAAAGACTCAATAAATTTGACCCATTTAGCATGTCGTTTATTCAATTTAGCTTGACTCCTAATATGTTTCAGCGATTCATGATCAGAATGTATAATAAATTCTTTGGGCCATAGATAATGTTGCCAAGTTTCAAGCACACGAACTAAAGCATATAATTTTTTATCATAGGTAGAATAATTTAGACTTGGCCCACTTAAATTCTCGCTGAAATAAGCAATAGATTTACCTTCTTGAATTAACACACCTCCAATTCCAATCCCACTAGTATCACATTCTAGTTCAAAGGTCTACCAAAATCAGGGCGTTGGAGTAAAGGAGCATGGGTAAGTTTCTCTTTCAACAATTTGAATGCTTTTTCTTGTGTAGGTCCCCATTTGAAAACCACTCATTTCTTCGTCAAATCATTCAATGGGGTAGCAATGGTGCTGAAATCCCACACAAAACGCCGATAGAAACCCGCAAGACCATGAAAGCTTCTCACTTGAGTAATAGTATTAGGGGTTGGCCAGCTCTTTATGGCTTCAATTTTTTCTTCATCCACTTCTATTCCCTATGGAGTAACAACATAGCCAAGAAAAGAGACTTGATCCGTGCAAAAAGATGCACTTTTTGAGGTTACTGAACAAACGTGCATCTCTCAAAGCATTAAAAATAGCACGTAGATGATCAAAGTGTGACTCATGTGACTGGCTATAAATCAAGATCATCAAAGTATACCACTACAAATCTTCCATTGAAAGCACGTAAAACTTCGTTCATCAATCGCAGGAAAGTACTAGGTGCATTAGTTAACCCAAAAGGCATACTAACCACTCATACAAGCCAAACTTAGTTTTAAACGCAGTTTTCTATTCATCTCCAAGTTTCATCCTAATTTGTTGGTATCTACTTTGCAAGTCAATTTTAGTGAAAATTATAGAACCACTCAACTCATCAAGCATATCATCTAACCTAAGGATAGGGTGATGATATCTTATAGTAATATTATTGATGGCTCTACAGTTAACACACATACGACAACTACTGTCTTTCTTAGGAACCAAAAGAACAGGAACGACACAAGGACTAAGTCTTTCTCGTACATACCCGCGATTCAAAAGGTCTTGGACTTGTCTGTGAATTTCCTTAGTCTCTTCCAGGTTGGTCCTATATGCAGCATGGTTTGGCAAAGTTGATCCTGAAATCAAATCAATTTGATGTTCAATCCCTCGAAAGGGTGGTAATCCCGGGGGTACTTCAGCTGGAAATATATCCACAAACTCCTGCAAAATGTTAGCAACAGCAACAGGCAAAGAGCTAGATATATTCTCGAGTGAAACTAAGGCCTCTTTACATATCAAAGCATAGCATGGTAGCTTATTAGTATAAATTTCAGCAAGATGAGATTTAGTAGCAAGCATAACACACCCTTTCAGTCTAATTCCATCGGACTTGGAAGTTGTTGTTGATTTCTCGTTTTTGGGTGGAAAACTTTTTCCGCTACTTGTTAATTTTTAGATTCATTCTCAAACTCTTTTCTCTTATTTTCAGCTATCCCTTCTTCACATTTCACAATTTCAGCAGGGGTTAAAGGTAGATAAGTTATTTTCTTTCCTTTATGCATAAGGGTGTACTTATTACTTCTATCATGATGTGTTGCATCAATATCAAACTCCCATGGTCGTCCTAACAAAAGTGAACATGCTTGCATGGGCACTACATCGAAATCAACACAATCATGGTATGAACCAATACAAAAATTCACCCTACCTGTTTGCATTACTTTCACCTTACCACTGTTGTTGAACCATTGAATATGATAAGGGTGAGGATGCTTTCTTGTCGGCAGGCAAGCTTCTTGATCATATCTGAACATACCAAGTTGTTGCAGCTTCATGGTTAGCTGCAAGAGCATATTCATCCTCAACATCACTAGCACTTACATATCCACCGTCTTCTATTACAATGTACGCGTGCTGACTTGGGCAATCCTTAATGACATGACCCATTCCCTTACATCGGTAGCAAATAATCCCAGTCTTGCGATCAGTAGAGGCAACCAAAGAAGAGCTCTTCGCTAGCCCCTGCACACTTACAGATTTGCTTACCTCAAGAGCGTGTGATGGTGTTGAAGGTACTGCTGAACACGCCCTACTCGAGAAGGGGGTAGCAGACCGTGTAGCTAAACGTGGGGCTGTCTTGACTTGTCTTGGTGTTGATTTGGAAGTAGTCATGATTCCAAAATTGATCCTTGGCCTCTGTTGTCGTCCTTGCAATTCTTTTTCTGCTAGACATGCAATTTTGAACAATCTAGGAACACTATTGTATTGTTTGTAATCAACTATGTCCTAAATTTCATGCCTTAATCCTCCATAAAAGTGTGTCATTGGAGCCTCTTCATCCTCAATAATATCACAACGCAACATCCTAATTTGAAGCTCTTGATAATATTCTTCTATGAATCTATCACTTTGGTTTAAGCGCTGCAATTTCTTACACAAATCAAGTTTAAAAGTGTGTGGAACAAATCTGTTATGCATAGCAACCTTTAAAGCATTCCATGTAGTAGGCGTTAATCCGTCAATGCATACCCTATTCCACCAAATGATTGCAAAATTTTTAAATTGACTAGTGGATTCCCTAATTCTATGCACTTCAGGAACTAAATGAGCATTAAACTTCTGTTCTACTGTCATCTCACAATCTATGTACCTTTCAGCATCATAAACACCCTCAAAAGATGGTATAGTAAACTTAACCTTAGCAAATGGATCATCATTAATACGTGGGTTATGTTGCTAAAAATTATTACCTCTTATACCTTGACAGTTGAAGTTCAATTGGTTCCTTTGTCGTTCATTAAAGGCGTCACATTCTTGTATCAAAATTTCATCATTCATGACGGACTCCTGTTTTTCATAGGCTGCACCATGAGGATCCACTCGACCATTGTTCGGTGGTGGATTAACCAATCCATCAAAGCGTGTATTGAGAATTGCAATGCTTTCATTGAGTCACTGCAATGCGGTATTGGTTCCCGCAAGCTTCTTGTCAATGTCATAATTAATAGTTTGTTGATGATCATCCAATAACATTGTGAGTTCTTCCCTCAAAACACACTCCTGTGCATTCGATACTTCTCCTGCCATGGTTAGTCAAAGATACAAAACAACAAAAGATAAATTATTCCTATTGACTACTAGGTGGTGGAGGTGGAGTCACACACTCTCAAGCGTCTTACCACGCTCTTGCAAGTGTTCTTACCAATCACCGTGGTTGGCACAACCGGTGGCTGGTTCGTGATACCTTATCGGGTGCGAGTGAGGTAGTTGCAAGGAACGATACCGTTCTGATCAAGATAAGGTTTAGCTTGGACAGGCAATATTGAGTAGCAAGGAATAGTAATTAATGAAATCAGATTAGCAAAGCTGAATGAAAGTCCATAGTACTCATCACAGTTGCTGGCCCGATCACGTTCCTAGAACTAGCTCAAGAAAGCTAAAGACTATATCAGACACAAGCACAATGGAACAAAATTCGCAATGCAAACTGATTCTCTCTTTTTTTAATTATCTCCTTTTTTTCTCTCTTTTTGCACTCTTTGCTTTATTTTTTTTTGCACTCTTTGCTTCTTGCTTGCTTTTTTTTCGCGTATGTGACACAAACTCAAAACTCTTCTACTGACTTTTCTAAGTCAAAAGAGGTATGTGGGTCACAAACTTTTTTCAGAGAGTAGTGGTATAAAGCACATGCAAAAGATGGTATAGTAAACTTAACCTTAGCAAATGGATCATCATTAACACGTGGGTTATGTTGCTAAAAATTATTACCTCTCATACCTTGATGGTTGAAGTTCAATCGACTCCGTTGTCGTGCATCAAAGGTGTCTTATTCTTGCCTCAACATTTCATCATCTGCGATAGACTCTTCTTGCTCATGGGTTGTGCCATGAGAATCCACACGCCCATGGTTTGATGGCTGATTAACCACTCGATCAAAGCGTGTATTGAGTATGGAAATACTATCATTAAGTCTTTGCAATATAGTGTTTGTCTCCTCAAGCTTCTTATCAATGTTGTCATTAATAGCTTGTCGATGATCATTCAACACCATTGTGAGTTCTTGAATCAAAACACACTCATGTACATCTGATGCTTCTCCTGTCATGGTTAGTCAAAGATAGAAAAGAACGAAAGATAAATTATCCCTATTGACTACTAGGTGGTGGAGGTAGAGTCACACACTCTCAAGCGTCTTACCACGCTCTTGCAAGTGTTCATACCAATCACCGTAGTTGGCACAACCGGTGGCTAGTTCGTGATACCTTGTCGGGTGAGAGTGAGGTAGTTGCAAGGGGAGAAAATGTTCTGATCGAGAGAAGGTGTAGCTTGGACACGAAATATTTAGTAGTAAGTAATAGCAATAATTGAAACCAGATAAGCAAAGCTGAATAAAAGTCCACAATACTAGTCACAGTTACTGGCACGAACACGTTCCTAGAACTAGCTCAAGCAAGCTAAAAAACTATAACAGAACAAGCACAATGGAACAAAATGCGCAATGCAAACCTGATTTTTGTTAATGCTCTCTTTTTTCACTCTTTGCTTCTTTTTTCGGAACTCTTTGCTTCTTGCTTTTTTTTTTTGCAAATGTGATACAAACTCAAAACTCTTCTACTGCCTTTTGTGAGACTAGTGAGGTACTCTCTCTCTCTCTCTCTGTGAACTTTGGCTACCTCTTTTTTGGCTATGGTGGTAGGATCCGAGAAGGTCGGCGACTCTGACTAAGTGGTCATATCTGAGAAGGTGGGTGAATCCAACTAGGTGGTCGTGGTGACTAGGTGGTCGGACCCGAGTGGGTGGTCGGAGTACCTGGTCAGGCCCCGAGTGGGTAGTCGGAGTGACTGGTCGGAACCCCGAGTGGGTGGTCGGAGTGACTAGTGGTCGAACTCGAGTAGATGGTCAACTCGACTAGCGGTCGAACTCGAGTAGATGGTTAAAGTGACTAGTGGTCGAACCCGAATAGATGGTCGACTCGACTAGTGGTCGAACTCAAGTAGATGATCGAACACGACTAGTGGTTGAAACCAAGTAGATTGTTGAATTCGAGTAGAAGATCGAACACAACTAGTGGTCAAACCTGAATAGATGGTCGAACCTGACTTGTGGTCGAAGCGGAGTAGGTGGTCGAACACGACTAGTAGTTGAACCTAAGTTGTTGGTTGAACTTGACTAGTGATCGACACGGCCTGTGACACAATCTCGACTAAAGCAGACAAGGGCAAATTGAGATACAAGACGACTAAGACAACAAAGACTCAACACTAAAAACTAGAACACGATAAGTCGACCAGCAACAAAGACACCGACAATGGACTCAAACTCAACAACGCGAAAACTGAAAACAAAATTGCAAAAATCTCAAAGTGGTTTTGATAGTGGAAAAACTATGATCTAAATATTTTTGTGGGGCAATTTTTCTGGACTCTAGGTAATGGAACAAAACTAAACAAAAGGGATAACTAAGATTACCTAATGGGCAACCGAGGCTCTGATACCACTTGATACGCATTTGCGCGATCTTCTGAAGGTAATATGATAAGACGATTGGTGGAGTTTTGATGTTGATGATCCAAAGGGTACGACCATAATAGGTCGAGAACTCTCGCAACTTGAATATTGCTAATTACCAATGAAGTACTCAAGTTTGGGGTTCAACAAACTGATAAACGGCGAAACTGTCTAAAACAGAATAATCTAAGCTAAACCCAAGCCTAAAATATGATGGCTACCGTATATTTATAGGGGGTCAACCTAGGATTGTGCAGCCGTGGAAAGAGGCATGCACAACCTGGACTCCGACCTCGACACGATTACAAAACCCGACAGAGTCCAGAACGGTGATGCAACACCTTATTCCTTCGACTCTAACTAAACTATAAAGAATATTTGGTCGAGCATATATCCATTGGAAAGGGTTCTACATAAGATTTCCAACAAGTCCAAGAACACCTAAAAATAACTTCGTATGAGAGAGTTATGCCCATTTGACTAATGTGCTGTCTTGAGACTCGACCACAACCACAACTGCGACTAGAGCTCAGTGTCGAGTCCGAGTAGACTTGGCCTTCGAGGGGTAACATCTAGGTAAGATTGTAGTACTTCTCCCATGTTTCTAAGCAATAAAATATCACAAGAATTTAGTAGTAATCCATCAAAGGAAACATGAATAGCGAGAAACGAGGGGGTCAAGGATCACCTCTCTCGTCTGTCCTTCAGCTTCGCCTCCAAAACACCGTCACCAGGCTCCGAGTGTATTACCTCCAGAGTTGGGTAGTGGCTAAGGGCCGAGGGGGTCGAGGACCAACTCTCCCGTTTGGCCTTTGGCTTTGCCTTCGACACGCCATCGCCAGGCTTCGAGTGGATTACCTTCGGAGCCGGGCAGTGGCTAAAGGCTGAGGGGGTTGAGGACCACCTCTCCCATCTGGTCTTCGACTTCGCCTCCGACACGCCGTCGCTAGGCTCCAGGCGGATTACCTCCAGAGCCGGGCAATAGATAAGGGCCGAGGGGGTCGAGGACCACCTCTCTCGTCTGGCCTTTTGCTTCTCCTATGACACATCATCGCCAGGTCCCAGGTGGATTACCTCTGGAGGGTCGAAGTCCACCTCCAGACCTTGTCTCCAAAGGTTCCAGATGAGCTTCGCTAGGTTGAAAATCTGGAGCAAATTTGGAAGAAGGCCCTACAAGCGTAGAGCCCGAGGAGTACGCGATAACTAGAAACGACGAGGTTACCATCGCTTCACCCAACCCTCCTTAGTTACACTGTGTATCTACCACCGCCGGATTCCCGAGGCCACCTCTCCCCTAGAAAGAATGAAACCGGCGATGATCTATGTGAATGATCAGTACGTCGGTCATCCAAACAACTAGCCATCACCTTCGAAGGCATAAAGGGACACAGACATGCGGTCCCCTGCTCGAAGGATCCCCATACACTTTAGCCCAAAAAGAGATACAATTGCCCCCAAAGGTCCAAATTATATTATTAAACAAGTAGTGAATCCGAAGGAGTGTACAAAGAAGCAAACAGTACAAAGGCCACTGCAGAGGAGGCAAACACCGAGAGAGCAAACCAAGGGGAGAAAGAGTACATGGTGGCAAAAGAAAACTATGACCCGCGGCAAGGCCATAGTCGAACGGCAGAACATGGATGCCCACAAAGCACCCCCGAAGGCTACCTTCGCCTCCTACGAATCCCGACAGGGCCTGCGCATGGAGCAGTGTATACACCTCATCTGCGGCCTGCCACCACGGAAGCTGATGCAGTAGCCGACCCCCAAGCTGTCAGAAGACGAGGAAGAAATCGAAGGAGCAACCATTGGGTCTTCCTCCCACTTCTTCCCAGCCCTCACCACTGAAGTCCGCTCCACCTCATCACTCTCTCTCCGTAGGAGATCCCAGTCGATCTCCGCATCGTCATCAAGAATATCGATGATCTCGACAGGCATGGTCTCCCGAATCGGGGGTTGGGCAGGGGCAACAGGCAGCTGTCTGCCCTGTAGGGACGAAAGCTGTACGGCCACCGGTGCACCACCGGTGGCTGAAATAGCCCAACCCCAGTAGAAGCAGTCGAGATCATTGATGTTTTCAAAGAGGATGGGGAGGAAGATGATGCCATATTCAAATTCAAGTTAAATGCTTTATACCAGGGCCGGTGATAGATCCAGCCGGATGACCCTCACTTTATACCAGGGCCGAGCGGCCATGTACGCTCAGGAAGAGAAGCGGAACTAACTCGGCGTTGCTCCATGGCATCCCTCATTAATCTCTGAGGGCCCGTGGCCATATCCCGGTTGTTCCACCGACACATGGGAACATCCAACGGCAACACCTCATTTCCTTGCACGAATGTCCCGTCACCTTAATGACCTAGATTCCTTTCGGTGCTTGCCAGGGGCGTGGACACAAGACCCTAGATGAACCCACGCATTATTCAGTTAGAAATGCGCCAATGACACATCCCATCCTATCATCCTCAAACTGGCAAACGTGGGGATTCCCCGATCCCACACGTAATCCCCTACTCTCACAAACTCAAATGGCGAGAAGACCCATCACAAAAAAGTCCAAAGAATCTAAATCGACCTCAGTACAGCCCTCGGAGCACATCACCTCTACCGACGCCCCTCCAGCCTTGAGTCTCGATACCACATACTCCAACTACAACAGGCTCCGGAACATACCTCCTCTGCTGATACGTCTTCGGTCTTCAACTCCGACTTCGATGCCGGCTACACCTCCGATCTCAGCATAATCCCAGGGTGTGCTGCCATCACCAATGCACCACTAGCATTGAGCTTCACCGTCAACGCCTGCAGTTCCTACCGAAAAACTCCTTAAGGACAGGGAATGACCTCCGGGCATCCTTGTTAAAACACTGGCTGGAGTTGGTTTCCTCTACATCCTCTCACCCCTCCAAACATCGAGGCTAAAGAATGAGGGGGTACTGTTGGGGGAAAATAGACCTACCTGAGAATAATAGTTGGCGGTCACTATCAAAGGTCCCTCCAGAGCCTTCGTCCTCCAGACTCGGCAGGAGGCCCCATCCCCAAAGGCTGCGAATCCCTTCGGGCCACCTCTCCAGCTCATACGCGGCCTTCCGAAGACTCGGAGCTACAGCAAGTACCCCTAGAGCCTTCGGCCTCCAAACTCAATGGGAGGCCTTATCCCCGGGAGCTACAAATCTCTTTGGGCCACCTCTCCAGCACGTACGTGGCCTTCCGAAGACTCAGAGCTATAGCAAATACCCCCAGATTCTTCGGCCTCTGAACTCAACGAGAGACCTTATCACTAGGGGTTGCGGACCCCTTCGGACTGCCCATCCGGTGACCATGCATCCTTCTGAAGCCTAAAGGCGTGACCGGCCTCCAGAGATAATATCAGGGAAGAAAGAACACCCTCCCTCTATCGCTGACCTGACGCGAGGTGACGGGTGATAAATGCCGGTGCAAGTGGTGCTTATCCTAACACCCTAACACAATGCAAGTCGTCCTGACACCCCGGCAGAGCGGCGCCGGACCGTAATTGGCAACCGGCTGACCCCTCTGGGGGCAAGCACCAAAATAGTTACCACGGTAGATATTCATCTTATATGTAGGTAAAAAGTAGTTATCTAGGATAAGGTCCAGTAATTCGGTCAGGTCCTAAATATTTGTACATCATGATAACTTGTACGCTAAGCTACGTAGTGCCTTATAAATAAGGGGTCATGGTCACATGGAAGAAGAAGGTCAAAAAAGAGCCTGCTCAACACAGCACGGAGGAGCATAATCACAAAGTTTTCCTGTGATACTCCCCTTAGCCCAGTCCATATTTTTTACTATCAACAAATTTATGGTGTTCCTTCCTCTCAAACTTTATCTCCAAGCTTAAGTCTCCTCCTTAGAAGAAACTCTCGCCGTACTTGCTGGGACAAGATGATCTCCTCCAGCACGTACCTGTGAGGATCGGTGACAAGAAGGGTAGCTAGGGATCAGAGAAAATTGAGAGGGCGACATGAAGAGGTATAATTAGATATTAGACCAGTATATACCCCCAATTCATTCACAGCTAGATTTCATACACTAGAAATTTGGTGCGCCAATTAGTGTGCTACATAACCGCCGTCGACTACTTCGGAGCAACTAAAACGATGATTGAACCATGTCTAAGAAACTCTATATTATACAAATGAACTGCATGAGTTCAAAAGGTCAAACCTATGACCTAGATAGTAGTGAATGGAGTTTTAGATTAGTTGCGCGAATATGGAGGCACCTGATGATCTAAGCTATTATATCCGGTAGTATTCTGATGGACTTTCTGTGCCGAAGTTAGGTGGGGTAACTAACTGAAGGAAGAAACATGCATGAGGGAACTGTTACATTACATACACAAAATAGTTGCATCGGAATGTAGTTGGCATGGTGATTCTGCAAGAGATTAAGCACTATGATCAGTATCTAGTAAATACATAAAAAAGGTTTTCCTTAAAAATACATTTAAAATCGTAGGACGGCGTCATAACTAACTGACCCTAGGTTCAAGTGGTTAAGGCTAATCACAGCGTAGGGTATCATGCACATACATGAGATGCCATATAGAATTTCTTGCTGATGTGTCAAGTAATTAAAATGGAGAGAGGAGATAACGGTATTTTGTAAAACATATAGCTCTGACAAGATATCATAAATAGACTATGAGAAAGGGGTATTTATTAGGTTAACGAGATATAGAAATAATGTAATATATGACGAATGTTTACTGTTGGGTCAACATGATGTCACAACATAAGAAACCGTGCTAGAGCTATTATATACGGTAGTCTTATAAAACTAAACTCTTTATATACCTGAGGAATAAGTTTGGTAATTATTACAGAAGGTTGAACTTTTCTGCATGAAGTAAGGCTATAAAAGCACAACCAATGCTGGGAAAACTTCGGTTAGAAGATGAACTTTCATGATTTTTCTTATTGGTCTTTACCGAGTTCATCGACTATTCTGATACAGCTGGGAAAACTTCGGTCAAAAGATGATGAACTTTCATGATTTTTCTTAACTATAGCATTATAATACCCCTCAAACTAGAAGTGTACAGCTAAACAACGATATCCATAAAATTAAATAAAATAAGTGCGAGTTCTATTGAATATAGTATCTTAATCAATTCAAAAGTGAGTGTAAATCCAAGATTAGCATTGGAAAGCAATGATTAGCAACATGCTTGCTCTAAGGCACGGTAAAGTTATGGATATGTGGTTTTGTAAAAGTGCATGATAGTTGACAGGAGGCAGACAAGCAATAAGCATATCTTTTTTGCAAGATTTCCGTAGTCCGGGACAAAACTAAAATATGGGCTCTATTGAACATAAACATCCAAATATTTATATATTAATTGCAAATACAATATTGGGCATTAAATTTTTTTGTCAAGGTCTCTTTTCTACGACTCTATTAACTCGTTTCTTTTTTTCTTTCCTTTTTTTGCTGCTAGATACAAGCTTTCTAGATGTCTTGTTATCACACAATGATAATTGGGTACAAATCATCCTACAAATTTAAATAAAAAATCATCAATAATTGACAACTAGTGCAAAGGTGTAAAAGAATTAAATTAAATAAACAAAATCATCTGATTGGGGATTAGCATGGGGACCATGTTTGCTGGCAATTAGGAGGAGAAGAGGGAAGGGGAACGGGCGAACAATTGCATACCACAATCGAGGTTGGGCATTAGACCTTGCATACCACAATCGAGGTTGGGCATTAGACCTTCGTCAATTTTGGATGATCGATCTTGAGCTTCAGGAGGAGGATCACGTGAACTGAGCTGATGCATATACACCGTTTTATATGGAGATATAGAGAGGTCGAGAGGAGGGGAGAGGAACATACGAATATCATGATTGTTGTTGCTTTTGGGAATTGGGATCGGTTTGACTAGGGCCGACGATAGCATGACTACAATACCGCACGATCAGGCTTGCGCACGATACTTCATTAATTTGGAAATGATCCATCATTCATGGTTTGACCGGGTTAGGTTATTTGGGCCTTAAGCTATTTATAGATTTGAAAGCTTATTTGGGCTTGGTTGCTACTTGCTAGTAGGCTGTGCAGCGTACAAACTTAGGCTAGATTAGTAGGTAGCAGAACAGACCAATAAATATGCATACCTGATTGGGGTCCCCTAGATTTCAGGGCCCAGGGTGGTTGCCCCGCCCACGGGTTGGCCCTGCTTTTTTGGACCATATAGTTTCTTTTCATTCTTGCATACATCTTGAGATCAAAGTCTTGTCACCAGATTAACTTTGGCTTAGTTAATGCATAAATCTTGTTAACCATTTCAGAATTTATGGAGATCCATCTTAAATGAAAAATGATAAGTCAGTATACGGCAAAAAGAAATGATAATAAGGGAACGATTTTTGGCAAGGTACATTTGCAATGCCCTTCTAGTATATATTGGTTTTCCTTCTTTCACCTCATTCTCGATATACAGGGCTACTACTAAATGATGATTAATCATTCTTTTTATTAAATAAAATTAGTAGGAGAATCAAAGTATTTGAGTAGATGATGGACACCTGGATTCCTGGCTGTCATTGTTTGGGTACCAAACGCGGAATGTTAAATCGGCATGCTATCACACAGATATAACAGTAATTGTAAAAAGAACATGTCATCCATTATAAAGATGTAACAGTTTCTATAAAAATAACTGTCAAAGAATATGAGGTCCCCGTTAGGATGGCCCATAACTGCCAATTTTTACAGGACAAGTTTTCTTTCTCTAATCCAGCCTGACCGCGCGATCACTTGGCATCACGCGACCAGGACCCTGACCTTCACTAAAATTTCCGCGACCAGCCTCTATTGGTCACAGGACAAGTACTCGTCTAACCGATCAACTCTAATTTAATACCGCTACTCATGTCGTTTTCCTTCCCTAGACGCTCCCCTTCGGCTGAGGCGACCGAGGCCGACGCAGAGCTTCCATGTCCCATCCCGCAACATTAATTGTTGCGGGACAGGCTCACTGATGCAACAGGGAGCGTGGCAGGCCGTTTGGGAGAAAGGCGATGGGACAGAACAGGCCAGGCGACTTGGGAGCGACAAGCAAGGATGCGGCCAACGGATGGGATGGACATCACAGTGCTCCAGGGTAGGCACAACACATGCGTACCCTGGAATGATAGCCTATGTTGACCATCTAGGCAGGCATGAGCCTTTTTGTTGAGCCCATATATAAAACTCCTATCCCTCTCGAATATAAAGGGAGGGGAGTCTAGCTTGGAGAGGCAGAGAGATCTTCGTTACACAAAAATAGACTCTATGAAAGGAAGACACAAGATGTATGGCTATTATCCTACGATGAGCTTCAACCTGGATAATCTCTCATGTTCTTAAGTAGCATACACACATTCCCACGCACACACCCAGAACGCAGATCACACACCAGTCGCTCGGTACACTCCAGAATCATAGTCAGGGATTAACCCCCGATATTTAGCGCGCCAGGTAGGGGTGCATTTTTGCGTTCTGGTAACTGGTGTTAATTTTTTTTGGGCTACCCATGTTTGAATCCCCGACGACCGATGAGTCCTGTTCCGAGGACCCGAGTCATTATGAAGTGTTCTTCATTGGATATGCCAGACGAACCCGATATGTTCCAGATTCAGGACATTGGATCAGGATCCAAAGGCTTCGGGATTCGAAGGAGAGCAGCAGAGGCATCCATGTTCCTGGCGCCGAGGGGAGCTCACAGACCGTAAGCCCTAGGGAAACCAGCCTCATCAACAGCAAACCCACCCAGAAGAGTGCTCACTGTGTCGGGATAGCCAACGCATAGCCCCATGATGTAAACCGAAACCATTGGCCAGGAATGATCCGATCAAGTAAAAGAGTATCCAGAAACTAACCGGGTGTGTTGTTTCTTCGAGCAGATTCAACCCAAGGACGAATAGAAGGGTCAACACTTTAAACTTCGGACATGAGTAACGACAACTCCTGTTGGATACCAGTAACGGAGGAAGCCTACCAGGATCTCAAAAAGGTAATCTTCTCGTCCCCGGTGCTGACCACCCATCATCCAGAAGGGGGAATCCTTGTCCTCTCTTGCAGGATTTCAAAGTGGTCGCGGGTGCGGTACTGGTCGCCAAGCAAGGCACGCTTCCACGGACAAGGAATGAACGAGCACATGACCATGCATCATCAGGTACATGGTTTAATTATATTTTTCCAATTAATAATGGAATTGCGGAGTATGAGGGTGTCTTATCTGGAACATGAGCAGAACTCGCACGGGTGAGAAATGCCTACTAGCGATGAGGGACTCGCTGCTAGGTGTAACCCTAGTGCTAAAGGGTTTTCAATGCTCGGACCAGACGATGAAGACATACCTCTCCATAGTGAGAAAGCTAGAGCGATGCGCCATCGACCAGGAAGTGACACACGTCCCTCGTAAGGACTACTTCCTTGGCCGATGAGCTAACCCTTCTGGCCTCTTCTTATGAACCTACCCCCTACCATGTTCTCAAAGCAACGTGGAAGGGATGCTCCGCTTGGAAATGTAACATCAGAGGCAACACCTTTAGAGGCAACGCCTCCCTCGGTGCTGATGACCTCACGTGACCATCATGTGGTCACCCTGCTCGATTCGGGTACGACCTAGATAGATCAGATCTTGGACTACCTTTAGAATCAAGCAGCCTCTAACGACAATGTGTTAGCAGAAAGGGTCATGCGGGCTGATCGCAAGATTTCTCCTTGGTAGAGGGATGCCTCTACCACCGAGCAATGACCTTTTATTGAAATACATCACTCAAGATGGAGGGAGCACAACGTTCCCTAACATCCTCGGAGGCATACATCGCTCAGGATGGAGGGAGCACAGCGTTCCCTAATATCCTCAGAGGCATACTTGGAGGTAGAACTTCACACGGCCCTCCAGGATGCTTGTGAGTAGGTGAAACAGTGTGAGTCATGTCAGTACCACAGCCGAAATACCAACCTACCACCCCAAGCACTGCAAACTAAATACGAACAATGGAACTCGATTCGCCAGTTAGAGATTGCACGCTGGTCACCTTGAATGGCCAGCCATTTAGGCTTGACCAGGTGACAAGGCGGGGACAACGATAAAAACTCGAACGTTCTCTAAAGTCTCAAGCTACCTAGTCCCAACAAGGTGTCAGGCGTGGCCAGGACCACTAGGCGCTGGAATGGGCATGGGTTGTAGGAGACCTCGACCTAGGTTCAGTCTAGGGTGTGGCAGGTTGTAATAGGCTCCTCCAGAAGGGCGAGGGGTGCTACAAAGCGACCTATAGTTCCCCAGCCTAACGTGATCAAATTAGCGAAGGACGTTGGTCGCTAATTACACAACTCATGAAATGCCAGTTTTGTGTATAAGGCTACTTGGTGATGAGTCTGTTTTTCTATATTGCAGGACCTTTCGGACGAGCATGGAACATGACTTGTAAGTATTTCAAATCCAAGAAACCAGGCTTTCTATTTTGCAGGATTTCACGAACAAACACGATCTCCCACCAAATTATAAGCCTTCTTGTTTCAAGAACTTGACTGTCTGGTTAGCAGTTTCTTTCGCCGACCAAACAGTCAGGGGCTAGAACTATTAGGATATGTGATTTGTTTTCTTGCAGCCAGGTTTGTTTAGCCCACTCGCTCATGTTGATAGGATGAGATCCAAAGTTAACCACTCGCATGGTGTTAGGGAGAAGGCGCCCGAGGGTTAACGACCATGATACAACAAGTCCTAGCTTGGGTCGAGCGCTAGTTGCCACCGACAGGCCTGTCATGCTAAAGGTCATCCTTAGTGCCAAGAACCTAGCTAGCAAACGGGTCGACGTGATCCTCCCTAGGCACAACGAGCACTCTGAGGCTACTCGCCGCCTAAGCACAGGAAAAATCCACATAAAGATAAGCACTTTTTGTTACAAAGCGGCCACTTGGATAAGAACCTAGGGCTGGTTCTAGATGACCTCGAGACAATACTCCTAGGACCCAAAGATACTGCTAAGAGGGTCAAACGGGATGGTCCAAAGGTAGGAACGAGCGGCATACAAAAATGAGTCAGCATAGGTGTCGAGCTCCTCCGTGGTCATTCTAGTACCTTCAAAGCTAGCAGCAACTACTGGCACGAGGTCTAGATTGGGAAAGTGGTCGTGGATGCAGGCAAGGGCAAGGCAGACATGGGAGGCTCCAACCTAGAAAAGTGGTCACCGACGGTCTCGCAGAATCGTCTACTCGAGGCCACCTACCACCTCAAAGGCTGCCAGAAACCACTCAATGTGACCAATCACGGTAATCCCGGGTGTCAGGCGAACATGAACACTGGCAAACTAGAGCAATGAGTTGAAAGGGGTAAAGGCCCATCTGAGGTGGTCGTAGAATGTCACTCGCCGTTTGTCGCACTCCTTGGTCATCTGCTCTAGCTCCTTTTGCACCACGAGCAGATCCTCCCAACAATGGGCTAAGGCGGTCGTAGAATTCCTCTCCCTAGTTACCCCCTCTCGATCCCTCTGCATCGTGAGTAGCTCCTCCCGGTAGGCTTGTCAAGAAACAGGTTGTAAGCGACATAGGAGTTAGCTGGTCGAGTCTTACATGGGTATCCTAGGACCAGCACGTGGCCCAGGTGGTCGGAACAACACAACTTGAAGATCGCTCAGCGTACTCAATTCCACGATTGCAAACCCCAGCTTGCATCTGGCTGCCGCTTCCAAAATGCGCCGGTCCGTGGGATCGTCGGTAAGAATGGTTGAGGGTTCAGCGAGAGCTTGGGTGCTGGTCGGCATAGGCGGGGGCTTGATATGGGCGGATGGTTCAGACACTTCAAGAACTCTACGACCAAAACGATGCAAACTCTTCCGAGAATAAAAAAAGGCAGGGGCTCCATTCAAAAATATTACAGAACCTAAATTACAGTCAGATTTTTACTCCTCGGTGGCCTCCACCCAGAAGATAGACGTCACATAATCCACCGCCCCTTGACACTCCCGCTGCAGCCTCTCCTCGGCTTCGGGTCCAACAACTACGGCTCCCTCATGGACAAGGTCTAGGATGAAGTTGAGGTCGTGATTGCAGTAGCACCGGAGAATGTACTATGTAGTCACCCTCACTGCCTACGCCACGTCCTCTGCAACCCTCAGCGCCAAGGTAACTGGGAGCTCAAAAAATGTTCCGCAAGGACCTTGATGGCATAGGCCTAGGCCCGGGCTATGGGGGAGCGAAACTGACTCCCTTGACCCCCCAACGACAAGACGACACGCATCCCACGCCTGCCTGACAGGGCAGGACCGCACCTTTCCCCAGGGCGCATTCAATGCCCCCTGTCGCCAATGTCATCCAGCATGTCGTTCTGTCACCTGGGCCAAACCGTCCCAGACAACCCAAGCAATACTTGAACCACGAGCCATCAACCACAAGCTCGGGACCGCCGGAGGCTCTGCTCTGAAGGAACCGTGGGTCCGACAACTCCGCTGGCCGCCCTCGCAAGGGGCTACTATTGGGGGTCTGTATCAAGGACCCCCAACGGCCCCTTAGCTTAATCAGCCCAGCCTCCCAAAGGCTCGGCCTCTCGAAGCCTCCACCTTCTGAAGCCTCGGCCTTCTGGAGCCTTGCCTCCCAAAGGCTCAACCCCCCAAAGGCTTGGTCTCCCGAAGCCACTGCCTTCTGAAGCCCCAGCCTTCTGAAGCTCTGCCTCCCAACGGCTCAGCCTCCCAAAGGCTCGTTCTCCCAAGGCCTCGGCCTTCTAAAGCCCCAGCCTTCCGGAGTACTACCTCCCGGAAGCTCAGCCTCCCGAGGCCTCGGCCTCCCGCTTCCTAGGCCGGCTTCTCGAAGGCTACTGGGTGAGTCATCGGCCTCATGAAAGATCTTCCAAAAGGAAGTACCGGTCGTACTTTGCCTGCGAGGAGGTGACCGGTATTAAATACCTAGGCTTGTGGATGCCGCTCTAACACCCCGGCATGATGGAGGCTATCTTGACACCCCTGACAGTGCGGCACCGAGCCACAGTTGGCGACCAGCTCGCCCCCTTTAGGGGGCAGGCACCATGATAATTACCACGTTGGATACTTATCTCTCCGATAGGGTAGAAGGTAGTTATCCAGGATAAGACCCAGTAATTCGGTCAGATCCCAGATATTTGTACATTATGATAACTTCTACGCTAAGCTACGCATGGCCCTATAAATAGGAGGCCATGGTCCTCTGGGTAGGGGATGGGCAAGACAGCAAAAAATGACTCAAAGGTGAATACACACAAAGTCACGCTGTGATACTCCTCCCAGAGCGATCCATTTTTCTACCATCAATACATTCATAGTGTTCCTTCCTCTTAAACTTTGTCTCCAAGCTTGAGTCTCCTCCTTAGAAGAAACTCTGATCGAATTTGCTGGGGCAAGACGAACTCTTGCTCCAACAGTTTCTATTAATCTTTTAGCCTGTCGAACACCCGAGTTTTTATACGCTGCAAGATTATACCATTTGTTCACTCAACTTGACCGTTACTTTGAGGGTGAGCTACTGAAGCGAAACAAGTTTTGATACTGAATTCTTCATAGAACACAGTCGTAACACCCTGATTTTTAGAATTTACAACTTTTTAAAATTTTCCAAGATTATTGAATAGCTTCAACAGTAGTATAGGTTTAAAACCAATTTTCTTAATCAATCAATCAATATAGGTTATTATTTTGTGTGCATTGCATGCTGAGTTTTGTTAGGAGCCAGGTAAATGCATTAGAGTTCTTTTTCCTTTTCCTTCTCTTTGGTGTTTTGAGTGCAAAAGATTTTGAAAAGATTTTTACAAAACACAATAGTGAATAAGTTAAGGATCTTAATGGCGAGAATTCAAAATCCTTGAATTCATCATCTATTCAATCCTTGATTATACCTGATCATTCTCCAGATCCATTCAAATATTATCCAAATCCTTGTTTAAAGTCAATCTCTCCTCTTTCTCAAATTCTATCCAAATTCAAATTCAAATTCCTTATCTACTCTATTCTTGTTCAACCTCATTTTTCGTTTCTCTTAAATTCACTCCAAACTCAATTCAAATTCAAATTCTATTCAAATTTCTCTGCAAAAGTTTATGTTCTAAACCCTAGATATACCTAAAGTGTCTTTGGGCTCAATCTTGCTCAAGTCAAAACCCTTAGCCATGTCTTCTAGATGGCCCAACAAAGGATCCACGAAATTTGTAAATTTTTGCAGAGTCCTAGACAGCCTCATCTTCCCATGAAGTTTCGGAGTTCAAAATGGCCTCAAATGCAAATCATGAAATACCAAAGTTGTACATCTCGTCGAGAGCTGAACCTATGGAAGTCCCCTTTTGGACAATGGAGCTAGGCGTTATGGCCCCCGAAATCTGTGCTACGTAGATAAGTTCGAGTTCAAACAGTTTATCTTGTGGTGCATTTTTCAAAATCAATATGGCATTTTCAGAAGTTCCAATGAATACAAAAGTTGTATACTATTTCGAGTACTACAATTTAGATTGATGAAACATCCAATTTGGAGTTCAGACGATGGAAATATCATTCTCAAAATACAGAGCTGCGAAAAAGGAAACTGTAACCGACTCAAACTTGAATTTGATTCGTGTTCGGCTTGGACTCTACCTCAACCAGCCATCCCTAGCACTATAAATATGAGTTGCATGCCCTCTTCTACCCCTATTCCACGCCACCAAAGCCTAGAAGTCGCTGCTACCCTGTCCGTGCGCTGTCGCCCGTGATGCGCTACCTCATCGTCTTCTCCGTGAATCCTCCTTCCTTGACCACCAAAACAAGGTGAGGACCCCTTCTTCTCCTCCCTTACTACTATTTTAGCATCATACTAAGTCCCTAGCCAAGCCCTAGCCTCGGCCAAAGCCCAATCTATGCCACCATAGTCGTCACCATCGTGGGTATGTCACATCGACGTTCACAACCGACCAGAGGTCAAATCACCAAGCCCTTTCACCGGTGCATGTCCCATGATGTTCCTCATGCCCTCACCAACCAGGTCAGACAGTACAGTAGCCAAACCACCGTAATCAAGGTTGACATACCCGCTGTCCATTTTCTAGACGCGTTCTGCGCGCGCACCAGATTTGCATTGACGTTCCCTATCAATCTGAAAGCCATATGAATGCACTAACTACGTCACGGAGTGTCCCATCGAGTCTTCTACCTGACCCTAGGAGCCATCCCCATTTGTGCAGCGACACGACTAGGACGCTATTGCCAATCACAGTACGTCGGAGCCATCACCCGTCTCATCTCTGTTGATCGTTCCTCCTCTGAGGGGATGATCTACCAAAACCCATGCTGTAGCATTGTGTTCCCGGGATATATTAACATCTTTGTTCAAATGGTTTCTCAAATTTCATAGCCAATCTCCTGGAACATGAGCATCTTTGTTGTTGTGTCTGATCACTGTCATCACCAAACCTAGCAGCAGTCATCGCTTTTTTTGCCGCTACCTTGGTTGACCCCTTCCAAAATCAACTATACTGCTGAGTTAGTCTTTCCACGTTCTACGCTATGCTTCCCTCGTTTCACTAAAAAACCACTGAAGCCGACATCAATGTTTGTGGCCACGCGTCCGATCGCCATCTCCGACGAAACCCGAACCACCACCACTACATAGAGTCACTAGTAGTATCCTTAACCTAGAAGCACAACCTTCAGCCTTTTTGATCCATCATAGGTAGTCGGGACTAGATCTCCGCGTATCCCTTCTTTAGTCCAAGATGGTACTTGTATAGCATGCCAAGTCAGCGTCGCATCATTGTCCTTAGCCTAGTCTGTGAAATCTGGCCTGCGCTATACTTCTTGAATCTTATGCAATAATATTGTCAAGCTTGACACACTGATTGTGCAATAAAGTCTTTCCCATAGGAAGATAGTTCCGGAAAATCCGCATTTCCTTTTCAGTTTAATCCACCACTCGAAAGCTGTTCTCTTTTCATCTTAACTCTGATTTAGGCAATTCTTGTGTATAAATGTTTCTAAAATCATCCCTATCCAGCCATAGTATTTTTGAAGTGTTTTAATGATATTTGGTATGTTGTTCTTAGTGTTTTCCTATATGTCGTTTGTCGGTAGTTCTCGCGATTAGTTGAAAATATTCCGGAGCAATTCGAGGGACTTCAAGACCAAGATTTCGACAACACTGAGCAGCATTGGGTGAAAGGCAAGTGTCCTTGATCATATTGAACCTATGATTTAAACTATTTTGTTTTACAAAATTACATGTAGTTTCTGTCAATGTGATGGGGAGTCACCTATGTTAGGGTTTTCCCTAGGTTTTCCCTTATCATCCCTTGGAACCTCGATGATTTATGGTTAGGTATTTTTGCTGTGTAGATTGCTTAGCCATGCTTTTGGGATACTGTGAAGTGTCATATACTTGATTAATGAACTTATAGAACAATGGTGGTTAACTTTTTAATGGTTTAGCAACATGGAACCTTAGGCCTTGAGCATAGGGATGTTGGTGATAGTGGTGATGGTTATAATGTTGGTATAGTGTTTGCTCAAGTAACCTAAGTAAGGACCTGTTCGTGCAGCAATAACCCGAGAAGTTCCGTACGAACACGACGCTGATATGGGTAGGCTTAGCTGATTAATTAGGGTTCTTCCAATGTTATATGGGCCAGATGGGAGGCGTGGATGAGGGAAGGTAATTGTCACACCCGGTTTTAACGGCCAAAACCAAGTGCGGCTTATGTGTGCCCAGGAAGTTTAACACACATAAGGACGTCATAGGTGAAGTAGCATAAGCAATACTTTATTTAATTAAACGTTCACTTCTTACAAAAAAAAACTTCACCTAAGCAACCTCAAAATTAACCTAAACGACAGCATCTAAACGACGGTAGTAGGACGACAGTATGCATAAGGAGAGTTGTCCATCTTGCTATTGTATTGATCATGAACACGGGATATGGCTTGACGAGCTGCATCTCGAACTCAAACGGTGAAGGTTGCTCTTAGGACCATTGCTGAGTGAATGCCCACCACTCTTCGAACTTCCATACCCTCATCTTGACTTCACTCGTAATCATAAATAGTGACTTCAACCTTCCATTCCACATAGCCAGGGTATTGTTTCTTCACTCCCCTGTAGACTAGCTTCTGAGTATGTCCAAGTCCAGAAAGTATCCCCCAAAGAAGGCGCGGAAGGTGTCCAACATGGAGGCCATCACTTTCATAAACGTCAGGAATGGGATCCATATTTCGGAAGGTGGGGTCATCAATCTCCTCTTCAGTTGGCACACGTGGTAGAATGGGTGGACGTCCTCCAGTTGACTTGCGGGCAGTAAGTAGCTGGCGAACCATCTGAAAAGGAAGAGATGGAATATAAGAAATAGTCTTATGGATAGCAAGAGACAAGTTTGAGAACTATGGAAAGGCTTGGATGGGATTAGACGACTAGGTAATTCCTTAGGACGACCATTCTAGCTAGGCTTGCGATCCTACAGTCAGTATGGCTCTGATACCACCTCTGTCACACCCGGTTTTAACGGCCAAAACTAAGTGCGGCTTATGTGTGCCCAGGAAGTTTAACACATATAAGGACGTCATAGGTGAAGTAGCAAAAGCAATACTTTAATTAATTAAATATTCACTTCTTACAAAAAAAGACTTCACCTAAGCAACCTCAAAACTAACCTAAACGACAACATCTAAACGACGGCAGCGGGATGAAAACATTGGTGACCAATACTCTACAGGCACCGACTGGAAGACACGCTCCTTAGAACACCAGGTCGTCGTCTTGGAAATCCTCGAAGTCTTCCACTGAGCAGCATATGTTTTTGTAGGAGAGAGCAAGGGTGAGCACATAAAGTACTTAGCAAGTGTGGGAAAATAATGACATGCAGGCTTATATCAAGAATAGGCTGACACAAGGTAATATTTGCGTAAATGCGAGTAATGAAAACACATTTGGACTCAAAAGCATTAGACAAGTATTAAATGAATGTAACCCAACAATCCATCATCTAGCATACAAGGTTCCCCACCCTGCATACCACAACCATCCAGTACTCCCTGTACTAAGACGAATACCACACCATCTAGTACTCCCTGTACCAGAACCAAAACCATCCACCCTCTAATCATGTGAGGATCCAAGTCTCTCATATCCATGAGCACGGCTGTTATAACAGTTTTACACTCTGCAGAGGTTGTCCAGCTTTACCCACGAGTCAGTGAATTCCATGTTGCCGTGTTTGCAAGACACTTAACACACGCCAGTGGTGTGCCGCTAAGAATCACTGTATGACACTTTCCACTAACCAGAGACTGATCCAGTATGTGTCTGCCCACTAGGTTTCACAGCCAGGCTTTACGCAAGCAAAGCTCCTACCCAGAAGCCCCCTTTTGTGCTGACCCAACGCACACTGGACAGACTCTAATCAGTATGTCACGCCTTACCCATATCAGCCTCGTGGTTGATACGTTACTTCTTGTGTTGTCGCTCCACGAACCGGTTCTTACTTAGGTTACTTGAGCAAACACTAAACCGTCATCATAACCATGACCACTATCACCAACATCCCTATGCTCAAGGCCTAAGGTTCCATGTTGCTAAACCATCAACATATTAACCATCATTACTGCATATGTTCATTAGTCAAAATTATGACACTTCCCAATATCCCAAAAGCAAGGCTAAGCAATCTACCCATAAAAGACTCCTAACCAATAAACCATCTAGATTCCAAGGGATGATAAGGGAAAATCTAGGGAAAACCCTAACATAGGTGACTACCCATCATGTTGACAGACAATGCATGCAATTTTGTAAAACAAAGCATTTAAAAACATAGGTTCAATATGATCAAGGACACTTGCCTTCTCCTTACTGCTGCTCAGTGTATTCTTGCTCCTGGTCTTGATGTTCTTCAAATTGATCCGGGACGTTGTCGGCTAATCGCACAATAACCAGCAAACAAACAAACAAGATACACTAAGAACAGAGCACAAAACAAAAGAACAACGAGATAAAAAAACTGGTTAAAAAGAAAGAGCACTGAAAAACGAATCCATCGGCGCAAGAATCGCTTAAATCGGAGCTACGATGAAAAAGTTAGGGCTAAAACAAGTCTAGGGTTAAATCTGGAAAAAGAAAAGGGCTTATATTGAATTAAACAGAAAGATCAGGGACCTTTTTCTAAAAATAGAGGGACCTAAATGTAATTATGAAAAAGTATAGGGACCTAACTGCAAAAAGATAGGGCTCTTTTTGTTATTTCAGAAAAGTTCAGGGGCTAAATTGCAAAATTACCAATTAAAGGAATTATTAGATTTATTTTTATATTGAAAAAGGCTTGAATTACTGACTGGGCTGCTCTGGCTGACGTGGCATGGTGACAGGGGTGACACATCAGCAGAGAGGGTTAGGTGGCGGCTGAGGTGGCTGGATGACATGGCCTGGCTGCTGACTGGGTTAAGTGGCAACACATGGCAGTCTCGGGTTGGTCAGCGAAGGGGTATAGATGGATCTAATCTCGGCCGTGGGCTTCGGATCCGACGACTGGGGAGGGATCGGGCGGCCGGAGAGGAGCGGGACGTCGGTGACCGAAGGGTAGCGGCGGCGCTTTCGCTGAAGACAGGCGCTAACCTCGTCGCCGGCCTCGGAGCACGACGACGAGCGGCGGATCACAACGAGAAGGAGACGGCGAACTCGTTTTGGGGCTTACCGAAAGCAGCGCGGCACGGGAAGGCGGGCGGCGACGGAAGGGGGCGGCGGTTGCCTCGGGATCTTGTCGGAGAAAGCTCTCCAGCGGCGCAGGGACCAAGGCGATGACGGGGAAAGCTTATGTGGGGGCAGGCGCTCGCGATGGTGGGCTCGAGATGCACTGAGATGCTCTGGAACGGCGCGGCGGTGAGCTCAGTTGAAGCGGCGGCAATGGCGGCTCGGCAAGCTCCGAACTCGACGTCTAAGCCTCGGGTTTTGGCGATTTCTTGATGAGATGAGTTCGAGGAGGGAAGCTCTACTTATATAGGCAGCTCGGGACATCCAGGGCATCGGCGCAGCGTGATCGACTCGAACACGGCGGTGGAGAGTTAAAACCGAGCTTGATTTCTTCGTTTAACCGTGAAATCCTTAGGGATAAAGCTGGCTAGAGATAGAGGAGATCCCGGAGATCCGATTTGGCAGCTTTCTAGAAGCTCTCGGGTTCGGGTTGGGTTCGGATTTGAACGGGAGGTGGCGGCCGGCGCGTACTCGTGACCAAGTCGGAGTCCAACCGAAGGAAGGAGAAAGGCCTTACATGCGGGACCCGCATGTCGGCGGCTCAGGTGAGGCGGCTCGGCGCGTGGGCTGGCGCGCGGGAGTGGGCCGAGGCAGGGAGGCGGCCCGGGTGGGAGAGGAGGCCGGGGCTGCTGCTGGACCGAGGCGGAAAAGGAGCCGGGCCGAAAAAAGGAAAAACCAGCCCGCGAAGATTTTAATCCTTTTTCTTTTTCCTTTAAATTCAAATCCAAATTCAAATTCAAAATCCAGGCAAAAACTCTTCAAATAAATTCATCAAAAATCAAATAAAAATCCTATTTGCCTAATTCAGCATGAATGCAAAATAATCACTCATATCCTATGTCATTTATACCTCCTTCCATATAAAATAGGATTTTCTCTCTTTTAAAATATTTAAACTCATTTTGAACTTAGCAAATTTTGAGAATTTTTAGAAATGGAAAAAATTAGGGTGTTACAAACCTACCCCCCTTGGAATGAATCTCGCCCTCGAGATTCACCTGGAGCAGAGAAGAGATGAGGAAACTCCGCTTTCTAGATCTTCGTCCCTTTCCCAAGTTGCTTCATCTTCCGAGTGGTGGCTCCATTGCACTTTGCACATTGGTATTATCTTGGTTCTGGTTACTCTCTCTGATCTCTCAAGAATCTTCTCAGGATATTCTACATAGGAGAGATCTTCTTGAACATCTAGTTCCTTCATGGGTAATTGCTCTTCCGGTACTCGAAGACACTTCTTCAACTGGGAAACATGGAAAACATCGTGCACATCTGATAGCTGAGGCGGTAATTCCAACTGATAAGCCACTTCTCCCCTCTTATCCAATATCTTGAAGGGTCCAATGAATCTTGGTGACAACTTCCCTTTAACCTTAAATCTACGAAGATCCCTTATAGGCGAAACCTTAAGGTAGACGAAATCTCCAATTTCGAAAACCAATTCTCTTAGCCTATTATCAGCATAACTTTTCTGTCTGGATTGTGCAATCCTCTGATTTTCTCGAATCACCTGGACTTGTTTTTCTGCATCTCGTAGAACCTCTGGGCGAAAAACTGACTCTCTCCCGTCTCATTCCAGAACAGCGGTCTTCTGCATTTCCTTCCATACAAGGCTTCAAACGGAGACATTTGGAAGCTTGTCTAATAGCTGTTGTTATACGAGAACTCGGCATAAGGCAGACTTTTGTCCCAACTCTTTCCATACTTAAGAGCACACGCTCTCAGCATATCTTCCAATATTTGATTTACCCTTTTTGTTTGACCATCTGTTTGAGGATGGTAGGCAGAACTAAAATTCAACTTTGTGTCCATAGACTCATGTAGCTTCTGCCAAAACTTGGAGGTAAACTGAGTTCCTCTATCCGAAACAATCTTCTTTGGTATTCCATGCAAACATACTATTCTTGACATATACAACTCTGCTAGTTTAGCTCCACTATATGTGGTTTTTACTGGAATAAAATGGGAGACCTTTGTCAAATGATCAATTACCACCCAAATAGAATCATATCCATTCTGGGTATGGGGCAATCCAACAATAAAATCCATTCTGATCTCTTCCCACTTCCACTCAGGTATCTTCAAGGGTTGCAGTAAACCTGCTGGTCTCTGATGTTCTGCTTTGACTTTTTGACAAGTATCACACAGAGCTATGTATTCTGCACCTTCTCTTTTCATTCCATACCACCAATAACAATCCTTAAGATCATGATACATCTTGGTACTCCCAGGGTGAATGGAATATGCTGATTCGTGAGCTTCTCTCATAATCGTCTTTTTAATATCCTCCCTGTTGGGTACGCAAACTCTCTTCTTGAACCATATTGTACCTTGACTATCCTCCGTGAAACCTAGAGCTCTATCCTAGCTTAATAAGCTGTCTAATTTCTTTGAGCTTCTCATCCTCCAGTTGACTTTTCCGAATTTCTTGTTCAAGGGTACAATCTAATTCCAGGGTGGTTGTTTCCATGTCTGCCACAAATCCAAGATTGAGCTTTTCAAACTCTTTCCATAACCCAGGTTGACTATCTTGAACCATCATCGAATTGCTGTAACCTTTCCGGCTCAAGGCGTTGGCCACAACATTTGCTTTTCCTGGGTGATAGTGAATCCCCACATCGTAATCCTTAATCAACTCCAACCATCTACGCTGACAAAGGTTTACATCCGGTTGAGTGAAAATATACTTCAAGCTCTTATGATCTGTGTATATTTCACACCGTTTTCCAATGAGGTAATGCCTCCAAATCTTCAAAGCATAAACCACAACTGCTAGTTCTAAATCATGTGTAGGGTAGTGCTCTTCATGCTTCCTTAATTGTCTTGACGCATAGGCCACGACTCGACCTTCTTGCATAAGAACACATCCAAGTCCTTGTCGTGAAGCATCACAGTAGATGTCAAAATTCTTGCTAATATCAGGTAGAACTAGTACTGGGGCCGTAGTCAATCTGTTCTTCAATTCTTCAAAACTTTCCTGACAAGCAGGACTCCATTTAAACACCACATTCTTCTGAAGCAAAGAGGTAAGAGGTCAGGCTGTCCTAGAGAACCCTTCTATGAAGCGGCGATAGTACCCTACTAATCCAAGAAAACTCCTGATTTCTGACACGTTGGTCAGTGGTAACCAATTCAGTACATCCTTTACTTTACTGGGGTCTACCGCTACACCTCCAGCGGTTAAGATATGGCCAAGGAATGCAACTTGGTCTAACCAAAAACCACACTTGCTAAGCTTGGCATACAGCTGATGTTCTCTGAGTGTCTGTAGCACAATTCTCAAATGTCCTTCGTATTCTTCTTTGCTTCTAGAGAAAATTAGAATATCATCAATGAACACCACCACAAACTTGTCCTAATAATCCATGAATACCTTGTTCATGAGATTCATGAAGTAGGCTGGGGCATTGGTTAATCCGAATGACATAACAGTATACTCATATAGCCCATATCGAGTACTGAAAGCAGTCTTTGGTACATCTGACGGTCGAATCTTCAGCTGATAGTATCCTGATCTTAGATCCATCTTGGAGAACACTCAGGCTCCTCTCATCTGATCAAACAAATCCTCAATCCGGGGCAACGGATACTTGTTCTTAATGGTTACCTCATTAAGTGCCCTGTAATCTACACACATCCTTTGGCTACCATCCTTCTTATCTACGAAAAGAACTGGGGCTCTCCAAGGTGATGCACTGGGTCTAATAAAACCTTTGCTTAACTGCTCTTGAATTTGCTTCTTTAACTCGGCAATGGCGGCTCGGCAAGCTCCGAACTCGACGTCTAAGCCTCGGGTTTTGGCGATTTCTTGATGAGATGAGTTCGAGGAGGGAAGCTCTACTTATATAGGTAGCTCGGGACATCCAGGGCATCGATGCAGCGTGATCGACTCGGACACGGCGACGGAGAGTTAAATCCGAGCTCGATTTCTTCGTTTAACTGCGAAATCCTTAGGGATAAAGCCGGCTAGAGATAGAGGAGATCCCGGGGATCCGGTTTGGCAGCTTTCTAGAAGCTCTCGGGTTCGGGTTGGGTTCGGATTTGAACGGGAGGCGGCGGCCGGTGCGTACTCGTGACCAAGTCGGAGTCCGACCGAAGGAAGGAGAAAGGCCTGACATGCGGGACCCGCATGTCGGCGGCTCAGCTGAGGCGGCTCGGCGCATGGGCTGGCGCGTGAGAGTGGGCCGAGGCAGGGAGGCGGCCCGAGTGGGAGAGGAGGCCGGGGCGGCTGCTGGACCGAGGCCGAAAAGGAGTTGGGCCGGAAAAAGGAAAAACCAGCCCGCAAAGATTTTAATCCTTTTTCTTTTTCCTTTAAATTCAAATCCAAATTCAAATGGAAAATCCAGGCAAAAACTCTTCAAATAAATTCATCAAAAATCAAATAAAAATCCTATTTTCCTAATTCTGCATGAATGCAAAATAATCACTTATATCCTATGTCATTTATGCCTCCTTTCATATAAAATAGAATTTTCTCTCTTTTAAAATATTTAAACTCGTTTTGAACTTAGCAAATTTTGAGAATTTTTAGAAATGGAAAAAATTAGGGTGTTATAGTAATTCTCAGAAACCACATGGCACGAGAGGGGGCTTCTAGGTGGTAGCACCTAGTGGTGAAACCTGGAGTGTTGGTGACACATACTAGGAGGATTCTTTGTAAAGGCTTCGTAGTGATCTCCTGGCAACACACCATTGACGTGTATATAGTGCTTGGTCGGCATTGCAACATGGAGACTTTACTACTTGTAGGTGATGAAATCACGACTCGTGGGAAAGTTGTACAACCTCTGCAAAGTGTAAAACTGTTATAACAGCCGTGCTCATGGTTATGAGAGACTTGGATCCTCACATAATTAGTGGGTTGTGATTATGGGTTGTGGTTATAGATTTGGTTGTGGTTTTGGTTATAGTACATGGAGTACTAGACGGTTATGGTATGCAAGGTGGAGAGCCTTGTATCCTGGGTGTTGGACTGTATGAGTTACATTCACTTAATAATTGTTTAATGCTTTTTTGAGTCCAAATATCTTTTCATTACTCGCATTTACACAAATATACTATGTGTTAGCCTATTTTTGATAGAAGCATGCATATCATTATCTTTCCCACACTTGCTGAGCGCGTCATGTGCTCACACTTGCTATTTTTCCTATGCCATGCGACATGTGTGCTAGTGCTCAATGAGTGAAGATGTTGAAGACTATCAAGATAAGGTTGCGATGTTCTAGGCGCGTGTCTCCCGGTCAGCTGCTTGCGGTGTTGTTGGGCACCAGTGCTTCTGTTCCGCTGCAGATATCTTCATAGAAGACAATATATGTCAATTGTTGTAAGAGTTTAATGCTTATTCTATAAAAGTATTGCTTTTGTTACTTCACCTGTGATGTCCTTATGTGTGTTCAACATCCTGGGCACATATAAGCTGCACCTGGTTTTGGCCGTTAAAACTGGGTGTGACAACCGTAAAGGTTTCGCTTCTAAATTGGCTACCATTGTCTATAATTATCCGATGTGGAATGGTGTATCGAGTAATTATGCTCCTCTTGAACTTCTCAGCTGCTTCTGCAATTATCTTTCCCATGGGTTCAATCTCGATCCACTTAGTGAATGTGTCCATAACCACAAATAGGAATTTGAAAGCACCTTGGGCCCTTGGGAACGGCCCAAGGATATCCACGCCCCAGCAATTTTCTCTATACATGCATTATCGTCAAGGATCTCTTGATCTTTGAGATAGGATCAGAATGGGGTCATCCAAGTCGGTTTGCATTCGAGTAGTGCGGCTTTTGTGTTTGTGGATTCTGCCTCGCTAACCCAACTAGATTGCTGGTTGAGTTAGGTAGCATCTGTACTCGATGCTGTCGAAACAGATGGTTGGAGGAGTTTCTTGATGAAGACTCCCACAGGTGTTGCAGAACGTGATGAAGCAAGCCTGCTGAATTCATTAGGGTTGGAGTTGTCCCCTCTCTGAATGTCGGTGACTTCCAACCCTTTGAGCTTTTGTACTCCATTCAAATAAGCCGCCATGTTGTCATCTAGGCATTGGTACTTCCCTTGCACTTGGTTCACGACTAGCTGTGAATCCCCTTTCACAAGTAGTCGCCTGATTCCAAGTGATGTAGCTATGCAGAGTCCATTTACCAGTCCCTTGTATTCTGCAACATTATTGCAAGCTTTAAATTCTAATTGAATGATGTACCTGAGTTCGTCGCTCGTTGGAGATTTGAGCATAATGCTAGCCCCCAAGCTTTGAAGCGTGAGCGATCCATCAAAGAAGAGTGTCTAGTGGTCCTCGGCCATATTTGACTTTATTTCTACAACATTTGTCCACTTGACGATGAATCATTCTAGTACTCCAGACTTGACGCTTGTGCGCAGTGCATAATCCATGACAAACTCATTGATCTTGATATCGCCCATTGTGTGGTTCATCCAGTAGCCTCCCTATTGCGTATAACATCCTTCGGTGGATACATTGTGATGACGGTGACCCTATGCACTTGGAAATAATGTCGTAGCTTCCGAGAAGACATCAAGAGTACATACAACAACTTCTGTACTTGTGGGTATCATAGCTTAGCATTGTGTAGGACTTCACTCATGTAGTAAACTGGCTTTTAGATGGTTTCCTTCTTCTCGAGACATTCCCATTCGTCCACCAAAACTATGCTTACAACTTGTGGGATAGCCCCAATGTACAAAGGAGCTCCTCTTTCTCTTTGGGTGGGGTTAGAATTAACGGAGATAGCAAATACCTTTTCAAGTCTTGGAAGGCCTTCTCCTCATCTTCCGTCCACTCGAACTGGTCTTGTTTATTCAGCAGATTGAAGAAAGGAATGCTTCACTCACCCATCTCGGAGATGAACTGACTAAAGGTTGCTATCAATTCTGTAAATTTTTGAACTTCCTTTAGTGTTTGGGATGATTGCATATGGTCGAGAGCCTCAATTTTTCCAAGATTGGCCTTAATGCCTCAACTTGACACTAGAAAACTGAGAAGCTTGCTAGACAATATGCCGAATATGCACTTTTTGGGGTTAAGCATCATATGATACTTCGTAAAGTTGTCAAATGTTTCCTTGAGGTCCTTGCTCATTGCATCTTTGGATCTAGATTTCACTACAATATAATTGACATAAGCTTCAATGTTGCACCAAATTTGGGGCTATAAAAAATTATGAATACATCATTAATACGTAGCACCAGCATTGTTGAAACCAAAAGGCATCTTTACATAGCAAAATACACCGAAAGGAGTAATAAAAGCAGTTTTTTCTCCCTCTTCTATCCTCATTTTAATTTGGTGATATCCCGAATAGGCATCTAGAAAACACAGCAATGATTAACCTGTCAAAGAGTTGATAATTTGGTCAATGCAAGGAAGAGGAAAATGATTTTTGGGACAAACTTTGTTGAGGTCGGTGAAGTCGATACACATGCTCAACTTGCCATTGACTTTCTTCACGAGGACTGGATCCACGAGCCATGTGGGATGACGAACCTCTAGAATGAAGGCTACCTTTAGGAGTTTTCTGAACTCCACTTGGATGGCTTGTTTTCTGTCCTCCACAAATCTTTGTTGATTCTATGACACAGGTTTGGAGCTGAGTTCTACGTCTAGTTGATGCTCGATTAGCTCCCTAGGGACCAAGGCTTATCGGATGCTTGCCACACAAACACCTTCTTGTCCTATGCACCATCGTTGTTCTCACCCTTGGCGGTATCGTCGGACATAGAGGCGTATGTGAGGCTCATGAGCTTGAGTTCCTTAATCTTGGTAGCGGATTGATGCTTTTGACGCTTGGACTCCGCGCCTCTTGAGGTAGCTGTCGTTCGGCAGAAGTGTTTGACCATATCCAGGCTCTGCTTGTCACACTTGATCGTTGCACATTGATCTCCCTTGATGGTTATGGCCCCTTTGGGACCTAAGATCATGGCCACCTGGTACGTGTAGTGCACCATAGCCATGAACCTGCCCAACATTGGGCGGCCTAGGATCATGTTGCAAGCCTCTCAAAATTCGTAACATCAGAGGTCAGCTTCTCTGTATGGAAGTCATCAGGCTCGCTGAATGTGACCAACAACTTGATCTGGCCAAGGGGCATGGTCAATGTGACCAACCTTTGGATCCCCATCTTGTCTAATGTCTTAGCGAAGATGAGGTTGAGTGAGCTACCCCCATCGACTAAGGTCCTAAAGACTTTGATGTTGAGGATAGTAGGCTAGACCACAACTGGATACTGACCTAGGTGTGGAACTGTGGATGGATGGTCAGCTTGATCAAAGGTAATTGGGACTTTTGACCACTTGAGGTATCGGGGAGGCCCAATTAGGACTAGGTTGACCTCCCTTTTGACTGCCTTGTACTGTCTCCTGGACTCATACGAGGTAGATCCTTTGAAGATATGTGCCAAGTTCTGATTGGCCCTGTAGAATTCAGGCTCATCATCTTTAGCATCTGGCAAGGCATGTTTGCTATGGTAATCAGCGATAGCAGCCTTAAGCTTATCATGAAGCTTCTTTTTGATAATGTGACCCTCATCAAAGTCATGCTGATTGGTCCGATGGATGGGACACCACTTTTCACCACCATGGCTTAAGACCTTGTTATCTCTGGTGTTGTGTGCCTTGCTCCTTTCAACCGTAGCTATGGTTGTCTGGACCCTTATGCTTGTCACCAGATTTGTTCTTCTTCCCCTCATTCTTTGAAGACTCGTGCTTGTCCTTACCAGACTGAGGGTTCTTGGCATGTGCCCATGCTTTAGCACGCTTTGCACACTTGTTAGCTAGCTCAAAGAGTTCTTTAACTGTACAAATCTTTCAGGTAGCCAGCTTCCTAACCAGGTCTTTGTCCTTAACGCCTCGTTTGAATGCGATAATGACTAACACATCAGAGATGTCTGGGATCGTATTACGCCTATCACTGAACCTACAAATGAAGTCTAGAAGGGCTTCATCCTTACCTTGGTTCAGCTGATGAAGATTGTCTTCTGTTCCTAAGCACCCAAACATACCCTGGAAGTTGGTGATGAACTGAGCCTTTAGCTCTGCCCACGATCGGATTGAGTTGGGTGGCAGGTTCAACAACCAATACCTTGCAGGTCCATTGAGGGAGGTTAGTAGGAAATTGGCCATTACCCTGTTGTCACAACTAGCTACTCGAATAACAATTTGGTAGATCTATAACAACACATTGGGATTGAGCTTCCCATCGTACTTTTGGATTGGACCTACTTTGAACTTCTTAGGACATCATATCGACCAAAGCTCAGGCATGAAGGCTTTGCAACCTCTGTTAAATTCTTTAGGAGGAGATGGGGGAGGACTGTCATGCCTATTTTTACGAACCAGGGAGTCACGTCGACCATCTCATCCTAGAGATATGCGGTCATTATAAAAACGTTCATCTTCACGGCGTTCCTCATGGCAATTATCTATCACTATCCTCAGATCATGCCTATTGGGAGGGATGTGGTTCCTCAGGTGTTCCTGGTTCCTTCACCTATGGATGGTGCGGTTACAGTTTTTCCCACAGGACTGTGCTCGAGCTTGACCACCCTAGCTTCTAGTTTGCGATCTCTCGACTCAGGGGTGCTCGCATCTGTGGCTCCTCAAAAAAGTGCCTTGCCAGCTGAGGTGCCTAGAGTCATTAGGGTTATTTACCCGAGTGGCCTGGATTTAGGTCGCATCGAGCAGAGTCTTGAGTTGATTGACCATAGGGGCTAGAGGATTTATCGGATCCAACATGGTGAAGGATCTAAGAATCATATGAGCGCCCTGGACATTAGCATCTGGAGTACTACAAACACTGCTATCCAAACTTGGCTATGGTCAAGCTGATGTTATTCCATGATCACTATGTTGAGTTCATTCCTCGATCTTGGAATCATTGCCGATGGAGGTATCGCCTGGCGAACAGGTGTTCCTATGGCAAGTCGTCATCCAATATCACGGTTCCCCTAATTTTCAGCCACCCATTGGTGATGGGCGGTGTCGAGGACAGTAAGGCTTCTACTACAGATGCCCCTAGTGGTAATACTTCGGCGACGTTGTTGCCTTGGGTGGTGGCAGCCACTACTGGATCCTCAAGGATTCCTTCGCCATTGTTCATCATGGTCCTTTGAGCTCTTGCGTTCTGCTCGACAGGTGTGTTGTCGGCTCTGCCCATAAAAATGAAATGATCTCTTAAGCTGCTCTAGCCATCGATGGAGCTATCATTTCCACTTTCACCATTGCTGTCAGTCTCCATGAACTGGAGAACATTAGGCTCCATGGAATCCCGGTCAAGGTGTCCCACCTTGTGGTATGCATCCAATGGGCTGGACTCGATGATATTGGTGTGCATCAATCCACCTTGATCATCCGAGCGGTATGCAATAGTTCCAAATATGATTTCAGAGCTAGCAGGCGGTGGTGTGAAGATGATTGCCGCCTACTTGAAGTGATCATAGAAGCTAGTGTTGGCGAATCCAACACAGACACACCCTTGAGACATGATTGATCCTTAAAAACAGATTAAGGCACCTACCTAGCATGCATACTATCGAAGATTAGTTCCTAACAATATATCCATAATTGAACTAGGGTACCTTTGAGATCAGGGATCAAGCAGGAAACTAGACACATGATGTATATAGATTTGGGCCCCCGATTGGAGTAATATCCTATGTCCTGTGTGAATGATGTTGTATATATGGATGTCTCGAGTACAAGAAATGTGGCTAGACCTATTACAATTGAGCGGATTGGATCCAAACTAATCTAGGGTTGAAGTCACCTAGTCTCTTTGATTGCTAGGATCCTGTTGTCGCTTGCGTTGAGTTGCATATGCGTAGATTGCCTTCCAAGGGGTCTGGGTCCCTGCCTTATATAGGGGTCATGGAATTGCCCTGGGTCTAACCATAGTCGATAGCGAGTCCATTGTCTTTTCGACCAAGGCAAGGTAGTTGAATCCAGCTTGGATAATAGTCGTACTAAAATCGGTTAACCCAATCGAGACTTTCCAAATACAAGCTTTCGACATCCCTGACTATATTGGGTCCCGTAGATTCGGATCCACAATATCTGCAACTGTTAAAGATGTGTATGATGTACTCTATTAGTATACACTGTACTCCTTATGCGTATATAATCTGTAGTAAGATATTCGATAAGTCCTTAGACTATGACCCTTCATCATCGTGGAAGAGTCCTTAGACGTCAGCATCATGGGCCCTTAGGCTCGCCCAATCTATGAAGTGGCGATTCCTTAGACTTCAGGTGTAAGGGAGTTCATAAACTATAACCCTTCATCATCATGGGTGAGTCCTTAGGCCTTAGCCCTCTCGGGCCCTTAGGCTCGCTCGATCTTTAAAGTGGCGAGTCCTTAGACTTTAGCTACAAACTACAACCCTTTGTCATCATGGGCAAGTCCTTAGAAAACAACCCTCTAAGGCCCTTAGGCTTGCTCGGTCTTCGAAGTGATGAGTCCTTAGACTTTATCTTTAGGGAAGTCCTTAGACTATGACCCTTCATGTGCGAGGAAAAGTTGAATAGTTTCAGGGAATATATTTTCATTCATTTAGGGATGACACCAGGAGGCTGCCTCGCTAAAAACCTTGCACCCCAAAGTAGGGCTTCCTAGAAAAGAGTACTGCTCCAAATACATATAATTTTACATTTTGCAGAAAAGTAAAAACATCATAACTAACCCTATCTATTAAAGCAAATAAATGAAGGGTGGTCCTCAGACCCAATATCTGTAATTGAATCCGTGTTCCATGTGTGAAAGAGTGCTTCGCCTTCTAGAGTGGCAAAATGATATGTCCCTAGTTTTTGGGACACCATCATAATGAAAGGGCCGTCCCATATAGACTAGAGTTTTTGCACTGTTTCATAGTTTAGCTTCGGTGGAGAAAGAGATCTATAGGCTGATATGTAATGCCCCCAACCTTCTTATCTACCCATCGCCTTGTCTCTTATTGATGAGGTTTGCCACCGCTACTAGGCAAGTCTCTTTGATAGTGCCTCATCTCTAGAGTCGGCAGCGAAAACACTCAAAGATTTAGTTCTCGCCTCTCCTAGGGTCACAGCTTCATCTCCAAATAACAGGTGGAAGGGTGTGAATCATGCAAGCTGAGTGATCATTGTATGGAGGGACCACAAAACCTTCGGCAAATTCCTCCACCCCTTTTAACCTTTAGCAGCCCTACTAATTTTTTGGCTACTGCAGTAGAGATTCCTCCATTGGTCCTTTGAACCACTTCATTGGATTGTGGATGGACAACCAAAGCGAAGCATAATTTCACTCATAACTCTTTGAATAAATTTCTAAATAGCGTAAAGTTGAAATGTGTCCCATTATGAAGCATTACCTCGTGAGTCAACCCAAACCGGCACACGTTAGACTGCCAAAAGAAACACTAGATATTATTTCAAATGATCTAGGCTACAGGCGCGGCCTCAGCACACTTAGAGAAATAGTTGACTGCCACCACCATGTTCTGAAGGTCTCCTGGTGCTCGAGGGAATGGGTTGATGATGTTGATTCCCTATTATGCTAATGGCCACATCGGAGGGATGGGTTGCAAGGCATATTGAAGAATGTGTGATTGCCTTCCCATCCACTAGCACCCAAGGCATGCCCCAACCAATACCTCTACATTCGAAGCCACAATGGGCCAATAGAAACCTTCCCAAAACACCTTTGTGACGAGGGCCCTTGAGCCTGCGTGGGACCCACAAAGTCCTTGATGCATTTCCCTGAGCAACTCCTTACCTTCAGCCATCATTACACATCGCAACAGAGGTGCGCATATCCCCCTTTGTACAGCCTTCCGCCAATGACCCAGTAGCTCCTAGCCTGGTGTGACATCCTCTTCACTGCTATTTCATCTTCGAGCGTTATTCGGTACTGAAGGTATGCCAATAAAGGCATCCACCAATATTGCTCTATTATCACTGCAACACCTGCTGAAGGTTTGTTGGATCCTCCAGCAGGGGTTTCAAGGACCTCAAAGAATATTTTGGAGGCTAAAGGGGTACCCTGCATCATAGCTGAAAGGATCTAATAACCCTAGAGGGGGGTGAATAGGGCACTAATCAAAAACTAAACAAACTACTGATTTCTAGAACAAAGAGCAACCTTAGCCTAGAAAGAATAAAAGCAACTAGACTATCTAGCAAACTAGAATGATAAGCACAAACATGCAAGCATATAGAACATAAGTAAAGTGTGGAATTGAAACTTACATGAAGGAAATGCTAGAAGTAAAATGCGGAATGTAACAAGAGTAGGGAAAAGGGACACCGAGTTTTTCCTGAGGTATCAAAGAGTTGGCACTCTCCACTAATCCTCGTTTGTGCATCCACACAAGGATGTCGCTCCCCCTTGAGTTAGCAAGACTCAAGTGCTCACTCGTGATTGCCATTTTTCCATTACCGAATTGGCGGGCATCAAACCAAGTACACGAGCTTCCCGGGGCTCCCACAAGACCTCCAAGAGCTCACCGAGAACACCTCCAATCTCCACAACCGACTAGGTGTTGCCAACCACCAAGAGTAACAAGCTAACTGGTTGACTCGATCCCCCATCAAGCCTAAACAACAGCTAGATGCACACTCACTACTCTTGAAGCACTAATGAAGTCCTTAATCTTCAATTAAGAACTTGCAAATCACCTCAAGTGTTGTCCCTTGCTTCTAGATGATACACACTGTGTATGAATGCTTCTGGGTTGCAAGAGAGGCGAATGAAACCAAGTGAGGTGGTATATATAGGCTAGAGGTCCAAATCTAGCCGTTGCCCAACCACTCACTTTTTCTGTGAACACCAGATAGTCCGATGCACATGCCTCTATTAACACCAGACAATCCGATGTGTTTACTTTTTCCACACGTTGATTTGACTGTTGTCAGTAGCCATTGCAAAATGCTCTGGTGTTCTTCCATATAGCATCACCGGATAGTCCAGTGAGTTATAATCCAAATCCTCCAAAAATACCAAGCTTCTGTTAAATAGTCCACTGATAACTCTTGTAAGTCACCGTATAATCCGATAAGTTCAACTCTGATTTTCTCCAAAAAAGAGTCCTTCCGCTAAATAGTCTGGTGTAAGTGTCCTCCATATCACCAGACAATATGGTGCATGTAACTTCAAATTTCTCTGAAAAATGACTCTTCTATTAAATGCTCCGGTGCAAAATTCCTTCCATCACCTCACAATCCGGTGAGTTCACTTGAAATCTTCATAGAGAAGACAAATAGTCTTGTGAGTATAATCCTTCTCACACTAGAAAATCTAGTGAGAACAAACTTTCTAGAACTCATCCAATTCAATCGACTTTGAGTTCTAACTTCTCAATTTCTCACCTATGGGCTTCTTTGAACTACCTAGTGCTAGAATTTCGCAAGTGTGCATCCAACTATGTCTAGACTCAACTAGATCAAGCTACAACACTTAGCCCCCCTTTATAGTACGGTCAAAAGATGAAAAGAGATATATGTCTACTCTAAGTGTCCTTCATCATCTTGTGACACTTAGAACTAGAAGATCCTTAATCTTGATGCAAATGTCATTTGATCAACCAATAGAATTTCATGAGGGACCAAGAAAACCCATTCAATCATTGTGAACTAAAGAATTTTGATTCCCTTCAAAACATACGCTTTAGTCATAATGATACGGTTGTCATTAATCACCAAAACACTTACCACTTACCTAGGGGCCTAGATGCTACAATCTCCCCCTTTTTGGTGATTGATGATAACACAAATAGAAATAAGGAAATGAATATGAAGAACACCCTATTATACTAGGTAATTGAGCGGCATATAACAATTAAGCAAGAGAAAGCCTAGTACTAGAACAACCTATCATGCTAGTAGAATAACAATTAAAACTGAGCACAAAAGGAAACACAATGTGATGACAAGCAAAACACATCAATAAAGAAACAAATAGCTTGTCATTAAATCAAAAATCCATAAAGGTCTAACACTCCGACCCTATACTACCCAAGCTCCCCCTAAGTCTATGAGCTAAAAAGCTCACTAGTCACTCATCTACCTCTCTCCAAAAGACTCCCCCTTTCACCTAGACTCTCTCCCCCTTTGGCATCTAAGCACCAAAAAGAGCACACTCCTAAACATCTAGAGGAGAGGAGGAAGTCAACACTGCTGGAGACGGTCGCACCTCGAACTGTGAGCCTCAGTCTGTATCTAAATCCAATAGCTCAACAGTTGTGGGGCCAACAGCTGGCTGAGCTGACTCTGACAGTGCCTGTGAGACTGTAGCCGGAGTCGAGCTAGTAGTAATAGTGGTACCCTGAGTAGCTATCTCCTGAAGTGCTGCATCGAGCTCCTTGAAGGTAAACTAAATGACTGGAGGAGTCTGAATGGATGGCTGCTGAGAAGGCACTGTCGGATGTGGAGAGTCCTCAAAGTGAAGAGCGCCAGTCATAGGAGTAGACAACGAAGGTAGAACTGGCCTCGTTGTAGTCCCGGCAGGCTGAGAAAATACACCAGTGCTGAAAAAAGGTGACAACGGGAATGCTAGCACTGATGTTCCCAAGAGACCACTGATATTGCCCAGGAGAGGACTAGTTGCTGGGGCTAGAGCCCGAGGAGCAACTGGCAGCTGTAGGCCTGATGCCTAAAAGAGAGACCCAAGACAACCAGAGATAAATGTGAACATGCGGTCATTGTTCTCTCGATCAGCCTAAAGAGCTGCTAAGGTAGACTACTTCTGGTGCTGGAGTGACTGCATCATCTTGAGCTGCTGCTCCTGCTACTGAAGCATGTCTGCCTGTAGCTTGGCCTGCTGCTCTGCTTGGGCTACCTGCTGCTGCTACATCTGCTGAAGAATAAGAATGAACTCGGATAGTGGTGCAGCAGGGGGCACTGTCTCAGGTATTGAAGGACTGTAGAAGTGGGAACAGCCCGAGAAGACTCTCCACCTTAGCATCATGTGACCTAGCGACTGGTGGGAATAACTCAAGATCTGAAGAATCCGATTCGCTGTCACTCAAGTGGAAAGCGTGAGGGAGCGATGCCTCGGCCGCTGGAACGGCCTGATCCTTTGCTGTTGCTCTCTCTCTCTAACATCAGTTGGCATCCGCTCCTGAGCATGAAACATCACACGCTGGCCTCATCGCATATCTGAAGGTGTTGTAGGAGCATACACATTATAGTGTGTAGGTGACTGATCGTAGGCTTGGACGAATTGAGGGAATCTAACCGAATGTGCAATCAAGTGGGATATGAAATGTGCATAAGGCTGTTGTCTAGCCATGGTCATCCCTTCAGCAATCACATCCTCAATCTCACAAAGGATCAAATCAACCACATCAAATCTCTGGTGAGTGAGAATGGAAAGTATCAGCCACTACTGCAAACTGGTGATCACCTCTTCATATCCAATCCTCAGGAGAAGGCTGCGTCTTAATGCCATATGTAAAGCCTTTGCCTCAAGAATTAGCATACCTGGCACTCTCGGTGATCCTGGAGCAAAAGGTGGCCTGAAGACTCCACCAACAAGAGGACGGCAAGGTGGCTGAGTGTGAGGATAAACACTCTCATGTAACCATCGGGAGCTCCCCTGAAGACCCAACGCCTCTAAAATGTTGTTCCGATAGAGTCTAAAGCTCTCACCCTGGAACATAAATTGTATGAAGTTCCTCTCGGGTGCTATCTAAAATGTGGCATAGGACACTCTCACCCAATCCTCAACATACTGGCTCACTCCAGACACCAACTCAGCTAGTCTAGGAATAGACTCAAAGTGAACTCTCATATCAACTCCACTAGCTGCCAACTCAAGATAATGATAGTTAATCTTCTTTTGCAAACTCGAACTGACTCTCCTCCTAAGATAAGAAGTGTGAAAGCTCTCCTGGAGAAAAGTCCAGAACCTCAGGTTGACCACCTCATCCCTCTATGGGGTAAACCACTCATCTATCGGCACAAATCTGAGGTTCTTAATCCTGGGGGACTTGTAAGAGGTCAAGTCCAGTAACCTGATGTCCGCCTGAGGCTGTGGCTCCTCTATCTACTTTGACTCAGACTCTCCCTAAGGCTCCTAACGAGCCCTCTTCCGGCTCTCCTGGCCAGACGGAATCAATCCTAACCCAGTTGTCTGACAAGTGAGGGTGGACCGACACAGTGGAGTCATATCTGTGCCTCTGATCTATAACCCTCGCTGAGAAACTGGAGCATCAGCGGCTGCAATTGCTCGATCCCACTCCTTCTACTCTTTTGTTTTCGTCTTCTTAGGCTGCTCGACGGCCTTGCCCTTGTCGTGGCGCTCAAGACCCATCATGAGAAGAAGTTGATCTGGAGTCTTGGGGTGAGCCTCTGTTGGCCGGCAGCGAGCTCTAGCGGCGGCGGCAAGAAAAAAAATTGCGACGACGGTGCTGGATTATTGGGAGATGGTGATGGCTAGGCGGCGGCGGCTCTGGTGGCAGAGCAGGAGGCACGGAGCGGGGCGGCGCTGTGGCGGTGAAACGGCGGCAGAGACGATAGTACTCAGGCCACAGGTCGAAAAGGGTCAGTGGAACGAGCGAGACACATATGACAGGTGGGCCCCGCCGATATTATGAACACTGGATAGTCCGGTGATGACAGGAATGAGCACTGGACAAGGCACCGCTTCATTTAACAGAACCTTTGAAATTTTGCATCTTTGCTGAAAATTGAACACCGGATAGTCTACGTCTGACCGTATGCTCACCGGACCATGTTGTCTTAAAAATTCCAATAACCACACCGGATGGTCCGGATGTAAACTTTGAACTCGCTAGACTATTTCTTTCCACTGAGATTTTTCTGCCTCTGAAATGAACATTGGAAGGTCTGGTGAAGCAAACTTTCAGCACCGGACAGATTTCCAGAGATCTAGCAAACGCCGACAACCAAGCATCGGATGATCTGTTGAGATTAACCAAGAGAGCACCAGATCATCTGGTAAAAAGGAAAGATTTCTGCTGAACTAAAATCTCACGCTGAGTCCAAACTTCAAACAACCACACAACAAAAACACATGTTTGGACCACTTTGAGTGAAATATCACCCTCTCAAATACTCATTTTCAAATATTTACCAAAAGGCTATCTTATAATAATTTCAAAATAGGCAATAAAAACCAAAGAAAGAGAAAAACTCCAAGGAAATGTTTGAGCCATATTGCCTATGAATTCAAAGATTAAGGATTTAAATTCCTTAGGACATGACTCAATAGGCATTAAGCACTTATATCTTTCTATTCCCACTTATAGAGGTACATGTTCACATGAAAAGCGAACAACATTATCAAAGAGTGATATTCTCCTTTGTGATCTCTACCGCCAATGCACATGCAATGCATAACAAGTGCATGAATTTAAACATGAGTGCAAATAATATGGCATGTGAATGCATAGCATAAATTAAACTATCTTTTCATATTATTTCCCTTCTCAAGCTTCTTCATGGTGAACCCAACAACATACCTTGAGAGAAACAAGGGAACCACCGTCTCAAGCAAAACCCATATTCACCACTATCTTGAGAAGGTTAGACAAACGCCTATTATGAATGCATCTATATGAAAAAGGCATCACATGATATTTGAAGCATCTATAATATTTAGCTCACTTCGTAACCTGCTAAATGTGGCTTCATCTAGAGGTTTTGTGAAGATATCCGCCAATTGATCGTCGGACCTTACACCACTAAGAGAGATATCATTTTTAGCCACATGGTCTCTAAGGAAGTGATGGCGAATATCAATGTGCTTTGTGCGTGAGTGTTGAACTGGATTCTTTGCAATTTTAACGGCACTCTTGTTGTCACAAAGGAGTGGAACCTTCTCTAGATTAACACTAAAGTCTAACAAGGTTTGCTTCATATAAAGGATTTGAGCACAACATGCTCCGGCGGCTATATATTTGGCTTCTGCAGTAAACAAAGCTACGGAATAGTGCTTCTTAGAAGACCAAGAAACAAGGGACCTCCCTAGCAAGTGGCACCCACCCGAAGTACTCTTACGATCCACACGACATCCGGCAAAGTCTGAATCCGAGTAACCCAAGAGTAGAAAACTAGCACCTTTGGGATACCACAAGCCTATGCTAGGTGTATGCTTAAGATACCTCAAGATTGTTTTTATGGCGCTAAGATGAGATTCTTTAGGATTAGCTTGAAAGTGAGCGCACATGCATACACTAAACATAATATCGGGCCTAGATGCGCTAAGGTAAACGAGAGACCCAATTATAGAACAGTAAAGCTTTTGGTCAATCGATTTACCTGATTCATCCAAGTCTAGATGTCCATTGGTAGGCATTGGAGTCTTGATTGGCTTGCAATCATCGATCTTAAATTTCTTAAGAATATCCTTCGTGTACTTCTCTTGATGGATGAAAGTCCCTTCCTTCAATTGCTTGATTTGAAACCCAAGGAAGTAGTTGAGCTCGCCAATCATTGACATCTCAAACTCTTTTGACATCAAATCCCCGAATTCCTTGCAAAATTCCTTGTTAATTAAACCAAAGATTATACCATCAACATAAATTTGATAAAGGAAAAGCTAATTATCGATGATCCTTGTGAATAGTGTGGTGCCCACCCTCTCGATCTTGAATCCTTGATTGATTAGGAAGTCGTGAAGGCGATCGTACCAAGCTCTTGGGGCTTGCTTGAGTCTGTAGAGTGTCTTGTACAACCTGTAGGCATGGTTAGGATATCCATGGTCCTCAAAACTAGGTGGTTGTTCAACATATACAAGTTCATTAATAAAGTCATTTAAGAATGCACTCTTCACATCCATTTGATAAAGCTTAATGTTATGATGTGAAGCAAATGCAAGAAGGATACGTATAGCTTCTAGTCTTGCCACTGGAGCGAATGTTTCGCCAAAATCCAAGCTTTCACTTGTGCGAAACCTTGAGCGACTAATCTTGTCTTGTTTTGAACCACCACACCGTTTTCGTCTTGTTTGTTGCGGAAGACCCATTTTGTACCAATGACGTTCTTGTCTTGAGGCCTCTCTTCAAGTATCCAAACTTCGTTGCGTGTGAAGTTATTAAGTTCATGTTGCATTGCCATCACTCAATCTGGATCGTTGAGGGCTTCTTCTACATGAGTGGGTTCCACACAAGAAATAAATGAGTAATGCTCACAAAATGAAGCGTATTGAGAGTGAGTTCTTACTCCCTTTGATGGACTCCCAATGATCAAATCAATTGGGTGATCCTTTGAGATATGATTTTGCTTCACTTGTGGCTCTTGTGGTGTGTCTTGCGGTGGTCCAACGTCTTGAGCTTGAGCTTGAGCTTCCTCTTGAGAGATGTGTGTATCATGTATTAGAAGATGTTGTTCATCCTTCTCTTCATCTTGATCCACTTGGGGTGCTAAGAAGGTATGTGGAGTGGAAGTAGTAGGCATGTCTTCATCATCCTCCTTAGGCTTGATATCTCCAATGGCCATCTTCTTCATCACTTGTCTCAAAGGTTCGACCTACATCATCATAAGCAATACCTTCGCCTTGGGAGCCATTAGATTCATCAAACTCCACATCACATGCTTCTTCAACAAAACTGGTGGCATTGTTGAATACTTTATATGCTTTGGAATTAGATGCATAACGAACAAGAAATCCAATATCACAATGACGCTCAAACTTTCCTAGGCGTTCTCTCTTTTTGAAGATAAAGCACTTACAACCAAACACCCAGAAGTAGGAGATATTGGGTCCTCCCAATGAGAAGTTCGTATGGCGTCTTCTTCAATAGTCGGTAGAGATACACTCTATTTGACGCATGGCATGCCGTGTTGATTGCTTCCGCCCAAAACTTCTTCGATGTACCATACTCATCCAACATAGCTCTTGCAAGTGTAATCAATGTCTTATTCTTCCTCTTCACCATACCATTTTGTTGAGGAGTGTAGGTAGATGAAAACTCATGCTTGATGCGTCTTTCTTCACAATACTCTTTCAACTTGAGTATTCTTGAATTCCGTCCCATTGTTGCTTCGGATCTTCACTAATGTTGCTTCAAACTTATTTTGAGCCCTCTTTACGAATTTTTTGAAGATCCTAACGGTATTGCTCTTGTCATCTAGAAAGAAAGTCCAAGTGTATCTTGTATAATCATCAACAATGACAAAGCAATAAAGATTACCACCAAGACTTTTATAGATGGTTGGTCCGAAGAGGTCCATGTGTAGTAGCTCCATGAATCTTCCCCTCCCTAACCATCCGGTCGAGCTCCTCGTCACCGATGACAGACGCCCCCAACGCGGTGGTTTGCTGGGAGTGACTTTTGCTGGCACGCTGGAGCTCCACCCCTGGTGGTGGCCTTATAAGCGACAGGAAAGCTGGCGCCACCTGAGGGTCCCCCGCCGCGGATACTCTAGCAATCTCCCTCGCCGCCCAAGTTCTGGCTTCACTCGGGGTACTCAAGCTAGCCATACGAACAACAGGAGGATGGCGAAAGGTGCTAGATTACAAGAGAGAGAAGAGCAGGGATCAAAGGATGACTCGTGCAAAGCAAAAGACGCTGAAGACAAAGACGGATGAGAACGAGGAGTTGGCAAAAAGATCGCTCTGGGCAATCCCCCTCCTACTACAAATAAGGAGCAACTTACGCCCTAAGCGGCGGGCGCACGACCAGTCCTATCGCCTGCTAGGAAGAAATCATGGGGGAGCGAAATCGACCCCCTTGACCCCCCAACGACAAGACGACACGCATCCCACGCCCGGCTGACAGGGCAGGACCGCGCCTTTCCCCAGGATGCATTCAATGCCCCTTGTCGCCGATGTCATCCAACATATTGTTCAGTCACCCGGGTCAAACCGTCCCAGATAAGCCAAACAATATTTGGACCACGAGCCATCAACCACAAGCCAGGGATCGCCGGAGGCCCTGCTTCGAAGGAACCGCGGGCCCGACCGCTCTGTTGGCTGCCCTCGGGAGGGGCTACTGTTGGGGTCGTTATTAAGGACCCCAGACAGCCCCTTGGCTTAACTAGCCTGGCCTCCCGAAGGCACAGCCTCCCAAAGGCTCGACCTCTCGAAGCCCTGGCATTCCGGAGTCCTGTCTCCCGAAGGCTCAGTCTCTCAAAGGCTCGGTCTCCAGAAGCCTCGACCTCCTGAAGCCCCAGACTTTCGGAGTCCTACCTCCCGAAGGCTTAGCCCCCCAAAAGCTTAGTCTCCCGAAGCCTCGCCCTCCCACTACTCGGGTTGGCTTTGCGGAGGCTACTGGGTGAGTCATCAGGTCTCAGGAAAGATCTGCTAGAAGGGAAGCACCGGTCGTACTTTACCTGCAAAGATGTGACCGGCATTAAATACCTAGGCTAGTGGACACCGCTCTAACACCTTGACATGATGGAGGCTGTCCTGACACCCCTAACAGTACGACGTTGAGCCGCAGTTGGCGACCAGCTTGCCCCCTTTAGGGGGCAGGCACCACATTAATTACCACAGTGGATATTTACCTCCCCAATAGGGTAGAAGGTAGTTATCCGAGATAAAACCCATTAATTCGGTCAGATCTTGGATATTTATACATTATGATAACTTGTATGCCAAACTATGTATGGACCTATAAATAGGGGGTCATGGTTATCTGGGCAGAAGAGATGGGCAAGGCAGCGAAAAAGATACAGAGGTGAAAATACATCAAGTCATGCTGTGATACTCCTCCTAGAGCGATCTATTTTTCTACCATCAATACATTTATGGTGTTCCTTTCTCTAAAATTTTGTCTCCAAGGTTAAGTCTCTTCCTTAGAAAAAACTCTCGCCGTACTTACTGGGGTAAGACAAACTCTTGCTCCAACAGTGCAAGTCACCAAGTAACAACAATCGCTTCATCGATACTACTCAAGCATCCAAAATACGTATCATATTTCTTAGTTATTTCGTGAATATCTATGATAATTATTACTCGGCTAATAATTGATTAATTGTAGTTTGCACAAGATATATTTTCCTTTGTTAAACCCATAGGAAAAGGAAAGATTTTGCAAATCTATGCTCATAGATGCGTAGATCTTGCGAAAAAGAAGCCAACCATATTGATCACGTCTCAATTGGAGTTTTTAGAAGGTTTGGAGAAATCCATTACGGTCAGTGGTGGCTATACCACCTGACCGTACCACTCACCGCTGCGTCCAGCGCCTCAAACAGAGCAACTTTCGTGAGGACGCCTGTGTTGAATGACTTTCAAAAGCGATACAAAACTCTATTCCTGCGGTTATTTACAGACGGCACCGATCTAAAAAAGAGGCCACCAAGAGAAGGAGAGATCCAACCGCTGACCTATTTTCGACCATAGTTCATCATTCCACCCTCGTTAGATGCATTGTACCGGAGGACAGGAGTAGATTAGAAACACAACGAGTCAAAATAAAAATAAAAATATAATCTCCTGCCACCAGGTGTGTGAGTGAGAGCCTCCCCTTGTAATCCTAAAAAATCTGACCAAGAGCAACTGGTAAGCACAAGCGAACGATGGAAGCAAGCTAAACGGCACTCTCGGTCTCACACCTCCAGGCTCCATCCACCGAAGTACCAGACACACCTCGACGACGTCACCATGTCCGCCACTAGTCCGGTCTACGACCGCACCGCCGAGCTCCGCGCGCTGGACACGACACTCGCCGGCGTTCGCGGCCTCGTCGCTTCTGGCGCCACGCACGTCCCTCGCATCTTCATGTTCCCAACCTAGAAGAGCCGCCCCAGGCCCCCGGAGGCCCCCCGGCCAAGAACCGTCCGTGGCAACCGTCACGGTGATCGACCTCGGCTGCGCCGACCGCGCGACCGTGCTGGGCTGCGGCGGAGTGGGGGTTCTTCAAGGTGACGGACGCGGGGTCCCCGGCGAGGCCATGGCCACGGCGGTGCGGGCGTTCCACGATGCGGACGGCGGGGAGGGCAGCGACAAGGCGCGGCTCTACTCGCGGGAGCCAGGGAATGCGGTCAAGTACCACTGCCTCTTGGACCTGTACCAGTCGCCCGTGGTCACCTGGTGCGACACGCTCTACCTCCACATGGCGCCCGACCCGCCCATCGCCGACGAGCTGCCGGAGAGCTACCGCCTACCGGTGAGCGTGCCCTGTCTCTTAATCGTACTCTAGTAGTACTTTAGAACGTGTCACGTGCATTGCAACAAAAATACATATATGATGAGAAACAATTTTAAATTTGACAAATAATATCAATTTTACTCCTCACACAAAAAGATGTTAAAGATAATATTTTTAATTTACTAGAGCAAAAATGCTCTATAATGCCAACAATGTCTTGACTCCTCAGAACGTGGCATGTGTTTTTTGAAATGACCATTACGAGCATACAATCCCCTTCAGATAACCTAGCATGCATGTCTCTTGCTTGACATGTGGACAACGTAAATCACAAAAAATAATCATAGTGAGATCGATCCGCTATCCCTGTTAGGCTGCTCTCTTATGTAAGCGCACCAATGATGCCGAGTATTTTTCTAGAAGGTCTTTGTTGTGATATATCTAGAGATAATTATAGAGATGATTGTATCACGTTTATATTTATATAATATTGAATAATATGTTATTTAATTTTTTAGAAAATTATCATTTATATTGATTAGCAGGTATATGACTTTTGTGAAACTCTTTATTTTATTATAATATTATTCCAAATTATTTTTAGTCTTGTATCATTATGTAGGACAATAATATTTATAGACTAGTATATGTATTGATTGATAATCATATTTTATAGATTATAAATATAAAGATATCAAATCAATAATATAGACATATGTTAGAGAACATGATATTAGATAGACACATCTTAAGATACTACCGAAATTGTTATATAACTTACTATCGGTTGTAATTTTAAATAGTGTACCTGCATGATCTTTAGATCTGAGATATAATGATATACTTATGGGCTATCAAACGCTATTCATACTTAGGTAGTTATAAAGATAACTTTTGAATTTGCTATGAAATATGTCGTAGAGTGTAAGCGATTAAGATATAATTTTTTCGTACCATATAAGATGAGAGATATCTCTAGACACTTTAAGGTAGTTTGTTAGCACGGTAGCAAGCGGGGAGGGGGAGCACTGTGTGAGGAGGAAGAACGGTCTGGAGGAGGAAGAGCACTACGGTGGGTAACCGTCAGCAGGAGGAAGAAAAGAGCACAGCCATTGGATCTTTATCAAATGGTTGACATTGATCGGTGAAGAAAAAGAAAACATCAGGTGGCTCACCCATTGTTTAATGCCAAAAAGAAGATGAACTGATAGTTCTATTCGCAACAACAAAAGTACAGCATGTCTCTAGTAGCTCAAATGGAACATGATACACTAGTTTGATTTCAGATGCAAATTTCTGGGTCAAAAGGTGATACAAGATGTATATTTCTGGAACACGACTTGATCATAAGATGACCCTTTTATGCCCATCTGCAAGTACTGCGGTTTTATTTTGCAATTTCCATCTTCGCTCCAGTGCTTATGGCATTGCTGTGTTTGTGCCCAAGCCCAAAGTTACCCCACGAAAACAGAGTAGAAGTTTCTGCATAGTATATGTACAATCCAAAACAAATTATAGATAGAATAATAGAAATGCACAAGAAATGAGGCTTAGGAATCATTTTTAAATTGCAAGTGCCCAGTTAATGAATTATGTGAAACTACTAAGTGCATGTAGCAAATACAATTGCTGTGATTTCAGTTCGCCAACAACTAACTTCCACTCTTCAGTTCCTCAACCAAAACGTATAGTGAAGAGCTATCAGTAAGAAGAAAAAGGGGACTTCAGCATCACACCATAACTGATCTATCTTCACTTTGTTTCTTGGCATTGCTCTCACTTACGGAGCTGCTACGCTATTCAAAGACAGCTCAGAGGAGATGATCTTTCGATTCTTAAGCACTGACATTTCGGATATCTTTGTTGACTGATGATGCTATTTAAGCAACCAAGTCGCTAATCCTAAACCAAATTCAGGGTTCCATCAAGAACGACGATTGGGCTGCGAACGGAGTGCTTGTCGGAGACCCACCGGAGGCTACCTTCCACCGTGCCGTTGGTGGCGCTGCCACCACCCCTGAACCTCACCCTGAACTCTCTCTTCTGGTTCACAGAGCTGAAGTCCAGCCTGTTTGGTACCACCTCGACGGTGACGCCTTTCGGTGAGACGACTTCCGCCGTGTACACCGAGAACGCCTCCCCGACGTTGGTCACCGTGCGCCTCACCTCGACCGCCGGCGCGGCCGTCGTGAGTGACACCATGAACGACGGGTAGTTCAGGTCCTTGCCCTCGATCTTGCTGACCGATGCGCAGCTCACGTTCTGCAACGGCTGTGCAATGATGTCGTTGACGTAGCTGTCGTTGTACCCGAGGCCGCAGACGTAGGGGATGTAGTCTAGCGCCGAGAGGTTGTAGACGAGCCCGGGGTCAAGTGCTTTCGTTGGGTTCACGAGCCCGGCGCCCATGAGGAGGTGGCTCGCCGGCAGGCCGGTCGCCTGGTCATTAATTGGCGTGCCGTCCGGGTGCGTCACCTCGGCTGTTGTCATCATCGCCGACTTGATCGCGGACGGTGACCACTCCGGACGTGCTCCCTTCAGCACGGCTGCGATCCCTGAGAGGTGCGGCGCGGCCATGGAAGTGCCGCTGAAGACACCGAAGGTCTGGGTATGTGTGCTGGCGTTGTGGCCGCGAGGGGAGCCGGGGACAGCCGCAATTATATTCGTGCCAGGGCCGGTGATGTCGGGCTTCAGCACGCCGAGGTTTGACATGTTGCAGGGACCTCGTGAAGAGTACCCGGCGATGGCCGGCTGAGAGGACGGGTCCAGCACAACGCCAGTGAAGTGGAGGCTCGCGGTGGGGTTGGCCGTGGAGTTGATGTACGCCAACATCGTCTTGCCGTCGGCATGGCTAACGCGCGACGCCGCGATAGTCAAGTTTCCCCCCGATGGATTAGTCGTGCCGCCCTCCATCTCGTCGTTGAAGACGATTATGCCCACGCCGCCGGCAGAGCGGACAAGCTCGCCGCGCTTGCTGACGCCCTCTGAGCGGTCGCAGAGCACGATCTTGCCGCGAACGTCGACGGACTTGAGCGCGCCATCAACGAACTGGCCGGCGACGTAGACGAGCGGCCTCTTCTTGACGCTCTTGTACCTCCTGTTTGCCTCGCCTTGGAGCACAAGCCCGTTGCCAAGTCTGATCTGGGAGACAATGCGCCGTCCCATGGTGCTCGCGGCCACTGTGAGCACCCAAGGCGCACAGTTCGTGACGGTCGCGGCGTACGGACCGTTGTTTCCTGCGCTCGTGCTCACGAAGACGCCCGACATGACGGCGGAGAAGCTCCCGACGGCGGTGAGGTCCTTGTAGAACGGCTGCTGCGTGTCGTCCCCCGCCGAGATGGAGACCACGTCAACGCCGTCCACGAACGCGCCCTTCTCTATGGCGATGAGCTGCTTCGTCGACGGGCACTGGTCCTCGAAGCACACCTCGTAGAACGCCAGGTGCGCGCGCGGCGCCATGCCGGAGGCCGCGCCGACGTTCGTCCTGAGCACCTTGACGTCCCTGACGAAGGCGCCCACGGCAGTGCTGGACGTGTGCGTGCCGTGCTCCCCTGGTGTCAGGGACTGCCCGCCGATCAGCTTATTATTGCATGGGGCGCCCCCGAAGTCGCACCGGCCCCGCCACTTTGCCGGCGGCGGCGGCATGCCCTCGTCGCTGTACGACGCGTGCCGCGGGTCGACCCCGTTGTCGATGATGCCGACGATGATGCCCTCCCCCATGCCGCGGGCCACAGCCCACATGCCCGTCCGAGGCGCGCTCACCCCGAGCAGCGCCGGCGTGTACGTCGTCATGAGCCTGTAGTTGACGTCCGGGATGGCGTCCACGCACCAGCTGAGCCCGCGCAACGCGTCCAGCTCCCGATCTGTGAGCTGCGCGGCGAACCCGCTCACGACATGCTGGTAGGAGTAGACGAGCCGCCCGCCCTTCGCGGATCGGGCGTCGAGGAGGACCGCGTCGGTGGTGCTGTTGAGGACAGTGGCGAGCAGCGAGGCGTGCCACGCGCGCAGCTTCTCGCCGCTCTCTTTGGGTCCATTGGTCCGGCAGACGACCACCAGGTACGTCCCAACGGCGTCGCTAGCGCCACCGGTTGCTTTGTCCCCGACGGCGGCAGCGGGGGTGAGCACGAGCGGAAGGACGGTGAGAAGGAGGAAGAGAAATGGGGTGGGGATGTGCATGGCGGTAATCCACTCACTGATCTACAAGTGCAAGAAAGAAAGGAGGCGAGAACGCGAGGTGGTGTTGGGTTTTAATGGCGTGCTTAAGGCCATGACCGATGAACGTACATTTGGAGTTCGGAGCAGAACATGCGGGTGGTTCGCTATTTTTAGCGAAACTGGAATGTGGGGGGCAGTGAATGCGTGGAGTGCGGGCCGATTGAATCCAGTTTGGAGTGGGATTTTTTTTAGGAGTTTTTTTAATATATTTTTATTAAAAATTTAAATAAATAGATTTCCCGAAAATTATAAAACTAGACGTCTACAGCCTCTGAGAGGGCGGTTAGGCCTTCCGCCCTCTCAAGAGGCGGTTAGGCCATCTAACCGCCCCCTCAGAGGGCGGGTACGGCCTGCCCGCCCGTGCTACCTCCCTTACCGCCCCTTGATGGGGAGGGTAGGGGTCTTACCGCCCGCGCCGCTCGGCTCCCCCATCCAATCTCTAGTATAAAAGGGGCTAAAATTAATCAAAAATCTCATTTTATTCAGAAAAAAGAAAAAGTTGAGAAGAGGGATGAGAAGAGAGGAGAGGAGAGGGGAGGAAGAGAGCCCGGTGAAGCTCTGCTGTATTTGAGCCGCAGATTTGAAGATTATTTTCGGGTAAGTCTTTTTTTCTTTTTATTATTATTAATTAGTGCAGTAGTAGTATATGATGAGGACATCACTCATTCGGATACATACAATGATCCTCCATTGAACTTTCAAGGTCCAATCACAAGAGCTCGCGCACGACAATTAAATTTAGAGGTGAGCTCGTTCTTAAGCAACTCTTTATATAATTTTGAGAATAGATTGCTACCTAATGATTATGTGTTGCTTAGGAATCATGAAGAGGACAAGGAGACACATAGAGGAAGGCTTGGAGGCGTGGAGGAGCAGCTAGGACGTCCAACAACAGCAGGAGTTCCAGTCCAACTCGAGTCCGAATCAGCCTCGACCTCCAGGACCAGCGAGCAGTAAAACGGACGCCCAGGACGCATCCGGACTCCGTTTTCGACGATCCACATATGGTTGGAAAGATAATTTCATAAGGAAACCAATGGCGTTGGTTTGAGATCCAAATTCCTTCTGAGTCAACGGGAAACATCGAAACAAATCAGCATCCAGAATCTATCCCGGTGCTGCGTCACCGTTTTTAGTCCATTGGGCCGTGTATCGTTGTTGGGCCCATTAGGGGAGCGTGTCCAGGGGGTGTGACGACCCTTAGACCCTTATTATCAGCCGCCGCCGCTCTCATTAGGGGTGGGGATTTGCTTAGATTATTCTGTCAAAAACAGTTTCACCGTTTCGTCGGTTTGTGAGACCCCAACTCGTGAGATTAATCATTCATCTGCAATTTGGTTGCATTCTTCCTTGTTCTTGCTTGTGTTCTTCGATTCGCAGGCAAGGACTTTAGCCTTCTTGGCGAGGTCAACCGTGCAACACCGGTTGATAACCAGAGGAGACGTGGAAATGCGATTGCGGGGTTTCGGATCGTGTTGTTCGGAAGCCGGATCGACTTGTGTCTCGTCTCCACCAAATCGAGAGTTACCAGAACCTTTCGGAAGATCGGGAACCCTTGTTCATACTAAGTGGTATTCAGAGCTTCAGGTATACCGTCAGGCTCATATCTACCCTTAGTTTCGAGTGTTTTCGCCTTCGTTCCATAGTCCACTGCCATATCGTTTTTTTTTCCTGTCCTACAACCCTTCCGCGCCTTTAGCTTTTACATATTTCAGTTTCAGAGTCCGTCGTGTTGAGTTTGTGTCCTGGTCAAGGTCTTGTTGCTGGTTAGGTCGTGTTAGAGTCCAGTTCGTGTGTTTTCCCCTACCGTTTCCATCAAACCCTAGCTTCCGTCGCATATTTTCCCCACTTTCTTCCCGTTTTGTCCTCTAATTCGGAGTCGTTTCTCAAATCGGGCATAACTTTCGCGTACGAACTCCGTTTTCAGAAAAGTCACAGAGTTTTTCACATCGAAACGGCGTTTCGGATCTGTTCGTCCCCCGCTTCGTCGGGTTCGGCGAAATCAGAATTCCCAAATTCGCCTCCGAAGTTTGAGTTTTCAATTTCCAAATATTTTTCTCATTTTCCGGCTGAACTTCAGAAAATTCTACAGGCCACGTCTTTCACTTGTTTAAGCTCAAATTTTCTGTGGTTCCCTCTTGTGTGCTCCTAAGTGAAAAAACAATATCAAAAAAATAAAAAGAAAAAGTCAAATTTTCCCAAAAAAACAACGACAGCCCAAAAAAATAGAAAAAAGAGGGACAAAAGAGGAACAATATCTAGAGGAGCACATAGAGAAGGCCAAAGTGAGCTGTGTTAGTGTGTGCTGTTTAGTTCCTTGTTTCTGTTGCTCTTGCTATCCATCATACTTGTTTCTCCACCTTGTTTATCACACATACTTGGTACTTGCAACACTTTAGGCCAGCAACGAGAACAAGTACTTGGGACTATAATTCAGCATTACTATCTGTTTCTGATTTGTGTTCCACATATACATATTTGTTCTCTTTGTGTGCCTTCCAAGCTCCATAGATTCTTCTGGACAGTACTGGTTTGCATCCCTGCAATCGCTCGCACGCCTTCCAGGTATCCTTTGCTTTGCTGGTAAGAACCCTGGTAAGAGCTTGGTAAGGTGTCTACCTTTGCTGATCTTGATTGAGAGGCACCACTCCACCTTTGTAGTACGATTATTAGGGATAACCTTCACTGTTTGTTGTTGTGTTTGTTTCCACAATGTCAGTTGATGGAGATAAAACGCCAAAGGACTTCAAGGAGTGTGTCAGCCAAGAGCAGCTACAAGCTGTTGTAGACAATGCTCAGAAGGAGATGAAGGAGACAGTCATCAAGGCTGTCACTGAAGCGATAATTGAGATGAAACTCGCAAACGCGGTTGAGCGGGTGGACAAACGGTTATCCGACCTCATCGACAGGGTAAATGCTTTGGAAAACCGTCCTGTGCACAACGAAGATGTGAATGGAAGCAACACCGGTGATGAGTTGTATGATGACGATGGTAATGTTGATCCAGCGGCGACATTGCAAAACAGATTACGGCGTCGTCTTCGCACTAACACCACAGGTGTGGGTGGCGTTCCACATCACCACCACCATCGAGGTATGTATAATCGAGCTCCTGAAGATCCTTATGCTAAGGTTAAATTTACTATACCTTCTTTTTCGAGGCATTATGATGCTGAGGGATATCTTGATTGGGAGATGACAGTAGAGCAAAAATTTAGTGCCCACCAAGTACCTGAACAACATAGAGTTAGACAAGCCACTAGTGAGTTTAAAGATTTTGCTATTATTTGGTGGACTGGTTTAGCTGCAGATGGTGCCACACCTCGTACATGGGAAGAGCTTAAGGTTGCTATGCGTGATAGATTTGTTCCCCCATTTTATCATAGAGACCTGTGTAAGAAATTGATGCGCTTAGAACAGGGAGATAAATCTGTGCAGGATTATTATGGTGAGCTTCAAAAGGGCTTGATGCGTTGTGGCATAGTAGAGGGAAACGAAGATTCTATTTGTCGATTTTATTCGGGTTTGAGACGTGAAATCCAGGATATTATTGATTATAAAGAATTTAACAATGTCAACCAGTTGTTTCAGTTTGCTATGCTTGCAGAGAAGGAGTTGCAGGGGCGTGAGCAACAGGGCAAGTAAAAGGCCAGCACCACATACACACCGCGCACAGGACCATCCTTGGGGCTGTCCAAACCATCCACTTACAGGGCTCCCTCACCAGCGAGCAAGCAACAAGCAGCTACGGCACCAAATCCGGTCACTACACGACCTTCAGGCTCAGGTAAAAATTCTGTTTTGCAGGGACCTTCCAAGAGTGCTTCCTCTGTTGCATCAACGGGACGCACCTCTGGCATTCAGTGCCGTCGCTGCCATGGATTCGGTCATGTGTAGAAGGATTGCCCAAGTCAGCGGGCATACATTGCAACGGAAGATGGGTACATCAGCACCTCTGACATTGAGGAAGAAGAAGAAGAAGAACCAGTTGTTGAGGAGAGCAACAAAATCTTGGGCAGTGATGACACAGCGACCTATAGGAGCATCATTGTGCAGCGGGCGCTCAGCACAAAGGTACAACAACCAGAGAAGCTGCAACGCCATAACTTGTTCCAGATTTTCTTCGTCATCCAAAATCGGCGAGCACGTGTCATCATCGATGGAGGTAGTTGTAATAATTTGGTGAGTTCAGATTTGGTCAAGAAGCTTGGCTTGGCCACACGCCAACACCCCCATCCATATAACCTTCAGTGGTTTAATGATGCTGGAAAAGCTAAGGTAACACAAACTTGCAGAGTTTCTTTTTCCATTGGTTCCTATGCTGATTATGTTGACTGTGATGTGGTACCTATGGAAGCTTGCTCACTTTTATTGGGTCGACCTTGGGAATTTGATAATGATGCTATACACCATGGTAGAAGTAATACATATACTTTTATGCATAAAGGAAAGAAAATTACTTTGGTTCCTATGACCCCTGCTGAAATTGTACAAGCTGATAAAGAACGAGCTGCTAATTTGCGTGATACTAAATCTGAAAATCAGCAAGTTGCTAATTCTCTTTACCCACCTAAAAAGGATAAGTCTGCAACTAGTTCTAAGGTAGAGGGCATAAAATTGAAGGGTGGTGTTATGCTTGCACTAAAAGGTGACCTTGCTGAAATTTCTAATAATGATATTTGCTACACCTTGGTTTGCAAATGAGTTTTGTATTCGCTTGATGATGTTATTAGTTCGATACCTCCTGCTGCCACTAACCTTTTGCAGGAGTATGAGGATGTTTTTCCAGCTGAGATACCCCCGGGACTGCCACCTATGAGAGGGATAGAGCATCAAATCGATTTGATCCCGGGAGCAACATTGCCAAATCGTGCTGCGTATCGAACCAATCCCGAGGAGACTAAGGAAATTCAGCGGCAAGTCCAAGAGCTTTTGGACCGCGGGTATGTACGTGAGAGCCTTAGTCCTTGTGCTGTTCCTGTGATTTTGGTTCCTAAGAAAGATGGTACTTGACGTATGTGTGTTGATTGTAGAGCCATCAATAACATTACTATTCGATATCGCCATCCTATTCCTAGACTTGATGATATGCTTGATGAGTTGTGTGGCTCTGTAATTTTTACAAAGATCGACTTGCGTAGTGGTTACCACCAAATTAGAATGAAACTTGGAGATGAATGGAAAACAGCTTTCAAAACTAAATTCGGATTATATGAGTGGTTAGTAATGCCTTTTGATTTAACTAATGCACCTAGCACTTTCATGCGTTTGATGAATGAGGTTTTAAGAGCTTTTATTGGACGATTTGTGGTGGTTTACTTTGATGATATATTGATTTATAGCAAGTCTTTGGATGAACATATGGATCACTTACGTGCTGTTTTTAATGCTTTACGTGATGCACGTTTATTTGGTAACCTTGAGAAGTGCATCTTTTGCACGGATCGAGTCTCTTTTCTTGGCTATGTTATTACTCCACAGGGAATTGAGGTGGATGAGATGAAAATTGAAGCCATAAAGAGTTGGCCGGTGCCCCAAACCATCAAACAGGTGAGAAGTTTTCTTGGACTTGCAGGTTTTTATCGTCGTTTCGTGAAGGATTTCAGCGCCATTGCTGCCCCCTTACACGAGTTGACAAAGAAAGGTGTGGTGTTCCATTGGGGTAAGGCACAAGAGGAGTCCTTTGACACTTTGAAGGACAAGCTTACGCACGCGCCATTGCTGCAACTTCCAAATTTTGGTAAGACCTTTGAGCTAGAATGTGATGCTAGTGGAGTTGGCATTGGAGGTGTTTTGATGCAAGAAGGTAAGCCCGTTGCATACTTTAGCGAAAAATTGCATGGCCCTGTTCTTAATTACTCTATGTATGATAAGGAATTGTATGCACTTGTACGTTCTTTAGAGACGTGGCGTCATTATTTGTGGCCTAAAGAATTTGTTATACATTCAGATCATGAATCGCTTAAGTATCTTCGTTCTCAAAATAATCTGAATCGTAGACATGCTAAGTGGGTTGAATTTATTGAATCTTTTCCTTATGTTATCAAACACAAGAAAGGGAAGGATAATATAATTGCTGATGCTTTGTCTAGACGATATGTTTTGTTGTCCCAACTTGATTATAGAATTTTTGGACTTGACTCAATAAAAGAACAATATGTGCTTGATCCTGATTTTAAAGATGTATTGCTGAACTGTAAAGAGGGACGTACATGGAACAAGTTTGTGATCAATGATGGATTTGTGTTTAGAGCTAATCGTCTATGCATTCCAGTTGGTTCCGTTCGTCTTTTGTTGTTGCAGGAAGCACATGGAGGAGGATTGATGGGACATTTTGGTGCTAAGAAGATGGAGGATATGTTGGCCACACACTTCTTTTGGCCAAAGATGAGGAGAGATGTTGAGCGGTTCGTGACATGCTGTACCACATGTCAAAAGGCTAAGTCTCGCTTGAATCCACATGGTTTGTATATGCCTCTTCCTGTTCCTTCTATTCCTTGGGCAGATATTTCGATGGACTTTGTTTTGGGATTGCCTAGGACTAAGAGGGGGAGGGATAGCATTTTTGTTGTTGTGGATCGTTTTTCTAAGATGGCACATTTTATACCTTGTCATAAAAGTGATGATGCCGTTTATATTGTTGACCTCTTTTTCAAAGAGATTGTTCGCTTGCATGGTATGCCTTCTACTATTGTTTCAGATCGCGACGCTAAATTTTTGAATCAGTTTTGGCGCACTCTATGGAATAAGTTGGGTACAAAACTATTGTTTTCTACTACTTGCCACCCACAAACTGATGGCCAAACGGAGGTAGTGAACCGCACTTTGGGTACCATGTTGAGAGCTATTTTGAAGAAAAATTTGAAGATGTGGGAAGAATGTTTGCCCCACGTGGAGTTTGCTTATAATCGGGCAACACATTCTACCACCAAGGTAAGTCCTTTTCAGGTAGTGTATGGTTTTAACCCTCGCGCTCCTATTGATCTTTTGCTTTTACCTACCACTGAAAGAACACATAGTGATACTAGTGCACGTGCTGATTTTATTCGTAAGTTGCATGAAACAACTAAAATAAATATCGAAAAGATGAATGAAAAGTATAGAATTGCTGGTAGTGAAGGTAGGAAAGAAGTCAAACTTGAACCGGGTGATTTAGTGTGGTTACATTTAAGAAAAGATAGGTTTCCAGAGCTGCGTAAGTCTAAATTAATGCCAAGAGCTGCTGGTCCTTATAAGATAATTGAGAAAATAAATGATAATGCATATAAACTTGAGTTGCCACCCGAGTTCGGGGTTAGTCCTTCTTTTAACATTGCAGATTTGAAACCTTAATTGGGAGCCGATGATGAGCTTGAGTCGAGGACGACTCCAATTCAAGAGGGGGAGGATGATGAGGACATCACTCCTTCGGATACATACAATGATCCTCCATTGAACTTTCAAGGTCCAATCACAAGAGCTCGCGCACGACAATTAAATTTAGAGGTGAGCTCGTTCTTAAGCAACTCTTTATATAATTTTGAGAATAGATTGCTACCTAATGATTATGTGTTGCTTAGGAATCATGGAGAGGACAAGGAGACACATAGAGGAAGGCTTGGAGGTGTGGAGGAGCAGCTAGGACGTCCAACAACAGCAGGAGTTCCAGTCCAACTCGAGTCCGAATCAGCCTCGACCTCCAGGACCAGCGAGCAGTAAAACGGACGCCCAGGACGCATCCGGACTCCGTTTTCGACGATCCACATATGGTTGGAAAGATAATTTCATAAGGAAACCAATGGAGTTGGTTTGAGATCCAAATTCCTTCTGAGTCAACGGGAAACGTCGAAACAAGTCAGCATCCAGAATCTGTCCCGGTGCTGCGTCACCGTTTTTAGTCCATTGGGCCGTGTATCGTCGTTGGGCCCATTAGGGGAGCGTGTCCAGGGGGTGTGACGACCCTTAGACCCTTATTATCAGCCGCCGCCGCTCTCGTTAGGGGGGGGGTTGCTTAGATTATTCTGTCAAAAACAGTTTCGCCGTTTCGTCGGTTTGTGAGACCCCAACTCGTGAGATTAATCATTCATCTGCAATTTGGTTGCATTCTTCCTTGTTCTTGCTTGTGTTCTTTGATTCGCAGGCAAGGACTTTAGCCTTCTTGGCGAGGTCAACCGTGCAACACCGGTTGATAACCAGAGGAGACGTGGAGCTGCGATTGCAGGGTTTCGGATCGTGTTGTTCGGAAGCCGGATCGACTTGTGTCTCGTTTCCACCAAATCGAGAGTTACCAGAACCTTTCGGAAGATCGGGAACCCTTGTTCATACTAGTATATGACATAGGTTTTAGACATGTATGACCTAAGATTTAGAAAATTGTCAAATTTACTTAGAAAATTGTCAAATAACAGTGAAATATAGAATATTATTTTTACTGTATTATTTTTACTATATTAGGGTTGTAATGTGTGACATAGGAGGTATCAGTATATGATAATTTGTGAACCTAGGATGTAGCATTTAGAAAATAGTAGCGTTTAATTTGCATACGGTACAATAGATTGTAAATATAGGTTGTATAGAGTGATATTTAAGTTTGGTTAGGACTAGTATTGAAAATCTATTGTTATGTATGAATCGGTGTCAGTAAATTATTTTATCTGATAATTAGAAATATAGTTTGTTAGTCTTAACATTAGTTATGTTTGCGAGTGTTTTCAGGGATGGCAGATAAATTAATTTTTCAGATATATTATGGTGAGGGTGAAATTAAGTACAGTCCTAATGGTGTAGATCTGTTTGGATTTCGTCATATCATGAAGGGTCTTAGTAAAGTTAATTAGAGGACCATTGTGGGTGTGTGCAAATGGCTCATGCGGTTTTTCCAACTGGATCCGCAACAACATGAGCTGAAGTTAAAAGCTGTCCTCAGCCGTGCTAGTCATGGATACTTTGGTGAGCTTGTTCCCATCGAAGCTACATCAACTTGGAGGCAGTATATAGATATATGTTGTAAACGTGGCCTGCCGCTGGTTTTGTTAGCTGAGGCGTACCTGAAAGATCAAACTGAGGTGAACTCTGCGGAAGCAGTAGCAGGACCAAGTGAGGCAGTGCAAGATGAATCAGAGGCGGCTAATGTCGGGTCCAGGGAGGATGTTGGTGATATTCCAGAGCTGCAACCGATGGGTGTAGCTGATGAAGGGGAGCACATCCCTAGCATCATTGAAGATATGGAGTTGGAGGATGAAGAGTTGGAGGAAGCCCTTGCCGATGGGGATTCATCTGACGAGGAGGGTAATGCTCCAGTTCCTGCAGAGTGGAGGGATCATGAATTTTTGAAGCTAGTGGTTACCGAGGCTGACCGGACACCATGGCAGTACCATGAGAACGAGGTGTCACAGGGTGCTATGTACCCTACAAAGGAGGCAGTTATTGATTTAGTGAAATTATGGTCGTTGTCTCTTCGGAGGCAATTTAAGGTTGTTAAATCCAGTAAAAAGGTGTACGGTGTGAAGTGTTTGGTGCCGCAGTGTCCTTGGCGGGTGCACGCATTCAGAGGAAAATGGGTAGACTACTTGTAGTGCTCAATAGTTAAGAAACATAATTGTCACATTAAAGAAATAGAGTTCACCCACTGGAACCTGTCATTTGCCTTCATTGCAAATGTTATGTACGGGGAGATTGTGGACAACCTAAGATATGGGTCACGATCAATAATCCGTGCTATTGAGCAAAGGTTCCAGTACATAATAAACTATGCGAAGGCATGGAGGACGAAACAAAAGGCTATTGAGATGAAGTTCGGAACATATGAAGATTCATATCACAATCTACCTCGTCAATTAGCCACAATTTGTGGAAGGAACCCAGACAGCTACTATGATATCAAGCATTACGCCTCTACTGATGTGGAGTACAGCGGGAAAAGAGTGTTGCAGCGTGCTTTCTTTGCATTCGCCGCAACTATCAAAGCATTTCAATATTGCCGACCCATCATATGCCTAGATGGAACATTCCTGACTGGGAAGTACAAAGGGCAGATATTGTCTGCAATTAGGGTCGACGGTAACAACCAAGTCCTGCCACTAGGGTTTTCTTTCGTGGAGAGTGAGAACGGGGATAGCTGGTATTGGTTCCTAAAGCTGGTCAAACATGCAATTGTTCTTGACCGACCAGATGTGTGTCTCATTCATGATAGACATGCAGGATTGTTGCAGGCTTTGCTGGATATGCAACATGGTAGTGTTCGACGAGGTGTAGTAGCACAGTGGCCCGACCTCAAAAGCAGGTGGTGCATGCGCCATATGGGTGCGAACTTCTACAGACAGTTTAAAAACCAAGAGTTGATGAAGCTTTTCAAAAAGTTGTGCAGTCAAAACCAGCAACGGAAGTTCAATGCGCTATGGGCAAGACTTGATGAACTGACTCTAAAACAAACTGCAGAGGCTGCACCTAACGGTGATGAACCAATAGCTCTCGGACCTCTTCCAACCGATACTCCGCAAATAGTAAGGAGATCAGGCTCATCTATTAGGAGCTTCTCACAGTGGATACGTAATGAGCCAAATGAAAAATAGGCTCTGTTGTACGATAGTGGTGGTGCAAGGTATGGAGTAATGACTACAAATCTTGCAGAGGTTTATAACTGGGTCATGCGAGGAATGAGGTCCCTACCACTAGTTGGAATTGTAGAAGGCATTTTGCATGGGACTTGTAAGTACTTTATTGATCGGTATGCAGCTGCTAAGATTGTAATGGAGGACAATCGTATGCTTTACGGATGGATGCTATGTGAGTACATGGAGAAGGCCAATAAGAAGGCCCACATGCATCGCGCAAATGAAGAGAGGACTGCGGAGCACAGGTTCAGTTGTGCCGGGATAAGGGTCGGAGGGGGGTAGACGTGAGCGGCATGTTCAAGAATGTGTGCTAAGGAGTGGGACATGCATCTGTAGTTGCCAAAAGCCACAATTACTCCACAAACCTTGTACACACGTCATAGCTACGTGTGCGGAGCACCATATGCTTCCCAGGCAATATGTTTCAAAATATTTTATGAAAGATCAAATACTCAACACCTGGAATCATGAGTTGTATGGTTACGGCATTGTTGACACTTTTACAAGTAATCCAGGGCCTGCAAGAATATATGTGCCTGATTTGGAAAAGATGAAGAACGCACCTGGTCGAAGACAAACTCGTCGGATTTGCAACAATACGGATGAATTCGAGGCTAGCCCTAGGTTCAAGTAATGCAGTCAGTGCAATGAAACAGGTCACATGTACAAGTATTGTCCCAAAAATGCACTTGGTGATGCATCTGTTGTCTAGGTGAGTTTTATGGTGTGTTGTGTTCGATTTGTACCATTTGAACCTTCGTTTGTAGGTCACTGTCGCAGTGTGTTAATGTTGTATATAGTGATATAGTTAATTTGCATTAAAAGTATATTGCTACTGTCTATATCTAACAATGCATTAATGTACATGTCTTTGAAATGCAGATATGGCGGACCCTGTGACCCCCGAGCTTCTAGACCCTGCAGTGGACAAGAAGCATCGCAGCTTCTTATCCGCCGAGCACCAGACGGAGCTAGGAGTGTTTCGACCACAGGGCCCTGGAGAGTTGCTCACAATAGACGAGCGATGGAAGCACAGGTACTTCGATAATTTCATACGAAATTGCCATATCACTGATGTAATTCCATATTATTGATATACTACAATACTTGTAGGTTGGCAGTGGCGGGACTCCTACCGCTTTGCCGGTTGGTTGAGGCCCGATCGACGGAGAACCCCGAGGCAGCGGCGCATCATTTCTACTTTGACCGGTCGCTAATAGCAGCCCTGGTCGACCGATGGAGGCCGGAGACACATACGTTCCATCTCCCGTGCGGCGAGATGACCCCGACCTTGCAGGACGTAGCCTACCTCTTAGGCCTTCCTTGTGCGGGTGATACCTCGCTTCCTCTGTTGGGAGTGTTACTTTAATGAAAAAGTGACCACACTACTGAACTTTAACCATGACATGACAACACATGCCTCCTTGTGTAGGCTTTAAACAAGAAGTGACAACACCACCCAGCTTTTTCCAAACAATAAATGACAACACAGGTAACAATAAATGTGGAATCTCTGACCATGATCAATGACACAACTTTCCCATTCTTCAAGATGGAATCTGATGCTCCTGCCACCAGCTGCGCCCCTGCACTCACTCCTTTCTTCAAGAGCGAATCCAATGCTCCTGCCTCCCCCAACTATAAATAGCTGAACCTCCTTACGTTGATGCACTACTCATTTCTCATATCTCTCAAGTGCAATGTCTTCCTCAGCTCCATCAAACCCACCAAAGAAACATTGGGGAACTACCATACCTGAAGGTCTCGAACCACCAATGTGCTTCTGTGGTGACCTTTGTAAGCTCCGCGAGTCGCAGAACATCTCATATACCTATGGGCTGCGCTTCTTCATGTGTGCCAACTACGAGTATGACAAGCCTCAACATGCAACAACTGGTTATCGACCGGTATGACAACAGATATTAGCCTCATCTCTTCCGATTTCGCACCCTGTTTTACTAACCGCTCATCTTGTTCCATTTGTTCAGTCCCCTCCACCGCTCTGTGATTTTATTCAATGGCATGACAATGAGCAAAATGAAGCGCAGAAGTAGTGGGTCGACATGAACATGAGGTGGACAAGGGAAGCGTACTCACGTCGGGAGTACGAGCAACAGCAAGAGGAACTTCGCCTCAAGCGGGAGGAAGGCGGCGCACGACCGTACCGTGGCTTAAGCTCGGGAGGCTGAGAGGGAAAGGAAGCGGGAGAGAGCCCACCGTGCTAAGGCAGCAGGTCCCGATGCCCTCCGAAAGGGAAAGTATCCTAGATGCACTCAGTAGAGAGTATCTAATGTAACCCGACATACTTTCCCTCCCTAAGGCATGTTATGATTAGGATCGACGCACTAATAAGTAGGTCTTAGTGCGAACAGTACATGCCACCTTTGTTTCCTCGTCGTGTCGTCGCGGTTACAGTCTATTCTAATATTTTCACCCTATGTTTAATACTATGTTTGTCATCGTTCGCACCCCATACCTACGTAAAATGCTGCGAGTGCTAATTACTGATTTTTTATTCTCCGACTATTACATAACCTATTCCAAATTTTCTTAAAGCCCCATTTTTTATTTCTTGAATTACACAAAAAATTACATTTTGAGGGAAAAAAAGGCCCTAACCGCCCCCTCAGAGGGTGGCAAGGGGGCTAACCGCCCTCTCCGGGACCGGAGAGGGCGGTTAGCCCCCTTGCCACCCTCTGAGGGGGCGGTTAGGCCTGCGGCCCTCTCAAGGAGTGGTTAGGTGGCCTAACCGCCCTCTCAGAGGGCTGCAGCCCTCAGGGGGCTGCAGGTGCCTAGTTTTGCAATTTCTCCTACGGGGAATCTATTTATTTAATTTTTTAATAAAAAAATATAAAAATAAAAAAAATCTTCTTTTAGTGGGTTTCGGGCAGGCAATCCAGAGCAAAGACTTGAGTAGATTCGGACAAAAAATAAGCCCTGAGCCCGACCTAGCCCGACAGGCACGATAGCTGGCTGTATGGTGCCCACACTACAGAGCACAGCCATCTGCGCGCATAGATTAGTTTTTAAATTCGAAATCCAATTTTTTCACAAGGTCTGAGTCTATTTTGAAAATCCGTTTGCAACATTGCGTTCTTCACAATTATTTTTTTTCAAGTAAGATCATCTAAATTTTTAGACAAGCAACAATGCTCGGATCTCAAGCGCAACACAGTTCACGGTGAACAACACTCACATAGTGAACTAGTAATTAATAGTATATTGATTGTTCATATCTATCATTTCAGTTGCGTAAGGTATTTATAGCTATACCTTAACCACCCAAATTATTATTATAAAAATGCGCATGTTCCCTGAATTGTTCTTTGAATATTCTAGGGGTATTACAACCACTATATTATTACAAAATTATGCCAACTGGGGCATGACACATGTCTACAATAGCACACACCGACCAACCCTTCGCCCCAATGGTAGACCATCTTCGGGTAATTATTGATCACCTCCGAATTCTCCTTCAAGTCATTCACTTCATCCTAGTTGGCCTTTCACTATGCTCTTGGTTGTGCCTCCTGAAAGGGTGCATTTGGCCTCCATGCCTAAATCCTTCGCCTAGTATCCCTTGGAGCCCCCTTAAAGCATTTAGTGTACCCTTCAAGACCTCCGGCTTCTGTACTTAGTGTTGGCCTTCCCTTTTGATTCCATCTCTGTAAAACGACTTCTAGAATCACTTCTTTATACCCTCTAGAAGCACAAGCCCACATCGTTTTCACCAGAGACTGAGCCGATCATGAGAAGACCAGAAGAACAAGTCCACCGACCACACGGGAATCTGATCAAATTCACCCAAACCAACAAGAGATAACCCAAGGATTCAAAGGGAAAAGATTCCAAAGGAAATATGTGAGCTTTGGCCCATCCTATCTGCAACCGAGCCCATTAGAATTAAGAGATAGAGTTTGGACCTCCACTCCTACCGCTTTTCAAATCCTCTTCAATTATGAGATCTCAAGCCCTCCTATGTATAAATATGTAGCCCTAGAGCCTTTCGAGAGTATTGTGCATCTTTTGCTGAAGCCATAGGATCTTGAGCGCACCTAAAACCATATTCTTGGCAAGAACCAAGAGCCACCACCTTCATTGCCAGCCGCAAACCTCACTGAGCTATCACCGACGTCAACGTGTCCCCTCGACATGTTCGTCGTGAACACATGGTGCTTATCTGCCGCTTGTCGGAGAGATCAGAGCACAGCGACGAGGTTCCAGCATGATTCCAGCCAATCGCCGCCACGGAGAAGGGTTGTTGTTACCGGAGATGACATCGGGAGCTAACTGAGCGAGGTGAGCCATCTGATCTTCATTCCACAGTCGTGATTAGAATTTGACATATCCCTTCAGTATGTTAGATTTGATTTGTCCGATCAAAGATGGATGATTGAGGTTTAATGAAGCTAGTGGCACCGTCATCAGCCATGTCAGCATGCTGATTGAGCTGGCTATGCTAGCCGTTTTGCTAATATGTCATGCCACCTCAACATTAGATGCTGAGTGTAACACCCTTATTTTCAGAATTTACAACTTTTAAAATTTTCCAAGATTATCGAATAGTTTCACTAGTAGTATAGGTTTAAAACCTATTTTCTTAATCAATCAATCAATATAGGTTATTATTTTGTGTGCATTGCATGCTGAGTTTTGTTAGGAGCCAGGTAAATGCATTAGAATTCTTTGTCTTTGGTGTTTTGAGTGAAAAAGATATTTTTACAAAACTTAGTACTGAATATGTTAAGGATCTTAATGGTTGGAATTCAAAATATTTGAATTCATCATTTATTCAATCCTTGATCATACCTAATCCTTCTCTAGTTCAATTCAAATCTTATCCAAATCCTTGTTTAAATCCAATCTCTTCTCTTTCTCAAATTCTACCCAAATCCAAATTCAAATTCATTATCTACTCCTATTCTTGTTCAACCTCATCTTTTTTGTTTATCTTAAATTCACTCCAAACTCAATTCAAATTCAAATCCTATTCAAATTTCTCTAAAAAAGTTTCTTTTATAAACCCTAGATATACCTAAAGTGTCTTTGGGCTTATCTTGCTCAAGTCCAAACCCTTAGCCAAGTCTTCTAGATGGCCCAACACAAAGGATCCATGAAATCTGCAAATTTTCGCGGAGTCCTGGATAGTCTCATCTTTACATAAATTTTTGGAGTTCAAAACAGCCTCAAATACAAATTTTGACAATACCAAAGTTGTAGGTCTCATCGAGAGCTTCGATTTGAACCTATGGAAGTCACCTTTTGGATAATGGAGCTAGGAGTGATGGCCTCCGAAGTCAGTGCTGTGCAGATAAGTCCGAGTTTAAACAGTTTATCTTGTGGAGCATTTTTAGAAATCAAGATGCCGTTTTCAGAAGTTCCAATGACTACCAAAGTTGTATATATTTTCGAGTACTACAATTTAGAATCAAGAAACATCTAATTTGGAGTCCGTACGATAGAGATATCATCCTCGGAATAGAGAGCTGCGAAAAAGGAAATCGTAACCGACTCGGACTCGAATTGGATTCGTGTTCGGTTTGGACTCCACCTCAACCAGCCGCCCTTAGCCCTATAAATATGAGTTTCATGCCCTCTCCTACCCTTATTCCACACCCTCAAGCCCTAGAAGTCGCTGCTGCCATATCCGTTCATCGCCGGAGCGCTGCCATTCGCCGGAGCCGTCGCCACCGCCTCCCAGGATACGCTACGTCGTCTTCTCCGCGAATCCTCCTTCCTCGACCATCAAAGCAAGGTGATGACCTCTTCTTCTCCTCCCTTACTACTGTTTTAGGATCATACTAAGTCCCTAGCCAAGTCCTAGCCTTGGCCAAAGCCCGATCTACGCCGCCACGGTCGTCGCCGTCGCAGACAGCCGTGGGACAGCCACGCTATAGCCGATTGGCACCGACGTTCCCGACCGACCAGAGGTCAAATCGCTAAGCCCTTTCACCGGTGCATGTCCCATGATGTTTCCGACTCCCTCACTAACCAGTTTGACCATTAGAGCAACTAAACCGTCGAAATCAAGGTCCACATACCCGCTGTCCGGTTTCTGGACGCGTTCTGCGCGCGCATCGGATTTGCATTCGCGTTCCCCGTCAATCCGAAAGCCGTATGGATGCACCAACTGCGTCACCGCGTGTCCCTGGAGTCTCTACGTTACCCTAGGAGCCCATCCACGTTTATGCAGTGACACGACCAGGACGCCATTGCCAACCACAGCATGTCGCAGCCATCACTCGTCTCATCTTCGCTGATCGTTCTTCCTCTCACTGGATGATCTACCCAAAACTATGTCGTAGCATTGTGTTCCCGGGATATATGAACATCTCTACCCAAACGGTTTCTCAAATTTCATACCCAATTTCCTGGAACGCGAGCGTCTTCGTTCCTACATCTGTTCGCGGTCACCACCGAACGTAGCAGCAATCATCTCTGTTTTGCCGATACCTCGGATGACCCCTTCCAAAACCAACCATACCACCGAGTTAGTATTTCCGCGTTCTATGCCATGCTTCCCTCGTTTCACTGAAACACCACTGAAGCCAACATCGATGTTTGTGGCCACGTGCCTGATCGCCATCTTCGACGAAACCCGAACCATCGCCGCTACATAGAGTCACCAATAGTATCCTTAAACTATAAGCACAACATTCGGCCTTTTTGATCCATCATAGGTGGTCGATACTAGATCTCAGTGTATCCCTTCTTTAATCCAAGATGTTACTTGCATAGCATGCCAAGTCAGTGCCACATCATTATCCTTAGTCTAGTCTGCCCTACACTTCTTGAATCTTGCCCAATGATGTTCTCAAACCTGACACAGTGATTGTGCGATAATGTCTTTCCCATAGGAAGATAGTTCCAGAAAATTAGCATTTCCTTTTCAGCCTAATCCATATCTTGAAAGCTGTTCTCTTTTTATCTTAACTCCGATTTAGGCAATTCTTACATATAAATGTTTCTAAAATTATCCCTATCCAGCCATAGTATTTTTTTTAAAGTGTTTTGATGATGTTTAGTATGTTGTTATTAGTGTTTGCTTTGTGTTGTTTGTCGGTAGTTCTCGCGATTAGCCGATAACGTTCCGGAGTAGTTCGACGGACTTCAAGACTAAGATTTTGTCAACACTGAGCAGCATTGGGAAAAGACAAGTGTCCTTAATCATCCTAAAGCTATGTTTTTAAATGTTTTGTTTTACAAAATTGCATGCAGTGTCTGTCAATATGATGGGTAGTCACCTATGTTAAGGTTTCCCTAGATTTTCCTTTATAATCCCTTGGAATAGATGGTTTATGGTTATGTGTCTTTTATGGGTAGATTGTTTAGCCATATTAATGGTCTAGCAACATGAAACCTTAGGCCTTGAGCAACGTGGTTTTGATGGTTATCATGGTTATGATGTTGGTTTAATGTTTGTTCAAGTAACCTAAGTAAGGACCGGTTCGTGGAGCGACAACCTAAGAAATATCGTACCAACCACGAAATCTGGTATGGGACAGGCCTAGTCTATTAATTAGTGGATTCCAGTTTTTGTGCGTGCCAAACGGAAGAGTGGATGTGTGGGGACGGTAAAGGCCAGAACCATTTGGTTAGTGGTATGAGATGTGTAGTGGAAGGGAAGGGTGGAAACTTTTCGGAGCTACAAGTCGCAAAAGGGGGCTTCTGGGTGGTGTGAATGCCACTTTGATGGTGGTGAAACGTAGCGGGAAGACAGAAAAATGATGTACTGTGGTGGGAAGAGGGGGCCATTGAATTCGATCTAGAGAGTTTGGATGTGGTAGTCACTCCCCGAATCAACATTTTTTGCCTCAAAGAACTGATTTTTTTGCTCGACCATGCACACCCCACGGCCACGCCGTCGCAAGTCACGTGATTTTTCACACGAAATATGTGTGGGTGCAGTTCGTGGTACTAGAACCCGGGACCTCTCAACCTGGACGATATGTCCTTACTATCTCACCATAGAAGTACTAGTGATAATAATAGCATACGTAATCCTTTTTATTTCTTATGTATGATACTTCAAACAATTATTTCAAAATTTACTGACTTCAAATGAAAGAGTTTTCAACAACAAAATTGTATCCCTCGATGAGGGCTATAATTTTGATATAGCATTTATCCCCATCTGACTTTGTATGAAAAAGTATGAATTTTTTAAGATAACCTTTTGTCCATTATCACAGGTGGCTTCTTATGTGACCTACCTGTGGTCATCATTCCATTAGCAGAGGCGGTTCACATAAGAAATCATCGGAAATGACATTTTACACAGACAACCGCTTGTGGAAATTTGTTTCCACAGGCGGTCCGAAACCATAGAGGGCCCCGCCAATTTCTTAGGCGGTTCGTCATATGAGCCACCTGTTGAAAGATGCCCTCAGTATCATGAAAAATAGTTTTTTAGTAGTGAGAATATTTGTCTTTGAATCAAAACGAATTTAATGGTAGTTAAGCCACATGCAAAGAACCTAACATACAACTACCTAGTTTAAGCAAGAAATAGACGCTGTTGAATCCAGGATATCTTGTAGAGCGTGGCACCAAACATTACTATAGAAACAATTTCCAGTGGGAAATGGCAACCCATGTCCATAGACATTTAGCCACCTGCCACTAGTCAAATACATGTGGAAATCGTTGATTTCCACTGGCGCAACAGAGACCACCTGTGAAAACCTATTACTAAAATTGCTTAGTTAAGGAACCACCTATAACAATAAATTTTTATAGACGGTTCATTTAAGAAACCGCCTATGGCAATTAGTTTTCATAGACGGACATGTAGTTTTTTAAGCGAATCGTCTCTAGTAATCGGTCCCTGAATCGACGTTTTTTGGCTCGAAAAAACCGAAAAAACAAATTTGGCCCAACCATGCACCCTCGCGGCTGCGTCGAAGTCACAAGTCATGCGATTTTTCACGTGTGTGTGGTTCATAGCACTCGAACTCGGGACCTCTCAGCTTATGCGATACGTCGTTATCATCCTACCACAGAAGAACTAGTGATACTAATAGCATATGCAATTCCTTTGATCTCTTCTGTCTGAAACTTCAAATGATTATTTATACATTTAAATACCACAACTGAAAAAGTTTTCAACTAAAAAAATGTAGATCTCATCGAGGGCTACTATATTTATATAAATTTTTTCTTATCTGACTTCATATGAAAAAGTTATATATTTTTGAAGATAATCTATCATCCATTACCAGATGCGGTTCACACAAAGAACCATATGTGGAAATTATCGTATTTTTAAATATGGTTCACATAAGAAACCATCCTTAGAAATGACCTTTTACATAGCTGGTTTATATAAGAAACCACCTGTGGTAATCATTCTATTTTCAGAGGTAGTTCATATAAGGAACCGTCTCTACAAATAATATTTTACACAAACGGTTCATATAAGAAACCACCGATAGTAATCATCTCATTTCTAGAGACAGTTGTTGTAAGCAGTGTTGCTTGTGAAAACTTGTTTCCACATGCGGCCCAAAATGGCAGGAGCCTGCTCAGGCAGTTTGTCAGAAGCGCCTGTGAAAAGATACCTTAGGTATAAAAATAGTTTTTGTAATAGTGAAATTGATGGTGTTGACCTTCTATTATTTTTTCTTGATTAAATAGAGAAAATACCTTATTTTGGCAAGCAAGCAATCTTGAAGCATAACCTGAATTTCTAAGGTAGAACAACATAGCGTGGCATGTTGCACCCGGTGGTTGAATGCTAAAATTATCCAGTTATATATAGAGCTACATGTTCGTGTGTGGATAATCGTGGTGCCACATGGTGCTTGGGCCTTGCATGACGATGCCGTTTGCGCCTATATAAGCAGGGCACAACCACCGTTGTAACCTCCATTCATCCGTTCATTACCCAGAGAAGTGCGTACAGTAAAAAATAAATAAAGGGAAACTAATGGAGTCCTCACGCAAGTTCTTTCCGGCTGTCGTCATCCTACTGCTGCTCGTTGTCATGGCCACTGGTACGTGAATACATCACACCTTAAGGTAGTGTTTGGTTGGAGAGTGAGATGGGATGGTACGATTCTATTCGTGTATTTAGGATGAAATGGGACGGTCCGGAATCAGATGTTTGTTTGGTGGATGGGATAGAACAAATCTATTTTAGATTTCGGACCCACCGTTAGTGACCCGTCCTATGTGGAATGGCTACGTTCAGTCTTTTTTTTGGAACGGATTCATCCCAAATCTTTGAAGAATATTCTCTGATTCAGAACTATCCGATCTCACTGAACTCCAACCAAACAGCTCAAAAATAGAATGAATCTGCTCCGTCCCACTCATCCCACGAACCAAACACTACCTAATAATTCGTTTTGGTATGCAATTCTTTTGGCAGTTCAGACGGCAGAAGAATACATGCATGTGTGGATGCCCTGTCATTTTGGAATTTGTTTTGAAGCTATGTACACGATTATATTGGAATACAGAACATTATTTACATTTATTTTGAAATCAGATCCTTTTCAATAATTTATAATCCTATATATAAAATTTGTAATGTATTTAGATATAGTGCTTAATTCTAATGTTATATATCTTATAATCAATAGGGAAGACAGTGTTTCACATCAATCATCGCTTCAATGCACTTCATCTTAGGAAACTAACTCGATTAAGTCACTATTAATATGGCACTGTATATATATTCTTAAGTATACCCCACTAATGCATTTCTTATATGTGTTGTCAGAGGTGGCGCCAGCGCTGGCAAGGAACTGCGAGGCGAAGAGCACAAAGTTCCAAGGGACATGCCTGACGGACAATGAAAACTGCGCCAGCATGTGCCGGACTGAGGGTTTCGCCAGCGGTGACTGCAGCCCCTTCCGGCGCCGCTGCATCTGCACGAAGCCATGCTAGGCGGTCGGATTATGTGAAAGGCAGCCTTCAGTGCTGCTGGTCCACGGATGGTACCTGGAATAAAACTCCAGCTTGAAGACAGGAGCTTTAATTATATCAGTTATAAACATGCACGTAGTATTTGCTTCCAGTAATATAACGCAGTAAGTGCTATGAGATGGACCATGCATGCCATGATGCAAGTGTTTATTGGATCAAAATTATGTTTTTCTTGAAAATGTTATATATTAACCTTTTTTCCTCTTTGTATTTCTTAAATTGTTTCAATTTACTCACGCCATTTCTTAGTTTAAACTCTCGATTCTTGTAATCACCGGCACTCCTAAATATAATCACTTCAGTGCACGTAATCTCTTAGGTTGGTTTCAAGTACACACATGACTGGAATTAATATATAAATGAACGAACTTATAAATATGGAGCAACTAAACATGTTTGTTAGATATGTATGTTGCATTGTGTTGGCGTGGAATTGGGCAACACTTTGCCAACACGGGTCCGTCAAGGATACTTGTCGCTTTTCGCAACGACGCGCGACTTGTTTACAAGTAAATAAGCAAAAGTTTCAACCGGCAACCTGGGAATCGTTATTCGGACGATTTACAAGCAAATCGACAAAGAACTGCCACCTGAGCCACAGGGATTCGAAGTAGTAGCGAAGAACTAACCTTAAATTGCAGGAAAGTAACGGCAAAACGAAAAGTAGATGCAATAGATCCGATTGACTGATGGATATGCAATTTACCTCCACCCCTCGATTATTTATAAGGGTGGGTATGGTCTTGACCCTAGGGAATCGAAGTAGAACTCTATTCCAACCCTAAACACGCCCTGTTCGGCCAAAATTGCGAAGAGATCTGAACAAATCAACGATTCAACTTCAATTCGGTTTTGGACTGAACATCGGATGGTCGGGTGAGAATAAACTCTAGAACACCGGACTATCCGGCGAGTTCACTCGGCCGAAACTCTAAGACTTGGTCTTACGCACACCAGATATTACGACGTCACATTTATACTCACCAGAGTATGTCACCGGACCAATATTTGTAGAGACCAACTTTTAACAAGAGAGCACACCTGCCCTCACCGAATGCTCCGGTGTACACTAGACACCCTCACCGGACTAATATTTGCAGAGAACAAATTTTTTGCAAAGTTTTCCTTTTGAACACACCAGATGATCCGACTATCATCAAAGATCTCACTGAACAATTTTCACCAGAGAACATTTTTTGGCTAAAAACCTTCTTCTTCTCACCGGATAGTTCGGTGATACCCCGGAATCTCCACCGGGTATTATGGTCCATGTCATTGTCCACCTTGTCAAGGAAATAAAGTACCTCGATCTAGTATTTCTACATTAGATGTATTCATATGAGAGATAGATGGGCATTTTGAAATGGAAAAAGTCCAAATTACGACCTGAAATATTCCTAGTGTCTGGAATAACCCCTCGAACCTGAAAACCATTTATTTAATCCCCCAAACTTCAAATACCGGATCACATAATCCCTTGGAGTGGTTTGCAGCAGCGGTTTTGATGACGTGGCTGCCACATCACCTATTTTTTCGATGTGGCTACCACGTCATCTCTCTCGCTTTTTGGACCGAGTTAGCTTGGGACTAGTGGAGCTCATGACATATGGCCTGAGTCGTCTGGCTTGAGCGAGAGAGGACGATGGGAGGGGGAGAGAGGCCATCGAGAAGGAGAGAAAGGCAGAGAGAGAGAGTTTGACCAGAGGGAGGAGAGGTAGAGGGAGGCCAGCAGGAGAAGGGTGAGCGTAAAAATATGACATGTGGGCATGTTTGCCACATGTACACTGCCATGTCAGCGAAAATGACATCATAGGTTGCCACGTCAGTGAAACCATCACAACATCAGCAAAACCAACGAGAGAAACCACTCCAGGGGGTTATGTGATTCAATATTTAATATTTGGGAGGTTAAATAAATAGTTTTAAAGTTTAGGGGGCTATCAAGACACTAGGAATAGTTTAGGGGAATAATTTTGACTTCTTCCTTTTGAAATCATATGTAAGGAACCAATTTAAACCAGAGGGTTGCATAATTGAAGGCTATACTTCTGAGGAGGTTGTCTAGTGGTGTGTCGAGTTCATTGTTTCATTTGGTTCTATCAGTGTGCCCATATCTCAGCGAGCACTGATTGGCAGGTAAAGGGTCTATCGAAAAAGGCAACAACTCCAGACCAAAAGTCTTATGCTCAGGCTCCCTTCCTTGTTTTGCAATAAATAGATGAAGTGTCAAAATATATCAAGGAGTACAAGGCATTGCTCATTCAAGAAAATCCAAAATGGGTTGATGTATGGATCTCAGAGAGCATAAAAAAAGGTTCAATACTTAGTTCCGTGATCGAATCCAAGCAAGTTCATGCACAAGTTAGGCACTTAAGAAATTAGCAAAAGGGCTGATCTTTATAATTGTGACATGGCAAGATACACATTTCACACGGGCACCTAGAATGAGAAATGTACAAAGCAGGTACTGTTTTGCTTTGGAATTGAAGTTAGAATCTGATGTTAAGCTGATTTTGCATTGGAAGAATTTATGACTTATGACTGTAGTTAGAACTATTAGAATCTGATGTGGTAACCTTGTTATTGTAATGTCACATGTTAATGCATTTAAGACAATAATGAGTTTCATTAATTTTTATTTTCCAAAGTTACCAATATGTAGTGCCTTACTTGCTGCATCCAGTATAGATATTGTTCTAGTCGTGATCAGCCATGCAGTAATACCTATATGTTATGCTCGCTTTCTTTTTTAGGGAAGTATTTTTTATTCAATAAATCAAGAACTACCACACATCAGGTTGCTAAATTTTGAATTCTTTATAGTCCACATTTTAGCTAGAATTAATGTAAAGGTCTTTTGCTAATGCAATTCAACTAGATGGCAGCAAGCGCTCGATCTTAGTGTGCTAGGACAAACATCAAGTGGAAGAACATCCCCGCTTAGATTTAGGAGCTCAAGGAGATACAACCACCTTGTTGATGCTGCAAAGGTGTTTAGAATTGCCTCGAGTGTGAACAATTGTTTTGCATCACTTGGCAATAACGGTAGCGTATTATTCGCATATTGCACTATGGGGAAATCTTGTCCGAAAGAAGAACCAAGAGGCAATGAGAGTAATCCATGGTTGGGAGCCTCATTGATGATAGACTGAAGCAAATCTGCAGCCATAACAAATAATAGGGGCGAGAGGGGGATCCTCTTGCCGCACACTTCATTTGCAATGGAACACTTTGCCCGGCACCCTGTTAAGGTGCATTGATGACATACGTAAGCCTAGGATCATGCTGAGCCAATTTATCCAACGATGGTTAAACCTTTTTGTTGAAACATGCCCAAGATAACATGGTGTTCCACCTTATCAAATGCTTTTTGGAAGTCCAGCTTCAATGGTTTTGGAATGGTGACACATATCAATGGTTTTTAACACTACCTCATAATGGGTTATTACAGACGGATTTTAAACCCTATCACAGAGGGTTATAGGTTTTGTCTCTGTAAAAGTGTATGTGATATCGACCTTGTTATAGATGGTTTCAGAACCATCTGTAATATAGTTACGCACAAATATATTTTATTTAAAACCTTATGCGTAATAAGGATCATATACATGTTTTATTGAAACCCGTCTATAAGTCACAAATGGTTTTTGTTTAAACCCGCCAGTGTTTATTGTCACAGATGGAGTTTTTTTTAAAAAAAACCCAAGTATGTGACTCTTTATCCTCTATAAGCAAATTTGTTTGCTAGCTTCCCTAATGATATGGCATACAAATTTCATGATTTAAAAATTAAACAACACATTGACACACTGTTCAGAACATCGATCAAACATTGTTCATAACATTCATCACACATTGTTCATAATAGAAAACACAAGCATTTACATATCACAAGGGTTATGAACATCAAACAGATGCACATCACACATTCTTTTGAAGACATAAACAGCTAAATATAATTTCTAGCTATGCATCATTGCCGATGCTTTCCTACAAAATGACAAGATCATAGACATCATGGTGACAGTCTTCCAAAAAGACAAAAAGTGATCGACAAATATAGGTCGATCGATGTTGTCTTTCAAAAAGACGAGATGATAGACATCATCTCAACCTCCTGCATTTTAGCTCAAAATCAACACAAGCATCATCTTCAATGAAGAGTTTGTAGTCATCCACATCAGGCTTCACCTTAACTAGCTCATGCATGAGTTAGAACCAAACTGCGGTGCTGCCAAACCGCTAGCCATGGTTAAGAAAGAAATTTGTGTTTGAGCTTATCTTGCAGTTGACGAAAATGTCTCCATTGTGACAAAAAAACAATGGAGAAATTTCCATCTGGGAGAACAAAATAGAGAATATGATTCACAGCATACATAGGGTCCATAGGGCCCTCAAAGCAGCGAAGAAGACAACATCCACCTGGCTGAAGTTGACACCAAGCATCCGCACCATCAAAACAACCATATTAACAACCCCATCTTGCCACCACCTGATTGTCATGAACTGTGTCATTGCAGATCTACAATGAAAACAAGGCTTTGCCATCAGTTACATAGATCGAAGCAATTAAAACCTAACAAACCCTAACCAAACTACGTTAGGAATCATATGATACTCACATCGGTGCAGTGAAAGGGATTCAACCCCAAGATCAAGCTTCTTAGTGCAGTGAAAGATATGAACACAAGGACGACGAGTGAGGAAGAACATTCCTCATCACTTTATATTTAGGGGAGATGAGCGGGTTGTGTGTTGAGAATCCAAAAGAGCCTGGGAGACGAGCGATCAAATTTGAAAAAATTCATAGGTCTTTAGATATAGAAGGTTTTTCATAAAATCCATCTGTGTCTATCTTATAGACATAGACGGATCTTACAAGAAACCATCTGTGAACATATCACAAATGAGTTTTTCTAAACATCATCTGTGTTTGTATGATAAAAGAAGATGAATTTATAAAAGTCGTTTGTGAGTTCATCACACCAAGATGGTTGTCTTGTTCAGGCATGTCTGTCTTAGCAATCGTCTGAGGATATTTTATAAGTGATGGGTCCTAAGAAACCATCTATGACACACCATCTCCTTTTCACTAATTCTATGGTAGTGTAAAGTGTATTGTATATGTTTTCATTTATGAGGTACACACAAAGCATCGTATTACCAAGGACCTTCCATTCATGCTGATATATATACACACACACAAATAGCAGGTGTATACACTACTATAGAACAAGATAGCAGTGATAATCCATCCACATATGCAAAAATACTCTACCAAGAACTCTTCAATACGAGGATCTATCTCCATGCTGAAACGTTCGCTCCTGCGAAGGCCCGCTCCATGAACATCATGCCGAAATGTTCATTGTGGAGTATTTTAAATCTAAATGAATGGAGAAATATTCCCAATAGAGTACTTTAAATCTATATTCGCAATAGAAACAATGAGCATTAGGATCAATGTGGCCTATGGTGCAAAACTGCTCAAATCTCCTAGCTCCTGGTAGAGCGGTTTTGCACCATAAGGTACACTGATCCCCATGCTCAAGTTTGATCTGAATTTAAAAACACAATCATCTTGAAACCAAAGTGATAATACTAAATCTAAAAGAATGGCGAAAACACAATCATCTTGAAGTGAATGTGTTTTTTGCCACTCATTTTGCTCATATTATTGCTACAATCTTGAGTAGGGGGGACAGGGTGGCAGACTCGGGAGATAGGGAGATGAGGAAGATGGGGAGATGGGACAATGGCTCGGGAGATGGGGATATGAGGCGATTAGGAGACGGGGTAGTGCAGCTGAGAGGTTACGACTCAATAGATGGGGAGACGAGGAAGATGAGGAGACGTATTAGCGTGGCCACCATTGGTGCAACAGTGAGATCGGCGATGGTTTGGGAGATGGGGAGACAGGCTTGGGAGATGAGGCAATGGGGAAGGGTTGGCGTGGCCAAGGTCAGCGACGGCTTGCGTGATGGGGAGACGAGGCGATGGGGTGGCATGGTCACGAGATCGGCGATGGCTCTAAAGATGGGGACATGGGCTTGTGAGATGGGGATATGGGGAGGTCCATGAAGGCTTGGGAGAAGGGGACATGGAGCAACAGGGAGACGGGGTGGTACGGCCGTAGTCAGTGATAGATTAGGAGATTATGAGACGGGGAAGACGGGCCCGAGGGGTAGAGACAGTTCAAGAGGTGATGGTGACAATCTCGCCACTTTGACCGCCACTACCCATCAGGATTGATTTCTAGAGAGTGAAGTGAGGGAGTGGTTCTATATTTATAGAAGGATTTTCACTGTCGGCTTGGAATAAGAACCAGCGGTGATAAGGATTATAACTGCCAGTTCATAATGATTCAATTATTGACCTACCGGTGAGCTTATGAACTAGTAGTGATAATCCTTATCGCTGCTAGTTTGTAGCTAAAACTTGAAGTGATAGTGGCTATCACAACCGATTCTTAATGGTTTGATGTTAGATTTACCAGTTGGGTTTATGAACTAGCAGTGATACCTTATCACTACTAGTTATTACCAAACAACAATGAAAGGGGGTAGGGAACAACAATGAAAGGGGGTAGGGATGACCCTTTATGTAGTACTGATATATGATATGGGGCCACATATTCTAGAATATTAAGAGTAGCATACGTGCATGGTAGCGTTGTATAGTTTGTTTCTGAATCAATGGTTGCAATTCCTGCTATTATAATCACATTGAAGGTCTCCAATGCCATCAGTTGAAAATTTTCTATTCAGTACAACATTATTGGCAAACCCTACAGTACGTTTGTTACTTTCACCCTTTTCTTCTTCACATGCTCTATTTCTCCACCCATCTTCATCTGCATTGCTATAGTGCAAGGGCTAACCTAGACAAGCATGAGCATTTAGAGTGGTTCGTACCTACTCGACCAAGACAAGAAGGGCTAGCTTTGAAGAAGGCACATAGGACGCCGCATGCCAAACTCTCTATCGTGTGCGCCTGGAGCAAGCATCAATGACTCATTGTACTGCTATATCCCCATTTATCGCCTCAACATCTCGAAGATAGGAGCACGATACTACTATGATGAAGCAAGCAACACACTCCAGCTGCAGGTTCAGCTCACCGTCACCTTGGACTAACTCTATGAGAACACTATGCCCAAGCTGAAGGGCTCCTGTCAATGCTTGGAAGATGCTAACGGAGAGAACATGTGCCTTCAACATTGCCTACGTGATAGTGCTACCCCTACACCACCCTCATCTCCAAGTAAGAGATCGCGCTCAGAGCCTCTTTCAAATTTTGGATCCAACTACCAAATTAGTGACTCAGAAGGAGAACATGCAATCCCACCATGTCTACCAAATAGATAATTTGCAGTCCTATTAGAGGAGATTGATCAATAGTGTTGTTTATGGTCATTTTAAAGTTTTTGGTTTTATTTGAGCTCTTTTGGAGTTTATTAGAATTTATTTGAGTTAAAAATTAATTTCCAAAGTTTCAAAATGTTTTCATAAGCTCAAAATATTTTATTTGGTTTCTAAATGTTTTCAAAAGTTTGGTGGAGTTTTTCTAGAATTCTTAGACTTTATTTGTTTTTGTTTGGATTTGATTTGCTTTGATTTGGATTTCAAAAGCAAAGAAAAACAAGAAAATGAAAAACCTATTTTTCTAACCTGGGTCGCCCCTCCCTCCCTTCTCTCCCTTTCGGCCCAGCCTGAGTCGGCCCATTCCTCCCTCTCTTTCGGCCTCACCTGAGCCAGCATGTTCCCTCCACCCCGCCTGGGCCGCGCCCGCACTCTCGGCCCAGCCCACTCGCCAGCCACTCACCCGAAGGTGCCCCGCGCCATTCCGTCCTCACCGCATGCCTCCTCCACGTGGGCCCGCATCGTCGTCGTCTTCCTCCTGGACTCCAACTCGGAGCCAACCGCAACGTCACCCCGGGACTGTGTTCCCTGTACGTCTTCCCCCGCCCGCCCTATATATATTTCGGTCCCATCTGCGCCTCAATCTAATTCCCATTGCAAGTTTCCGCTTCCGTGCCTTAATCAGCTGAGACACCGAAAGCCTAGCGCCGCCGGCCGCCATTGGGGTCCCACGACCAATCTCGCGGATTAGCTGCTCCCAAGTCGTCTATGCTCCTCTAAGTAGCTCCTCGGTACCGCACGCTCACGAGGAGGTGCTTTCGTCGCTTCTCGTTGACTTTCCACCGCCAGAACCCCTCGGCCAACGAGGTCTCGTGCGCCACTGCCTCCCTCACCACCGCTGGTCCCCTCCGGTGCCGAACCACTCGAGGTAAGACCCCAAACGGGTTCCTCTCTCCCTCCTCAAACCCCTCCGCCACCCTTCGTAGAAGTCCGAAGTCGGTGATGACCTTTTTCCTGTCCTCGGGTGAGTCTCCGCCGTGCCAAAGCTCGGCTCTGCCGTGGATTTCCTCCCCGCTGGTGTCCATTTGTCCCCAAACTCCCAAGACGTTGGATCCAAAATCGAAGGTCTGGATTAGATCCATTAGATACCTCTTCATCCTCTAATAAAAAAGCGACATGTGTCAACATGACTCCAGTCAGCAATTCTTGCCACCTCACTTTGCCACATCAGCAAAGTCAACCCACATGTCAAGCCACATCAGCCATTATGCCTAGTCATCATGTCCAGTCAGCAACTCCCCTTTTCCAGTACAAAAAAATTAATTCCAAATATTCCAGGAATTTGGTAGATTTACTATTTGGTCCCTAAACGTTTCTATATTTACCAAAACATCCATATCTTTTTACAGATCGGTCCCTAAACTTTTCCATAATTATAAATAGGTCCCCATGTTTTACAAAAAGGTCCCTAACATTTTTTGTTTTATTCAAATTTAGTCCTTTTCTTTTTCAGATAAAACCCTAAAATTGTTTTAGCTATAACTTCTTCATTTTAGCTCCGATTTGAGTGATTCTTGCGCACAAATCTTTCTAAATCATCCCTATCCAACCATAGTATTTTTAAAGTGTTTTGATGATATTGGTATATTGTTCTTAGTATTTTTCTTTGTGTTGTTTATCGGTAGTTCTCGCGATTAGTCGATAACGTTCTGGAGCAGTTCGAGGGATTTCAAGACTAAGATTTCAACAACACTGAGCAGCATTGGGTAAAAGGAAAGTGTCATTTATCATATTGAACATATGTTTTTAAATGTTTTGTTTTATAAATCTGCATGCAATGTCTGTCAATTTGATGGGTACTCACATATGTTAGGGTTTTACCTACATATTCCCTTATCATTCCTTGAAGTCTATGTGGTTTATGGTTAGGTGTTTTGTGGGTAAAGCTGCTTAGCCATGCTGTCAGAATGTTGGGAAGTGTCATATATATGATTAATGGAGTTAAGCAATGGTAATGATGAATTTGGTATAGCAACATGGAATTCTAGGACTTGGGCAAAGAATGGGTTTGGTGATGATGATTCAGGTGCTGGGCTTGTGGATACATTCTAGGCAGAGATGTTAGGTTGGTTATTTCCTAGTTGGATGTTGGATAGTTGGAGAGTCATTGCTCAAGTGTCACATATAAGGACCGGTTTGTGTAGTGACAACCCAAGAATTACCGTACCGACCACGAGGCCCATATGGGTAAGGCTTAGCATATTGATTAGACACCTGGCTGGCATTTGTTGGAGTACTAGGACCTAATCAATGGACGAAGCTTCATAGTGATCTCCTGGCGGCACACCACTAGATTATGTTAAGTGTCTTGCAAACATGGCAACATTGAATTCACTGACTCGTGGGGAAAGCTGGACAACCTCTGCAGAGTGTAAAACTCTTATAACAGCTATGCTCACGGTTATGAGAGACTTAAATCCTCACATGATTAGCGGGTTGTGGTTATGGTTCTGGTACAGGGAGTACAAGATGGTTGTGGTTATGGTTCTGGTACAGGGAGTACTAGATGGTTGTGATTTTGGTTATATTATAGAGGGTACTAGATGGTTATGGTATGCATGGTAGGGAGCCTTGTATGTTGGGTGTTGCACTGTATGGGTTACACTCACTTAATAATTGTTTAATGTTTTTGAGTCCAAATATGTTTTCATTACTCGCATTTACGTAAATATACCATGTGTTAGCCTATTCTTGATATAAGCCTGCATATCATTATCTTTCCCACACTTGTTGAGCGCGTCATGTGCTCCCACTTACTATTTTCCCTATACCATGCGATATGTGTGCTGCTGCTCGGTGAGTGAATATATTGAAGGCTATCAAGACGAGGTTGTGACGTTCTAGGCGCGTGTCTCCCGGTCGATTGCTTGCGGTGTTGTTGGGCACCAGTGCTTCTGTTCCGCTGCAGATATCTTCTTAGAAGACAATATATGTCAATTGTTGTAAGAGTTTAACATTTATTCTATAAAAGTATTGCTTTTGTTACTTCACCTGTGATGTCCTTATGTGTGTTGAACATCCTGGACACACATAAGCTGCATCTGGTTTTGTCCGTTAAAACCGGGTGTGACAGAGGTGGCATCAGAGCCATACTGATCATAGGACACGAGCCTAGATAGAATGGTCGTGCCATAAGGTTATATTTTAAAATCCTATTTTGAAAAATGCATCCCCATACTTCTCTGACCCCTCAGTTTCCCTCTCTACTTACCTACTCTAATCTATTGAGCAAAATGAATTTCCAACACTCCCTCTGTTTCAAAACTTTTAGTTGTTGATCCACCCTGGTTACTCTGATCGAGAAGGATGCCCTTGAAGATCTCACTTAACGCTTCTACCTCGTATGAAGATTCTGATGATGAAGATGAAGACCCTTCACTACAAGGAAGAATCATTTTCCATAACACTGAAGACATGAAGATCTACCTTCACGTCGCCCTCGGTTTTGGATTTCGAGACATAGGAGGATATTCCCCCGTTCTTCGGAAATGTTAGAGAGATGTTAGGTCGTGTGTTTGTGTTGTGTGCCTTGTGTGATTTGGTTTTTCTGATTGAGTGCTGGAATGTGTTGTGGGATGTTGTAGCATCTGCTAACAGCGACATTCTTTATATATATCTATAGCCTATAGTATAGTTGGGTTTTCTCCTTCTAGTTCTTTCTCTTCTTGCCCCAACCTTCCTCCTCAATCCTGATCAGATGGTGAACACAAGAAGGACCAACAGTGACAACAATGAGGCTGACAGCAACAACAACCAGAATCCACCGACACCTCCCATTATGATCTTGGAACAACATATGTCTATGCAGACTCAGATCTTGCAAGCCTTAGCTCAAACTATGGTGCAGATGCAGCAGCAACTATCAACTCATGTTCCTCAACCCCACCAACCATCAAGACTTAGAGAATTCAAGAGAACTCAATCAACAGTCTTCAGTTATGCAGTGGAGCCTATGGATGCGGAAGATTGGCTGAAAGACACAGATGAGAAGAAGCAGGAACGCTTTAAGGAAGGTCAGCTTGGTGAAAAGTAGCAACAACGACAACGACAATGACAACAAACAGGTCCAAACATTTCAAGAAGTGTGAAAATCAAGTTGGACCAATGCAACAAGGCAATCCCGTCAGTCAAGAAAAGGAGGATGCTGTAGAAAAAGCCCTCCTCCCATGCCCCAATATTCAGATTTTCCATTCTACAAATCTGGGTGGAAACAAACTCCAGAGTTCTTCTACAAAGAAAAGAGTGTGTTTCTACTGTGGGGATCCTACGCACAAGACCAAAAGATGTCCCAAGAAGTTTTTCGCCTGGAATTGGATCAACCGTCAACCACTGATGAAGACCTCAGTTCAGCATTCAGACCGTCGTGACTTTAAAGCTGCAACTCAAAATAGTCAGGATCAACAGTATAATGTCAAGCACCAAAAAGCTCAGTACAGGCTTCAACCTCAAACACCTGTTCAGTGCTCAGATTATCAAACATCTCATTCTACTCCGTTCGTCACTCCTCAAGCCAAGAATAGCTTAGTTACTCCCTCTATAGGCAAAGGATGTTTCCATTGTGGAGAGGAAGGACATTATGTGAATATGCGTCCTAAGAAGTATCCAGGACTGGTCAATATTAACACTCTGAAGCCTACTCAGTCTCAACCTCAAGCACGTAATGAAAGTTAGATGCCGCTCAGAACAATTGTTGATAGCAAAAAAAAAAACTCCGATTGTGGAAAGGTCAACTATGTCACTCCAAGAAGATGCTTAGTGAGCACCAAGAAGTTGAGAGTGATAACTCACATGTCAAATGCAACCTTGTAATAACGTGGATCCGATGTCATCTTTTAGTATCAATGAACCATATTGCTTAAAGTACAGTATGTGTTAAGATTTGAATGGAAGTTTTCATGCCCATCATTCCACTTGAGAATTTTCGAAGTTTCTTCATCCTATCTTTAGTTTGTCGATACCACAAGTATTGGAAAAGTGTAAATTCATTCTTTTTAAGGGGGTAGACTTTCTAGCAAATCTCTTGGTTCTGGAACCCAAAGACAGATATTGGAAACAGCTAACCAGCAAGTTTAATGGAGCAATTAAGGTGTGCCAAAGGAAGGACAATACTTAGAAGCTACACTATGATCCCAGAAATGTTTTTCAATAATAAGTACCCTTTCCTCGGAATTAAGATAAGCCTCAGTAAGTCGTCAATGATAAGGAGGTCCGCCAAGGTCAACTAACAAATGAGAAAGCCGTCAGTAGCAAAGTAAACAAAGCATGTCAAAGCAATGTGGGTACCATCCAGAAGAAAAGGTATTTTGGAAAGCGAGAAGAAAAGTTTGAAGATCAAATTCCCTTATTTGTACTCCGATCTGCCCGAATCTCGAGGGCGAGATTCCTTAAAGGGGGGGTAGATTTGTCACAACCTGATTTTCAGATTTCTCAAATTTCTAAAATTTTCCAAGATTAGATTGCATGTTGAATAATTAGAATAGGAAAAAGCCTATTTTTGAAATTCAAATTCAAATTTGAATTAAGGTTTATTGTTTTGTTTGTATGCATTCATGCTAAAAATAGGCATATAGGTTTTCTTTGGTTTTTATTGGATTTTATTTGAGCTCTTTTGGAGTTTATTAGAATTTATTTGAGTTAAAAATTAATTTCCAAAGTTTCAAAATGTTTTCATAAGCTCAAACTATTTTATTTGGTTTCTAAATGTTTTCAAAAGCTTGGTGGAGTTTTTCTAGAATTCTTAGACTTTATTTGTTTTTGTTTGGATTTGATTTGCTTTTTTTGGATTTCAAAAGCAAAGAAAAAAAAAAAGAAAATGAAAAACCTATTTTTTCTAACCGGGCCGCCCCTCCCTCCCTACTCTCCCTTTCGGCCCAGCCTGAGTTGGCCCGTTCCTCCCTCTCTTTCGGCTTGGCCCGAGCCGGCCTCTTCCCTCCACCCCGCAGTTCCTCCCTGCCTGGGCCGTGCTCGCTCTCCCGGCCCAGCCCGCTCGCCAGCCGCTCGCCTGAAGGTGCCCCGCGCCATTCCGTCTTCACCGCATGCCGTCACCACATGGGCCTGCATCGACGTCGTCTTCCTCTTGGACTCCAACTCAGAGCTGACAGCATCGCCGCCCTGGGACTCCGTTCCCAGTACATCTTCCCCCGTCCGCCCTATGTATATGTCGGTCCCGGCTACGCCTCTATCTAATTCCCATCACAAGTCGCCGCTTCCGTGCCTTAATCCCCCGAGACGCCGAAAGCCTAGCACTGCTGGCCACCATTGGGGTCCCACGGTCGATCTCGTGGATCAGCTGCTCCTAAGTCGTCTCCGCTCCTCTGAGTAGCTCCTCGGCACCGCAAGCTCACGAGGAGGTCCTTCCGCCACTTCTCGTCGACTTTTCACCACCAAAACCCCTCGGCCAACGAGTCATGTGCTCACACTTGCTATTTTCCCTATGCCATGCGACATGTGTGCTGCTGCTCAGTGAGTGAAGATGTTGAAGACTATCAAGACGAGGTTGTGACATTCTAAGCGCATGTCTTACAGTCGGTTGGCTGTGGTGTTGTTGGGCACCAGCGCTTCTGTTCCGCTGGAGATATCTTCTTAGAACACAATATTGTCAATTGCTGTAAGATTTTAACGTTTATTCTATAAAAGTATTGCTTTTATTACTTCACATGTGACGTCCTTTTGTGTGTTGAACATCCTGGGCACACATAAGCCGCATCTGGTTTTGTCCGTTAAAACCGGGTGTGACAACCTGTCTCTTAAAGTTGATTACGTGATCCATTATTTCATCAAACCCCAACCACTACTTTGTGTTTAGTGTATTAATAAGATTCAGATGTTCTTCGTCCACACCCACCGACAATTCCTCTAATATTTCTCTCGATTGGTTGCTAGAAAAATCAGTTGTATGAACAATATAATAACAAATATATTCACCAAGCCATTAGTTAACATAACAAAATATTTACAATACAGTGTTAGATACACATGCGCTGACATAACTATAAGAGAACTACCATTTGGCAAACATTTTATTCACATCACCATATTTTAGCCATATAATTGAGTCTAATTATTCGTACAGTTACCCCGAAAAATTGTTATATGTGTTCTATAAATCATAATACTTTGTCGACAAGGAAAGTTGTTATCTGGAAATCATAATTCATCATGGACATCACTTGTAATGTATCTACCAACAAATCATGACTATTGACAAAATAGCGAAAAAAATGTAAAACACTATGCAAGGACATCACCTAAGTCATCAATCTTCGGAAGAGCATAATTCCTTACATCCGTTCCCATGGAATGAATCATGTTTCTAGTATCCCTAAGCACCATTTGATCAACCCTTGTTGCATCATTGTTTGTATGATGATAATCTTGGGACATTGCTTCAAAATGATTTTCCTATAAGCCACGGATATTAGTCGCCTCATAGAATATAGTAATTGCCGCAAATAGCCTTCTCAGTGCACAAGGCATGTGGAATGTAGTAGATTCAGCCAAGCATTCATTGAGGGATCTATTAGTCTCTACGAGCTCTATCATCTCACATGCTTCTCTGGAGATGGAACCAGTTTTCCCATGTACTATACGAAGGTTGTCATATTAAGTTCCATCTTTCACATGGTTGAGGAGCACATGCAAATAGTACCTCTCCCCTTTAGCAGGGTTTGCATACACAATTCTCCCAACCTGCAGCCTCTTTACACTTGACTGCTGGCACTTGTTGGACATGATACACTAGAAGTGCTCCGGTAACTCTTTGTATAACAATTTACATGATGTGCTATCCAACAGGTTCATCTTGAAATACTTAGTAAGCATTGACTTCTTAGATTTTTCTGATTGGAAACATCATTCAGGTTATGAATAGCTTTGTATGACACAAGTTGTTTGTTCGACATACGTAGTTGGAGTTGAAAAATAGAAGGAGATACGACATACAAAGGGAAACCCAATATCCGATACATGGCCTTGGGGTTAGTTATGATCCTTGTATCCCTATATTGTTGAATTCATTCATTACTACACCATTTTGATCTTGTGGATCGACTTAGAATGATGCACAATCATGGAATTTATACACATATTTGTATAGGTACTTAACTTCCTTGATGCTTGAACAAACTTTGACATTAATATGGTAGTTATACTGCATATATAGTGTTGGTCTGTACAGAACTACCCATCTATTATCCAATACAGCACCCCTGATCACCACTCGATGGCTGTCGGTGACATAGGAACCAGGGGTCCCCGAGTCCCGAGGCTAGATCAGCAGGTTGCCACGTGGTGCCCTCCCTCGGGGGTTTGCCTTCCCGAGGTGTGAGAAGACTAAGTCCCGGGAGAGGGTGCTCGGGGCCATGAACAGTGGTCCCCGAGTACCCGAGTTCCCTGATGACCCGAAGAGACCAAGTGCTGGGAACAGAGTCCTCGGGGCTGCCAACAGTGGCCCCCGAGCACTCAAGTCCCCTGACGACCAGAAAAGCTGAGTACCGGGAAGGGGGTGCTTGGGGCTGCGAACAGTGGCGCCCGAGCACCCGAGTATCCCGAAGATCCAAAGGAAGTCAGTTCCGGGAGAGAGTGCTCGGGGTCGTGATCAGTAGCCCCCGAGCACTCGGTTCCCCAAGGACCCGATCAGTCAGATTCCGGAAGAGAGTGCTCAGGGTCATGAACAGTAGCCCCCGAGCACTCGGTTCCCTGATGACCAAGAGAGGGCATATCCGGAAGAGAGTGCTCGGGATTGTGAACAATGGCCCCCGAGCACTCGGTTCCCCGAGGACCTGAGAAGTCCCTTGCCGGTGGCCCCCACCGGGGCCCAGTGGTGAGGTGTCAGCTGGTGAAAGGCCTGATGCCACATTTAAGAGGGCGCGTGGCCTGTCACCTCTAACTTCTCCCCCCATGCTTCCTAACAGTCCCTGCCACATTCTGGCAGGGGGGCGTGGGGACATATAATGCGCGGGTCCTATCGCGGGACATCTGACGCGCCTCGGGATAGCATCGCGAAGCCCAAGGCGCCCCGCCTGCCGCCCTGCTGTGTCAGGTATACAAGACCGAGCGGGCACGCCGGGCTATTCAGTGGCTGCCCGGTGGGCCCTCTCCGCGGCGCCCGTTGCAGAACGGCATGATGACGAACAAGACCGGACGGGGGCACGTTTTCAACCCTCCACGTCACTTCGCGCAGCAGCCCAGGATGGTTGTTTTACATTTATAGCACCTCGGAACTCGCGCCCTCCCTTTCTGGGCATACTACCGCCCGGTGGGTATTTAAGGCGGGGCGGGCTCCCCGGTGAGAGGGTGGGTTGATAGAGAAGAAAAAGTAAGAGACGAGCCAACAGAGACGGCGAAGTTAGAAGCAAGCCAAGGAAGAGGACAGAGCTTCAGTACAAGCACAGAAGCTCAGATCACTGAGGAACAAGGAGCCCGAAACTCTAGGGTAGACAAATATTCTTGTAACCAGCAACATCTCTGAGAAACATTCTCAGAGCATTTATAGCACACACACAGGAGTAGGGTGTTACGCTCAGTGCGGCCCAAACCTGTCTAAAAACCTCCAGTGCATTTACTACTTCTGCATCCGATCCTTCCATCCCACCTGCATCGCATTTACGCCCATTTATTTCACCCGCAAAACAGATTCAGAATCATCCCCCCGGTCGAATCTCAAAGGAGGTCCCTCCAGATCCTTGCTTGAGGAGTTCACCCTCCGACAACAGCCATCTTCCCTTCTCCTATATCTAGGATAAGAGTCTTTTCCTTGTTGTGTAGCGAAACAGAACTATCAAGGACAATAGAAATGGCATTGTCTGTCTATCATGCAGGGGAAGATTTTTTTATAACACCACATGGTCCATCTAGCAAGTGCATGATTACTAGAGCATGCAATATGGGGTATCTACTGAAATAACCTTGTCGTAATCATCTAGACTACTTAACTTACTGTTAGGGTCCATAAACAATAAGAAGTGCTCATGTGGCAAACCCCTTTTCTAAAACTCTGTAACATATGCATATGATGCGACCTCACCCAAGTGATTCTACTTGATCAACAAATTGTGTAAATCACGCAGCTTAGTCCTGTATACTCTCGCAACTAATTCTATTCTATCTTGTGGTGTCCGGCCTTATAATAGTTGATTTGTTATCTCTTCCTAATGTGGATTACAGGTCATTATGAAAAAGTAATCAAGCTTCCCAAACCAAGTCACTAAAACCAATGCATCAAGGAATCATGCTTGCACATCTTGATCTCCTCTAGGGAAAGTCTGTGTTAGCACAATTCTTAGAACAACCTCAGAAGCACGCACTTCACCAGCAGCAATTGTATCTATAATGAGCAGCACGTCAGACAAAAGGAGGAGACTTGTTAATGATACAATTCTCAAATAAATAGGATGACATTTAATACATGGTACAAGTCTGCACATATGAGAGCATAACTTTGGTTTCGAATATCAATCGAGTCCCATAAGCTCTACTTTATGTATACGTCAAAAACCCATTGTGCACCCATGTAGCAGCATGTTAAGTTCCCCAATTCTGATATGCAACTTGAAACAATAATATTCCCTAGCACTGACATGTTTGCTAGACTCGCTACCACCATCTACAAAAAGCATAAACTCAATACCACAGTCACAAAAAATTTTAAATTTGGGAAGATAGGAAATAGCTTATAGACCTTCCTCGTCACAATTGTCAGCATAATTGTTTGGCCAATCTACTAGGTGAGGGCCTTCATAAAGCATCTTATGTTGCCATCTTGTTTCGCCACCACAGAAAACCAAAGGATAGGCCAATGGATGGTAGCACCCATGGTATGCCCGGATATACTGAGGTCGGTTAGCTTTTCCATACACTATAACATTTCTATTGAAACATTTTTGTATATCATTCCCTTGCATGCAGATAATAGTGACTTGGGAAGCTATGGGGGTATTGTACCTTCGTTGGTCCAATGAAATATCGATGTTCAGCTCAATCCTATAATCATGTAGGTTTGGAGCAGAACTAACTCTCTGAAAGGTTTGCACATAGGGGTTGTGCTCTAGTATCCACCGAATCTTCTAGATCAAATTCATATCAAGACTTGGAGACCTCTTTGCTCTGTGTTCCATAGTCTCATCAATATCATAGAAGTAAAGCTGCAGGTGTTGTGGACCCTTCCCACCAAGTACCAACTGGTCCAGACGGTGATATAGCTAACCATGTGCAAGGAATGTGTATATACAAGTTCCAACAGTAGTGCTGACATGACAATCAAGTGTAACACCAATACTTGTAAAGGATAAATAAGAAATGAAATATCGTATGTGTTGTGTAAAATATTTTGCATCATCAGCATCAAGGCTCGTATACAATCGTAGCAACCTATCTCAAACCGAATCATTCAAAAGTTTGGGTTTCACCAAAAGTATTAACATAAATTTTAAATGTAAGTAATTCTACTTTGCAACTCAACATCATAGTTAGTGGCAGCCATGAGTTCATGACAAGGGAAGAAAATAGAAGACAAACATGGGCACATACATAAAAGAACAAAATGAACGTGTAACATGTAACTTTGCATATTTCAGTCCTTGAAGATCGCTAAGATGAGCAATGTGGTCACATATTCATAATGTAGTAATTTTGCATAAAGTTTATTGAAACCCATGAAATCCTTATGAATCCTCCAATCTGAACAGGTCTCACATTGAAGTATACACTATAGGTTATTTTTCAAGTGACTTCATAGGAGTTCTTGTTCCCTTATTTTCTTGGATCATTTTACCCCTAAATTGGTATCCATCACAATGTTGAAATTAAAGATAATTGCTACAGTATGCTTTTCAGGCACATACGACTCCAGAATCAAGAATTTGCAGGTACTATTGTATACAAGAAAGAGATACTTCAAAGAAAGCATGATGCTGAGTAAGTAATAATGTTGTATTCCGTTTGGATTCCCTAGTGGGAGTAAATTGATTGTCTTGGTCCTCTAGCAGGCAATGAAATCATAAATGTAAAGGTATTCCTCTGGTGAAACATATCACCTAGAAAATACAGCACAAATTCTATGGAATTGGCTAAACAAAACATACCTGAGTGAACCTCCTTGGCTGACTCCTGATCCTCCCTCTTCCCTCCTCCTCGGCCGAAGACCGATCCTCCCTCTACCCTCCTCCTCAATGGTTTATATATGGATTGGTTTAGTGGACCTCCTCAGTGACCTTTGATATATATATATATATATATATGAAGAACTATTTTTTAGAAACAAAACAAAGGGTTTTGGTAACAAAAGATGATTTTGGTATGCAGAGATTTGCCATATATACACATTCCTTTTGTGCTCACCTCGGTGGCGGATCCAGCGTATCTCGCCCATTGCCTTCGCTGTGAGGGACAACGAGGTAGACAAAGGAGCCCTGTCGGCACAATGAATGAGCGCGCTGCTGGCGAGTACGGCTGGGGAGGAGGGAAGAGGGGTCACGGACACCATTAGGGAGGAGGGAGGACGGGGCAGATACACTGTCGGGGAGGAGAGAGGAGGGAGGAGGGGGCTAAGATGCCATCGGGGATGAGGGGGCAGTGCAGGGAGGTCTGGGATCAGAAACTGAGGGGTGGCATGTGCGCAATTGGCAGGGGCTGGGCTGTGGTGCTGATCTCATTGGGGGTTGATTCTTTCGGTCGAGTGGGGAAGGGGAAGCGAAGGGGGACCATTGGATTCGATCCAGAGGGGAAGGCAAGAAGACAGAAAAAGTGACGCATTGTGGTGGGGAGAGGGGAGCCATTGAATTCAATCTAGAGGGGTTGGATGTGGTAGTCGCTCCCCGAATCAACATTTTTTGCCTGAAAGAACTGATTTTTTTTTTTGCTCGACCAAGCACACCCCACGGTCGTAAGTTACAAGTCACATGATTTTTCACATGAAATATGCGTGGGTGCAATTCGTGATACTCGAACCCGGGACCTCTCAACTCGGACGATATGTCCTTACTATCTCACCATAGAAGTACTAGTGATACTAATAGCATATGCAATCCTTTTTATCTCTTATGTCTGATACTTCAAACGATTATTTCAAAATTTAATGACTTCAAATGAAAAGCTTTTGGACTACAAAATTGTATCCCTCGATGAGGGCTATAATTGTGATATAAAGTTTGTCCCCATCTGACTTTATATGAAAAAGTTACGAATTTTTTAAGATAAACTTTTATCCATTATCACAGGCGGCTTCTTATGTAGCCCGCCTGTGGTAATCATCCCATTACCAGAGGCGGTTCACATAAGAAACCATCTCTAGAAATGACATTTTACACAGATAGTCGTTTGTGGAAATTTGTTTCCACAGGTGACCTGAAACTGTAGAGGGGCTCGCCAATATCTTAGGCTGTATATCATATGAGACACATGTCGAAAGACGCACTCAGTATCATGAAAAATAGTTTTTTTAGTAGTGAGAATATTAGTTTTTAAATCAAAACGGACTTAATGGTAATTAAGCCACATGCAAAGAACCCAACATACAACTGCCTAATTTAAAAACAGTCACGAGGCAAGAAATAGACACTCTTGAATCCAGGATATCTTGTAGAGCGTGGCACCAAACATTACTACAGAAACAATATCCAGTGGCAGATGGTAACCCATGTCCATAGACATTTAGCCACCCACCTCTAGTCGAATACCTGTGGAAATCGTCGGCACAACAGAGACCACCTGTGAAAACCTATTACTAAAATCGTTTAGTTAAGGAACCACCTGTGGCCATAGATTTTCATAGATGGTTTACTTAAGGAACCGCCTATGGTAATTGTTTTTCATAGGTGGACATGCAGTTCTTTAAGTGAACCGTCTCTAGTAATTAGTCCGCGAATCGATGTTTTTTGGCTCGAAAAAACCGAAAAAATAATTTTGGCCCAACCAGGCACCACCGTGGTTGCGTCATCGTAAGTCACAAGTCATACGATTTTTCGTGTGCGTGTGGTTCATGGCACTCGAATTCGGGACCTCTATGCTTGTGCGATACGTCGTTACCATCCTACCACAAAAGAACTAGTGATACTAATAGCATATGTAATTCCTTTGATATCTTCCGTCTGAAACTTCAAATGATTATTTATACATTTAAATACCTCAACTGAAAAAGTTTTCAACTCCAAAAATGTAGATCTCGTCGAGAGCTACAATATTTATATAAAATTTTCCTTATCTAACTTCGTATGAAAAAGTTATATATTTTTGAAGACAATCTATCATCCATTACTAGAGGCGGTTCAGACAAGGAACCGCATGTGGAAATTATCGTATTTTTAATGATGGTTCACATAAGAAACCATCCCTAGAAATAATCTTTTACATAGCTGGTTCAAATAAGAAACCACCTGTGGTAATCATCCCATTTTCAGAGGTAGTTCATATAAGGAACCGCCTCTAAAAATAATATTTTACACAGGCGGTTCACATACGAAACCGCCAATGGTAATCATCTCATTTCTAGAGGCAGTTGTTGTAAGCAGTACCGCTTGTGAAAACTTGTTTCCACATGCGGCCCAAAATGGCAGGGGCCTGCTCAGGCGGTTTGTCAGAAGCGCTTGTGGAAAGATACCTTAGGTATCAAAAAATAGTTTTTATAATAGTTTAATGGATCACTACTACATAGCACTACTACACAGGCGGGTGGAAACACCTTTTCATAGGCGTTTAGCGCACCTGCCTGCAACCGAATGCTTGTGGAAATGAACGATTTCCACAGGCGCAAAACAGGCCGCCTGTGAAAATGGATTTCCACAGGCGGTTTCTTAAGTCAACCGCCTGTGGAAATTCATTTTCATAGGCGGCCCGCTTTATGTGCCGCCTATAGATATGAAGATTTCCACAGGCGGTTCTCTTACGGAACCGCCTGTGGTATGTATTTCTTTCAAAAAAAATAATGAGCATACAAATTTTGCACAGATTTCAACAAATTTCAATACAGATTTCAATATCATAGATTTTAATAGCATCACAGATTTAACACAAGTACAATAATATTCACAACATCACAAGTCTTTCCTCTCCCACTCACAAAGCCTCGGATGGCTAGCTAATTCACCTCCGGGATCAAAGAATATGCCAGTCTTGTGGATGACATCGTGCAAAATAAACCGGCACATGTCACGTTGGACATTTTGAATATCTTTGTCTGTGAGAGATTGGTCGGTACATTGGATCATCCGTGCCTGGATTGAAAATACAACTAAAAGAGTTAAAACACTCATAACAATGAAAACATAACCAAATAAGAATGTGTAGGCGCAATGATAACTTACGTCCTCAGGGTTCGTTGTGTACCTTCCGTTTACCCTAAGAAACTCGCAAACATAATATCCACAAAGAACGCTATTGAAACCTTGTTTGTGGCACTTCATTAGCTTCTATAGCATATATTGGTAGATATATGAACGTAGGGGTAGATTGTAGGCACTTACAGGAACCACACGATTATGAGATTGATGTCGAGTTTTTCGTGGTGGAACAAAGCGTGCATGTCCTTAAAATCCAACATGAGAAAGGAGTGTTCGCTTAGATAAACATTAGCGGGGACATAAGCAGTGATTACGGAGAACCCCGCGTGACATGCCTGCATGTACCATTCGTGGAATTTCCTCATCTCCCATGGACCTTCTTGGAGTTGAAATGATGGCAGAAATGGCTTACCATGCTCATATTTCTCAAGAACATCCAGTGTAGGCAAGAAATCCATCTGAGGGTTACTTAATGTTTTGCCAGTCTCTTTCACCAGATCGCCCTTCGCTGGAGATTCCTGAGCGGATAATGCCTTTTCTTTTGAGGACAGAAGCCACCTCTTCACGGGATCAGGTAGAGTCTTCTCGTATGTGGTAATCATTTTGGGGACTCTTCGATGCTCAGGTGATGAATATGCCGGAGTCACAGATGCTGGAGGCAGAGGTGCCAGAGTCACACACGGTGAAGCGTGATGTGAAGATGCCTGAGGCGGAGATATTGGGCGTGGGGGCAAAGCTGCCTGAGGAGGAGAGGCTTGGCTCTGGGGCGGAGTTGCCTAAGGTGTAGAGGCTCGGCTCTAGGGTGTAGGTGCCTGAGGCAGAGATACTGGGCGCGGGGACGGCTGTGACGCTGGCGATTGTGACTTCTGACGGCTGAAGATGATATTCCGTCTGGGCCACAGAACGAAGTTGCCAACAGCCTCATCGAGAAGCTCGATACCCTCAGGTGTGCTGATGTCTAGCTTGTACTTCATGAAAAGTGGTTGTACCGAGTCCACTTGTACCTTGGCGTAACCGGCCAGAATGTCTAGATTGTGAAACAAACGGCCTGGGATGGCCTGGCCCGTGGCCGCCTCGACAGTGAAGTCTCCCTTGCCTACCGAAACATGCAGCATGCAAGGGGTAGCCTCTATGATGTCATCCATAGGATATCTCTAGTTATCGGCCTGTGTGGATCCAACACTGGTCCGAAAGCCTGGGCTGGTTGGTTGCTCTATCAGCATTAATGCCGCCTTTTCCTTCTCCTTTTCATTCCACATTTTCATGAATTGGACCTTAACTTGTTCTTGTATCTGTTCCTCTAGGGTCTTCTTATATCTATTATGGGTCTTGTACTGGCCTGCGGCATCTGGGAACCCATGCTTCCAGCCCACTTTTGATCCGATACCTCGAGTGCGACCCGAGTGTTACTTGTTTCCCAAGGCCTTGGTAAAAAGGTTATTCTCCCTGTCGGGCTCTAGAGACCCTTCCTTAGCAAGCGCTTGAATGGTCTGGGTCATCTCCATGGTCTTGGGGCTATTGAAGGCTAAGTCCCCAGACTCGGTTCGTTGTGACCGAGTGTAGACCCAGTTCCTGCTTCGCTCATCACAATTTTCCAAAGGGTTAGGTTTCCCAGCCCGGGCAGCCTCTTCATCTTGCCTCCTCCACTCCGGAATTTTGGGGGCGTACCCAGACAAGCCTAGGTGATGGTGGTGCTTGTTTTTCTTCGCAAGGTGCTTGAACAATTCACCCAGTTTGATGGCCTCAGGTGTGATCTTCTGCCTAACAAACTCTGCCTATTGGTCTGCCATAATCTTTCTGTATTTATTGTAGGGTACCAGGTTCTTCTTCACGAATTCCTTATTCAGCTCACTCTTCCAGCCCCGGAAGCTCTTTCCCATAGTTTTCAATGCATTATGTTTGGCAGCTTCCTCTGTTCCCGCGGGGAATCGGATGGTTCTCTGCAATGTTGCCCACATGAACTCTTTCGTCTCATCCAGCAGCAACCGCCAATCAGTTATAGTGATTGGGACGTACTCCTTGACAAGAAATCTGCAACTGTTGTGGAATTTAGCGCAGGCCTCAAGAGGTGCAATAGGCTCCCCTTCAACACCGACCTGTGTTATTGTATCAATGCCGGACGGCAACTTGTTTCTGCTATGCTTGCCCCTTATTCATTTCAGCGTACCCCCAGAGGGACCCGAAGTTTCAGGCACAGAGGTAGCGGTGGGTTGTGGCGCAGATGATCGACGTGAAGATCGTTGCACCCTGACCCTCTAGAGAGAAAAAAAGGAGAGTTGAAATAAACAAAAGACATTCCTCCATTTTAGAAGTATAAAATGCATCAACTCAATTAAATACATCTTCGGTTGGATCGTAGTCGTTGTCACTTTCGTGACGTTGGATCTCCCGATCGCACGTAACATGGCTCGGGATGTGATACGACCCCGAGCTTTCGCTGCTGTCGGAGGAGGACGACTGGTGAAGGCTTGGGCTCCTATCCGACCTCTTGCTTGCATCCACCCCATCTTGTGCTGGGACACCCTCTATTGGGAGCGGCGTCTGTGCCGGAGCGCCCTCTATTGGGAGCGGGCTTGGGCTCTTATCAGACCTCCTGCTTGCTTTTGATTTCTTAGACCCCATGGTACTTACTCAACAACTGGATTATTTTAGAGGAAAGAAAAGGAATCAATGTATGGATTTTAAACTTTAAGAGGAAAGAAAAGGAATCAATGTATGGATTTTAAACTGTTAGAGGAAAGAAAAGGAATCAATGTAACAGATCCTAAAGGAACTGTGACTAGCAAATAACAGGAAATCTACGACAACCCATGGCCTTTTCCTCATTGTTCTGCATCTCTGGTCGACCTCCTGCTCTTTAATGATGGAGTACGAGTTCTCGTACTCGTACTCCCTCGTTAGAGAGCAAGAGGTCGAGCAGAGATGCAGAACAACTTGTGCGGACTTAGTCCTTGTTGTGCAGATCACGCCCCTATGTGTGATCCAATCTTGAGCAGATACAAGGGATAATAAGATACTAGGGATACGTAAGTGCTCATCTCCATGTAGAATTTATTCCCAAATGTGTTCACCATTGTTATTAAGTCGAACGATTAGTCACAACTAATCGTCGATTTATCGACAAGTCGGTACCCGTGCTCGACTCAACTTGGAGGGCTAGTCGGGCGACTAGTCGACCCTATGGCGACTAGTCCACCTCCAGACTAGTTGTGGACTAGTCGCGACTAGTCGACTGACTAGTCGATAAAATTGACAAGTCGACCCTATGGTGACTCGACTCGACTTTACGACTTGATAACTATGGTGTTCACCCTTGGATGAGATCTCAAATAGGTTATGCATGTACACACACGTACATGTTCAACGGTATTGTGGATTTTCCGTGCACTGAGGATCTAGTGCCCTACAATCGCAATTATCAACGGCTTGCAGTTATCAAATAAATAGTTAGAAAATGACAGGACGGTTAGAATCATCCAAGAGAAATTTCAAGCCAGGTTGCCAATGGATTGAGATCCTAAAGTGATGCCTGTAAACAGACTAAGAGATCATGAAATTACCAAATCCGTGCAAGTAACAATATCACTTCAGACTAGTAGGTAAGCAATGTTCTTCAAGAACACCATTAATTTGCTAACCACTTGCATAGCATCACTTTTGTTCATATTAAATTCGTTTAACTTACATTTGTATCCTCAATGGCTTCCACAAGTATCACTTACGGGAAAGGGCCAATAATCTAGGACACTTACTTGAAGTGAATAATGCTGGACATCATTTAATTTAACAAGTGTCTTTTCAAGAATAGAACTTCTATGTATTCCTATCAAATCCATATAGAATGACCATTCACCCTATCATCAATGCACAATATGACTGCCAAGACTTTAAGTTTTGATCAATTGTCACAAACTAGGCATCATTTCCTCGATTAATTACAAGGAAGATGCAAGGGCGCGCACACCACCACAAATAAATGATGGAATTAAAGGACAAGATGCAAGTGCTTGAATATTTCCTCATTCTTATCAACACAACTTTCAGCACTTAACTAGCATTGATAAACAAGCAAAAATGAAAAACTGAATGCAAAGATGGATCTCCAATGGAATGATACAGTTGCTAAACAGCATATATACTTGTTAATCTGTATATAGTGAATGTCACATGAATCGGTTGCTTTCGAATGAAAATAAGGCTTGCACGTGGATAAATACATTATTTATGCAACAACTGGTAGACCTGCTTACAAGGTGCTGTGATATAATACAAAGTGTCATGGCTATGGTAATGTGGCATATACTACATAACTCTATAACGAAGGCTATGCATTACAACTGATTCCACACACAAAACATTGATTTCACGACATGAAAATCGGGTATGAAAATGTTGCAAGAAAAAAAATGCCATCACCTGTTGCCAAAAGAAGCGTGCAAGGGATTATACACAGTCGCCTATTCTGTTGCAAGAAAAAAAATGCTTATTCTGTTGCTAACAGAAATAAGCGCATAGATGTTAGATGTTTATCTTTGAATTAGTAGTTCATCGTGTGATCTGATACCTATTCTGTTCTGTTGCATCACAACGGCACGATGGGCGGCATCACAACGGCACGATGGCCGACATCCCAGAGAAAAGCGGGGCATCACACGGCTGGCCAGAGAACCGACTACGACGGCTCGGCCGGGAGGGGGATATGGAGCTACTCACCGGCGGCGGTGTGAGGAACCGTCCAAATAGTATTCTAATTAATCATCAGGAGGATCATTATTCATAATCACAACCTCGACGATTAACCAGAATACCATTCCGGTAGTCCCGGCACGTGTTTTGTGCCCAGGATCGGAACACATGCCTTCCAACTCAAATATCACAACACAGTTTAATAGAGAGCAAATAATTAAACTGGATTACCATTATTAAACAAGCAACTGCTTCCACAATTTACAACAAAAGAGGAACAACAACAACTACTATGCAGCGGAAGAAAAACCTATACAACAAAAGAGTATGGAGCCGTATGCCCTTAGGCTCCATACCAAAAGCGCCAGAGTTCGGAGTAGAAGGTGCTACTCCTGCCCGCCACCCTGATCGGCAGGCACAAAGTAGCCGAACACAGCCTCTTCCTCGCCAACCTGCGAACCTGAAAGCAACTTAAGGGCAGCACCCTTAGTACGAAGGTACTAGCAAGTCTTACACAGTATGAGTATATATATTCTCGACTCCAAGGGTCATGCATTTAAAGCTGTAGCAAGGATTAAGACATGTTTAAGTTCATTAAGCGGTAAGCAACCTAGACTCTAGGTGTAAGCAACTGACTTAATCAACCACCGACTCAAACCCTGCCAACCAACTGATCAAAACAGATATATAACAACAAGTGTATAAAAGCAAACCATTCCCACCAAACCACCAACCACATACCGACCAAGCCACCCCAATCTAACCATGCCACAACCCACATCGAAACTCTACGACCAAAACATGGTCGCTCGGTGGAGATAAGCGATAGCGATGCTCATAACCGAGAGCGCGGCAGCTCGAACTGATTATACACCCTGCAGGGGGATACTCCTGGACCCACACGACACAGGGACCATACGGCTTGTGCCACCCGCTAAGATGCGCACAAGGGGGTACCCGTGACAACCTTTCCCAACCAGGCCCAACCATGTGGATCAACCATAGCTCGGCACGGCGGTATTAGAACTACTCCCCGAGCAAACTAATACCGCTAAAAGCCCGGACTCAAACCGGACTCACACCGTCTATGACGAGGCCCACATGACCACGTCTGCGAAGGTAATCGGCTCGCCTACCATTATATCAGCATGTGGTGAGTAAGGTATGTGCTAAAGCCGACTACACCGATGATCGGTGCTTAACCGGTGCAAGCGGTCTACGGTGTCCGGGTTCCCTCCCCGAACTGCCTGAGGACTCCTCGTGAGCAGATGACACCCCTAACACCGCCCACACCTCGTCTCAACTCACCACTCACCAAACCGACTCATCATCAACACAACCATAAGTGCGAACAAGTAATAAGTCCTAGGCTCGCGACAACGGTGGACGCCGTTGTCGACTTCTACCGGAAAGCCTAAGTACCACTAAGCATAGCGAACTAAAATTAGACCTCGATGACACCACTAGGCTCCTAGGAACAACACATGACACGTGACCGAAATGGGATAATGCATCGGCATAGGTTCTACCCAACTCAGTACCCGACACATGCAATGTATACATAAGCGTAGATAACATATTAAAATTTCAAGTAGACACGGTGCAATATGAACGATGCTTGCCTTGCTGCCCTGAATCAGAAAGGTGGGACGCCTCACGATCGCCCACGGCCTCCGGGATCGACGGATCGGCGTTCACTACAGAGAGCAACGCGTGCAATGTAATGAGCATGTATGAAATGCGATCATGTAAGAAAAATATGCTCCACAATACATGACAACATTATTCCAAGATCGTACTGTCCAAACCAGAATTTTCCAAGTGGTCTCAAAAAGTTTAGAGTTCCTACGAATTAACTACGAATTTTACAAGCTATCAGCTATCAGGAAAGCCTGATAAACCGGGCTCGAGGGTGCCCGGGATGAACAGTACTCACGGGGTACCCGGGGTGAACAGTACTCACGGGGGTGCCGGGGGTGAACAGTACCGGGGTGCTCGGGTGAACAGTCGGGGTCCTCGGGATCGACCATGCTCGGGTGAACAGTACCGGGGTGCTCGGGTGAACAGTACCCGGGGGTGCTCGGGTGCTCGGGTGAACAGTACCCCCCGGGGGTCGTCGGGTGAACAGCACCCCGAGCACTCCCGAGCACTCCCCGCTCGGGTGACTCAAAGTGAAGTGCTCCAGCGACCCAAACTGGAACATGAAGCTGAAATTGCATGTTTTAGGATTAAAACACACAATTATGGATTTCGGGACGTGACAGGCGGCGGCTCCTCCTCGGCGTGGTCCAACTCGGCGGCGGCAGCTCCTCCTCGGCGCGGACCAACTCGGCGGTGGCGGCTCCTCCTCGGCGCGGTCCAACTCGGCGGTGGCGGCTCCTCCTCGGTGCTGTCCAACTCAGCAGCAGCGGCTCCTCCTCGGCGCGGTCCAACTCGACGGCGGCGGCTCCTCCTCGGTGTCGGCGGCTCCTCTTCGGCGTCAGTGCAGTCCTCCTCATCAGGGGCGGTGGCATCATGCGGTGGCCCTCCTCGTCGGGGGCGGCAGCGGAAAGGGAGAGCGCGGGCAGCGGAAAGGGAGAGCGCAGGCGGCGGATGGAGGGATAGCCTGACGGCATGGTCGAAAGTTTGTCAAAGCCCTAGGGTTTTTGGGGCCGCGCGCGGTTATATATATAGAAAAGATTTCCACAGGCGGTTAACATAAGAAACCGCCTGTGGAAATCATTTCCGCAGGCAGTTCCTTAAGCCAACCGCCTGTGGAAATAATTTCTACAGGCGGTTCACCTAAGAAACCGCCTGTGGAAACCAGTGAAATGATTTTTGCTTAAGGGAAATACTATTCTATTACATATTAAAGCATCTTAAATTAAAGCATATACATGCCCTAAATTAAAGCAAAATCTCTCTTACATCATGCATACATGTTCTCAATACAAATTAAAGCTTATCCTAATTTTATACAAATTTCAGGGTTCTGTCACATTGGAAAATAATTCGCATAACATGGCACTATTTGCCTTGAACTGTTTTCCCTACACCATCCAGACACATGTACGGCATCACAGATCTATCGAGGGTTGCTTCTACAAGTTTGATCTTTTCTGGATTTCCGAAAGGCGGCACGTCGTCGAACTGATTGTATTCTTCCGCATCCTCCACATTCTCGACTCCGACAATTCTTTGTTTTCCGGCAACAACTACGTGCTTCTTTTCATTCGCGGGGTTGATTATATAGAAAACTTGTGCGACGTGATCAGCGAGTACCCACGGACAATTGTGAAGCCGTAGTTGTCCACTGCCACGCCATTTAGGTGTTTGACCCATTTGCACCGAAAGACGGGGATCTGCAGATTCACTCCATAGTCGAGTTCCCAGATTTCTTCTATGAACCCATAGTAGGTGACCTTTTCCCCAATTGTGTCATAGGCTTCTGTTCGAACGCCGCTGTTTTGGGTCGTGCTCTTCTTGTCTTTTGCTTTGGTATAAAACGTGTACCCATTAATGTCATACGCTTTCCATGACGTAACTAAACTTGATGGGCCACAAGCCAACATTTTCACATGTTTTTATCTACAGATTCACCATCCAGAAGGTTTTGGTTCTTGAACCATGTGGTGAAGCGACACTTGTGCTCTTTCAAGATCCAATCATACGAGCGGCCTTCATTTTTTGTGTAGAGCTCATTCAGGTGTTGCTCGACGTATGGCGCCACTAACTGGATCTGCTGCAAGATGGTGAAATGTGCTTCTTCCACTGCTTTGTAATCATGATTGATGAATCTTTTCTTTCCTTTGGTCCCTCTCCCAGACAACCTCCCCTCATCTCGAGATACAGGTACACCAATCGGATTAGAATCTTTTATGTAATCGATGCAACACTCAACGACTTCCTCCATACTATAGCCCTCGATCATGGAACCCTCTGGGTGAGCACGATTCCGTACATAGCCCTTGAGAATGTACATGTTCCGCTCAAACGCATACATCTGATGCAAGAATACAGGGCCCAGCGCAATTATCTCATTCATGATGTGAACCAAGAGGTATACCATGATATCGAAAAAGGATGGAGGGAAGCACATCTCAAGTTGGCACAGAGTCTCTACCAAGTAACTATGTAGAGCACCCAGTTTTTCAGCATCGATCACCTTCTGAGCAATTGCGTTGAAGAAGTGACACAACCGTGTGATGACCACCTTTATGTATCTTGGCTTGATACCCCTGATTGCAATAGGGAGCATCTGTGTCATCATTACATGAAAATCGTGAGACTTCATGCCGATTAGCTTCAAATCTTTCATCGAGACTAGGTTCTTAATGTTGGATGAGTAACCAGCCAGGACTCTCACCCCACGTAAACACTTGCAAAGAGCCTTTTTCTCCTCAGGTATCAGAGAGTAGCTAGCTGGGGGAAGATAATGTTTCCCATTTGGTCTGTCTTCAGGGTGTAGCTCTGGCCTGATTTCAAAATGCACCAAGTCCTTACGTGACTTGATTCCATCTTTTGTCTTGCCCGGTATGTCCATTAAGGCCAAGGATGCTATCACACACATTCTTCTCAACGTGCATGACATCGATGCTGTGACGGACATCCAAGTCCTTCCAGTAGGGCAAATACTTAAAGAAAATCGGCATCTTCTTCCACAGTGTGCTAGTTGGCGTCTCACTTTTCTTCCTCTTTTTACCCTTCGGCGGCTTCCCGAAAACAACCTTGATGTTACTGACCATTTGAAACACTAGTGCCCCGCTGCAAGGTTTCGGGCCAGTATCTTCCTCAACCGTGTTGTCAAAATGTTTCTTTATCTTGCGGTATCTGTGAGTTCTGAGTAAGAACTGTCGGTGTCTCGTGTACACTACCTTTTGTGAGTACGAAGGTACACAGACGCGGTTTCGTCCAAGCACACTGCACATCCTTGCTTCACTTTAACCTGTCCCGATAGGGAGAAAAGGGCGGGATAATCATTGATGGTAACAAAAATCATGGCTTTCAGCGTGAAGTACTGTCATCGGAACTCATCCCACACCCGGACCCCTTCGTTCCACAGTTTCGGCATATCTTCCATCAATGGTTCCAGAAACTCATCTATATCGTTGCTAGGTTGTTTCGGTCCTTGGATAAGAATGGATAGTATAAGGTACTTCCGCTTCATGCATAGTCATGGAGGAAGGTTGTAGATGGCCAGGACCATTGGCCAAGTGCTATGTGAGGTGCTCATGTCACCGAAGCGATTCATTCCGTCGGTACTCAATGCGAACCTTACATTCCTTGGTTCTTCAGCGAACTCTGGATACAAGGCATCAAACTTTCTCCATTGCCTAGCATCTGTGGGGTGTCGAAGCTTAGTTCTATCCTTCTTGCGCTTATCAAAATGCCAACGCATCAGTTCAGAGTCCCTAGGGTTCGAGTACAAACGCTGCAAGCGGGAGATCACTGGTAGGTACCACATCACCATCACAGGACTTCTTCTCCGCATTGGAAGAAGTGTCTAGATCGTCATGACTAGCATTACTCTTCTTCTTCTTCGCGTTGGTGGAAGCATCTTCATCCTCACAATCATCATTCCTCTTGTATCGACTCGCATTGCACACTAGACATCTATCCAAGGCTTCATACTCTTTACAGTAGAGGATACAGTGGTTCGAACACGCGTGTATTTTATGCACATCGAATGACAATGGGCAGGTAAGCTTCTTCGCCTGATAAGTGGTGGTGGGCAAGGAGATAGGCCATGGAAGCATGTTTGCCAAGAGACTCAACATATCCAAGAAACTCTTGTCGGACTATCCATTGCTGGCCTTCAACCTTAGAAATTCAAGCACCGAATGCAACACCGTAAACTCCTTACCACAGCCCTTCAATTCCTCATACAAAAGTTCCTTCGATGCCTTCTGTAACGCCTCGAAATTATCTAAACCTCTTGTGTTCCTTAAAACATGCAGTTCTACGTGGCGTAGCATTTCCTCCAGATCAAAATCAGCATCATCATCCAGATCAAAATCTCTCAAGATCAAGTGTGATTTGATTATGCTTGATTTGTCCCACAAATTCTGGTTCTTGCAGTCAAAATATGGACAGTATATTTCCTTTGTCTTCTTAGTTAAAGAGTCATTCTCGGCGGCTTCAATAAAAGTAGAGTCCTTTGATGTATATTTCTTCATATCTTGGTGCATCGTACATCCATGCTCTGTCCATCTTTAACTGCAACCACAAAATTAGATACATCAATTAATTAATTTGAAAATCAGAATTAAAAAGATTTTTTTGAAAAAGGAAAAATCGGCTTGTTATGATTATAATATGTCTACGTAATTGAATTTACATTGACGTAAATTTATGGCTCACAATAATGTGAATTTATTACTCTCTCTCCTGATGAGTAATGTTGGCCTGATCTTCCGATAGGTAGTGATAAGTCGGTGGGTGGAGAACTCGACGTTGATGATCCAAAGGCTTCGACCCGAACAGATCGTCTCCCTTGCAACCACTACACCACAGCTCCTATGGTTATCAACCGTGTCGCGCGGTTGACCTCGCCAAGAAGGCTCAATCCCTGCAAGCGTACCGAGAACACAAGCAAGAACGTAGAAGATGCAATTTGAAATATTGCGAATTGAATTCAAGCACTCGAAGTAGGGGTTCCACAAACACTTGCGGCGGCCTAGTAGGTCCGGAACAAGAGCGAAAAATCTCACAACTGTGTGTAGATCAATGTCTAAGCAAAACCCAACTCTAATTAGGGTGGCGGCTACTGTATATAAAGGATTAGGGTCGGCCAAGGACCCCTGGACACGTCCCTAATGGACTCCAACACGATACACAGGCCAACGGCCCAAAAGATGGTGGCGCAGCACCCTGACAGATTCTAGACGTCCACTTGTTTCGACGATTCCCGTTGACTCAGAAAGAATTTGGACATGGGACCAGTCCCGTTGGAAAGCTTATCTCCTTAGCTTTCCAACCATGTGCAGAACGTCGGAAACGGAGTCTGTATGCGTCTTGGGCGACGATTTTAGTGCGGACTGGTCCTGGACTCCGAAACGGACTCGAACTGGATTGGACCTCCACCTTGGCTTGGGCGCCCTTGCTGTTCTTCTCCCGTGTTCCTAAGTAGCAATATATCACAATTATTCAGTAGCATCCCATCCTCATCAAAATATAAAGGAACACTAAGGAACGAGCTCACCTCATGATTTAATTGACGTGCACGAGCTCGTGTCAATGGACCTATTGTTGGGGGAATACTCAGTGTGTGTGTATCCGAAAGAGTGATATCCTCATCATCATCCTCCCCCTCTTGAATTGGAGTCGTCCTCGACGCAATGTCATCTTCTTCTCCCAAGTAAGGCTTTAAATCTGAAATGTTAAATGTGGGACTAACCCCATAATCTACAGGCAACTCAAGCTTATATGCAATATCATTGATCTTTTCCACAATTTTAAAAGGACCATCAGCTCGAGGCAGCAATTTAGACTTTCTCAAATCAGGAAACCTATCTTTGCGCAAATGTAACCACACAAGATCACCAATTTCAAAAGTAATATGTTTCCGACCTCGGCTACCATAAGTTCTATACTTCTCATTCATCTTTTCAATATTTTGCTTAGTCAACTCATGCATTTTCAGAATCAAATCAGCACGTGTCTTAGCATCAAAATTCAATTTCTCGGATGTTGGTAAAGGAAGTAAATCAATAGGGGCATGGGGGTTAAAACCATACACTACCTGAAACGGACTTACCTTGGTGGTGGAGTGAACTGATCTGTTGTAAGCGAACTCGATATGGGGTAGACACTCTTCCCACATCCTCAAATTTTTCTTCAAAACAGCCCGCAACATGGTGGATAATGTGCGGTTCACAACCTCCGTTTGTCCGTCGGTTTGAGGGTGACATGTCGTCGAAAACAGCAGCTTTGTCCCAAGTTTATTCCAAAGTGTCCTCCAAAAGTGGCTCAAAAATTTTGCATCACGATCCGAAACAATGGTGTTAGGCACTCCATGCAAGCAAATGATTTCCCTGAAAAACAAATCAGCTATGTTTGTAGCATCATCACTCTTGTGACAAGGTATAAAATGTGCCATTTTTGAAAAACGGTCCACAACGACAAATATACTATCCCTCCCCCTCTTGGTCCTAGGCAATCCTAAAACAAAATCCATAGAAATATCCTCCCAAGGCACACTAGGAACAGGAAGAGGCATATAAAGTCCATGTGGGTTCAAGCGAGACTTAGCTTTATTGCAAGTAGTGCAGCGTGCCACGTAGCGCTCGACGTCGCGCCTCATCTTAGGCCAAAAGAAGTGAGTAGCCAGTACTTCCTCGGTCTTCTTCACTCCAAAATGTCCCATCAAACCACCTCCATGCGCTTCCTGCAAGAACAATAGGCGAATAGAGCTAGCTGGGATGCATAGCCTGTTAGCACGGTATAGTAATCTATCATTCAGCACATATTTATTCCAAGTTCTTCCTTCTTTACAATGTTCGAAAGCATCTTTAAAGTACAAATCAGTGGCATATAATCCTTTAATTGTTTGTAAACCAAAAATCTTATGATCGAGTTGGGACAACATGGTATAACGTCTAGATAACGCATCTGCAATGACATTGTCTTTACCTTTCTTGTGTTTAATGATATAAGGAAAAGACTCTATAAATTCAACCCATTTAGCATGACGTTTGTTCAGTTTGGCTTGGCTTCTAATATGTTTCAAAGCTTCATGATCAGAATGAATAATAAACTCCTTGGGCCAAAGATAATGTTGCCATGTTTCTAAAACTCGCACTAAAGCATACAACTCCTTATCATAAGTCGAATAATTAAGAGATGGCCCATTCAATTTCTCACTAAAATAAGCAACGGGTTTACCTCCTTGTAGTAGCACTCCTCCAATTCCAATGCCGCTAGCATCACATTCTAACTCAAAAGTCTTACCAAAGTCCGGAAGTTGGAGTAGAGGTGCATGCGTAAGCTTATCTTTCAGCGTATTAAAAACTTGTTCTTGTGCTGGCCCCCATTGGAACGGAACGCCCTTCTTTGTCAACTCATTGAGTGGGGCAGCAATGGTGCTGAAATCTCTCACAAAAAGCCGATAGAACCCTGCAAGTTCATGAAAGCTTCTCACTTGTGTGATAGTCCCAGGGGTCGGCCAGCTCTTGATGGCTTCAATTTTAGCTTCATCCACTTCAATTCCCTGTGGAGTAACAACATAGCCAAGAAAAGCAACTCTATTCGTGCAAAAGGTGCACTTGTCAAGGTTAGCAAACAAACGTGCCTCTCTCAAAGCAGTAAAAACAACACGTAGATGATCAATGTGTTCTTCATGTGACTTGCTATAGTTCAAAATATCATCAAAGTACACCACCACAAATCTTCCTATGAAAGCACGTAAAACCTCATTCATCAATCTCATGAAAGTGCTAGGTGCATTAGTTAAACCAAAAGGCATCACTAACCACTCATATAGACCGAACTTAGTTTTGAAAGCAGTTTTCCATTCGTCTCCCAATTTCATTCTTATTTGGTGGTAACCACTACGCAAGTCAATCTTTGTGAAAATAATAGAACCACTCAACTCATCAAGCATGTCGTCTAGCCTAGGAATAGGGTGACGATGCCTTATTGTGATATTATTAATGGCTCTACAATCAACACACATGCGCCATGTGCCATCTTTCTTAGGAACCAAAAGAACAGGAACAGCACAAGGACTAAGGCTCTCTCGTACGTACCCACGGTCCAAAAGGTCTTGGACTTGTCGCTGAATTTTCTTAGTCTCCTCCGGATTGGTCCTATATGTAGCGCGGTTGGCAATGTAGCTCCCGGGATCAAATCTATTTGGTGCTCTATCCCTCTCAATGGTGGCAGCCCCGGGGGTATCTCAGCTAGAAAGACATCCTTATACTCCTGCAAAAGGTTAGTGACAGCAGGAGGCAAAGAGCTAGGTATATCATCAATTGAAAATAAAACCTCTTTGCATACAAAAGCATAGCACAAAGTATTATTATCTTGAATTTCAGCAAGGTCAGTTTTAGTAGCAAGCATAACACCACCCTTTAACTTAATGCCTTTCGGACCTAGGTGTGTTCTTTTCTTTCTTAGGTGGAAAAACAGAATGAGCTACTTGCTGATTTTCAGATTCCAAAACACGTTCTTTCTTTTCTTTTTCAGCTAAAGCTTTATCACATTGCACAATTTCAGCAGGTGTCAAAGGAAGCAAAGAGATTTTCTTTCCCTTGTGCATGAGAGAGTATTTATTACTTCTACCATGGTGTGTAGCATCGGTATCAAATTCCCAAGGATGGCCTAACAAAAGTGAACATGCTTGCATAGGCACTACATCAAAATCAGCATAATCATGGTAGGAACCAATAGAAAAATGTACTCTCGCAGATTGTGTTACCTTAACCTTACCGCTGTTATTGAACCACTGAATGTAGTATGGATGAGGATGTGCACATGTTGGCAAAGAAAGATTCTTCACAAGATCGGAGTTCAAGAGGTTGTTGCAACTCCCGCCATCAATTATGGTACGAACACGTGCATCTTTGACAATGAGGAATGTCTGGAATAGATTATGGCGTTGTAGCTGCTCCGCTTGCCCCATTTGAGAACTCAAAACTCGCTTCACAATGAAGGTGCGTGCTGCATAACTCTCCGTGGCAGCGGTACCACTAATCTCCTCCCCCTCACTATCCATGTCATGATCGGCTGCAAGATTAGCTTCAAATGCATAGTCTTCCTCGACATCACTATGACTAACATATCCACCATCTGCTGTTGCGGAGTATGCTCGCTGGCTTGGGCAATCCTTCATGACGTGGCCAATACCTTGGCAGCGACGGCACACAATGCCCGTTGTACGACCCGTGGTAGCTACACCTGAAGAAGAGCGTGGCATTGGATCCTGCGAAACAGTAGATTTACTCACCTCACGTGATGGTTGTGGTGCTCCTGCTGAACGCGCCCAAGTGTTGGAGGAGGGGGCAGCAGATCGTGTAGATGTAGAAGGGAATGTTGTTGCTTGTCCCGGTGGTACTCGTGAAGTAGATGTACTCCCAAAATTGTTCCGCAATTTCTGCACCTGTTGTCGCCCCTGCAGTTCTTTTTCTGCCAAGATAGCAAAATGGAACAACCTATTGGTAGTATTGTAATCTTTATAATCAACAAGGTCCTGAATTTCACGTCTCAACCCGGAGTAAAAACGAATCATGGTATCCTCATCATCCTCTTGTATACTACATCGAAGCATAGCAATTTGAAGCTCTTGATAGTAATCATGGATAGATTTAGAACCTTGATTTAAGCGCTGTAATTTCTTTTTCAATTCACGTGTATAATCAGGAGGAATAAATCTATTGCGCATGGCACGCTTTAGTCTAGGCCATGATTCAGGTTCTAAGCCACTAGAAACTAGACCATTCCACCAAATAATAACTCACAAGTGGCTAGTCTAACTCTATGTATTTCAGAAACCATATGAGAACTATACTTTTGATCAACCGTCATTTCCCAATTCAAATAAGCATCAGCATCATATGCACCATCAAAAGGAGGCATGGAAAACTTAATCTTAGAATAAGGATCATCGCGACCGTTGCGATTAACATTATTACCTCCATTACCTTTACAACGTTGTTGTTGGCCACGACGTAATTGTTCAGCATGAGGACGTTGCTCAGCACGCGCATCTTGCCCAACAAAAACCTCACCATCTTATTGGTCACCATCATTAGTATCATCATCATCATCATGTGAATGGTCATCATCCTGTGGTGGCTGTCGCAACTCAAGGTCGTTGACTCGCGTGACGAGGTTAGCAATGCTTGTTCTAATGTCTGTCAATAGCCTATTATGCTCCTGCAAGGCTTTGTTGAGTTCTTCCTTGGACACACAATCCTTAAAATCCGATGGAGAGCCATCACCTGACATGGTTAGTAGAAAACAAAGGACAACAAATATTATCCCTATCAACTACTAGGTTGTGGAAGATGGAATCACACACACTCAAGCGTCTTACCACGCTCTTACAAATGTTCTTACCAACGCAGCAAGGAGGAACAACCGTGGAAGCGTGGGATGATTGCAAGAGTGAACCTGTTCGGATCAAAGGAGGTGGAGCTTGGAAGGCACAATATGGTAGCAAGGATTAGCAATAATTGTAATCAGAAGAGCAAAGCTAAATAAGTGTCCAAAGTATGAATCACAGTTGCTGGTCTATCACGTGTCCCTAGTCCTAGCACAACAGCTGAAACAAAGGTAAAAAGGATGATCAGAGAAAGACACAGCAAACAGCACAATTATCTGGGTGTTCTCTATGTGCTTCTCTTTTTTGTCTTTTAGCACTAGTAGGAATCACGAATTTTTTTTTCGTATTTTTCCGATATTTTTTTCTAAACTAGGAGCACACAAGCAACAACCACAGAAATTTTCAGCTCAAACGGATGCAAGATGTGGCCTACAGAAAATCAAGCACGTTCTCTGAAAACGTGCGAAAACTTCACGGCTCGAATACTCAATCTTCCAAGCCGAATTTGGGAAAAAAATTTCGGCAGAACCCGGCAACGCCGGGGAGCAACGGATGTAACTTTTTCTGTAGATGTTCGTGAAAATTTTTTTTGCCTGATTCCGAGTCCGTATGAGAAAGTTATGGCTGTTTTACTGAACCCCTGTCGAGTTAGGGTTTTTTTCCAAGCAACTTTTGCAGAAATTGACCTCTTTAAGGTATTGCAAGCAATAGGATCGCAAGATGAATAAGGATGGCAGCGGTGGCAGGGCAATTGATACAAGGCGGCTTACGACCTATCTAGGGTTGGCGTGGCGGAAAGTAACACAAGGCGGCTCGCGGTGGCAAATCGAGTAATGTGGTGGCTCGACTTGTTGGTGGGGATGGTGGCGATGGGATAGCGGCGTGATCAAAACAGCACGGAGCGTTAACTAAAAACCAAGAACACGACTCTAAAACCAGCAACAAGACTCGACCACGGACACAAACTCAACAACGCGCAACTGAAAACAAAAATTGCAAAGGCACAAAGGGTTCTAGGGCAGCGGAAATTGACGGAATTTTTTTTGGCTTTTTCTGGACTCTAGGTAATGAAAAACAGACTAATCTAAAGGGGAAAACGAAATTACCTAACGGGCAACCTGAAAATCTGATACCAGTTGATGAGTAATGTTGGCCTGATCTTCCGATAGGTAGTGATAAGTCGGTGGGTGGAGAACTCGACGTTGATGATCCAAAGGCTTCGACCCGAACAGATCGTCTCCCTTGCAACCACTACACCACAGCTCCTATGGTTATCAACCGTGTCGCGCGGTTGACCTCGCCAAGAAGGCTCAATCCCTGCAAGCGTACCGAGAACACAAGCAAGAACGTAGAAGATGCAATCTGAAATATTGCGAATTGAATTCAAGCACTCGAAGTCGGGGTTCCACAAACACTTGCGGCGGCCTAGTCGGTCCGGAACAAGAGCGAAAAATCTCACAACTGTGTGTAGATCAATGTCTAAGCAAAACCCAACTCTAATTAGGGCGGCGGCTACTGTATATAAAGGATTAGGGTCGGCCAAGGACCCCTGGACACGTCCCTAATGGACTCCAACACGATACACGGGCCAACGGCCCAAAAGATGGTGGCGCAGCACCCTGATAGATTCTGGACGTCCACTTGTTTCGACGATTCCCGTTGACTCAGAAAGAATTTGGATATGGGACCAGTCCCGTTGGAAAGCTTATCTCCTTAGCTTTCCAACCATGTGCAGAACGTCGGAAACGGAGTCCGTATGCGTCCTGGGCGACGATTTTAGTGCGGACTGATCCTGGACTCCGAAACGGACTCGAACTGGATTGGACCTCCACCTTGGCTTGGGCGCCCTTGCTGTTCTTCTCCCGTGTTCCTAAGTAGCAATATATCACAATTATTCAGTAGCATCCCATCCTCATCAAAATATAAAGGAACACTAAGGAACGAGCCCACCTCATGATTTAGTTGACGTGCACGAGCTCGTGTCAATGGACCTATTGTTGGGGGAATACTCAGTGTGTGTGTATCCGAAAGAGTGATGTCCTCATCATCTCCCCTCTCCCCTCTCCCTCTCCCTCTCCCTCTCCCTAGAGATCTAGATCTAGATCTAGATCTAGATCTAGAGAAAAAATCCCCATTCATGATGAAACCTCCTAAGGCTAAAAAACATCAAATTCTAACTACATTTTTAAAATATAATGCTAGAAATCATGTGATGATCTAAATGGCAAGAACCATGAGCATCTCTAGATCACATTTAAACCCTAATTTAGCCTTAAATCTAAATCTAAACCTCAAAAAAATACAAGCTAGGGATGGGATACACATACCTTATTTGGCTCCTCCAAGGAAATCAAAAATAAAACCTTCCCCCCCTAATTTTCCAAATCTGCCACCACTTGAGCTGCTCTACTGTTCGGACAATAGTAGAGCCTGCCTGAATGCTCCCCGAGACGATGCACTATTTATAGCTATTTTCACAGGCGGTTGACATAAGAAACCGTTTGTGAAAACAAATTTTCATAGGCGGTTCCTTATGTGAACCGCCTGTGGAAATAGCTCCATTTCTGCAGGTAGTTCATATAAGGAAACATTTGTGAAAATAGTCCATTTTTACAGGCGGTTTCTTATGTGAACCGCCTGGGAAACTGGAGCTATTTTCACAGGCGGTTCACATAAGAAACCGCCTGTGGAAATTTGTTTTCACAGGCGGTCCTCAGCCGCACGGGGACGCAGCCACATTCTCAGGCGGTTGGTCCTATGAAGCGCCTGTAGAAATGAAATCTAGGTGCCTCGAAAAATAGCTTTTGTAATAGTGGATGACGTTGACTTTCTATTATTTTTTCTTGATTAAATAGAGAAATTACCTTATTTTAGCAAGCAAGCCATCTTGAAGCATAACCTGAATTTCTAAGGTAGAACAACATAGCGTGGCATGTTGCACCCGGTGGTTGAATGCTAAAAATATCCAGTTATATATAGAGCTACATGTTCGTGTGTGGATAATCGTGGTGCCACATGGTGCTTGGGCCTTGCATGACGATGCCGTTTGCGCCTATATAAGCAGTGCACAATCACCGTTGTAACCTCCGTTCATTACCCCAGAGAAGTGCGTACAGTAAAAAATAAATAAAGGGTAACTAATGGAGTCCTCACGCAAGTTCTTCCCGGCTGTCGTCATCCTACTGCTGCTCGTTGTCATGGCCACTGGTACGTGAATGCGTCAGACCTTAATAATTCGTTTTGGTAAGCAATTCTTTTGGCAGTTCAGACGGCAGAAGAATACATGCATGTTTGGATGCCCTGTCATCTTGGAATTTGTTCTGAAGCTATGTACACGGTTGAAATACCACACATTATTTACATTTATTTTGAAATCAGATCCTTTTCAATAGTTTATAACCCTATATATAAAATTTGTAATGTATTTAGATATAGTGCTTAATTCTAATGTCATAATCAATAGGGAAGAGAGTGTTTCACATCAATCATCGCTTCAATGCACTTCATCTTAGGAAACTAACTCGATCAACTCACTATTACATCTGGTTTTAGCCCTCTACAACTTTTACCTCTTAATTTTTATCATAATGTATTATAAGTTCCAACAAAAGTACAATATTAAAAAGTACTCTTTGAGAAGTTTTTTATCAATTTTAGAAATAATGCAAGTAGATCCAATCCAGAATAGTATGTATTTGTGACCGGAGGGACAGTGCCAGAGTATGCAGAAGTGAACCATAATTTTTTTGATAGTAATGTTACACTACGACCTATGTCATTTGAGAATGTGATATGGCTTGGCTAGATCTAGCTGAAGTGTGGCAGGCATTTGGATAAACAACTGGGAGAGATTAGGTCCATTATCTAATGTGGACCTATGATTAGTATGGCACTGTATATATATTCTTAAGTATACCCCACTAATGCATTTCTTATATGTGTTGTCAGAGGTGGCGCCAGCGCTGGCAAGGAACTGCGAGGCGAAGAGCGCCAAGTTCCATGGGACATGCCTGACGGACAATGAAAACTGCGCCAGCATGTGTCGGACTGAGGGTTTCTCCAGCGGTGACTGCAGCCCCTTCCGGCGTCGCTGCATCTGCACGAAGCCATGCTAGGCGGTCAGATTATGTGAAAGGCAGCCTTCAGTGCTGCTGGTCCACGTATGGTACCTGAAATAAAACTCCAGCTTGAAGACAGGCGCTTTAATTATATCAGTTATAAACATGCACGTAGTATTTGCTTCCAGTAATATAACGCAGTAAGTGCTATGAGATGGACCATGCATGCCATGATGCAAGCGTTTATTGGATCATAATTATGTTTTTCCTGAAAATGGTATATATTAATCTTTTTTCCTCTTTGTATTTCTTAATTTGTTTCAATTTACTCACGACATTTCTTAGTGTAACTCTTGATTCTTGTAATCACCGGCACTCGTAAATATAACCCCTTTAGTGCACGTAATCTCTTAGGTTGGTTTCAAGTACACACGACTGGAATTAATATATAAATGAACGAACTTAAAAATATGGAGCAACTAAACATGTTTGTTAGATATGTATGTTGCATTGTTGCTCCAACTTTCATTGAAGCCCTATCCAATATCTATTCCTTTTTTCCAGGAAATGTGATATAATCTTTCCGTTCTTTTTTGCTTGCCTTTCTAGAATTCATGCATTTAAACTTTCTTTCATATTTAGATAGTGTAAGTATAACTCCTAGCCCAATAAAAAATGTGGACACCTCAGAACAGGTTACTATAGATGAATTTTGAACCCTATCACAGCCGGTTATTGATTCTGTCTTTGCAAAAGTGTCGGTGATATTAACCTTATTACAGACAATTACAACTCCATCTATAACAGAGATACACATAGTCGGATTTTTTAAAAAGCCGTCTGTGAGTAGTAATAGTCACATACGGTTTTTGTTAAAAACCCGTTTGTAAAAGGTGTCATAGACATTTTTTTTGAAAACCGTTTATGTGACCCTTTCTCTCCTCCGAGAAGCCATTTTTCTTCATGACTGCCATAATGATAAGGCATACACATTTTATGATGTACAAATTAAATAATATCACAGGCATTATTTACATATTGCAATTATTAGGTACATGGATTGCACATTGTTCATATCTTCCTCATAGATATTTACATATGATAAATGTTAAGAACATCACACAACAACACATAACATATTATTCACAACACATAAACCTAGTAAGCTATACACAATCCATATTTACATATGATAAATGTTAAGAACATCACACAACAACACATAACATATTATTCACAACACATAAACCTAGTAAGCTATACACAATCCCTAGCTATAAATAGTACCTGGGTGGAGATGATTGGTAAAATTTAAAATAGTGCCCGGGTCTTTAACTATAGACAGGTATTCAGAAAATATATCTGTGTCTATCATATATACATATATGGATCTTTCAGGAAACCATATGTGCAAATATCACGGATGAGTTTTTCTAAACTTCGTTTGTGTCTGTATGATAGAAATAGATGGATTAATAAAAATCGTGAGTGAGTTTAGACACACATAGACGATGGTTTTGTTACACACACGTTTGTCTTAGTAACCATATGAGAGAATTTTGTAAGTGACAGGTACTAAGAAACCGTATGTAAAAGTTCATTTGCTTTGACTATTATGTGGTAGCAAGAACTCCTAGCCTATTTTGAAACACTAAATAATGGCAGAAATCATTAAAAGATTTTCAAATATGAAGAAAGATACCGAATGAAAAGCTTTAGGCTTAAAATTTAATGTTCTTAGTGCAATAATTAGTGGCTTTTTTATCCAACGGGATCATGGTTTGCACTATTGGTGGGGACGGGGTAACTAAAAAAAAGAGTAATGAAGCCAAAGAAGGAATCAGTTGTGGGCCCTTCAGTTATTATCTTATTACCTAGATGTGCTTGACCTCAAAATTTATTCTCACCGCCAAATATTTATTTGACACAAATACTTTTCCATAAATATTCATTTAATAATGTATATCTTGGCGCTGCCAGGTCAGGCCCACTAGGCTGAATCAAAACCTACTGGAACATTTTACTTAGATGGTTCGGATCTACTGAGGCTCAAGTTGTAATATTCGTCATAACATTTTCAAAAGAATTTAACTGGAATGACTAACATATTTTGTAAAGGATTTCAACAAAACTGGGCGTGATCATTGATCTTAAAAAAGACAATTTTGTATGTTTGAAATCCACCCACCATCAGTTAAATTCTACATGATCTTCTTGAAGATCAAGGACGAATATTTGTCTCTGACTTCACATTTTTCATGTATATATGTTTCTTAATTGGCTGATCCTTGGAAAGACAAAAGACTGAAGAACTTTTAAAAAACAACCAGTAGCCACTGAGATTTTCGGTTACCCAAATCACTGAAACAAAATTTAATTTAATTTTCTGTATTTTTGACCTTATGAACTTATATGACATGAACTAGTTTTTTAAATGTCATTAAACTAAGGTTGGAAGTGTTGATGAATATAGTGTATTCTTAGAAACCAATCCAATCCAATAGGAAAAAGCAAGCCAAATACAATTGAGGCCTAAACTTCTTTTTACCACTTTACATGGTAGCCTTATATCTTGGAGAATGGGGCCCTGTTTGGCATGCCCAGGATCAGCCGGGATCAAGGCCTGATCCACGTGGAAAAACCCACCCAAGGTTACTTCCTCTGCTCATCACAAAAGTGAATTACGAGGCCATATACTAGAAACCGGAAACGTTATATTCAGCATAAAGTATAACAGAGGACCCATCGCGCTGCCATGCGAGCACGTGACCGTGTGCGATGGGTTAGCCTATTGTGATGGATGTGGGGAGCGCTATTTTTCTTGTTGTTACATAGGCTAAGGTGGAAGGTCACGTGCGCACTGGTGGCTTGGGCCAATGTATGTGGCACTGATGTCAACAAGTGTTGTTTTACTAGTTCATTCTTCGCAATTAAACCATCATATCTCTTTAATTTGGTATCCGTTTTTGATTTTATTTTCACATTTATGCTCTTTATGATGAACATAATAAAATAAGATCCATATTACATTTGTTTTGAAGGCATTTATTATGTGTTGGCAAGTTATATGTAATAATGATGCTACCAACTTATGTGCTCATGTGTAAACTTGCTAATGAAATTGTTCACATAAGTTGCTACCAACACTACTACACAAACACCCTTCCTTGCCCCCATATCATTGTAAGTTCGACTAGATCAACAATTTTGCAATTCAAAACTTTTTATTTGAAGTTTTAAGTTGCCTAAATGTAGTTCACAAACAATTTGACATCCGTAACTTATTCAGGTCAACTTTTATTCGTTATAGTTCACCCATGGGAGTACATAGCACTCCCAAACAACATGAATATGTGTAAAAATAGTAATAACATTGTGAAATAATAATATATATAATGCATTAACACTAAAAAGAGGAGGCTTAAGCTTAGAGATGGAGCTTGTGAGTGGAAAGGAGAGAACGAGAGAAATATCATTTGTGTAATGGAAAAACCCACAGGGGTCTTCCCTCTCTTACCTTGGAGGGTATATTTATAGAGAGAAGGGGCAGGTGAATTTATCGGCCTGCACCTAAGATATTATGTCACAATCATATTCCTAGAGGGTACTTTTGGTATTTCACCCCTTTATATACCACGTGGTGGCTAAGATACTATGACAACTATAGTAATATCGTAGTGCACCATCTAAATATCTCCATGCTGAGGCGTTCTCTCAACAGTACCCTCTCATCTGCGGCTCTAAGGTTATGAGGGGCGAGCGGATGATAAGAGAACTAGCTCCAACCCCACCTAGGTGTTAGGATACCCGGAACAACTTCTCATCCTTGTAAAACCTCTCGGTGATGGCCGCAAGAAGAGACGATGAGGTTTAATGGAGGCGACATGGTCCTGAGCCCATAATAATGCTCGATGGAGGTTAGATTGGTTGGAGCAACACAGTGAAACCAGGGGCAGAGTTGTCGGCAGAGCTGAACGGCATGACGAAGGTAGAGTCGTTCGGAGCCCTCCCCGGCAGAAGCCAGAGGCGAAGTTGATGGCGAGGCTAAGGGAACCCGCTACGGTGGATCCTGAAGGTGGAGTCGACGTTGATGCTGAAGGGCATGAATAGGGGCAGAGCCATCCAGAGCCCTTAGCGGTGGAAGCCAGGGGCTGGGTAGATGGTGAGGCTGAGGTAGCCCGTTACCCCCTTAGATGGGGAAGTCAGATACGTAGTCATCGGCGAGGCTGAGGTGGCCTACCACCCGCTCAGTGGTGGATGCGAGAGGTGGAGTCGATGGCGAGGCTGAGGGCCATGACGAGGCAGAGCCGTCCATAGCCCTCAGCAGCCGAAGCCGAGGGCAAAGTAGACAGCAAGGCTGATGCAGCCCGGTTCCCCTTCAGTGGTTCAAGCCTTAAGCAAAGCCTTCAGCAAGGCTGAGGCAGCTCGCTACCCCCCTAAGTGATGGATGCTGAGGGTAGAGTCAACAATGAGGCTGAGGGGCATGACGAGGGGTAGAGCCTTCCAGAGCCCTCAGTGGCAGAAGCTGAAGGCAGAGTCATTGGCGAGGCTGAGGTGGCCCTAGGTGGAGTCGACAGTGAGGCTAAGGTGACGTGAGGCTGTCCGGAGCCAACATATTTTGAGTCCCACTCAAGTTTGTTGGAATCTCAGCTCCTGCATTGTTCTTGTAATTGTTTGGAGAATAATTACCTCTCCGGCATAGAGAGTTTTTCCTTCAAGATGCCAGAGAGTTTTGAACATAATGTGTTCTGACAAGGAATAGCAGAATTCTGTAACATGTGCATGATCCACCAAACCTTTTGGCTCCCTAACTCCCCGACCCCCTCGCGCTTTTTGACCATGAGCGGACGGTGGGCATGCTCTATTAGCGCTAATGCCATGGGTTTAGCTGAGGCAGGGAAGTTTCTAAGGCAGTTGTACCATGCGTAAGCCTATGTACTCATGTATGATATATTACTACTACATAAATAGGCTTATATGCCAGCCCATCACTGCCAATTTCTTTCGAGCTGGCAATGATGGAATATCACTGTCGGTTTGTATCACGGACTAGCACTAAAAGGTCATTCGAAAAGAGCTGGCAGTGATAGTCAAGGTTTCCCTACCGGGTCTAGCCACGAGCCGGCAGCGATAGTGGATGACAGCTTATTTTAACTCTTTCATACTAAGTTAGATGGGGGACAAACTTTATATCAAAATTGTAGCCCTCAATAAGATTTACAACTTTGTAGTTGAAATTTATTTCATTTAGATATCCAAATAATCGTTTGAAGTTCCATACAGAAGATGTCAAAAGGATTACGTATGCTAATGGTATCACTAGTACTTCTGTGGTGGGATGGTAAGGACGTATCACGCGAGCTAATAGGTTCTAAGTTTGAGTGCCACAAACTACACAGGTGTGTATTTTGCGTGAAAAATTGTGTGACTTGTAACTTGCGACAGCGCGGGAGTGGGGGTTCGTCGGGTGCAAAAGTATATTTTTTCAATTTTTTTGGCCCCAAAAATATCGATTCGGCACTCGACTATCACTGCCGGCTGAAGCCTTCAAACGGTAGTGATAGTTGACTATCACTTCCCCAGACAGGCAGTGATAGTCGGGGACTATCACTGCCTGTTGCCCACTCCCGACTCCAAATCCGACAGTGAAACCCCATTATGGGCCGGCAGTGAAGGGGTTTTTTTAGTAGTGTACGAATGAAATTGTATTATGTTGACTTTCACCTTTTAACTTTGGTCATAGGAACACTTTGTTTGTCTCCACTTTCCCAGACTCCTCACACTCTGTGGCCGGTAGAAGCTAGAGGCTGCGATTTTTTAGGGGTCCTTAGTTGTGTTGGCAGGGGCAAAACTAAATTCTATGTTGGCTAGCGATTGTTGTGACCTGTGTATATTTTGGAGCATAAGGTGTTGGACCTCTCCGGCATGGAGGCTAGGCCTTCAATATGTTGTAGGGTCCTCACAGGTCTGGCATGGAGGCTAGGCCTTGAAGATGCCAGAGGGTGCATACCGCAGCTGTCACAGAGGCTAGCTAGGCCTTCAAGATAACAGATGGTCCAATGCTGATCTGGCATAGAGGCTAGGCCTTCAAGATGCTGGAGGGTGCATACCACAGCCGTCACGGAGGCTAGCTAAGCCTTTAAAATGACAGAGGGTCCAATGCTAATTTGGCACGGAGGCTTTTCCTTCTAGATGCCAGATGGGTTTTGCACCACTCCGGCATGGAGGCTTTGCCATCAAGATGCCAGAGGGTTTTGCACCTCTCTGGCACAGAGGCTTTGCCTTCAAGATAACAGATGGTTTATATGATAGGTATTTAAGACCTTTCCACCACCGAGGCTATGCTATCGGTGAGGAGATTTTTAAGATATCTCGTGGTGCGGAGGTTTTTAATGCATCTCCGTCACTGAGGCTATGCTATCGATGAGGAGGGTTTTGATGTCTATTCACTGTTTGAGCAAAAGCATAACTTAAGCTAAGTTTGGTACCTTACTACTATTGGTGAATAGCTAGTTGTAGTATAAGTTATGACTAGGTCAGATAGCTATTTTTAGCACATGTCAAACTAAGATATAACTTAAGTTTGGTTATCTACTATGAACAGAGATATGACTTAAGTTTTGTTGTCTACTGTGAACAGGAATATGGCTTAGGTTTTACTGTCTACCGTTGAACAGAGATCTGTTAAGCTTAATAGTCTATGGTTGAACAGAGATATGTCTTAAGCTTAAATGTCTATGGTTGAACAAAGATATGGATTAAGCTTAATGGTCTACTATTGTTAGCGATTAGCTAGTTACATCATAAGTTATGACTAGGTCGGATGGCCATTCTTAGCGCATGTTAGACTAAGGTATAACTTTAAGTTTTGATGTTTTATTGTTGCTAGTGAATAGCTAATTGCAGTAGAATGCCATGTAAAGGTCGAAAGTAAACAACGATGTTGAACTTGAGGCAGCAGCGGTTGGGCGTACCTGGTGATCAGTAGGAGCTCAGGCACATTACCTCAAGTGCATGTGGCTAGAGTCCTGCTGGGCCAGAGGCCAAGCCGGCAAGGCCAGAGGGGCTTACAAACATGCCTGGAAGGGGTAAACCAGTTTGGTCCTTGTGAAGCTGAGTCTCAACCACTCCTTGCTCCCAGGCCCACTTAAGATCCTACTTCCGGCTAATGAAAAATAGAGAAAGCAGTGCACGCATGCATGCATATATCACAAAAAGCTAGCAAGAGCATATTCGTGGCCTAAATCCCTGCTCCTTTTATGTGTGAGGAAAAGAGTGCATGCCTGCTAAGCATTAAATACACATGCTGCATTCAGACACTTGGCACACGTTGGCCGGTCACCGGGTTTTTTAGCATGCGATGGGTGTGACCATGCACCAGTACTACCTTGTAAAAGATATACATGCAAATAACATGCACTAGCAAGGTAACACATACTTTGTAAAGGAATGCATGCAAAGATTACCGCTGGTGGTCTAGCACGTATCTTATTATATTGATTATGCATGAAACCAACCTACCCCATGTGGCCCAGGATGCTAATTCGTATTGCTACTCATGGGTTGCCTCATTTGAGTGCTTACTACTCACTATACAATAAGGGTCTTATAATCTATATGGTCGCGACACTTAGCACTTCCCCGTTATCGATATTCATCTCATGTTCATCCTCATCACCTGCAGGGTTAGTGGCAAGAGCATATTCATCCTCAACATCTCTAGTACTTACATATCCACCATCTTCTACTGCAATGTACCCTCGTTGACTTAGGCAATCCTTCATGGCATGGCCCATTCCCTTGCATCATGACATATAATCCGTATTGTATGATGCGTAGAAGAAACCAAAGAAGAACTCTTGGCTGAAGCCTGCATAGTAGTAGATTTGCTTACCTCAGGTGTAGGTGGTGGTATCGGAGGTGCAGCTCAATGCAACCTACTCAAGAAGGGGGCAATAGACTGTCTAGCGAAAGGTGGGGTTGTTTTGACTTGTCCCAACATTGATCCTAGTGTAGAAATGCTTCTAAAATTGTTCCTTGAAATAGGGCTATGCAGATGTGTGGAGAGGCGTACACAACCTGGACTCCGACCCCAACACGCTTACAAGACCCGACAGGGCCCACAATGGTGTCGCAGCACATTATTTTGTTGACTTTGATTAATCTGTATGGAATCTAAGGGTGATACAAGATCCGTTGGAAAGGTCACATCATAAGCTTTCTAGCAAGTGCAAGAATGCCTCAATTGAACTCTGTATGCGACAGTTATGCCTGTTTTATTGATGTGTTATCTTAAGACTCCGAAGTGAATTTGGAGTCTGACTAGAGCTCAACTTTTGGTCCAAGTAGGTTTGTCCTTCGAGGGGTGATATCTTGATGTTGTTGTGGTGCTTCTCCCATATTCCTAATCAACAAAACATCACAAACATTTAGTAAGATCATATTCTTTTATCTTGAAAGTATGAATAGCTAGGAACGAGTTCACCTTATGTGTATTTGAAGGAGTTATGTCGTCATGAGGAAAGACCTTCCTAAAGTCTCCTCCAAATACCAAGACCTTTCTGCCAAAGACCTGCAAGCATCCCATTATATCCTGGTGAGACCTATTGTGTGTTTCAATAGCTTGATGTTTGGTCATTGCAACTTCGTCATAGATTATCAAGTGTAACCTGCAAAGCAACTCAGCAATACTGCTCTGCTTGGTGAAATAACACATGTTGTTATCAAAAAGCTTTATAGGGATCTTGAACCTGCAGTGGGTGCTGCAACCACCAGCCATGATGGAAGCTGTAATACCATACGTTGCAGTTGCAATGGATATTGGACCCATCGAACAAACCTTTGCAAGCAATGCCTTGTGCAAATATATCTTTCCCCTGCCACCTATACCATCAACAAAGATTACCTAGCTCTTAAAGTTGATTACGCGATTCATTATTTCATCAAACCCCAACCACTACTTTGTGTTCAGTGTATTAATAAGATTCAGATGTTCTTCGTCCACACCCACTGAAAATTCCTCTAATATTTCTCTCGATTGGTCGGTAGAATAATCAGTTGTATGAACAATATAATAACAAATATATTCACCAAGCCATTAGTTAACATAACAAAATGTTTACAATACAGTGTTAGATACACATGCACTGACATAACTATAAGAGAACTGCCATTTGGCCAACCATTTATTCACATCACCATATTTTAGGAATATAATTGAGTCTAATTATTCGTACAGTTACCACAGAAAATTGTTATATGTGTTTTGTAAATCACAATACAATAGTTGACAAGGCAAGTTGTTATCTGGAAATCATAATTCATCATGGAGATCACTTGTAATGTAGACTATTTACAAAATAAGTGGAAAAAATATAAAACATTACGCAAGGACATCACCTGAGTTGCCAACCTCTGAAAGACCATAATTCCTTACATCCATGCCCATGGAATAAATCACATTTCTAATATCCCTGAGCACCATTTTCTCAACCCTTCCGACCTCATTGTGTGTACGATGATAATCTTGGGACATTGCTTCAAAATGATTTTCCTATAAGCCACGGATATTTGTCGCCATGCAAAATACAATGTGCACAACGCATGTGGAATGCACCAGATTCAGCCAAGCATTGATTGAGGGGTCTATTAGTCTATATGAGCCCTACCATCTCATACGCTTCTCTGGAGGTGGAATAGGTTTTCCCATGTACTATACGAAGGTTATCGTATGAAGTTTAACCTCTCACATGGTTGAGGAGCACATGTAAATAGTACCTCTCCCCTTTAGAAGGGCTTGAATATACAATTCTCCCAACCTATGGCCTATTTACCCTTGGCTGCTAGCGCTTGTCAGACTTGATCCACTAAAAGTGTTCCGGGAACTCCTTGTATAACAATTTACATGATGTGCTATCCAATAGGTTCATCTTGAAATACTTAGTAAGCTGACCTCTTAGGTTTTTCTGATTGGAAACGTCATTCCAGTTATCAATAGCTTTGTATGACACAAGTTGCTTGTTTGGCATTCGTAATTGGAGTTGCAAAACAGAAGGAGATACGACATACAAAGGGAAACCCAATATCCGATACATGGCCTTAGGGGGAGTTATGATCCTTGCATCCCTGTATTGTCCAATCTTGTTCATTATTGCATCATTTTGATCTTGTGGATCGACTTAGAATGATGCATAATCATGGCATTTATAGACATGTTTGTATAGGTACTTAACTTCCTTGATGCTTGAACAAACTTCAACATTAATATGGTAGTTATACTGCATAAGCAGTGTTGGTCTGTACAGAACCACCCATCTATTATCCAATATAGCACCTCTGATTGCCACTCGATGGCCATCTTCCCTTGTCCTATATCTACGATAAGAGTCTTTTTCTTGTTGTATAGATGAACAAAATTATCGAGGATAATGGAAATGGAATTGTCTGTCTATCATGCAAGGGAAGGTTTTTTTATAGCACCACATGGTCCATGTAGCATGTGTATGATAACTAGACACTACTATAGAACTAGGCTTATATGTCAACCTATCACTGTCGGTTCCTCATGGATCGGTAGTGATGGGGCATCACTGCCGGTTCATAAGCTGCGCGGGAAGAATCAGCCATCGTAGCTTATGGATTGGTAGTGATAAGGGTCATCACTGCCGGCTAATAGATTGAGCTGGCAGTGATACCCAGCACCATCATCACTGCCAGTTGAATCCACAGACCGGCAGTGATATATATACATCACTGCCAGCGGATTATATGAGCTGGTAGTGATGTCCTCCTCTTCCCCACCTTCTTCTACCTCGAGCTAACAGAGTCATTTCAGAACTCTCTCCCTCCCAAAATCTCCTATGACAATAACCACTTCATCCCTTGTTGATTCCTCCACCACTGAAGCTCAATTTTGGTTAAGAAGGAGGTCTAGATGAGCTCTCTCTAGGTATCCAAACAAAATCCCTTCTTTCCTGTCCATTTGCTCATTTGCCTTTTCTTCATTTTTTAGGGCAAGTGAACTCTATATTTTTCCCTAACAGCAAGCAAGCTTCTAGTAGGAGCCTCTTGAGCTCAAGTAACTTCAAATCCCCAAGGTTAATCCTATATTTAGCATTTTATCTCAAAATGTTACTTGAAAAACCAAAGTTGATCTTATCCCTATAGAGACCTAGGCAAATCTTCAAAGTTGATCCTAATGAACCATAAACTTTAGGTATGAGCATATTTATTTTTTATTTTTAATGAATTAGAAAAATTAGCCATGATTTTTAGGTACATAGCATGATCCAGTTGTTTTTTTATATTTTATTTAATTAGCAACTTTCAATATAGAAACTTTAGGTATGAGCGTATTTATTTTTCATTCTTTAGGAGTTGAATAATAAAGAAAATTTCTAGAGACAGCACCAACAGATACTCATCAGAAGCGGACGCAAAAGCATATAAACGGCAGCTCCTCCAACCCAGGCCAATTGCCGGTAGGATATGACAAGGTAATTTATTTAATGTTGATCGCAAAATATTGTAGATATTTTGAATTTGGATTTACAATAATGATATAATTGTAAATGGACAGATGGATGTACGATGCGAGCCGTGTGAGCGCAGAGTACAAGAATGGCGTGGAGGGTTTACTTGTAGCAGCCGCGGCGCACAAGTCAAATACACAGTCTCAATACATGTGTTGTCTATGTGTTGATTGCGAGAACAAGAAGTAGTTCTCCACCACCCAGCAGATACATTCCCACTTGATGCCAAGGGGCTTTATGCCTAGCTATACCCGTTGGACCGAGCATGGTGAAGTTGAGATCATACAAGAAGGGCAATATATTGGAAGAGAAGATGAAGACATGTGCACCAATATACGGATTGACGAATACATCGGTATGCCTCCTGCCGGAGATATGTGGGCCGATGATGATCTAGAGGAGATGTTGGCTGACACCAACATCAATGATCTGGAGCAGATGTTGTGTGATAGGGAGGGGAACTTCATCAGTGAAAGAGAGTTTCAAAAGTTCCAACGTATGGTGGAGGACTTTAAAACACCGTTGTTACCAGCCTGCAAGAAGGATCACACAAAGTTGCGTACCGTGCTTTCACTACTCCAATTGAAGGCATGCAACGGGTGGTCTGATACAAGCTTCACAGAGTTGTTACTGTTCTTGAAGAAATTGCTTCCAAAGGAAAATGGGCTGCCAGAAAACATGTACCTTCCAATCAGGTCGTGTGTCCATTAGGGTTGGAAGTATAGAAAATACATGCATATCCAAACGATTGCATGTTGTATTACGGAGAGCATGCATACTTGCAAGAGTGTCTCGTTTGTGGTGCAGCATGGTACAAGCATGACAGTGATGATATCGAAGGTGAAGGAAAGAAGAAAAGGCGTCCCGTGAAGGTGATGTGGTGTTTTTCTATAGTTCCCCATTTTGAGCAATTATTCGTGAACAAAACGCATGTTGAACTGATGCGATGGCACGCTGATGAGCGCAAGGATGATGGAATGCTGAGACACCCTGATGATTCTACGCAGTGGAGAAACATCGATAGAAAATATAAGAAGCTCTTTGCAGAAGATGTGAGGAATGTAAGATTTGGGTTGAGCACAGATGGGATGAATCCATTCAGCAACATGAGCAGTAGTCATAGCACTTGGCCTGTGACTCTATGTATCTACAACCTTCCTCCTTGATTGTGTATGAAGCGAAAGTACATTATGATGTTGGTGCTGATACCAGGGTTGAGGCAACCTGGCAACGATATCGATATCTACCTGAAACAATTAATGGAAGATCTTGTAATACTGTGGAACGATGGTGTGCAGGTATGTGATGCATACAAACGAGAGAATTTTACCCTACGCGCAATGCTATTCGTAACAATCCAAGATTGGCTAGCTCTTGGCAACCTATCGTGCAGCGAGGATTCCTTGCGACAGCATTCCTCAGAGCACTGTAACTCCGCCACCGAGGACATCCCCCGGGGCTTGGCCTCGACACCTGAGGCTATGCAAATGCCTTCCAGGGCACCCTGGGCATAATCTGCCTTGTAGGTGACCTAGGCATAGGCAGCGCCCGCGGGTGTGGGCCTCACTGTCTATAAAGACTACGCACTGCCTTCCTGGAAATCTAGGCACTCTTGCCTTCCAGTTGACCTAGGCATGCTACATCTGCGATATGTGGGCTTGTCACGCCACTTGAAGATGTCCTACGGATGGCGCCACAACACGGTCTATCGAGGAAATCCCTTGATACGTGGCAACTACAATTCCGAGGCCACACAATGCCTTCCAGGAAACCTGGGCAGACCCACCCCCCAGGCGACCTAGGCACGATGCGTCTGCGTGAGTGCAGGGATGTTGCATGGTTTATACTAGCTAGGTTTTGTACTCTACTGTTGGCAATAAGAAGCTAGTTGTAGCATGAAACATAGCTAGGTTAAACAACTGCTCATGCTAAATGAGAATGTAACATAAGTTCTACTGCATCTACTTAGTAGCTATATATTGCAAAAGTAATCTAACAATATGGTTGGAGGCCTCCAACAGACTCTAACCTTGCCGCATGAAAGACAGATCACTAGGTAAACTACTGCTGGAATTCTACCTCTCTTAGCACTTTTGTGTTCGACACCCCACGGATGGCGCCACTGTTGGAGCAAGAGTTCGTGTTGCCCTAGCAAGTACAGCGAGAGTTTCTTCTAAGGAGGAGACTCAAGCTTGGAGACGAAGTTTAAGAGGAAGGAACACCACGAATAAATTGATTGTAGAACAAATGGATTGATCTGGGCGGAGTATCACAACGTTCGCTGTGATGCATGTTCTTTGTTCGTCTAGCCCTTTTCTGCCCAGAGGACCATGGCCTCCTATTTATAGTGCCATGCGAAGCTTGGGTACAAGTTGTAATAATGTAAAACATCCGAAATCTGGCCAAATTACTGAACCTTATCCCGGATGACTACCTTCTATCCTATCGGGAGATAAATATACACCGTAGTAATTATCGTGGTGCCTGCCCCCCGAAGGGGGTAAGCTGGTCACCAATTGCGGCCTGGCACCACACTGTGTGGGGCATCAGGATAGCCCTCATCACACCGAGGTGTCAGAGTGGCATCTATTCAGCCTAGGCTTTTAATGCCGGTCACTTCCTTGCAGGCAAAATACGACTGGCACTCCCCTCTCAGCAGATCTTCCCAGGGCCTGCTGACTCACCTTGCTTCCGTCGAGAAGCTGGCCTGATCATCCCGAGGTGGGGGCTTCGGGAGTCATAGAACAGGGAGGTGAAGACGTTGGGAAGCGGGACCCTGGAGGGCCGACACTTAGGGAGGCCAAAGCTTCGAAGGACCGAGGCTTTGGGAGTTCGTGTTTTGGAAGGCTTCGGGAGGTCAAACTGGCGAAGCCAAAGAAGGGCTTCATAGGTGCGAAGGGGTACCATGAAAGGATCTGATGATATCGGAGATAGAGCTTTTAATAGAGGGTTCGGAGATCAAGGCTTCGGAGGGACCTAGATGGTGATCTTCGACCGTTATCCTCAGGCTGGTTTATTTTCCCCCAACAACACATATGTGTGACATGAATTACTATGTATTAATGATGGTGCCTTTATTATTGATTTACCTTACATGTCTTGTTGTATGCATGTATTGAGTGGGAGAGAGACGGCGAGACCAAGGACAGAGAGGGTGGACAAGGCCAGAGTAGAAGGGGGGAGGCACAACATTGCCAGCTGAAACCACCAACCGGTAGTGATACCCAGGGAATCACTGCCGGCCAAAACCTTCAGCCGGCAGTGATAACCCCTTTCACAGCCGATCCACGGAGCCGGCAGTGATAGTTCCCGACTATCACTGCCCGTTACCCACTACCGGCTTCAAAACCGACAGTGAAGGGGGTTTTGGAGCCGACACTGATGTACTGTTCTGTAGTAGTGAGAGTATGCAATATAGGGTATTTGTCAGGGTCTAGAATCTCTGCTGAAACAACCTTGTCGTAAATATCATAACTACTTAACTTACTGTTTGGGGCCATAAACAATAAGAAGTGCTCATGTGGCAAACCCCTTTTCTAAAACTCCGTAACACATGCATACGATGCGACCTCACCCAAGTGACTCTTCTTGATTAATAAATCATGTAAATCATGCAGCTTAGCCTGGTATACTCTCACAACCAATTCTGTTCTATCTTGTGGTGCCTGGCCTGGTAATAGTTGTATTGTTATCTCCTCCCAATGTGGATTACATGTCATTATGACAAAGTAATTAGGGTTCCCAAACCAGGTCACTAAAACCAATGCATTAAGGAATCATGCTTGCACGTCTCGATCTCCTCTAGGGAAAGTCCGTGGGAGCCCAATTCTTAGATCAACCTCAAAAGCACGCACTTCACCAGCAACAATTGTATCTAAAATGCCATGTAAGGTATTATAATAAGCATCACATCAGACAAAATGAGGAGACTTGTTAATGATACAATTCTCAAATAAATAGGATGACATGTAATGCCTGGTACAATTCTGCATGCATGAGAGCTTGACTCACACGTTTCAAATAGTAATCGAGCCCTATAGGCTCTATCTTTATGTATTTGTAAAAAACCAATTGTACACCCATGTAGATTTATGTTAAGTTCCCATGCCTGATATGCATCTTGAAGTAATAATATTCCCTAGCACTGGCATGCTTGCTGGACTTACTACCACCATCTGCACAAAACATAACCTCAATACCACGGTCACAAAAAAAATTAAATTTGGGAAGATAGGAAATAACCTACCAACCTTGCTCATCACAGTTGTCATCATCATTGTCATCATTATTATTTGGCCAATCTACTGGGTGAGGGCCTTAATAAAGCATCTTATGGTTCCATCCTGTTTCGCCACCAAGGAAAAACAAAGGATAGGCAATTGGATGGTATGCCCGGAGATACTGAGGTCGGTTGGCTTTTCCATACACTATAACACTTCTATCGAAACATTTTTGTGCATCATTCCCTTCAATGTAGATAACAGCGACTTGGGAAGCTATGGTGGTATTGTACCTTCATTGGTCCAATGAAATATCCATGTTCAGCTCAATCCTATAATCATGTAGGTTTGGAGCAGAAATAACACTCTGAAATGTTTGCACATAGGGGTTGTGCTCTAGTATCCTCCAAATCTTCTGGATCAAATTGATATCAAGACCAGGAGACCTCTTCGCTCTGTGTTCCATTGTCTCATTAGTATCATAGAAGTAAAGTTGCAGGTGCCATGGACCCTTCCCACCAGGTACCAACTGGTCCAAATGGTGATATATCTAACCATGTGCAAGGAATGTGTATATACAAGTTCCTGCAGCAGTGCTAACCTGACAATAAAGTGTAGCACCAATACTTGTAAAGGAGAAATAAGAATTGAAATATCGTATGTGTTCTCTAAAGTATTTTGCATGGTCATCATCAAGGCTCATATAAAATCGTCGCAACTCATCTTGTACATCTAGAATGAAGATTTTAACCTTTCCTTTCCTACAACAAAAAGCAAGTCCCTAGTATTGGAACCGTTTGGCTCCACCATACGGGAAATTTTTGGCTTCCCATAAAACATGATGCTTCTTTGGAAGATTTTGGTAGATGCGGTTGGGCAGATCATATCCTTGCATGCACACACTATCTGGACATTCCACAACGTATGATTCAAAAACAACATCTGCACACACTACTGCATCACCACCAATGGCAGAAAAATCAACAAGCGATTTTGAGTCCTAAATGAATAAAATTTGGACATGCACGGTCTTATAGCAGAATTGTTATTGTACACCTACCAATTGGTACACATGCACATGAAGTAGCCTAATTCAGTATGCGTTTCATAAAACAGCTTCATGTTGTAGGAAGTTGTCATTTTCAAAGCAATAACATACACATATACCATGTTATAGCAGCTTCATGTACTAGCTCAATATATATATATTAGGCAACTTGATGCTTACAAATTAGCAGCAGCATCTTTTATTTAGGCTTAATGAGAAACTGGTCCAATGTGTAAGGTTAAAAATTGTCCAACGTGTGACCAGATGGAAATAAGCTACATATATCATGTTATGCACCAGGAAAATTAAATTAAATTATCCATTTTTCAAAAAATCTAATATGGTGATCCTGTATGAGCTTGGGACACATGTGCAAAATAATCTAGCATCTGGAAGATAACATAACATCAGAATAGTTTCTCATAGGAAGGAGCAACATAACAATAGCTTCCTATCTCAAACTGAATCATTCAAAAGTTTAGGTTTCACTGAATGATTAACATAAATCATAAATGTAAATAATTCTACGTTGCAACTCAACATCATAGTTAGTGTCAGCCATTAGTTCATGACAAGGGAAGAAAACCGAATATAAGCATGGGCACATACATAAAAAACCAACACGAATGTGTAACATGTAACTTTGCAGATTTCAGCCCTTGAAGATCGCTAAGATGAGCGATGCGGTCACATATTTAGAATATAGTAATTTTGCACAAAGTTTATTGAAACCCATGAAATCCTTATGAATCCTCCAATATAAACAGGTCTCACATTGAAGTATAGACTATAGGTTTTTTTCCAAGTGAGTCCATAGGAGTCCTTGTTCCCTAATTTGCTTGGATAATTTTACCCCTAAATTTGTTTCCATCACAATGTCAAAATTAAAGAATAATTGCTACAATATGCTTTTCAAGCACATACCACTCCAGAATCAAGAAGGTACTATCGTATACAAGAAAGATATACTTCAAAGAGTGCATGATCCTGAGTAAGTAATAATGTTGTATTCCGTTTGGATTCCCTAATGAGCGTAAATTGATTGTCTCAGTCCTCTAGCAGGCAATGAAAGCGTAAATGTAATGGTATTCCTCTGGTGAAACGTATCACCCAAAATTACAACACAATTTTTACAGAATTGGCTGAACAAAACATACCTGAGTGAACCTCCTCGGCTGACTCCTGATCCTCCCTCTTCCCTCCACCTCAGCAGAAGACCGATCCTCCCTCTGCCACCATCCTCAGTGGTTTATATAAGGATTGGTTTAGTAGACCTCCTCGGTGAGGGATGTGGAGGCCGGCGGGGGAGCCCTGCCGTCACAACAAATGAGTGCGCTATCGGCGAGTAGGGTCGGGGAGGAGGGAAGAGGGGTCACAGACACCGTTAGGGAGGAGGGAGGACGGGGCAGAGACACTGTTTGGAAGGAGCGAGGAGGGAGGAGGGCCTAAGACATCGTTGGGGATGAGGGAATAATGCGGGGAGATCTGGGATCAGAAACTGAGGGGTAACATGTGCGTGATCGGCGGGGGCTGGGCTGTGGTGGTGATCTCGTTAGGGTGGGGGGTTGATTCTTTTGGTCGGTTGGGGGGAGGGGGAGGCGAAGGGGGACCGTTGGATTCGATCTAGAAGGGAAGGCAGGAAAACAGAAAAAGTGACGCATTGTGGTGGGGAGAGGGGGGCGATTGAATTCGATCTGGAGGTGTTGGATGTGGTGCTCAACATCAAAAGCATTCATGCCTTTATAGTTTAGAAAATTCCATTTGAAGTATTTCTTTTTGTTAGTCTAGTAAATCGACATGATAATATGCGTTTGTGGGTGGTAAACAATATCTTTCTATATGGAAGCCACACCTATAAAGTTGAATTCAAAGTGGCTCACACCTACTCGATCGAGACTAGAAGGACTAGCTTTGAAGAAGACATATGGGACACCACATGCCAAACTATCTACCATGTGTTCCTAGACTATGGAGCCAACATCAAGGACTCGTTGTACTGCTATGGAGCCAAATGGTAGGCCCTACATAGGCGGTTTGTTAGATGCGTATGTGGAAAGACACCCTAGGTGTCCTAAAAATAGTAGTGAAATGGATGGCGTTGATTTTCTATTATTTTTTTCTCGATTAAATAGAGAAATTACCTTATTTTGGTTAGCTAGCAATCTTGAAGCATAACCTGAATTTCTAAGGTAGAACATATATAGCGTGGCATGTTGCACCCGGTGGTTGAATGCTAAAATTATCCAGTTATATATAGAGCTACATGTTCGTGTGTGGATAATCGTTGTGCCACATGGTTCTTGGGCCTTGCACGACGATGCCGTTTGCGCCTATATAAGCAGGGCACAATCACCGTTGTAACCTGCAGTCATCCGTTACCCCAGAGAAGTGCGTAGAGTAAAAAAGAAATAAAGGGAAACTAATGGAGTCCTCACCAAGGTTAAGGTTACCGACCGAAACTCAGTTACTGAGCTCCGGAGGTAACCAAAAATTCACGATAACCACGGTTACTAGTCAAAAATTCAAAAAAAATTTGGAGAAAATTCATTTGGCAAAATTTGAAATTTGAAAAAAAAAATCGCGATTTTAGCCATTCTGTAACCGGTCGGTTTGGACCTGTTACCGAGCGGTTTTTGTGATTTATCGAGCAGTTTTCTCGAATTTTCCGCATTGTCGGTAACCACTCAGTTTTCTCGATTTATCGAGCGGTTTTCTCGATTTTCAGTGAAGTTCAACAAAAAATCCAAAAATTATCTCAATCTTGTAAAATCAATAACTAATTCATCTGAGCTTCAAATCAAGTGAAACAAATTTTTTTGGTTTGCTTGTAACATAATCTACATGATAAAAGTATTTATACTCATAAAAAATTCAAAATTTTCTGTAAGAAATTGTATTAGTTAAACCAAGTTAAATACATAGTTTACTCTTTGCTAATCCAAAAATCATGAAACTAATTTTGTTAGTCTTCTTACATGATCCTATGTCTTTTAAAAATGCATGAACTCATAAATTAGTTATTATAACATGCATGATTATGTAAATATATTGCAACTAGATTAATTTATAACTGACCCATCACACCTCAAAAATTAGTGAAACTACTTTCATTAGCTTATTTATACTATGATTTACGTAGGAAAAATAATAGTAGACATGAAAAAGTTAATTACATTATTGTTTCTTAACATATTCACTTTATGCTTGTGAACTTTGTAAAAATCATAGAGAAATTAATAAAACTCTAAATAAAGTGAAATCAATTTTAAAGATTCTCTTAAAATACGTTTTACACAAGAAAAATATGTGTTTGCATGTTAAACTTTTCCTTAACATGAGTTAATAACTAAGCCACACGCTTCAATGTTTTTCATATTTTTCAAACTTTCTCCCTGTAGAATATGATGCAAACGACATTATTTTTGAAAAGAAATTTCACAGAAGGTCTCAGAATTGTGTCTAGTTTGTTTTAAGATTTTTTTGAATTGTTTTGAATTATTTTATTTTTTTTGAATTTTTTGAATTCAAATTCGGTTACCGTTCGGTTTCTGAAACCGGACCGAACCGAGAAGGTCGGTTATCGCGGTTTTAGAGCATTAACCGTCAGTTTCTTGAACCGTGGTCCTCACGCAAGTTCTTCCTGGCTGTCGTCATCCTACTGCTGCTCGTTGTCATGGCAATTCTTTTGGCACTTCAGACGGCAGAAGAATACATGTATGTTTGGATGCCCTGTCATCTGGGAATTTGTTTGGAAGCTATGTACACGATTGAAATACCACACATTATTTATATTTATTTTGAAATCAGATCCTTTTCAATAATTTATAATCCGATATATAAAGTTTGTAATGTATTTAGTTGTAGTGCTTAATTCTAATGTTATATATCTTATAATCAATAGGGAAGAGAGTGTTTCACATCAATCATCGCTTCAATGCACATCATCTTAGGGAACTAACTCGATCAACTCACTATTACATCTGGTTTTAGCCCTCTACAACTTTTACCTCTAAATTTTTATTATAATATGTTATAAGTTCCAACAAAAGTACAATATTAAAAAGTACTCTTGAGAAATTGTTTACCCAATCTATATATTGAAACTGATAATGATAACCAAATTTTAGAAATTTGCAATCGTTTTTATCTCATCTGTCTGATACTTTAAATGATTATTTCAATATCTAAATGAGTTCAAATGAAAAAATTTCAACAATAAAATTCTAGACCTCATCGAGGGCAAGGATTTTGATATAAAGTTTGTCCCCATCTGACTTTGGCTTAAAAAATTACAAATTTTCAAGATAAACTATTATCTATTATAACAGGCGGCTTCTTATGTGACCCACCTGTGATAATCATTCTATTACCAGAGGCGTTCACATAAAGAACCATCTCTGAAAATGACATTTTACATAGATAGCTGCATGTGGAAGTTTGTTTCCACAAACGGCCCGAAACCGTAGGGTGGTCTACTAGTTGCTCAGGCGGTTTGTCATATGAGCTACTTGTCGAAAGATACCTTGGATATCATAAAAAATAGTTTTTTAGTAACGAGAATATCAGTTTTTAATTAAAAAAGACTTAATGGTAATTAAGCCACATGCAAAGAACCTAACATACAACTGCCTAATTTAGAAACAGTCGCGAGGCAAGAAATAGACGCTCTTGAATCCAGGATATCTTGTAGAGCGTGGCACCAAACACTACTTAAAAAACAATTTTCAGAGATAGATGGTAAGCCATATCCACATATGTTTAGCCACCTGCCTCTGGTTGAATACCAATGGAGATGGACGATCTCCACAGGCACAAAAGAGACAGCATGTAAAAACTTATTACTAAAATCAGTCCAGTTAAGGAACCGTATGTGGTAATAGATTTTCACATACGGTTCACTTAAGGAACTGTCTGTCGTAATAGGTTTTTATAGGCAGAAACGCAATTTTTTAATTGGACCATCTCTGATAATCGGTCCCCGAATCGATGTTTTTGGCCTGAAAAAACCAAAAAAATTATTTTGGTCTGACCAAGCACCTCTGCGGCCGCGCCGTCATAAGTCACAAGTCATATGATTTTTTGCGTGTGTGTAGTTCATGGCACTTAAATCTGGGACCTATCAGCTCACACGATACGTCGTTACCATTCTACCACAAAAGTATCAGTGATACTAATAGCATATGCAATTCTTTTGATATATTTTGTCTGAAACTTCAAATAATTATTTATACATTTAATTACCTCAAATTAAAAAGTTTTCAACTACAAAATTGTAGATCTCATCGAGGGCTACAATATTTATATAAATTTTGTCATCACCTGACTTTGTATAAAAAAGTTATGTATTTTTTAAGATAAGTTGTCATCCATTACAAGAGGCGGTTCAAATAAGTAACCGTCTATGAAAATCATCCTATTTTCAAAGATATTTCACATAAAAAACCATCCCTAAAAATAACCTTTTATATAGCTGGTTCACATAAGGAATCATCTGTGATAATCATTTTATTTTCAAACGCAGTTCATATAAAGAACCGTCTCTGATATAAGAAACCGTTTATGAAAATCATCCTATTTCCAGAGATATTTCACATAAGAAACCGTCCCTAAAAATAACCTTTTATATAGTTGGTTCACATAAGAATCGTACCAGATAATCATCTTATTTTTAAATGCAGTTCATATAAAGAACCATCTTTGAAAATAACATTTTACATATGCAGTTCACATAAGGAAACGTCTATAAAAATTTATTTTCACAAGCGACCCAAAACAGCAGGGGCCTGATTAGGTAGTTTGTCAAATGCGCCTATAGAAAGACACCTTGGATGTCTAAAAAATAGTATTTGTAGTTGTGAAATGGATAACGTTGACTTTCTATTATTTTTTCTCCATTAAATAGAGAAATTACCTTATTTTGGCAAACAAGCAATCTTGAAGCATAACCTGAATTCTAGGTAGAACAACATAGCGTGGCATGTTGCACCCGGTGTTGAATGCTAAAATTATCCAGTTATATATAGAGCTACATGTTCGTGTGTGGATAATCGTGGTGCCACATGGTGCTTGGGCCTTGCATGACGATGCCGTTTGCGCCTATATAAGCAGAGCACAATCACCGTTGTAACCTCCATTCATCCGTTCATTACCCCACAGAAGTGTGTACAGTTAAAAATAAATAAAGGGAAACTAATGGGGTCCTCACGCAAGTTCTTCCCGGCTGTCGTCATCCTACTGCTGCTCGTTGTCATGGCCACTGGTACGTGAATGCGTCAGACCTTAATAATTCGTTTTGGTAAGCAATTCTTTTGGCAGTTCAGACGGCAGAAGAATACATGCATGTTTGGATGCCCTGTCATCTTGGAATTTGTTCTGAAACTATGCACACGATTATATTGAAATACCACACATTATTTACATTTATTTTGAAATCAGATCCTTTTCAATAATTTATAATCCTATATATAAAATTTGTAATGTATTTAGATATATTGCTTAATTCTAATTTTATATATCTTATAATCAATAGGGAAGTGAGTGTTTCACATCAATTATCCCTTCAATGCACTTCATCTTAGGAAACTAACTCAATCAACTCAATATTACATCTGGTTTTAGCCCTCTGCAACTTTTACCTCTAAGTTTTTATTATAATATATTATAAGTTCCAACAAAAGTACAATATTAAAAGTACTCTTTAAGAAATTGTTTATCCAATCTATATATTGAAACAGATAATGATAGCCAATTTTTAGAAATATTGCATGTAGATCCAATCCAGAATAGTATGTATTTGTGAGCCGAGGGACCGGACCAGAGTATGCAGCAACGAACCATGCATAATTTTTTTGATAGTAATGTTACACTACGACCTATGTCATTGGAGCCGTATCCATGACTTCTCCTGGAGAATGTGATATGGCTTGGCTAGATCTAGCTGAAGTTTGGCAGGCATTTGGATAAACAACTGGGAGAGATTAGGTCCATTATCTAATGTGGTATGCATTTACCTATGGTCAATGTGGCACTGTATATATATTCTTAAGTATACCCCACTAATGCATTTCTTATATATAGTCTTAAGTATACCCCACTAATGCATTTCTTATATGTGTTGTCAGAGGTGGCGCCAGCGCTGGCAAGGAACTGCGAGGCGAAGAGCACCAAGTTCCAGGGGATATGCCTGACGGATAATGAAAACTGCGCCAGCATGTGCCGGAGTGAGGGTTTCTCCAGCGGTGACTGCAGCCCCTTCCGGCGCCGCTGCATCTGCACGAAGCCATGCTAGGCGGTCGGATTATGTGAAAGGCAGCCTTCAGTGCTGCTGGTCCACGGATGGTACCTGGAATAAAACTCCAGCTTGAAGACAGGCGCTTTAATTATATCAGTTATAAACATGCACGTAGTATTTGCTTCCAGTAATATAACGCAGTAAGTGCTATGAGATGGACCATGCATGCCATGATGCAAGTGTTTATTGGATCATAATTATGTTTTTCTTGAAAATGGTATATAATAATCTTTTTTCCTCTTTGTATTTCTTAAATTGTTTCAATTTACTCACGACATTTCTTAGTGTAAACTCTTGATTCTTGTAATCACCGGCACTCGTAAATATAATCACTTTAGTGCACGTAATCTCTTAGGTTGGTTTCAAGTACACACGACTGGAATTAATATAGAAATGAACGAACTTAAAAATATGGAGCAACTAAACATCTTTGTTAGATATGTATGTTGCATTGTTGTTCCAACTTTCATTGAAGCCCAATCCAATATCTATTCCTTTTTTTCCAGGAAATGTGATATAATCTCTCCGTTGTTTTTGCTTGTCTTTCTAGAATTCGTGCATTGAAACTTTCATTCATATTTAGATAGTGTAAGTACAACTCCTAGCCCAATAAAAAATGTGGACACCTCAGAACAGATTACTATAGATAAATTTTAAACCCTATCACAGCCGGTTATTGATTCTGTCTTTGCAAAAATGTCTGTGATATTAACCTTATTACAGACAATTACAACTCTATCTGTAACAGAGATACACATAGACGGATTTTTTAAAAAGTCGTCTGTGAGTAGTAAGAGTCACAGACAGTTCTTGTTGAAACCCGTTTGTAAAAGGTGTCATAGACATTTTTTTTAAAACCGTCTGTGTGACCCTTTCTCCCCTTTGAGAAGCTATTTTTCTTCCTAACTGTCGTCATGATACGACATACACACTTTATAATGTACAAAGTAAACAATATTATAGGCATTATTTACATATCACATATTGACACATTATTCGAAATATCAACCGCACATTGTTCTGATCTTCCTCATAAATATTTACATATCACTCAAAGAACGATATGATGAGCAAAAAGAGTGTACCTAAAAGAGTGTACCTAACCTCTAACTGTGCTATTTGGATATCTTTTCAGATATGCACAATACATTTTTTTAGTTAGAAAAATTAAGTAATAAAAGAGTGTACCTAACCAGCTCTAATAATGGAGATGAGTCATTAGTGACAGGTTGTAACACCACCTGTAACTTATGACTAGCCTGGGGAGACTGTCATTAATAACGTTATGACCCGTCACTGATGACTAGACTAGAACGACCTGTCACTGATGAGTTGGTCATTAGTGATGGGTCACAACTTTACCTGTCACTAATGTCATTAGTGATGAGTAACTTTATGATCCGTTATTGATGTCCAGTCATAATTGACAGGTCATGGTCCAGCCTCGACCCGAGACTACATAAGTAGCATTACGTAACAGGACCCGTCACTTATGACTCCTAAGTGACGGGTTCTGGTGACCCGTTACTTCTACAGTGTCTCCTTTATCTTTTTCACATGAACTAGCCTACAGGACTGCAAGCATATCATATTGATGCTGTCCCAGTCTGTAGTGCAGTGCATGCGCTTGAGTTCTAAAGATTTCACATGAACTCGTCACAGTAACATTGGGTTTTGCTCTGCATATTTCTATGCATCCCTAATTCCAGGAGGAAATTAAAAGTTTTCATTGTCTTTCTGTGAATTTGTCGTATCAGTCTGTGAATTTGTAGGGTAGATTTGAGGCAGGTTTAAATTATCAAGTTCAGTCATTGTTAACTAGTTAATTGAATTATTTATGCCAAATTTTCTTGATTCACTTGGTTCCTCTTCCTCATACCTCGTCATTCATGAATGTTTGGTTGTGATAAATTATCTATGCATTTGTCTTGTCCATCGCACAAATCTGAAAGCTGTGTTTATAAAAGTAATACTGATAGAGATATGCAGAAAGGAGAAGGCAATCATGGCACACAGCTGGGTTTAATTTGCTTTCACCATCAGCGGGGTTTTCTATTTTGCTGCATTGCTTGACATTTTTAATCTGGCATCTCATACACTATTGATCAAGTGACATTCTATATTGGTTTGCATTGTGTTTCTTCTATGTAGCTGTTCTCAGAAGTGACATCCTCTACTTATGCTCAAAATATACAACGAAAAAAAAGGTTGAAAGAAGACATGGAAAAAGAAGTGGATCAAACACCAGTTGGCCAAGAGGAGTATTCACATCTGAGTCTCGTAGATCTCGCAATCTGCAAGCATTTTTCCTCCTTTCGAAATTTGACTAACAAGAACCAGTAGGGTTTATGTATATATACTAGTATATCCGAGGCATGATCTCTACGTATGCTTTGCTGATGATTTTGTACAAATGTGGAGGAATCATACGTATTGACTCTTCACATTATTACAAATCTATCAAATTTTAATTTTTTTATAGGACGGAATGATTTCAATGGAGCACTCGGTGCTATATAATGCATGGACAAGTCAAGCAACTCAAGAGTAGAGAACAAGCAATCCCCATGTCCCCAAGAATAGTGTTAATGCTATTATGAGAGTCTTGAGAACTTTATTGTTTCCTTTGCGGAGTTTCTAATGTAACACATGTCGTGTTTCGTACTTTGTTGGATATTGGCACATACTTGGAGTTTATGATGAATTATTATTGGTTTTCTATATAATTTATATTTATTATTTATTCCTATGATGTAATGGGTGTAATTAGTATTCATGTTCGTGCTATTGGAGTGAATAATATAATCACTATAGTACCAGTTCAACTAATTTTGTTGCAATAACGGTTTATGGTAATGCCAAATAATATTGCAATACATATTGCCACCAACATATCTTTGTTGCGAAAAAACTAATTGCCATGAACATATTTCACGCGATAAGACCTATGGCCATGAAACATATATAGTTCGTTGTGATAGAACTAATTGCCATGAAACATATTTCGTTGCCATAGAACTAATTGCCACGAAACATATTTTGTTGCGATAGAACTAATTGCCACACACAAATTTCATGGTAATAATAATTATATTGCCATGATAATAGCCATTGTAGATGTGGGCAAATGCAAGATTAGTTTAGTTGCAATAAGAATATGTATTGCAACAAAACAAAAAATGTGACAGTAACTTTGCAACATGGCACTATTTGCAATGGTTGGCAACAATTTTCAAATCGTTGCGATAGATGTTTATTGCAATGATATTGATCTTAATGCAATGATTTTCCCTTGTGGCAAAAGCCTGATTTCCTTGTAGTGGCCATAAGAATATTTCAAGCATGTGGCACCCTGCTGATTTGTGCTGTGGCGAAACATCTATATGAAATTCGAAGAGTTTGTAGCAGAACTGAGGAACATTAGTTTTGCTTTTAGCACAGATATAATGAATCCATTTGATAATATGAGAAGCAGACATAGCACCTGACCAGTAGATATGTGCATATACAATCTTCCTCTTTGGCTATATCAGAAGAGAAAGTACAATGTCAATTTTTATCCAAGATCCTAGGCAACCTGGCAATGTTATCTATGTGTACCTCAAACCATTGGTGGATGGTCTTGAAGGTGGTGGTGAAGAATGGTGGTGAAGGCTCCTCCAACAGTGGCGGACAAGGCAGCAAGAATCGGAAATTCGATAAGACTAAAGTGAGGTTCTACAAGTGCAAAGGCACTACCAGTGGGAATGCGACGAGTCGAAGAAACAGGAGAAGGCATTGTTCATGGCTACAGAGGAGAATGACTACCCGACGCTGCTCTAACGTGAAGAAAACAAGATTAAGGGGGTGTTTGTTGGAATTAATCTTGTTTTGGTGTCTTTAGATAAGTTAAGTATTTAGTATAGGTAAGTCAGATACATGCACGTAGAAAGTCAGGATAGTTTTGGTTGGTCAGTTGCCATATACGTACTCGTATAGAAGGTCTACGAGTCCGCGAAATACACAGTGGCCGATCAAGTCTGAGTCATATGCTTGCATGTGTCCAGGTCGTAGAATTGGAGTAAGAGTCTGTATGCTTGTATGGCAAAGTACACGAGCAGGTGCACGGAGTTCAGATCGTATACAAGTCAGAGATGATGGCTTATATGTCTGGCCGGTCATGTACTCAGGGCTTATATAAGCAAAGGCATGTAATAGGAGTTTAGAGGCATCGGGGAGAAAAGCTCAAAGTACTTGGTTAGTTACTCGGAGAGCTTGGATCTCCTTAGGGCGTCGAATCATGGAAAGCTCAAAGTACTTGGTTAGTTATTCGGAGAGCTCGCATCTACGATCGGGTCGAGGAAAGCTCGAAGTACTCGGTTAAGTACTCAGTGAGCTAGGATCTCGGATCTAGACTTCGAAAGAAATAGAATTAAAGAAAAGGCTAAACTGTTGCGGCCTCAGAAATTTATATATTCTTGTGTTCTCTCGTCGAGTTCCGGTTGATGGATCATCCATCTTGTTTCTTGCCGGGTTGTTTATGTGATCGGATGCTCACCTAGTCAAGCAGGGTGATTAGTCGCTGGGGTGGTCGAGCACAGCACGTCTTGCTAGTCGCTCGTGTGGTCGGACTTGCTAGTCGAGCAAGTACTACTCGCTCATACGACTGGTCGATCGCGTGGTCGGAAGAGTGAGCTGATCGTGCACGTGATCTGGGAGTCGCCAAAACCCAACAGGTTGGGGGAGGGAAAGAAACAGGAAGAAGGATTGAGGGTAAGCCATGTGGCCGCGGGCAGGAGGCGTAGGCTGATTCCTCCGTTCAGAAACCACGTCCATTCCAACCCACTCAACGGGATAAAGAAGCATCGTGTCTGGTGGCCTCGAATTGCCCCACGCGCGGCGTTGTCGCTTCCCCTTCCGATCGCTCCCATCACCAAAATCCTGCATTCTCGGCATCGACTACCACAATGTCGCAGCCGCTGCACGCAACTTTCTCGGCGTCTTCATCTACCATGAGCACCGTGGTCTCCTCCTATTCCTGCATCTTGGTCTAGCCACTCCTCGAGCTCGCCCCTGCCGTCCACGCTATTGGCATCTCCGGCGACCTTGGCCGCAACATGGGCGACCTCGTTGTCAACCACACGCTCCGACATTCCCTTCTGCTCCCAAGTACAAGTGTGGATCGTTTCTGCCCGGTAGAATTTTCCCCAGCGGGGTGTGGTTGACAACTGAATCTACGCCGGGTTCTACTCTCCCTTGTGAACCTTCCCATTGACCATAATCATCTGCTAAAATAGACACATACACCAATCAATGTAGATACATTGATATCATTCACGTGAGGGAACTGAAATAATCTTTGGCGCTGCAGAAACTACTACCTATCTGTATATACAATTCTTCACTTATTTCTAGGAGACATGCAAAGGTGGAAATATGGGTGCTTATTTAATCCACTTCTAGATTACTCAGACGTGTTTTCATTCAGCCATTATTGTTTGCGGCAGTCTGCTCCAACCGCTGGCTCTTAGCACAGCTCGGAAACATGCTTCTCGGGCAGACATGGTCACCATAGCCAGAAGAGGGCCATCCGTTGACATTAATCGCCAATGTCGCCAACGTTTCACCTGGCTGCTGCACGTAATTGCTGGCCATTCCCAGGCAGGGCAGGAGAAGAGGCGATCATCAAAAGGATGCAGAGAACGACAGGGATTGCGACCTTCATTCTTCAGATGTTGTTGCTATTTTGTTCCTGCAAGAAGAATTAATATTAAATGAGCTTATATAGAATAGGCTAATGTGGATCAAGAATAGCTAACGATATATTATTATTATTGGAGGAAGTGTTGCGGACCAAATCTGAAGTATGTTTCCTGGTCCTTTTACTCTCGGTTATAAATTCTATGTGATGAGTTGTGATATTTATAGGGGATTAACAGTATCTACTTGTGCATATGCAAGATCGGATTACATGGCGTTGTGGAGTGTAAATACCAGTATGTACATCGTGTAATATCGACAATTGGAAGTTGGGCAAGAACTGTCTGGCTCGGCAGATTGCAGAAATGACAGCTAATGGGCTGATGGAATATATCTGTATCTACATTTCGCAACCTAACGAGCAAGTAGTTCTTAGGGTACTAGTGCCTGTGCAAGGTGATGGCAATAAGCAATAACTAGGCAAATTATCAAGGTTCTATAGTTACATGTTTCTAGACATATATATTTGGATGTCCATCATATGAAATCTTTACTCACTACTACTGAACCTGACAAAAGTAACGCCCTATCAGTGTTGGTTCAACAAGAACCGCGATTGAAAATATATCAGTGCCACTTTTTAGTCTCCCGCGCGTGAAAAATGCTGGTACGAACCGGCACTGATATTGCCTTTTCAGTGCCAGTTCTCTCTACAACCGGCACTGATGCCTGTCCGGACCCGAATTTGTAATCAAATCAGATTTTGGCTCGATCTCTCTCCCATCTGGATCTCTTTCTCTCTCTTCCTTATCTCTTTGCGTCGGCTCTCCCACTCCCTTATCTCCTCGCCTCCGGTGCTCTCTCTCTCTGCTCCTTCGCTCTCTGTTGTCGCGGCTGCTAGCCTCCGACATGCTACTGCTGCCTTTGGTCCCTGTCCTCCAACAGAGAAGGCACTGGATTCGTTGAGAACGCACAGATTCACGGAGAAGGTGGCAGATTCGTGGAGAAGGCAGCTGGATTCGCGCCGTGCTCCTCCTCCAGACCACCAGTGCTTGTACCAAAGCTTCCCCCGCATGCGGATCGCGAGCTCATCGCTGCCAGCTTGCAGACGACGTGTCTCACAGCCGAAGGACCTTGACGACCACCACAAGATCGAGGTCATCCCCATCCCCATCATCGATGGCGATTGAGAGCTCAACTACGCTTGCAAGGTGGCCACTGACCTCGCCATCCCCATCGTCATGCTCGACCTGGCCACCCCCCTCTTCGAGCCATGGTGAGAGCCACAGTGAGCTCCACACCAGGTAAATGCACCGTTGTTTCTCTTCTCCCTTGAATCTCTCGGTTTCCCTCTCATGTGGTGATTTCTCATCTCTGATCAGTCAAGATCCGTGCGATGATTCCTGCAGAGCGAGTGACAAGTGCATGAAGGAGAAGCGCAAGGCCGTGAGTGAAAGAGCTCTCTGATTTTTCTTGTGTGTGCATGAAGTATGATTCCTGCAGAGTGAGTGATGAGTGAAAAAGCTCTCTGATTGTTCTTTCTCTCTGTTTTTGTGTCCTGCTTGGAAGTATTGCAATTGTTTGGATAGGAGCAAATTAATCTTGTGTGTAAGAACAGTAGTGAATTGAATTATGTTGGTGTTGTGGTGTAAAATCATGGAATCAGGGGGAAATATGATCATGGGCATGATCTTGTTTGTGATGTGTGTTTTGTTTCGCAATTTTCAACCACCACTGATAGGGTGTTCTGCTGTTGTGACTAGGTATCAAAGTTCTGCAGTTTCATGTTCTGGACATATATATGTACATGCTCATGCTTGTATGGCCGCTTGCAAATGAAAACTTTTCCCAGACCACAAATTAAATTTCAGTACGATCAAATTGCATTCCTACACATCTCTTTCTGTGCATATCTCTAGAAGTATGTTTATTTGGAGATGTGCTTCCCACGTTGGATACTTGTTTGCCTGTCACTTGTGACCTTTAAAGATGTGGTTTAGTGATGATTGTTGAACAACATGATTTCTATGTACATGCAAGTATTAAAAACAACGATAGAAAACCTTGCCGATAACTCATTGGAATGGTTCACTTTAACACTATCTGTAGATGACATAAACTATGCTTATAGCTAGCCCTAGCTGTTTGACAAAAGTTCATCTTGCAATCTGCACAATACTAGATGGATCGCACAAGCTCCAGATTTTCTTTTACTGCAACAAATATACTACATTATCAGTTTCATGTAGATTTCTGAAAGAACATGCACCATGTGTTCTCGTGATCGGTAAACGGCAAATTAAATGTTGAAAAGTTTTTCACATGAACTAGCCTGCAGGACTGCAAGCATATCATATTGATGCTGTCCCAGTCTGTAGTGCAGTGCATGCGCTTGAGTTCTGAAGATTTCACAGAAACTCGTCACAGTAACATTGGGTTTTGCTCTGCTTATTTCTATACATCCCTAATTCCAGGCGGAAATTAAAAGTTTTCATTGTCTTTCTGTGAATTTGTCATATCAGTCTGAATTTGTAGGGTAGATTTAAGGCAGGTTTAAATTGTCAAGTTCAGTCATTGTTACCTAGTTAATTGAATTATTTATGCCAAATTTTCTTGATTCACTTGACACTACTACAAAACCTATTTTCCGAGACACCTAGAATTGATTTGTACAGACGGTTCGTAGGAAAAACCGCTTGAGAAAGTGGCTGCGGCCCCGTGCGGCCGAGGACCGCCTGTGAAAAGTAATTTCTATGGATCCATTTCCACAGGCGGTCCACGTAAGAAACCGCCTTAGTTTCCACAGGCGGTTTATTAAGTCGACCGCCTGTGAAAATACTCCATAAATACTACTTCTTCTTGGCCAGCTCCATTCAGACAGACTTACTATTCGAAACAGTAAGCATTTACTATGGCGGACGATTTGGAAAATAGGGGGGGAGGTTTTGTTTTTGATTTCCTTGGAGGAGCCAAATAAGGTATGTATATCTCATCCCTAGCTTGTATTTTTTTGAAGTTTAAATTTAGATTTAAGGCTAAATTAGAGTTTCAATGTGATCTAGAGATGCTCATGGTTCTTGCTATTTTGATCATCAAATTAGCTCAAATTTGTTGCAATATTGATTTAATTGTGTAGATTCACATGATTCTAGTATTATATTTTAAAAATGTAGCTAGAATGTGATGTTTAGCCTTAGGAGGTTTCATCATGAATAGGGATATTTTCTCTAGATCTAGATCTAGGGGAGAGGGAGAGGGAGGGAGAGAGAGTAATGAATTCACATTATTTTGAGTCATAAATTTACTTTAATGTAGATTCAATTGCATAGACATATTATAATCATAATAATCTTTTTAATTCTAAATTTCAAATTATTTATTTAATTAATTAATGTATCTAATTTTGTGATTGAAGTTAAAGATGGACAGAGCATGGATGTATGATGCGCCAAGATATGGTGAAATATACATCAAAGGACTCTCTGTTTTTATTGAAGCCGCAGAGAAGGACGCTTTAACTAAGAAGACAAAGGAAATGTACTGTCCATGTTCTGACTTCAAGAACCAGAAATTGTGGGACAAATCAAGTATAATCAAATCGCACTTGATCTTGAGAGGTTTTGTTGAGAATTACAAATGTTGATCCAATCACGGCGAACAACGTACAAGCAAACAAAACCAGGACATCGCTGCTGATCAAGTAGATGGTGATGATGAGGGAGCAGTCGAAGGAGACACTGATTTTATGATGGATGATGAAGCCGATTTTGATCTGGATGATGATGCTGACTTTGATCTGAAGGAAATGCTGCGCCACGCAGAACCGCATGTTTTAAGGGACACGAGAGGTTTAGATGATTTCGAGGCATTAAAAAAGGCATCGAAGGAACTTTTGTACGAGGAATCGAAGGGCTGTGATAAGGAGTTTACGGTGTTGCATTCGGTGCTTGAACTTCTAAGGTTGAAGGCTAGCAATGGATGGTCCGACAAGAGTTTCTCGGATCTGTTGAGTCTCTTGGCAAACATGCTTCCGAAGCCTAACTCCTTGCCCACCACCACTTATCTGGCGAAGAAGCTTATCTGCCCGTTGTCATTAGATGTGCAAAAAATACATGCGTGTCCGAACCACTGTATCCTCTACCGTAAAGAGTACGAAGCCTTGGATAGATGTCCAGTGTGCAATGCGAGTCGGTACAAGAGGAATGATGATTGTGAGGACGAAGTTGCTTCCGCCAACACGAAGAAGAAGAAAAGTAATGTTGGTCGTGACGAAGAAGACACTTCTTCCAACGCGGAGAAGAAGAGAAGAAGTCCTGCGATGGTGATGTGGTACCAACCAGTGATACCCCGCTTGCAGTGCCTGTACTCGAACCCTAGGGACTTTGAATTGATGCGTTGGCATTTCGATGAGCGCAAGAAGGATGGAACTAAGCTTCGACACCCCGCTGATGCTAGGCAATGGAGAAAGTTCGATGCCATGTATCCAGAGTTCGCTGAAGAACCAAGGAATGTAAGGTTCGCATTGAGTACGGACAGAATGAATCTTTTCGGTGACATGAGCACCTCACATAGCACTTGGCCAGTGGTCCTGACCATCTACAACCTTTCTCCATGGCTATGCATGAAGTGGAAGTACCTTATGCTGTCCACTCTTATCCAAGGACCGAAACAACCAGGCAACAATATAGATGTGTTTCTGGAACCATTGATGGAAGATATTGTGAAACTGTGGAACGAGGGGGTCCGGGTGTGGGATGAATTCCGACGACAATACTTCACGCTGAAAGCAATGATTTTCGTTACCATCAATGATTATCCCGCCCTTTTTAACCTATCGGGAAAGGTTAAAGGGAAGCAAGGATGTGCAGTGTGCTTGGATGAAACCGCATCTGTGTACCTTCCGTACTCACAGAAGGTAGTGTACACCCGCCACCAACGGTTCTTACTCAGAACTCACGGATATATACTCAGAAAAATCACCTTAGATATTAGGAATAAGTCCATTTTACTCTCTGAACTATCACGTTTGTCCGGATAACCCCTGAACTTTTAAACCGTCTTATGGTAGATATAAGACTCTAAAATTACAAACACCAGAACTATCAAATCTGTTTTTGTTGAAGGGAAACATTTGACATATTCCCGCATAATAAGCTTACTTTATTAGTAACTTGTGCTGTCCAAATGCATCAAGGTTTGAACTCACAATTGAATCTTGAGTTACGAACTTTGAAGAAACAGAATAACTTTTGCACTATATGCCTGATGAAAAAAAAATTCACCGTTTTAGCATATTCATTTGGTATAAACTAGTTAGATTTATGTTTTGCCAATTTTTGCTAAGAAAAGTTGTTGATCTGTTGAGGTATTTTAATTTTGTATGGTTAGTGCTTCTGGACTTACAGATCGATTGATTTTTAGTGCATTGCATATATAATGTCATGATCCTGATGCTATTATGTTAGTTAACTGATAGGTTGTTGCAATGTGTTTTCAAGCTAGGTATTTGTTGCATGCCTTTTCTGCTACCAGGCTTGGCTTGTTGGATCGTAGTAAGCGAGTAGCCCTTTTGTAATAAGCAGCTTAGCGAGTAGACCTGAAATCTTTACTAGTGGGGGGGAAGCAATATAGGATCTAGGAGAAAAAGAAGAAGAAAAGGGCATAAGCAAAAACTACTTATGCTGACTCAACTACTAATGTTTATTTTTCGCAAACTTCACGTAGAAGCTTCCTTTCCCGGGTTATAGAGCAAATCCTTGTTCAAAAGCTTAATCTACCACTATGGTGATCACCAGAAGGAAGACCCTCATTCTTTACTTGTTCTTTCTAGACTTTGACATTGCTCATGGCATCCAATGCAAAATTTTACTCCATAGGGACCACAGGCATTAAGACCAGAGCTAACAAGCATATATATAGTTCTTGAGGGCCTTAGACCCTGGTACAACTACTTACTGTATAGGACGGTATGCATGCATGCATGCATATAAGCACATACGGCGTTCGAATAATCCAATATTGTCATTCTCTGCTCTCTAATTTCTATGCTTTTCTTGTGTTCTATGATACTCCATTTTGCATTTTACACTACTACTAAATTCCCCTTTTTTTCATACTAGCATACTTGTTAGCTTTTTCTAGACAACAATAATCCAGCGGTCTATTAAGTACTATGGGGCAAAAGAGGACAGTAACCCCGAAGAAACCAGAAGCAAGCAGGATGTCAGATGTTGTAATAGAGGCCTCCCCGGCATAGAGGACGCTCGCAATAGAGGCCTCCTCAGCACAGAGGACGCTCGCAATAGAGGCCTCCCTGGCACAGAGGTCGGATAGGGACCCAAGCCCTCACCAGCCGTCCTCCTCCTACAGCAGCAAAAGCTCGGGCTCGTATCACAGTCCGAGCCCTGTTCCGTGCGAGTGGGAGATCCGCCGTCGGGAAAGTGACAACGAGTACGATCCCGTCGAAGAGGTATTTAGTTGAGTCAATGCATTTCATACTTGTTAAATGGAGGAATATCTTCTGTTGATGTCAACTCTCATTTATTTTCTCTCTAGAGGGTGAGGGTGCAAAGATCTTCACGTCGATCATCTGCGCCACAACATTCTGCGCCACAACCCACCGCTACATCTGTGCCCGAAACTTCGGGTCCCTCTGGGCCGACGCTGAAATGAAGAAGGGGCGAGTGTAGCAGAAACAAGTTGCCGTCCGGCATTTATACAATAACACAGGTCGGTGTTGAAGGGGAGCCTATTGCACCTCGTGAGGCCTGTGCCAAATTCCGCAACGGTTGTGGATTCCTTGTCAAGGAGTACGTCCCAATCACTGTAACTGATTGGCGATTGGTGTCGGATGAGACAAAGGAGTTCCTATGGGCAACATTGTAGAGAACCATCCGATTCCCCTCGGGAACAGAGGAAGCAGCCAAACAGAATGCATTGAAAACTATGGGAAAAAGCTTCCGGGGTTGGAAGAGTGAGCTCAACAAGGAATTTGTGAAGAAGAATCTGGTACCCTTTAATAAATACAGAAAAATTACACCAGAGCAATGGGCAGAGTTTGTTAGGCAGAAGACCACACCTGATGCCATCAAACTGGGTGAATCGTTCAAGCAACTTGCGAAGAAGAATAAGCACCACCATCACCTGGGCACATCTGGGTATGCCCCCAAAATTCCTGAGTGGAGGAGGCAAGAAGAAGAGGCTGCCCGGGTTGGGAAACCCAACCCTTTAGAAAATTGTGACGAGCGAAGCAGGAACTAGGTCTACACTTTGTCACAACGAACCGAGTCTGGGGACTTAGCCTTCAATAGCCCCGAGACCATGGAGGTGACCCAGACCATCCAAGGGCTTGCTAAGGAAGGGTCTCTAGAGCCTGACAGGGAGAATGACCTGCTTACCAAGGCCTTGGGGAACAAACAACACCCGGTCGCACTCGAGGCATCGGATCAAAAGTGGACTGGAAGCATGGGTTCCCAACCGATGCGGGCCAGTACAAGACACGTAATAGATATAAGAAGACCCTAGAGGAATAGATACAAGAACAGGTTAAGGTCAAATTCATGAAGATGTGGAATGAAAAGGAGAAGGAAAGGGCGGCATTAATGCTGATAGAGCAACCAACCAGCCCAGGATTTTGGAGCAGCGTCGGGTCCACACATTTCGATAGCCAGAGATATCCTGTGGATGAAATCAAAGAGGCTACCCCTTGCATTCTTCATGTTCCGGTCGGCAAGGGAGACTTCACTGTCGAGGCTGCCACTGGCCAGGCCATTCTAGGCCGTGTGTTTCATAGTCAAGATATTCCGGCTGGTTACGCCAAGGTACAAGTGGACTCGGTGCAGCCGATTTTCAGGAAGTACAAGCTTGAAATCAGCGCACCTGAGGGTATTGAGATTCTCGGTGAGGCTGTTGGAAACTTTATTTTGTGGCCCAGACAGGATATCATATTAAGCTGTCAGAAGTCACAATCGTCAGCGTCCCGCCTATCCCAGGGCCCAGCATCTCTGCCTCAGGCACCGCTGCCCCAGAGCCAACCCACACCGCCTTAGGCACCTCAGTCCCAGAGCCAACCCACTCCGCCTCAGGCACCTCAGCCCCCGTGCCAACCCTCTCCGCCTCAGGCACCATCGCCCTCGCGCCCGGTATCTCCACCGCAGGCAACTTCGCATCGTGCTTCACCGTCTACAACTCAGGCACCTCCGCCTCCAGCGTCTCTGACTCCGGCGTCTCCGCCTCCGGCACATCCATCACCTGAGCATCGGAGAGTTCCTACAATGATTACCCCATATGAGAAGATTGATCTACCTGATCCGATGAAGAGGTGGCTTCTGTCCTCGTCAAAACCAAAGGCATCATCCGCTCAGGAATCTCCAGTGAAGGGCAATCTCACGAAAGAGATCGTCAAAGCATTAAGTACCTCACAGATAGATTTCGTGCCTACACTGGATGTTCCCAAAAAATATGAGCATGGAAAGCCATTTCTGCCATCATTTCAACTCCAGGAAGGTCCGTGGTTGATGAGGAAATTCCACGAATGGTACATGAGGGCATGTCGCGTGGGCCTCTCCATAATCACTGCTTCTGTCCCCGCTAACGTTTATCTAAGCGGAGACAACTACCTCATGTTGGATTTCAAGGACATGCACGCTGTGTTCCGCCTCGACAAACTTGACGTCAATCTCATAAGCGTGTGGTGTCTGTAAGTGCCAACAATCTACCTCTACGTTCATATATGTACCAATATATGTTATAGAAGCTAATGACTATTGATTTGTTCTGTAGGATGCAATTTAACGATGCGGATAAGTTAAAGAGGCCTGTCGGATTCCTTGATCCGCAACGAATTTCCCAGCCAAACATGATCGTGAACATAAGGACTGATGACCCTAGGATTAAGGGGAAGAGTAAAAAGGATAAAGCACGGGTCATAAAAGAAGAAACCAAAACAAAAATGCTCGAAATGTCAACCTACGTAAGAAGGGCTATGCTTGAAATACAGGACAAGGACTGCATCTTCGCTCCCTACAACTTTAAGTAAGTGTGATACGTTATGAATCTAACATAAGTGTTCAACATAGTTGATTGATCAAGAATCTAACAGAAGTATTCATGTAGCGATTACTATATTTGTATAATGCTGATGCCGAAGTCGAGCAGACTCGTGGTCCTTGACTCTGCCGATTTCCAACAAAAATCCTACCAAGATTTCATTGACGTTATACAGAGGTAAAGGAAATCTCCCATACTTAAAATTCTTATACATTATTTATGAATTGATAATTACTTGTTGGTATTCGAATAGGGCCTACAAGTGGTACGTAACGAAAGGTGGGATACACGATATGGATAGGCCGGATGCGATGACAGTCCATACACATTTTCTGGTACTAATACAACTTCTAATTCTTGTATTCTACTATTAATGATGAAGAGTTTTATTGAACTAACGAATACGTTGCGTTTTTTTTAAGTGCCACAAGCAAGGTTTCAATACCGTTCTTTGTGGATACTATGTTTGTGAATTTCTTAGGATAAACGGGAGGTACACAACGAACCCTGAGGACGTAAGTCATCATTGCGCCTGCACATTCTTATTTGGTTATGTTTCCGTTGTCAGTAGTGTTTTAACTGTTTTAGTGTGTTTTCAAAACCAGGCAAGGATGATCCAATGTGCCAACCAAGCTCTCATCGATAAAGAAATCCAAAACGTCCAACGTGACATGTGCCGGTTTATTATGCACGAAGTCATCCACAAGAATGGTAGATTCTTTGATTGCGGAGGCGGATTAGCTAGCCATCCAAGACTTTGTGTGTGGGACAGCGACTCTTAGCTATATAGGCTTGTGATATTGTAAATATTGTTTTGTAAATATTGCTGTACTTGTGTTAAATGTTGAAATATGTGATGTTATTCATATTGTTATTGAAACTGTGTGAAATCTGGATGGAATAAAATATATTCTAATTATTATTTTTTAAATAAATACATACCACATGCGGTTCTCATACGGAACCGCCTGTGAAAATCTTTATATCACAGGCGGCAGCTAATGTGGACCGTTCCACAGGCGGTTGACATAAAAGAACCGCTTATTTCCACAGGCGGTTGTCTTAACGAACCGTCTGTGGAAATCGATTTCCACAGGCGGTTGAGGCAGTCACTTTTGCGCCTGTGACCTTCTGTCACAGGTGGGTGCGCCAAACGCCTATAAAAAGACGTTTCCACCCATATATACAGTATCGTTCTGTACTAGTGTGATTCCTCTTCCTCATACCTCGTGATCCATGAATGTTTGGTTGTGATAAATTATATATGCATTTGTCTTGTCCATTGCACAAATCTGAAACCTGTGTTTATAAAAGTAATACGGATAGAGATATGCAGACAGCTGGGTTTAATTTGCTTTCACCATCAGCGGGGTTTAATTTGCTTCGTTGTCTGACATTTTTAATCCGGCATCTCATACACTATTGATCAGTGACATTATATATTGATTTGCACTGTGTTTCTTCTGTGTAGCTGTTCTCAGAAGTGACATCCTCTACTTATGCTCAAAATATACAACGAAAAAAAAGGTTGAAAGAAGACATGGAAAAAGAAGTGGATCAAACACCAGTTGGCCAAGAGGAGTATTCACATCTGAGTCTCGTAGATCTCGCAATCTGCAAGCATTTTTCCTCCTTTCGAAATTTGACTAACAAGAACCAGTAGGGTTTATGTATATATACTAGTATATCCGAGGCATGATCTCTACGTATGCTTTGCTGATGATTTTGTACAAATGTGGAGGAATCATACGTATTGACTCTTCACATTATTGCAAATCTATCAAATTTTTGACTAACAAGAACGAGTAGGATTTATGTATATATACTAGTATATCCGAGGCATGATTTCTACGTATGCTTTGCTGATGATTTTGTACAAATGCGGAGGAATTATACGTATTGACTCTTCACATTATTGCAAACCTATCTAATTTTGTTTTTTTATAGGACAGAATGATTGAGTAGAGCACTCCGTACGATGTAATGCATGGATAAGTCAAGCAACTTAAAAGTAAAGAACAAGCAATCCCTATGTCCTCAAGAATAGTGTTAATGCTGTTATGAGAGTCTTAAGAACTTTATTGTTTGCTTTGTGGAATTTCTAATGTAATACATGCCGTGTTTGATACTTTGTTGGATATTGGCACACACTTGGAGTTTATGATGAATTATTATAGGTTTTCTATATAATTCATATTTATCATTTTGTTCCTGTGATGTAATGGGTGTTATTGGTATCCGTGTTCGCTATTGGAGCAAATAATATAATCACTATAGTACCAATTCAACTAATTTTTTTGCAATAACGGTTTATGGCAATGCCAAATAATGTTGCAATACAAATTGCTACCAACATATCTTTGTTGCGAAAAAACTAATTGCCATGAACATATTTCGCACGGTAAGACCTATGGCCATGAAACATATTTCGTTGCGATAGAACTAATTGCCACAAAAAATATTTCGTTGCCATAGAACTAATTGCCACGAAAAATAATTTTTTGCGACACAACTAATTGCCACACACAAATTTCATGGTAATAATGATTATATTGCCACGATAATAGCCATTGTAGATGTAGGATAATGCAACATTAGTTTAATTGCAATAAGAATATGTATTGGAACAAAACAAAAAATGTGACAACAACTTAACAATATGGCACTATTTGCAATGGTTGGCAACGATTTTCAAATCGTTGAGATAGAAGTTTATTGCAACAATTTTGACCTTAATGCAACGATTTTCCCCCGGCAAAAGCCCAATTTCCTTGTAGTGGCCACAAGAATATTTCAAGCTTGTGTCACCCTGCTGATTGTGTGCAGTGGCGAAACATCTATATGAAATTCGAAGAGTTTGTAGTAGAATTGAGGAACATTAGGTTTGCTTTGAGAACAGATGGAATGAATCCATTTGATAACATGTGAAGCAGACATAGCACCTGGCCAGTAGTTTTGTGCATATACAGCCTTCCTTCCTGGCTATTGCAGAAGAGAAAGTACAATGTCAATATTAATCCAAGATCCTGGGCAACCTGGCAATGTCATCGATGTGTACCTCAAACCATTGGTGGATGACATTAAAATACTATGGTCAAAAGGTTTCAAAATATGGGATGAGTACAAATGAGAGTACTTCAGTCTACATGGCATGTTATTTTGCACAATCAATAATTTGCTGGCCCTTGGTAATTTATTATGGCAAACTATAAAAAAGAAGCAAAGCATGCCCCCTATGCTTAGATGCTACTGAGAGTATGTGACTCAACAACTCAAGCAAAACAATGTGTGTGCAGCATCAACTTTTTCTACCCAAGTCTCATCCATATAAGAACCTAAGGAAAGAATTTGATGGCATGAGAGGGAATGTGTTACCTAGTAGGCATTGCAGAGGGTAGGAGGTCCATGATCAGGTGAAGGCCATCAATGTTATTCTTGGATAGAGAAAGCACTCTATTAGTCATGAAATGGTCACATAAAAAAAATCGATATTTCAAGAGCTACATTACTAGCACATTTAGAAGTTCGGCACTGTCTCAATGCCATGCACATCGAAAAGAATGTTTGTGAGAGTCTCATTGGTACCTTGTGCAATATCCTTGAGAAAACAAAGAATGGTCTGAAGGCATGAAATGACCTGGACAATATTAATATAATGTCAGAGCTTCATCCCTAAGAAGAGGATAAAGACACAGTGCATGTCCTCTAGCTGTGGGATATTGGCATCTTTTGAAGTAGGAGAAACAAGAATTTTGCAAGTTCCTGCACGTTGTGGAAGTTCCTTCTGGATACCTTGCTAACATCAAAAAACTTATTTTTATGAAGGATTTGAATCTTATTAGCATGAAGTTTCATGATTGCCATGTGATGTTGACACAGATGCTTCTTAATACAATTACAAACATTTTGCTAGTCACTGTCCAAGTGTTTATTATGAGCATGTGTTTTTTCTTTAATGCGATTGCTCAAAAGTTCATCGATCCCACAACACTAGATGCCCTAGAAAGAAACGTGGTGAAGACCTTATGTATTTCCCGCCTTCATTCTTTGATATTATGGTCCATGTCATTGTCCACCTTGTCATGGTAATAAAGTACCTCGGTCTAGTATTTCTACATTACATGTATTCATATGAGAGATACCTGAGCATTTTGAAATGGAAAAAGTCTAAATTACTAACCTGAACTATTCTTAGTGTCTGGATAACCCCACTTAACCATAAAACTATTTATTTAACCCCCCGAACATTAAATACCAGATCACACAACCCCCTGGAGTGGTTTGCAACAGCTGTTTGATGATGTGGCTACCACGTCACCTGTTTTGCTACCACTACTACAGAACTGGGCTTATATGCTGGGGGTAGAGGTTCTTCTTTGAGTTCGCTTTGTTCACCTAACTCAACCTTTGTGCTTCTTCCGACAACTTGTACTCTGTAAAGGCTTGCCAATGATCTTCCGCATGCAGCCACTTGCGGAAATCTAGCATTGTACCTTTTTGCACATTCGTTTTATTCAGTGTGCCCTTCAAGTTCTTAAATGAAAGCCCTATGCTCATTAGTGTCTTACACATAACTACTTCCATATCTGTCCCATCAGGGAAATCAAACTTCTCTAATATCTTGGGCCACAGGATGTCATTCATGATCGAATTAGGAACCATGTGTTGATCACCTTGTTCGCCAGTCCACAGTTTGTAGTTGATGGGCACATGATCCTTAACAGTAATCCCACAGACTGACTTGTATGGCCCCAGAACTCTCTCAGGAGCAGTTGGCTCCCCTGCTGGTGAGAACTTTGTGATCACAAATCGTCCCGTAGGCATCTTCGAGGGACTTCGGACACGATGCCGCTCCTAGGATTGCTTATTGTTGTGATCCTCTGGAGCATCAAGCATCTACGCATAAGTGAAAAAACTATTGGGAACGTATACGATAATATGTAGAACAGATACATTCATCTACTTATGAATTACCTCAATGCCTCCACAGGCATCCGTTTGTTCCAGGTTGAGGTAGTGGCTCGGGCTACCTTCTTCAATGTTCGACGGTGGCACTACATCTCCTTCTGGCACCTGGGCCGAATCGGTGGTTGGTGGTGCCATCCCTTCCTGGAAGTTCTGCATGCGATGATGATGAGCGGTTGAGTATTCTACATATAGAGATAAAGCCAACGAGGGAGGGAGAAAGGTTATCGAAATAGTGAGATAACCATGAAGGAGTCGATAGTAGAATGCATACAAATACAATATTGTAATTGAGTATATTATGACCACATTTAACAAAAAGATGTCATCTTACGAAGCAAAATAGGAATAAAGGTACTGACAATTGACACATTGATCTAACAAGTCACATCATCTTTCATAGTAAAATAACGAAGATTACAACAAGAACTAGGATTATAACATCTTTACACGTGACATCACACTTCTTCCTATTTTTGAAGTTAGCCAATTTTAGCTCGGCTTGGATGATTTGACTATTGTATTCTGCAACAGCTTCATGTTTGGACTTGTATCCTTTGTAACATGCTCCTTTGAATCCAATTACTTGTGCGTGGCATTCCTCCCAACTAGAGAACACTCTACTTTGCCAACCACGATGAACAACATACCATGTCATAATAGTTCTAAATTTCAGAAAATATGCAAAAATGATATACTACAAACCACATTAATGCTCTCTGAACTAGTATTGCACTGGAAAGCCAAACCAACTAATATTTCAAAAGTATGGATATTATACCACATATCAAAATACAAGAGAATATTCAAGGGTATTCATTACACATTATCTTGAGATAAAAAAGACAACAAGCCATAAAGGACAGTATCTCTCATCATGTATACAGAAAGTAATGGACAACAGGACAAATAAGAAGGTGCCGAGGTAGGAGAACTGAATATCAATTTGCAAAATGACTGCTCAGAGAAGCTAACATAACAATTTACCAAGTATCAAGTATATTAGACAAACTTTCAACTCATAGCAGCACACATCCAGGGATCAATTTAACATGTATTGCACTAGATAGCCAAACTAACATGGATTTCTCAATGTACAGGTACAGAACCGAACATACAACAAGTAACATCTAGGTCTATGCTAGTGTACTCAGAAATCTAGCATAGTCTCAGTGCATTCTTTCATCATAGGGCATAAAGCACATGTAACCTGTTGTCCAGATTAATAGAGTAGGGAGAGAGGTGATGATAAAATTTACCTTTGCTCTATCAGTCAGTGAGGAGGGAGGGCGCGGACGACAGCAGCACGAGCGGGATGGGGCATGGCAGCATTGAGGATGGAGATGGCGGCCTCCGTTATAGGGACGGCGGGGCACGGGGAAGGAGACGGTAGCCTCCGGGACGAGGATGACGGGGCTTCAGGGATGGCAGCCTCTGGGACGGGGATGATGGAGCTTCAGGGACGGCGGCATTGGGGAGGATGCGGCGGGGACCGCGGTGATGGGGAGGAGGCGTTGGGAGGCATTTCGGCGCAGATGGCACACGCTGGAAATTTTTTTTAAGTGTCAAAGGGCAGGCGTTGAGCAATTATATATGGGAGTGCTTCAACTACTAGCTCAATTTGAGCACCGCCAGTGAAATAGTACCTTCCCAGTTAGCTCAATAGGACTACTGTTGGGGGTCATTATTAAGGACCCCCGATGGCCCCTTGGCTTAATTAGCTCAGCCTCCTAAAGGTTGAGCTTGTCTCTGCCTTCCAAAGATTCGGCCTTCTAGAGCCCAGCCTCCCGAAGGTTTGGTCTCCGAGGCTTTGGCCTCCTGAAGCCTCCCCCTTCCGAAGTCTCGGCCTTCCAGAGCTCAGCCTCCCAAAGGCCTAGACCCCAAGGCTTTGGCCTCCCACTGCCCGGGCCAGCTTCCCAAAGGTTACTGGGTGAGTCATCAGGCCTCACGAAAAATCTGCCAAAAGGGAAGAACCAGTCGTACTTTGCCTGTGAGGAAGTGATCAGCATTAAATGCCTAGGCTAGTGGACGCCGCTCTGGCACCCCAGCACCATGGTACCTATCCTGACACCCATGGCAGTGCGACGCCGTGCCGCAATTGGCGACCGGCTCGCCCCCTTCAGGGGGCATGCACCACGATAGTTACTATGGTGGATATTTATCTCCCAAGAAGGTAGAAAGTAGTTATCCGGGATAAGGCCCAGTGATTCAGTCAGATCCCAGATATTTGTACATTGTGATAACTTGTATGCCAAGCTACGCATGGCCCTATAAATACGAGCCCTGGTCGCCTGGGCAAGGGAGAGGGCGAGACGACAGAAAGACACAGAGGTGGAAAAACGCCAAGTCACGCTGTGATACTCCCTCCAAATCGATCCATTTTTTTCTATCATCAATACATTCATGGTGTTCCTTCCTCTTAAACTTCGTCTTCAAGCTTGAGTCTCCTCCTTAGAAGAAACTCTCACCGTACTTGCTGGGGCAAGATTAACTCTTGCTCCAACAGCGCGCCATCCGTGGGGACTCAAACATCGAAGTGCTAAGAGAGGTAGGATGCCACCCAAGCAAAAGACCACCAAGGCCGCATTAGTAGCAGCCGACCACCCTGTCACGCCTTCGCGGCAGTCCAGCCGGCTATATGCAGCCAGCACCGACAACGACCCCCCAGCCAGGGGGAATGGGAACCTTACGACCACCACCGACCCAGCCATAACTACAGCCGCGGGCAGTCATGAGGACCCCCTTCAGGACCATGACTCTCCCCTGCGGGCCGACCTACAGGCTACGCCCTTCCTAGAGAGTTTTCGGACCCCAAAGTTTCCAAATTTAAAGGCAATTTAGACCCCGATGAGTTCGCCTGATCCTACGCCCTAGCCATAGAGACCAGCGGGGCAGACCGGCCACCATGGCTAAATGCTCCCCCCTCTCCCTAGAAGGGGTGGCTATATGCTGGTTCTGGGCACTGGACCCTGGCACCATTCACACCTGGTTCTAACTCTGAGACCTCTTCCGCAACAACTTCACCAAGGCACCTTCATTGAACTAGTAACTTCCGGCAGCTTGTTCGCTATCAGACAGGGGCCAGATGAAACCCTCTAGGACTACTTTCAAAGGTTCTCCCAGACCAAAGCCCCAGATCAGGGGCATATCAGACTCTTCGATCATCGATGCTTCAACCCAGGGGCTGGCCAAAGGGCCCCTATATGATTGACTAAACCGGTGCCAAATACGCATGGTAGAAATCCTCATGAGCAAGTTTGAGGAATATGCGCGGGAAAAAGAGGAAAAGCTCCGCCGGAGGCGCTCACAAGCTGACGAAGCTTCCCATGCCAATACCGAGAGACCACACTCGCAGGCCGGATGGTCACACGCCCCGGCTCCCCCAACAAAAAGGAGCTTCGAGGAGGCCCTTACCGCCGAGTCCCAAAGGGGGCGGCAACGGAAACACCGAAACATTAGCAATATCAGCCCAAGCCGTGGGGCTCCGAACCAAAGCCACCCCAGGGGACGTGGCCAAGAATGCTCTGGAGGCCTGCTGGAGCAAAGCCACACCCAAACCAGCATTCCGAGGAAGAATCGTGGTGCACTCTACACGACGCAAGACGAGGGCACAATACCGATAACTGCCGAACCCTCACCACCTTCCGAGAGGAGTACCTCGGGAGGCAGGCGGCCTTCGCCTCCAACGGTGGGGCCCCCAAGGGGCAGTTCGAAGATCGTAGGCCATTGGCCAACCGACGGGTAGACCACCTGGCCCCACAAAATCCTCAGCAGCTGGTCCTACCTTCACCACCCCAGTCATCCTTAGAACCGCATGGTGACGAAAGAGCATGGGGCAAATGGATCATCCTCACCATTACCGGCAGAGGGAGCTCCGGAGGCACTTCGAAATGATAGCGGTGAGACTACACCCATGGGGTGCACCACATCGGAGCAACTAGCATCCACCGACAGGCCCCCAATTGGGTCGACGCCCCCGTAACATTCACCATCGATGACTCCGAACGGGTAAAATTTCCCCAATCCGATGCCCTGGTCCTCTCAGCCAATATCGCCGAAGTCGAGGTCCAAAGAATACTAGTCGACGGAGGCACCTCGGCGAACCTCCTATTCATCATGCCTTCGACCAGCTCCGAATTCCATGAAGCCGGCTCTCACCTAGCAGCAGACCCCTCTAGGGATTCAATGGAGCCCCCCTCAATGCCGTAGGACAGATAGAACTCCCGGTCATCTTCAGCGAGGGCTTTGCATCACGATCTGAGGTTATCACGTTCGACGTCATGGACGTACCATACGCCTACAATGCCATCCTAGGACGGGGGATCCTGAACAGATTCGGAGCTGTGCCCCATCAAAATTACCTCTGCTTGAAAATACTCGGACCCCAGGGGCTAATAACCATCCACGGCGACCAAGACCTGGCTAGACGCATCGAGTGTGGGTACCCTGCTCCGCTCCCCAGTCGCCATATCCACACTATGACATGGGAGGACTCAAAAGATCCTCCGTCGGTGCACCCCGGGCACTGCTGCCCTCCGAGGCCACATCCAGAAGGGGACATAAAGCTAGTCCCCATACACCAAGAACAACCCAACCGGACCTTCCAAATAGGGGCAGACCTCGCCTCCAGGCAAGAAACCCAACTTTTGGCTGTCTTACAGAGTAACCTCGACATCTTCGCATGTTCCTCACAGGACCTCCCAAGAGTCAACTGCAGCATCATCAAGCACTCGCTCCAGGTCGACCCGAAGGCAAGGCCCGTATGCCAGGGGCTTCGCAAGCTCTCCCCGGAGCAGGCAAAACCCACAAAAGAAGAAATCCAGAAGCTGCTGAAAGTCAGTGTTATCCGAGAGGTTATCCACTCTGATTGGCTCTCCAACACCGTCCTAGTCAAAAAAACATAGTGGAAAATGGCGTATGTGCATCGATTTCACGTCATTAAACGAAGTATGCCCCTGGGATCCGTACCCTCTCCCCCGCATCAACTAGTTGGTGGATTCTACCATCTGCTGCAAAATGCTAAACTTCCTCGACGCCTACTCCGGAAACCACCAGGTGTGGATGTCAACGGAGGATGAGAACAAGACTAGCTTTATTACCCCCTTCGGAGTATACTGCTACGTCCGGATGCCCTTTGGTCTTCGAAATGCCAGGGCCACGTTCTCCTGCCTAGTACACAAGGTTCGAAACGCCAGGGCCACGTTCTCCCGCCTAGTACACAAGGTGCTGCAACAGCAGTTGGGCCACAACATCGAGGCCTACATAGACGATATCGTGGTAAAAAACCAACTAGAAGCCACCCAAGTTTCCGACATACAAGAAACATTCAATAGCTTCCAAGCCACTGGCGTACGGCTAAACCCAGAAAAATGCGTATTTGGCACTAGAGGTGGAAAAATGCTACGGTATCTTCTCCCGAAGAGGCATCAAGGCCAACCCGGGCAAGATTCATGATATCGCAGATATGTTGCCTCCCGCCAATCCTAAAGAAGTACAGCGTCTGGTCAGCCGCCTCGCAGCCCTCAGTCGCTTCCTCACGAAATCCGCTGAGCAAAACCTCTCTTTCTTTAAAACGCTAAGGGGCTCTGAGCCGTTTAGCTGGACACCGGACTGCCAGGCAGCATTGGAGGCCCTACCTCGAAACACTCCCGATGCTCCTCCCCGACAAAGGACTACTCCTGTACCTATCCGTCGTCAGCGTCGCCCTTTTTCATTTTCTGCTGCCACTGGGTGGCCGCTGGGGAAACACAGCCCGGCTGCCTCTCGTGATGGCCTCGCGCAAGCTCCATCACTACTTCCTTGCCTACGACATCACTGTCCCATCCTTGTACCCACTAGGTGACATGTTTCGCAACCGGGAGGCGACGGGACGCATCGGCAAGTGGGCGGTAGAGTTAGCCCCCTTCATCGTAAGGTTTGTAGCCCGCACCACCATAAAATCCCAAATCTTGGCAGACTTCATCGCCGAATGGACCCTGGCAACAACCAAACCCAACACTACGCCTACCCAAGACATCTGTACCATCTACACCGACGGAGCATACTACTCCACGAGCGCCGGAGCTGGCGCGGTCCTCATCTCCCCCATAGGCCAGTAGGTTCAATATGCCGCTCGCCTAGATTTCAAGACGACCAACAACATAGCCGAATACGAGGCCGTCCTCCTAGGCCTCCGAAAGGCCCGAGCCTTAGGACCAGCCAGAGTCATCATCTGAACCGACTCTCAGATCGTCACTGATCACGTCAATAACGACTTCCAAGTCCGCCATCCAGACATGATAACATACCTCGAGGCCATTCGCAAAGCCGAGGCACACTTCCGTGGCGTATCAATACGAAGCATACCACGAGCAGACAATAATTAGGCAAATGCCTTAGCAAAGGTTGCAGCCACGGGCAAAAACCCACTAATAGGCACCTTCCTCGAGACCCTGCACCAGCCGACCGCCAGAACCCTTGACGAGATAGCCGTTGCCATCCTCCCCATCCAAACTACGGACTGGAGGGCCCCCCTCCTATCGTTCCTGAGAGGAACATCAGAACTGGATGACCCAATTGCACTCCGCCACATCCAACATCGCGCCAGGGGCTACCATCTCATAAATAACGCCCTTTACAAGACAGGTATCTACGCTCCCCTCGTTCGATGCATTACTAAACAAGAAGGAGCCACCCTCCTCAAGGAAATACACGAAGGCCTGTGCGGCAATAATCTGGCGCCTCGTGCTCTAGCCGGTAAGGCACTTTGCCAGGGGCTCCATTGGCCTACGATCATGTCCGACACCTAAGAACTCGTCCGCACCTACCAAGGATGCCAATGGATGGGATGATGAAGCCACCGACCTCCATCTCCTTTGCAACCAATCACCCCTATCTGACCCTTGGCTTGTTGGGGTATGGACCTCATCAGTCCATTTCCCCGCGCCAAAGGAAACCTCCAGTATGCAGTGGTTGCATTGGAACATTTTTCCAAATAGGTCGAGGCCGAACCCCTCACTGCGATCACATCAAAAAATGTCCAAAAATTCTTCTGGAAGAACATAATCTTCCACTTCGGTGTCCCATGACAGCTCATGGTGGATAACAGCACACAATTCGACTCCGGGCCTTTTAGACAGTTCTCCTATGACCTCCGCATTGAATTATGCTTCGCAACAGTTCGACACCCTCAATCCAATGGAGCCATCAAAAGGGCCAATGGCAACATCCTCTCCGGTCTAAATCGACTCCTCGTTGACTTAGCTCGAGGCCTATGGGTCGACGAATTACACAAGGTTTTATGGTCCCTTAGCACCACTGTCATGCGGGCCACCGGGTTCACACCCTTCTGCCTCCTATACGGAGACGAAGCCATGACCCCCACCGAGGTCATGTCCTGCTCACTCAGGGTACAACTCCCACAAACTGACGGAGAAAGGGAGCTCTCCCTCAACCTTACCAAAGGCATGCGGCTCCACGCCATTCAGAACCTAGATCACTACACTAAGAAAACTAAGGCTTGGTACGATCCAAGGGTTGCGCCGTGAAATTTCAAACCCGGCGAACTAGTGCTTCGGTGCGCCCTAGCCCTGGGAAAGCGATGCAACTGTAACACCATGATTTTCAGAATTTACAACTTTTTAAAATTTTCCAAGATTATTGAATAGCTTCACCAGTAGTATAGGTTTAAACCTATTTTCTTAATCAATCAATCAATATAGGTTATTATTTTGTGTGCATTGCATACTGAGTTTTGTTAGGAGCCAAGTAAATGCATTAGAGTTTTTTTTTCTTTCTCTTTGGTGTTTTGAGTTAAAAAGATTTTGAAAAGGTTTTTACAAACTCAGTAGTGGATAAGTTAAGGATCTTAATGGTTGGAATTCAAAGTCTTGAATTCATCATCTATTCAATCCTTGATCATACCTGATCATTCTCTAGTTCAACTCAAATCTTATCTAAATTCTTGTTTAAAGTCAATCTCTCCTCTTCCTCAAATTCTACCCAAATTCAAATTCAAATTCCTTATCTAGTCCTATTCTTGTTCAACCTAATCTTTTTTGTTTCTCTTAAATTCACTCCAAGCTCAATTCAAATTCAAACCCTATTCAAATTTCTTTGCAAAAATTTTCTTTTCTAAACCTTAGATATGCCTAAAGTGTCTTTGAGCTTAATCTTGCTCAAGTCCAAACCCTTAGCCAAGTCTTCTAGAAGGCCCCACAAAGGATCCACGAAATCTGTAAATTTTCACGGAGTCCTGGACAGTCTCATCTTCTCATGACGTTTCAGAGTTCAAAACGACCACCAATGCAAATCTTGACAATACCAAAGTTGTAGGTCTCGTCGAGAGCTTCGATTTGAACCTATGAAAGTCACCTTTTGGATAATAGACCTGAGAGTTATGGCCCCCGAAATCAGTGCTGTGCAGAGAAGTTCGAGTTCAAACAGTTTATATTGTGGTGCATTTTTGGAAATCAAGATGGTGTTCTCAGAAGTTCCAATGAGTACAAAAGTTGTAGATCTTTTCGAGTTCTACAATTTAGAATCAAGAAACGTCCAATTCGGAGTCCGGACGATGGAGATATCATCCTCGGAATACAGAGCTTCAAAAAAGAAAATCGTAACCGACTCGAAATCGAATCCAATTCATGTTCAGTTTGGACTCCACCTCAAACAGCCGTCCCTAACCCTATATATATGAGTTGCACGCCCTCTCCTACCTCTATTCCACGTCCCCAAGCCCTAGAAGTCGCTGCTGCCCTGCCCGATGCTTTTAATGATGTTTGATATGTTGTTCTTAGTGTTTTTCTTTGTGTTGTTTGTCGGTAGTTCTCGCGATTAGTTGATAATGTTCCGGAGCAGTTCGAGGGACTTCAAGACCAAGATTTCGACAACACTGAGCAGCATTGGGAAAAAGGTAAGTGTCCTTGATCATCTTGAACCTATATTTTTAAATGTTTTATTTTACAAAATTGCATACAGTGTCAATATGATGGGTGTTGCACTGTATGAGTTACAATTCACTTAATAATTGCTTAATGCTTTTGAGTCCAAATATGTTTTCATTACTCGCATTTATGCAAATATACCATGTGTTAGCCTATTCTTGGTATAAGCCTGCATATCATTACTTTCCCCCACTTGCTGAGTACTCTATGTGCTCATACTTGTTATTTTCCCTACACCATACGACATGTATGCTGCTGCTCAGTGAGTAAAGATGTTGAAGACTATCAAGACGAGGTTGTAACGTTCTAGGCGCGTGTCTCCCGGTCGATTGCCTGCGGTGTTGTTAGATACCAATGCTTCTGTTCTGTTGCAGATATCTTCATAAAAGACAATATATATCAATTGTTGTAAGAGTTTAACGTTATTTAATAAAAGTATTGCTTTTGTTACTTCACCTGTGACGTCCTTATGTGTGTTGAACATCCTGGGCACACATAAGCCGCATCTGGTTTTGGCCGTTATAATCGGGTGTGACAGAGGTGGTATCAGAGCTATACTGACCGTAGGACGCAAGCCTAGATAGAATGGTCGTGCCATAAGGTCATATTTTAAAAGCCTATTTTGTTACTTCACCTGTGACGTCCTTATGTGTGTTGAACATCCTGGGCACACATAAGCCGCATCTGGTTTTGGCCGTTATAATCGGGTGTGACAGAGGTGGTATCAGAGCTATACTGACCGTAGGACGCAAGCCTAGATAGAATGGTCGTGCCATAAGGTCATATTTTAAAACTCATCTCTGTGCTTTTCTGACCTCTCAGTTTCTCTCTCGACTTACCCATTTCAATCTTTTGAGAAAAATGAATTTCTAACACTCCTCCTTTCAAACTATTAGTTGTCGAATCATCCTAGTTACTCTGTTCGAGGAGGATGCACTTGAAGATCTCTCTTGGCGCTCCTACCTTGAGCAAAGATTTATATGATCAAGATGAAGATCCATTATAACAAGGAAGAATCATCTACCACAACACTGAAGACATGAAGATCTACCTCCGCGCTACTCCCAGTTTTAGTTCTTCAAGTTATAGGAGGATTTTCCCCTGTTCTTCGGAAATGTTAGAGTGCTGTTAGTAGTGTGTGCTTGCTTTGTGTGTGTGTGTGATTTGGTTTTTCTATTTGAGTGCTGGAGTGCGTTGTGGGATGCTTTAGCATCTAGTAACAGCGTCATTCCTTATATATCTCTATAGTTAATAGTATAGCTGGGTTTTCTCCTTTTAGTCCCTTATCTTCTTGCCCCAACATTCTACCTCAATCCCAATCAGATATTGAACACAAAGAACGATCAGCTTGGTAAAGGTACCAACAACAATAACAACAACATCCAGTAGATACCACAAGGAACAATTTTTGGAGATGGAGACTCAGATCCTTCAAGGTATGACTCAGAATATAGAAAGTTTGCTACAAATCATTGAAGCTCTGGGTGCAGAAGATGAGCCTTTGAAGACAAGTGTAGAAAGCAAGGCAACATCAAGAAGAGGAAGAAAGCTTTTGAAGACCATCAAGCAAACAACAGTTCTCGATTACGTTCCACTCCTGAACAAGCACTTTGTTCTGTCAACTAGGAAGTTTCACAGGTCGAGAGAAAATTTGTAAAGTACCCCTACAATGAAGGTGTATTTTTGCTGTGAAGAAGAAAGACGCTACGCCAATGGATGTCCCCTGAGAATAAGGTGTGTGTCCACTATGGAGAACCTACATGCTGGGTCAAAAGATGTCCCATGAAGTACCCCACACGGAACTGGATCAACCCCAAATCCCATATGAAGATCTCAGTTCAACATTTAGACCATCACAACTTTTAAGTTGTAACTCAAGATAGCCAAGATCGACGAGGTCCCATTAAGCTCATAGAAGCTCAGAAGGCAAAAAAAAAAAAGAGATATATTCCATGTCAAAGGCTACATGCCTATCTACTTCTCAAGAACTGAAAATGTAAGTCACAGAAGTTCCCTCCTTTTTAAGAGGGGGGGGGTAGTCTTCCTAGCTAATCTCTTGGTTCTGGAACCTTAAGACATATATTGGAAATGAATAGTCAGTAAAGGTAATGAGATAATAAGGTGTGCCAAAGGAGGGACAGTACTCAGAAGTTACACTCTGATCTCAGAAATGACCATCAAGAACAAGTACTCTTTCCTTGGAATTAGGATATGGCTTAATAAATCATCAAGGATAAGAAGGTCCACCAACGTGAATCAATAGATGAGAAGATCCTTAAAAAAATAAAGGAAACTTATTAGGAGGGCCGAAGCTACGGAATTCTCAGGAATCAGAAAGCACTAAGATGTATCATGACCTCAAGTAATGTTATCAGTAGTATGGAAACAAGAGTGGTGTAGCAAAGTATATGGTCCCATGTGACATAGGTCAAAAAAAGCTAGAATAGTACATCAGAGATAACTACAACTGTTGAAGATACACATAATAGAATATCCAAGAAAATCCAACATACTCAGGATAATCAATCAAGATTTGTTGAGACAGATGCAAAAGCTATCAAAAGCAAAGTGAGCAGACTTTGTCAGGGCAACGAGGTTAACACTGAGAAGAAAAAGCAATATGGAAAGCAAGAAGAAATTTTTGAAGACCAAGTTCCCTTGTCTCTTTTCCGATCTGACCGAATCTCGAGGGCGAGATTCTTTTAAGGGGGTAGATTTGTAATACCCTGATTTTCAGATTCCTCAAATTTCTAAAAAATTTCAAGAGTATTGAATAGCTTCACTAGTAGTATAGGTTTAAAACCTATTTTCTTAATCGATCAATCAATATAGGTTATTATTTTCTGTGCATTGCATGCTGAGTTTTGTTAGGAGCCAGGTAAATGCATTAGAGTTCTTTTTCCTTTTTTTTCTCTTTGGTGTTTTGAGTGAAAAAGATTTTGAAAAGGTTTTTACAAAACTCAGTAGTGAATAAGTTAAGGATCTTAATGGTTGGAATTCAAACTATTTGAATTCATCATCTATTCAATCCTTGATCATACTTGATCCTTCTCTAGCTCAATTCAAATCTTATCCAAATTCTTGTTTAAAGTCAATCTATCCTCTTTCTCAAATTCTACCCAAATCCAAAATCAAATTCCTTATCTACTCCTATTCTTGTTCAACCTCATCTTTATCGTTTCTCTAAATTCACTCCAAGCTCAATTCAAATTCAAATCTTATTCAAATTTCTCTGCAAAAGTTTCTTTTCTAAACCCTAGATATACCTAAAGTGTCTTTGGGCTCAATCTTGCTCAAGTCTAAACCCTTAGCCAAGTCTTCTAGATGGCCCAACAAAGGATCCACGAAATCTGTAAATTTTCGCGGAGTCCTAGACAACCTCATTTTGTTATGAAGTTTTGGAGTTCAAAACGGTCTCAAATGCAAATCTTGACAATACCTAAGTTGTAGATCTCGTCGAGAGATTCGATTTGAACCTATGGAAGTCCCCTTTTGGATAATGGAGTTGGGAGTTATGGCCCCTGAAATCAGTACTGCACAGAGAAGTCCGAGTTCAAATAGTTTAACTTGTGGTGCATTTTAGAACTCAAGATGGCGTTTTTAGAAGTTCCAATGACTACAAAAGTTGTAGATATTTTCGAGTACTATAATTTAGAATCAAGAAACGTCCAATTTGGAGTCCGGACGATAGAGATATCATCCTTGGAATAGAGAGCTGCGAAAAAAGAAATCGTAACCGACTCGAACTCGAATCCAATTCGTGTTCGCTTTGGACTCCACCCCAACCAGCCACCCCTAGCCCTATATATATGAGTTGCACACCCTCTTATACCTCTATTCCACGCCCCCAAGCCCTAGAAGTCGCTGCTGCCCTGCCCGTGCGTCACCAAAGCCGGAGCGCCGCCGTTCGCCGGAGCCACCGCCCGTGCTGCGCTACGTCGTCTTCTCCGCAAATCCTCCTTTCTCGACCATCAAAGCAAGGTGAGAACCCCTTCTTCTCCTCCCTTACTACTGTATTAGCATCATACTAAGTCCTTATCTAAGCTCTAGCCTCGGCCAAACCCCAATCTACGCCGCCACGGTCGTCGCCGTCGCAGATAGCCGCGGGACAGCCACGCTGTAGCCGATTGGCATCGGTGTTCCTGACCGACCAGCGGTCAAATCACCAATCCCTTTCACCGGTGCATGCCCATGATGTTCCCCATGCCCTCACCAACAAGCTCGGCCAGTGGAGCAGCCAAACTACCGCAATCAAGGTCGACATACCCGCTGTCCGGTTTCTGGACGTGTTCTGCACGTGCACCGGATTTGCATTCGCGTTCCCCGTCAATCCGAAAGCCATATGGATGCACCAACTATGTCATAGCGTGTCCCATGGAGTCTTCTACGTTACCCTAGGAGCCCATCCACGTTTGTGCAGCGACACAACCAGGACGCCATTGCCAACCACAGCATGTCGTAGCCATCACCCGTCTCATCTCCGTTGATCGTTCTTCCTCTCAGTAGATGATCTACCAAAACCCATGCCATAGCATTGTGTTCCCGGGTTATATGAACATCTTTGTTCAAACGGTTTCATAAATTTCATAGCTAATCTCCTGGAACGCGAGCGTCTTCGTTCCTGCATCTGTTCGCAGTCACCACCAAACCTAGAAGCAGTCATCACTGTTTTGCCGTTACCTCGAATGATCCCTTCCAAAACCAACCATACCGCTGAGTTAGTCTTTCCGCGTTCTACGCCATGCTCCCCTCGTTTCACTAAAACACCACTGAAGCCGACATCGATGTCTGTGGCCACATGCCCGATCGCCATCTCCGACGAAACCTGAACCACCACCGCTACATAGAGTCACTAGTAGTAGTATTAACCTAGAAGCGCAACCTTCGGTCTTTTTGATCCATCATAGGCGGTCGAGATTAGATCTCCGTGTATCCCTTCTTTAATCCAAGATGGTACTTGCATAGCATGCCAAGTCAGTACCACATCAGTCTTTTTAGCCTAGTCAATGAAGTCTAGTCTGCCCTACACTTTTTGAATCCTGTGCAATGATGTTTCAAGCTTGATGCAGTGATTACACAATAAACTCTTTTCCTATAGGAAGATAACTCCAGTAAACTAGTTTTCCTTTTCAACCTAATCCATCTCCCGAAAGCTGTTCTCTTTTCATATTAACTCCGATTTAGGCAATTCTTATGTCTAAACGTTTATAAAATCTTCCCTATCCACGAAATCTGTAAATTTTCGCGGAGTCTTGGACAACCTCATCTTCTCATGACGTTTTAGAGTTCAAAACGGCTACAAATGCAAATCTTGACAATACCAAAGTTGCAGGTCTCGTCGAGAGCTTCGATTTGAACCTATGAAAGTCACCTTTTGGATAATAGACCTGAGAGTTATGGCCCCCGAAATCAGTGCTGTGCAGAGAAGTTCAAGTTCAAACAGTTTATCTTGTGGTGAATTTTTGGAAATCAAGATGGCGTTCTCAGAAGTTCCAATGAGTACAAAAGTTGTAGATCTTTTCGAGTTCTACAATTTAGAATCAAGAAACGTCCAATTCGGAGTCCGGACGATGGAGATATCATCCTTGGAATACAGAGCTTTGAAAAAGAAAATCGTAACCGACTCGAAATCGAATCCAATTCATGTTCGGTTTGGACTCCACCTCAACCAGCCGTCCCTAACCCTATATATATGAGTTGCACGCCCTCTCCTACCTCTATTCCACATCCCCAAGCCCTAGAAGTCGCTGCTGCCCTGCCCGATGCTTTTAATGATGTTTGGTATGTTGTTCTTAGTGTTTTTCTTTGTGTTGTTTGTCGGTAGTTCTCGCGATTAGTTGATAACGTTCCGGAGCAGTTCGAGGAACTTCAAGACCAAGATTTTGACAACACTGAGCAGCATTGGGAAAAAGGCAAGTGTCCTTGATCATCTTGAACCTATATTTTTAAATGTTTTATTTTACAAAATTGCATGCAGTGTCAATATGATGGGTAGTCACCTATGTTAGGGTTTTCCCTAGATTTTCCCTTATCATCCCTTGGAACCTAGATGGTTTATAGTTAGGTGTCCTTTGTGGGTAGGTTTCTTAGCCATGCTTTTGGGATGTTGAGAAGTGTCATAATCTTGACTAATGAACATATACAACAATGATCGTTAATGTGTTAATGGTCTAGCAACATGGAACCTTAGGCCTTGAGCAAAGTAGTTTTGATGGTTGTTATGGTTACGATGTTGGTTTAGTATTTTCTCAAGTAACCTAAGTAAGGATCGGTTCATGGAGTGACAACCCATTAAGTAACGTACCAACCACGAGGCTGATATGGGTAAGGCGTGACATACTAATTAGGGTCTATCCAGTGTGTGTTGGGTCAGCACAAAAGGGGGCTTTTGGGTAGGAGCTTAGCTTGCGTAAAGCCTGGCGGTGAAACCTAGTGGGCAGACACATACTGGATTAGTCTCTGGTTAGTGGAAAGTGTCATACAGTGATTTTTGGCGGCACACCACTGGCGTGTGTTAAGTGTTTCACGAACACGGCAACATGGAATTCACTGACTTGTGGGGAAAGCTGGACAACCTCTGCAGAGTGTAAAACTGTTATAACAGCCGTGCTCACGGATATGAGAGACTTGGATCCTCACATGATTAGTGGGTTGTGGTTATGGGTTTGGTTGTGGTTATGGTTCTGGTACAGGGAGTACTAGATAGTTGTGGTTATAGTTCTAGTACAGGGAGTACTAGATGGTTGTGGTTATGGTTCTAGTACAGGGAGTACTAGATGGTTGTGGTTTTGGTTATAGTACAGGGAGTACTAGATGGTTATGGTATGCAAGGTGGGGAGCCTTGTATGCTGGGTGTTGCACTGTATGAGTTACATTCACTTAATAATTGCTTAATGCTTTTGAGTCCAAATATGTTTTCATTACTCGCATTTACGCAAATATACCATGTGTTAGCCTATTCTTGGTATAAACCTGCATATCATTACTTTCCCCCACTTGTTGAGTACTCTATGTGCTCACACTTGCTATTTTCCCTACACCATGCGACATGTATACTGCTGCTCAGTGAGTGAAGATGTTGAAGACTATCAAGACGAGGTTGTAACATTATAGGCGCGTGTCTCCCGGTCGGTTGCCTGCGGTGTTGTTGGGCACCAGTGCTTCTGTTCCACTGCAGATATCTTCATAGAAGACAATATATGTCAATTGCTGTAAGAGTTTAACGTTATTTAATAAAAGTATTGCTTTTGTTACTTCACCTGTGATGTCCTTATGTGTGTTGAACATCCTGGGCATACATAAGCTGCATCTGGTTTTGGCCGTTAAAACCTGGTGTGACAGTTGCCAAGTCATATTTATAATAAAAACACTACCGAATGGGAGACGTAGGTTATACATGTACACTAATTAAGGGGGACAATCCACATATATCAAGATTTGGGAGAAAGAGTAAAATTGTTGAATCCAACTCAAACCCTATAATCCACCATGCATACATGAGGAAGAGGAGGAGAAGAGGGAGGAGGCAAACCTTCATAGACTACGGACAGACACCAACTTCAAATCACCGAGATTTGAATTGACCTCAATAGAATCACCAAAAAAATTCACCCCTTTACAGAGCAGCCGCGGCAGATAGACACTGTATGGTTGTGCTGCTTGGTGAGTAAAATAACAATAAACATCACTCATTAGTGATGGGTTATAAGGACACCTGTCACTAATGAGTCATTAGTGACTAATCTCATAACAACTCGTCATTAATGAGTAGCCCGAGAAGGGGGGCCACCAAGGTTACATTTAGTGACGGGTTATAAGGACACCCGTCACGAATGACAACATTAATGACGGGTGATAAGGATACCCGTCACTAATGACACATTAGTGATGGGTGAAAACTAAGACTCGTCACTAATGGCTTCTACAAGAAGAGATCGACTTTTAGAATAGAGGCATGCATGCAAACAAATAGTACTTCAACATACCATTTAATATAACAGAACTGAACTCCAATGGACGACATCCTAAAGCAATCTCAGGATTTGGCAGCCGTCTTTACATTCAACAACATAGATATACATCCAGAAACTTGAATTTAACTCAAGTCAGTCATACAATATAGTTATGCATACATTACGTACTTATGCAAATATTCATATATCGTTACACTTGAGCATTTGCCAGAGCACAAAACCTCTGATATTTAACATTGTTGAAATCTACAATATTGTATCCTAGTACTTCATCGATATACATTAGCGCATGAATTAGTGATCTCTCTTTCACTTGACATGGACGACCCAATGCTTTACCATAGACAGTAAACAATGTCTTATTAGCTGATTCATTTCCACTTAAATGAAACCTTATATGAGCCTGGAAGTTGCCTTCAGCAGTGAAGTCCACTCTGGGGCCATAAAAGCTTAACCCAAGATGCTCCGTGGCTTCATATAAGATAGTATGAAAACTAATTGCCGCAAAGGTGTCACAAAAAATATCCTACAAGCAATGAAAATAAAATTATGAAAATAATACATGCTAACAGTCATGTAATCAAAATAGCTGGATTACATATTACCGTACCATATCATATTCATCGAATTGAGCACTCCCACTGGTCGAAGCCAAATCCTTCACCCTCCTCAAGCGTTTTTATTCAAAAATAGTTGTAGTTAGGCAAAAAGAACCCATGCTCCTCAAGTACTTTCAGACACTCTTCAACGGTGGTTTTTTTGGAATGCAACAAAATAGGTGATGCCTTGCCACATGCCCTAATAATGATATCCCAACTACTTTCTCCCCTTGAACCAATGTCAAAAGAGATAGATAGCTTCACAAAATTCCTTCCATCTTGAGTGGATTGCACCAAAGGTACAATACCACCTATCACAAGGATTACCTCTTTAAGCCATAGGATCAGTTTCAACACCTACAAGATAGGATGATATGAATTGAGCCTAATGTACTATAAACTCAATTAAATTATTGTGTCCTAATGAATGTTACTATGAGCTTAACAATGAGGGAGAAAAAGAAAAGAGGTTACTATGATCGGTCTGAATCATGGCCGGTGGAAGAACATCGGTGGGGGAACGCCTGGAGGGTAGTGTATGCCTAGTGCGTGAGCTGATGGAGGAGTTGTCGGGATCCATCCAAGTCCACCACAGCGACGGTAACGGCCCCCACCACTAACTTGATGCATTGCCCTAACTATAGCGGGTAGAGGGGGCAGTGGCATACGTCGGGCTGTGGTGGACGAGGGAGGATGGCGGCAGCGTCGACGGCGAGGTGCGAACGGTGGTGCCAGTGGGAGGAGGAGGCGAGCAGACATAAGCGGAGATGAGAGTGGTCGAGAGAGAGAAATGGGTGGATAAGAGTGGTCAAGCAGATAGGAATGGCATAAATTAGTGACGGGTGGTAAGGACACCTATCACTAATGAGTCAGTCATTAGTGACAGCAACATCTACGACTCATCACTAATTACTTTAATATCAGTGAAAAATCTCATAACGACCCGTCGCTAATGAGTAGGCTACATTTAGTGACGTGTGCCCCATATACCCGCCACTAATGACTTTAGTGACGGTCTGTTCACTCGCCGTCACTAATGAACCCTCATTAGTGACGGGTTGTAGCCGGGTCCCGGCCCGGGCCACACATTAGTGACAGGTCGGCACTGGACTCATCACTAATAGTGCATTCGTGATGCATACTGAGAAGTCGTCACTAATGACATGTCTCCTTTGATGGTTTCTTACATAGTGATTATTAGTTCACTTTCAATTAGTATCATTGATTTTGTTACAATTGATATCATTGGTTGCTCTTACCATGCATTCAAGCAAAGTGGTAAGGCCTTGTGCACTTCACAACTATTTTTATTCATTATTTGTGCACTTTACAATTTCTATCATGTATTATTTGCCACTTGCTTTGGCTGTGTTGGCATCAATCATCAAAAGGGGGAGATTGTATTGAACATAACCCTATTAGGGCATGCATGTGATTTTGATGATTAATGATAATATAGTTAATGAGACTTACATGTTTTTCAAGTATGTGCTTTAGTAGGTCTGATGGATGCAGTACATAAAGAAGCCACCAAAGCGGGACAAAGATTTGATTGAATTGGATGAGTCCTAGGATAATTGTATACACTAGATGGTCCGGTGAAGAGCTGTTTGTACATGCTGAAGCATTTTCCCGGTAGTATTGTACATGCTGGATGGTTCAGCGCTTAGAGGCTTGTACACGCTGGAGCTTTGTTAGAAGATGGTTCAAAGACTCCACATGCCGGTGGTCCGGCGATGAAGAGTTGGCTATGCCAAAGCATTTTTCAGGAGTGGTGTTTCTTGGTGGCAAAAGGAGTTTGAACATGCCAGATGGTCCAACGTATACACCAGAGGCGTCGGCGGGGTATTTTTTGGAAGATTTTCACTCGGCTTAGTGGAGAAAGAAATTCTACATGTCGGATGGTTCAGCGCATACTGAGGAGGCATCACCGGAGAAATTCACAGAGCTACAACAGCTAGTTTATGGTTAGTGAAAGGTAGCAACGACAAGCTATGAGTGGAGGACACACATCCGATGTTCAGGAAAAATGTGACCATTGTAGCAATGACTAGTGTGTGGGTTTGAGGCTATAAATACCCCCCTTCCACTCGGTTATTTGAGTGTGTTCGAGTCTAGAGAAGCTCATATACACTTGAGAAGACATCCATGCCACCAAAGTGCTAAAAGTGATCATTCAAGGCAATTATCATAAGATTAGGGATTGATTAGTACTATTAGGCCTAGATAGAGTTAATGCTCGATGTTGTTGTCTATAGAGGGGATCAAGGAGTGATTCGATCTTGTACCAAGTGGTACGCCGGCGCCTTGGAGTCCTGGTGACTCGCAAGAGGCATTATGAGCCTTGGTGGCTCATACTTGTTGACCATCCAACTTGGTGCGGAGTGACAGCAAGCTCAAGCTCTGAAGTGATGATGGTGGCAAGTGACCAGAAGAGAGGCTTTATGGTAAGGTCTTGCCTTGGTGACTTGTTGGCTCAACTTACTTGAGGCTTAGCTGCCTCAAGGGTCGTGACCGGTACCATCCAGGAGCGCAGCTATAGCCTAGGTGGCTGCACCAATGTGGAATAGGGGTAGTGTTTATGCCATCGATACTATGGAATAAAAATCTCTTGTGTCGAGTTTGCTCTTGCTACTTTATTTACGTTTCCGCATTTACATACTTGCAATCTATATTTGCATGTCTACCTTGTTAGAGTAGTTTGCTAGAATTGGCTATAGATTGCAAACCTTTTTGAACGGTAGAGTAGACCCATTTGATAAACTTAGAACACTTTTAGATAGAAATTTATATATGTTTATCTTGTTAAGTTTTTGGAGCCAATTAATTTTAGGTGTCCTAATTTACCACGTCTCTTAGAACGTCATTTATCCCTACAATAAGCCTAGTAAAATGTATCATAAAGTAAATATGATAGGAGCATGTAGGTATGTCTCTTCTTGAGATCCTAATACTGCAAAAAGAACACTTTTGAAGAGCTAAAACTGCAAACAAAAAAGATTGCAGCGAGTATACTGTAAGAAACATGTGGTGTTTTGTTATAAAGAAAAGGAGGTTTTGTTGCAGCCTACTTCTATTTCATGTCTTAGCCCTGAAAGAATGTATTGCTATCTTTTCTCATCTTAGCTTTTTCACAAAGATTCAAACTTATTTGAAAAATGTCATTTTTTAATTATATAATTTTGGAATGTTTTTACAGTTTGGAAAATTTTCCCTAAGAAAGTTCTCCATGTCACCGTCTTCGGTTGTTGGAGGATAGTATGCTTAAAGGGTTCAAAAGCACGTCCTAGCACATATTTTGAAATTACATTAATTAACAATAATGAGAAATTTCATTTCATTTATATTTATAAGCCAAATCTAACATGCATAAAACAACTCGTAAAACCAGCCTTGGGAGGAATAGAAATATTTTGATATTAGAGGGTACAAAGTGACCGCGGGAGGGATGGTAAATAATCATGATCTATAATTTAATGCTTAAATTTTTCATAAATTAAGGACTTATTTATGTGATTTTCTGGTCTTCTCAGACCCCCCTACAGAATCTTGCACGTGGAAGAGTATAAGTGCGAAGGAAGCCCAACAAATGAAGTATTGAGTAGCATGCTCAAGGCATTTTACCCAAAAGCTAAGCATGCGAGGAGACACGGATGATGCACATATACTTCAACAGACCTCTTCACATGTGTGCTCCCTCAGGCCAAAGACCTAGAATAGAACTAGGGTGCAAGTTTTAATTTCAAATTGTGGTAACTAGGTTTGTAGTCCGGTGGAAAACCTCCAAAGGTGGAGATAGTCGATGGGGGGCTTGAGCCCTAGTCTCGCACACCGCGTCAAAAAGTCTCTAACAAAGGCTCTGCGAAGGAGGCCCGTTGTTAAAAACAAAAAACCCATGACTTGAAAGATAATTACCAAAGATATCAAAGAAACCAGTCGGGGAAGAGGGGCCAGAGATGCACATGTAACAGCTGGTTCGTACATAAATACTCCTGCTCACGAGTGAGACCCTTTGGCCCCAGATGTAGAATATAGTATAATGCAACTTTCTTACTCAAATTGCATCAGCCAGCGCTCAAACTCGAGACTACTAGTTTTGGCTCCGCAGAATTAAGATTTATGGATTAAGGCTTTAGTTTTTTATGTAAATTGCGCCAACAAAGATTAGAACTCAAAACTTATGGCTCTAATTTCATATTGAGTTCCATGTAACTAGTTCAAAAAGTCTAAGCTGATGAGCAAAGGTGGATAATATATTCACACTACTATAGAACCATCGATCACTGCCGGTTCCAAACCCTCACCACTGCCGGTTTGAGAACCGGCTGTGGGTTGCGGGTAGTGAAAGTCAGGTTGACATAACTGCCGGTCTTTTAGAACCGACAGTGAAACCTTTTTCACAAAAAAAAAGATTTTGATCTTGTTGTGGTGCTACTGGACCTCGCCGTGCTCGCCATCATGGCTCCCTCCACTGCAACGCCCTGCACACAGAAACACGGTGGCATGAAGGACACTGCCACAGCACTGAAATGACCACCCACGCGCAGAGCACTAGGAGAGAGAGAGAGAGAGAGGGAGGGGGCACCACTGCGATGCTCAGGGGCAGCCTGAATGCGTGCTATTGCAGGATCACGCCCATCGCCAGTTTGCCACCTTCGTCGCCATGCACCAGATGTGGCAAGCCGGAGGTGGTCACACCTCGGAGGAAGGCAGGCCAGGCGCGGTGATGTTGGAATAGCTGATGTTGGAGAAGGAGACCCGAGCAAAGGCGTCGGCTATGGAGAAAGCTCCAGCACAGGGTCCAAGCGCCTCGATCCTTAATGCGTCACGGAGGTCGAGGGCACTGGAGTTGGTGAAGCCTGTTGCTTCATCGAGATAGTATCTTCCCTCCCTTATCTGAAAGGTCCATCGATGGTGGTGGAGGGGGTGGTCGTCGTTGTGCCATGCAGAGGAGGTGGCTTTACCGCTCGGCGAAGGAAGTTAAGGAGGCCAGCGCACGGCGCATGGGGGGAGTGAGAGAGAGGGAGGGAGTCGGGTGTGGACCGGATACAGACTAGGAGAGAGAGAGAGGGGAGACGAGTGGGACTTAACGATTTTTTGGTGCGGACGTGAGAGCTAGGAAAAAACAGAGTGGATGAGAACTTTGAGTCTACCTCCTACCTGTTTTTGTTATGAACCAACAGTGATAATGATCTATCACTGTCGTCTGTTTCCTAAAATCGGCAGTGATATTGATTTTTTTACGAACCGACAGTGATAATCGTATTATAGCCGGTTCTAGCCTAACCAGCAGTGATAAGATGACAGATAAGATTATTTCTGTAATAGTGTCATACTTCAACACAAGGACCATGTCATGTGGGGGAAGACCTACACCAGGAGACGCCGAGCCAGAGATGTGCGCCGGGCAGCAGAACGTGCGGGCGCACGCAGGGACGCAGAACGCGCGATGGTCGCGGGCTCGGTGCATGCAACTGAGGAGGAGGCGATCAGCGCAAGTGGCTGAAGTTGGAAAGCTATTTCTATTTTTAGTTGTTAAGATATTATTTGCTATCTTTGATTAGTTCCTTGAATTGAGGAGTTTGTTTCCTCCGTTGGTTAGGGCCGATGGCTATATATTTCCTGTAAACCGAAAGATTGAAGGAAGGCAAGATCAATTACCTGCTCTCCTACCTCTCGCTCTCAAGCCCGATCGGCAGTGAGGGGAATAACCCCCCGCATCGGAAGATCACGGCCGGAGATTACGAACTCCGTAGTCGAGGGCCGCCTACCAGAGATCATAAGGCCCTTGACAACCTGGTATCACGATCCACTCGATCCTCAGCCCCAGCAGCCGCCGCACCTTCATCTTCCACACCAGCCGCCGCCCCTAGCCCACCACCAGCGCCGCCATCCCCAGCCCCACCACCCGCCTCCGCAGCCAACCCAGCCGCCGACATGGCCGAGCCCACCATCGCCGACCTCTTGCAGGAGATCAGGCACATGTCCGCCGACCTCACCTCCCTGAAGGCCGATATGGCGACCATGAAGGCCAAGGCCTCGACAGCCGACGGCAGCGAGACTCGCCACCCTGATGGGCCGCGCGACCTCGACCTGCCCCCCCGGCCCAAGAAGTGGGATTTTCCCCGCTACGACGGCACCACGGATCCGCTGCTCTTCCTCAACAAATTCGAGGCGTACTTCCGTCACCACCGTACCATGGCCGAAGAGCGCGTGGGCATGGCGTCCTACCACCTGGACGACGTCGCGCAGACTTGGTACACCCAGCTGCTCGAGGATGAGGGAGCCCCGACGTGGGGGCGCTTCAAGGAACTCGTGAACCTGCGTTTCGGCCCACCCCTGCGTTCGGCCCCGCTCTTCGAACTCTCCGAGTGCCGGCGCACGGGAACAGTGGAGGAATACTCCAACCGCTTCCAGGCGCTCCTGCCGCGCGCGGGTCGGCTCGACGAGTCCCAGCGCGTCCAGCTCTTCACCGGCGGTCTTCTGCCGCCTCTCAGCCACGCCGTCCGCATCCATCATCCGGAGACGCTCGCCGCCGCCATGAGCCTGGCACGCCAGGTGGAGTTGATGGAGCGCGATCGGCCGGCGCCACCTCCACCACGAGCCCCGCCGCGTGGGCTGCTACCTGCGCCTGCGCCACGGCTCGCGCTACCCGCGCCCGCGCAGCAGTTGGCGCTGCCTGCCCCACCAGCGGCCGCCCCACAGGGTCGCGACGCGGCCCACCAACGGCGCCTGACGCCGGAAGAGATGGCCGAACGCCGCCGCCAAGGTCTGTGCTTCAATTGCGACGAGAAATTCACCCGTGGCCACAACAGGTTCTGCCGTCGCCTCTTCTTCGTCGACGGGGTGGAGATCGACGACGTCGCGGTTGGGGGTGACGCGGCGGCCGCCGCCGGGGATACGGAGGCGCCCGTGTTCTCCCTGCATGCCGTCGCCGGCGTGCCCATCGCGGACACGATCCAGCTCCAGGTGACCGTCGGTGACGCATCCCTCCTCGCCTTGCTGGATGGAGGCTCGACGCACAGCTTCATCGGTGAGGAGGCGGCGAGGCGCGCCGGCCTCCCGATCCAGTCCAGCCCGCGCATGACGGCCATCGTCGCCAACGGCGAACGCGTGGCCTGCCCTGGTGTCATCCGGGACGCGGCGTTCACCATCAACGGCTCCACATTCCACACCGATCTCTTTATGATGCCCCTCGCAGGTTTCGATGTGGTGCTTGGCACTCGGTGGCTCGGCACGTTGGGTCCCATCGTGTGGGATTTCGCCTCCCGGTCGATGGCGTTCCAGCGAGACGGGCAACGCTTCGCCTGGACGGGCGTGGCCTCAACCGCGACAGCGCAACTGCGCACCCTCGCCGCGGCCAGTGGGACGCTCCTGGATGAGCTCCTGGTCGCATATGAGGACGTCTTCGGTGAACCGACGGGCCTCCCACCGCCACGTGGCCGCGACCACACCATCGTCCTCAAGCCTGGCTCCGCTCCCGTGGCGGTCCGTCCGTACCGCTACCCAGCGGCGCACAAGGACGAGCTGGAACGCCAGTGCGCCGCAATGATCGAGCAGGGCGTCGTCCGCCGCAGCGACTCGCCCTTCTCCTCGCCGGTCCTGCTCATCAAGAAGGCCGACGGATCGTGGCGTTTCTGCGTCGATTACCGCGCCCTCAACGCCCTCACCGTCAAGGACGCGTTCCCGATTCCCGTCGTCGACGAGCTCCTCGACGAGCTCCACGGCGCCCGCTTCTTCACCAAACTCGATCTGCGGTCGGGGTATCACCAAGTGCGGATGCGGCCCGAGGACGTCCACAAGACCGCCTTCCGTACACACGACGGCCTCTACGAGTTCCTCGTCATGCCGTTTGGGCTGTGCAACGCCCCGGCAACGTTCCAGGCGCTGATGAACGACGTGCTCCGACCGTTTCTGCGATGCTTCGTGCTTGTCTTCTTTGATGACATTTTGATTTACAGTGCGACTTGGACCGACCACCTTCGGCACCTGCGTACCGTGCTCTCCGTGCTCCGTCAGCACCGGCTCTTCGTCAAGCGCAGCAAGTGCACCTTCGGCTCCCCCTCAGTGTCCTACCTCGGCCACGTCATATCCGAGGTGGGCGTCGCCATGGATCCGGCCAAGGTTCAGGCTATCCACGAGTGGCCGGTTCCCCGTTCGGCACGGGCGGTGCGCAGCTTCCTCGGCCTCGCCGGTTACTACCGGAAGTTCGTCCACAACTACGGCACCATCGCCGCCCCGCTGACGGCCCTCACCAAGAAAGACGGGTTCTCCTGGACAGAGAACACCGCCGCTGCCTTCGACGCTCTTAAGGCAGCAGTGACATCGGCGCCCGTCCTCGCCATGCCGGACTTCGCCAAGCCGTTCACCGTCGAGTGCGACGCGTCCACCCACGGGTTCGGCGCTGTGCTCGTCCAGGACGGCCACCCCGTGGCGTTCTTCAGCCGGCCCGTCGCGCCGCGTCATCGTGCCCTCGCTGCATACGAAAGGGAGCTGATCGGCCTGGTGCACGCCGTCCGTCACTGGCGGCCGTACCTCTGGGGCCGGCGCTTCGTCGTCAAGACCGACCACTACTCCCTCAAGTACCTGCTGGACCAGCGCCTCGCCACCATCCCTCAGCATCATTGGGTGGGCAAGCTGCTGGGGTTCGACTTCGCCGTGGAATACAAGCCGGGCGCTGCGAACGCTGTTGCGGACGCCCTGTCACGGCGCGACACGGAGGAGGGCGCCATCTTGGCACTGTCTGCGCCTCGCTTTGACTTCATCGGCAGGCTGCTTGACGCGCAGCGCCAGGACCCGGCGCTCACTGCCCTCCGCGACGAGGTCACCGCCGGCACGCGCACGGGCCCCTGGGCGCTCGCCGACGACCTGCTGCAGTACAACAGCCGGCTGTACATTCCCCCGGCATCGCCCTTAGCTCGGGAGATCATCGAGGCTACACATGGGGACGGGCACGAGGGTGTCCAGCGTACCCTGCACCGCCTCCGGCGCGACTTCCACATCCCCAACATGAAGCAGCTCGTCCAGGACTGGGTACGCTCCTGCGTAGTGTGCCAACGTTACAAGTCCGAGCACTTGAGCCCGGCCGGCCTCCTGCTGCCCCTGCCGGTGCCCCAGGGCGTCTGGACCGACATCGCTCTAGATTTCGTCGAGGCGCTGCCACGAGTGCGCGGCAAGTCCGTCATCCTGACGGTGGTGGACAGGTTCAGCAAATACTGCCACTTCATCCCGCTGGCGCACCCGTTCTCCGCCGAGTCCGTCGCTCAAGCCTTTTTCGCCGAGATCGTTCGTCTACATGGCGTTCCGCAGTCCATGGTATCGGACCGCGACCCCATCTTCACCTCGACGTTTTGGCGCGAACTCATGCGGCTGATGGGCACCAAGCTGCACATGACGACGGCATTCCACCCGCAGTCGGATGGGCAGTCCGAGGCGGCTAACCGGGTGATTATTATGTACTTGCGTTGCTTTACAGGGGACCGCCCACGGCAATGGCTGCGCTGGCTCCCATGGGCGGAGTTCATCTTCAACACGGCGTACCAGTCCTCGCTTCGGGACACCCCGTTCCGGGTCGTCTATGGCAGGGATCCACCCTCCATCCGCTCCTACGAACCGGGGGACACGCGGGTCGCCGCCGTCGCCAAGAGCATGGAGGAGCGGGCTGAGTTCCTCTCCGACATCCGCTACCGGCTCGAGCAAGCTCAGGCGGTCCAGAAGCTGCACTATGACAAGCACCACCGCCACGTTGCATACCAGGTGGGCGACTGGGCGCTCCTCCGCCTGCGCCAGCGGCCCGCCGCGTCGCTCCCCCAGTCCGGCACGGGCAAGCTGAAGCCCCGCTTCTATGGGCCGTACCGCGTCACCGAGCTCATCAACGACGTGGCCGTCCGCCTGGAGCTACCGGCCGGCGCTCGTCTCCATGACGTGTTCCACATTGGCCTGCTCAAGATGTTCCACGGGCCGCCACCATGTGCACCACCGGCGCTGCCTCCTCTCCATCACGGTGCCATCGCCCCGGAGCCGGAACGTGCTGTTCGATTTCGTTTGGCGCGAGGCGTGCGCCAGGCCCTTGTTCAGTGGAAGGGCGAGTCTCCGGCTTCGGCAACTTGGGAGGACATCGACGTTCTCCGTGCCAAGTACCCTGCCTTTCAGCTCGAGGACGAGCTGAGTCTCGAGGGGGGGGGAGATGTCATGTGGGGGAAGACCTACACCAGGAGACGCCGAGCCAGAGATGTGCGCCGGGCAGCAGAACGTGCGGGCGCACGCAGGGACGCAGAACGCGCGATGGTCGCGGGCTCGGTGCATGCAACTGAGGAGGAGGCGATCAGCGCAAGTGGCTGAAGTTGGAAAGCTATTTCTATTTTTAGTTGTTAAGATATTATTTGCTATCTTTGATTAGTTCCTTGAATTGAGGAGTTTGTTTCCTCCGTTGGTTAGGGCCGATGGCTATATATTTCCTGTAAACCGAAAGATTGAAGGAAGGCAAGATCAATTACCTGCTCTCCTACCTCTCGCTCTCAAGCCCGATCGGCAGTGAGGGGAATAACCCCCCGCATCGGAAGATCACGGCCGGAGATTACGAACTCCGTAGTCGAGGGCCGCCTACCAGAGATCATAAGGCCCTTGACAGACCATGTGGGAGATCAGTGATGATATTGGCCGGAGAAATGGACGAGGATGAACCGGGTGACTAATAAGAATTTCACTGACGGAGAGGTGCGGACATGCACAAGTATATTAGATAGTGCAAAGTAACTACAAAAATACTGTCAGTTTCACAAGGAGAAAGGAAAGAAAACTCGTTTAACCTATCCCTTAGTTTTAAGGAGGAGAAGTTATCTGGCACGGTAAAATAGAAAAGAAAATGCCACACATAATTTTTTTCTAGGTACTTCTAAGTACCTCCTCATGTTATGATGCGCACCACAATGTCTGAAGGGATGCAAGTGTTGTCCAGTTTATCTTACAATCAACCTCCCATGACACGACGACTGGCATGGAACTACTGGAATACTGCTGAAAAAATTGAGCCAGAGACATTTTTTAACTTAATTAAGCGATCGACAGCTAGTATATACAGGTTCTTGAACTTGGCAATGTGTACTGCTTCATTTAGATATCTACATATATACATCGGCATAAGATTTACAGCTTCGGTGAAGAAATACGACTAATCTATAATGTTTAGCATGGCACAACGGAACAGAACATGCATCGTTTAACTATTACTTGTATTTCCTTTTGGCATCGTCATGCCTGACAGGCTTAATTCCTTCCCACATCTTGAGCTGCCTCCGCAGTACTTGTAGACATGCCTTTGCAGTTAGGGTAGGTGCCAAGTGGGCACTGGTGATCGTTGCTGGGAGGCCCGTTTCTTCCATCAGTTCCGGCCACCAAACTTCGAATTTCCTTATGCAGCAAAGTTGTATCGTAGGATCCATCCTTTGGCATGTCCCTTGGCATGCTGGTGCACAAGTTGATAAAAACGAGGACAGCAGTGATGAACACGGCAAGCTTCATCGTGACTTCACTTTATGAAAAACACAAGATAAATGCAACTCATAATTAGGTAGGTCAAACATCTCCAATAATCAAAACTCCTCACCTCAAAAAGAGAAAAGAAAATCTTTGAAATTCAAGGGATAAGACTTACAGAAACCTGAGCAAATGTTGAACTGAGTGGGTTTTGTGCAACTTCGTTTAGCTGAACAAGAAGTGATCGCCTACTTAAATAGGAGGTAAAAGTTGATGTTTGGCCTTTAAATTTTTTATAATATAAATTCTACCATGGAAAATGGATTCTCCACTGATTAAAGATTGTGTGGACAAAGGGAGGTGCGGTGAAAAATACATCCCGCATGACTTAAAAGCTAAGGTAAATGGATACTCTTTTCCATTTACGGAACAAGCAAGGAAAATTGCTTCGTGCCAGGGTTCAATTAAATTAGCATATATACAAAAATAATTCGTTGCCTCCTGAAATTTTCAAAAGGAATTTTAAATTTGATAACCAACAAAAAAATCAAATAAATTTGACCAATATTTTGGTCTTGTAACTAAGTTCCAAGTAGATCTTGTAACTAAGTTTTAATTAGATCAACTTAGACCCATTATCCTGTATTAACCAACGGTAATCAGCCAAAAATTGAATCCCTCCTTGGAATATAACTGCAATTGTCATTTCACTGGTGAAAACACAGTTTGAAATTTAGTTAATGTCATAATGCTATGTAATTTTCAAATGTCTTGTCAGAATAACATAGTGGAGAGGAAGCGTTCCATCACGTCATTGGACTCATGGTGCTAATTTTGCTTAAAAAGCAAGAGAAATCTTATTCACATAATTGGATAACAAAATGAACACAATATAGTTACTTTCCAAAATGAACATAGCCTAGATCACACTACCTCAGAACGGGTTATTGCAGACTGATTTTAAACCCTATCACAGATGGTTATAGGTTTCATCTCTATAAAAGTGTATGTGATATTGACTTTCCATCTGTAATAGTATAGGACTAAGAAAGGTGACTAGGGGGGTGAATACGCACCTCACAAATTTTTTGATGATCTTCTCCTATTTTGTCACCCAACATATCTCAATACCAAGAGCGGAAGCAAAAACTTAATAAAGACATGCTGCAACAAAAGTTTCCTAAGGAAAGCTTGGCTCTTGTGGATGTAGATGGACACTAGGTTTCATTGAAATTCATTCCACCGGTTATAGCCACAAAAAGAATGCAACTTAAAGAAAGAAAACTTTGCTCCAAAAGAAAGATTACCGGAAGTAGAAATTCTCCAAGTTTATGGTCTAGAGGCAAGGAAATTCAAGACCAATTTTGAGAGTGAATTTTATGCCTCTAGCAACAAGAAAAATAGCTTCACAAGGTTGAAATTTTTTAGCCTTGAACCAAAAATGAAAATCACAAGCAAAAATGGAAAACATGTAACAAAGCAAGAGAGCTAATAGAAGGAAACTAGAAGAAGATGAACACAAGTATCGGAGGAAATAAACACATCATTTTTTGCAAAGGTCAACCCTCTTTTAGGCAAATTACAAAATAATTTCACTTACAAAAGCTCTCACGTACACATAGGCTAAGCACTTCCCTCTTCTTTCCCCTAAAACCCTAACATACAAACTCAAATGGCTGGCTCAATCTTCCCACATAGCTCCTACCCCTCTATTTCTACGCCTTAGGAGGTTGCTTAGCTCTTAAGCTTCATTATTCCCAAAATACCCCTCTCTTGTAGTGGACTCCTACCTATCACCGAGGGTATTTTGGTCTATTTTCTCCTCCATCCATTGGACGACCGTGGCGCCTTCACGACTTAGCTTCGTCTCGACTCAAGCTTCACGATGATGCCATGTGCACTCCATCCTTCCACGATTTTGAGGCCTGATGTTCCGACGTTGTCACCTCCTTAGTGCCGGATTATCCGGCGTGTACAATTTTGCTACACACAAAGACAAACACACTAACTCCATTTCTCTCTACAGCTTTTTTTAGACATGATCATAATTGCAACACATATATATGCTCATGCAATCCACAACTCAACAAACCAAAATAACAGCATTGTCAATCACTCATCACATATAAACCAAGGCGCATTTCAACTTTGTTTCTCATCACCCCCTTGATGAGTACATTGACAACCCTCAAAGCACAAAGATTTTGGTTTGAAAACTTTCAAATAGAGAAGCTCATCCAAGTGAACAAAAACTTAAGAAAAAGCAAAAGATGTCACTTGGCATAAGACGGATCGGAAAAAATCGAAGAGAGGCAAAGACAAGCCAAATGCATAAAGGCTCAAAAAGAGACAGTGACATAAGAACATGAAGCTTTGACAAGCTAATCCTGAAGAATTATTGGCGCATTTAAGTTCATATAGTTGAATCATGTTAAAAGTGATCACCACATAAGCATCCACTCGAGCCGGGGTAATACAAGCATTAAGAATTAGCAAACTTCAATCTCAAACTAGGCAAGCAAAAATTCATGACAGTAGACTTCTCAAATACTCACATATGAAACCAAGACTTAGTTAGATCAAGTGATTAAAACAAAATTGATCATTTAGGCACATTTCTTTGTGATTCATGCTATCATCAAGTTGACTTTAGCAACCATAGGTTTACTTCTTTGGCAAACCACATGAAGCATCAAGACAACTGTATTGGACCACATTTTAGCAAAAGAAACTTCATTGCTAAAAAAAAATTCAAATTGCACAAATTATCAATTCTTTACTTAGATCAAGTCAAGTAGTGTCTTTACGACATAAGGAACACATGTTCCTCCAAAGTTCTATCATGAGCTAAACATTAGACAAAGACAAAAAATATAGTGCAATGTTCCCTAATCCACTATCTTGAACTAAGAAGCCTAGAGCAAAATATCCATCAAACTAGCATTAACACAAGAATTGACTAAGCCAAAGCAATTACGAACATGCACTACGTAAGAAACCATCAAAGGAGTCATGTCATTAGTGATAGCTCCTTAGTATCCGTCACTAGTGCACCATTAGTGACGGGTCCAGTGCCAACCCGTCAATAATGTGTGGCCCGGGCTAGGACTCGGTTACAACCTGTCACTAATGAGGGTTCATTAGTGACGGTGAGCGAACGGCCCGTCACTAAAGATATTAGTGACGGGTCACATTAATATCCTTCACTAATAATTCAGTCATTAGTTACAGGTATATGGAGCACACATCACTAAATATAGCTTACTCATTACTGACGGGTCGTTATGAGACCCGTCTCTGATATTAAAGTAATTAGTGACGGGTTGTAGTTGTTACCGTCACTAATGACTGACTCATTAGTGACAGGTGTCCTTATAAACCCGTCACTAATTTATGTCACTCCTATCTACTTGACCACTCTTATCCGCCCATTTCTCTCTCTTGACCACTCTCATCTCCACTCACATCTGCCCATTTCTCTCTCTCGACCACTCTCATCTCCACTCACATCCGCTTGCCGCCTCCTCCCGCCGCCGCCATCATTCACACCTTGCCATTGACGCTTCCGCCATCCTCCCCCCTCCACCACAGCCCGACGTATGCCGCTATCCCCTCTACCCGCTAGGGTTTGAGCGAGGGATCAAGGTAGTGGCGGATGTCGTTGCCGTCGCGGTGGCGGACTTGGATGGATCCTGACAACTCCTCTATCGGCTCACGCATCAGGCATACACTACCCTCCAGGTGTTCCCCCATCAGCCACGATCGAGACCGATCACAGTAACATCTTTTCTTTTTCTCCCTCATTGTTAGGCTCATAGTAACACTCATTAGGACATAACAATTTAATTGAGTTTATAGTACATTAGTCTCAATTCATATCATTCTATCATGTAGGTGTTGAAATCGATCCTATGGCTTAAAGAGGTAATCCCTACGATAGGTGGTACCATACCTTTGGTGCAAAACACTCTAGATGGAAGGTATTTTGTGAAGCTATCTATTGCTTTGGACATATGTTAAAGGGAAGAAAGTAGTGGGGATATCACTATTAGGGCCTATGGAAAGGCACCACCGATTTTATTGCATTCTGAAAAAACCGCTGTTGAAGGGTGCCTGAAAGTGCTTGAGGAGCATGGGTTCTTTTTGCCTGACTACAACTATTTTTGAATAAAAGCACTTGAGGAAGGAAAAAATGATTTGGCTTTGCTAGGTGAGAGGCTTGCTCAGTTTGATGAATATGATATGGTAGAGTAATATGTAATTCGGTTGTCTTGATATACATGAGTGTTAGCGTGTACTATTTTCATAATTTTATTTTCTTTGCTTGTAGGATATTTTTGGTGATACCTTTGCGGAAATTAGCTTTCATGCTATCTTAGATCAAGCCACGGAACATCATGGGTTAAGCTTTTATGGTCCCGGAGTGGACTTCAATACTGAAGGCAACATCCAGGCTGATATAAGGTTTCATTTAAGTGAAAATGAATCAGTTAATAAGACCTTGTTTACTATCTATGGTAAAGCATCGGGTCATCCATGTCAAGTGAAAGAGAGTGCACTAATTCATGCACTAATGTATATCGATGAAGTACTAGGATACAGTATTGTAAATTTCAACTATGTTAATATCAGACATTATGTGCTCCAGCAAATGCTCAAGTGTAATGATGTATGGATATTTGCATAAGTATGTAATGTATGTATAACTATATTGTATGCCTGACTTGAGTTAAATTCAAGTTTCTGGATGTATTTCTGTTGAATGGGATGTTAAAGTACTCTCTCTTTGCATGCATGCCTCTATTCTGAATGTCGATCTCTTCTTGTAGAAGTCATTAGTGATGGGCCTTAGTTTCCACCCATCACTAATGTGTCATTAGTGATGGGTATCCTTATCAACCATCATTAATGTTAAATAAGTAGTGACAGATGTCCTTAAAACCCATCACTAATGTTACGTCATTAGTGATGGGTGTCTTTATAACCCGTCACTAAATGTAGCCTTGCAGCTCTTTGCCGGGGCCACTCATTAGTGATGGGTTGTTATGGGACCAGTCACTAATGACTCACTCATTAGTGACAAGTGTCCTTATAACCTGTCACTAATTTGTGATGTTTACTATTATTTTATTCACTGAGCAGCATGACCAAACAATGTCTGTCCGTCGTGGCTGCTCGGTAAAGGGGCAATTTTTTTGGCAATTCTGTTGAGGCAAAATAAAATCTCAGCAATTTAAAGTTGGTGTCCGTTCCTAGCCTTTGTAGGTTTGCCTCTCCCTCTCCTCCTCCTCTTGCTCATATATGCATGGTGGATTCTAGGGTTTGAGTTGGAATCAACAATTTTGCTCTTTCTCCTAGATCTTGATATATGTGGATTGTCCCCCTTAATTAGTGTACATGCGTAACCTACATCTCCCATTCGGGAGTGTTTGATTGCAAATATGACTTGGCAACTCGTTATATTTATAAGAAGATGCTCCCAAATTGTCCATGTACTTTGGACAGTTTGAGGATATGTGGCCCGAGTAGTAGGTTTCCATGCTCTTGTCTAATTCTAGAGAGAATTTCGGTGGCGTCTCCCTATTGTTCTCTGGATACACACCCGCTCGGCTCATTGTCGAGACCTGTATTTGGAGAATAGCGGTGAGGTGCTGCCAAAATTTTCTCTAGAACCGTACAAGAGCATGGAAACCTACTCGTGCCACATATCCTCGAATGAGATTAGGATCTATCTTTACCTATTAGAACTTAGCTAGGATGCTTCGCCATAGATAACATGTATCATATTTGGATGTTAATTGTTCTCTTGAATATCACTAGAACACAGGTACACACTTAATTTAGTTAAGTTGAGTTAGAATTTTTATACTTATTCTATCTTCTCTGTCGTTTCTATTTAGAATTAATATTTGTCAATTTGTAGATGGTGGACCGAAGTTGGATGTACCTTGATTACCGTACTTGTAATGAGTACATAAGTGGGGTGAAGTCTTTCTTGACTGTCATGGTGGCAGATATGGAAGGTCTGGGTAAAATGGCAATTTGGTGTCCATGCTATGATTGCAAGAATGAGAAGAAGTTCCCAAAAGCTGACAATGTGTATGATCACTTGTTAAGGTGTGGATTCAAAGAGAGATATCACATTTGGAACAAACTTGGCGAGGAAAGACTTAATGAAGGGTAAATGGATCAGGTCCTCCCCGACGGTAGTACGGACCAAGGACTCCCACCAGCCGGTGATATAGATGATTATCTCAGGGATGCGAATATATTAGGATTCAATGATGACTACATGGATTTTGTGGAGAATGTGGACCAAATGGTGCGTGATGCTGAGGGGCACAATGAGTATAGTGACGGTGAGTTTGCCAAATTCCAGAAACTGGTGCGAGACTCAAAGACACCATTTTATCCTGGCTGTAAGGAGAAATACAGGCTGTTGTTTGCGGTTCTTATGCTTCTGCAATTGAAGGCAACCCATCGTTAGTCTGATAGGAGTTTCAAATCATTGTTGCATCTGCTAAATGACATGCTACCAGAGGGGAACAAGGTGCCCAAGACCATCAACGACACAAGGAAGATAGTTTGTCCTTTGGGATTGGAGGTAGAAAAACTACATGCATGGAAGGAGGATTGTGTCCTATTTAGTGGAGAATATACAGACCTAGATCAATAACCTATCTGTGAAACCCATTGATACAAGCGTAGAAATGATAGTGGTGAGGTGGATGAAGGCAACAAGAGAAAATGGAATCCTAAAAAGGTGATGTAGTATTTCCCTGTAATCCCCATTTGAAGCATTTGTCCTAGAACAAAAAGGAGTCCGAATTATTGCGGTGGCACAAGGAGGGTCGTAAGAACGACACAATGATACGACACCCCACAAATTTAGCTCAGTGGTGAACCATTAATTCCACATTTGGGTGGTTCGCTGAAATATTAGGTTTGCTATGAGCACAGATGACATGAATCCATTGGGTAATATGAGTACTTCACATAGCACTTGTCACACCCGGTTTTATAAAGAGACAAAACTAGATGTGAACCACATGTATTCCAGGATTAAGTTTCATACATGAAGCGACTTCATCAGTGTATCACACATAGTATCATTATTACAACATTTAACTTAAACACACTAGCAAAAACATAGCTAAGCTCCCATCTTCCATAGGCAATCGACTGGGGTCCACCAACCTAGCAATCTTCATCTTCGTCGGCAAAGTAGTCTAGTTCTTCTTTACAGCAAAACACAACTTCCTTGTAGTGGTAGTCTGCAAATTTTCTCTCGACCTGTAAAACTTCCTGGTTGATAGAACAAAGTGCTTGCTTAGGAGTGGAACGTAACCGAGAACTAGTGTTTGCTTGATGGTCTTCAAAGTCTTTCTTCCTCTTCTTCTTGTTGCCTTGCTTTCCACGCTCGTCTTCTACACCCAGAGCTTCGACGATCTGTAGTATACTTTCTATATTCTGAGTCATGTCTTGAAGGATCTAAGTCTGGGTCTTCAAAAATTGTTCCTTGTTGAATTGTGGTGGCATCTACTGGATGTTGTTGTGATTGTTGTTCGTACCTTTACCAAGCTGATCTTTCTTTTTGTTCATCATCTGATCGGGATTGAGGCAGAAGGTTGGAGCAAGAAGATAAGGGACTAGAAGGAGAAAATCCATCTATACTATTAACTATAGAGATATATAAGGAATGTTACTGTTACCAGATGTTAAAGCATCCCAAAATCATACCAGCACTCAAACAGGAAATACAAATCACACAAGGTACACAACACAAACATGCACTACCAACAATGCTCTAACATTTCTGAAGATTAGGGAAAATCCTCCTATAACTCAAAAAACTAAAACTGGTAGAGGCACAAAGGTAGATCTTCATGTCTTCAGTGTTGTGGTCAACGATGCTTCGTTGTTGCTAAGAGTCATCAACTTCATGATCAGAATCTTCATATGAGGTATAAGCGTCGAATGAGATCTTCAAGTGCATCTTTCTCAATCAGAGTAACTGGGGCTGATTCAACAACTATAAGTTTTGAAAAGGAGGGAGGGAAGTGTTGGAAATTCTTTTTGCTCAATAGATTGAAGTAGGTAAGTAGAGAGAAACTAAGGGGTCACAAAAGCACGGGGATGGATTTTTCAAAATAGGCTTTTAAGATATGACATTATGGCATTACCATTCTATCTAGGCTTGCGTCCTATAGTCAGTATGGCTCTGATACCACCTCTGTCACACCTGGTTTTAACGGTCAAAATCAGATGCGGCTTGTGTGTGCCAAGGATGTTCAACACACATAAGGACGTCACAAGTAAAGTAGCAATGACAATACTTTTATAGAATAAACGTTAACTCTTACAACAATAGGCATATATTGTCTTCTATGAAGATATCTGCAGCGGAACAAAAACACTGGTGCCCAACAACACCGCAGGCAACCGATTAGGAGACACACGCCTAGAACGTCACAACCTCATCTTGATAGTCTTCAACACCTTCACTCACTGAGCAGCATCATACATGTCGCATGGCATAGGGAAAATAGCAAGTGTGAGCACATAACGCGCTCAACAAGTGTGGGAAAGATAATGATATGTAGGCTTTCAACAAGAATAGGGTAACACATGGTATATTTGTGTAAATGCGAGTAATGAAAAGATATTTTGACTCAAAAAGCATTAAACAATTATTAAGTGAATGTAACCCATACAGTGCAACAACAGCATACAAGGCTCCCCACCTTGCATACTATAACCATCTAGTACTCCCTGTACTATTACCAAAATCACAACTAAACCCATAACCACAACCCATTAATCATGTGAGGATCTAAGTCTCTCATAACCGTGAGCACAACTGATATATTAGATTTTACACTCTGCAGAGTTTGTCCAGCTTTCCCCACGAGTCGTGATTTTTCTTGTTGCTCTGTCCGCCAAACACTTAACACACGCTAGTGGTGTGTCACCCGGAAAGTCACTACAAGGCTGTTACAAAGCATCCTCCCAACAAGAATAAGTCTGCTAAGGTTTCACCACCGTCAAAGTGGAGTCACACCACCCAGAAGCCCTCTCATGCGCCTTGTAGCTCCGGAAAGAATCACTCTTCCCTTCCACTACACCACCAGTGGCTCATTCTATGCTGAGGATCCGCTAATTACGAAACCAGGTCGTACCCATATAAGCCTCGTCGATGGATGATAATTCTTGGGTTGTCACTCCACAAACCGGTCCTTAGGACACCGAGAAAGCACTACCACCCACCAAAGTGTTTACACACTTATGCCTCACGCACCATCATCAACCAACCTTTTGCTCGACATCCCTAAGTTCCATATTGCCACACAAGTTACCATAATTCTCAACTCATAGTTGCATAGTTCATTAATCATGTTTAACTGATAACCCATCCATACCCTTGTGCAAAGCTAAGCATAAACTACCCATAAACCACTTCTGACAGCTAGGCGATAAGGAATATATGGAACATGGTAATATAAGGAAATGGGATTCAAAATTAATAGCATGCATGTTTGAAATAAAGAATGCGTTTGAAAACTGGGATCAAAATGTTCAAGGACACTTGCCTTTTACCCAATGCTGCTCAGTGTTGTCAAAATCTTGGTCTTGAAGTCCACCGAACTGCTCTAGAACGTTATCGACTAATCACGAGAACTACCGACAAACAACACAAAGGGAAACACTAAGAACAACATACCAAACATCATCAAAAAAAATTTAAAAACACTATAGCTGGATAGGTATGATTTTAGAAACATTTAGACGCATGAATCGCTTAAGTCGGAGTTAAGATGAAAAGAGAACAGCTTTTGGGAGATGGATTAGACTGAAACGAAAATGCTGATTTAACTAAACTATCTTCCTATGGAAAAAGGCTTTATTGCACAATCACTACGTCAGGCTTGACAACATCATTGCACAAGATTCAAGATGTGTAGGCCAGACCAGACTTCGCTGACTAGGCTAAGGAGAATGATGTGATTCTAACTTGGTATGCTATGCAATTACCGTTTTGGATTAAAGAAGGGATACGCTGAGATCTAGTCTCGACCACCCATGATGGATCAAATGGCCAGAGGTTGCAATTCTAGGTTAAGGATACTACAGGTGACTCTATGTAGCGGCGGTGGTTCGAGTTTCATCAGACATGGTGATCGGGCATGTAGCCACTGACATCGATGTTGAGCTTCTATTGTGTTTCAATGAAATGAGGGAAGCATAGCGTAGAACGTGGAAAGACTGACTTAGCGGTATGGTTTGTTTTCGAAGGGGTCATCCGAGGTAGCGGCAACACAGCGATGACTGCTGCTAGGTTTGGTGGTGATTGTGAACACACGCAACAATGAAGATGCTCGTGTTCCAGGAGATTGGCTATGAAATTTGAGAAAATGTTTGAACAGAGACGTTCATATTTCCTGGGAACACAATGCTACAGCATGGGTTTTGGTAGATCATCCCCTGAGAGGAAGAACGATCAACAGAGATGTGATGGGTGACAGTTGCGACATGTTGTGGTTGGCAATTGTGTTCTGGTTGTGTCGCTACACAAACGGGGATGGGCTCCTAGGGTCACATAGAAGACTCGATGGGACATGCCGTGACGTGGTTGATGCATCCATATAGCTTTCGGATTGACGAGAAACACGAATGCAAATCCAGTGGGCGTGCAGAATGTGTTGAGAACTGGACAGCGGGCATGTCGACCTTGATTCTAGTGGTTTGGCTACTCTACTAGCCGACCTAGTTGGTGAGAGCGTGGGGAACATCGTCATGCCAATCGGTGATGACGCAGCTATCCGCGATGGCGATGATCGTGGCGGCGTAGATCGGGCTTTAACCAGGGCTAGGGCTTGGCTAGGGACTTAGTGATGGTAAAACAGTTAAGGGAGGAGAAAAAAGGATCCTCACCTTTCCTCGATGGTCGAGAAAGGAGGATTCAAGGAGAAGACAACTTAGTGCATCACGGGCGGTGGTGGCGGCGGCTCCAGTGAACGGCAGCGCACGAACAGGGCAACAGTGGCGTCTTGGGTTTAGAGGCATGGAATAATGATAGGAGAGGGCATGCAAATCCAATGTATAGGGCTAGGGGCGGTTGGTTGAGGTGGAGTCCAAGCCGATCATGAATAGTGTTCGAGTTTGAGTCGGTTAGGATTTCCTTTTTCGTAGCTACCTATTCCGAGGATGATATCTCCACCATCTGGACTCCAAAATGGACGTTTCTAGAATCTAAATTGTAGTACTAAAAAAGATCACTACTTTTGTATTCATTGTAACTTCTGAAAACGCCATCTTGATTTTCAAAAATGCACCAGATGATAAACTATTTGAATTGAGACTTATCTGCGCAGCACTGATTTCGGGGGCTATAACTCTTAACTCCATTATCAAAAAGTGAACTTCCATAGGTTCAAATCGAAGCTCTCGACGAGACCTACAACTTTGGTATTGTCAAGCATTTGAGACTGTTTTAAACTCTGAAACTTTATGGGAAGATGAGGTTGTTCAGGACTCCGTGAAAATTTGAAGATTTCATGGATCTTTTGTGTTGGGCCTTCTAGATGACTTGTGTGTTAGCCAAGTACTTAGTCTTGGGTAGTATCGGGTCCAAAGGCACTTTGGGCATATTTAGGGTTTTAGAAAAGAAACTTTTGCAGGTAAATTTAAATAGGGTTTGAATTTGAATTGAGCTTGGAGTGAATTTGAGTGAAACCAAAAAATAAGGTTGAACAAGAATAGGAGTAGATAAGGAGTTTGAATTTGGATTTGGGTAGAATTTGAGAAAGAGGAGAGATTGGCTTTAAACAAGAATTTGGATAAGATTTGAATTGAACTAGAGAAGGATCAGTAATATCAAGGATTGAATAGATTGTGAATTCAAAGATTTTAAATTCCAACCATTAAGATCCTTAACTAATTTACTACAGAGTTTTGTAAAAACCTTTTCAAAATCTTTTTCATTCAAAACACCAAAGAGAAAGAAAAATAAAAAGGTTTGATTGATTGTTAACATGCAATGTACACAAAATAATAACCTATTTTGATTTATTGTTTATGAAAATAGGTTTTAAACCTATTTGACTGGTGAAGCTATTCAATAATCCTGAAATTTTTTAGAAAGTTGTAAATTCTGAAAATCAGGGTGTTACAGCACCTGGCCTATTGTACTGTCTATCTACAACCTTCCACCTTGGCTTTGTAAAAAGTGAAAATACATTATGTTGTTGTTAGGGTAAGAGTTCGTTTTGCCCCAGCAAGTACGGCGAGTGTTTTTTCTAAGGAGGAGACTCAAGCTTGCAGACAAAGTTTAAGAGGAAGGAACACCATGAATGTATTGATGTTAGAAGAAATGGATCGATCTGGGGGGAGTATCATAGCGTGACTTTGTGTTTTTTCACCTCTGTGTCCTTTTGGCCAGGCGACCAGGGCTCATATTTATAGGGTCGTGCGTAGCTTGGCGTACAAGTTATCACAATATACAAATATCTGGGATCCGATAGAATTACTGGGCCTTATCCCGGATAACTACTTTCTACCCTACCTGACAGATAAATATCCATCGTAGTAACAATCGTGATGCCTACCCCCTGAAGGGGGCGAGCCGGTCGTCAACTGCGGCCCGACGCCGCACTGTGAGGGGTGTCAGGATAGCCTCCATTATGCCGGGGTGTCAGAGCGGCGTCCACCAGCCTAGGCATTTAATACCGGTCACTTTCTTGTAGGCAAAGTATGACCGGTGCTCCCCTTATGGCAAATCTTTCTTGAGGCCTGATGACTTACCCTGTAGCCTCCGAGAAGCCGGCCCGAGTAGCTCGAGACGGGGGCCTCGGGAGGCATGGCTCCGGGAGGTGAAGTCTTTGAGAGGCAGGACTCCGAAAGGCCGGGGCTTCGAGAGGCTGAGACTTTGGGAGACCGAGACTTTGGGGGGCCGGGCTTTGGGAGGTCAGGCTTTGGGAGGCTGAGCCTTCGGGAGGCTGAGGCTTCGGGAGGCTGGGCTGGTTAAGCCAAGGGGCCGTCAGGGGGCCTTAACAATGACCCCCAATAGTAGCCCCTCGCGAGGGTGGCCAACAGAGCGATCGGGGCCGCGGTTCCTTCAGAGCAGGGCCTCCAGTGGTCCCTGACTTGTGGTTGATGGCTCGTAGTCCCAAGTATTGCTTGGCTTATCTTGGAAGGTTTAACCCGAGTGATCGGAACGATACGCTGGATGACATCGATGACAGGGGGCATTTAATGCGCCCTGGGGAAAGGCACGATCTCGCCCTGTCAGGCGGACGTGGGACACGTGGTGTCTTGTCGTTGGGGGGTCATGGGGGTTGGTTCCGCTCCCCCATGATCTGGCCTGGCAGGCAAAAGGACTGGGTATGCACCCACCGCCTAGGGGCAAGTTGCTCCTTATTTTTAGAAGGAGAGGGATTACCCAGAGCGACCTTTTCGCCAGCTCCACGTTCCCATCTACCTTTTGTCTTCAGTGTCTTTTGTTTTGCGTGAGCCATCTGTTGATCCCTGCTGTTCCTCTTTCTTGTAATCCAGCACCTTTTGCCATCCTCTTGTGGTTCGTATGGCTAGCTCAAGTACCCCGGGTGAGATTGCTGGAGCGGCCGCGGCAGGGGTGATGAGGACATCACTTTTTCGGATACACACACACCTAGTATTCCTCCAACAATAGGTCCATTGACACGAGCTCGTGCATGTCAACTAAATCATGAGGTGAGCTCGTTCCTTAGTGTTCCTTTATATTTTGATAAGGATGGGATGCTACTGAATAATTGTGATGTATTGTTACTTAGGAACACGGGAGAAGACCAGCAAGGGCGCCCAAGCCAAGGTGGAGGTCCAATCAAGTTCGAGTCCGTTTCGGAGTCCAGGACCAGACTGCACTAAAATCGTCGCCCAGGACGCATACGGACTCCGTTTTCGACGTTCTACACATGATTGGAAAGCTAAGGAGATAGGATTTCCAACGGGACTGGTCTCATGTCCAAATTCCTTCTGAGTCAACAGGAATTGTCGAAACAAGTGGACGTCCAGAATCTGTCAGAGTGCTGCACCACCATCTTTTGGCCTGTTGGGCCGTGTAACGTGTTGGAGTCCATTAGGGACGCGTCCAGGGTCCTTGGCCGACCCTAGTCTCTTATATACAGTAGCCACCACTCCAATTAGGGTTGGGTTTTGCTTAGATATTGATCTACACACAGATTATGAGATTTTTGCTCTTGTTCCGAACCGACTAGGCCGCCACAAGTGTTTGTGGAACCCCAACTTCGAGTGCTTGAATTCTATTCGCAATATTTCAGATTGCATCTTCTACGTTCTTGCTTGTATTCTCGGTACGCTTGCAGGGATTGAGCTTTCTTGGCAAGGTCAACCGCGCGACACGGTTGATAACCAACGGAGCTGTGGTGTAGTGATTGCAAGGGAGACGATCTGTTCGGGTCGAAGCCTTTGGATCATCAACGTCGAGTTCTCCACCTACCGATTTATCGCTACCTATCGGAAGATCAGGCCAACAATCCCATCAACTAGTATCAGATTTTCAGGTTGCCCGTTAGGTAATTTCGTTTTCCCCTTTAGATTAGTCTGTTTTTCATTACCTAGAGTCCAGAAAAAGACAAAAAAATTCCGTCAATTTCTGCTGCCCTAGAACCCTTTGTGCCTTTGCAATTTTTGTTTTCAGTTGCGCGTTGTTTAGTTTGTGTCCGTGGTCGAGTCTTGTTGCTGGTTTAGAGTCATGTTCTTGGTCTTTAGTCAACGCTCCATGCTATTTTGATCACGCCGCTATCCCATCGCCACCATCCCCACCAACAAGTCGAGCCACCACATTACTCGATTTGCCACCGCGAGCCGCCTTGTGTTACTTTCCGCCACGCCAACCCTAGATAGGTCGCAAGCCGCCTTGTATCAATTGCCCTGCCACCGCTGCCCTCCTTGTTTCATCTCGCGATCCTATTGCTTGCCATACCTTAACGAGAACAATTTCTGCAAGAGTGCTTTGAAAAAAAACCCTAACTGACAGGGGTTCAGTAAAACGGCCATAACTTTCTCATACGGACTCGGAATCAGGCAAAAAAAAATTTCACGGACATCTATAGAAAAAGTTACATCCGTTGCTCCCCTGCTTTGCTGGGTTCCGCCGAAATTTTTTTCGCAAATTCGGCTCGGAAGATTGAATATTCGAGCCGCGAAGTTTCTGCACGCTTTACAGAGAACGTGCTTGATTTTCTATAGGCCACATCTTGCATCTGTTTGAGCTGAAAATTTCTGTGGTTGTTTCTTGTGTGCTCCTAGTTTAGAAAAAAATATCAGAAAAATACAATTTTTTTTTTGTGATTTCTACTAGTGCTAAAAGACAAAAAAGAGGAGCACATAGAGAACACCCAGAGAATTGTGCTGTTGGCTGTGTCTTTCCATCTTGTGCTTTATCTGATCATCCTGTTTAGCCTTGTTTCAGCTGTTGTGCTAGGACTAGGGACACGTGATAGACCAGCAACTGTGATTCATACTTTGGACACTTATTCAGCTTTGCTCATCTGATTACAGTTATTGCTAATCCTTGCTACCATATTGTGCCTTCCAAGCTCCACCTCCTTTGATCCGAACAGGTTCACTCTTGCAATCATCCCACGCTTCCCACGGTTTCTAGACTTGTCACCGGTTGTTCCTCCTTACTGCGTTGGTAAGAACATTTGTAAGAGCGTGGTAAGACACTTGAGTGTGTGTGATTCCACCTTCCACCACCTAATAGTTGATAGGGATAATATTGTGTTGTCCTTTGTTTTCTACTAACCATATCAGGTGATGGCTCTTCATCGGATTTTAAGGATTGTGTGTCCAAGGAAGAACTCAACAAAGCCTTGCAGGATGATACTAGACTATTGACAGACATTAGAACAAGCATTGCTAACCTTGTCATGCGAGTGAACGACCTTGAGTTGCGACAGCCACCACAGGATGATGAACATTCACATGATGATAATAATAATGGTGACGGAGATGGTGACTAGGAAGATGGTGAGGTTTTTGTTAGGCAAGATGCGCGTGCTGAGCAACGTCCTCATGCTGAACAATTACGTTGTGACCAACAACAACGTCGTCAAGGTAACAGAGGTAATAATATTAATCACATCGGTCGCGATGATCCTTATTCTAAGATTAAGTTTTCAATGCCTCCTTTTGATGGTGCATATGATGCTGATGCTTATTTGAATTGGAAAATGACGGTTGATCAAAAGTATAGTTCTCATATAGTTCCTGAAATGCATAGAGTTAGACTAGCCACTTGTGAGTTCACGAATTATGCTATTATTTGGTGGAATGGTTTAGTTTCTAGTGGCTTAGAACCTGCATCATGGCCTAGACTAAAGCGTGCCATGCGCAATAGATATATTCCTCCTGATTATACACGTGAATTGAAAAAGAAATTGCAGCGCTTAAATCAAGGTTCTAAATATGTGCATGATTACTATCAAGAGCTTCAAATAGCTATGCTTCGTTGTAGTATACAAGAGGATGATGAGGATACCATGATTCGTTTTTACTCCGGGTTGAGACGTGAAATTCAGGACCTTGTTGATTATAAAGATTACAATACTACCAATAGGTTGTTCCATTTTGCTATCTTGGTAGAAAAAGACATTGAGAGTATACCAAATCTCTCGGGCAGTACGGAGATGTTGAACTCTATCAAACTCATTATGACTCAGGCTTGTAAACAATGTATTTCTAGTGCTTGAGAAGTGCGAGTGATAGGAATCATATTGTTCAATCTGGGCCTGAGAAGTGCGAGTGATAGGAATCTCATAGTTGGAGTGTACAATCTCCCATATTGCACTTCCTTAGCTTAAGAGGTAAGCTTCCAAGAAATGGATCTTCCCATGTCTCTCCATTATCGCATATGGATCACAAAATTGGTTAAGGTCAATAAGTGACAAAACTGGCTCTGATACCAATTGTAGAACCGAGAATGGTGACTAGAGGGGGGGGTGAATAGGAGCCTCACAAATTTTTTTATGGCCTTCTCCTATTTTTTACCCAACGCACCTCAATACCAAGAACAAAAGCAACAACTTAAGAAAGACATTCTGTAACAAAAAGATTGCAACTTGTGGATGTAGATGACCACTAGGTTTCATTGAAATTCATTCCACGGGTCATAGCCATAAAAAGATTGCAACTTGAAGAAAGGACACTTTGCTCCAAAAGAAAGATCACCAAAAGTAGAAATTCTCCAAGTTGATGGTCTAGAGGGATGGGAATAAAGACTAATTCTGAAAGTGAATTTTATGCCTCTAGCAACAAGGAAAACTGCTTCACAAGGATGAAAATTTTCAGCCTTGAATCAAAAAAGAAAATCACAATAAAAAAGAGAAAACTTACAACCAAGCAAGGGAGCTAATAGAATGAAGCTAGAAGGAGATGAGCACAAGCATCGGAGGAAACAAGCACTTCATTTCTTGCAAAGTTCAGCCCTCTTTAAGACAAATTACAAAGTAGTTTCACTCACAAAAGCTCTCACCTACACATAGGCTAAGCACTCCTCTCTTCTTTCCTCTAAAACCCTAGCATAAAACTCAAATGGCTGGCTCAATCCTCCCACACAGAACAACCCCTCTATTTATAGGCCTAGGGAGGTTGCTTAGCTCTTAAGCTTCCTTGTTCCCAAAATACCGCTCTCTTGTAGTGCACTCCTACCTACCACCGAAGGTATTTTGGTCTATTTTCTCCTCCAACCATTGGACGATCGTGGCGCCTTCACGACTTAGCTTCTCCTTGATGCAAGCTTCGTGATGATGCCACATGCACTCCATCCTTCCACGGTTTTGAAACCAAACCGTGAAACTACCTTACACGCTTCTCAAAGCATGACTCATTGCCACTTGCTTTCACCTCAAGCAAGCATCCCAATATCGACACATGTACTCCATCTTGCGATCTTGACCGTCGGTAAGTCTCTCCCGCTCCCGATCCCTCAGGCCACCTTGTCACTCACACCGGCATCCCCTTTGCTTGACTTTGTCAACACGCCATCTTCATCCATCGTCTCATGCTTTGCTTGATTTCCATATGCACAGCTAGGACCATCCTTGGCTCCACCTGGCATCCTCGATCGTCTGGCACCAAGCACCCCGTTTGGCCCCAATCATCGAGCTATCAGCCGCCAAGTTGCATCCATCACCTGCACAGCATAAGATAAGCACATGAAAATTCCTCCTCAGCACATGTGACGCTAGATGTTCTAGCATTGTCACCTCCAAAGTGCTGGATCATCTGGCGTGTACGATTTTCCTGGACTCAAAGGAAAACAAGCCAACTCTGTTTGTCTCTACAACTTTGGTTAGCCATGATCATAATTGCAACACATATATATGCTCATGTAATCCACAAACAAACAATATTGTCAATCACTCATCACATATCAACCAAGGCACATTTGAACTTGGTTTTTCAAATAGAGTTACACACATACAAATTTTCTGTAAAACTGTCTGTGCCTAATAAGGATCACATATGGGTTTTATTGAAACCCGTCTGTGAGTAGTTAGAGTCATCAACAATATTTATTGAAACCAATATGTGTTAATTGTCAGAGACAGAGTTTTTTTAAAAACTGTTTGTGTGACCCTATCCCCCCTATAAGCAAATTTGCCTCCTGACTGCCCTCATGATATGTCATACACACTTTATGATTCACAAATTAAAAACATATTGACATATTGTTCAGAACATTGATCAAATATTATTCAGAACATCAATCAAACATTGTTCATAACATCCATCACACATTGTTCAAAACACAAAACACATTAATTTACATATCACAAAGGTTAAGACCATCATACAGATGTACATCACATATTGTTCAGAATACATAAACCTATATAGCTAAACACAATCCCTAACTATACCTCACTTACAATGTTGTCTTCCAGAAGGATGAGATGGTAGACATCATGGTGACATTGCCTTCTACAAGGTTGAAAAGTGATCCACAAACTAGGTTCGATCGACGTCGTCGTTTAGAATGATGAGATGATAGACATCATCTGAGTCTCTTGCATTTCAACACAACGTCAACCTAAGCATCATCTTCGATGAGCAGCACTTATTCATCCGGATTAGACTCCACCTTGAGTAGCTCACGCATGAGCCAAAACCAGAATGCATTACTGCCAAATCGCCAACCATGGTTCAGCAAGAAATGAGCATTCAAACTTGTTTGCCATGAAATGCGCCATTGCTGATCCACAACAGAAACAAGGCATTGCCATTAGTTACACAGACTCGAACTTACCGCAATGGGAACCATATGATAGTTACCTTAGTGCAGTGAAAGGGATTCGACTCTAAGATCTCACTTCTTCGATGCTAGGATCGAGAGTGAGGATGACACTTATAACAGCACTGAAAGATATGAACACTAGGATGGTGAGTGAGGAAGAACACTCCTCATCACTTTATATTGAGAGGAAACAAGTGGGTTCTAACAAGCAGTCAAATTTGAAAATGGCTGTGGGTCTCTAAATATAGATGGGTTTTCATTAAATTCGTTTGTGTCTATTGTACAAACACAGACAGATCTTACAAGAAAGTCTTTGTGACAATATCACAGACGAATTTGTAAAAATTGTCAGTGAGTTCAGTCACACCTAGATGACTATCTTGTTATAGACATGTCTGTCTTAGCAACCGTATGAGGATATTTTGTCAGTGATGGGTCATAAGAAACCGTTTATGACACACTGTCTACTTTCAATGATTATATGGTAGTGTGAGTTGCTGGGAAGGCACATCTACACCAACTCCAAGGTAAAATGTTGTAAGGGAGTGACTAAACTCTTGTAGGACTCGAAACGTGTGTACACTACTACAAAATTGGCCTTATGTGTTGGCCAATTACTGTCGGTTCCTAATAAGCCAACAGTGATGGGGCATCACTACCGGTTCATAAGCCGCGTGGGAAGTCAGCCAATGGGGCTTATGAACCGGCAGTGATAAGGTTAATAATTGCTGGCCGATGGCTTGAGCCAGCAGTGATGCTCAGGTCCATCATCACTGTCGGCTAAAGCCACCGACCAATAGTAATATCTGTACACCACTACCGCCTGATGGTATGAGCCAACAATAATGTGTATAGTATAAAACACTGGCCCTCCCCTTCCCCAAACCTGAGCACAACACCGTCTTGTTTAGCCCCGGTGACCTTCCTCGTCCTCGTTGACTTTCACCCAACCAAGCCACTGCAATCTTTGAAGTCCCTTTCCACCATAGTTTCGCAGATGAGTAGCGTTGCTCCCTGAGCTCTGCCATCGGGATCTACTCCTGCGACCCTCTAAGATGACGTCTAGCCACTCCAAATCTCTGGGAAGCTCCACTGCGCCGTCCTTGGCCATTTTCCCTGGGCTGCTACGCCATCTCCTTGACAGAGCCACCCAGCATGAGTCCATCTTCCCCAATGCTGGTGGGCTCCTCCACAACTTCACCAGTGAACCCCATTTGCGAGACTTCCCCTCCCAAATCAAAGCAATGGTGAGCATGCCATTGCGTCCTGAATGTCTTGGTGCACACCATCTTCGCGTTGGGTCGTCACTGGTGTGGCCTTCCTTTCGAGTCGAGCGTCGCCGCACCGAGGTGCATGTTGCCGGCTAAGTTCCAGTTGTCTTGATAGTCGTGAGCTACTGAGAGAGCTTCCCATCACGCACTGGAGATGATGGTGCCTCCGATCCGTCAGGTGCCGGCGCAGTTCGCCATAGCTGCGATCATGCCGCCGCGCTCACGCGCGAGCTAGCAAGCTCAGCCGTGGTCAAACATATTAGACCAGATACGCAGGCCCTAGCCCCATCAGCAGTAGCTGAGGCTAGTTAAGTCTAAGTGGAAAAAGTTCCTACCTATTATTTAATCGGTTAACAGAGAAAATGAGAAATCGGTTTATTGTTCAACTATTAAATTGGCTGAAATATGTAAATTGGGTAGTAAATGGAATATTGGTCCTAAAATTGTGAAACCATGTTTGTTAGCTTTTTATTGTGATGCTCTAAAGTATAAAAATGCTAGCACTCATGAAATGGGTAATTCCTTAATGTCGATTTCGTTCTAATGCGCGTTGTTTTATTTTATCGGTCTTTTGCACAACACCACACTTATTCATATATATCATGAGCTTGTGTGCATTAATTCATGTAATTATTTTTCTATCATGTTCTTTACTTAGGGAACTACCTTCATGTGCATTTTCATAGCATTCGGATCACATCGTATTGCATTTCATTCATGTTCATCGCATTACACGTGCTCTTTCTTTAAAGAACGAAGAGCCAGAGAGCGACGAGGTTGTGATTAGGAGGTTGTTGCTGTTTATTGGGAAGTTGAGAATCAAGGCAAGCATCTATGCATATTTCACCCTTACTTTGGATCAATGTGCTATTTAATTTTGATAAGTTATCATTATATGTATATCATGCATGTAAGGGTTGAATAAGAATGAAAATTTCTAGGGATTGCACCAATAAACACTCATCGAAAGTGGATGGGAAAGCATACAAAAAGTGGCTCCTCCAACCGGGCCAATTGCTGGTAGGAGATGGCGAGGTTATTTATTTGTTTGTGACTACAAAATATTTTAGATATTTTGAATATGGATTTACAATAATGATATAACTGTAGATGGACAAAAGATGGATGTAAGATGCGAGCCATGTCAGCGCAGAGTAGAACAACGGTGTGGAGAATTTCCTGGTAGTAGACGCGGCGCACAAGTCAAATACACAATCTCAATATATGTGATCTCCATACATCAATTGCGAGAACAAGAAGTAGTTTTCTACCACCAAGCTGAAACAATCCTCACATTCCAAGGATATGACATAAATAGCTATACATTTTATACAAGAGCACAAGATAATAAGAGTGCCAAACAAAATAGTGGTCTCCATATAGATGCCTACAACTATAATGGCAATAGGGATACCTACTATGGTTCAGAGAGGAGATATGGGAGCTTGACTATGGAGTGTTAAATGTTCCTCTTTTCCGGTGCCAATAGGTTAGACTCCCACAAAGCATGAAGATTGATAAGTACAATATACTGTAGTGGACCAAAAACTCATCGGATACAGAGAAGAACCATTTGTACTTGCAAAAGATTTTATGCAAGTCTTCTATGTAAAGGATCCAGACCTGGTTAAAAAGGAGGAGCACCACATAGTTCTTTAAGGAAAAAGATGGATTATCTGAGTGGAGAATATCGTCGACAAGGAAGACTGCAATCAATTCAATGCGCTATGTCTTTTTGGAGAGGACATCAACCTAAGTTTCATGGAAGACACCGACAAAACTCCCTATGTATATCGTGATCATAATGAAGGGCGAATCGTTAAGCCAGGTTAAGTAGCTTAATTTGCATATTAATGAAGGGCACGTATACGAATCTATATATATACGTATATAAACATATATGTGTACATATATATATGCATATGTATATGTATCTGTATACATATATGTACACATAATTGTTTTTCAAAATTCCAGAAAACTAGCATAAGGAATAATAGTTATATTGATAAATCGGCTAAAATAATCTAAAATGCATAGGAAATTATCTAAAACTCAAAACAAAACATAAAACAAATTTAGTTACGTTCATATTACTGTCGTCCATATGTTAAAATTATGTGTATGCATGAAAGTACCACTGTTTTCTGCATAATTAAATAAATATGTTAATATTGATAAATTCATAAATAAATATGTTAAATATTGATAAATTCGTAAATAAATATTGCGGTGTCCAAAAATAGTGAATCCAATTGTTTAGTCTTCTTTTGTCATTCTCTATGCTACAAAAAATGGGTGTGGCGTAGTTACGCCAATCCACCTAGTTTATTTTTAATTTTCAACAAATTTAAAAATTTATAAATAACCTATGGTTACATTAGCTATAGGACATGAATTTATAATTTTTTGTTTATATATTTTTCCTAATAACCTAGGGTTGGAAATATTTTTATAAATTAGTAAATTATATCAGTAGAATATTAGTGAATTTTTATTTTTGTGAATTTATTTGAGGCATTAAAAATTGCTACAATTTATAAAAGTAAGCTTCTTTGGAGAATTTTAATTAAATATTGGCTTAGGCCTTTTAATCAAACCAATTAAAATGGGATGCTAGGAGCTCTTGTTTGCTCATAAAAATGTTTAGAATTTTTGGACCACTCTTGTACTCACAGATAAAATCCAAAGTTAAATAAAAAATATGAACACACATGTAACACGATCACGTACACATGAGCACAAATGAAAATTCCTGACCATGCTCGTTCGTGTCTACGTGCTCGTGTGAAGGACCATGCTACTCATCTCAATGTACGTGCCTTCACTGCTGAATATTGGCTTGCTAGAGCTTAACTTAATGTTAATAAACAATTTCAGTACCAACTACAATGAATATACTTGAGTAGTGTAGCAGTTTGTTTGGTTGTGAGGGCAGGTTATGGGTTCAACCCTTAGTATGCGCAGCATGCACAATTTTTTGCTCCACCCCCTCCCAAAGTGAAAGGGCTTTCACTGTCGGTGGACCTCTTAGACCGTTAGTGAAAGGGGTTCACTGCCGGTCAAAGTAGTGTGCCGGTAGTGGAGGCACCCTTTCACTGCCTGTCTTCCTATTCGGCCAGTAGTGAAGACTCCCATTAAAATGAAATGCCGCCGCCGCCCTTCGACACCTAGAAATATTTTCGCTTCTTCGATCCCCTTCCTATGCCCTCTACCGCCCTATCTCCGGCGTCGCCTGCCTCCACACCACCATCCCTGAGGCTGCCTTCCTCCACGCCACGGTCCCCATCGCCGTTGTCCCCGAGGCTGCCGCCTCGTCCCCGTCACCTTCATCCCCGAGGCCACCGTCGTCTGCCCCCCAGCTCCATCAAGTCCTGCCCACCCCACCTCTGTCGAGGTACGCCACCCGCTCCTCCCAATCCATATCCTCCCCATCCAGTTGGTAGATGTTTGTTGAGGACCTTGTGATTCAAGATTATTGAGAGACAATGGTGTGTCTCTTCAGTGTGTTTGCTATTGGTTGCACTGATCGAATTAGTTACCTTGTCCAGCATTCTGTTCACTTGTGGTGACCATTTGCCCAACTCCTGACGATGTGATTTTCTTGCTTCGTCAAAGGGGTCCTGCTGATGTGATCCTTTCAGTTCATCAAAGGCGTCGTGCTGATGGAGTTGCTTAGCCTCGTAATCCTGTGGTTGTCCTTTGGTTTTGGTACGTCACACAGCTCCAAAACTTGGGCTGCACGCTTCTTTTTTGGTAAATGAGTGAAAAAGGTGTGTGATTTGGGTTTAACAAACATCATTGTCACAAGCAACAACAAGAACAACTACATCTGAAAGAGGGCACTCATTGCTTTCAGCTTTCTGATAAGCTTCATGTAGCTTGCGCTTAGTCCTCTTTAGTCCCATGTTATCTAACCGGATCTTACTCTTCCCTATCCCAACCAGTTGTAATTAGTTGCAATTTTTATGCTTTCAGCTTGTGCCTATAGGTTGTTGGGTCTGTAGATCATTCAAGATTACCTGCTAGTTTAGAAAATATTTCTATCCTTGTGCTATCAACTTTTGTATGCATTGTCCAATGGAACATTGAAATCTATCTGTTTCTATTCTAGAGCATTGATATTTCTTGAGCTCCATGTGTTGTTGGTATGAGCTCAAATATAACAATCAATTCCAGAGCAAATTCAAGTTTCACTGTCTGTATAACTTCTGGTCCTGTTGTTGTTCCTCCTCATCTCTGAGCCATCTCAGGATTCTGAAAATGGATAGTAATGAAGCATTGTTTTTCCCTAACTATTTTTAAAAATAATAACATGCTGCTATTAGAATACTGAACATGGCACAATAATGCTTCTAATGTAATCTTATGCCATTTGAATATTCATCACATGTGGTGCTAGCACATGTTGCCACATCCTAGAAATGATTCTAACGTATCTTGCCTTTTCTTTAAAAGGAAATGTGAGTTTACTTTCTACTCAGATAACCTTAACATTGCAGAAAAATTGTCCCCCAAATAATGAAACTATCAGCTGGAATAGATAACAGGACTGCTGATAATCATATCCACCTACTTAAATTTGAAACCTTTTCTATGTAGAATATAATGGATGGATCAAAACAAAAAATGTGATACGTCTACCTGGCATTATACCACATCCTAATCTGTGACATATATATTCAAAAGGTTTTATGTGGTATTTCTTGTAAGCACTAGCATATTGTTCTTTCCAATTTTTTTTAATAATTGTACATTCAACTCAAACTTTCAAAGCGCTTCAAAAGCATGGTTCATCCCATTTCCTCAAAAGAAGGTGCATCCCACTCAACTTCTTGGCTACTTCTGCATTAAAAGCAGAGGAACTATCATGGCTTCTTGTAGGACAGGAAATCCCAAAGTTAGATGTTTGATGGTCGTTTGAGTTTGACAAACCTTTGATCAAACCAAATATAGAAAATAACCTTACAACTCAAATACGCCAATTACATCTATGGTACATGGAGCAGTCCAAGTAAGATAAAGAGATGAATATTTCCTTAATAGGGACAACTCCTTCTAGGTGAAATTTGATTGCTTGTATGAAATGTACCAAGAAGATACCCTTGACGTATCCATAATCAGAGTATGAACTCTGTAAGTGGCTTATGTATATAATTCATGTTATATAATCTTGTACCTTAAAATTGCATAGCTAACTTCCCTCTTTCGTAGAATGAAGATCCACACATGCAAACAAGAATTAGATAATAAAGTAGGATTTATCGATCCTAGGCTTGTCAATGAGGAACATGTAGAGACGAATACAGACTTCACCGAGGACTACATATTGAAGTGTCTGCTCCACCACCAACACAAGACCTTCGTACTCTTACCCTAAAGTTTGAATACGTGTTTGCGTGCCAGGGTGCTCTGCTTTTATGGGCAACTCGACTCTACTACTAATTTGCTATGGTGATATATTTTTGTAGTTTTCATTGTATCCTCCTTGTCATCCACCCAGCCTTGAGCAAAATTGTTGTCTTGGACTCATAAAAGAGAGATATGTCAAGTTACCAAGACCTCATCGACATGCTAAATAGGTAAACTCGATCATTAATCTTAACATCGATTGCATCTAAGTTTAATTGGTATTCATATTCACGTATAGGGCATAGTCAAGATACTACAAAAAAAAGTGTTGTCTACTTTCTATTCATGAAGCAGTATGATGTAAAAATTGACTTTCCGGTATGCATGAAGTATTCATATCTTTTATTTCTTACAAAATAAAATGGTTCAATTCATTCCACTGATGAATCCTTTCCTCTTGAACTGTATGAGGTAGCCAGCTGACAACAATCTTTGCGGGTTTTATTTTCTTACTTTCATGCACACATTCAGTGGAGATGGAGAAGCAATCATGTTGAAGGATGAAGAGGTATGAAATTACATATTGATACCTTCTTTTCAATTTCTATACATGTTCAAGGACTAATTCTTTTGATTCTTCAAACACAGTGCTTCAAACACCACACAAGTGCGATACTCCCTGTAGAAATACATGCCATTCAAGAACAGATCACCGGGTTCTTCATCGAACATGTTATCAACCCAAACGGCGAGTTTCATGAACCAATTGTGTCATCGATGTGTGAGAGACCTTCCAATGACACCATATCTTCTAGTAGAGAGTATGCGATAAGGAAGAAGTCTACTAGGGGGTTTGACAACGTATATATGTTCAAATGACACCATATTTCTCAATTTGACATGCTACCTCCTTTCAGAGAGGACATCGACCTAGGTTTCATGGAACACAACGATGAACCTCCTTATGTACGCCGTAATCATAATGAAGGGTGGATCGTTAGGCCAGATTAAGTAGCTTTATTTGCATATTAATGAAGGACAAGAATTACTATGTATTAATGATGGACATGAAGTACTATATATTAATAAAGGTGTCTTTATTATTGATTTACATTAAATATGTGTCTTTGAGAGGGAGAGAGAGGCAAAGAGAGGAGAGAGAGAGGGAGGAGAGAGAGAGGAGAGGATAGAGTAGAGGCAAAACACTGCCAGCTCAAGGATTTAGCAGGCAGTGAGACCAGGGCATAATTGCCGACTCAAGCCTTGATAACCTCCTTCACTGTCGGTTCCACAAGCCAACAGTGATAGTTAGGACTGTCACTATGTAGAGAAAATGGCCATATTAGGCAATGATTGTGATTTTGGTGATTTATGACAACATAGTCATTGGGACTAACATGTTTGTCAAGAATATATGTTAGTAGGTCTCATGGATGTAATACATCAAGAAGCCACCACAACCAAGACAAAGATTGACTGAATTAGAGAAGTCCTAGGAGAATTGACTTCACCGGATGGTCCGTTGTTTATGGGTTGAACTCACTGAAGTATTTTGTCTAGAGGCAAAGTGAAGGCTGTTGACTTCACCAGATGGTTCGGTGCTCTATGTGTTAAAGTCACCAGAGTATTTCCGACAAAAGGGGAGAACGCTGAGGACCTCACCGGATAGTCCGGTGATCTGCACTGGGTAACACAAGAGCATTTCTTGCAGAGAAGAATGCAAGTGCAGAAGACTGAAGATCCACCCATCAGAAGGTCCAATGCCTGGTTTATGCTTACCGGATTGTAGCACCGGAGCATTTCTTGCAGAGGCAACTACAAGTGTTGAAGAATGAAGATCAACTCACTGAATATTCCAGTGATTACAGAGATAGTTGCACCGGAGCATTTTGAGAGAAAGGAAGAGAAGGTTTAACTCATCAGATTGTCCGGTGTGAATGGAATGAACACCTGATGAATGGACCAGAGCATTTTACACAGATAGGTTGCAGAGGCTCGGATGGCTCAAGATAACTCACCGGAATGTCCAGTGATGCATTTGAAGGCACAACACAGTGTGCGGTGTTTACAAAGGTTGTGAGTGAAGTTCCAATGGCTAGTTTCTGAGTTTGTACTCACTTGATGATCCAGTGTTAGTACTATTATTCGTATCGGATCATCTGATGTTAACAGCTTTTCTGAGTCATTAGGAAAATATCTAGTTGGTAGGTTTGAGGCTATAAATACCCCTCCACTCAGTCATTTGAAGGTGTGGCATGCTGCTAAAGTCTAGAGGAAGCTCATATACACTTGAGAATATATCCAAGATACCAATGTGGTTAAAGTGATCATCCAAGGCAATTAAGCACAAGATTAGAGAGTGTTTAGTGTTTATAGGCCTAGAGTGAGTTGTAGCTAGGTGCTGCAGCTTGAAGAAGGGATCAAGGAGTGAACCTAGTTTGTACCGAGTGGTACGTTGGTGCCTTGGAGTCTTGGTGACTCATCGGCATCTTGGGCCTTAGTGGGTCAAGCTTCTTGACCCTCTAACTTGGTGTGGATTGGCAGCAAGACATGTGTACAGGGATGCAGAGAACTTTACCTTGGTGGTTCAAACTCTGAAGTGATCACGGTGGCAATTGACCGGAAGAGAGACCTTGCCTGGGTGGCTTGGTGGATCATCGTGTTTGAGACCTTGTCTTGGTGACTTGGTAGCTCAAGAGTCGTGAGCGGAAGAGACTTGGCGATAGGGAGCATATCCTTTGTGGAGCTCCAACATAGCTAGGGGTGGCATTTGCCATCGATACCACAGGATAAAAATCCCCTGGGCTGAGTTTATCTCTCTATCTTATTTACATTTTCATATTTACATACTTGCAATTTATCATGCTAGAGTAGGATGCAATCTTCTTGAGTGATAGAGTAGACACACTAGATAAACCTAGAGCACGTTTAGATAAAAACTGAGATAGGTTTATCTTGTGATGTTTTTAGAGCTATTAGTTTCTAAGTGCCCTAATTCATCTCCCTCTTAGGACGTCCCTGTTCCTCACAATTGGTATTAGAGCCTCGTGCTCTTGATAGGCTTAACATCCTAGAGATGTGATGTTCGAAGTTGGGATAGATACCCATAGCATTCCACTTTTTGATGGTACAATTTTTCTCCGTTGGAAAATTGTAATGTTTTGTTTTCTGCAAGCTAAAGGTTTATATGTTTGGAGAGTAACCGAGGAAGGGATGAAACCTCACATCACCAACAAGGAGAGTTAATTAGATGCATTGGTGAAAATTATCCTTTTATCATCTTTAAATGTTGATGCATTTAATCATGTTTATTCTCTCACCAATGCACATGATATTTTGAACAGTCTCATTGAAATACATGAAGGCACAAAGGATGTGTGCAATGAGAAATATCATATCCTTGTTACTAAGCTCAATAACATTAAACAATTTGCCTGTGAAAGTGCTAATGACATGTACTCATGTTTCAATATTCTAGTCAATGAGATCAATAGGTTATGTTTGACACAAATTGACGATGATCAAGTGGTGAGAAAAATACTTTAAGCTCTTCTTCCAAAGTACAACTTGATAGTCTCCATCATCTACGACAACAACGACATCAAGAAGATGACTCTAAGTCAACTGCTTGGAAAGATCACCGCCCATGAGATGACCATGAATATGGGGGTGGAAGTCTCTTCCTCATCCGATACCAAGAACCTTGCTCTCACAAGCAAGAAAGCACCATGCCCACATATGAAGAGATGAGGAGGCAAGAGCAAGAGTCAAGCTCAAGCGAGAACAAGAAGCAATTTTCCATCATCCAACGGATACACATTCTCAATACATATGCTGTCCATGCGTTGATTGCAAGAACAAGAAGCAATTTTCCACCACCCAATAGATACATTCCCACTTGATGTTAAGGGGCTTTATGCCTGGCTATACTCGTTGGACAAAGAAAGGTGAAGCTGAGATCGTACATGAAGGGCAATACATTAGCAGAGAAGATGAAGACTTGTGCACCGATATGCCGGTTGACAAATACACCAAAATGCCACCTACCGAAGATACGCTGGTCGATGATGATCTAGAAGAGATTTTGGTCGATGCCGACTCCGACACTGATGTCGATGATCTAGAGCAGATGTTACGCAATGAGGAGGGGAACTTCACCAATGAAAGACACTTTGAAAAGATCCAACATGTGGTAGAGGACTCTAACACACCATTGTTCTCGGGCTACGAGAAGGAGCACACAAAGTTGTGTACTGTGCTTTCACTACTACAATTGAAGACAAGCAACGGGTGGTCTAATACAAGCTTCACAGAGTGATTACTGTTCTTGTAGAAATTGCTTCCAAAGGGAAATGTGCTGCAAAAAATATGTAACAGGCCAAGCAGGTTGTGTGCCCATTGGGGTTGGAAGTTTAGAAAATACATGCATGTCCAAACGATTTCATGTTGTATCGCGGAGAGCATGCATACTTGGAAACGTGTCTCATCTGTGGTGCATCATGGTACAAGCGTGACCGTGATGATATCGATGGTTAAGGAAAGAATAAATGGCCTCCCATCAAGGTGATGTGGTATTTTCCTATAGTCCCCCTTTTGGAGCATTTATTCACGAACAAAAGGCATGTCGAATTGATACGGTGGCAAGCCGAGGAGCGCAAGGATGGTGGAATCCTGAGACAACCCACCGATTCTACGCAGCGGAGAAACATTGATAGGAAATACAAGGAGCCCTTTGTAGAAGATGTGAGGAATATAAGATTTGGCTTGAGTACGGATGGGATGAATCCATTTGGCAACATGAGCAGTAGTCATAGCACTTGGCATGTGACTCTATGTATTTACATCCTTCCTCCTTGGTTGTGTATGAAGCGGAAGTTCATTATGATGCCGGTGCTAATACCAGGGCCGAGACAATCTGACAATGATACCGATGTCTACCTGAATCCATTAATGGATGATCTTGTAATATTGTGGAACAATGGTGTGCAGGTATGGGATGTATACAAAAGAGAGAAGTACACCATACGTGCAATGTTGTTCGTAACAATCCAGGATTGGCCAGCCCTTGGTAACCTATCGAGCCAGACTGTCAAAGGCTATTGTGCATGCGTCCATTGTTTGGATGAAACAGAGAGCTTGAAGCTAAAGAATAGAAAAAAAATGGTGTACCTAGGTCATCATAAATTTCTTCGCAACGATCACTCGTACCGCAGCAACACGAGAGCTTTTGATGGGAAAGTTGAGACTCGATCACCACCTAAGCATTGCACTGGGAGACAAGTATATGAGATGGTGAAGGGGCTTAGGGTTATCCTTGGAAAGGGACATGGGAGTACACTGGTTCTGAAATCTAATCTTAGAGCTCCTATGTTCAAAAATAAATATGTTTTTATGACTTAGCCTATTGGTCAGATTTGGTGGTTCGACAAACAGTCGATGTCATGCACATTGAGAAGAACGTGTGTGATAGCTTGATTGGTATGCTACTAGACATACCTAGCAAAACAAATGATACACTCTAAGCACGGAAGGACCTAAAATGTTTGACACTTAGACATGATCTACATCCCGAAAATATGGAATAAGGTGACAAATATCTTTGTCTCGCTAGCTACAGTTTTAGCAAGGGGGAGAAAATTGCAATGTGCAAGTACTTGCAAGAACTACTTTTGAAACCCCCTTCCTTGCCGATTTTGGAGCCGACAGTGGGCAACAGGCAGTGATAGTCAAGGACTATCACTGCTGGCTCGGTGGACCGGCAATGAACGGGGTTATCACTGTTAGCTAAAGGATTTGGCTGGCAGTGATACCCAAGAGATCACTGCCAGCTGAAGCCTTTGGCTGGGAGTTAATCGCTGGAATCACTGTCGGCTGAAGGTTTCAGATGACAGTGTTTTCCCTCTCCTCCCTCCTCGGTCCTCCCTCTCTATGTCCTCTCTGTACTCCCTCTCTCTCCTCGATCTCTTCATCTCTCTCAGTACATGCATACAACGATACATATATATATACTGTAAATCAATAATAAAAGCACATTTATTAATACATACTAATGAACACATATTTCAAGTTAGGCATCGACAAACACACATATATACATAATAGTTTTCACATGTCACCCCCTGAAAAGTTGGTCGAGTTGAGCCAATCCAGTACCCCTCTACCTCCCCTGCGATGAGGACCGCATCTCCACACTAATGATAGATGGCGTGTGTACGTCCAGGGACATTGGGGGGGCGATGGTGGTGGAGAGGACCCGGCCACGCCTGATCGACTGCAGTGTCACCTATGCTCCAGGATCGTCGGCGTGTCAGAGACATCGAAGTCTAACACCTAAATGCCTCTAATGTTTGAGCCTTCGGCCTCCTCCACAGCACACTGATGGGCCACCCTCTCATCCTCCTCCTCCTAGTCACGGTTACTAGATAATGGTTCTTGCTCCTCCGTAGTGCACAGCTGATGGGTTAGCCTCTCATCCTCCTCCTCCTAGGCACACTTACGAAACACTGCTTCTCGATTCTCTACAGTGCACAGCTGATGGGCCAACCTCTCATCCTCCTCATGGGTACGCTTACTGGCTGCTGCTTCTTGCTCCTCATTTGCATCATCGACGAAAGGCCATTCTGTCGAAGAGTCGTGCAACGATACTAACTTTGCATCACACATAGTAACTCATGTCCTTCATTAATAAATAGTAATTAATTTCATTCATTAATATTGCATCCAATTGGTGAAATATAATACATTGTCAAGCCCCTTGGTAGCCTTCCTCCTTGTTGCCTACTCTCTACTAGAAGGTACGATGTCATCTAAAGGTCTCTCACGTGTGGATGGCATGATGGGTTGAAAACATGTTCCAACAAGAACATGGCCATATGTTCTTGAAGGGCATGTATTTCTGTAGGTTGTCACACACTTGTCTATAGTTTGGAACACTGTATTTGAAGAATCGAAAGAATTAATCCTTGAACACGTGTAGAAATTGAAAAGAACGCATGGATATATTATTTCATACCTCAAGATCATTGAACATAATAGCATCTCCGTCTGGGCTGAATGCGTGCATGAAACTAAGAACATAAAACGTATAGAGATTATTGCCGGGTGGCTGCCTCATACACTTCAAGAGAAAATGATTCGTGAGTGGAATGAATTGAACCTTTTCATTCAATAGATAATGCAAGACATGAATATGGATTATGTACTAGAAAGTCAGTTTTTACATCGTACTACTTCCTGAATAGAAAGTGGATAACACTCTTTTTGCGGTATCTTATGTATGCCCTATACGTGAATGTGAATACCAGTTAAGCTTAGATGCAATCGTTGAGAAGATTAAATGATCAAGTTAACCTGCATAGCATGTCAATGATGTGTTGGTAAGTCAACTTATCTCTCTTTTGTGAGTCCAAGATAATGATCTTGCTGAAGTCTCGGTGGATGACAAAGAGGATCCAATAAAAACTGCAGAATATATCACCATAGAAAATTAGTACTAGAATCGAATTGCCCATAAAATGAGGACGCCTTGGCACACCAACTCGTACTCATAGTTATAGGGTAAGAGTATGAATTTCTTGTATTGGTGGTGAAGCATACACTTCAATAAGTAGTCCTCGATGAAGTCTGGATTCTTCGTTACAAGTTTTTGGTTCACAAGCCTAGGATCAATGAATCTTACATTCTTAGCTAAGTCTTGTTTGTATGCTTCGATCTCCATTCTATGAAAGAGAGTAGTTATCTATGCAAATTCAAGGTACAAGATCACATAATGTGAATTATATGCATAAGTCACTTATAGAGCCCATGCTCTGACTATAGCCACATCGAGGGCATCTTCCTTCCATAGTTCATACAAGTGCAAGAATTCCAACCAGAAGAAACTGTCCCCATTGAGGAAATATTCATCCATGTATCTTACAGGGAATGCCTAAAAATGCTACCTAGACTGCTCTAAGTACCATTGATGTAATCGACACATTTGAGTTGGAAGGTTTCTTTCTATATTTGGTTTGACCAAAGGTTTGCTCAACTCAAATGGCCATGTAACATCCATATTTGATATATTCACTCCCACAGTAAGCCGTGCTAGTTCCTTTGTTATTATTCTTGAATCAGCTAGAAGGTCCACAATGCTTGGAGCATCCTTAATGATTGGGCCTGGTTTGCTCTTGGCCTGCTTCTTGTTGATACGTTCATAGTTAGTCAACGGCTGACTTGAAGCTACCCCTGTCTGTTTAGCTTTGGCCATTTTCATTAAAAATTTCAAGGCATCTTCAGGCACAACATGCTTTGTCAGAGGTGGTGGAGGATGGAAATGAGACGTGAAACTGGCGTCCACAATCTTTTTGTTTTCCTCAGCATTGAGTGAATAGACATCCTTGGGTTCTGCCAACTTCTTAGATGCCATCGACTTCATAGATGATGTCATCTGCTTCGATGTTGCAGAACCTAATCTTGTTTTCCATGCTGATGGTCAGCTTCTTGATGGTGCTTACTTATTGAGCGATGGATTTCTTCAAGGCGATGGTTGAGGTGGTGGACTACTTTTTGGAGATGGCTGAGGAGAGGTAGATATCGAGGCAATGGTAGCCTGGGGTGTAGTGGAGAGTAGAGATTCTTGGGAGTTGTCCCTGGTGGAAACATTATGTATATATTCTCCCATGTGATGAATGTGTGCTCGTTCTCTCCTATAGAAGTTCGCCCCCTCCTCTGTGGGGTAGCCACCTCAATATGGTGGTACTGGTCAACTGCCTCGTCTACTTTGACCATGGCATAGCCCTCCGGTATCGAACGTCCGTGCAAATGTTAATGGGAGCCATGGGGATATGCACCACACTAGAAGCCACCTTGATGGAAATGTTCCTGGCACCAATGTGTAGTTCACACGGTGACCGTGTTATGATGAGGTCCACAGCAGAAGTGAGGGAGTCAGCTCCTAAAACTTTCGTGGACGCACAGCTACTCCGACGACCACCGGGGCTGGAGCGCGTAATATTAGGAGACGTCGTCAGCCGTTCCTGTTTTCTCACAATGGCACCCAGTTCATGCATGAGGGCTTGTCGTACTACTTGTGCTATTTTTTCTTCTGTATTTTCCCTCTCCTTTTTTAGCAATTGTTCAAGCATTTCCATCATCCTAGGTTGTTCTACCTCTCGTTCTGCATCTCGCTCTACTTAGTATCTCTTTCGACTCTTATAACTGTCGATGTCTCCTGGGAATCCATATTTCCAACTGTTGGGGATCATCTCCCGCCACCCCCTCACTCAAAGGCAACTGCGAAGTTAGCTGGAGGTGCTACGTGATAGCTGTCGTGCTGATGGCAGGAGTTCGCCCGTCAGTCGTGGAGATCACGGAGCGAAGTCGGTCGAAGGGTGCGGGCATCCAAGCACCTTCTGGTCACCGAATCGGCGCATGCAAAGGCTAACCAAATTTGATTGTCGGGCGAAGCCTCGGTTCGCGTCCCGCGTCTTTTGGAGCGAGCGAAGACAAGACCAGGTCTTCGCCAGGGGGTGTCGAAGGCAGCTCGTCATTTGGTCGGGTGAAGAGGGCTTCGACACCCTTCGTGTGGACGGGCAGCTCGACAGTGGGCCCGACTACGGGTGTCCTGGGTACTGTTGTAATTATGGGATCACGCTCATTTGTACCATATTACCCCCGGATTTTCCGGGAATGTAGCAGGTTAGGGGGTAAGATATGTAAACAGGACCCGTGATCGCTGGGTACGGGCTATAAATAGAGCCACAGTGTAACCGTGAAAGGTAATTGAAAACTATTCCACTTCCAGTACGTGTCACTCTAAGGGACCTTCGCCACTTCCACCTCCGAAGGCCCACCTTGTCTGGGACTTCGATCCCAACAGTTGGCACTGTCCGTGGGATCGAACCCACGAAGGCATGCCACCCAAGAAGAAAGCGAAGCCACCTGGAGGAGCGGAGGCGTTACTAGAACTCCCAGCCGCGGTCGGACCTTCGGCCGACAGAACCACTCCAGCCGTACCAGGATCATGTAATGCCTCAGCCGGGGGGGCTTCGGCTGGACAAGAGCAGCATTGCGAAGTTGATGCAGTGCCACAACAAACTGCCGACGGCCGACATGATGACGCACTTCGGATGGACACAGAGCAAATGCCGATCATGGAGCCAATGGATCACATTCATTTTGATCTTCCAGAAAAAGAAGGCGAAAGAGGGCGGAATGAAGAATGGGAGGAACTAGGTGACTTCGCGGAGTTTGAACATGATGAAGAAACAAACAAAGAACGAAATGCTAGGCTAGAAGCTGAGGAGTTGGAAAGGTAGATTGCGCACAAGAAGCGCATGTTGGATGCCCTAGCAGCGACCCGAAAAGCTACGAGTACCGCTGGCGGGCAGACGAAGCAAGAAAAACGTTGGAAAACATCCAAGAGAAAATCAATATACTCCAAGTGGAAGGCATGTCTCGCCGGCCGATGCCACCGGGAGATTTGATACGAGCTTCGCAAGAAGTTCGGCGAAGATCTTCCACGGGAGATGCTGAGTCACCCCTAGCAATGGACCTGCAAAATCAGCCATGGCCGCTAGGATTCAAGATGCCCAGAGTGGTAATGTTTGATGGAGAATCAGATCCAAGAGAATTTATCATGAGTTTTGAGGCAGCCATAGAGTCAGCTGGTGGGGACGGTGTAACCTTGGCGAAGGCTTTCGTATTGGCGATAAAGGGAATAGCAAGGTCGTGGTACTCTGCCCTACCCCCGGGGTCCATATATTCATGGGAACAGCTGCGCACTGCCCTGTACAACAACTTCCAGGGGAACCGGGCAGACAACATCACCACAACCGACCTCTTCGCGCTGAAGCAGCAACCAACAGAAACTTCACAGAGCTATATGCGCCGATTCGTACACATACGTTGTCAGGCGAAGGGATTGAGTGAAGATACGATCATTGATGCCGCAATATAGGGCATCAGAGGGGGCCTATTGGCAGGAAAGCTCACCAGAAAAAGACCCACAAGCATCCAGGAGCTGCTAAACAAGATGGAAGAATACTCAAGGTCTGAGCTCGATCATCTCCGGAGGAAAAATGAGTTTACGGCCTCAAGAGTAAAGCATGCACCACCTAAAGAGGCAGTTGGTGGCAATCAGAGAGACAGACCTCAGCGTCCAACAAAACCCGAAGGTCCTGATTATCCAAGCCAAAAAGAAATCAACCAGATCAACCCCGGCCCGCTCGAAGCAGTCCAAGGCTTGTGCGAAGCCTACAACTCGTCCAATAGAGGAGGCCGGGCGGGCAGGGGAAGAGGCCACGGAGGTAGAGGAGGACGACCTTCGCACGACCCGGTAACCTTTTACTGCGAGCTGCACAGCGAAGGAGCAGGCCACCGGACTAAACATTGCCCACAGGTCGTGGCTATGAAAGAAAGTTTAGCAAAGCAGTCGGTAGATAACGGAAGGACAATTCACCACGCAACAAGCTTCGCAAGGAGCGAAGGGTGGAAAAACCACAATCAGAACGTGGTGTTTCTGAACCAATGGCAGCAAATTCCAGCACCACAATATGCACCCGCACCTTCAGCCCAATTTGATCAAACTAGGCAAATGAACATTCGGGGCGACCTACCACCGCCACCGCCAAGACCTGCAATCGAGGCACCACCAGAAAGTAGCAAATCAGCTAATACCATAAACCATGGGTACAATGTGGTGTTGGCCATTTCAGGGGGGTCCAGCCAGCAAACAGAATCCAAGAGAAAACGAAAAGAATACGTGCGAAGGGTTAACCACGTCGGAGTGGGACCAACATACGTCAATTCAAGATGGTCTAGCATTCCCATTACATTCTCGCAAGAGGATATGAGGGTATTAAATTATCCGCACACAGATGCCTTCGTCATTATTGTGAACATCTCGGGAAATGAAGTACATAGGATATTGATCGATGGAGGAAGTTCTGCGGACATTATCTTCGCTGATGCCTTCGACAAGATGGGGCTACGAAGAAGTAACTTGAAACAAGCCGGGTCGCCGTTGCTAGGCTTCGGCGGAAACACAATCAACGCCCTGGGAAAATTAACAATCCCAGTGTCGTTTGGCAAACAGACGAATTTCCGCACGGAGGAAATTACCTTCGATGTGGTGGACATTAGCTACCCATACAATGCAATATTTGGGAGGGGGTTCCTCAATAAATTTGGAGCAATACCGCACCACGCATATTTGTGCATGAAGATGCCTGGCCCAGAAGGAGTCATAAAGGTGTTGGGAGATCAGCGAGTTGCTAGGCAAATCGAAGTAGGAATAGCTCCAGGAAGAAGAAATGTCCACAACATCACAGACCCTTCGACGGGTGCCGAAGCAGGCCACAACCAGCAAACCATAGACAAATGTGCGAAGGCTGCACCAGAAGGACCTACCAGAATAGTACTGCTAAATCATGAAAAAGAAGATAAAAAGATCACAATAGGGGCAGAGGCCCCAGCAGAGGATCAGCAACAATTTGTAATGTTCCTTCGCAAAAACGACGATGTCGTCGCGTGGTCCCCCAGAGACCTGCAAGGAGTAAGTCGAAACATCATTCAGCACAAGCTAAATGTGGACCCCAAAGCGAAGCCAAGGAAACAGAAGCTTAGAAAAGCTTCGGGGGAAAGAGAAGAAGCAGCAAAGGCCGAAGTTGAAAAACTGCTCGATGTCGGAGTAATACGCGAAGTTATGCACTCGGAGTGGCTGGCCAACCCCGTATTAGTAAGGAAAAGCAATGGAAAGTGGAGAATGTGCATCGACTTCACAGTTTTAAACAAAGCTTGCCCCAAAGATGACTTTCCACTGCCTAGAATTGACCAGCTTGTAGACTCCGCAGCCGGCTGCGAAATGCTAAGCTTCCTAGATGCTTATGCAGGGTACCATCAAATATGGATGGCAAAGGAAGACGAAGACAAAACGAGTTTCAGAACCTCTTTCGGAACATACTGTTTTGTAAGAATGCCTTTCAGACTCCAAAATGCTGCAGCAACCTTTACAAGGTTGGTACAGGCTGTATTAAAGCCGCAGCTGGGACAAAATGTATTGGCCTATGTTTATGACATAGTAGTAAAAAGTACAAGGAGAAGCCAACACATCGAAGACCTCCGGGAAACCTTCAATAATCTGTGAAGAGCAGGTTTAAAATTAAATCCAGAAAAATGCGTCTTCGAAGTGCAATCCAGAAGACTCCTAAGGTTTCTAGTGTTGAAAAGATGCATCGAAATGGATCCTCAGAAGATACAAGAAATTTTAGATATGAAACCGCCACATAACAGAAAACAAGCCCAACGCTTGACAGGAAGGCTAGCAGCATTGAACAGGTTCATTGCAAAGTCCGCCGAGCGAAGTCTACCACTCTTCAAGGTGTTAAAAAGTTCTGACCCTTTCAAATGGGGTGCCGAGCAGTAGGCTTCCTTCGATCAGTTAAAAATTTACTTAACGAAGCTTACAGCACTGACCAGCCCGGATCCAGGCGCAGATTTGCTGTTATACATAGCGGCATCCCCCTCAGCAGTCAGCGCTGTTCTTGTACAGGAAAAATCGGAAGATAACAGGCTGCGCCAAGCACCGGTGTATTATGTATCCAAAGTACTAGCAGGCCCAAAAAAGTCATACACAGAGTTGGAAAAGGTAGCGTATGCACTAGTAATGGCATCCCGCAAGCTCCGCCACTATTTCACTTCTCACAAGATTACAGTGCCAACTTCCCTACCCCTTCGCGACATGTTCGAAAACAAAGAAGCCATCGAAAGAATAGCGAAGTGGGCAACGGAGATCGCTCCATTCATGATTGTCTTCATGGCACGAACATCATTAAAATTGCAGGCGCTGGCAGATTTCGTGGCGGAATGGACACCTTCATCTGAGGCCTTGGATGATGAAGCAGCAGAACCTATCTAGACCGCGTATTGCGATGGAGCTTGGGGAGCTACAGGAGCAGGAGTCTCGGCAGTAATGTTTTCACCTTCGGGGACGAAGCTGCGATACGCCGCCAGGTTAGAGTTCCGCTCCACAAATAATACGGCGGAATACGAAGCTGTACTCCTAGCACTTCGCAAGGCGAAGGCTTTGGGAGCCCGGAGAATACTTGTCAAAACAGACTCGAAGGTTGTAGCAAGTCAAATTGAAAAAACATTCCAGGCAAAGGAACCAGAGCTGATCAAGTACAGAGCAGCAGTGCGAAGAATGGAAAAATACTTCATCGGATTCACGGTCAAAAGTGTATCAAGGAATGATAACAACGAAGCAGATGAGCTAGCAAAAGCGGCTTCGCAGAACCTGCCCATGCCTCCAGACATTTTCTATCAGAAGCTAACTGAACCAGCCCTCGATGACAGTTCCAACCAAACGCGCCTGGTCGCAACAATCGAGAGCGAAGATTGGCATTTTCCGATAATGGCATATCTACGGGGTCAAAGAGATATCGAAGATCGGGTCGAAGAAAAGCGCATGGCTCAGAGGGTCAGAAATTATAAAGTTATAGATGAAAATCTGTACAAAGCAGGAGTCTGCGCACCATTCTTGCGATGCATATCTCGGAAAGAAGGCCAACAACTGTTAAGTGAAATTCACAGCGGGTTGTGCGGCTCACATATCGGAACGAGGGCTTTGGTAGGAAAAGCATACAGACAGGGCTTCTATTGGCCAACGGCTGTAAGTGATGCGGACCAGCTGGTACGAAGTTGCCAACAGTGCCAATTCTGGGCGAAGGGATCAAACAGACCGACAACAAAGACACAACTCATTCCGCCGATCTGGCCATTGCGGCGATGGGGAATCGATATTTTCGGGCAGCTACCGCCAGCCCCAGGGAATTTGCGGTATGCGGTGGTGGCAGTAGAGTACTTTTCAAAATGGGTAGAAGCAATACCACTTGTGAGCATAACATCAAGAAACATACAAAAATTCATATGGCAGAATATTGTGTGCCGCTTCGGGGTTCCAAGCGAAGTAACCGTGGACAACGGTACTCAGTTCGATAGCGCGGGATTTAGAGATTTCTGTAATGGTCTGGGCATAAAAGTAATGTTTGCATCAGTATACCACCCACAATCTAATGGCGCAGTTGAGAGAGCAAATGGCATCATCTTCGCAGGGGTCGCAAAGCGTCTTCAAGGATTGCCAAAAGGAAAGTGGGTCGAAGAATTGCCCAAGGTACTATGGTCATTAAGAACAACGGTTGCAAGACCAACAGGATACACGCCATTTCACCTCCTATTCGGCAAAGAGGCCATGACTCCAGAGGAATGCAAAATGAAAGCATTCAGGGTCGGGAATGAACTAGACCGATGCGAAGAACTATCATCGAAAGATGCCCTTGAAGAAGTAAGATTTCAAGCCGCAAAAACCTGGCCACTTACCAAAAAGAGACAAGAAAATGGAGAGATAGGAATGTATCCGAAAAGACCTTCGCACCTGGAGACTTGGTGTTGCGAAGATTTGGTACAGCAACATCGGTTGGCAAACTTCAGAGTAAATGGGATGGCCCCTTCATAGTTAAAAGATCTTTGAGACCTGGTTCTTATCATCTAGCCAATATGGAAGGTGAAGAGCTTCCACACACCTGGAACACAGACAACCTTCGCAAGTTCTACGCCTGAAGATCGGCAACTAAAGTCCGAGACTCCAATGTAATTTTTAATTTTTAATTTTGTAGTAGTTCTTGTAATCACATTGTAAGGCTACTGCACTCTTTTCCTCATAGGGGGACCCCTTCACCAGGGGGTGAGGTTTTTAACGAGGTAGGAACCCATGTAAACAATGATAGTGCCACCCCCGCAAAAATGTTGCTTGTCTTGAGTAATAGTACTTTTCGTTGAAGTGCGCCAGCCTAAAGAGATTGGCGCACCAATCGACGACTAGAACGCGGTGCGAAGTGTAGGCAAGCAAGCGTACACTTGCGACCTTCGCGGGATTGAAAAACCCGCTAGGGGGCTAAGAGTGCCTGCTCCCGCACCGAAGGGAAAAACAAACCTTCGCGATAAAAAAAATGAAGTGTCGCTGAGCCAAAGAAAAGGCAACGAACTTCGCTAAAAGTTGGGGCCTAAGAGTGCCTGCTCCCGCACCGAAGGGAAAAACAAACCTTTGCGATAAAAAAACGAAGTGTCGTTGAGCCAAAGAAAAGGCAACGCACTTCGCTAAAAGTCGGGGGCTAAGAGTGCCTGCTCCCGCACCGAAGGGAAAAACAAACCTTCGTGATAAAAAAAAACGAAGTGTCGCTGAGCCAAAGAAAAGGCAACGAACTTCGCTAAAAGTCGAGGGCTAAGAGTGCTTGCCCCCGCACCAAAGGGAAAAAACAAACCTTCGGGACAAAAAAAATGAAGTGTCCCTAAGCCAACTAAAAGGCAGCGCACTTCGTCAAGGGTAGGGGGCTAAGAGTGCCTGCCCAAATATTAACCTCCCCCCGAGTTGAAGTAAAATCAAGTCTTCAAGGCTAAAAGTCAGAGGCCAAGATTCCTTGCCCCCCCCAGGCTAAAGTTACCTGCGAGTAAAAGTCAGGGGGGGGGGGACGGCGTTTTACAAAAATAACAATGATAATAATAAAAATATTAGCCCAGTACATTCGCAGGAAACTGGGGCGAAAATTGGGGGATGGGCTTCGTCAAAAAAGTCTAACCCGAAGATCCAACAAAGGTTCAGAACGCATCGAATCGCAGAAAATGCTTCGGGCACCATGCCGCTAAAAGTGTAACAAAAGAACAAATAATAACACAAACCCGATTTATTCCACATCAGAATCAACATCTGGATCAACAAAATCCTTATACAAATGACCGAAAGAAAATTGATAAGCAATGCCTTCGCTAGCATGAAAACGCGACGATGGCGCTGAATGGGCCCCAACTTGATTACAATAAGACGGCAACATAGGGGTATCGTCGTCACTACCACTTCGCCTGACTACCTGCGAAGAGGGGCCACGCCGATAGCAAACTTGCAGTCTGTGCGAAACCGGCTCCTCGTCCTGAGGTTCAATCTTCGGCTCAACAAGCACCGATGTGCCTTCAACGTCTCCTTTTGCTGCACGGCGCAGATTTCATTCAGCTTGTCGACTAGCTAGCGTCGTAGGACTAACAGATTTCCAAAACGCTTTTGTCCTAGCATTCATATCGTTATACGATCTACACTTCGCATGCCAATACCGCTCCAAATCGATATTAGCATGACGTCGGTGAAATGATTCCCAGCAGGACCAGGACACATAAAAATTGTCCCTCATCATAGTCAAAGGCACAGCTTCTTCGGCTACCTGCGCAGTGTCTAAAGGAAGGACCTGCGCAGGGAGCGCAAAAAGGTCAATAACACTTCGATATAAACATATAATATATTACACAGCCAATGTGTCACATCATCAATTACAAAAACAAAAGCATAAACAATACGACACTTCGCGCCAATTCAGCCCACCTTCCCAGTATCTTCGGCTGCTGTAGTCATCAGTTTCGACAAGGTGTCATCCCTCGCCTTGGCCTAACAAAAATTTAATAATAATAAATACATTACTATCACACATAACCCCTTTCATAATCTTCGACTAGACAAAACAAAAGTTAAGTTGCCATACCCTTTGTCGGTTCAATTCGGCCTCTCAAAGAGCGAGCTCGCAGTCGTGCTTGCACCAGTAATTGGTGGTGAATGATCAAGCAGTGCTCTTCGATGCCTTTGTAACGGCCGAAGTTGACAGATCCGAAGGGTACTGGAAGGAAGGTCTTTGGAGAGCAGTATGATGGTCGCAACCCGTCATCTGGACAGATTGCACGAGACTTCGGGCGGCAACCATGGCGCAGAAGTCGCCGTAAAGTTGTGCAGCTGGAAGGAGGCTACTACTGGTCTTATTGATCCAACTAATAAGTCCACCCAGTCCTACGAGTTCGAGTGATGGGGGAGTCGCCGAGGCGCCTATACCTTCGAAGGTACGACTGATTGCTTCGCACGCGGCGACCGCCTTCGGCTCAAGCTCCCCAATGACATTAAGAGCATCGTCATTGTAAGCCTTCGCTTCGCTTAGTTAGTTCAATCTGCAGCCGCTCAGCTTTCTCTTTCTCCGACGCGCAAAGTGCTTGTAGTTCGCAAACTTGCACCTCGGACGACTGTAGATTCTGCCAAAGACAGCTCACTTCGCTGTCCGCAATCCCCTTCTCCGAGCGAAGGATGTTAACCTCCATTTCAAGCTGCTCCAATCGTAACTCTGCATCCTTCACACGCCGTGACATCTCACGTTTCTGGCCCTCAGCTTTTTCCGCCCGTTTTTGCAGCAAGTCATCTGGGCCTGAGCGCTTCGGGCACGGGCTTCGGACTTTTCTGCTTGCTTACGTTGAGCTCGTGAAAGGAGCAAAACCTGAAATATCAAATGCAAGTCAGTAAAATACCAAGTTTTTTTCTTTCAATGTAAGAAAATACATGATATACCTTCGCTATAGCCACATCGGATGCATTGATCAACTCGCTTGAAGACTTCTGGGCAAGCGGAATTTTGAGCTCAGGAAGAACGAAGGTTCCAAACATCTTTTTCGCATCTCTGACCTCCCCGATACTCGGTTCAAAAGAGGCAGGCCGCAAAGCCTCAGGCGAACTGGCCTTCACATCGAGCAGCCCGTCGAGACCCATCAAACCCTTCCCTCTGTGGTGGGGCGCACTTGGCGTTGAATCTTCGGTCTCGGAAGATGAGCTCGAAGGTGAGGAGGGCGATGAGTACGCCGCCACCTCCACATTGTCGCCACCTTCGGCTGTGGGCTCCTCCTAAATGGCGGGCTCGGTTATTGCGCCCGTCTCTGTCAATTCCTCGTCATCGCTCAGAATTAACGTCGGAAGATCGACGCGCGAGCAAAACAAGGACTTTGGCGCCTGGACCTCCTACACGCCTTCAGAACTCTCCGGAAAGTAGCAGAGCCCTCCGGAGACGTTTCTGCGTGAAAAACCTAGGGTGTGGCTTCACGTGGTTTTTTACGGAGGGCAACAACTTTTTTGGTACGAACCATTTTCGGTGATCGTTTTGAGAGCTTCCTCTTCATCGAAGAGCCAGCAGCAGGCTCTTCGCTCGCTTCCACTGCTGGGGAGCCCCCCGCGTTACTTTGCAGTACAGCAGCAATCTTCGGCCGTTCAGCATATGACAGACCACAATACACGAAGATTCTGTTCAACCTGCGGGTAAGTCCCTGGTCGGCGCACAGTTGCGCTTCGCCGGGAGTAATCTTGCCAACTAACATTACAGCCTTCGCCTCCACTTCGGTGACTGACAAATCTGAAAAAAAATCACAACTGTTAGACAAGAAAATTTAAATTATGTAAGAACGCACGGACAAGAGGGCACCTGCGAAGCCGTCCACATTAGGATGAGGCCGGCAAAGCCCCTCGGGCCCCTTCTCTCCAAAGGCCGGAATAGCCCAGCCGTGGCTAAGAGGCAAGACCCCGGCAGCCAAGAACTTCTCCACCAAATCACGAGTAGAAAGATGCTTCGCACACCTTGCGAAGGCTTCAAGCGCGGTTTGCTGCGATGATTTCAACCGCACATCTGGTGCACGGTTTCCCTTCACTTCTTCGCATTTGGATACAAGGTACTCTTCAGCCTCCACCTTGTGATAAAACCACCACTGAGTCCAATCACTAGGCCACTTATTCTTGTATACAACCACGGGAGTAGACAAGCCAACGCGATAGGCGAAGTTCAGACACCCGTAGTGGGCCTCGCTCTGCACTCCGCGGGCGAAGACCGGCTTTGGTTGGTGATGCAGTCGGTGCGTGGCGGAGCAGGCCCTGGTGGATGCCTTAACCCCCTCCGATCGAGCGGCCCAGGTGAAAAGACTCATTCTAACTATGGCGTTAGGTGTCAGCTGATGCAAATAGACCTCGAAGAGTTTTAACACCTTGATCACCATCTCGTCACAAGGAAGTCGAAGGTCAGCCCAAAAATAATGCATAAACACGATAGCCTCATCGTCAGCGGGCTCTGGTATCCCTTGTTTGCCGGGAAGCCGGACCTTCGAGACATCGCTAATCAATCCTTCCCTGACAAGGCCAGCTAGAACTTCGTCTAGGGCATCCGAAAAACTGTAACTTACTTCGTATGAGAGTGACAACTTTTACCTAAGGCACGGTGAAATATTTTGACAGCAGCCAGTATTTATAGGGGGAGACGGACGCGGTTACAACTTCCAGCATCGAAAATTGTACCGACACCGGAAACTGTGCTCGAATAACTACCATGAACATTAAATGCAGGCAGTTATAGAGATCGTTGCGGCGGTGCTAAAGAGCATAAAAAAATTAATTAACAGTGTGCATTGGATCCAGCTAACTTCGACAGGTCGAAGGGGGACGGCGTTTAGATATCTCGAAGACTACAGGCTCGACCTATCGAAGATAAACCTTGCCAGTAGGGGGCTACTGTTGGGGATCATCTCCCGCCACCCCCTCACTCGAAGGCAACTGCGAAGTTAGCTGGAGGTGCTACGTGATAGCTGTCATGCTGATTGCAGGAGTTCGCCCGTCAGTCGTGGAGATCACGGAGCGAAGTCGGTCGAAGGGTGCGGGTGTCCAAGCACCTTCTGGTCATTGAATTGGCGCATTCGAAGGCTAACCGACTTCGATTGTCGGGCGAAGCCTTGGTTCGCGTCCCACGTCCTTTGGAGCGAGCGAAGACAAGACCAGGTCTTCGTCAGGGGGCGTCGAAGGCAGCTCGTCATTTGGTTGGGTGAAGAGGGCTTCGACACCCTTCGTGTGGATGGCCAGCTCGACAGTGGGCCGACTACGGGTGTCCTGGGTACTGTTGTAATTATGGGATCACGCTCATTTGTACCATATTACCCTCGGATATTCCAGGAATGTAGCAGGTTAGGGGGTAAGATATGTAAACAGGACCCGTGATCGCCGGGTACGGGCTATAAATAGAGCCACAGTGTAACCGAGAAAGGTAATTGAAAACTATTCCACTTTCAGTACGTGTCACTCTAAGGGACCTTCGCCACTTCCACCTCCGAAGGCCCACCTTGTCTGGGACTTTGATCCCAACACCAACCCATCACCCCCAACACCTCGTGTGCGATCGCCATGCTCCTTGTTTTACATGGCAAAGGTGAGCTCGTCCCTATCCCTCTCTGGCTTGAAAAATCATTGCGCAGACTGCTCATGGGCTTCGACAAGCTCTCTCTCGCAGTTCATCTAGCTATTGTTACCACTACCTTTTTTTTCCTCACGTACCCATGACTTCCAACTTTGTGGGGGTACAGGTTCTTCGTTGAGTTTGCTTTGTTCACCTCACACAACCTCTGTGCTTCTTCTGACAACTTGTACTCCACAAAGGCTTGCCAACGATCTTCTAGTTGCGGTCATTTGCGAAAATCTGGCGTTGTACCTTCCTGCACAAATGTTCTGTTCAATGTCCCATTCTAATTCTTAAACGAAGGGCCCATGATCATTAGCATCTTATAGTTAACTACTTCCATATCTGTCTCTTTAGGGAACTCAAACTTCTCTAATATCTTGGGCCACAAGATATCGTTCTTGATCGAATCAGGAACCACATGTGGATCACTTTGTTTGCCACTCTATAATCTGTAGCTGATGGGCACGTGATCCTTAACAACAATCTCACAAACTGACTTGTATGGCCCCGGAACTCTCTCTGGTGCACTTGGCTCCCATGTTGGTGAGACATCCGTGATCATAAATCATTTTGTAGGCATCTTCAAGGGACCTCAGACACGATGCCACTCTTGGGATTGCTCGTTGTCGTGACCCTCCGGAGCAGCAAGCATCTGCGCATAAGTGAAAAAACCATTATGAACCTATATGATAATATTTAGAATAGATGCATTCATCTACTTATGAATTTCCTCATTGCCTCCCCTCTATCTGCTTATTCAATTCATGACTGCAACACTACATCTCCTTCTAGCACCTGGGCTGAATCGGCGGTTGGTGATGCCATCCCTTCCTTAGAGTTCTGCATATGATGACAATGAGCGATTGAGTATGCTACATATAAAGAGCAGAGGAAGGAGGGGGGTAGAGATAAAGCCGATGAGGGAGAGAGGGAGGTTGTCAAAAGAGTGAGATAACCATGAAGGAGTTGATAGATAGAATGCATGCACATGTAATATTATAAATGAGGACGTTACGACCACATTTAAGAAAAATAGTCACATCTTACGTAGCAAAATAGGCATAAAGGTACTAAGAGTTGACACATTGATATTACAAGTCACATCATCTTACATAGCAAAATAATGATGATTATAACCAGAACTAGGATTATGACATCTTTACACGTGAAATCACACTTCTTATTTTTGAAGTTAGTCAATTTTGGCTCGGCTCTGACTGGACTATTGTATGCCACAACAGCTTCATGTTTGGACTTGTATCCTTTGTAACATGCTCCTTTGAATCCATTAACTTGTGCATGGCATTCCTCCCAACTAGAAAACACTCCATTTTGCCGACCACGATGAACAACACACCATATCATAGCAGTCCTAAATTTCAAAGAATATGCAAAAATAATATAGTACAAACCACACTAACACCAAAGCATGTTCTTGCAAAAAACTATTTGGCATAGTGACTCTATTAAATGGCCTTATTAGGACTTCAGTGCTGATTACCTATTCAAAGAGAAATCATTCTTCTCAAGTCAGCATTTATGTGCTAGTCCTACTAGTTCAGAGAATAACTTCTCTCAACACGTGCTGGACGCCCTATCTGAGGTTGACCTCAACAGTTTTCTTTTAGTCAACAAAAAAGAAAACTCTTGAGATCAACCTCAGATAGGGCGTCCAACCCTATCTGAGGTTCACCTAAATAGTTTTCTTTGTGCCTCTTTGCATTGTTCATTGTCCGGTGTGTGCAACATATTGATCACCGGACCATCGGGTGCTTTGCTCTTCAACTTCAATGATTGCAACCGTCTCTAGACAAAATGCTCTGGTGTATCTTTTCTGATCACCGGACCTTCCAGTGAGGTCTTCATGCCTCTCTCCCGTTTGTCAAATATGCTCTGGTGGGTTCAACACCCAGAGCATTAGACCAACCGGTGAGACAAATCTTCCTAGGCTGCGGTGGCTTCTTTATGTATTGCATCCTTGAGACCTAGTAACATATCTTAACAAATATGTTAATTCCATTGACTATGCTATCATTAATCACCAAAATCACAATCATGGCCTAATAGGGCCATTTTCGCTACAGTAGTGATGGAATCAAAGTTTCATCCTGTTACTCTGCCAAAATAAAGAGACTAATAAACATGAAAGATTTTAAATTAACTCGCATGAAGTCTCATGATTGTCATGTGATGATGAAACAGATGCTTCCAATTGCAATTATAGGTAATGATTTTTTCAGTTTATGGTGGAAGATATCTTTATTATTGAGCATATTGATTTTTTATTTTTAATAATGAATTAGCAATAGCACAAGCTAGCACAATTGCTATATATTACTATGCTTATTTTTAATGAATTACCTATAGTTATGAGCATATTTATTTGTGATTTTTAATTATTTAAAATATCTATCGATGAAATTAAGATATATAAGAAGCTCCAATTATTTTTAATTAATTGGCAAGCCCCAATATAGAAACTTGGGTATGAACATATTTTTTTATTGAATTAGAGAATTGAACCATGAAATTTAGGTATATACAAAATTTAATTTTGGTATATAGCAAGTTCAATTTTAAATAAATATGTATCAGGATTTAAGCCAATAGATTGTCAATAAATATAGATAGTACATACTCAATAGAAATCACTTGAGTAGCATAGCGGTTTGTTCGGTCTTACTTAGTGCAGGTCGTGGGTTCGAGTCTCTGCGCACACGCGTGAAGCTAATGCATATTTTTTGCACCCCGCGGCACCAACAGTGAAATGTGTTTCATTGCCTCTACACATATTGGGCCAACAGTGAAACAACTTTCACTGCTGGTGGACTTATTTGGCTGTAAGTAAAAGTAGTTTCACTGTCGGTAGTCCTCTTGAGCCGACAGTGAAGGTACCATTTCCCTGCCTCTGGTCATATTGAGCCAGCAGTGAAAGTCCTCCCCTATAAAATGGCTCGACGCCCTACGCCCTTTGACAAATAGAAAAATTTTCCCCTTCCATGTGCCTCCGCCAAAAGGCCTCCCGACGCCGAGGAGCCCACGCCATCGGAGGACCACGAGCCTGCACCGATGAGCATGTGCCTAATGTCCCTGTCTTCCTCGATACCGTCATCCTCCTCCCTAGTGCCATCATTGTCCTCCTCCTCGGTGCCATTCCCGTCCTCCTTGATGCCCAGCCTACGCACCCCACGGCCCAGACCCTTGCCGTCTTGCAAGTACCGACTGTTCTAAGCTTTAAATATGTGCTGCATTTGACCGATTTGAACTCTGAGGGGGTTCCAGTGGTGATTGTTGGGGTAACTGGTCAATCATGAGGGCCACATTAGCTTCGAATGTTGGATTAGAGGAGGAGAGGAGAGGGGTTCCAGTAGTGATTGTCGGGGTAACAGTATCATCTTTCTTATTTTCAAGTTTGCTGATGTGCCACGAAATTGTATAGCATTGGTACATCATTGACATATTCGAAGAGGGAAATAATATGTAGATATTGCCCGCTAGACAGAGAGATTGGTTTATTTAGTTGTAAAGAGAGTTCATGTATTTAATAGAATCAATCATATGGCAATGTAAATCGATAGTGCAATGTAATTACACATGCATATCACCAATGCAATATATTTGTTGATTTAGTCCAAAAGAGAGTGCAACATGTATGGATATAGCCAACTTAAAAGAATGTGTTTCTAATATAGACTCTTGGTTGTCTGCATTGTTTCTTGTTTTTCTATATGTGGAACATATGCAGTACTTGTTAGTTTCATGTTCTTCAATAGCAAATAGTTTTACCTATGTTGACACTCTGTTTGACTAGGCTATGGATAGGGTGCAGTTTTTTCAAGGTTGTTTAAGAATTAGAATTTCTGGCTCATGAATTTTGTATGCGCTGTCTTTGGTGTTAGTGTGGTTTGTAGTATATAATTTTTGCATATTCTCTAAAATTTAGGACTGCTATGACATGGTATGTTGTTCATCGTAGTCGACAAAGTGGAGTGTTCTCCAGTTAGGAGGAATGCCATAAACAAGTTAATGGATTCTAAGGAGCATGTTACAAAGGATATAAGTCCAAACATGAAGTTATTGTGGCATACAATAGTTAAGTTATCCAAGCCGAGCTAAAATTGGCTAACTTTGAAAATAAGAAGAAGCGTGATTTCACGCGTAAAGATATCATAGTTCTAGTTTTGGTTGTAATCATCAACATTTTAATATGTAAGATGATGTGACTTGTAAGATCAATGTGTCAACTGTCATTACCTCTATGGCTATTTTGCTATGTAAGATGTGACTTTTTTTGTTAAATGTTGTCATAACGTACTCATTTACAATATTATATGGTATGCATTCTATCTATTGATTCTTCATGGTTATCTCACTCTTTCGACAACCTCCCTCGCTCCCTCATTGGCTTTATCTCTATCTCCCTCATTCCTCTGCTCTTTATATGCAGAATACTCAACTGCTTGTCATCATCGTATGCAGAACTACTAGGAAGGGATAGCATCATGAACCACAGATCTAGCCTAGGTGCTAGAAGGAGATGTAGTGCTATCGTCAAACATTGAAGAAGGTAGCCCGAGCCACTACCTCAACCTAGACCAAACAGATGCCTGTGGAGGCGATGAGGTAATTCATAAGTAGATGAACCAATCTGTTCTACATATTATCATATTGGTTCCCAATAGTTTTTTCACTTATGCGCAGATGCTTGATGCTTTGGAGGGTCATGACAATGAGCAATCCCAGGAGCGACATTGTGTCTGAGGTCCCACGAAGATGCCTATGGGACAATTCGTGAGCACGGATATCTCACCATAAGGGAGCCAACTGCACTAGAGAGAGTTCTGGGGCAATACAAGTTAGTTTGTGGGATTATTGTTAAGGATCATGTGCCCATCAGCTATAGATTGTCATGTTGAGGTGGACTCCCTCGTAGATGAGGGGCGAAGACTATAGGAGAGAATACAAGCACACATTCATCATGTGGGAGAAGGTCTTGATACGTCCATGGCTCCCTCGAATACAACATGGTGAGTTCATTCCTTATTGTTCATATTTCCTCCGTAGAGAATAAAAGACTACTAAGTTTTATGTTGTTTTGTTGCTTAGGAACATGGGAGAAGCACCACAACCTTACCCGGACGTCACCCTTCGAAGGCTAAGTCTACTTGGACTCAAGGTTGACCTCTAGTGGTGGTCGTGGTTGAGGTCATGGTCGTGGTCGAGTCCCAGGATAGCACGTTAGTAAAACGGGCATAACTCTATCATACAAAGTCTGTTTTAGGAAATCTTGGACATTCTAGAAAGCTTATGATGAGTCCTTTCCAATGGATAAGAGTTCGACCAAATATTCCTTATAGTTTAGTTAGAGTAACAAAATAAGTTGCTACAGCACTGTTTTGGACATAGTTGGGTCTTGTAATCGTGTCGGGATCGGAGTCCAGGTTGTGCACGCCTCTTTCCATTGTTGCACAACCCTAGGTCCACCTCCTCACATCCTCCCTACATATACACAGTAGCCATCATAGTTTAGACTTGGGTTTTACTTAGATTATTCTGTTTTATATAGTTTTGCCACTTTTTCGGTTTGTAGAACCCCAACTTGAGTATTTCATTGGTAATTAGTAATATTCATATTACATCTACCTATTCTTGCTTGTATCCTCGATTCGCTTGTAGGAAAAACCTTCTTTGTGAGATCAACCGCGTCTTGACATGGTTGATAACCATGGAGTAGTGGTGTAGTGGTTGCGAGGGTTCTCGATCTGTTCTGTTTAGAGCCTTTGGATCATCAACGTCAAAACTCCACAAATTGACTTATCATATTACCTTTCAGGAGATCATGCAAACGTGCATCAAGTGGTATCAGAGCCTCGATTGCCCGTTAGGTAATCTTAGTTATCCTCTTTGTTTCAACTTTTTTCATTACCTAGGGTCCAGAAAATTACCCCACAAAATATTTAGATCTTACTTTTTTTGTTGTCCAAACCACTTGTGCCTTTGCAATTTTGTTTTCAGTATTCACATTGTTGAGTTTGAGTCCATCTTCGGTCTTTGTTGCTGGTTGAGTCATTGTGATGTAGTTTCTAGTGTCGAGTCTCGCTGTTTAGTCATCATGTATCTCGACCTGCCCTTGTCTGCAATAGCCAAGATTGTGTCTCTAGTCGAGTCGACCATCTACTCGGGTTCAACCATTAGTTGCTTCAAAAATCTACTCGAACTCGATCACTAGTCGAGTCGACCATCTACTCAATTTCAACCACTAGTTGTTTCGATTATTTACTCGGGTTTGATCACTAGTCATTTCGACCATCTACTCGGGTTCGATCACTTGTCATTTTGACCATTTACTCAGGTCCGATCACTAGTCATTTTGACCATCTACTCGGGATCGATAACTTTTCGTTTCGACCATCTACTCAGGTTTGATCACTAGTCGTTTTGACCATCTCCTCGGATTCGACCACCTAGTTGAATTCGACCGTCCTTTCAGGTTTGACCACCTAGTCAGATTCAACAATCCACTCATTTTTGCCTCCACAACCTAGTCGAAGTCTATCTATTTCTGGCTGCTCTCGGACACCCTACGTACTCATCATATCGAGCATTGTCTGACAAACTTCGAGTATCACTCGATAGCCCAAATAGAGGTAGCCAAAGTTCAGAGAGAGAGAGTGTTTGTGACCCACATACCTCACTGGTCTTAGTAAAGGCTGTAGAAGAGTTTTGAGTTTGTGACGCATTCGCAAAAAAAAAAGAAAGAAAAGAAAAGCAAGCAAGAAGGAAAGGGTGCAAAAAAGAAGAAGCAAAGAGTGCCAAAAAGAAGAAGAAAAGAGTGCAAAAAAGGAGTGAGAATTAAAGAGGAAAAAATATATCTAGTTTGCATTGCCCATTTTGTTCCATTATGCATGTGTCTATTATAGTTTTCAGCTTGCTTGAGCTAGTTCTAGGAACGTGTTCGGGCCAGCAACTATGACGAGTATTGTGGACTCTTATTTAGTTTTGCTAATCTAATTTCATCAATTGTTATTCTTTGATACTAAATATTGCCTGTCCAAGCTACACCTTCTCTCGATGAGAACAGTTTCTCCCCTTGCAACTACCTCGCTCGCACCCGATAAGGTATCACGAACCAGCCACCGGTTGTGCCAACTGCGGTGACTTGTAAGAACACTTGCAAGAGAGTGGTAAGATACTTGAGAGTGTGTGACTCCACCTCCACCACCTAGTAGTTGATAGGAATATTTTATCTTTCATTGTTTTCTATCTTCGACTAACCATGGCAGGAAAAGCATCGGATGCACATGAGTGTGTTTTGAGGAAAGAACTCTCAATGGTGTTGAATGATCATCGACAAGCTATTATGAAGACGTTGATAAGAAGCTTGTGGAGACAAACACTACATTGCAATGACTTAATGATAGTATTGCCATGCTCAATACACACTTTGATCGAGTGGTTAATCAGCCACCAAACTATGGGCATGTGGATCATCACGGCATGGATGTTGAAATTTTGAGGCAAGAACAAGACGTCTTTTATGCATGACAACGGGACCGATTAAACTTCAACCTTCAAGGTATTAGAGGTAAAAAATTTCAGCAACATAACCTATGTTGGGGGAAAATAGACTAGCCTGAGGATAGTGGTTGGCGGTCGCTATCAAAGGTACCTCCTGAGCCTTCGACATCTGGACTCAGCAGGAGGCGCCATCCCCGGAGGCTGCGAACCCCTTTGGGCCACCTCTCTGGCTTGTACGCGGCCTTTCGAACACTTAGAGCTACAGCGAGTACCCCCAGATCCTTCGGCCTCCAAACTAAACAGGAGCTCTTATTCCCGGAGGCTGCGAACCCCTTCGGGCTACCCCTCGGGTGCCCATGCGGCCTTCCGAAGCCTAAAGGCGCGATCGGCCTTCGGAGATAATATCAGAGAATAAAGAACACCCCCTCTGCCACCGACTTGACATGAGGTGATGGGCGATAAATGCCAGTGCAGGTGGTGCTTATTCGGACACCCCAACATGATGCAAGTCGTCCTGGCACCCCCGGCAGAGCGACGCCGGGTCGTAATTGGCAACTGGCTCACCCTTCAAGGGGCAAGCACCAAAATAGTTACCATGGTAGATATTTATCTTCTATGTAGGGTAAAAGGTAGTTATCCAGGAGAAGGCCCAGTAATTCAGCCAGGTCCTAGATATTTGTACATCGTGATAACTTGTATAAATAGGGGGTTGTGGTCACCTGGAAGAAAAGGTTGAAAAAGAGCCCGCTCAACACAGCACGAAGGAGCATAATCACAAAGTTTTCCTGTGATACTCCCCCTATCTTGATCCATATTTTTACTACCAATACATTTGGGGTGTTCCTTCCTCTCAAACTTTGTCTCCAAGCTTGAGTCTCCTCCTTTGAAGAAACTCTCACCGTACTTGCTGGGGCAAGACGATCTCTTGCTCCAACAGCATGCCATTCATGGGGATTCAAACACAGAAGTGCTAAGAGAGGTAGGAATCCATCATAAAACAACCAAAATGCTAGCCGCCATATCCACCGTTACAACCATGCAACCATATGCGTGGCTGTCTTAGTCGTGCACATCACATATACCATCCAGCCCCGCTGCCATATGGGACGGTGCTCCTCCGGCCTTGATCGACCTAGAACCTTGCATCAGTACATAAACTCTAGACGCCATGGAGCCCTTCCAACCTCTACATGGCGAAGACCTCGCTGCACCAGAAGAGCTCGCGGCTGAGATCGCAGCCAAGCAGGCCACCTTCTAGTGGTTCTGGGCGGTCGAACCCCAAAATGTTCTCGCCTGGACTTGGTCCCAGGGTCTCCTTCGACAACACCTGGGATGCCCAGGCTGAGCCAACACCTTTGGAGAACCTATACACCCAACGTCCTCCTCGGGGCCCCCAGCAAAGGAAGGTTCCAAAGAGGCGCAATGCTCCAGAGTGCACAGACCCCGACTGTGCCTCCGATGTAGCCTTCAAGACGCCAACCACACGCAGGAAACCCCAAGTCCACCTCATCTAGGGAGGCACATTCGTAGGTGCTCCGGCTCCAAAAATTGGTTCCCTAGATGACCCTAACGGTCTCCCCAAAGGAAAGGAGGCCCTGGGGAAACCACGGGCTCTAGGGCACGTGACCCCCGGCAGCGACCTCAACATCGACCACAAGCCCCGGTACCCCCGGAGGCATACAGGTGTATCCTGCACGGACAAGGGCACGGCCACAACACTAACGACTGTCGAACCCTCATGAACTTATGGGAGGAGTACCTCAAAAGATAAGCAGGATACCTGGCTATAGAGGGAACCAACGGAGGACGACACAAGGGTCGGAGGCCTGAGGGAAACTCCCAGGCAGATCCCTAGCTCTCCGATCGCTCCGTTGCCACCAACTCATCTACCGATGGTGCAATATCCCAGCGATGAGGACTGAGTCAAGAACGCCATCGCTAGGCTCTGGGCGGATTACCTCCGGATTCGGGCAGTGGCTAAGCGCCGAGGGGGTTGAGGAACACCTCTCCCTACTAGCCTTCAGCTTCAACTCTGACACGCCATCGCCAGGCACTGGGCAGATTACTTCTAAAGCCGGGCAGCGGCTATGGGCCGAGGGGATCGAGGACCACCTCTCCCACCTAGCCTTCAGCTTCCCTTTGACATGTCGTCGCCAGGCTCTGGGTGGATTACCTCCAGAGCTGGGCAGTGGCTAAGGGCCGAGGGGGTCGAGGACCACCTCTCTCACCTGGCCTTTAGCTTCGCCTCTGACACACCGTCGCCAGGCTCTGGGCGAATTACCTTTGGAGTCGGGTTGCGGCTAAGGACCGAGGGGGTCGAGGACCATCTCTCCTGGCCTAGCTGTAGGCCTGGAGGCCTTCAAACCTCATAATAAAGGCTTTATTCTAGCAAAGGTACGCCCACTATTACCTATACATAGTTTACCTAGTTGGTCTATCTTTCGCACAGTACGATAAAAAATATGTTGGAGGCCTCCAACCTTACTTCTAGAAGCTTTTACAACAGATAGCCATTAGGTAGATTGGTAATCTAGATTATGTCTCTATTTAGTAGTAAGCAGTAGAACTTAAGTTGCATCTTCTTTTGACATGAGCTATGAATAGTCATCTGACCTAGCTATGTCTGATACTGCAATTAGCTGCTTATTGCCAACAGTAGACTACAAAACTTAACTAGTAACATAACCATGCAAAACCCACACCTGCAGTTGCACCGCATCCCTAGCTCACCCAGTAGGCAGATTTTGCTAGGGTGTCCTGGAAGGCATTGCATAACCACGCCCCGGGGGATGCCCTCGGGGGGCGATGATGCAGTGCTGTGAGGAATGCTGTCACAAGGAATTCTCGTTGCACGACATGCCTGCACACCGTGGGCACAGCCGGCCTAGGTCACCATGAAGGCATCAAGCCTAGGTTTCCTGGAAGGCGTTGCATAGCCTCGATAGTGTGTAGATGCTGGTTATCAAGGGACTTTCTTGGTAATGTAGTTGTGGTGCCCCTGACGGATTTCTTCGGGAGGCGTGACATGCCCACGCACTTGTAGGCATTGCTTGCCTAAACCTAAAGTTACGTGAAATGGTTTCCCGGAGGGTAGGCTTTGCCCTAGTAGGCAGTGGAGCCCGCACACCTGTAGCAGCACAGCATGCCTAGGTCACCCAGAGGGCAGATTATGCCAGGGTGTCCTGGAAGGCATTGCAAAGCCTCGGTAGTGTGGACACCGCATATCATGGGATGACCTTGATGTGAGGATGCGGTGCTCTGAGGAATGCTATGGCAAGGAATCCTTGTTGCACGACATGCTTATATACCACGAGCGTAGCATGCCTAAGTCACCACGAGGGCATCAAGCCTAGGTTTCCCGGAAGGTATTGCAATGCTTCAGTCATATAAATGCCACACAACAGGGCACACCCTTGGTGGATAGTGTTGCGGTGCACCTGGGGCGTTTCCCCAAGAGCACGACGAGCCTACACACCACGAGCGTAGCATGCCTAGGTCACCTGGAAGGCAAAACTGCCTAGGTTTACTGAAAGGTATTGCATAGCCCCGATAGTGTGTAAAGCCTTCAGTGTTAATACATGCCAAAGGGGATACAAAACCTCCAGCAAAAATAGAGAATCCTACATTCAACTAAGGAGCAATTTTTGGAAGCACGAACTTCAAAATAGCCCCACATTCTGCTACATGGTCTGCTGCTCTCTTCTCAAGTAGGGCGCGTTTAGCAATACCTTCAACACTGTTGCACGCTCCCGAGGTAAGCAAATCTGTAAGTGTGCACGGTCCAACCAAGAGCTCTTTTTCAGTTGCTTCTACAGACTGATCGACCAAGATTGTATGCCATTGATGCAAGGGAATGGGCCACATCATGAAGGATTGCCCAAGTCAGCGAGCGTACATTGTAATAGAAGACGGTGGATATGTAAGTGCTAGTGATGTTGAGTATGAATATACTCCTGTAGCTAACCATGCAGGTGATGATGATGGTCGTGAGATGGATATTGACCAGGAGGAAGTGTTCGATGCCACTACCACAGTGGATTATCGGACCCTCATTGTGCAGCGAGTGTTAAGCACTCAAATAGAGCAAGCGGAACAACTACAGTGCCACAATTTGTTTCAGATGTTCCTTATAGTCAAGGATTATCGTGTTCGAGTTATTATTGATGGAGGAAGCTGCAACAACTTAGTAAATTCAGATATGATCAAGAAGTTTGCCTTGCCGACAAGAAACCATCCTCACCCTTATCATATTCAATGGTTCAACAACAGTGGTAAGGTGAAGGTAATGCAAACAGCTAGGGTGCATTTTTCTATTGGTTCGTACCATGATTGTGCTGATTTCAATGTAGTTCCCATGCAAGCATGCTCTCTTTTGCTAGGACGACCATGAGAGTTTGATACTGATGCAACAAATCATGGTAAAAGTAATAAGTACACCCTTACGCATAAAGAAAAGAAAATAACTTTTCTACCTTTAATCCCTTATGAAATTGTGAAATGTGAACAAGACATAGCTGAAAATAAAAGAAAAGAGCTTGAGCAAGAATCTGAAAATCAGCAAGTCTGTGTTTTTTTTACCACTAAATCTAATCTTGCTGAAATTGTTGATAATGAGCTGGCATGCTATGCTTTGAAATGCAAAAAATCCTTGGTTCCAATGGAGGATATTTCATTGTCTCCTACTTTCACTAACCTTTTGCTGGATAGAAAAATCAACAAAGCAATGGATGAAGAGAAGAAGAAGTTGTTTGAGAGCCCCACCACCACTGCTACATCTTCTCCCACAGCCGGAATATCCTTTCCTCACCTCCTTCTTATGATGGTTTTGGTGCCGAGGAGTACATTGATTGGGAAATAGCAATAGATAAAATGTTTGCCCAATGCCGAATGTGTGAAAAGAGGAAGATTAGGAATGCCGCTTGTGTTTTAACTAGTTGTGCATCCATTTGGTGGAAGAATTTGTGTGCATCTAAAAAGGTTCCACGAACATAGAAAGAGATGAAAATTCTTATGAGAGAAAGATTTATTACTCAATCTCATGCATCTATTTGTAAGTAGAAGTGCATTTTTCAGAGGAGGAAACCCTTGTTGCCCCTCCACGTGTGACTCATATTTTGCAGGAAAAAGCAAACAAACAAGAAACGGAAAATGGGAAGAAAAATAAGGAGAATGAGACATCTGCCACACCATGCATGTTACAACAAGGTACAAATACCAACACGCCTATATCAACTGAGAAAGAGAACAAAGGTAATGAAAAAGGTGCTACATGCACACAAGCTGAGGATTATTTTGATGTTATAAAATTGCCAACTACTCATGCTATTGTAGAGCAACCATTAGTGGACCATACTGCTGATTTACCTTTGTCACATGATGATTTTCTTGTTGTTCCTTGTGATAAAGAAGAGTTGTGTGATAATGCTTCATTTATATCACAACCACAACTTGTGAATGAACGTGTTAATTCTGTTTTAAAAATAAATATTTGTTCTGAAATTAAACATGTTCAATGCATTACTAGTGCGCAAGAAGAGCTAAAATTGCTATCTTCTCTAACACTTTAGGTTATATTGAATTTTATGTTCTTTGTGATCTGAATAGCTCATGTTATCGGCAAATACAATGATAAATTAGAATATATGGTGCATCGAGTTTATATTTGTTCAAATCTGAAACTTCCTACTATTGTTTCACAAAAAGATTATTTAGAGGATTGCAACAACACTATTAATGTCATGTCAAGGTCTTTTAGTTCTATTTGCAATCAACAGAATAGTTCTCGCGATAGGAAGTGTTGTTGGATGCTACCATACACAATTAGCATTGCATTACCTTTATTTGTACAGAAGATACAAATTGATACCAGGTTACGATGCAATAACACTTATTTTAAAGAAGGGGAGCAAGAAGTGGCATGTGCATACATTGTACCAATGTTGTCTGCTACAACTAATTATGATCAAGTACAATCATTTCAAAGAGAATTACAATTGTTTGATAAAGAACTTATGATATTACATAACGAGAGTTCTTTGCGTATTTTACTTTGTGTAGAAATTTATGGGCAAGATAATGCTATAAGAAAACCAGGACGGTTTGTTGTAAAGAAGGGGAGGATGATGCGCCCATGGCTCCCTCGAATATACACATGGTGAATTTGTTCCTTATTGTTCATATTTTCTTTGTAGAGAATAAAATACTACTAAGTTTTGTGTTTTTTTGTTCCTTAGGAACATGGGAGAAGCACCACAAACTTACCCGAACGTCACCCCTCAAAAGTCAAGTCTACTCAGACTCGAGGTTGAGCTCTAGTCGTCGTCGTGGTCATGGTCGAGTCTTAGTAAAACAGGCATGACTCTCTCATATGAAGTCCGTTTTAGGCAATCTTGGATATTCTAGAAAGCTTACGATGAGACATTTCCAATGGATAAGAACTCAACCAAATATTGCTTATATTTTAGTTTGAGTAAAATAAATAAGGTGTTGCACTATCATTTTGGACCTAGTTGGATCTTGCAATCGTGTCGGGGTAGGAGTCTAGGTTGTGCACGCCTCTTTCCATGGTTGCATAACCCTAGGTGACCTCCTCATGTCCCCCTATATATACACAGTAACCGTCATAGTTTAGGCTTGGGTTTTTCTTAGATTATTTTGTTTGATACAGTTTCACCGCTTGTTCGGTTTGTAGAACCCCAACTCGAGTATGGTAGTAAGCAATAGTCAGATTGCATCTACCTGTTTTTGCTTGTGTTCTCGATTCGCTTGTACAAAAAGCCTTCTTGGTGAGGTCAACTACGTCTTGGCACGGTTGATAACCATGGAGTAGTGGTGTAGTGGTTGCAAGGGTTCTCGATCTGTTATGTTTGGAGCCTTTGGGCCTTGCCTTCGAGTCAACCTGAAGCGAGTGCTCGATGATGCTGCGGTCGACTCCTGGGAGGTCCTGCAGGGACCATGCAAAGCTGTCAAGATTACCCCGCAAGACGGCCAAAAGTTGGGCTTCTTGCCTGGAGGTGAGGTCCACCCCTATTCGGAAGGTCCGGTCAGGTTGGTCTTGGTGTATGGGGACCAGCTTTATGTCCCCCTCCGGTTGTGGCCTTGGAGGTCAGCGGTGCCCGGGATGCCACAACGGAGGGTCCTTCGAGTCCTCTTGTGTCATAGCGTGGATATGGCGACTGGGGAGCGGAGTAGGGTGCCATACTCGATGCGTCTTGCAAGGTCTTGGTCACCGTGGACGTTTATTAGCCCCTAGGGTCCGGGCATCTTCAGGTAGAGGTAATTGTGGTGGGGCACAGCTCTGAATCTGTTTAGAGTTCCGCATCCTAGGATGGCATTGTAGGCGTATGGTACGTCCACAACGTTGAAGGTGATGACCTCGCATCGTGATGCAGAGTCTTCACCAAAGATGATCGGGAGTTCTATCTGTCCTAGGGTGTTGAGGGGGCCCCATTAAATCCCTGGAGGGGTTTGCTGCTTTGTGAGAGCCGGCTTAGTGGAATTCAGAGCTGGTCGAAGTCATACACGAATAGGAGGTCCGCCGAGCTGCCTCTGTCATCCAGCATTCTTTGGACCTCGACTTCGGCGATATTTGCTGAGATGACCAGGGCATCGGAGTGGGGAAATTTTACTCCTTCGGAGTCATCGATGGTGAACGTCATGGGGGCATCGGCCCAGTCGGGGGCCTGTCGATGGATGCTGGTCGCTCTGATGTGGTGTACCCCGCGTGCGTAGTCTTACCGCTATCGTTTTGAAGTCCAACCGGAGCTCCCTCCGCCGGTAATGGCGAGGACGGTCTGTTTGCACCGCACCCCTTCATCTTTGTACCGCTCTAGGGATGACTGGGGTAGTGAAGGTAGGGACAGCTGCAGAGGATTCTATAGGGCCAGATGGTCAACCCATCGGTTGGCCGATGGCCTGCGATCTTCGGACCACCCCTTGGGGGCCCCATCAATTGAGGCGAAGGCCACCTGCCTCCCGAGGTACTCCTCTCGGAAGGTGGTGAGTGTTCGGCAGTTGTCAGTATTATGTCCTCGTCCTGCACCGTGTAGAGTGCCAAGATTCTTTCTCAGAATGCTGGTTTCGGGCGTGGTTTCGCTCCGGGAGGCCTCCGAAGCGTCCCCGCCTGCGTCCCCTGGGGTGGCTTTGGTTCAGAGCCCCGCAGTATGGGCTGATATTGCTAAAGTTTCAGCGCTATCATTGCCGCCACCTTTGGGACCCGGTGGTAAGGGCCTCCTCGAAGCTCCTCTTTGCTGGGGGAGTGGGGGCGTGTGATGATCCGGCCTGTGAGTTTGGTCTCTCAGAATTGGCACGGGAAGCCTCGCTAGCTTGTGAGTGCCTCCAGTGGAGTTTTTCCTCCTACGCCCGCACATATTACTCAAACTTGCTCATGAGGACTTCTACTGCATATTGGGCGTCAGTTCAGCCGATCGTATAGGGGGCCTTCAGCCAGACTCTGGGTCTGGGCTTTGGTCTGGAAGAACCTTCAAAAGTAGTCCTGGAGGGTTTTGTCTGGCCCCTGCCTGATAGTGAACAGTCTACCGAAGGTTACTGGTTCGATGAAGGTGCCCTAAAAGTTGCTACGGAAGAGGTCTCGGAGTTGGGACCTGGTGTGAATGGTGCCGGGGTCTAGCGCCCAGAACCAGTGTATGGCCACCCCTTCTTGGGTGAGTGGGAAGCATTTAGCCATGGTGGCCAGTCCACTTCCGCTGGCCTCTATGGCTAGGGCATTGATCGGGCGAACTCATCGGGGTTCGAATTGCCTTTAAACTTGGGCAACTTCAGGGTCTGAAAACCCTCTGGGAAGCGCATGGCCTATAGGTTGGCTCGTAGGGGAGAGTCGTGGTCTTGCAGGGGGTCATCATGATGCTGGGCCCGAGGCTCTAGGGACCGAACGGGCCGGGTCCTTGCGCCGAGGGGTTCGTCTGTTTGTGGAGCTTGGGTTGGAACCGCGTCGGCTGTCCCGGGAGTGATGGCGAAGGTGTGGGCAGCTTGCTGTTTGGCCCACAGGGCTGTTTGTAGTTCCTCCATATGGGCCAGGAGTGCCACCAAGCGTGATTGCCGCTCAGGTGGAATGGTGTTTTCGGCGGTAGCACCGGCCACAACCGCTTGGGGCACAGCGGGGGCCTCACCTTGCTGCTGCTGCATCTTCGGGATAGAGAACCCTTCGGTGTCGCCCACAACTATAGTTATGGTTGGGTCACTGGTGGTCATAAGGTTCCCGTTCTACCCGGCTGACGGGTCGTTATCGGTGTTGGCTGCATATAGCCGGCTGGACTGCCATGCAAGAGTGACTAGGAGATCGGCCACCGTCGATGGGACCTTGGTGGTCTTCTTCTTGGGTGGCATCCTACCTCTCTTAGCACTTCTGTGTTTGAGTCCCCACGGACGTCGCGGTATTGGAGAAAGAGTTCGTCTTGCCTCAACAAGTATGGCGAGAGTTTCTTCTAAGGAGGAGACTCAATCTTGGAGACAAAGTTTAAGAGGAAGGAACACCACGAATGTATTGATGGTAGAAAAAATGGATCGCTCTGGAAGGAGTATCACAGTGTGACTTGGTGTGTTTTCACCTTTGTGTTTTTTTTTGCTGTCTTGTCCATCCCCTGCCCAGAGGACCATGGCCTCCTATTTATAGGGCCGTACGTAGCTTGGCGTACAAGTTATCATAATGTACAAATATCCGAGATCTGACCAAATTACTAGGCCGGACTGATTAAGCCAAGGGTCCGTTGGGGGTCCTTAATAACGACCCCCAACAGACTTAGTACTTATATGCTAGATATTGATTGTATGATCCTGGATTCTATCGTTCACAAAATGATATTTAATATCAATGTTTTTGATAGCATCACTTGAATTGTTGTTACTTGTCTAGAAAACTTTTGATTGATTATTTCAGTATAAGGTAAGTGGTTTAGAAATGATGTCTATCACTCCAAGTCCAGGGATAAAGTTCTTAAGCCATATAGGCATCGGTAGCCTCATAACATGCACAAACTTAGCTTGAATCGTTGATGATGCCTTAAGGGTTTTCTTGGAGCTTTTCCATGAGATAACTCCTCCAGTGAAGGTGAAAATATAACCTGACATTGATTTCTTAGTATTCACACATCCTCTGCATCCGAATAACCTATAACTTCAAGATTATCATATTTTCTATATATGAGCATGTAAGCTTAGTGCCTTGGAAATAATGCACGACTTTCTTAATGGCTTTACGGTGGTCCGATCCTAGATTTGACTGATATCTACAAAGCATCCCAATTACAAAAGCTAATGCTTCCAACAGCTGAAGAATAAGTAACCAACTTCATCTTATCAATTTCAATTAGTTTACCTTGACAATAGAATGTCCCAAACTTATCGCCCTTAATGGTAGGAGCAGGAGAGCCATATCACTTATGCATAATATATCTCTTTATACTCTGTCAATGTATGCCTTTTGTAATAATGCTAATACTCTCTTGGACCTATCTCAGTGAATCCCAATGCCAAGAATGTAAGAAGCTTCACCAACATCCTTCAGGTAAAAATTAGAGGAAATAAATGTCTTGGTCTCATACAACATATCCTTATTATTGCTGTTCGATAAGATATCAGCCAAATAAAGTACTAAGATGGTGAATTTTCCCCATTAAATTTAACATAATTACAATTATCTACTTCATTTTTCTTAAAGCCAAAATTTCTTATGACCGTATCAGATTTAAGATACCATTACCTACATGCTTGCTTTAGTGCATAAATTGATTTCTTAAGTCAACATCCCATATGTTTCTTTCCTTCCATACAAAATCTTCCGGTTGAGTCATGTAAAATTTTTTTTCCACGTCACCATTAAGGAATGGCACCTTAACATCCATTTCGTGCAGCTCTAAATCATAATGAACTACAAGTACCATAACAATTCTAAATGAGTATTTAGTTGAGATAGATGAATTCTAAATGAGTATTTAGTTGAGATAGATGAAAGAAATATCATTATAGTCAATCTCTTCTCTTTGTGAGAAGCCTTTTGCTACAAACCTTGCTTTCAACATTTCGATGTTTCCCTTAGAGTCATGCTTGGTTTTGTAGACCCATTTACAACCTACTGTTTTGGCTCCATCTAGAATTTCTACAAGGTCTCATACATCATTGGCACTCATAGACTTTATTTCATCCATCATGGCATCAAGGCAATTAGGTGAATGTTCACTCATCATGCATGGCTTCCTTATATGAGGTTCGATCATCCTCTTTCTCTATATCATTACCATCCTCATTCATGTAAACTACACAATCATTCGAGAGATGATAGATCTCTTGTCCTGCTGTGATGTCCTACGGGTTCATTGCCTATTGCACGATTGGATATTCTAGGGGACTATTGAGCCTCAACATTTCATGCATCATTAGAAATTTTAGAGTCCTCAATAGGGGTGAAACAACAATATTCTCTATTGCACAGGAATAAAAATCTCTTGGATAAGAAGTGATGTAACACAAACCCGTTTCTCATCAAGATCTACTTTTCTGGGCTCCAAGTATCCACTAATCCGGCCATTTTCTAAGAACGCAATGTATCTTGTTTCTATGAATTTAGTAATTCGATCAGGAAAGTAAAAGCGATATCCTTAGATCTTTTGGGATACCTAAAGAAATGAAAACTCACTATCTTAGGATCTAATTTCCATATATGTGGATTAAATACTTTAGCATCAACAGGACAAGCCCACACATGTAAGTGTTTTAAGGTGGTAGGAAACATGCCCTCAGAATGATTCTCACAATTACTTTAGGGCATGTATGTGATTTTGGTGATTAAATGACAACATAGTCAATGGGACTAACATGTTTGTCAAGTATATACTTTAGTAGGTCTCTTGGATGTGATACATGAAGAAGCCACTGAAGCCAGGACAAAGTTTTATTGAGTTTGAAAAAGTCCTAGAGAAATTGTTCTCACCAAAAGGTCCGTCACAAAGGAATTCAACACGCAAGAGCAATTTGTTCAGAGACAGTTTTGCCACACCAGATGGTCTGGTGTCAAATGGGTAGAAGCACTGGAGCATTGTTTACAAAGGAGAGAATGCAGATGGCTTCAATAGATAGTCTGGTACTCAGTAGAGGTACTCACCGGAGTATTTTGGATAGAGGGTGATGATCACCTCACCAGATGGCCCGATATTCAAATGAGCAAAACACACCAGAGCATTTCTAGAAGAAAGGAGTTGAAGATCAACACACCGGAATGTCCGATGTTTGAGTGGAACACACCAGAGTATTGCACCGGAGTTTTTCCTGCAGAGAAGGTTCAAGGTGTTGAAAAACGAAGAACACCTCACTGGAGGATCACACTAGAGCATTTCTTGCAGAGAAGAATGAAGTGGCTCGGTCAGGCTCAAGTCATCACACCGGAAGGTTCAGCGATGAGATGAAGATCACATTGGAATGTCTAGTGTTCACAATTGGTTTGAGTTGGTTCCAATGGCTAATTTTTGAGGATGTACTCACTGGATGATCCGGTGATAGTACCACTGTAATGCCAGATCATCCGATGTTCACAGTAAAGTTGAGTCTTTGGGGCAACAACTATTTAGTGGGTTGGAGGCTATAAATACCCACCCACTCAGCCATTTGAAGTCCTGGAGCCCAGAGAAACACATAGACACTAGAGAAGACGTCCAAGCCATCATAGTTCTTAAAGTGATCATTCAAGGCGATTAAACACAAGATCAGTGCGTCATTAGTTCTTATAGGCCTAGAGAAATTGTTGCTAGATTATAGCTACCTAGAGAGCGGATCAAGGAGTGATCATAACTTGTACCTAATGGTACACTAGCACCTTGGAGTCTTGGTGACTCACCGGCACCTTGAGCCAAAGTTTCTCAAGCCTGTTGACCCTCCGACTTGGTGTGGAGAGGAGACAAGATACATGTACGTGGACGTGGAGACCCTTGCCTTGGTGGCTCAAGCTCCGAAGTGAAGACTGTGGTGAGTGACCGGAAGAAAGGTTAGTGGTGGGACCTCGCCTTGGTGGCTTGGTGGCTCATAATGTTTGAGGCCTTTTCTTGGTGACTTGGTAGCTCAAGAACTGTGACCGGAAGAGACTTGGCGACCGGGAGCATATCCTTTGTGGAGCACCAATGTGGACTAGGGGTGGCTTTTGTGCCATCGATACCACGGGACAAAAATCCTTTCTCCCTTCTATTTGCAAGGTAAACCTCAAGCTGAGCATATGGTTGCTTAGTAGATTGGATCCCACTACATCTGAGGTGATACTGTCTGATAACCGCCACATTGCTACCCATGAGAAAGATGTTGGTATTGTTTTTGGAATTCCCTGTGGAGAGATGGATGTGCTTAGCATTGACATTACACCCAAGGCAGTAGAATATCTTCGGTATACCCTTGGTTTGGTTGGTCTGAATGTAGGAGTTTGAAGTGTCTTGATTCTATCTTTGAAGAGCCCCTTGACGACAAATCCAGTAGGCAAGAGATTGATAGGTTCAAGATAGCCTTTGTTATATATGTTATGGGTCATTTATTAGCTCCATCCGCAAAGTGGGATCATGGAAGTATTGATTATTGGGGGGCACTTAAGGATGCAGATCTCATTGATAGATTCAACTGGTGTCGATATGTCTATGGCCATGTTCTGGATGCAGCTCAAAAAGTTCATGAATCTATCAGCCAGCACCATCTTGTGACTAGTATTATTGGTAGCCATCTATTTCTACAGGTTATGCTCACACTTTAGTGTATGTTGTTTTTGGTTATGTTCTATCTCCTTCATATATTTTTGAACAGTCCCTATTCCTGTAGATTCTGTTCTTGGACAATATAGACATTCAGTTCCTGAACAAACCACACGACATCCTGCCACGCATTAGGGATTTTGATGTGGCCACAATTCAGAAGATGATTCTCATGATTTCAGAATGCAATGGTAACAGCCTCCAATGCTTCTTAGGGGTAAATGTATTTTCCATAGTTTCTTTTATGCATTTTTTAACCGGTACCTTGATCTTCGATGCTTCTATTGGTCATCTCGCTAATCCATATCTTACTTTCTCTAGTTGCATCCACCTGGCACATCTACGTACATGACGCATACATTGCAATCAGTTGACATTCCTCCTGTTTCGAGAGAGACCATTGGTGTAGCTCCTTCAGTTGAGATTGGTGTACCAACTATCAAAGCCGAGTCATTTGCATTCCACCATGCTGCTGACTTCGGTTCATACCTAAGGATTATCCTGGACTGGTCAATATTTGACACCATCTCTCTTTGTTCCAATAGTTGTATGCTCAGTACTTGTCAACAAGTAGTGCTGATTTTGGTGTCTTGTATTTTCTTTAGCATCACTGCTACGCAATGGATCAACTAAAATTGCACAATGCAAAGATGGTAAAGGAGATATCTCTAATGCGTTCAGCAATGATGAAGCACAATGCTTTATTCACTAACTGGCTTGTTAATCAAATTGGACCAATAATGTTGCAAGCGATGCACAAGCAGGCTGAAGGTAGCAATCTTGTGGCACATTCCAACCCGGTCCCCTCGGTACCAGTAAATGTAGGCGTGTACCTAACATGACAAGAGAACTGTTAGTACATGTACATTTCAACATGAACATTGATATTTTCACCCCCTTTGTGCTGAGTTTGTCGCTATACCTTATTTACATTTCCGCATATACATACTTGCAATTTACCTTGCTACAGTAGGTTGCAATCCTTTCTGAGCGGTAGAGTAGACACACTATATAAACCTAGAGCACACTTAGATAGAAATTGAGAATGGTTTATCTTGTTATGTTTTTGAAGCCATTAGTTTTTAAGTTTCCTAATTCACCCCCTCCTAGGACATTACCAATCCTCACAATTGGTACGAGAACTAGGGCTCTCACCGGCTCTACAATTGGTTTTAGAGCCTCACACTTCTCACAAGTTTTGGCCAATTCAAGTGGCATTTGAGCCTTAGTCTCATTGTGATCGGTTTATGCTTCACTGCCTCGAGATTTGCAACCTTTGGGGTAGGGATGGATTCACTTTTTGATGGCACAAATTTCCCACGTTAAATGTTTTGATGGTCACCGAAGAAGGGATGAGCAACGTATCACCAACAAGAAGAGGCAATTAGATGCATTGGCGAAGAGTATCTTTTTATCATATTTATGCGTTGATGCATTTAATCGTGTTTATTCCCTCACCAATGCACATGATATTTGAACTAGTCTCACTAAAGTACATGAAGTCACAAAGGATGTGAGGAATGAGAAATATCATGTGCTAGTTACTAAACTCGATGGCGTCAAACAACTTCCCCATGAAAATACTAAAGACATGTCCTCATGTTTGAATACTCTTGTCAATGAGGTTAATGAGTTAGGTTTGACACCGATTGAAAATAATCAAGTGGTTAGAAGAACACTTCAAGCTATTCTTCCAAAGTACAAGTTGGTAGTCTACATCATTTGTGACAATAACTACATCAGGAGAATGACTCCAAGCCAAGTGCTCGGCAAGATTACAGCCCATGAGATGATCATGAACATGGGGGTGGAAGTTTCTTCCTCATCCGACGCCAAGAACCTTGCCCTCACAAGCAAGTAAGCACCGTGCCAACACATGAAGGTGAAGATGAGAAGGCAAGAGCAAGAGTCAAGCTCAAGTGAAGATGATAGAGATAAATGTTGGAGCAAGAGTTCATCTTGCCCCAGCAAGTACGGCGAGAGTTTCTTCTAAGGAGGAGACTCAAGCTTAGAGACAAAGTTTAAGAGGAAGGAACACCACGAATGCATTGATGGTAGAAAAATGTGTCACTCTGGGAGCGGAGTATCACAGCGTTCGCTGTGTGGTGTTTCTATTTTTTCATTTTTCTCCCTGCCTCCTTGCCCAGGCAGCTATGGCCCCTATTTATAGGGCCGTGCGTAGCTTGGCGTATAAGTTACCATAATGTACCAATATCTGGGATCTGACCGATTTACTGGGCCTTATCTCGGATAACTACTTTTCTACCCTACATGGGAGATAAATATCTACTGTTGTAACTATCGTGTGGCCTGCCCACTGAAGGAGGTGAGACGGTCGCCAATTGCGGCACGACACCCCACTGTCAGGGGTGTCAGGATAGCCCTCACTACGCCAAGGTGCCAGAGTGGCACCCATCAGCCTAGGCCTTTAATATCGGTCACTTCCTGGTAGGCAAAGCACGACCGGCGCCCTCCTTCCGGTAGATCTTCTCAGGGCCTGCTGACTCATACTGCTGTCTTCGGGAAGGTGGCCTAACCATCCCGAGGTGAGGGCCTTGGGAGGCGTAGAGCAGGGAGGTAAAGGCGTTGGGAGGCGGGACCCTGGAGGGTTGGGACTTCGGGAGTCGGGCTGCTTTGGTCATCGGTAGAGGTGTCGAAGGCCGAACAGCTTCTACCTCTACAGGGGAGGCGGTTGTCCGCTGCTCTGGCCTAACCTTTGGCCGGGGAGGGTGTGCCTGCCGGGATCATCGATATCTCTCATGACGATGAGGAGATTGATTGGGATCTCCTACAGACGGAGAGTGAGCCAGCGTCTGTGGGCCCGGCGATAAAGCAGGAAGAGGCCAGGAAGGCGAGGAAAAGGGCCTTGCTAGTGAGCTCTTCGGACTCCTCAGCGTCCTCTGGCAGCTTGGGAGCCAGCTACTGTATCATCTTCCGCAATGGCAGGCCGCAGATGAGGCGCGTACGCCATCTCATGCGTGGCCCCTACCGGGACTTGTAGGAGCTGGAGGCAGTCACTGGGGTGATGTCCTTGGTGACGCCATGATATATCCATGTCACGGCTGGACTTAGTCACCTTGTACTCTTTCTCACCATGTTTTGCTCTGAAGGGATCCATCTTCTTCGTGGCAATTTCTGTGCGGTTGTTTTGTTTTGTATCACCTGGATGTATCGGTTGTTTAATAATATAACGTGGATCTTTGGGAACAGTTGTGTCTCCCTCCATATCGCAATGTGAGAGGACCCTTCGAATGGGTGGCTACGTGTGCGTGTGCTTTTGTGCCTCCAAACTATACTTCTTCATCCCTTTCAAAGGCGACGGCTAGTTTTTCTGACGATCGGTGGATACGTAGGGTAACTAAGGAGAATCGGGTGGAGTAGTGGTGACCTCATCGTTCCTAGTTACCGCGTACTCCTCGGGCTCGGCACTGGTAGGGCCTTCTTCCCAATTTGTTCCAGATTTCCAACTCAGTGAAGTCTATTAGGAACCCTTGGAGGCAAGCTCCGGAGGTGGTCCTTGACCCTTCGGGTTCCTTAGCGACTGCCAGGGTTGACGGCGATGATGTGTCGGATAGGCAGGAGGGGTGGTCTGTTGCTCGGCTCTGGAGGTACTCTGTCCGGAGCTTGGCGATGGCGTGTTGGAGGTGAAGCTGAAGGCTAGGCGGGGGAGGTGGTCCGCGACCCCCTCGGCCCTTAGCCGCTGCCCGGCTTCGGAGGTACTCCGTTCGAAGCCTGGTGATGGCGTGTCGGAGCCAAAGCTGAAGGTTAGACGGGAGAGGTGGTCTCTGACCCCCTCGGCCCTTAGCCGCTGCTCGGCTCTGGAGGTACTCCGTCCGGAGCCTAGCGACGGCGTGTCAGAGGCGAAGCTGAAGGCTAGGTGGGAGAGGTGGTCCGCGACCCCCTCGGCCCTTAGCCACTGCCCAGCTCCAGAGGTACTCCGTCCGGAGCCTGGCGATGGCGTGCCGAAGGCGAAGCCGAAGGCTAGGCGGGAGAGGTGGTCCACGACCCCCTCGGCCCTTAGCCACTGCCTATCTCCGGAGTACTCCGTCTAGCGACGGCGTGTTGGAGGCTAAGTCGAAGGCTAGGTGGGAGAAGTGGTCCATGACTCCCTCGGCCCTTAGCCACTGCCCGGCTCTGGAGGTACTCCGTCTGGCGATGGCATGTTCGAGGCTAAGCCGAAGGCTAGGCAGGAGAGGTGGTCCGTGACCCGCTCCGCCCATAGCCGCTACCTGGCTCTGGAGGTACTCCGTTCGGAGCCTGGCGACGGTATGTCAGAGGCAAAGTCGAAGGCTAGGCGGGAGAGGTGGTCCGTGATCCCCTCGGCCCTTAGCCACTGCCCGACTCCGGAGTTACTCCGTCCGGAGCCTGGCGACGGCGTGTCGTAGGAGAAGTCGAAGGCAAGGCGGGAGAAATGGTCCGCGACCCTCTCAGCCCTTAGACGCTATAATGAATGGTGGTCTCTGCAATGAACAGTCGAGGGTTCCACTATGTTTCTCGTGCCATGCAGCGTGGGCTTTTATTAAATGTTAGTATAACAAAAATGATGTATGAAATGTGTCGTAAAAGGAGATGGTAGGGTAATGATTTTACCTTTTACCATGCATGTTTTGAGTCACGCGGGTCATACATTTCCATGTAGGGAGGGGGATTTTTATACCCCTTTGATTTGTTTGCTGTGCCTTTTTAGAGGCTAGCTTTTTGCCTTCAAGATGCTGGGGTACCCTTCCTATTAGGTCTTTTCAAAACCTTTTCGCCCGGCGTTGTTCCCGGAAAACATCCCATTTGCGGGGGTTTTCAGAAATCTTTCTGTTTTAGCGGGGGTTTCATAAAAACTCTCCACGGTGCGGAGGTTTTGGAGAGGCTCTCCATTTTTGCCGGAGGTTTGTAAAACTCTCCGTTGTGCGGAGGTTTGGAAAAGGCTCTCCGTTTTTGTCGGAGGTTTGTAAAAACTCTCTGTTGTGTGGAGGTTTCGGAAGGCGCCCCATTTTTGCTGGAGGTTCGTAAAACTCTCCGTTGTGCGGAGGTTTGGAAAAGGCTCTCTGCTTTTGCCGGAGGTTTGTAAAACTTTCCGTTGTGCGGAGGTTTGGAAAAGGCTCTCCGTTTTTGCCGGAGGATTTGTAAGGTTCTCCGTTTTTGTCGGAGGTTTGTAAAACTCTCCATTTTTGCCGGAGGTTTGTAAAACTCTCCGTTGTGCGGAGGTTTGTAAAAGGCTCTCCGCTTTTGCCGGAGGTTTTCTAAGGTTCTCCGTTTTTGTCGGAGGTTTGTAAAACAATCTATTTTTGCCGGAGGTTTGTAAAACTAGGTTTGGAAAAGGCTCTCCGTTTTTGCCGGAGGTTTTGTAAGGTTCTCCGTTTTTGTCGGAGGTTTGTAAAACTCTCTATTTTTTTCGGAGGTTTGTAAAACTCTCCATTTTATGGAGGTTTGGAATAGGCTCTCCATTTTTGCTAGAGGTTTTGTATGGTTCTCCATTTTTGTTGGAGGTTTATAAAACTCTCCGTTTTTGCCAGAGGTTTGTAAAACTCTCCATTTTTGCCGTAGGTTTGTAAAACTCTCTGTATTGCAGAGGTTTGTAAAAGGCTCTCCAATTTTGCCAGAGGTTTTGTAAGTTCTCCGTTTTTATCGGAGGTTTGTAAGACTCTCTATTTTTGTTGGAGGTTTTGTAAGATTCCTTGGCATGTATTAATGCCGAAGGCCCTACACACTATCGGAGCTACGCAATACCTATGGAAGTCCCCTTTTGCATAATGGAGCTAGGAGGTATGGCATCCAAAATCAGTGCTGCGCAGATAAGTCTGAGTTCAAATAGTTTATCTTGTGGTACATTTTTGGACATCAAGATAGCGTTTTTAGAAGCTCCAATCAATACCAAAGTTGTATATATTTTCAAGAATTATAATTTAGAGTCTAGAAACGTCCTCGGAATAGAGATCTGCGAAAAAGGAAACCGTATCCGACTCAAACTCGAACCCGATTCGTGTTCGGCTTGGACTCCACCTGAACCAGCCGCCCCTAGCCCTATAAATATGAGTTGCATGCCTTCTCTGATCCCTATTCCATGCCCCAAAACACTAGAAGTTGCTGCTGTCCTGTCTGTGTGCCACCATTCGCTGGAGCTACAGCTGCCGGCGCCCGTGATGCGCTACGTCGTCTTCTCCGTGAATCCTTCTTCCTCGACCATCGAAGAAAGGTGAGGACCCCTTCTTCTCCTCCCTTAGTACTGTTTTATCATCTAACTAAGTCCCTAGTCAAATCCTAGCCCCAGCTAAAGCTCGATCTAAGCCGCCACAATCATCGCCCTCGCGGACAGCCACGCTGTAGCCGATTGGCATCGATGTTCCCGGCCAACTAGTGCACCGTTCACCATGCCCTTTCACCAGCGCATGTCCCATGATGTTCCCCACACCCTCACCAACCAGGTCGGCCAGTAGAGTTGCCAAACCATTGAAATCAAGGTCGACATACCCGCTGTCTCGTTTTGGACACGTTCTACGCGCGCACCGGATTTGCATTCACGTTCCCTATCAATCTAAAAGCCGTATTGAAGCACCAACTGTGTCACGGTGTATCCCATCGAGTCTTCTACATGACCTTAGGAGCCCACCCCCATTTGTGCAGCGACACGACCGAAACACGATTGCCAACCACAACATGTCGCAACCGTCACCCATCTCATCTCCGCTGATCATTCTTCCTCTCAGGGGATGATCTACCAAAACCCATGTTATAGCATTGTGTTCCCGGGTTATATGAACATCTCTATTCAAACTGTTTAATTTCATAGCCAATCTCTAGGAACGTGAGCATCTTCATTGATGCATCTGTTCGTGGTCACCACCAAACCTAGCAGTAGTCATCGCTGTTTTGCCACTACCTCGGATGACCCCTTCCAAAACCAACCATACCATTGAGTTATTCTTTCCGCATTCTACGCCATGCTTCCCTCGTTTCGCTGAAACACCACCAAAGCCCAACATCTTTGTCAGTGGCCACGCGCCCGATCGCTGTCTTCGATGAAACCCGAACCACCACCGCTACATAGAGTCACCAGTAGTATCCTTAACCTAGAAGAGTAACATCAGCCTTTTTGATCCATCATAGGTGGTCGAGACTAGATCTAAGCGTATCCCTTCTTTAATCCAAGACGATACTTGCATAGCATGCCAAGTCAATGCCACATCATTCTCCTTAGCCTAGTCAGCAAAACCTGGTCTGCCCTACACTTCTTGAATGTTGTGCAATGATGTTAACAAGCCTGACACAGTGATTGTGCAATAAAGCCATTTTCTATAGGAAGATAGTTCCCGTAAATCAGCATTTCTATTTCAGTCTAATCCATCTCCCAAAAGCTATTCTCTTTTCATCTTAACTCTGATTTAGATGATTCTTGCATCTAAATGTTTCTAAAATCATACCAATCCAACTATAGTGTTTTTAAAGTGTTTTAATGATGTTTGATATGTTGTTCTTAGTGTTTTTCTTTGTGTTGTTTGTCGGTAGTTCTCGTGATTAGTCAATAATGTTTTGGAGCACTTCGAGGGACTTCAAGACCAAGATTTCTACAACACTGAGTAGCATTGGGTAAAAGGCAAGTGTCCTTGATCATCTTGAACCTATGTTTTTAAATATTTTGTTTTACAAATTCATGCAATGTCTGTCAATATGATGGGTAGTCACTTATGTTAGGGTTTTCCCTAGATTTTCCCATACCATCCCTTTGAGTCTAGATGGTTTATAGTTAGGTATCTTTGATGGGTAGATTGCTTAGCCATGCTTTTGGTATACTGGGAAGTGTCATAATCTTGACTAAATAACATATGCAACAATGGTGGTTAATTTGTTAATGGTCTAGCAACATGGAACCTTAGGCCTTGAGCAAAGTGGTTTTGATGGTTATCATGGTTATGATGTTGGTTTAGTGTTTGCTCAAGTAACTTAAGGACCTGTTCTTGGAGCAACAACCCAAGAAGTAACGTACCAACCATGAGGCTGATATGGGTAAGTCATGACATACTAGTTAGAGTCTATCCAGTGTGTATTGTGTTGTCACAAAAGGAGGCTTCTGGGTAGGAGTTGAACTCGCATAAATCCTAGCGGTGAAACCTAGTGGGCAGACGCATACTGGATTAGATCTGGTTAGTGGACATTGTCCTTTAGTGATTTCTTGGTGGCACACTACTGGCGTGTGTTAAGTGTCTTGCAAACACGGCAACATGGAATTCACAGACTCGTGGGGAAAGCTAGACAACTTCTGTAGAGTGTAAAACTGTTATAACAGTCATGCTCACGGTTATGACAGACTTGGATCCTCACATGATTAGTGGGTTGTGGTTATGGGTTTGGTCATGGTTTTGGTTATAGTATAGGGAGTACTAGACGGTTGTGGTGTGCAAGGTGGGGTGCCTTGTATGCTAGGTGTTGGATTGTATAGGTTACATTCACTTAATAATTGTCTAATTCTTTCTGACTCCAAATATGTTTTCATTACTCGCATTTACGCAAATATGCCATGTGTTAGCCTATTCTTGATATAAGCATGCATATCATTATCTTTCCCACACTTGCTGAGCGCATCATGTGCTCACACTTGCTATTTTCCCTATACCATGCAACATGTGTGCTGCTACTTAGTGAATGAAGATGTTGAAGAATGAAGACGAGGTTGTGACGTTCTGGGTGCGTGTCTCCCGGTCAGTTGCATACGGTGTTGTTGGGCACTAGTGCTTCTGTTCCGCTGCAGATATCTTCATAGAAGATAATATATGTCAATTGTTGTAAGAGTTTAACGTTTACTTAATAAAAGTATTGCTTTTGTTACTTCACCTGTGACGTGCTTATGTGTGTTGAACATCCTGGGAACACATAAGCAACATCTAGTTTTAGCTGTTAAAAGTGGGTGTGAGATTTTTAATGAGGCATTCACCTTTGTAAACCCTTATGATTATAAGAAAATACCCCTAGAAAGTAGAAGCTTCACTAGAATCAACGTATAATTCATCGTTGAAGTGATTAGGCATTCGTTTGAAGGGTGCACACCAATCGACAATACAGGGCAGGCTATAGCTTGCCATAAAAAGTCAAAGTAAGGGGTGTCAAAGCATGCCTAACACCTTACCCTTCAGCTTAAAGGCAGGTTCACACCTATAAGAAAAAAGCTGTAGTGTTGCTTGACGTTAAATCAAGCAACACACCTATCGACTTAAAACAAAAGACGTGGGCTAAGATAGCCTATCCTCGCTCCAAAGACTCAATTAAGTCTTCAGATTATAAATAAGACTAGGGGTAAGAGAGCCTACCCTCATTCCGAAGGCTCAATTATGTCTTTAGATCATAAATAGGACGGAGGCTAGAAGTGCTCGCCATCGCTCCAAGGACTCAATTAATTCTTTGGATCATAAATAAGATGGGGCCAAGAGTGCCTACCCTCGTTCTGAAGACTCAATTATGTCTTTGGATCATAAATAAGACAAGGGTTGAGTGCCTGCCCTTGCTCCGAAGACTCAATTAAGTCTTCAGATTCTATATAAGACATGGGCTAAGAGTGCTTCTCTCGCTCCAAAGACTCAATTAAACCTTCAGGTCATAAATGAGACGGGAGCTAAGACTACTAGCCCTACACCAAAGTCAAAACAAACCTTCTTTGAGATAAAAGATGAAGTGTGGCTAAACCTAGCATAGGCTAAGAACATTTGCATCAAAAAGAATGTTTTCTATATGCATGTGTTGAAATTTTACTTTCTACACATGCCTATAATATCAATGCATCAAAGTATTCATTCTCCAGGTATACATTCCGAAACATACATAAATTATTATGTGTTTTTGTTTCTGGAAGGCAAGGCACCTTTCAGGTTACAATTATATGAAATGCCATGCACCTCTCAAAGATAAGAAGGAAAAAGACAAAAATTTGCTTAATGTTAGGATAATGATAGCACATCACCGGTTTTGAAGACTAAATAGCCACAAAGCCAAATCCAAGTGGGAGCTACGCACTTTGATATAAAGAAAGCCAAAAAAAAAAACTACAATGTATTATGAGTAATACATGATGAAAGAAAATTCAACCTCGATCGCAATTACAAAGGAGATTACACCCTTCTGATAGACGTTTAACGGCGAGGCAATGGTCAACTATACATGACTGAAATGCACTATAAATCCATCAAAGCAACGCTCCATTACACAATTCATGTCGATGGTCCCTATAGTTCAAAAGTTAGGGGATGGCATTTTCAAATAACGCTTCATGCACGTTGATGTTGAAGGTCCCTATGGCTCAAAATTTGGGGTCCATGGTGTTTTTCAAACGATGCTTCACACATTGTTGTTGAAGGTCCCTAAGGCTCCAAAGTTGGGGGACGGAATTGTTTGACTGATTCTTCACGCACGTTGCTGCCAAAGGTCCCTACGGCTCCAAAGTTGGGGGGTAGTTTTTTTGATCGATAATTTGCACAACTTGCTGCCGAAGGTCCCTACAACTAAATGTTGGAGATTGAAGGCCCAGTCGAAAAGTGCAACAATGAACAACAAAATTTATAGTGCAAACTCGTTGATGTTAGGATTTATAGTGTCTTTATACATTTGACTCCGACCTAGTCGAAAAGCAATACCCCGCCTCACGGAGAAATGATTTGTCTAGTCTAGTTGAAATCCAACATAACTATCCGAAGAAGTATCTAGTGAAGACTTAGGCTGAACACTATCTCCTTCGGCAGATACTACACTGTGAAAAGCCTCAGGTCACCACTAGTAACAAAAGTGCCAAAGCGAAGTAGTGTCTTGTGCTTCATCAATCGGCTTAGGCTTCGGCTTGAGAAGACCCGTCAGAGGGATAATTTCTCCATGTTCTATCCTACCAATTTCTCTCTTGGCCCTTTGGATCTCTAAGTCCAAAGGATGAAACGACTCCCAAACTGATTTAGAATCTGCGTTCCTCGCATCATAGACCCTTGCCTTCGCTCGCTAGTACTTATTAAATTGTATGTCGGGTGAATGTGGCAGAAGGAATCCCAACATGCCCATGGCAAAATAAGTTATCCCACATCATGGTTAAGGGGACATCTTCTTCCACTACCTGCATAGAGTCCAAAGGGAGGACCTGCGCAGGAAGCGAAGACTATCAAAATGATTAATAAGAAATTAAGCATGCATTACAAAGACCTCAGATAACATCGAATGTTTGAAATCCAAAAGCCTACAATAACCCCTCACACCTGTTCTGAACCTACATTTTGTGTTTCATTAGCTGCTTGTGAAGGGCCAGGCACTAAAGTGGGCGGGGCAGAAGCATTCATGACCTTTGCAGAAGTCTATAGTAAAAGACACATAAAGTTTAAAAATAATAGGTAAAAATAAAATGATGCTAACGTGTACGAAAGAGAAGAGTTGCGTACCCTTCAGTAGTTGTTCTGCATTTCTTGAAGGGCGAGGGTGCACCCATGTTCGCACCTATAATTGCTAGTGAAGGCCTTGGCAGAGGCTTTCGATGCCTTTTACACCTCACCGGTGGACATGTCCGGTGGGTAGCTGAATGAATGGCTCTGGAGTTTTTTGTCGTGATCACAGCTTGTCCCCTCCAATGATTGAATAAGGCTTTGACATGATATCATGGCATAGAAGTTGCCATATAGGTGAGCTGCTTGCCGAAGGCTTCTAGAGGACTCCGCAATCCACCCGACAAAACCATCCAGACCAACTTGGACGAGGGATGGAGGCACGGCCGAAGCACCAATTCTTCAAGAGTCTGGCCAAAAGCTTCACTGGCCATGAGCGCCTTCAGCTCTAGAACATGTACTCACTCCTCTGAAGCATCATGGCCAAGTTGCTTCACCTGGCGCAACACTTCATTAAGGCATTCATTTCCAGCTTAAAGTTTTGATACATTCACTTCGGACACCATTGTGCATTGGCAAAGGGCGATCACCTCTTGTTCAAATTCTTGTGTACTCGAGTGAAGGGTGTCCACATCTTTCTCTAGTTATTGCAACCTTAGAACGGCATTCCTCATCCACTGGAGATATTCTTTTCGCTTGGCCTTGGCCTTCTTGGCTCTTTCAAGCAACAGGGCCCTCATTTCCTCTTCCCTTTTGTATGAGCTTCAGATTGTTCCGCGTGGTTGCTCAGAGCATGTGAGAGAAGCATACTCTGTAACAAACATAAAGCACTATAAGAACGATAAGGAGAAGGGAAGCTTGTTAACAATCAAGACTACCTTTAAAGTCGCCATGTCAAAGGCATCGATAAGGTCAGTGAACAGTTTATGTGCCAATGGAATGTCAAGCATGGGGAGGATGAAACTGTCAAATATGTTCTTTGCATCCTTCACCTCTCCGGCACCCGGTTCAAATGAGGTCACTCATAGTGCTTCGACATTGATGATTCTGGCATTGCGCGAGGTGCCTATTGACATTAGTTTTTTTGCCACCGCCAAGGCACAGATGTGGTGAAGCACTCCCCCCCCAACCCATCTTCGCTTTCTATAGTCAGTCGACTTGTGGAGTTGGAGTTTGAGCTAGATTAGCTAGCTACTCAGATCTAGCATCATCAGAGTTGGCCTCTTTGCCACTATTGTCACATCGAGGCATAGTCTCATCTGCATCTGCATTGGTGGCAACCAGTGATTCTAGTAGCGTATTGTCATCTTTGTCGCTCTCAACGAAGAGAGGTATGAGGGAAATTGGTGCTGTGTTTGCGATGAGCTTTGGGGGTGTGATAGCCACCTCCAACACGTCCTCTGGAGGTGCCTGCCGCAGAATGTTGGGACCAACAGGATCCTCGTGATCACATGCATCACCGATGAGGTCCTCGTTGCTGTGAGTAACCTTCTTCGAGACTGTCTCAGAGCTTTAATCTGTCTCTGTAATTTAGGCTTCAGAGCTCGATGATTCGATTGAGACAGCGGCCAAGGGCCTGTTTGGCACAAGCTTGGCCTTCTGCTGCGGTGAATTTACCAAGAAGGAGATGGGCTTCAGCCTCCACCTCCATAACCGTCACAGCTATTGCAAAACATAGAAACATAAGAAAGAGTAAAAAAACTAAGACAAAATGAATTTATACAAAATGTTATACTTTGCTTCCACGTAAAATCAAACTTGGGATAGCATAGTCCATCTGGCCCCTTCAGCTTGAACAAGGGAATGATCCATCAGTGGCCATATGCGTACAGCAATAAACTCCTTGATAAGGTTGTGAGTGCTCAGGTGCTATGCACACCGCTTGAAGGCTTCAAAGGCCGCCTGCTAGGAACCCCTTATCAACACATTCGGGGCATGGTTAACCTTGAAGTGTTGGCCCTTTGATAAAAGATATTCCTTGTTGTCTACCTTATGGTAGAACCACCATTGCGTCCAGTCTTTTGGCCATTTGTTCTTGTAGGGCACAGTAGGTGTGACCAAACCCCCCTCAGTAAGTGAAGTTCGTGCAACCATAGTGGGCTTCGAGCTGAACGTTGTCAATGAAGACTAGATTCGGTTGGTGGTGAAGCCTGCGGGTTGCAGTGAAGGCCCAGGCTAAGGCCTTTGCTTCTTTAGACCTAGCCGCCCAAGTGAAGAGGCTGAGCCGAATAGTAGCGTTTGGCGTCAATTGATGGAGAAAAAACTCAAAGATATTAAGGACCTTCACCACCATTTTGTCGCATGGTAGGTAAAGTTCGGTTCTAAAGTAATCCATGAAGATAATAGCTTTGTTATCTTTTGGTGACAAAATCTCCTGGTCCTTCGGAAACATGACCTTCAATACGTCACTTATGAGGCCTTCTTGCTTTAGACCAGCTACAGCTATTTCATCAACCTTTGACCTCCTAATCTATTAGGTTTTTGGCTTGTAGGATTTGCCTTCTGGAGCCATTGATCCAAGTAGACTGTAACTAGGTACCAAAGGTTGTGAAGGGATGCGACTAGCTTCAATAGAGCATAAATAGCTGTGCACACGAGCTTGAAAGCAGTGAATGGTAAAAATGAACCATGGGGTGAATATAGATAGTGGTATTGAAGGCAGTTGAAAAGATGACTGTTGGGTTTTGAACCATCTCTTTAGTGGCGGTTAAGGCAAAAATTGTAACTGGCAAAAAATATCATTACTGGCGCCTCAAAATTTAATGCATTTCCAAACAAAAACCGTTAGTAATAGGAAGTTAAACCATTTAGGTGTGCAAGTGGACTCATTTGCCAAAGGTAAACCATAGGGCACGAGTACTTCGATGGGCCAAAGGGGACGACGTTTGGTGCTACCATCAAGGCCACGGGTTTGGCCCATCGAAGAGGAGCCTTGCTTGTGGGGGTAGCTATTAGGGAATGGTCTTGTAGTCTCCCTTCGGATACTAGGTCGAAAACCTCTACGGCCACTATTTACAAACAAAACTTACAGTTGTCGATGATCAAACATGTTGCAGGAATCCTTTGACAAACCGAAGGTACCCTCGGTCGATCAATGCCACGGGAGCATTTCTTGCAGCTAGAATGGGAGAAGCATGTGTCGGGCCTTTGGAGGCTAAGTGAAGGCCTTCGATCGAGAACACAAGGGAGTCAACCAAAGGAATACCAAAGGTATTAGCGCAGACAAAACATTCGTCGTGTCTTCAAAGGCTCACCGAAGGCCTTCGATCAATAACATGAGGGAGTCAACCAAAGGAACACCGAAGGTGTCGATGTAGACGAAGCTTTCATCAGGTCTTCAGAATCCAGGCGATCGACATCACGAACGAGCCAACCAAAGAGGATGTCGAAGGTGCCTCAGGACGTAGATATCCGAGAGCTCAAGTGAAGGAAGGATTGGGATTAGAAATCGAGGATGACAAAGGGCATGATTGTAAACAAGCCAACTATAATTAGGATAGTACTGAATTACCCACAATTATGCCAAGAGTGCAGTAGTTAGAGGGGTAATATCGTAAATTGTGATAGAGAGCAGTCAGATACGGCCTATAAATAGGACATCACTGTAACTGAAAAGACATGTGACATTAACAGCAATGCACAGTCCTCTAAATTGTGGGTGCTTCCCACCAAGCCTTCGGATCCCTCTGGTGAGCCGAAGGCCCTCCACTTTGTTTGGTTACGCAAGTCTCTATCAAGTACGTTTAGGCGTGCAATTCTAATTGAATATACTATTTTGCATAGAAACTTCATCTTACCAACATTATTTTGACAAGATAACTGAATGGTACACAAGTTATATCTTTCTATACTAATTTGGTTTTTTCTCACTGCGGTATAAACGTCTGGAAAAGAACCAAATTGTCACTGGCTGTCTGGAAGCTTGATATAAAGTCTATCATTTATGTTAACCCATAATATATCAAGTGCGAAAAAAATCACCCACTTTTAGTTGTCTGTTAACTTCAATTGGTGGTGAATCAAGTTTTCTGTTTGGAGAATTACTTGCAATAGTTCAAATGCAAGATTACCACTTTTCACTCCTATTAGTAGCACAACTTTCATATCATATTTTGTGTGAAGAAGAGGAGACTGAAAGTGAAAGCATGGAGGTGTTGCTTCAAATATTTCACATTTTGGTAAATATTTCAATTTTCTTTTACTTCTGGTATTGAATACCATTGTTGGAGCAAGAGATCATCTTTCCCTAGCAAGTACGGTGATAGTTTCTTCTAAGGAGGAGACTTAAGGTTGGAGACGAAGTTTGAGAGGAAGGAACACCACAAATGTATTGATATTCAAAATATGGACCGGGCTAAGGGGAGTATCACAGGAAGACTTTGTGATTGTGCTCCTCTGTGCTGTGTTGAGCGTGCTCTCTATTTCAGATGACCATGGCCCCGTATTTTAGGGTTGTGCATAGCTTAGCGTACAAGTTACCGCTATGTACAAAATATCCAAGATCTGTCCGAGTTACATGGTCTTATCCTAGATAACTACTTTTTACCCTACATAGAAGATAAATATCTACCATGGTAACTATTGTGGTGCCTGTACCCAGAGGGGTGAGCTGGTAGTTGCGGTCCGGCACCGCGCTATCAGGGGTGTCAAGATAACCTCCATTGTACTGAGGTGTCAGGACGGCATCCACTAACCTAGGTAATTAATGCCGGTCACTTCCTTGCAGGCAAAGAATGACAAGAGTTCCTCTTCTGGCAAATCTTTCTTCAGGCCCGATGGCTTACCCCATAGCCTTTGGAAAGCCTGCCCAAGCCCCGGAGACGGGGGCTCCAGGGAGATGCATGGCTTCGAGAGATGGAGGCTTCGGGAGGCATGGCTCTGGGAGATGGAGGCTTCAGGAGGCATGGCTCCAGGATATGGAGGCTTCAGGAGGCATGGCTTCAGGAGATGGAGGCTTCGGGAGGCATGGCTCCGGGAGGTGGTTACTCCGAAGCCTGAAAGTCAGAAAATGGCCTTCGGGAGGCATGGGCCCATGGGCATGGGCTAGCTAAGGGGCCGTCGGGGGTCCTTAACAATGAACCCCAATAGTAGCCCCTCGCGAGGGCGACCGACAGAGCGATTGGGCCTCCGGTTCTTTCGGAGTAGGGCTTCGGGAGATGGAGGCTTCGGGAGGCATGGCTTCGGGAGATGGAGGCTTCAGGAGTCATGGCTCCGGGAGAAGGTTACTCCGAAGCCTGGAAGTCAGAAAATGGCCTTCGGGAGGTGTGGGCCCATGAGCATGGGCTAGCTGAGCCAAGGGGCCATCGGGGGTCCTTAACAACGACCCCCAATAGTAGCCCCTTATGAGGGCGGCCAGCGGAGAGGTCAGGCTTGTGGTTCTTTCAGAGCAGGGCCTCCGACGGTCCCTGGCTTGCTATTGATGGCTCATGGTCCCTAATATCGCTTGGCTTTCCTGGGAAGATTCGATCCACTTGATCTGAACTGTCCATTCGATGATGCCGGTGACAAGGGGCATTGAATGTGCCCTGTGAGAAAGGTGCGATTACGCCTTGTCAAGCAGACATGGGTCGCATGGTGTCTTGTGCTTGGGGGGTCATGAGGGGCTGTTCTGCTTCCCCATGATCATGGCCTAGCAGGCGAAGAGATAGGGCATACACTCATTTTTCTAGGAGGTAATCTCTCCCTTACCTTTATAAGGGGAGGGATTACCCTGAGCGGCCTTTTCACTCACACCTTGTTCTCATCTGCCCTTTGCCTCCAGTTGTCCTTGCTTTGCGCTTGTGTCTGTCGATTGCTACTCTTCTTTCTTCTCTGCTGTGCAGTGCCTTTCGCCGCCTTCCTGTGATTTGTATGGCTGGTTCGAGTGCCCTGGGTGGAGCAGGAACTCAGGCGGCGAGTGACACCGCTGGTGCTACCACAGCGGGCGGCCCTCAAGTGGCGTTGGTTCCCCCGTTGTTGATGGGGCAGCCGCCTAGGGTGGTGCTCCGCTGTGGCAGCATAAGTCATCCCCAACAGACCACCGTGCTGGGGATGTCTACCATCGATGATGAGGAGCTTGATCAGATGGTTAGGGAGGGGAAGATTCACTCCACAACCGTCATTTGCCCTCTGCTAGACGAGGAGGTCCCGAAGCCTCTAGCCCACGAAGTCATGGTGTTCGAGGCTTTCTTCAAAGCGGGCCTGGGCTTTCTGTCGGTGCTGCTGCTTGAGGAGGTGCTCCACCACTACTATGTGGAGCTTCCCTAACTCCATGCCAACGCCATCACCCCCCTGGCCACCTTAGAGTGGGCCATGTGGGCAGAGGGTTGAGAAGGGAGGGTGAACTTCTTTGCGGCCCTCAACTTCGCCAACTATTAGATGAAGATGATCAAGGGTGAGGGGACGAAGAGGCCCCTCAGCTTCGGAAGTGTTAATTTCTAGATACGACCGTAGTACCCCGATGCCTTCCCTGCAAAGGCTATTAAAGGTCGATGGTATACCGGCTGGTTGCTGCGATGGTTTTACTACAATGTTGGCCTCACATCCCCTCTTCACTCCACAAACTGAGATATCGCGTATGTCCTGGCATCGGAGACAGGGATCACAGATGACCAGTTTGCTTCGTGGCTGACCCTTCTTTGGAGGGTGGCTGAAAGGATGAGCATGCGTGATCTCGTGGAGGAGTTCACCTTGTTGCGCATTCGGCCCCTTCAGATGGGCTGGGACTGCACCTTGGAGCAAGGTGCGGAAGAGTGGCCGAAGGTCTACTCCGCCCCCCGCCCCTCATCAGCTCTGGTGAGTCCTCTTTCTTGTCTGGTTTCTGATTCGTAGATGTGAGCTACCTTTTTCTTTCAAAGAGCTACCTTCCGCTAGAGTGTGCGGTGGAGATCGCCAAAGTGATACTGGGCCCACCTACTCATGCGGAGCGGGAGCGGTAGGTGGCTCTGACACGGAGTTGGGAGCGGTACAACTACATCGACTTTTATCTCGGAGTGGGGGCTCCAGCGTGGTGGGATTCGTTGGAGCCTAAGGCTGCCAGGAAACAAGTGCGCGCCACTTCCGCAATCCGTAGGAAGCTGCTCTGGGCCCGGTGGCCTTCTGTCTATGGAAGTTCGCATACTGGCTCAATGGCTGAGTCGTCCGAGGTGCCGCTGGTCCGTATGAAGCGTCAGAGGCAGGCCGGGAGCACGGGTGACTTGTTCGGAGGTGACAGTCAGCTCGGCGATGGTGACCGGAGGTAGGGCCCGACCTCTCCGGACATTGCCGGCCATGGCCAAATCCGGAGAGGAAGCGTGGCCTCCATGGAATCTAATTTTGGGTTTACTGATTCGGACGTCGATGACGTTACGGGCCCTTGTATGAAAGGGTTTGGGGGACTTGGTGAGGTGTTGTTGCTTTGTTAGCTATATCCTGTTTGGATCCTACACTGGGATCTGGACCTTTTTTTCATCGTATTTTGCAGCGACTACCGAGGTGGATGTGTATTTGACTCCACCCTAGGAGGCTGGGGAGCTCCGATAGGGGTTAGGGACCCCTTTGGAAGTGTCCCCGATGGCCACCTTGGGGGACATGGCCCCATCTCTAAGGAGCCCCGAGTAGGCTGGTGACTTGTCCCAGGCAGCCGATGATGGCGGCACTGTGCCCTCTGCCAGGGCTCCCTCCGTGACGGCAGAGGGGTGCCCCAGCCTTAGGGTATTGACTTTGGATGACTTTGCACTACGCCCAGAGTGGAGAGGTCGAGCGATCATTGGCCCAGCGTCCTTTGAAGGTAGTGGAGGCACATCTAGTAGCAGCGCCCCTGCAGGTCAGTGGTTTAGTCGTGAATTACCGGGTCTGGTGTCTGGTTCTGAGTAGCTTATTTTGTTCTTTTCCTTCTTCTATTGTGCCTCGTAGCAAGTAATTTTGATGAGAGCACTGAGAGATGGGGGGGCTACGCCTTTGCTACAGCCCGCGATGAGGTTGATGGCCTTTGTCGTGCCTTGGAGGAGGCCCGAAAGCAGGTTGAGTCTTCAGAGGGTCATCTTCAGGAGGAGATGGCGCTCTGTGAGCGTGAGGAGGGCCTTCAGCGGGACGAGGTTTTGAAGCAGGAGCACGGGGAGGCTGAGGCGCAGAAGGCTGTCGAAGGCCTTCGGGAGGCAAGGGAGTTCGCCGATGCGGCCAATGCGGCCGGGGTGTCAGCTGAAGGTGATGTTGAGACCCTTCAGGCTGCAGTGGGTGAGGTGCGGAGAGAGCTGAAGGAGGCTCAGGCATCGGAGGGAGCACTGCGCTCAGAGTGCCAGTGGTAAGCTGCACTTGCATCGGAGGTTGCCTGAATCACCTCCAATGCCCTGAGCGGCCTTGGGGCCTGGTATCCACCACTACCTTCCGACCAAGAGGCATCGGTGATGCCGCTCTTCTGGCTTTGGTCTGCCGCGAAGGTCATGGTTAGAGCTGCGAAGACATACGCGAGGTCCAGTGCACGCGTGGCCGTGGTGCTCCAGCTAACCCTGCTGCACCAAGCAGGGGTTGGTCCTCTTGAAGTGCTGGAGCAGTAGGTCCTGGACTCTGTGATAGAGGGTTTTCGGCCCAAGGCACCTCTGGTGGAGATTCGCGCGGCTCTGGAGAACTTCCGTCACATCTTGTGGGAAAGGCACGGCCGGGGCGTGACGCTGTGCTACATGGCAGGTCAAGTGACTCTAGGTGCCACGGGAGGTCTTCGTCCGGGTTCTTCATCAGGAGGTCTGGCCCTTCATCCGGAGCCTGCAGGTGCATTGCAGCACTCTTGAGGCCTCTTGCTTCGCGTCGTTGCTCCGCAGGAGCAGTCTTCGTGTGTGGATGCCTCGGAGGTGTAGCTCTATTGCAGGCTATCTATTTTTTGCTTTCTTTCTTTTCGAAGGGGGTCAATGTCTTAGTATGTTAACTACCCCCTTCTGCTTTATGTAATTGGGATTTTTTCTTATCTAAATGGAGTCATGTCTGCCTTCTTGTGGTTCGCCTGTGTTATTCTGGACTGTTCAAGCCTTTGAGGCTAACTAGAGTCCGATCTATGTGTATAGGTGCAGCAGCCTGAAGCTGGAGGGGGCCTCGCTCGTATCTGGGATGGTGCCTCCGGGGAGGGATTGACTGTATCTGGAGCGTCCAGTGCCACTCTGTCTGTCTAACGGTGGAGTCGCTTTGTTATGCCCTGTGATTCTGAGGGGCGCATGAATCCGAAGGTGGTTGCCGATGTCTTGGTCAAGGTCAAGCCGGAGGACCCCCTTGTTCTACCTCAGATGTATGTTTTGTTGCAAAGGACAACTCGTGTGAAGCTCGAACAGCCCGGGAGGTTGCCAGCCATGCTTCTTTTCCTCCTCCAGGATTCTAATGGAAGGATGCCTTTGGAAATCCTTGAGCCTGTCCTGGCCGAGGTGAAGGTGGAGGAGGTGCAGGCTGTGGAGTCCCTGCTAGAAGAGCAGGAGGAGGATGGGCTGGATTTCTTAGCCTTCGACTCGTATCCCTTCCCAATGGATCCTTCATCTTCCCGAGGCTAAGGGGGCTCCGCTTTCAGCAGTGGTTCCCTCCGTGCAGGGGATTCGCATCGACCCCCTGTGCGCAGTTACCGTGTTGAATCCTCCAGGTCCCGTGGTATTTCTAGGAGGCATGGTGGTCGAGCGCCCTCGTCGTCCCATAGTGTTCCGGGGAGGCGTAACAGGTTAGCAAGTTTACTAGGCATAGATTCGATGTACAATCTTTAGCTGAATGCAAACTCTTTGTATGCTGTGTATGAATAAACTTGCGTTGTGTTAGCTTTGTTTTTTGGTGTTTTTATAATTTATCTCATCAATGCTTTGTTATCATATCAATGTTTTTATTGTGCCCTTTATCCCAGCCCCTTCGCATTTTGCGATTTGTTAGTTGCTGTGGGGTGCGAGATCCGAGGGGTACAGCGTAGCGTTAGGTGTGAGCAGCAAAGATACCATAGGGGTGAGATGATTTTGGCATGGAAACGTTTAGTCTTCAAGTATCGGAGGATCAATACTTTGCATAAATCCTTTTTGGCAGGGAGGCTAGGCCTTCAAGATGCTGGGGAGATTATCCCGTCACCACGTAGGTTAGCCAGGCCTTAAAGATGACGGAGGGTCTTATGCCTGTCCGGCACGGAGACAATGCCTTCAAGATGCCGGAGTAGTATTTTCCTCTCCGTCACGTAGGTTAGCTAGACCTTAAAGAAGGTAGAGGGACATATTCCTGTCTAGCACGGAAGCTTAAGCCTTCCAGATGTTGGAGTGATCTTTGCCTCTCCGCCACGTAGGTCAGCCAAGCCTTGAAGATGGCGAAGGGATATACTTCTCTGGCACAGAGGCACTGCCTTCAAGATGCCGAAGGGAGTTTTTTCTCTTGGCATGGAGGCAGTGCCTTCAAGATGCCAGAGGGTTTTACCCCTTCAGCATGGAGGAAGTGCCATCAAGATGCTGGAGGGTCTTCGTAGTCTCTGTGTGGGTTTGTTTTTGTGGGGTAGGTGTTTTCTAGGAGGTGATACCTCTAGGTAAGGTGGTTATTTGTGGGTGGGTAATCTATGGTTTTATTTGTCTTGGACCTTTGGAAAGGGCGGAGCCTGGGGGCCCTTACACATAGTATTTGTGGAGGTCTCTGCATTCCAACTGTGTGGGAGGGGGTTCCTTCTATGTCGGCCAGGTTGTAGGAGCTGGGCCTATTAGACTTGAGGACCAGGTATGGGCCTTCCCATTTGTTGTGCAGTTTTCCCGAAGCCAGGGCACGTCGAAGTACTAGGTCATTGGGTTCGAAGTTTCGTGGTGCAACCTTAGGATCATACCAGGCCTTGGTTTTCGCGATGTAGTTATCGAGGTTTTGGATAGCACAGAGCCACGTTCCTTCGGTGAGATCGAGGGAGAGTTCTCTTTCTTCGGTAGTTTGTGGAAGTTGCACCGAGAGCGAGCATCCCTTGACCTTGGTGAGGGTCATGGCTTCATCCCCATATAAGAGGCGGAAAGGGGTGAACCCTGTGGCTCGCGTGACAGTCGTGCGGAGGGACCATAAAACCTTCGGGAGTTCCTCGACCCACAGGCCTCGAGCTAGGCCGATAGTCAACGGTTTAAGCTGGAGAGAGTATTGCCATTGGCTCGTTCGACGGCCCCGTTGGACTGAGGATGTTGAACTGCTGTGAAGCATAATTCGATGCTGAGGTCATCGCAGAATTATCTGAAAGGTCCGGAGTCGAATTGTGTGCCGTTGTCGACCATGAGCTGTCGTCGGACACCGAAGTGGCAGATTATGTTTTTTCAGAAGAATTTCTGGATATTCTTCGATGTGATCGTCGTGAGGGGTTCGGCCTCAATCCATTTGGAGAAGTACTCCAATGCTACCACTGTGTACTGATGGTTGCCTTTGACATGGGGGAATGGACTAATCAAGTCCATGCCCCAACGAGCTATGGGCCAGACTAGAGTGATTGGTTGTAGGGGAGCCGGGGGCCAGTGGCTTCGTCGTCCCATCCATTGGCATCCTTGGCAAGTGCGGACGAGGCCTTCTGCATCGAACATGATTGTACGCCAGTGGAGCCCCTGGCGGAGGTCCTTGCCGGCTAGGGTGCGATGTACCAAATGGTTGCCGCAAAGGCCCTCATGTATCTCCTGGGCGAGGTTGGCCCCTTCTTGTTTGGTGATGCAGTGAAGGAGGGGAGCACAGACACCTATTTTGTAAAGGGTGCCTTCTATGAGACGGTAGCCCCTGGCGTGATGCTGAATGCGGCATAGCGCAATTGGGTCTTTCGGATCTTCTGTTCCACTAAAAGGGGAGCTCTCTAGTCGGTGGTTTCGATGGGGAGGATGGTGGCGGCCATCTCGTCAAGAGTTTTAGCAGCCAGCTAGTGTAGAGTCTTGAGGAAGGTGCCCAACAAGTGGGTCTTTGCCCATGGCGACAGCTTTTGCCAGAGTGTCTTCCTGGCCGTTGTCCATTCGTGGTATGTTGTGTATTGATATGCTACGGAAGTGTGCTTCGGCTTTACGAATGGCTTTGAGGTATCTTGCCATGTTCAGATGTCGAACTTGGAAGCTTTTTTCGATGTGGCCGGTGACGATCTGAGAGTCGGACGGATGATGACTCTGGCTACCCCCAATGCTCGTGCCTTCCTGAGGCCCAAGAGGACAGCTTCGTATTTGGCTATGTTGTTAGTTGTCTTTAAATCCAAATGAGTAGCAAATTGGACCTGTTGGCCTATCGGGGAGATGAGGACCGCACTGGCTCCAGTGCCCATGGAGCCATAGGCTCCATCGATGTAGATAGTCCAGATGTCTTGGGGAGGGGTAGTGGTGGGTTCGGCGGGCACCAGAGTCCATTCAGCAATGAAGTCTACCAAGATTTAGGATTTGATAGCGGTGTGGGCCACAAACCTTACCACGAAAGGGGCTAGCTCTCCTGCACATTTACCAATGCGTCCCGTCGCCTCCCAGTTGCGAAACATGTCGCAAAGTGGGTAAGAGGTTGGGCAGTGATGTCATAGGCAAGGAAGTAGCGCCGGAGTTTGCATGAGGCCATCAGCAGGGCGTATGCTATTTTTTTGAGCTCGGTCTAGTGCATCTTGGCCCCGGCTAAGGCCTCCGAGACATAGTATATGACCCTCTGAGCAGAGTGATTGTTACTCTTGTCCTCCTGTACTAGGGTGGCGCTGATAGCAGAGGCAGAGATGGACAAGTAGAGGAGCAGCCCTTCGCCGGAGAGGGGCATTGTGAGTGTTTTGAGGTGGGAAAGGTGGGTCTTGAGGGCCTCGAATGCCGCCTGGTACTCCGAAGTCCAGCTGAACGGTTCAGAGCCACTCAGTGTTTTGAAGAAGGGGAGGCTATGCTTGGTGGATTTGGCGAGGAAGTGGCTGAGGGCTGCGAGGCGGCCTACCAAGCGTTATACTTCTTTTGGATTGGTGGGAGGTGACATCTCTGCGATGGCACGAATCTTGCCAGGGTTGGCCTCGATGCCTCTCTAGAAGATGAGATATCCCAGCATCTTTCCTGCCTTGGTGCCGAATACGCACTTCTCTGGGTTCAGCTGTATGCCTGCAGCCTGGAGGCTATCAAATGTTTCTTGCAGGTCGGCGACATGGTTGGTTTCAAGCCAGCTTTTTACCACGATATCGTCCATTTAGGCTTCGATATTATGGCCCAGTTGCTGTTGCAGTACCTTGTACACTAGGCGAGAGAAGGTGGCCCCAACATTTGAAAGGCATCCGGATGTAGCAGTATACCCTGAAGGGGGTAATGAAGCTGGTCTTGCTCTCATCCTTTATCGCCATCATGGGCCTTCTCTCTCTAGTGTATCAAACTTTCTTCTATTTTTTTTGCTGGGTGTGTTGGTGCTTAGTCTATTTAAAGTTTGTGTCGTGTACTTAAGATAAACATTAAAAAATAAAAGTCATTTGAAGATCACAACGAGATATACAGCTTTGTAGTTGACAACATTTGAAGCCATTTAAATGTCTAAATAATTGTCTAAAGATACGAGCAACAACAGTCAAAAAGATAAATTATCACATATATGTCCCCTATCATTGTTAGGTGGGATGTTAAGGAAGCGACACATGAGGGTTGAGGTTGTGGGGTTCGACTCCCACAGATTGGACGTGCATGTATTTCACATGAAAGGTAGCATGACTTGTTTACTGCCAACTCCAAAATTGCGGGATAATGACAAATATCAGTACTACAGAACTGGGCTTATATGCCGGCCTATCACTGCCGGTTCCTCATGGGTTGGCAGTGATAAGGCATCACTACCAGTTCATAAGTCGCGTGGGAATAATCAGCCATCGTGGCTTATAAACCGACAGTGATAAGGGTCATCATTGCCGGCTGATGGATTGAGCCGGCAGTGGTACCCAACACCCTCATCACTGATGGCTTAATCCACTGACTGGCATTGATATATGTACATCACTGCCAGCAGATTATATGAGCCTGGAGTGATGTTCTCCTCATCCCCACCTTCTTCTACCTCGAGCTAACATAACCATTTCAGAACTCTCTCCCTCACAAAATCTCCTATGGCAACAACCACTTCATCCCTTCTCCCGCATTGATTCCCCCACCAGTAAAGATCAATTTTGGTCAAGAAGGAGGTATAGATGAGCACTCTCTATCTATTTAAACAAAATTCCTTCTTTCCTCTCCATTTGCTCATTTGCCTTTTCTTCATTTTTAGGGCAAGTGAACTCTGGATTTTTCCCCAACAGTAAGCAAACTTTTTGCAGGAGCCTCTTGAGCTCAAGTAAGTTGAAATCCCCAAGGTTAATCCTATATTTAGCATTTTAAGTCAAAATGTTACATGAAAAACCAAAATTGATCTTATCCCTATAGATACCTAGGCAAATCTTCAAAGTTGATCCTAATGAACCATAGGAATAAATTTAGAGTTTACAATATAGAAACTTTAGGTATGAGCATATTTATATTTGATTTTTAATGAATTTGAAAAATATTTGATTTTTAATGAATTTGAAAAATTAGCCATGATATTTAGGTATGTAGCAAGATCCAGTTGTATTTTTTATATTTTATTTATTTAGCAACCTCCAATATAGAAACTTTAGGTATGAGCATATTTATTTTTCATTTTTCAGGGGTTGAATAAAAAAAGAAAATTTCTAGGGATGGCACCAACAAGTACTTATTAGAAGCGGACGCGAAAGCATACAAAAGGTGGCTCCTCCAACCCGGGCCTATTGCCGATAAGAGATGATGAGGTAATTTATTTGTTGTTGATCGCAAAATCTTGTAGATATTTTGAATTTGGATTTACAATAATGATATAATTGTAGATGGACAGAAGATGTATGTACGATGCGAGCCACGTGAGCGCAGAGTACAAGAATGGCATGGAGGGTTTCCTGGTAGCAGCCGCGGCACACAAGTCAAATACACAGTCTCAATACATGTGTTGTCCATGCGTCGATTGAGAGAACAAGAAGTAGTTCTCCACCACCCAGCTGATACATTCCCACTTGATGTCAAGGGGTTTTATGCCTGGCTATACCCGTTGGACCAAACACGGTGAAGCTAAGATCGTAGAGGAAGGGCAATACATTGGAAGAGAAGTACTAAGACATGTGCACCGATATGCCGATCGACGAATACATCGGTATGCCGCCTACTGGAGATACATTGGCCAATGATGATGATCTAGAGGAGATGTTGGCCGATGCTGACATCGATGATCTGGAGTAGATGTTACGCGATGGGGACGGGAACTTCACAAATGAAAGAGAGTTTCAAAAGTTCCCGCATATGGTAGAGGACTTTAAAACACCGTTGTTCCTAGGCTGCGAGAAGGAGCACACAAAGTTGCGTACCGTGCTTTCACTGCTCCAATTGAAGGCATGCAACGGGTGGTCTGATACAAGCTTCACAGAGTTGTTACTGTTCTTGAAAAAATTGCTTCTAAAGGAAAATGGGCTACAAGAAAAAACGTACCAGGCTAAGCAGGTTATGTGCCCATTCAGGTTTAAAGTACAGAAAATACATGCATGTCCAAACGATTGCATGTTGTATCACGGAGAGTATGCAGACTTGCAAACGTGTCTCGTCTGTGGTGCAGCACGGTACAAGTATGACAGTGATGATATTGATGGTGAAGGAAAGAAGACATCTCGTGAAGATGATGTGGTATTTTCCTATAGTCCCTCGTTTGGAGCATTTATTCACAAACATATGTTGTACGAGACTTTAATTTCATACATAAAAAGGGTCAGTGGAAAAGTTCAAAAGGTGGTTATGTTGGAGATCTAGCAGAAACCCACATAAGTCAACAACGAAGTCTTTGTTGATGTCAATCACAAAATCTGATTGGATCACTGATGAAAACTAGATCTTTGACTTTCTGTTTACTATTTCAATTTGTCCAACACAATTAATGGACCAATTAGTTGGCCACTGATTTATATATTTATGTTGTTGCTGGAAAAGAAGAATGGATTGCAGAAAGTTGAGCACTTGGCATATATAGAAAGTGACATGTTTCATGATAACAATAATATGAAGTCCATAATGAGTGGTGACGACTGTGATAGCCATTCATTTTATAGGCGATCAATATCTAATATGCACAAATTATTGCTTTGCAAATTAAGCAAGGTACCTAACCAAATAAGATTTTTTTAACATTTCTTTGTTTAATCTGATGAATGCAATGTAAACAGGCAATAACAAAAATAAGACTGCGGGCATGCATGAACTACAGAGCACACATATGCAATCTGGAAATGCTTGGGGAGTAAACAGAACAAGGCAAATACTGTAATATATACAAAGATACTCTTCAGATATCTGTATCCTTTGTAAACATCAACTTCTGTCTTAAATAATGTTGTTAGCTGAAGGGATAAATATATATGTATAGCAGAAACAATTAATTAATTAGATTATTTATAGCCATAGACATAGTGAAAAATTGACAATGTAGTGACATCTAAATTGGTAGTAAAATTGTATCAAATACTAGGAAATATTTACAAATAATTTCCTCTATTATTTTAAGACAGCTTAACTTTTGATAAAAAAAAAATTTGCCCTTAATTTTTCACATTTCATTTCCATGTCATTTTTGAAAGAAACTTTAGGAAAACTTTCCTACTTATATAATATTCATTGTTTGTACAAATGTGTACACGTGTGAGGGGAACAAAAGTTAAGCAAGATGTCCAGAAGCTAATAACATGAGGCAAGAATTTAGATTTTTCCTTATGGATAACCATGGAAACTCTAAACAATGCTTTTACAGGAATCGAATGCTGGTGGGTTTTGCTGAAAAATCAATCTATTGCATGTTGCTCTATTGCTCTAACAGAAAAGAATGATAAGGCGTGTTTGCTTTCTTTGGTATCTTGGCAAGGATTGCCTATCCTGGCTAGACAAAGATATACAAGAAGAGATAAGCCGTTTGGAGTTAACCTTGCCCATGCAAATAACCCAAATAAATGTTTTTTCTCGATCCCGCCATACACCTATCCTAGCTTGGCAAGTCCAAGCATGGCCCATCAAAACAACCAAACATACCCATAATCTCCATGTAAATTAGCACTCGAAGCTGAAGCCTGAAGTCTTCCAGAATAGCTGACAGTTGCAGTGCATCTCGCTCTCATAGGGAAAAAAACCCTCCACATTTGAGCAAGTTCACAGGTTATTATGAAATGAGAGCTAAAAATAGAGTTTTTATACATTTGTTTTTACTGGAATGCTTGTAGGAGAAAAAAGTAAACCAATGATTAACTTTTTTCCAGCCTAACTGACAAGACACCACGATGAACAAATGGCCACTTATAATAAGCACTAATACTAACCAGGACCGTGCAGCTAGCTGTGGACACGGAGGTACCTATAGTTTGTTCCCAATTCCCTGGTTTATGCTATCAAGATCTTTCGCAGGTCTTTAACCATACTTTTAACAATGACATGGAAGTAAAATATTGTAAAATGGAAGTATATATTTTAAAAGGACAGTTCAGCACAAATCTATTATTGCGACATGATATGTCCAGGCTCTACTGTTTTATGTGTAATTGCTTTAAAAAGAGAGTCTATTTAATGCATACATTGCTTGCAAACAACTTAAAAAAGATGCAAGAATTCCTTGAATGCAATAAAAAAAAGTTCCAATTCCCTGTATGCCACTAAAAGTTTTGAAGTTCCTTGTATGCCATCCATTTTAACTTTGTTTTCTTTCGTGCCATTCCATCTGGTCTGCCGTCTGAAAACACTGTGCGTGAAGTACTGTTCACACATACTGTTCACAAGCGCAGCGGCTCTGTTTCTTCAAAAACCACTGGTCTTCTGTTTCTTTAAAATCCTAAACTTTTTTATGTATTCTATATCCATGTGCAACCAATTTTAATTAGATTTTACCGAAAACCATGTGTATAATTTAAACTAAAATTCTCAAAAAAGACTACTTTATACTTCTACTAATTACAAGGACGTCAACTAAAATCCTAAAAATCTAGAAAATTCACTAGTATTTTTAATATGTGATATAATAGTTTCTAAAATTATTTCTAGTCCTAAGTTATATTATGAAAAAGTGAGTTCCTTTGTAATGCTTCATTTATATGCATTTTTATCATTGTATATAAAAATGAAGAATTACAAATGAACTCACTTTTTTACCATAAAACCGAGGACTGGAAATTGCATGTCAGATAATAAGAATATTAGTGAATTTTTATAGATTTTTGGGATTTTATTTGACGCCCTAACCATTGTTAGAAATTATAAAAGTAGCTTTTTTAGATAATTTTAGTTTAATTGTACACACACTTTTTTAGTAAATCCAATAAAAATAGGTTGCACATGAATTATAGAACACATACAAAAAGTTTTATGATTTTTGAGAAACAGAAGACCACTAATTTTTTAAGAAACAGAAAGTCGCTGCATTTATGAACAGTACCTATAAACAGTTAAAACAGTATTAGAATGAATGACATATAGAGAATTAGAACTTTTTTTATGGTATCTAAGGAAGTCCAAAAAAGATCATAGTAATTTGTGTGGTACTTATATTTCTGGTTGTACCTGCACCTCTTTACCTAATTCAGTCGATTTCTTATTATTCTAATTGTAGCTCAGGAATGTTACTGTGTTAAGCACTAAGACAAAGATAAAAGTAGATTTCATCAATATGCCTAAACCAAGCTACACTATGTGAAAAATAGATAAACTAAATATAATTTAGTGACGGATCATTATACAACTTGTCACTTATGTAGCCTTAGATAGAGACTGAATATTAACCCGTCATTGATAACAGGTCATCAGTGACAGGTTATAATATTACCTTTCACTTATCACATTGGTGATGGATCATAACTACACCAGTGTTGGGGGTCGTTATCAAGGACCCTCGACGGCCCCTTGTCTTAATCAGCTCAGCCTCCCAAAGGCTCAGCCTCTCGAAGCTTCCACCATCCAAAGCCCCGGCCTTCCAGAGCCCTACCTCCTAAAAGCTCGGCCTCTCAAGGCCTCCGCTTTCTGAAACCCCGGCCTTCCAGAGCCCTGCCTGCCAAAGGCTCAGCCTCTCGAAGCATCCACCTTCCGAAGCCCCCCCTCCCAAAGGCTCGGCCTTTCAAAGCCTCCGCCTTCCGAAGCCCCGGCCTTCCGGAGCTCGGCCTCCCGAAGGCTCGGTCTCCGAGGCCTCAGCCTCCCGAAGCCCCGGCCTTCCGATGTCCCACCTCCTGGAGGCTCAGCCTCCCAAAGGCTCAGCCTCCCACTGCCCGGGCCGGCTTCCCGGAGGTTACTAGGTGAGTCATCAAGCCTCAGGAAAAATCTGTCAAAAGAGAAGCACCAGTCGTACTTTGCTTGCGATGAGTTAACCGCATTAAATACCTAGGCTAGTGGATGTCGCTTTGACACCCCAGCATGATGGTGCTTGCCCTAACACCCCTGACACTATGGCGCCGGGCCGCAGTTGGCGACCGACTCGCCCCCTTCAGGGGGCAAGCACCACGATAATTACCACGGCGGATATTTATCTCTCCGATAGGGTACAAGGTAGTTATACAGGATAAGGCTTAGTAATTCGGTTAGACCCTGAATATTTGTACATTATGGTAACTTGTACGCCAATCTATGCCCGGCTCTATAAATAGGAGGCCATGGTCCTCTGGGGAAAACACAGAAAAAAAGATACAGAGGTGAAAGCACACCAAGTCACGCTGTGATACTCTTTCTAGAGTAATACATTTTTCTACCATCAATATATTCGCGGTGTTCCTCCCTCTCAAACTTCGTCTCCATACTTGAGTCTCCTCCTTAGAAGAAACTCTTACCGTACTTGCTGGAGCAAGATGAATTCTTGCTCCAACAGTGGCGCCGTACGTGGGGACTCAAACACAGAAGTGCTAAAAGAGGTAGGATGCCACCCAAGAAAAAGACCACCATGGCCGCATCTACAGCGGCCGACCTCCCCCCCCCCCCCCCCCCGTCACGACTGCACGACAGTCTAGCCGGCTATACGCAGCCGGCACCGACAATGGCCCCCCAGCCGGGGGAACAGGAACCTTACAGCCACCACTGACCCAACCATAACTACAGCTGCGAGTGATATCGAAGGGTTCTGTACCCCGGAGACCCAGCAGCAGCAAGGCGAGGCCCCCACTGCGCCCCTAGGGGCTGCGGCCGGCGCTGCCGCTGGAAACACCGCTCTGCCCGAGCAGCAATCAAGCTTGGCGGCGCTCCTCGTGCAGATGGAGGAGCTACGGACGGCCCTACGGGTCGAGCAGGAAGCTGCCCACAGCTTCGCCATCGCTCCAAGCTCCATGAACAGATGAGAACCTCGGCACAAGGACACAGCCCATTTGGTCCCCAGAGCGCCAGGGCTGGCGTCATGAGGGCCCCCTGCAGGACCATGACTCTCCCCTACGAGCTGACTTGCCAGCCATACCCCTACCAGAGGGTTTTTGAACCTCATAGTTGCCCAAGTTTAAAGGCGATTCGAACCCTGATGAGTTCACCCGATCCTACACCCTAGCCATAGAAGCCAGCGGGGGTGGACCGTTCTCCATGGCTAAATGCTTCCCCCTCGCCCTAGAAGGGGTGGCCATACGCTAGTTCTGGACGCTGGACCCCGGCACCATTCACGCCTGGTCCCAACATCGAGACCTCTTCTATAGCAACTTCCAGGGCACCTTCATCGAACCAGTAACCTCCGGCAGCCTGTTCACTATCAGGCAGGGACCAGACAAAACCCTTTGGGACTACGTTCGAAGGTTCATTGCTGAATGGACCCCGACACTCATCGAACCCACCACTACAGCCACCCAAGACATCTGGACCATCTACACTGATGGAGCATACTGCTCCATGGGCGCCAGAGCTGGCGTGGTCCTCATCTCCCCCACAAGTCAACAAGTTCAATACGCTACTCTCCTATATTTCAAAACGACCAACAACATAGCTTAATACAAGGCCATCCTCTTAGGCCTCTGAAAGGCCTGAGCCTTAGGAGCAGCCAGAGTCATCATCCGAACCGACTCTCAAATTGTTGTCGGTCACGTGAACAAGGACTTCCAAGTCCGGCATCCAGACCTGATAACATACCTCGAGGCCATTCGCAAGGCCGAGGCACACTTCCGCGGCATATTAATATGAAGCATACCACGGGCGGACAACAGTCAGGCAGACACGTTAGCAAAGGCCGCAGCCATGGGTAAAGACCCACTAAAATGCACCTTCCTCGAGACCCTACACCAGCCGACTGCCAGAGCTCTTGATGAGACAGTCGTCGCCATCCTCCCCATCCAAACTGCGGACTGGAGGGGCCCCCTCCTATCCTTCCTGAGAGGAACAGCAGAACCGGATGACCCAATTGCACTCCACCCCATCTAGCATTGTGCCAGGGGCTAGCATCTCATAAATGGCGCCCTTTACAAGACAGGTGTTTGCGCTCTCCTCCTTCGATGCATTACTAAACAAGGAGCCAACCTCCTCAGGGAAATACACGAAGGACTTTGCGTCAATCATCTGGTGCCTTGTGCCCTAGCCGGTAAGGCACTTCGGCAGGGGCTCCTTTAAACTACGATCATGTCCGATGCGGAAGAACTCGTCTGCACCTGCCAAGGATGCCAATGGATGGGACGCCGAAGCCACCAACTTCCAACTCCCTTGCAACCAATCGCCCCTGTCTAGCCCCTGGCTCGTTGGGGTATGGACCTCATCGGTCCATTTCCCCGCGCCAAAGGAAACCTACAGTACGCAGTGGTAGTATTGGAGTACTTCTCTAAATGGGTCAAGGCCGAACCCCTCACTGTGATCACATCAAAAAAATGTCCAGAAATTCTTATGGAAGAACATAATCTTCCACTTTGGTGTCCCACAATAGCTCATGGTGGACAACGGCACACAATTCGACTCTGGGCCTTTTAGACAGTTCTGCGATGACCACAGCATCGAATTATGCTTCGCAGCAGTTCGACACCCTCAGTCCAATGGAGCCGTCGAAAGGGCCAACAGCAACATCATCTCTGACCTAAATCGCCCCCTCGTCGGCTTAGCTCGAGGCCTGTGGGTCAACAAACTTCCCAAGGTTTTTTGGTCCCTCCGCACCACTATCACGCGGGCCACCGGGTTCACACCCTTCCACCTCCTGTACGGAGATGAAGCCATGACCCCCATCGAGGTCAAGGCCTGCTCACTCAGGGTACAACTTCCGGAAACTGATAGAGAAAGGGAGCTCTCCATCGACCTTACCGAAGGCACACAGCTCCATGCCATTCAGAACCTAGATCACTACATTAAGAAAACTTAGGCCTGGTAGGATCCAAGGGTTGCGCCACAAAACTTCAAACTCGGCGAACTAGTGCTTCGACGCGCCCTAGCCCCAGGAAAGTTACGCAACAAATTGGAAGGCCCATACCTGGTTCTCAAGTCTAACAGACTCGGCTCCTACCGACTAGCCGATATAGAGGGGACCCCCTTAGAACATAGTTGGAATGCGGAGACCCTCCGCAAGTACTATGTATAGAGAACCCCAGGATCAGTCCTCTTCGAAGATACCCAAAAAAAAGACCCCCCCCCAGCATCTTGAAGGCACAAGCCTCTGTGCTAGATAGGCATTCTGTCCGCCATCTTTAAGGTCTCGCCAACCTACGTTGCATATAGGCATTCTATCATCTTGAAGGCTTAAACCTTCGTGCTAGACAGGAATTTCGTCTGCCATCTTTAAGGTCTAGCTAACCTACGTGGCGGATAGGCAAAGACCGCTCCAGCATCTTGAAGGTATATGTCTCCGTGCAAGATAGGCATTCCGTCCATCATCATTTGGGCCTAGCAAACCTAAAATGGCGGATAGGCAAAGACCGCTCCGGCATCTTGAAGGTAGTGCCTTCAAACCGGACAAGCACAACACCCCCTGTCATTTCTAAGGCCAGGCCAGCCTAACATGGTGAAGGGATAAACACCTCGACACCAGAACGACTAAAAGTCTCTATCACCTGACCCTTCCAATGCCCCTCGAAGTCTCACACCCCATGGCCACTGAGCAGCTACATGATGCGAAGGGGCTGGGACAAGGGGCATAGGCGAAACGTCGGTGCGATCAATCATAAAAAAGGGAGAGGAAAAGAAACCAAAAAAACAAGCTAACACAACGCAAGTTGTAAACACATGACATACAAAGAGTCTCTTTATACAGTTAACTGTTGTACATCGAATCTATGCCCAGCAAACTGGCTAGCCTACTACGCCCCTTTGTACCACTACGGGAAGACGAGGGTGCCCGACCGCCATGCCTCCTGGACACACCGCGGGACCTGGAGAGTTGTCCCCATCAACTGCGCACAGGAGGCTGACGCGAGCCCCCTCCGCAAGAAGGGCTACTGCTCGAAACAGAGACTCGGCCTTGTGAAGACGAAGGATCTGTCGGGAAAGGATATGAGTCAAAGGCCAAGAAGTCCCGATCTTCCTCCTCCTGCCCCATCGGCGAGGCCTCTGTGGCCTGTGCCTCATCCACCTTCACCTCACCTAAGATAGACTCGAGGATTTCCAAGGGCACCCTTCCGTCAGAACCCCGGGGAAGGATGAATTGTCATAAGAAGCATGAGCCGGCAACCTCCCGGGCCGTTCGGGCCGCACACTAGTCATCTCTTGAGGTAAAACATACATCCGGAGCGAACACCGGGGGATCCTTCGGCTCGACCTTAACCAAGACTTCAGCGGCCACCTGTGGATCAATACGCCCATCGGAATCACGGGGCATAAAAAAATGACTTCACCGATGAACGAACGGAGCAGCCCCCGACGCACCAGACGCACTCAATCCCTCCCAAAGGTAGTATCCAAGGTATGAACGAGGCCTCCTCCGGCCTTGGGCCGCCATACCTATACACGCTGATCAGACTCTGGTTAATACTCAAAGACACAAACATTCCAGAAACAACACAGGTAAACCACAGGAAGACAGGCACGGTTTCCATCAAATAAAGGAAAGATTAGATACATGAAGCAGAAGGAGGCAGTCAACATGCTAGAACTCGACCCCCCTCCCCAGGAAAGAAAAGAAGACAAAGACAGCCACGGCAGAGCTATACCTTCGGGGCATCCACGCTAGGCTCCGGCGGGGCAACAACACCAGACAAAGCTCTCCCAGAGGGCCACGAAGTGCCCATAGACTCTGGTTGAAGGACCGGACCTCCCAACAAAGAACTCGGGCAAAGGCCCCTGAGGCACCCGGAGTCCCCTGACTGGCCATGAAGCACAATGTTACGCTCCGGCCATGCTTTGCCCATACGCCGTGATGAAAGCTCTCCGGGGCTGCGCAAATCTCTGCCGGAGGTGCCTCTGGCTGGAAGGCCTCGACCATGGAGTTTGGCACCTGCCACTCTAGTGCCTCGAAGGTACCAACCCCCGCTTAGTCCAGTAGGGTCAGCTGTAGCGCAGCAGCCACACAAGCGTTGGACCTCGCATAGACCTTCGTTGCCCTAACCATGACCAGAGCGGCATGACCGACGCCTCCGAGTCGGAGGGCAATGGTGAGCACCGATCCCCTAGGCCGGTCAAGGCATTAGAGGTGATCCGAGTCACCTCCGATGCAAACGCCGTTAACTGATGGCACTCCGAACATATTGCCCCCTCCGATGCCCGAACCTCCTCTAGCTCTCGCCACATATTTACCACCACCGCCCGAAGGGTGTCAACGTTACTCTCGGTAGACATGTGGGCTGCGTTGGCTCTATCGGCAAACTCCCTTGCCTCCCGGAGGTCTTCAGCAGCCTTCCACGCCTCAGCCTCCGCTCGCTCGCGAAGCACCATCTCCACCCGAAGACGGCCCTCCTCGGACTTTGCCCATTTTTGGGCCTTTTCTAAGGCCTGGCGATGGCCTTCAACCTCATCATGGGCCACAGCAAAAGCCTGGCGCCCACCACCTCCCAGCGCCCTAGTCAAAGTTACTTGCTACAAGGCACCACAAAAGATGGAAAAAGACAGAATAAGCTACTCAGGACCCAACACCAGTCCCGGCAAATCATAACCAATACTACCAACCTGAAGGGCTGCTGCTACCAACCGCACCACCAGCTCCTCCAGGGGATGCTGGGCCAACAATCGGTCAACCTCACCACTCCGCAGTAGAGAGGAGGCCACAAAGAAGGCCCTTGACGCCTTCGGGCGCAGCACGAAGTCGTCCGGGGTCAAGACCCTGAGGCCAGGGCCCCCTCAACAGCTCCGAAGGGACCCTCGACGGAGGGCATGGTGCCTCAGGCACCAGCTGCCCCAGATGGGTCACCAACCACGTCCCCCGAGACAACCCTCGGAGACCCCTCCAGAGGAGTCCCCGATCTCCGGTGGGCCTTCAGGGCCTCAGGGAGTGGAGTCAAGGATGCATCCACCTCGAAGGTCGCTACAAAAAAGAAACACAAATCAAGATCCCAGCGCACGACCAAAAATAGGATATGACTAACAAAGCAAGTCACACCTGGTTCCTCTGAACATCTTAGAGGAGGACCCGTAGCATCCTCAACATCCGAGTAAACAATAGAAAAGTCATAGTCCACGGAGGTCATGCCTCTCCGTTCGCTCTGGTCGTGACCCGCAATATTCGGGGAGGCCCGGTCCTTCCCCCGGTTATCGCTGCCACCCTAGTCCTCGGCTCCGAACTGATGGCTCATGCTCCCAACCCGCCTCAGGCACTTCTTGCAAACCAGGGGCTCCTCCGATGACTCGGCCATCGAACTAGTATGCGAGCTTCCAAATGCTGAAGGCCGCCGGGGCTGGAGCATTCTCACACGAATGGGGGGGCCTCCACGCGCTCATTTTCCAGCAGCCCTAGGCTCTGGAGGATCTCATCATGCCGTAACCCCCACGCCAAGGTAAAAGTAGACATGGTTGTATCGCTCCCAGCTCCGTGCTAGGACCACCTGCCGCTCCTGCTCCACGAGAGTAGGGGGCCCAGGATCAGCTCTGCCATCTCCGCCCCTTGCCCCATCTAGAGGCATCTCTCTGGAAGAAAAAAAGATGGCTCACATCGGCAGATCAAGAACCAAACTACAAAGGGAACTCACCAGCACTGACGGGCGGGCCGAAATACACCTTCGGCCACTCTTCTGCACCTTGCTCAAAAACGCAGTTCTAGCCCGTTTGAAGGGGCCGGACGCGCAACATGGTGAACTCCTCCACGAGGTCACACATGCTCATCTTTTCGGCCACCCTCCGGAGAAGGGCCAGCCGTGAACTGAACTGGTCGTCCGTAATCCCCGTCTCTGGCTCTGGAACATACGCAATACCCCGGTTCATGGAGCGAAGGGGCGATGCAAGGCCAACATTGTAGAAAAACCACCGCTGCAACTAGCCGGTATACCATCGGCCGTTAATGGAGTTCGCCAGGAAGACATCGTGATAATATGGCCGTATCTGGAAGTTGACACTCTCGGAGCTAAGGGGCCTCTTCGTCCCCTCGACCTTGATCAACTTCGGCTGGCAGATGACAAAGTGGAGGGCCGTGAAGAAATCTGCCCTCCCTTCATACCCCTCCGCCTGCATGGCCCACTCAAAGGTGGCCAGGCGAGCAATGGCGTTGGCGCGGAGCTGCGGAAGCTCCACGTAGAAGTGGCGGAGCACCTCTACAAGCAACGGCACCAAGGGAAAACCCAGGCCCGCCTCGAAGAAGGCTTCAAACACCACGACCTCATGGGCCAGGGGCTTCGGGACCTACTCACCCACCGAAGGCCAAGCGACAGCTCTGGAGGGAATCTTCCCCTCCCTAACCATCCAGTCGAGCTCCTCGTCACCGATGATAGCCGCTCCCAGCGCAGTGGTTTGCCGGGAGTGGCTTTTAGTGGCACACCAGAGCTCCACTCCTTGCGATGCCCCATCAGCAGCGGGAAGGCTGGCGCCACCTAAGGGTCCCCCATCGTGGCTACTCCAGCCATCTTCCCATCACCCGAGTTTCGGCTTCACTCGGGGTACTCAAGTCAGCCATATGAATCACAAGAGGATGGCAAAAGGCGTTGGATTACGAGAGAGAGAAGAGTAGGGTTCAAAGGACAACTCGCACAAAGCAAAAGGCATCGAAGACAAAGGCAGATGAGAATGAGTTGGTGAAAGGGTCTCTCTGGGCAACCCCCCTCCTGCTACAAATAGGGAGCAACTTGCCCCTCTAGGCGACAGGCACACGCGCCGTCCTTTTGCCTGCCAGGTCGAAATCATGAGGGAGCGAAACCGACTCCCTTGACCCCCTAATGACAAGACGACTCACGTCCCACGCCCCGCCTGATAGGGCAGGACTACACCTCTCCCCAGGGAGCATTCAATGCCCCCTGTCGCCAACATCATCCAACATGCCATTTGGTCACCCAGGTCAAACTGTCCCAGACAAGCCAAACAATTCTTGAACCACAAGCCAGGGATTGCTAGGGGCCTTGCTCCAAAGGAACCGTGGGCCTGACCAATCCACTGGCTACCCTCGCGAGGGGCTACTGTTGGGGATCATTATCAAGGACCCCGATAGCCCCTTGGCTTAATTAGCTCAGCCTCCCAAAGGCTCGGCCTCTTGAAGCTTCCGCCTTCCGAAGCCACGGCCTTCCGGAGCCCTACCTCCCAAAGGCTTGGCCTCTCAAAGCCTCCGCCTTCCGAAGCCCTGCCTCTCAAAGGCTTGGCCTCTCAAAGCCTCCACCCAAAGCCCCGGCCTTCCGCAGCTCAGCCTCCTGAAGGCTCAGTCTCCGAGAACTCAGTGTCCCAAAGCCCCGGCCTTCCAAAATCTCGCCTCCCGGAGGCTCAGCCTCCCAAAGGCTCAGACTCACGAGGCCTCAGCTTCCCGCTGCTCAGGCCTGCTTCTCGGAGGTTACTAGGTGAGTCATCCGGCCTCAGGAAAAATCTATCAAAAGGGAAGCACTGCTCGTACTTTGCATACGAGGAGGTAACCGGCATTAAATACCTAGGCTAGTGGAAGCTGCTCTGACACCCTGGCATCATAGTGCCTGCCCTGACACCCCTGATAGTGCGGCGTCGGGCCGCAGTTGGCGACCAGCTCGCCCTCTTTAGGGGGCAGGCATCACAATAACATCACAATAATTACCACGGTGGAACAAGGTAGTTATCCGGAATAAGGCCTAGTAATTTGATCAGACCCCGGATATTTGTACATTATGGTAACTTGTACGCCAAGCTACGCCCGACTCTATAAATAGGAGGCCACGGTCCTCTGGGGAAAACACAGCAAAAAAAGATACAAAGGTGAAAGCACACCAAGTCACACTGTGATACTCTTTCCAGAGTAACAAATTTTTCTACCATCAATATATTCATGGTGTTCCTTCCTCTCAAACTTCATCTCCAAGCTTGAGTCTTGTCCTTAGAAGAAACTCTTACCCTACTTGCTGGAGCAAGAAAAATTCTTACTCCAACAACCAGTCACTTATGATCTGATCATAAGTGATGAGTCTTCTTGCACCAGTCATAAGTGACGGGTCTCCCTACACCAGTCATAAGTGATGGGCCATGTTACGAACAGGTCTCCCTGCAGGAGTCATAAGTAACGAGTCTTGTTATGACCTATCACTTATGACTGGTATAGGTGACGAGTTATATTCTGACCCATCACTGATGACTTAGTTGTGTTATAAAAGCTGGCCAACTACTGTGCACGCGAATAGACTCAACAATACTGCGTTCACAGTAGATTTGGCAATTTTGTTCGGTTTCACCAGAGACTCTCCACTATCTTGTTGATTTAAAGTTGCAATTGTTGCTATGTCTTTGATGATTTTTACCTCCCCCTTTCCTCCTCCTCTAACCCCTATTTAATCTTGATTTTTTGTACTTTGAGTTGTAACCAACCATTTCCCAAATAGGTTTGCCCTATCTACTGTGTCATGCCACAGATCTAGTGTAATTGTATAGAATTTTTATTTGCATGCTTAATAACATAATTAAGGTAATTATTAATGAAGAATAAATGTTTTTACATTGTAGATGGCAGATAGAAGTTGGATGTACCTTGAGGCCCGGACTTGTCCGGAGTACCTGAGTGGGCTAAAGTATTTCATGAGTGCTGCTTTAGCGGATATGAAAGATCATGGTTAAACAATAACGTATTGTCCATGTCACGATTGTAGGAATGATAAGAAGTTCCTAAAACCAGACAATGTCCATGCACACTTGGTCATGTGTGGATTTAAAGAGAATTATACATGTTGGAACAAACATGGTGAGCAAGACCTTAACGAGGGTGAGATGGATTGTGCCCTCAATGCTGACAATTGTGGCTCAAGGACTTATAACTTGTGATATGGATCATGATCTTAGGGACGAGGACATATTAGGTTTCAATGATAATGATTTTGAGGATTTTGTGGAGATGTGGACCAGATGATGTGGGATGTCGAGCGGCATGACGAGTATAATAATGGTGAGTTTGTTAAATTTTAGGAATTTGTGCGGGATTCCAAGATGCCACTATATCCCAATTGTAAGGAGAAGTACAAGCAGATATATGCGAACCTAAAGCTTCTATAGTTGCAGGCAACCCATGGTTGGACTGACAAGAGTTCCAAAGCATTGCTGGATCTGCTAAGGGACATGCTACCGGGGGGGAACTTGGTGCTCGAGGGCATCTACGATGTGAAAAAATACATGCATGTAAGCAGGATTGTATCTTGTTTCATGGAGAGTACGCAGAGCTAGATGAAAGCCCCGTGTATGGAACCCATCGATATAAGCATATAAATGACGGTGGTGATGGGGATGAAGGCAAGAAAATTAAAGGGCATCCTAAGAAGGTGGTGTCATATTTTCCTATAATTTCCCGTCTGAATTATTTGTTTTCCAATAGAAAGGAGACCCAATTGGTATGTTGGTGTAGCAAAAATGGCCCTATTAGGCCTTGATTGTGATTTTGGTGATTAATAACAACATATTCATTAGGACTAACATGTTTGTCAAGAATATATGTGAGTAGGTCTCATGGATGCAATAAATCAAGAAGCCACCATAGCTGGAATAAAGTTTGGTTGAATTAGAGAAGTCCCAGGAAAAATATACTCACCGGATGCTCTAGTGCTGTAAGATTTGTACGAACTGAGCTTTGTGTCCAGAGGGAGTTTTACCTCACCAGATGGTCCCGTGTCAAATGGGCAGAAGTAGCAGAGCATTGTTGACAAAGGGGAGAATGCAGATGCCTTCACCGGATGGTCTGGTCATCATCAGAGGATCACGTCAGACTAATTCTTGAAGAGAAGAATCTAAGGACAGAAGAACGAAGATCAACTCACCGGAAGGTCTGGTAACTGTGTTGTACACATCGGATGCTTCACACCTGAGTATTTCCTACAGAAGCATTTCCAAGATTTGAAGATCAAAGAATTCCTTACCAGATGGTCCGGTGACAGGAGTTATGTACACCGGAGGCTTACACCAGAGCAATTTACATAAAGAGGCTGCAGAGGCTCGGATGACTCAAATGTACTCACCGTATAGTCCGATGATGGAGATGATGTATACACTGGGGTGTCTAGTGTTCAGGATGACTTTGAGTGGAATCTAACGGCTATTTCTCATGATGTACTCTCTGGATTGTCTGGTGATTGTACTACTATTGTCACCGGATAATCCAGTGTTAATAGCTTTTCTGAGCCATTGGGTTAATGGATAGTTGGTGAGTTTGATGTTATAAATACCTCTTCACTTGGTCATTTGAAAGTGGTGGTGTCTAGAGAAACACAGAGACACTTGAGAAGACATCAAAGGTACTAAAGTACTAAAAGTGATCATCCAAAGCAATTAGCACATAGATTAGGGAGTGATTAGTGCTATTAGACCTAGAGAGAGTGTTGCTAGGTGATTGCTTCCTAGAGAGTGGATCAAGGAGTGATCCAAGCTTGTACAGAGAGGTACGCCAGCACCTTGGAGTCTTAGTGACTCACCGGCATCTTGGGCCTTGGTGGCTCATTGACCCTCTGACTTGGCATGGAGTGGTGGTAAGACACGTGTACGGGAATACGGAGACCATTGCCTTGGTGGATTGAGCTCTAAAGTGATATCGGCAGAAAGCGTCTGGAAGAGAGGCTAGTGGTGAGACCTTGCCTTGGTGGCTTGCAGGCTCATCCGGCTTGAGGCCTTACCTTGGTGGCTTGGTAGCTCAAGATTCGTGATTGGGTGCCGACCAGGAGTATATCCTTAGTGGTCGTCCAATGGAGAATAGGGATGGCATTTGTGCCATTGATACCACGGACAAAAATCCCTTGTACCGAGTTTGTCTCTCTACCTTATTTATATTTTTGTATTTACATTTTTGCAATTTACCTTGCTAGAGTAGGTTGCAATCCTCTTGAGTGGTAGAGTAGACACACTAGATAAACCTATAACACATTTAGATAGAAATTGAGATAAGTTTAACTTGTAAAGTTTTTGGAGAAAATTTGGTTTTGGTTTTTAAGTATCCTAATTCACCCCTTCTTAGAACGTCACTGACCCATACAATTGGTATCAGAGCCTTGTGCTCTTGATAGGTTTAACCACCTATAGTTGTGAAGTTCGGGGTTGGGATGGATTCCCATAGTGCTCCACTCCTTGATGGCACAAATTTTCGCCATTGGAAAGTTCTAATGTCTTGTCATTTGCAAGCCCTAGGTTTAGATATTTCGAGGGTCACCGGAAGGGATGAGGCCTTGCATCACCAACAAGAAGAGGAAATTAGATGCATTGGTGAAGAGTATTCTTTTATCATCTTTAAAAGTTGATGCATTTAATCATGTTTATTCTCTCACCAATGTACATGATATTTGAACTAGTCTCATTGAAATTCATGAAGGCACAAAAGATGTGCGCAATGAGAAATATAATGTGTTAGTTACTAAGCTCAATGGCATCAAACAACTACCCTATGAAAGTGCTAATGACATGTACTCACGTTTCAATATTCTTGTCAATGAGATCAATGGGCTAGGTTTGACGTCAATTGATGATGATAAAGTGGTGAGAAGAATACTTCAAACTCTTCTTCCAAAGTACAAGTTGATAGTGTCTATCATTTAGGACAACAACGACATAAAGAGGATGACTCCAAGTCAAGTGCTCAACAAGATCGCCGCCCATGAGATGACCATGAACATAGGGATGGAAGCCTATTCCTCATCTGACACTAAGAACCTTGCTCTCACAAGCAAGCAAGCACCAGGCCCACACATGAAAACGAAGATGAGGAGGCAAAAGCAAGAGTCAAGCTCAAGCGAAGATGATGAAGATGAAGATGAAGAGAGCGATGAAGATGAGCAAAGCACCTAGAGCGATGAAGAAATTGATCCCGAGATCGCCAAGCTCATCTCTCAAGTAGAGAAGAACATCAAGAAGATCAATGCCAAAATTGATCACCGAATCTCAATAAAAGACTTGGTCAAAATAATTGATCACATCTAGAAGGAGAAGAAGACCAAGATAAAGAGGGACACAAAGGGAAGAGCCAAAGCATCTGCAAGTATAGGAAGATGGGTGAGGGAAGATGAAGATTCAAGCTCATGTGATGAGAGTTTCGCCACCCACTCCTCCAAGAGAAGCTCTTTCTCAAGGTCATCATCATGCAAGTTCTCATCACACAAGTGCCTTGTGGCTAAAGGAATGAAAAATAATTTAAGTGATGATAAATATGATGAGGATTCCCCCTCTCAACTAGAACTTCTTGATTTGATCAATGAGCAAGAAAGGGCCCTTAAGAAACAAGCTAAAGAACTTAAGAAATTCAATGCATTAATGACATTCATGCTACCTTTGTTTCTAATTATGAACAATGTTTGAGCAAATTCAATTTTCTAAACAAGGAGCATGAAGAGCTTAATGCTAAATTTGAGTGCTTTAAATCTCAAACTAAGATCCCTTTGAAGCAATCTACATCTCTATTTAATTTCAATCCTAAGGTAGATGCTTGCACTTCTTTTGATGATTTAATTGATCTATCTAGCTCACCCCTTTGCAATGAGATATGTGTCGAGAATGTTATTGTAGAAACATGTGATGATCTCATGGTACAAGAGAATGATGAGATGAAGCAAGAAGTGGACAAGCTCAAGAAGGACTTGTCAAGATTAAAGGGTAAGAGTCATGTACATCCTCTTCAAGATAATTGTGCTACCATGGTGAACATACTTGCGGAGGGGTCTACCATGACATGCTTCAAGTGCCATCAAGAAGGTCACAAGTCCTTTCAATGCAAACATGTCAAGAAGGAGACTAGGGAGAAGAAGATGATGATGAGCCTCTTGAGCAAACCTCCAACATCTACACCAAGCCCAACTATAAGAACAAGACCAAAAACAACCACTACAAGCTCAAGAAGAAAGAAAGTGGCAAGGTGGTTGCACATATTTTTGGGAGAAAGGACCGGGGGTGGAACCAACCCATTTGGGTGCCTATGGAAGTAATCACCAATATGAAGGAGCCACACTTGGTTTGGGTTCCAAAGACTACTTAAAGCTCGAGGCAGCCATGAAGATTTAGAGACTTGGCTCACAATTTGAAGTAAAGATTCAATAAAAAAAGCCAAGTGTACAAGATTGGATGCATTAATGAAGATCATAATCATCATATACCCAAATTCCCATCCAAATGTAAACAAGTCAAAGGTACTAGATGCTAAATCTTAGAAATTGATGAATTCACTTGCCTTGTCTAAGATTGCATATGCATATTTCAATTTATTGCAATGCCTAGTGTAGTTCATTCATATGGTAGGTTGCTTGTTCTTCCCTCTAACCCATGAGCAACCTACATGATTTATTATTTATATTTTCCTTACATGAAACTAGTTTTTCAATTGGTATCTTTTATGTGCTATGAATCAATCTATAGGATAAATTCTCCACTGTTATCAATAATAAGTCCATATCTCTCTATTCAACAATTGTATGCACACATTTAGGGGGTGTATACCCTATGGGTTGTGATTTTGAGACTAACATGTGTTTCAAGTAATATCTTTTGTAGTCTCATGAAGTGATCAACAAATCGCAAGAGGTATGCAATGCTTAAAGGCTTCAATTGGTATCACTGTTAATTTATTTCTACATTTAAGCTACCTCCATGCATGATATGACTTAACCTTCATACCTCTACTTCTTGTCTAGATGTGCATATATTGCTTCATTCCTACAAGTAGTATTCACATGTGGATCTCATTATATTATTGCACACATATAGGGGTAGTTTAGACTATATCATATGAGTTTCCTGAATTATGATCTGTGTTTGTCTTTTTCAATTGATATCAATGTCTTCTACCTTTACAATTGATATATCTTTTCAATTGTATTATTTCATTAGATCATGATTTATGAAACTCTCTCCCACATGCCCTAACGCTCTTCCTCAAGTTCAATATGTGTTAGTAGCCCTTTTTGAGATTGTTAACAAAGGGGGAGAAGTTTGACGACCAAAGCAAGTGGCATGCCTAGTGGAGAACTAGCAAGATGCCAAGGTTGACAAAGGGGGACACATCTACATTTGGTAACAAAAGCATGCAATGAAGAAGCTCTTGCATGGGTCAATCAAGCGAGATAGTGGCAATGGAGAAAGAGGGACTCACAACAAAAAAGAGACTAAGTGGTAAGAATATGTATCGAAGCAATGTGTTAAGGCTTTGTGCTCTTTACAATTGGTATCATTTATTATTTGTCACTTGCTTTGGTTGTGTTTTCATCAATCACCAAAAGGGGAGATCGTAGCGAAAATGGCCCTATTAGGCCATGATTGTGATTTTGGTGATTAATGACAACATAGAAATTAGGACTAACATGTTCGTCAATAATATATGTGAGTAGGTCTCATGGATGCAATACATCAAGAAGCCACCATAGTCGGGACAAAATTTGGTTGGATTGGAGAAGTCCTAGGAAAAATGTACTCATCGTATGGTTCGGTTCTCGAAGATTTGTACGCACTGGAGCTTTGTGTCCAAAGGGAGTTTTACCACACTGGATGGTTCGATGTCAAATAGGTAGAAGCAGTGGAGTATTGTTGACAAAGGGGAGAATGTAGATGGCTTCACTGGATGGTCCGGTCATCATCAGAGGATCACGTTGTTCTAATTCTTTCAGACAAGAATCCAAGCATAGAAGAACAAAGATCAACTCACCGGAATGTCCGCTGCCTGTGTTGTACACACCAGATATTTCACACAAGAGTATTTCCTGCAGAAGCGTTTCCAAGAGTTGAAGATTGAAGAATACCTAACTGAATGGTTTCATGATAGGTGTTGTATACTCCGTAGGCTTACACCAGAGCAATTTACACAGAGAGGCTGCAGAGGCTCGGATGGCTCAAATGTACTCACCGTATAGTTTGTTGATGGAGATGATGTATACACTAGAGTACCAAGAGGTACGCCTGCATCTTGGAGTCTTGGTGACTCACTGGCACCTTGGGTCTTGGTGGCTCAGGCATGTTGACCCTCCGATTTGGTGTGAAGTGGTGGCAAAACACGTGCACAGGGACGTGAAGACCCTTACCTTGGTGGCTCAAGCTCCAAAAAGATCACGGCGACTGTTGGAGATCATCTCCCGCCACCCCTATCTCGAAGGGAACCGCGAAGTCTACTGGAGATGTTGCATGATAGCCATTGTGCTTCCATTGCAGGAGTTCGTCTGTCAGTCACGGAGATCATGGAGCGAAGTTGGTTGAAGGGTGCAGGTGCGCTCGCATCTTTGAGTTCCCGAACCGGCGAAGACGAAGGCTCACGACCTTCGACTGACGGGCGAAGCCCTGGTTCGCATCCCGCATCGTTTGGAGCAGGCGAAGACGCGAGCTGACCTTCACCGGGGGGTGAAGGCTATCCGACGTGCGTCCGGGCGAAAGAGGCTTCAGTGCCCTTCGAAGGGATGAACCACCTCAACACGGTGGGCCCGACTACGGTCGTCCTAGGTACTGCTGTAATTATGCGATCATGCTCATTTGTACCATAATACCCCTGGATATTATGGGAATATAGCAGGTTAGGGGGTAAGATGTGTAAACAGAACCTGTGGTCCTCGGGTACGGGCTATAAATAGAGCCACAGTGTAATAAGAAGGGGCAACTAAAAACTGTTTCATGTCCAGTATGTGTCACTCTGAGGGACCTTCGATATCTCCGTATCCGAAGGCCCACCTTGTTTGGGAACTCGATCTCAATAGTTGGCGCCGTCCGCGGGATCGAACCCACGAAGGCATGCTACCCAAGAAGAAATCGAAGCCAGCCGGAACAGCAGAGGCGTTACCGGAACCCCCAGCCGCGGCCAGGCCTTCAGTCGATAGACCCACTCGGGCCGTACCAGGATCAAGTAATGCTTCAACCGGGGGGGCTTCGGCCGGACGAGAGCGGCACTGTGAAGTTGAAATAGGACCAGAACAACCCAGCGATGGCCGACAGGGTGAAGCACTCTGGGTTGGCACGGAGCAAATGCCGGTCATGGAACCAATAGATCGCACTCGCTTCGACCTTCCAGAAAGAGAAGGCGAAAGGGAGCAAAATGAAAATTGGGAGGAACTCGACGACTTCGCAGAGTTTGAGCACGAGGAAGAAACAAACGAAGAAAGAACAGGAAGGCTAGAAGCCGAAAAGTTGGAAAGGCAGCTAGCGCAGAAGAAGCGCATGTTGGATGGCCTAGCAGCGAGTCGGAAAGCCGCAGAGTACCGCAGGCGGGCAAACGAAGCAAGAAAAACATTGGAAAAAATCCAGGAGGAAATCGATTTACTCCACCAAGCAGAGGGCATGTCTCACCGGCCAACACCGCCGGGAGACTTGATACGAGATTCACAGGAAGTTCGACGAAGATCTTCCACGGGAGATCCGGAGTCACCTCTGGCCATGGACCTGCAAAATCAGCCATGGCCGCCAGGATTCAAGATGCCCAGAGTGGTTATGTTTGATGGAGAATCAGACCCGAGAGAATTTGTTATGAGTTTCAAAGCAGCTGTGGAGTTTGCCGGGGGCGATGATGTAACCTTGGCGAAGGCCTTTGTGTTGGCCATAAAGGGGATAGCAAGGTCCTGGTACTTCGCGTTACCCCCCGGATCCATATATTCATGGGAACAGCTGCGCAGTGTGCTATACAACAACTTCCAGGGGAATCGGGCAGACAAAATCACCACAACCGACCTCTTCGCGCTGAAGCAGCAACCAACAGAAACTTTGCAGAGCTATATGCGCCGATTCGTACACATACGTTGTCAGGCGAAGGGGTTGAGCGAAGATACAATCATCGATGCTGCAATATAGGGCATTAGAGAGGGGCTATTGGCAAGAAAGCTCATTAGAAAAAGACCCGCAAGCGTCCACGAGCTTCTCAACAAGATGGAAGAATACTCAAGATCTGAGCTCGATCATCTCCGAAGGAAAAACGAATTAACAGCCTCCAAAGTAAAAGAACATGCACCATCTAAAGAGGTAGGTGGCGGCAATCATAGAGACAGACTGCACCGTCCAAGAAAGCCCAAAGGCGCTGATTATCCAAGGCAAAAAGAAGTCAATCAGATCAATCCCAGCCCGCCCGAAGCCGTTCAAGGATCATGCGAAGCCTACAGCTTATCCAAGAGGGGAGGCCGAGCGGGCAGGGGAAGAGGCCGTGGAGGCAGAGGAGGACGGGTTTCGCAGGACCTAGCAACCTTCTACTGCAAGCTGCATGGCGAAGGAGCCGGCCACCGGACCAAACAGTGCCCACAGGTCGTGGTTATGAAAGAAAGCTTGGCGAAGCAGTCTGCTGATCATGGAAGGATAGTTCACCATGCAACAAGCTTCGGAACAAGCGAAGGGTGGCAGAACCACAATCAGAACATGGCGTTTCCGAACCAAGGGCAGCAAATTCCAGCACCACAATATGCACCTGCAACTTCAGCTCAATTTGATCAAACTAGGCAAATGAACCTTCAGGGCGACCTACCTCCGCCACCACCAAGATCCGGAATCGAGGCACCACCAGAAAGTAGCAAATCAGTTAACACGATAAACCATAGGTACAACGTGGTGTTGGCCATCTCAGGGGGATCAAACCAACAAATAGAATCCAAGAGACAATGAAAAGAATACGTGCGAAGGGTCAACCACGTCGGAGTGGGACCAACATACATCAGTTCAAGATGGTCGAACATTCCCATTACATTCTCGCAAGAGGACATGAGGGTCTAAGACTATCCGCACACAGATGCCTTCGTCATTACTGCAAACATCTCGGGAAATGAAGTACACAGGATATTGATCGATGGAGGAAGCTCGGCAGACATTATCTTCGCTGACGCCTTCGACAAAATGGGGCTGCGAAGAAGTGACTTAAAGAAAGCTGGATCGCCATTGCTAGGCTTCGGCGGAAACACAATCAACGCTCTGGGAAAAATAACAATCCAAGTGTCGTTTGGCGAACAGATGAATTTCCGCACAGAAGACATTGCCTTCGATGTAGTGGACATTGGTTACACGTACAATGCGATATTTGGAAGGGGAGTCCTTAATACATTTGGAGCAATACCGCACCACGCATACTTGTGCATGAAGATGCCTAGCCCGGAAGGAGTCATAAAGGTGTTGGGAGATCAGCGAGTGGCTAGACGAATCGAAGAAGAAATGTCCACACAATAGAAGACCCTTTGATGGGTCACGAAGAAAGCCGCAACCAACCAAAGATAGGAAAGGCAGCGAAGGCTGCACCAGAAGGAGCGACCAGAACAATACAGCTAAATCAAGAAAAATAAGATAAAAAGGTCACTATAGGAGCGGAGTGATGAGATTGTAGGCCTAATCTTCCGATAGGTAGGGATAAGTCGGTAGGTGGAGAACTCAACGTTGATGATCCAAAGGCTTCGACCCGAACAGATCGTCTTCCTTGCAATCACTACACCACAGCTCCGTTGGTTATCAACCGTGTCGCGCGGTTGACCTCGCCAAGAAGGCTCAATCCCTGCAAGCGTACCGAGAACACAAGCAAGAACGTAGAAGATGCAATCTGAAATATTGCGAATAGAATTCAAGCACTCGAAGTTGGGGTTCCACAAACACTTGTGGCGGCCTAGTCAGTCCGAAACAAGAGCGAAAATCTCACAATCTGTGTGTAGATCAATATCTAAGCAAAACCCAACCCTAATTGGGGCGGTGGCTACTGTATATAAGAGACTAGGGTCGGCCAAGGACCCCTGGACACGTCCCTAATGGACTCCAACACGTTACACGGCCCAACGGCCCAAAAGATGGTGGTGCAGCACCCTGACAGATTCTGGATGTCCACTTGTTTCAACGATTCCTGTAGACTCATACAGAATTTGGACATGGGACCAGTCCCTTTGGAAATCCTATCTCCTTAGCTTTCCAACCATGTGTAGAACGTCAAAAACGAAGTCCGTATGCGTCCTGGGCGACGATTTTAGTGCAGTATGGTCCTGGACTCCAAAACGGACTCAAACTTGATTGGACCTCCACCTTGACTTGGGCGCCCTTGCTGGTCTTCTCCCATATTCCTAAGTAACAAAACATCACAATTATTCAGTAGCATCCCATCCTTATCAAAATATAAAGGAACACTAAGGAACGAGCTCACCTCATGATTTAGTTGACGTGCACGAGCTCGTATCATTGGACCTATTGTTGGAGGAATACTCGGTGTGTGTGTATCCGAAAGAGTGATGTCCTCATCACGGAGGCTCCGCTAGAGGATCAGCAACAACTTGTAATGTTCCTTTGCGACAACGACGATGTCTTCGCTTGGTCTCCCAGGGACCTACAAGGAGTAAGTCAGAAAATCATTCAGCACAACCTAAATGTGGACCCCAAAGCGAAGCCAAGGAAGCAAAAGCTAAGGAAATCTTCGGCCGAAAGAGAAGAAGCAGTGAAGGCTGAAGTAGAAAAACTGCTTGATGCCGGAGTCATACGCGAAGTAATGCTCTCAGAGTGGCTGGCCAACCCCGTGTTAGTAAGAAAAAACAATGGAAAGTGGAGAATGTGCATCGACTTCACAGACCTAAATAAAGCTTGTCCCAAGGATGACTTCCCACTGCCTAGAATTGACCAGCTGGTAGACTCTGCGGCCGACTGTGAAATGCTAAGCTTCCTAGATGCTTATGCAGGGTACCATCAGATATGGATGGCGAAGGAAGACGAAGACAAAACGAGTTTTAGGGCCTCCTTCGGAACATACTTCTTCATAAGGATGCCTTTCGGACTCCGAAACGCTGGCGCAACCTTCACAAGGTTTGTGCAGGCTGTATTAAAGCTGCAGCTGGGACAAAATGTATTGGCCTATGTTGATGACATAGTGGTCAAAAGTACCAGAAGGAGCCAACACATCGAAGACCACCGGGAAACCTTCGACAATCTGCGAAGAGCAGGCCTAAAGTTAAACCCAGAAAAATGCGCCTTCGGAGTGCAATCCGGAAGACTCCTATGGTTTTTAGTGTCGAAAAGAGACATCGAAGTGGATCCTCAGAATATACAAGCAATTTTAGATATGAAACCACCACAGAACAGAAAGCAAGCCCAACGCTTGGCAGGAAGGCTAGCAGCATTGAACAAGTTCATTGCAAAGTCTGCTGAGCGAAGTTTACCATTCTTCAAGGTGTTAAAAGCTCTAACCCTTTCAAATGGGATGCGGAGCAGCAAGCAGCCTTCGATGAGTTAAAAATCTATTGACGAAGCTTACAACATTGACCAGCCCAAATCCAGGCGCAGATTTGCTATTATACATAGCGGCATCCCCTTCGGCAGTCAGCGCTGTACTTGTACAGGAAAAACCCGAAGACAATAAGCTGCGCCAAGCACCGGTATATTATGTATCAGAAGCCCAAGCAGACCCAAAAAAGTCATACATAGAGTTGGAAAAAGTAGCGTATGCACTGGTGATGGCATCCCGCAAGCTTCGCCACTATTTCACGTCCCACAAGATTACAATACCAACTTCCTTACCCCTTCGCGACATGTTCGAAAACAAGAAGCCATCAGAAGAATAGCGAAGTGGGCAATGGAGATCGCTCCATTCATGATCATTTTTGTGGCAAGAACATCATTAAAATCGCAAGCACTGGCAGACTTCGTGGCGGAATGGACACCCCTAACCGAAGACTTTGATGGTGAACCGCCAGAACCCGTCTGGACCGCATATTGCGACGGGGCTTGGGGAGCTATAGGAGCAAGAATTTCGGTAGTAATGTTTTCACCTTCGGGGACGAAGCTAAGATACGCCGCTAGGTTAGAATTCCACTCCACAAACAATACGGCGGAGTACGAGGCAGTCCTCCTGGCACTTCGCAAGGCGAAGGCCTTGGGCGCCCGGAGGGTACTTGTCAAAACAGACTCGAAGGTCGTAGCAAGTCAAATTGAAAAAACATTCCAGGCAAAGGAACCAGAGCTGATTAAGTACAAAGCAGCGGTGCGAAGAATGGAAAAATACTTCCTCGGATTCACAGTTAAGAGTGTATCAAGAAACGATAACACCGAAGCAGATGAATTAGCGAAAGCGGCTTCGCAGAACCTGCCTATGCCTTCAGACGTTTTCTATCAGAAGCTGACTGAATCAGCCCTTGAAGACAATTTGAACCAAACGCGTCTAGTTGCGACAGTCAAAAGCGAAGACTGGCGTTCTCCAATATTGGCATATCTTCGCGGTCAGAGAGACATCGAAGATCAGGTCTCAGCAAAGCGCATGGCTCAGAGGGCCAGAAACTACAAAGTTGTGGAAGATAATTTGTAGAAAGTAGGGGTCTACGCACCGTTCTTGTGATGCATATCTCAGAAAGAAGGCCAGAACTTGTTAAGAGAGATTCACAGCGGATTATGCGGTTCTCATATCGGAACAAGGGCTCTGGTCAGAAAAGCATACAGGCAAGGCTTTTATTGGCCAACGGCTGTAAAACAATGTGGATCAACTGATCTGACGTTGCCAACAGTGCCAATTCTGGGCCAAGGGGTCAAATAGACCGACGACAAAGACGCAACTCATTCCACCGATCTGGCCACTAAGGCGGTGGGGAATCGACATTGTTGGGTAGCTGCCACCAGCTCCTGGGAATTTGCAGTATTCGGTGGTGGAAGTAGAGTACTTCTCAAAATGGTAGAGGCAATGCCACTTGTGAGCATAACATCAATAAACGTATAGAAATTCCTATGGCAGAATATTGTATGCCGCTTCGGAGTCCCAAGCGAAGTAACAGTGGACAATGGCACTCAATTCGATAGCGCGGGTTTCAGGGATTTCTGCAATGGTATGGGGATAAAAGTAATATTTGCATCAGTATACCACCCACAATCCAATGGGGCAGTTGAGAGAGCGAATGGCATCATCTTCGCGGGTGTCACAAAGCGCCTTCAAGGATTGCCAAAAGGGAAATGGGTCGAAGAGCTACCCAAGGTACTGTGGTCATTAAGAACAACAGTTGCAAGACCAACCGGGTACACGCCATTTCGCCTCCTCTTTGGTGAAGAGGCCATGACCCCAGAAGAATGCAAAACCAAATCATTCAGGGTCAGGAATGAACCAGAGGATTGCGAGGAACTATCATCAAAAGATGCCCTTGAAGAAGTAAGATTACTAGCCGCAGAAAATCTGGCCAGTTATCAACTAGAGACAAGAAAATGGAGAGATAGGAATATATCCGAAAAGACCTTCGCCCCGGGAGACTTGGTGCTGCGAAGGTTCGGTACAACAACATCGGTCGGGAAACTTCAGAGTAAATGGGATGGCCCCTTTATAGTGAAAAGATCGTTGAGACCTGGCTCATATCATCTAGCTAATATGGAAGGTGAGGAGCTTCCGCACACCTAGAACGCAGACAATCTTCGACAGTTCTACGCCTGAAAGTAGGCAACTAAGTCCGAGACTCCAATGTAATTTTTCTTTTGAAGTATTTCTTGTAATCACATTGTAAGGGTACTGCACTCTTTTCCTCACAGGGGGACCCCTTAGTCAGGGGGTGAGGTTTTTAATGAGGCAGGAACCTATGTAAACATTGATACAGTAGTACCCCCAAAAAAAATTTCTTGTCTCGAGTGCTAGTAGTATATCATCAAAGTGCGCCGACGTAGGTAGATCGGTTCACCAATCGACTACGAGAACGCGGTGCGAAGTGTAAGCAAAAAGACGTACACTTTCGACCTTTACAAAAGTAATAATATATATATATATATATAAAGAAGAGAACGGGAATACAAAAACCACTCGGGGGCTAAGAGTGCCTGCCCCTGCACCGAAGGAAAAACATACCTTCGGGAGTAAAAACGAAGTGTCGCTTGACCGACGAAACGGTAGTGTACTTTGCAGAAAAATCAGGGGCTAAGAGTGCCTGCCCCTCTGACGAAGAAAAATCAAACCTTCGAAGCTAAAAGTCGGGGGCTAAGAGTGCCTGCCCCTGCGCCGAACTCAAAAGAAACCAAATCTCTACAGGCCATAGTTACCTGTGACTAAAAGTTGGGGGGGGGGGGAAACTGCGGTGAAAGTCGGGGGAATGGTGTCGCTCAGTACGTCGAGTCCGAAGCCCCCATGAGATTCAGAATGTCTCAAATCGCAGACAACGCTTCGGGCGCCATGTCACTAAACCAATTTATTCCGCATCGTCATCAACATCCGGATCAACAAAATCCTTATACCAATGACAGAAAGAAAATTGAAAAGCAATGCCTTCGCTGGCGTGAAAATGCGTCGTTGGGGCCGGAGGGGCCCCTACTTGAGTGCAATATGATGGTGACATACGGATATCATCGTCGCCACCATTGCGCCTTACTACTTGCGAAGAGGGACCACGGCGGTAGCAAAATTGCGGTTGGCGCAAAATTGGCTCTTCGTCCTGAGGCTCAATCTTTGGCTCAAGGAGTGCCGATGTGCCTTCGACGTCTCCCCTGGCTATACCGCGCAGATTCCGTTCAGCTCGGTGACTAGCTAGCGTCGAAGGACTAACGGATTTCCAAAAAGCTTTTGTCCTAGCATTCATATCATCATAGGACCTACACTTCGCATGCCAATACCGCTCCATCTCGATATCGGCATGGCGACGGTGAAATGATACCCAGCAAGACCAAGACACATAAAAATTGTCCCTCATCGTGGTCAAAGGGATAGCTTCTTCGGCTACCTGCGCAGTGTCTGAAGGAAGGACCTGCGCAGGGAGCGCAGAAAGTCAATAACACTTCGATGTAAACATAAAATATATTACACAACCAATGTGATACATTGTCAATGACAAAAGTGAAAAGAAAAACAAGACGACCCTTCGCACTGAGTCAGCCCACCTTTCCAGCATCTTCGGCTGTTGTGGTCGTTGGTTTTGACGAGGGGTCATCCCTCGCCTTGGCCTGAAAAAAATTATTATTACACATAATTTATTTATAATCTTCGACCAGATAATAGAATAGGTAACTCAGCGTACCCTTTGTCGGTTCATTTTGGCTTCTCGAAGAGCGAGCTCACGGTCGTGCTTGCACCAATAATTGGTGGTGAATGATCGAGCGGTGCTCTTCGACGCCTTTGTAACGGCCGAGGTCGACAGATCCGTCGGGTACTGGAAGGAGGGCCTCTGGAGAGAAGTATGATGGTCACAACCCGTCATCTCGATAGACTGCACGAGACTTCAGGCGGCAACCATCACGCAGAAGTCACCGTAAAGTTGGGCGGCAGGAAGGAGGCTTCCATTGGTTGATCCAACTTATAAGTCCACCCAGCCCGATAAGTTCTACTGATGGGGGAGTCGCCGAGGCACTAATACCTTCGAAGGTATGCCTAATTGCTTCGCACCCGGCGACTGCCTTCAGCTCAAGCTCCCCAATAACATTAAGGGCATCATCGGTAAAAGCCTTCGCCTCGCTTAATTCAGACTGCAGCCACTGCGCTTTATCCTTCTCTGATGCGCAAAGTGCCTGCAAGTCGCACACTTGCACCTCAGAGGACTGTAGGTTCTGGCGAAGGCAGCTAACTTCGCTATCGGCAATCTGCTTCTCTTTTTCAAGCTATTCCAGTCGCAATTTAGACTCCTTCGCTCGGCGCGACAGCTCACATTTTTGGCCTTCAGCTTTCTCTGCCCGTTTTTGCAGCAAGTCAATCTGCGCGTGTGCGCTTCGGGCCCGGGCTTCGGATTTCTCAGCCTGCTTATGCTGAGCCCACGATAGAAGCAAAGCCTGCAGCATCGAATACAAGTCAGCCTGAGTGGCAGCCTTGGGTATCGCCCCCGCCTCTGTCAACTCCTCGTCATCACTCAGTATTAATGTTGGAAGATCGACGCGAGAGAAAAACAATGATTTTGGTGCCTGGCCCTCCTGCGCGCCTTCGGAACTTTCCCGCTGGGCCATGTCGCACGAGGCAGCGGAACCCTCCGGAGATGTTTCCGTGTGAAAAACCTCAAGTGCGGCTTCGCGCGGCCTTTTCCAGAGGGCAATAGCTTTCTTAGTCCGGCCTCCCTTCGGCGACCGCTCGGAGTGCTTCCTCTTCGTCGAAGGGCCAGCGGCGGCCTCTTCGCCTGCGTCTGCTACTGGGAAGCCCCCTGCACCACTTTGTAGCACGGCGGTGATCTTCGGTCGTTCGAAGACTCTATTCAGTCTTCGAGTAAGGCCCTGGTCGGCACAGAGCTGCGCTTCGCCCGGTGTGAACTTGCCGACCAACATTATAGCCTTGGCCTCTACTTCGGCCACTGACAAATCTGGAAAAAATCATAACCGTTAGGCAAGGACATTCAAATTGTGTAAGCAGCTACGGACAAGGGAGTACCTACGAAGCTGTGTACAGTAGGATGGTGCCGGTAGAGCCCCTCGGGCCCTTTGTCCCCGAATTCCGGAATAGCCCAACCACGGCTCAGGGGCCAGACTCCGGCAGCTATGAACTCTTCTACCAAGTTGCAAGTCGAAAGATACTTCAAGCACCTGGCGAAGGCCTCAAGGGCCGTTTGCTGCGATGACTTCAACCACACATCTGGCATGCGGTTTCCCCTTACTTCTTCTCATCTTGATACAAGATATTCTTCGGCATCCACTTTGTGGTAGAACCACCACTGGGTCCAGTCGCTAGGCCACTTGTTCTTGTACACCATGACGGGCGTAAACAACCCAGCGCGATATGCGAAGTTCAAGCACCCATAGTGAGCCTCACTCTGTACTCCGCGGGCAAAGACTGGCTTCGGTTGGTGGTGCAGTCGGTGCGGGGCGACGAAGGCCCTGGCGGACGCCTTCACACCCTCCGAGCTAGCAGCACAGGCGAAGAGACCCATTCTCACTATGGCGTTAGGGGTCAGTTGATGCAAATAGACTTCGAACAGTTTCAATACTTTAATCACCATCTCGTCGCAAGGAAGGCAAAGGTCAGCTCGGAAATAGTGGACAAACACAACAGCCTCGTCATCAGCCGGCTCTGGTATCTCTTGTTGGCCGGGAAGCCGAACTTTTGAAACATCGCTGATTAAACCTTCTCTGACGAGGCCGCCCAAAACTTCGCCGTCCACTTTGGATTGCCCGATCCAGTAAGTCTTCGGTCGGGAGGATCGAAGCTTCAGCACCATCTAGTCCAAGGAATACCTTCAACAGCAGGTCACGCGGAGTGATGACAACCGGGGGCTTCGTATAGAATGTTCAAAAAACTTTACTCGACTTCGTGCGAGAGCGACAACTTTAGCAAAGGCACGGTGAAATTTTTTTTGACAGCGGCCCGATATTTATAGGGCAAGACGGTGGCGGTTACAATTGCCCGCATTGAAAATTGAACCGGCACCGAAAACCATGCTTAGGCATACACCAAGAACATTAAATGCAGGCGGTTACAGAGATCGTTCGGTAGCTACTAAGGAGCAGTTTGAAAAATAATAATAATAATAAAATAATAATAATATGATATACAATAGCAGAACTTAACGGCATGCATTGAACCCAGTATACTTCGACAGGCCGAAGGGGACGGCGTTCAGATATCTCGAAGACTACAGGCTCGGCCTATCGAAGATAAACCTTGCCAGTAGGAGGCTACTGTTGGGGATCATCTCCCACCACCCCTACCTCAAAGGGAACCGTGAAGTCTACAGGAGATGTTGCATGATAGCCATTGTGCTTCTGTTGCAGGAGTTCATCTGTCAGCCGTGGAGATCATGGAGCAAAGTTGGTCGAAGGGTGCAGGCGCACTCGCATCTTTGAGTTCCCGAACTGGCGAAGACGAAGGCTCACGACCTTCGACTAACGGGCGAAGCCCTGGATCGCATCCCGCATCATTTGGAGCAGGCGAAGACGTGAGCTAACCTTCATCGGGGGGCGAAGGCTATCCGACGTGCGTCCGGCGGGCGAAGGAAGCTTCAGCGCCCTTTGAAGGGATGAACCACCTCGACACGGTGGGCCCGACTACGGTCGTCCTGGGTACTACTGTAATTATGCGATCATGCTCATTTGTACCATAATGCCCCCGGATATTCTGGGAATGTAGCAGGTTAGGGGGTAAGATGTGTAAACGGAACCTGTGGTCGCCGGGTACGGGCTATAAATAGAGCCACAGTGTAACCAGAAGGGGCAACCAAAAACTGTTTCACCTCCAGTACGTGTCACTCTGAGGGACCTTCGATATCTCCGTATCCGAAGGCCCACCTTGTCTGGGAACTCGATCCCAACAGCGACAAGCGACCGAAAGAGAGGCTAGTGGTGAGACCTTGCCTTGGTGACTTGCTGGCTCATCCAGCTTGAGGCCTTGCCTTGGTGGCTTGATAGCTTAAGAATCAATACCGTGTACCAACTAGGAGCATATCTTTGGTGGAGCTCCAATATGGACTAGGGGTGGTATTCATGCCATCGATACTACGGGATAAAAATCCCTTATGCCTAGTTTGTCTCACTACCTTACTTAAATTTCCGCATTTACATTCATGCAATTTACCTGGTTAGAGAAGGTTGCAATCCTCTTGAGCGGTAGAGTAGACGCACTAGATAAACCTAGAGCACATTTAGATAGAAATTGAGATATGTTTATTTTGAGAAGTTTTTGGACCCAATTTGGTTTTGGTTTTTTAGGGTCTTAATTCACAACCCTTTTAGAACGTCATCGATCCCTACGGTTGGCATAAGGAGGGTTGTAAGAATGATGCAATTATACGACACCCGTCGGATTCTGCTCAGTGGCGTATCATTGATTCCACATTTGGTTGGTTCGTTAAAGCATTGAGAAATATTAGGTTTGCTATGAGCACATATGGTATGAATCCATTTGGTAACATGAGTACCTCATATAGCACCTGACTTGTTGTATTATTTATCTACATCCTTTCACCCTGGCTTTGTAACAAACGGAAATACATTATGTTGTCGATCTTGATATCAGGACCGAAACAATCGATTTGTACCTTAGATCTTTAGTCAATAATCTTAAGAAACACTGGTCGGAAGGCGTCAAGGTTTGGGATTAGTACAAGCATGAGTACTTTACCTTGCATGCCATGTTGTTCATCACCATCAATGATCTGCTAGGACTTCATAACTCATCAAGTCAGAGCAAAAGAAATGGTGAAGCTTGGCCCTATTGCTTAGATGTCACATGCGGTTTGAGGTTGAACAACTCAAAGAAAATAGTGTACATGCGGCATCGACGTTTCCTTCCAAGGAAGAACCTGTACTAAAACATGGACAAGCAGTTCAATGGCACAAGGGAGAAAGTGTTACCTCTAAGGCATTTCAGTGGGGAAAATGTCCACAATCAGGTAAAGAATATTGACGTTGTCCTTGGCAAGCAAAAAATGATCCTCCAAGGATGATAAGCAAAAGGAATGTAGAACAAGAAATGAATACTATTCGAGCTAGAGTATTGGGAAAATTATATATTTGACACTCTATCAACAACGTGCATGAAAAGAAGAATATAAGTGACAGTCTGATTGGTACATTGTTCCAAATGAAGGAAAACAGAAAGGATCATGAGAACGCATGAGCTGACCTTTGAGAAATGGGCTTAAGGCCAGAGCTCGATGCACATGATACAGGCAAATGAAAACACCTACCCTAGCAGCTATTACTCTCTCCAAGAAGGAGAAAAAAGAATTTTGTGAGGTCTTGCACAGTGTGAAAGTTTTCTCCGGTTACTCGTCCAACATCGCAAGACTTGTTTCGGTGAAAGAGCTGAAAATGAATTTTGCCGTGATGAACTCCCATGACGTCACCGCTTGCGATAGCTATTAGGAACATCCTCCCAATTAAGGTTCGCGACGCTATCCTAAGCCAGTGCTGTTTCTTCAGTGGAAATGAACAAAAGGTGCTTGATCCAAACTCGCTGGAGGAGCTAGAAAAAAGACAATTTGAGACTCTATGTATTCTTGAGGTGTATTTCCCACCATCCTTTTTTTATATCATGGTACATCTCACTGCGCACCTTGTGAAGGAAATACAGTACCTTTACCATGTGTTCCTACATCACATGTTTTCATATGAGAGATATATGGGCGTTCTCAAGTCGTACGTAAGGAATCGAGCCTTTCCTAAGAGCTGCATCATGCAAGGTTACGCGACGGAGGAGGAATTTGAGTGGTCTGTTAATTATATTGACCCAAATAACCCAACTGGCATGCCCAAGCCTCGCCATAAGGGGAGGCTCGCAGGTGCAGGGGTTCTAGGGAAGAGGGCAATAACTTCTGGTCAGAAGGCATACGACCAAGCTCATTTCCTCGTTCTGCAACAAATGAGCGAAGTGTGCCCATATGTTGATGAGTACAAGCAGATGCTACTTGAAGAGAATCCAGGGTAGACCGAAGCTTGGGTTGCGAGGCAACATATGCAAAGGTTCATGACTTAGCTCCGAGATCAAATCAGACAATCGAGAGAAACACATTTTACACGGCTGCCTAAGATGAGACGAGCATATAACAAAGCAGTAGTGTCCGTATAGATGCTTATGCAGCAACATGCAAAGGGGCACATACTATAGTCAAATAGAGGAGATCTGGGAGCTGAACTACTTGGGATTCAAGGTAGCCTGTTTCAGTGTCGTTGGGTACATGGGGCAAAGGGCGTCACTAACGACAAGTATTGATTCACTAGCGTTAATGTCAAACATGTTGGATACAATTCTGAACGCTTCGTACTCACTAAAGATGTTCGTCAAGTCTTTTATGTGACAACAAAGAAGAAACGCCATGTGGTTCTCGTTGGGAAAAGACACATCATCGGAGTTGCAAATGTCTTTGATGAGAATGAGTTGAATCAATTCGATGAAAGCCCCCCTTTTGCTATTGCAATCGTGCCACGTCTTTTGCCGACCGAGAAAACTCCATACCTGCGCTCTGGCCATAACTAAGGGATCCATGTCAAGAAAGCATGAAAACAACGAATTTGAATTTAAGTGTCAAATTTGAATTTATATATGTTAAATTGTAATATTAGTGTCAAATATGTAATATTATTATGTCAAATTTGAATTTTCTGTTTTAAGTTATTTGAATTTGTAATATTAGATCCAATTGAATGTTTATATTAGACGATCTAGTTCATATCTATGTTTTTTAATTTTGTCTTTTCATATAGCTATTGTTCATATGTGTAAATATATATATCTACTATGTGATTTTTCATATGCATTTTTAGATTGAAGTTAATGAAATTATGAGCATATTTTAAATCTATTTAATTAGCATTACAATGGCTGCAATCACTTATTATATATGATGGGTGATATTATTCACTCGTCACTTATTATATATAATAAGTGATGGGTGAATAATATAACCCATCACCTTTTACTATATTCAACTATCATTTATTGTGAGTCATAGGTGATGGGTTAAGAGTATCACCCGTCACCTATGACTTATAATAAATGACAGGTGGTTACAATAGGTGATGGGTTTTCCCCCATCACCAATAACCTTTATGTAAGGCATCCTCGCGCGCCCTCCGCCGAAGTCATTTCCCTCCCTGCGCCCTAGTCATTTTCCGCTCCTCCGCGCTAGGGTTTGCCACCGCCCTTAGAACACCACCACCTCCAAGCACCTAGTGTCGTCGCCTTCCTCTACACGCTGTCGTCCACCTTACCGCCATTGTCCAAGAGGACCAGGAGCCCGGCACCGTCGCCTTCCTCCACATGCTGCTATCCACCTCGCCGACATCAGAGCCCCACTGCATCCAAGCACCCAACGCCGTCGCCTTCCTCTGGCCCACCCCCATCTATGTCAGGTACGCCCTCACTCCTCCCCCTCCATCTCCTCCCCCATCTACTTCATAAGAACTCTGCTACAATGATTCCTCACTGAACATTGTAAAACATTGCTATGGTTGATTGGTCTCACTTAGAGTAGATTTTTGGTAACGCTTAAAGTATGTTCATATATTATATGGTTTTACTGCTGGTGGTTTTAGTGCTAGTGGTTTCTGTGTGATGATGAACGAAACTGGCACGAACGGCTAGTAGGTATTGTAATTGAATTGGTATCAAGATTATTGTCTATGCCACTAATGCAAAGTTTTGCATTGCATCGATTTTATGACTGTTTTTCCTTGTACAAATTGGAAGTATGAACAAAACAGGAAGCTCTGAAGCTAAGTCTTAAGTCCTGGCCCATCCAGTCCATCACCCAACTAAGTCCTAAGGTAGCCCTAACCCTCTCCCCTTCCTTGCTGCTCCTCGCTTTCTCTCTCTGCTCAGGCAAACCAGTGCCACCCTCCACAAATCAATCACAGACAGCCAACTCCCCCACCAGACAGTAGTAAAATTGATTGCCTATGGCCTCCTTTTCTCTCCCGTGCTCTCAGTTTCATTGGAGATGGTTTAATTCCGGTGACTATGGTCACAATACCAAGAGGTGCTTCCCACATTAAAAATATGTAGCTGAAGTAGTTGATTAGTTGATGATTATTGAATTCATTATGTGAAATTTTCCCTTTCTTTGGTTGACAAGCATGTATCTACTTTTTGTGCTATGAACATGATCACCTACTGAGGAAATGAATTACAAGACAATGTGACATACCACTTCATCTTCCCTTTCTGTCGCGCTGCTCCTGTATGTGATGCATTAACTATGCTTGAGCTTAGTCGCAAGGTTACAGCACTTAACTTCTTATCCCCGATGGATAATTCTGAAGTGCTTAGGTAGTCCCAAATACAAGATGGAAACATAGGTCTGCAAAAACTGACAATTCAGCAACACGTATGGGAATGATTTGCATAAATGACTTCTTTTAAAGCAGTTTATGAACCAAATGGGCATCTACCATGGTAAGAGTTTATGAGGGCATCCACCATGGTAAAAAAATAAATGCGTAACACATTATAAGAAGTCCATTTTCACACACTATACGCCAATAAGTTCCTTCCATACTCTATATGTCATCCATTTTCACACACTATGATAACATTCTTGTTTTAAAACTCTACTAGTTGATTTGAAAAAGCAATAACTAAAATGCACATATTATATGGCTAAAAGTCCACATGATCACATATGAGAATACTGAAATATGGACAGTCTAAACAAATATAAACAAATATGTATTGTTAAAGTTAGTAGGAACAAACTACACAAGAAGCTTACGCAATCAGAAACTTATTAGAATTGCAAAGAACTATCAGTACCTGGTATCCATGAATGAACCTACATCAAGATACTCCTTATATCTCACATGCTAACATGAACTACTTATGTCAATACCTAGTCATTGTCGAAATTAGCCACCTTTCTACACCTCTTATAGTTAGACTAATGTTGCCCTATTCTTAACCTTGATTCTTTTCTTTCCTTTATTGAGAACATAATATACTGCCCTTGATTTCCATGGGGTAGAAGAGGGATGTCACCATTGAGAAACCAAAAACATAGAGGATACTAGCGCTAGAGGCCGCCCTGGCACAAGATGGGGCAGATAGGAGCTCCAGCCCGCACCTGCATCCTCCTTTGGAAGTAGTGAAAGCCAGTATCACAGCCGAAGCCCTGTTCCGTGCGAGTGGGAGAGCTAACATTAGGCAAGTAGCAACGAATACAATCCCACCGAAGAGGTATTGATATGAGTCAATGCATTTTATATTTCTTGAATGTAGGAATATTTTTTGTTTATGTCAACTCCCCTTATTTTCTCTCTAGATGGAGGAAGTGCATTCTCCAAGCCAGACTACTAGTAGTGGTGCATGAGCCCGAAAGCCAAGGTCACAAACAGAGTGCCCAACGGACAAGGTTATCGTCATGGGAATCGATGCTGATGGGCTGCCTATGGATGATAAGTTCTTGAATAGATTCTGGATGGTCCCACGGCTCATTACTCTAGAGAGAGTGCCAATAACAACTAAATATGATGACCTTAGTGACGAAGCTATGAGGGAGTTGTTCGATAATGTTATCAAGGAGTATTTGGAGTACCCTAGAAACATGAGTGATCATCAAATGATCGCCACAGTCAATGTAGAAATGAAAGCGATCACGAAACTTCATCGAAGCTTTAAGAGCAAACTTGTTAATCAGTTCTTGGCTAAAGGGGTGGCACCCTTTGAGAGCTACAAGCATTTGAAAGAGGAAGATTGTGATGCTTTTGTGCGGATGAAGAGCTCAGAGCAGTTCAAAAAGGAGAGTGAGGAGAAAAGGCAACTTAGTTTAGGAACAAGCACAACCACAGGATCGGTGCAACTGGTTACATGGGGAAAATGGTGAAATGGTAGGTAGATGATGAAAAGTTAGCCAAAGAAGGCCGCGAGAATCCTTGGTTGCATTCCTGAGATGATCACGGTCATATTTGTAGTGCAAGGGGTGAGTTATCCGAAAGCGGAGAAATCACATTTATAAACAGCGAAACCTAGTTAGTCGCAGAAAAAGTGAAAGAAAAGGCAGTCGAAGCTTGCCAAGGTACTTTCACTAGGGTTAGGGAACATGATGTTCTCTCTGTGGTGCTAGGAAACTCAGAGCACCCAGGTCGAGTGTGAGGTGTATCAAGTTCCCAGGGCTGGAAATATGGCTTTCCCAAAGACCTCAGAATGTACAAGAAGTGAAAGAGGTCAGGTGCAATGTACGTGGATGCATTGACATAGGACATCACCTGGAATGTTTATGCAAACATCATGCAAACACTTGCAGCACAGGGAATAGAGAATACTATCCCAGCGAAGCTAGCCTTAGAACTACAGGGAAGAGTAGTTGTGCATCCAAGGAGGTTGATCAACAAGTAGCTACTACCATGACTGAACTGGATACTATTGACCTACTAGAAGGGCCCATGCCATGGAGCCTTGTAATCAAGCCTGGCGAGTATCTCATCGAGGTTGGAAGGGGCCAGGTACTTCCAGACATCCATATCTTACAGACAGTCCTGATACGTGCTAGCTATGCCATAGTTACGATGGACATGGTACATACAAATGCCACCGATCACGTGTTGGATCTCCCCACAATGATGAAGTCACAACTCTAGGTGAAGCTCTTCGGCAAAGGATCTAGTGGAAGAGGGATGACATCATGGTCTCTAGTGCATCCTAGTATGGACAAGCTTCAAGTGCACCGCCATCGTGCCCCTCACTTCTAGAGAAGGCAGCTTCACTGCCTTCTCCTCCTCGAGAGAAGCCGGTTTCATTGTCTTCTCCTCCACATCTAGCAGCCTTGCTTCCAACTCTAATGTCGTCTCCCCCAAAGAGCCCAAAGAAGAAGGAAAAGGAGGCCGAGAAGAAAGGCTCTAAGAAGCACATACCGAAGAGGTCAAAGGCCATTGTACCGGTAAAGAAGTCCATAAATATTGGAGCAACGTGGACTAGTGTCCACACAAAATTCAAATATGGGAAGCCCTTTGCGGACGTTAGATGACCTAACAAGAGCAGGATAAGTATGTGTCGACCTACATAATTTCTACATGTAGATTTCTAGAGACACCAAAGCTTAAGACATAGTTGTACAGTACAAATGATGACACTTCTTAAAAGATGACGACTACTTACTTGTGGGTTTCAATGACTTATACGACCCCTTCAACCTTGATACGATGGACGTATCATTATTATGAATCTTCACATTATAAGTCCTTTGAAACTGGACATTCATTAATTTATACCACTAGTTCTTGAATCTAACTATATTTGTAGCTATAGGCACCTGATCAAAGAAACAAGGAAGAACAAGGAGCCCCTTAGATTTCTTGACCCTGAGGCCATTACAATCTCGGTTATCCAACTTCACCCTGACTACGCTGTGGACTATGTGGCCAAGGCAATGCGATATTATTCCAAAATAGACTACCTGTTGGGTGCCCACAACACTAGTGGTCATTGGATCTTACTAGTCATTTGGCTCAAGTGGAACTTGGTATGGTACCTCGACTCATCAAGACCAGTTGGACCAAAAGACAAACCTAGAGAGCGTGATTACAGTGCTATAAAAGGTTACAGTGTTGTAAAAGGACTCCTCAACGCATAGGCTCTGCCTAGCTTAGTTTACATATTTAACTTTTCTAACATTCAAATATTCCCTAATCGATCCATCTTTATGCAGGGCTTTTGACAAGTACCTTCGAGCTGATCCTCACTACAATGTGATAGACGGCGGCAGACTCCCACACAAGACTGGATTCACAGTAAATGCTACCAAACAGATGTACCTTCAAGCTTTTTTCCTTTCGATCTAAACGTAAATTTTCTTTTCCACAATGCCACCAACAACCACTGGGCAACGCCTGCGGATTCTATATTGCGTGGAACATGCTCCTCACCCTCCAATCAAAGGATACCAAATCCCCCAATATAAGTTCAATACAAGATTATTCAATACTAATTTTAGTAATTAGCTTAATTACCTGATAATGTGACATTAGTTACCCATCAAATTATGTTGGATTTTTCAGCTTATTTTCTCGACGACGGTGCACTTCCGAGGATTCGACAATAGATCGCTGAGTTCATGATGTCTGAAATCATCAATCTACACAACGAGTTCCACTATAGAAATCCTAGAGGTCTTATGTAATATGAGTTGATTAGAACTTTGTAATATTTGTGATTCAGTAATAAATTGATAGAAACTTTGTAACCTTTACGATTTTGTGATGAAGTGAGTTCTTATATAAGTGTGTTTATCGATATGGATTTGGATGCGTTGCTATTATTTGCAAGGAGAAGACAATTGTCAAATCCTGGCTATGCACCAGGATCCAGCCAGAAAACAATACCATCATGTAGGGTAAAATACATATAAGTGATGGGTAACTTTGTTACCAGTCATTTATGTATTCATATTAGTGATGGGTGACTTATTAACCCATAACTTATGTATAACATAAGTGATGGATAACAATAGCACATGGATAAAAAACATAAATGACAGGTAATTTAGTTACCTGTCATTTATATTGGCACATAAGTGACAGGTAACTTAGTTATCCGTCACTTATGTCCTAACATAAGTGACAGGTGAAGAGATTATCTGTCACTTATGTCTTGCTCCCAAGCATATGGGAGACGCTCATAGGTGATGGGTCACAGTTACCACCCGTCACGTATGATCTCATTGGTGATGGGTCCTTAGCCATCACCAATGACTAGTCATCAGCGACGCGTTCGAAGTGACGGGTGCGAGACCTATCACCGATGTCCGTTATGACCCGTCACCCTTAGCCTTTTTTCACGTAGAGCTAATCGACCATTACAATTTTAGTGGAATGGATGATGGGCCCGTTATTAAAGCCAGATCTTGATTACTTATCCCAACCGATTAATAAAATATTAAGTTGTTGTCATGTAAAGTGCATACCACTATCTTAGTGGGAAAAACTATTACTGGTGGTCGTCAATTTTTACATATTTAACCTTTTCTGCATCAAGTTGGCTATGTTTCATCGGCCAAAGTATTCAAGTCGACTGACATGACTTACAGGGGTTGATAAAAGCAGGCAAGTAATTTGGTTATCAGGGATCGGTGTTAGCATCTGCCTGATAGGGCTACTGCCTAGAAATCTTATTGTTTAGTCCCCTTCAGTAACAGGTTAGCATACTTTACTTAGTATTAGCATAGCTGCCACCTTAAATACCGTGCATTACTATCCATTAATATAAACTACATGCAAAATATTATATACCAGGGTCGGAATTATGACAAATTGTTCTAAAAAAGGAACCGTCCGTGATACTGGACAATATCACATACAGTTTTCACAGGAATCGGTCTGTGAACGGTCGGTGATGTGGGACATATCACAGATTTCCAATCAATATAACCATATATGATATAATAAATCATGTCATAGTTCTGGTTCAAAACTGTCTGTGATGATAATGGTTATCATAGACGATTCTAGAACAATCTGTGCTAGTTACCAGAGACGCATAATCCTAGACTGTTTGGAAACTGTTTGAGAATAGGTGTTCTGGATCAGTGATACAAGATACCATTTAGAGCTGGTCCATGCACCCGCATGCATGTATTGACGCACATCACCTATGTCCCTTTTGCCACAAGCACACAAATCTAAGTTCTGCAAAACCTATACATACAAAAGTGAGTCCAGGTACAAAAACTAGCTATTCTGGATGATCTAGTCTTACCATATACACGTACTACATTTAAAAATTATAATGATCGGTGACCTCTGTATAATTCTATAGCAAGCTTATTAATCAAACGGCATTCCAATGACTCTCTTTCTATGAAGCAACAGCAGCCAACAGCAGCCAAATCAGAGATGGTTTGGATGCTGAGGTGAGAGCTTGTGATGATGTGGAGGATTTTTTTATGTAGATTTAGAGGTGGAGTTGAGGAGGTTTTGAACAGATGTATTTTGGTGCGCTGATTCTCTAACGATGTAATTATTCTTGTCAGAGATACACTGATCACCCACTTGTTGGTTGCGGAATACTCAAGAAAATTCGTAAGTCGAGAAAACATAGTTTTTGGTAGTGAAATTAGGACATGTTTTTAAAGGAAATATATAAATCCAGTAATAAAAAGAGTTTTGAAAGTTTAACATGCTCGCTATTTATTCCTCACTACGTAAAAAACGGACAAAGGAGACACAATTTAGTGATGGGTTATTACACAACCCGTCACTTATGTCGTCTCGGGTCGCAACAGGGTATAGACCCGAAACAGATATCAGGTAAAAGGTGACGAGTCATAATATTACCAGTCACCTATAGTATTAATGACGGGTAATGACTATATTTGTCACTTATATTATGATCATAAGTAACGGATCTCTCTGCACTAGTCATAAATGACGGGTCATAACACAACCTGTCACTTATATGACAAGTAATAAGTGATGAGTCATAACACGACCCGTCACTTATTGCATGGATCTGTTTTAAGAGCTCGCCAGCTACTCTGCGGGCAAACAGTTACTCAATAGTACCGCTCGCACAGTGCTGATGATTTTTACCGGCTGCTAGAGATTTTCTAATATCTTGTTGATTTGAAGTTTAAATTGGTGTTAGGTCTTTAAAGGTTTGCATACCCTCATTTCCTCCTCCTCTAATCGCTATTTGGTAGATTTGTTGTGCTTTGAGTTATAATCCGCTAATTTGCATCTTTATCCAAAATCTTAGTACAAGTGAGTTGTATTTATATTAGATTTGATACTAGGTTTGCCCAATCTACTGTTAGATGCCACAGATCTAGTGTATTTGTATGGAATTTTTAATCGCATGCTTAACCATGAAATTAAGATAATTGTTAATGAAGAATGAATATTTTACATTAATTGTAGATGACGGACGCAGTTGGATGTACCTTGAGACCCGGACTTATCTGGAGTACCTGAGCTAGGTGAAATATTTCATCAGTGCTGCCTTAGCGGATCTGAAAGATCATGGTAAATCTGTAATGTATTGTCTATGTCACGACTGCAAGAATGATAAGAAGTTCCCGAAACCATATAATATCCATGCACACTTGGTCATGCATTGATTAAAAGAGAATTATACAAGTTGGAGGAAACATGATGAGGAAGGCCTTAACGAGGGAGAGATAGATCGGGCCCTCCGACAATGTGGATCAAGGACTTACAGCCAGTGAAATGGATCATGATCTCAAGGATGATGACATATTAGGTTGCAATGATAATGATCTCGAGGATATTGTGGAGAATGTGGACCAGATGGTGTAGATGTCAAGTGGCACACCGAGTATAAAAAAGATGAGTTTGCTAAATTCCAGGAATTTATGCGGGATTCCAAGACGCCTCTTTATCCCAACTATAAGGAGAAGTACACGTGGATATTTGGGAACCTAAAACTTCTACAGCTGAAGGCAACCCATGGTTGGACTAACAAGAGTTTCAAAGCATTGCTGGATCTGCTAAGGGACATGCTATCGAAGGGGAACTTGGTGCCCGAGGGCGTCTACGATGCGATGAAGATAATTTATCCTTTAGAACTCGAAATAGAAAAGGTACAGGCATGTAAGTAGGATTGTATATTGTTTCATGGAGAGTATGCAGAGCTGGATCAATGCCCCGTTTGTTGAACACATCAATATAAGCGTAGAAATGATGGTGGTGATAGGAATGGAGGAAAGAAAAGTAAAGGGCCTCCTATGGAGGTGGTGTGGTATTTTCTTGTAATTCCCTGTCTGAAGCATCTGTTTGCCAACAGAAATGGAGCCCAATTGGTGCGTTGGCATAAGGAGGGCATATGAATGACACAATGATACGACACCCGAAGGATTCCGCTTAGTAGTGAATCGTTGATTCCACATTTGGTTGGTTCGCTGAAGAATTGATAAATATTAGGTTTACTATGAGTATAGATGGCATGAATCCATTCGGTAACATGAGTACCTCATATAGCACATGGCCTATTGTATTGTCAATCTATCACCTCCACCCTGGCTTTGTAACAAGCGGAAATACATTATGTTGTCGATCTTGATATCAGGACCTAAACAACTTGGCAACGATATTGATGTGTACCTCAAGCCTTTAGTCGATAATCTTAAGAAACTCTGGTTGAAAGGTGTCAAGGTTTGGGATTAGTACAAGCAAGAGTACTATACCTTGCACGCCATGTTGTTTGTCACCATCAATGATCTGCCACAACTTGTCAGGTCAGAGCAAAAGAGAAGGTGAAGCATGCCCCTATTGCTTAGATGACACATGCAGTTTGAAGTTGAACAACTCAAAGAAAATAGTGTACATGCGGTATCGACGTTTCCTTCCAAGGAAGCACCCGTACCGAAACATGAACAAGCAGTTCGATGGCACAATGGAGAAAGTGTTACCTCCGAGGTATTTTAGCGGGCAAGATGTCCACAATCAGGTTAAGAATATCAATGTTGTACTTGGCAAGCGAAAGCAACCCTCTAAGGATGATGAGAAGTTAGGAATGTGGAACAAGAAATCAATACTATTTGAGCTAGAGTATTGGGAAAAATTAAATGTTCGCCACTCTATCGACAATATTTATGTAAAGAAGAATATGTGTTGGGCTTAAAGCTAGAGCTCCGTGCACAAGATATGGACAAAGAAAAACACCTACCTCCAGCAGCTATCACTCTCTCCAAGAAGGAGAAAAAAGAATTCTGCAAGTTCTTGCATAGTGTGAAAGTTCCCTTAGGTTACTCGTCCAACATCGCAAGACTTGTTTCGGTGAAAGAGCTGAAAATGAATTTCGCCTTGATGAAGTCCCATGATTACCATGTGATGACGATGTCACTACTTGCGGTAGCTATTAGGAACATCCTCCCAATTAAGGTTCGCGATGCTATCCTGAGCCTGTGCTTTTTCTTCAATAGAATTGAACAAAAGGTGCTCGATCCAGACTCACCGGAGGAGCTAGAAAAAAGACAATTTGAGACTATGTATTCTTGAGGTGTATTTCCCACCATCCTTTTTGATATTATGTTACATCTCGCTGCTCACCTTGTGAAGGAGATACACTACTTTTTCCCCGTGTTCTTGCATCACATGTTTCCATATGAGAGATATATGGGTGTTCTCAAGTTGTACGTAAGGAATCGAGCCTGTCCTGATAGTTGTATGGTGTAGGGTTACGTGATAGAGGAGGTATTGGAGTGGTTTGTTAATTACATTGACTCAAATAACCCAATTGGCATGCCTAAGTATCGCTATGAGGGGAGGCTCGTAGGTGTAGGGGTCCTAGGGAAGATGTCAATAACTCCTGATCAGAAGGCATACGACCAAGCTCATTTCCTCGTGCTATAACAAATGAGTGAAGTGTGCCCACATGTTAATGAGCACAAGCAAATGCTACTTGAAGAGAATCCAGGGCAGACCAAAGCTTGGGATGTGAGGGAACATATGCAAAGGTTCATAACTTGGTTCCAAGATCAAATTAGACAATCGAGTACTCCTACAAGTGCTCTGATAAAAAAAAATCTGGCATTGGGTCCTATATACACAATTATAACATATCGAGGGTATGATATAAAAAGAAACACATTTTACACGGTTGCCCAAGATGAGAAGGGTATATACCAGAATAGTAGTGTCCGTATAGATGCTTATGCAATGACATGCAGAGGGGCACATACTACAGTCAAATAAAAGAGATCTAGGGGCTTAACTACTTGGGATTCAAGGTAGCCCTGTTTTGGTGCCGTTATGTAACACCCTAATTTTCCACTTTTGTAATTTCTTAAAAATTTGCTAGAGTTTAAGATTGAGTTTAAACATTTGAAAAAGGCAAAACCCTATTTTATAAAAAGAAAAACCAATTTGACATAGGATATATTTGAATATTGTGCATCCATGCTGTCCTTAGGTATGTAGGGCTTTTCTTTGTGTGGTATAGTCTTTGTTTGAGTGAATTTGATTCAAATTTCAGCTTCAAATGATTAGAAAATCAAATTAAAAAGGAAAAAGATAAAACCTTACCTGGGTCGCCTCCTCTTTCCGGCCCACCTCCAGCCCCAGCCCGCTCATCCCTATTTCCTTGGGCCATGCCACGCACCCGAGCCGGCCGAGCCACGCGCCTGCGCTCCGTTGAAGACGCCCGCGCCGAAGCTGTCTTCGCCCGAGCTGTTGCCAGTGGGACCCTCGTCGGATTTGTCATCTCCAGCCCGGTCTCTCGCCGCCAAGTCCGAGACGAGTATGCCACCGAGTCTGAGATGAGTACACCGCCGCTACGAAGTCCCAAGCACCCCTGAGAGATCCGCGCCGCCTATATATGTAGCCCAACCTCTCCTCGGTCTTTTCCCCAAGCCAACCCATCGAGTTCCATTGTATCTCGCTGAAACCCGAGCTCCCCACCGCCATTAGTGCCACCGCTCGATTGCCCTCGCCACTTCGCCGTTCTAGTGCCGCTTTGCCTCCATCAAGCTGCCTCTGAGCATCACAGCTGCCCACCGGAGCTCAAGCCACCATCGCCCTCGCCGTTTGGTCACCAGAGCGCTGCCCGTCGAGCTCCCAAGCCACTCCACTGTGTCTGCTGTCGCCGACGCCCTTCCCGAGTCGATCTGTCCCCAGTAAGCCCTAAAACCGAGTTCCCGTAAGCTTGCAACCGTGTTTCGCCGCTCGCCAGAGTTCCTAGGCCACCGAAGCGTCGTCCAACGTGTTCTCTGGCCGTGCGCCGCCGTAATCCTTTCAGTCGCCGCCGACCCGCTCCCACTCCGACCACCGATCTCCTCTGAGCTGTCGGATCCAAAGCCAGCGGTCCAGATTAGAACATCCCGTACCCCTTCAGCACCCAATCAAACATCGCCACATGTCATATGCTTAAACCCAGTCCTTTGCCACGTCACCGTGCCACCTCAATCTTCTAGGCCTATGTGTCAAGCTAGTCAGCAGCCACGTATTAAAAGAGATTTTTGAATCTAAAAATAATTCCAGATAATTCCTTTAATTGGTAACTTTCCAATCTAGCCCCTGAACTTTTCTATAATTACAAAAAGAGCCCTATCTTTTTACACTTAGGTCCCTAAAATTTTTTAAAATTGCATATAGATCCTTCTATTTTTACAAAAAGGTCCCTAAACTTTCTGTTAATTACGAATAAGTCCTTTTCTTAATTTAAATAAACCCTAATCTTGCTTTAGCATATCTTTTTCGTCGTAGCTCCATTTTAAGCGATTCTTGCGCCGTTAGATTCGTTTTTCAGTACTCTTTCTTTCTAGAAAGGTTTTATCTTATTGTTCATTTATTTTGTACTCTGTTCTTAGTGTATCTTGTTTGTGTGTTTGCTAGTTTATGCGCGATTAGTCGACAACGCCCCGGATCAATTTGAGGAACATCAAGACCAGGAGCAAGAATACACTGAGCATCAGCAAGGAGAAGGCAAGTGTCCTTGATCATCTTGAACCTATGTTTTTAAATGTTTTGTTTTACAAAATTGCATGCAGTGTCAATATGATGGGTAGTCACCTATATTAGGGTTTTCCCTAGATTTTACCTTATCGTCCTTGGAACCTAGATTGTTTATGGTAAGGTATTTTTGTTGGGTAGATTGTTTAGCCAAACTTTTGGGATTTTGGAAAGTTTCATAATCTTGACTAATGAGCATATACAACAATGGTGGTTAATTTGTTAATGGTCTAGCAACATGGAACCTTAGGCCTTGAGCATAGGGATGGTCGTGGAGCGACAACCCAAGAAGTAACGTACCAACCACGAGGCTGATATGGGTAAGGCATGACATACTAGTTAGATTCTATCTAGTGTGTGTTGTGTTAGCACAAAAGGGGGCTTCTGGGTAGGAGCTTAGCTTGCGTAAAGCCTGGCGGTGAAACCTAGTGGGAAGACACATACTGGATTAATCTATGATTAGTGAAAAATGTCATTCAGTGATTCTTGGCGGCACACCACTGGCGTGTGTTAAGTGTTTCACGAACATGGCAACATGGAATTTACTGACTCGTGGGGAAAGCTGGACAACCTCTGTAGAGTGTAAAACTGTTATAACAACCGTGCTTACGGTTATGAGAGACTTCGATCCTCACATGATTAGTGGGTTGTGATTAGTGGGTTGTTGTTACGGTTTTGGTTGTGGTTATGATCTTGGTACAGGGAGTACTAGATGGTTGTGGTTTTGGTTATAGTACAGGGAGTGCTAGACGGTTATGGTATGCAAGGTGGAAAGCCTTGTATCCTAAGTGATGAACTATTTGGGTTACATTTACTTAATAATTGTTTATTGCTTTTGAGTTCAAATATGTTTTTCGTACTCGCGTTTATGCAACTCACTATGTGTTAGCCTATTCTTGGTATAAGACTGCATATCATTACTTTCCCACACTTGTTGAATACTCTATGTGCTCATCCTTGCTATCTCCTACAAATCATATGCTGCTCAGTGGAAGACTTTGGAGATTTCCAAGAAGACGACCTGGCGTTCTAGGAGCGTGTCTTCCGGTCGATGCTTGTGGAGTGCTTGGTCGCCGATGCTTTCGTCCCGCTACCGTCGTTTAGATGCTGTCGTTTAGCTTTTGAGGTTGTTTAGGTGAAGTCTTTATTGTAAGAAGTGAACGATTATAAGTTAAGGTATTTCTTTTGTTTCTTCACCTATGATGTCCTTATGTGTGTAAAATTTCTGGGCACACATAAGCCGCACTTGATTTTGTCCGTTAAAACCGAGTGTGACAGAGGTGGTATCAGAGCCATACTAACTGTAGGATCGCAATCTTAGATAGAATGGTCGTCCTAAGGATTTTCCTAGTTCGTCTAAACCCATCAGAACCTTTCCATTAGTTCTCATACTTGTCTCTTGCTATCCATAAATTTATTTCTTATATCCCATCTCTTCCTTTTTAGATGGTTCGCCAGCTACTTACTGCCCGTAAGTCAACCGGAGGACGTCCACCCATTCTACAATGTGTTCCAACCGAAGAGGAGATTGATGACCCCATTTTCTGGAGTATGGAACCCGTTCCCGACGTCTATGAAGTGATGGTCTCCATGCTGGACACCTTCCACGCTTACTGTGGGGGATACTTTCTGGACTAGGACATACACAGAAGCCAATCTACAGGGGAGTTAAGAAACAACACTCTGGATATGTAGAATGGAAGGTTGAAGTCACTATCTATGATTACAAGCAAAGCAAAGATGAAGGTTTGGAGGTTCGTCGAGTGGTGGACATTCACTCAGCAATGGTCCCAAGAGCAACCTTCACCGCCGGTGTTCGAGATGCAGCTCGTCAGGCCATATCACGTGTTTGAGATCAATATAATAGCAAGATGGGCAACTCTCCTTATGCATACTATTCCCGAAGAACTCGTGGAAGTAAAGAACCATTCGTGAAGAGTCCCTTTGGAGAAAACCCCAAGCTACATGAACAAGTTGCCCTCACTGTGGCCTTGGAAGATGAACTAGACTGCGTTTTATGGGAGTTGGTAGAAGTTCGCCAACACCTTGCTTTCGTCTCTACATTTCTTGAGGATGAACATGATGCCAACCAAAAAGGATCTGAAGATGACGAAGAAGACTTGTCTATCCACTCCCCGTGCAAGAGGATCTGTCTCAACACCCCCGCCATAATTGGAGATGGATCAGTTGATTCCTCCCCCTCAGGGTTCCGTACTAGAGAGGAGTCCCAATAGTATGGTCTTTTTATAGATAGTCTTAGCGCTGTTAGAGTCGAGCGTCGATGTAATCGTTAACGATAATAATATTATTAGTGTGAGCTTTGTTATGGTGCTAAGTGTGTAAGTTGGATCTTTTGTTTGAGTGCCGATGTGAGGTGTGGAATGCTTTGGCACCTTGTCCACAGATGCATCTTTATTACTATATAATATAATATAGATGGGTTTCCTTATTTAAACTATTTCCAGACTCACTTACCTACTCATGTTCCCCTTTCCAACCCTAATCAGATGGTTAACACAAAGAGGAGTATTAATATCCAAGAAGACAACAACAACAATCAGAATCCACCCACCCCCCTCCAATGACCTTAGAACAACAGATGGCTATGCAAACTCAGATCTTGCAAGCTCTAGCCCAAACCATGGTGCAGATGCAGCAGCAACAACCAAATCATGTTCCTCAACCGCATCAACCATCAAGACTTGGAGAATTCAAAAGAACTCAACCCCCAATCTTCAGTCATGCAGTGGAACCTATGGATGCAGATGATTGGCTGAAGGATATAGAAAGGAAGCTACAGGTTGCTCAGTGCAATGATAGATAGATGGTTCTCTATGCCTCAAACCGACTCGCTGGTCAAGTCCTAGACTGGTGGGAAGCATATTGTGCCGCACATGAAAATCCAGCAGCTATCACTTGGATGGAGTTTAAAACTAGTTTTCGCACTCATCACCTATCGTTAGGAGATGTTCGTCTGAAGAAGGAGTTCATGAGCCTGAAGCAAGGACTAATGACTGTAAGGGAGTATTTGACCAAGTTTACTCAGCTGTCCAAGTATGCTCCTAATGAAGTGGATACAGATGAGAAGAAGCAGGAACGTTTTCTGGAAGGTCTGAATGATGCCATAGAGTATGCTCTACTTCCACAAGAGTTTCCCAATTTCCAAGCAATGGTAAACAAAGCTTTGATGGTTGAACACAAGCGCTGTCAGCTGGATGAGAAGAAGAGGAAGATGTCTTTCCAAGGACAAGGAAGCAACACACGTTCCCGTGGGGCAACATAGATATCTCCACAAGGCCCTATGTTCTATTCCAACATTCAGTACCGGACTCAGTCGCAAGTCCCTGTTCAGCGCTCCAACTATCAGACACCTCGATCAACTCCACCAGCTACTCCTCAAGTCAAGAACAGCCCAGCTACTCCTGGCCCAAACAAAGGATGTTTCTACTATGGAGAGGAAGGGCACTATGTGAGTAAATGCCTTAAGAGGGTGTAGGATCAGGCCAAAACCAATAACACACCAAGGTCAACTCCAGCCCCAGCCCAATCATGTAGTGGGAGTCAGAACCCCGGTCAGAACAACCGTGGACAACAGAATTATGTTCATGGGAAAGTCAACCATGTTATAGCAGAGGAAGATCACGATGCTCAGGATGTGGTGTACGGTATGTTCCTCGTTAACTCCTGACCTGCATCTATTTTGTTTGATTCTGGAGCTTCGCATTCCTTTATAACTACTCAGTATGTTGCAAAGCATGGTTTTCCTATGGTTATGATGAAGAATAATATGCTTATTAGCTCTCCTAGAGGAGGATTGGAGGTAAAGTATATATGTCTTAGGATGAGACTTAAAATAAGGGGGGTAGACTTCCCAGCGAATCTCATAGTCTTGAAACTAAGGGCATAGATGTTATTTTGGAATGGATTGGTTAGCCAAGTATGATGGAGTAATAGAGTGTGCCAGAAGGACAGTTCGTCTAACAAATGGAGATGGAACCAAGGTCGAGTTCGTAGCTACCATACTAGCAATAGAGGATTGTTCTCTCAACCTACTGGAAGGAGCACCCATTGATCAGATCAAAGTGGTTTGCGAGTTTCCCGATGTTTTCCCTAATGAATTGCTAAGTATGCCACCAGATCGAGATATTGAATTTGATATAGAATTGGTACCCGGTACAGCTCCTATAGCCAAAAGGCCATATAGAATGTCCACTAATGACCTAGCTGAGTTAAAGAAACAAATTCAAGAGCAGTTAGATAAAGGTTTTATCAGACCAAGTGTGTCACCTTGAGGAGCCCCAGTTCTTTTCGTAGATAAGAAAGATGGTACCCGACGAATGTGTGTAGATTATAGAGCACTCAATGACGTAACCATTAAGAACAAGTATCCATTCCCCCAGATTGAGGATTTGTTTGATCAGATGAGAGGAGCCGAGTGTTCTCCAAGATTGATCTAAGGTCTGGATGCTATCAATTAAAGATTCAACCGTTAGATGTGCCCAAGACTGCCTTCAGTACTCGATATGAATTATATGAGTACACTATCATGTCTTTTGTATTGACCAATACACCAGCCTATTTCATGAACCTTATGAACAAAGTATTTATGGACTACTTGGATAAATTTGTGGTAGTATTTATTGATGATATTTTGGTTTTCTCTAAGAGTGAGGAAGAACATGAAGAGCATTTGAGAATGGTATTACAGACACTCAGGGAGCATCAGTTGTATGCCAAGCTTAGTAAGTGTGATTTTTGGTTAGATCAAGTTGTCATAACGGCTGGAGGTGTAGCAGTAGATCCAAGTAAAGTAAAGAATGTGTTGAATTGGTTACCACCTACCAATGTGTCAGAGATTAGGAGTTTTCTTGGATTGGCAGGATACTATCGCCACTTTATAGAAGGGTTCTCTAAGATAGCTCAACCTCTTACCTCCCTTCTTTAGAAAAATGTGGTTTTTAGGTGGAGCACTACTTGTCAAGCAAGTTTGAAGAGTTGAAGAATAGATTGACTATAGCCCCAGTGCTAGTTCTACCAGACATTAGCAAGAATTTCGATATCTACTATGATGCTTCGCGATAAGGACTTGGATGTGTTCTCATGCAAGAAGGTTGAGCCGTGGCCTATGCATCAAGATAGTTAAGGAAGCATGACGAGCACTACCCTATGCATGATCTGGAATTAGAAGCTGTGGTTCATGCATTGAAGATCTGGAGACATTACCTCATTGGAAAACGGTGTGAGATATATACGGATCATAAGAGCTTAAAGTATATTTTCACCCAACCGGATCTAAACCTTTGTCAGCGTAGATGGTTAGAGTTAATCAAGGACTATGATGTGGGAATTCACTACCATCCAAGAAAAGCAAATGTAGTGACCGATGCTTTGAGCCAGAAGAGTTACAGTAACTCGATGACGGTTCAAGATAGTCAACCTGGGTTATGGAAAGAATTTGAGAAGCTCAACCATGGATTTGTAGCAGATATGGAAACAACCACCATGGAAGTAGATTGCACTCTTGAACAAGAAATTCAGAAGGGTCAACTGGAGGACGAGAAGCTCAAGGAAATTAGATAGCTTATTAAGGATGATAAAGCTCCAGTTTTTACAGAAGACAGTCAAGGTATTGTGTGGTTCAAAAAGAGAATTTGTGTGCCTAACCAGAACGATATTAAAGGGATCATTCTGAGAGAAGCTCATGATTCAGCATATTCTATTCACCCTGGAAGTACAAAGATGTATCAAGATCTCAAGGATCGCTACTGGTGGTATGGGATGAAGAGAGAGGTTGCGGAATACATAGCCATGTGTGATACTTGCCAGAAGGTCAAAGCAGAACATCAGAGACCAGTAGGATTACTGCAATTCTTGAAGATACTTGAATGGAAATGGGAAGAAATTTGTATGGATTTTATTGTCGGTTTACCCCATATGCAAGGAGGATATGATTCAATATGGGTCATAGTTGATTGATTGACTAAAGTCCCCCACTTTATCCCAGTTAAGACTACGTACAGTGGAGCCAGAGTAGCAGAGCTATATATGTCAAGAATAGTATGTTTGCACGGAGTGCCAAAGAATATTGTATCGGATAGAGGTACAGAGTTTACATCCAAGTTTTGGCAAAAGCTACATGAGTCTATGGATACAAAGCTGAACTTCAGTTCCACCTACCACCCTCAAACTGATGGTCAAACTGAGAGAGTCAATCAGATATTGGAGGCTATGTTAAGAGCTTGTGCTCTAAGGTACGGTCAAAGTTGGGATAAGAGTCTGCCGTATGCAGAGTTCTCATGCAATAATAGTTATTAGGCCAGTCTTCAAATGTCTCCGTTTGAAGCACTGTATGGAAGAAAGTGCAGAACACCGCTATTCTGGAATGAGACCGGGGAAAATCAAGTCTTTGGCCCAAAGGTTCTACGAAATGCAGAGAAGCAAGTTCAAATAATTTGGGAGAATCTAAGGATTGCACAATCAAGGCAGAAAAGTTACGCTGATAACCAACGAAGAGAATTGGTTTTTGAAATTGGTGATTTTGTCTATCTCAAGGTTTCACCACTCAGAGGTCTTCGAAGATTCAAAGTCAAGGGGAAGTTGTCACCAAGATTCATTGGACCTTTCAAAATAATAGAGAAAAGAGGAGAAGTAGCTTATCAGCTAGAGTTACCACCTCAGATGGCAGATGTGCATGATGTCTTTCATGTGTCTCAGTTGAAGAAGTGTCTTCAAGTGCCTGAAGAACAGTTGCCAATGGAAGAGCTAGATGTTCAGGAAGATCTCTCCTATACATAGTATCTCGTAAAGATTCTTGAGAGATCAGAAAGAGTGACTAGAAACAAAATAATACCAATGTGTAAAGTGCAATGGAGTCACCACTCAGAAGATGAGGCGACGTGGGAAAGAGAAGAAGACCTGAAGACCGAGTTTCCTTATCTTTTCTCCAATTTGTCCAAATCTCGAGGGTGAGATTCATTTCAAGGGGGGTAGGTTTGTAACACCCTAATTTTCCACTTTTGTAATTTCTTAAAAAATTGCTAGAGTTTAAAATTGAGTTTAAACATTTGAAAAAGAAAAAACCCTATTTTATAAAAAGAAAAACCAATTTGACATAGGATATATTTGAATATTGTGCATCAATGCTGTCCTTAGGCATGTAGGGCTTTTTTGTGTGGTATAGTCTTTGTTTGAGTGAATTTAATTCAAATTTCAACTTCAAATGAATTTAGAAAATCAAATTAAAAAGGAAAAAGATAAAACCTTACCTGGGCCACCTCCTCTTCTTTCCGGCCCACCTCCAGCACCAGCTCGCTCATCCATGTTTCATTGGGCCATGCCGCGCGCCCGAGCTGGCCCAGCCGCGCGCCTGCGCTCCGTCGAAGACGCCCGCGCCGAAGCCGTCTTCGCCCGAGTTGCTGCCAGTGGGATCCCCGCATTGGATTCGTCATCTCCAGCCTGGTCTCTTACCGCTGAGTCCAAGACGAGTACACTGTCGAGTCCGAGACAAGTACGCTACCGCCACGAAGTCCCGAGCACCCCTGAGAGACCCGAGCAGCCTATATATGTAGCCCCACCCCTCCTCGGTCTTTTTCCCAAGCCAACTCACCGAGTTCCATTGTGTCTTGCTAAAACCCGAGCTCCCCTCCACCATTAGCGCCGCTCGATTGGCCTCGCCGCTGCGCCGTTCCAGTGCCGTTTTGCCTCCATCAAGTTGCCTTCGAGCATCACAGCTGCCTGCCGGAGCTCAAGCTGCCATCGCCCTCGCCGTTTGGTCACCAGAGCCGCCGCCCGTTGAGCTCCCGAGCCCCTCCGTAGTGTCTACCATCGCTGACGCCCTTCACGAGTCGATCTGTCTCTGGTAAGCCCCAAAACCAAGTTCCCGAAAGCTTGCAACTGTGTTCCGCCACTCGCCGGAGTTCCTAAGTCACCAGAGCATCGTCCGGCGTGCTCTCCAGCCATGCGCCGCCATAATCCTTTCGGTCGCCGCCGACCCGCTCCCCCTCCGACCGCCGATCTCCTTTGAGCCGTCGAATCCAAAGCTAGCGGTCCAGATTAGAACATTCCATACCCCTTCAGCACCCAATCAAACATCGCCACGTGTCATATGCTTAAACCCAGTCAGCTGCCTTTTCCACGTCATCGTGCCACCTCAGCTGCCACCGCAATCTTCTTGCGTATGTGTCAAGCCAGTCAGCAGCCACGTATTAAAAGAGATTTTTCAATCTAAAAATAATTCCAGATAATTCCTTTAATTGGTAACTTTGCAGTCTAGCCCATAAACTTTTCTATAATTACAAAAAGAGCCATGTCTTTTTACACTTAGGGCCCTGAACTTTTCTAAAATTGCATATAGGTCCTTCTATTTTTACAAAAAGGTCTCTAAAACTTTCTGTTAATTACAAATAAGTCCTTTTCTTAATTTAAATAAATCCTAATCTTGTTTTAGCATATCTTTTTCATCGTAGCTCCGTTTTAAGCGATTCTTGCACCGTTAGATCATTTTTCAGTGCTCTTTCTTTCTAGATAGGTTTTATCTTGTTGTCCTTTTGTTTTATGCTCTGTTCTTAGTGTATCTTGTTTGTGTGTTTGCCAATTTTTGTGCGATGAGTCGACAACGCCCCGGATCAATTTGAGGAACATCAAGACCAGGAGCAAGAATACACTGAGCAGCAGCAAGGAGAAGGCAAGTGTCCTTGATCATCTTGAACCTATGTTTTTAAATGGTTTGTTTTACAAACTTGCATGCAGTGTCAATATGATCGGTAGTCACCTATGTTAGGGTTTTCCCTAGATTTTCCCTTATCGTCCCTTGGAACCTAGATGGTTTATGGTTATGTATTTTTGTTGGGTAGATTGCTTGTCACACCCGGTTTTAACGACCAAAACCAGATACGGCTTATGTGTGCCTAGGATGTTCAACACACATAAGGACGTCACAGGTGAAGTAACAAAAGAAATACTTCTATTAAATAAACATTAAACTCTTACAACAATTGACATATATTGTCTTCTATGAAAATATCTACAGCGGAACAGAAGTATTGGTGCCCAACAACACCGCAGGCAACCGACCGGGAAACACGTGCCTAGAATGTCACAACCTCGTCATGATAGTCTTCAACATCTTCTCTCACTGAGCAGCAGCATATATGTCGCATGGTATAGGGAAAATAGCAAGTGTGAGCACATAGAGTACTCAGCAAGTGGGGGAAAGTAATGATTTGCAAGCTTATACCAAGAATAGGCTAACACGTGGTATATTTGCGTAAATACGAGTAATGAGAACATATTTGGACTCAAAAGCATTAAGCAATTATTAAGTGAATATAACCCATACAATCCAACACGCAGCATACAAGGCTCCCTACCTTGCATACCATAACCGTCTAGTACTCATTGTACTATATTCAAAACCACAACCATCTAGTACTCCCTGTACCAGAACCATAACCACAACCATCTAGTACTCCCTGTACCAGAACAATAACCACAACCAAACTCATAACCACAACCCACTAATCATGTGAGGATCCAAGTCTCTCATAACCGTGAGCACGGCTGTTATAACAGTTTTACACTCTGCAGAGGTTGTCCAGCTTTCCCCACGAGTCAGTAAATTCCATGTTGCCGTGTTCGCAAAACACTTAACACACGCCAGTGGTGTGCCACCAAGAATCACTGTATGACACTTTCCACTAACCATAGACTAATCCAGTATGTGTCTGCCCACTAGGTTTCACCGCCAGGCTTTACACAAGCTAAGCTCCTACCCAGAAGCCCCCTTTTGTGCTAACCCAACACACACTGGATAGACTCTAATCAGTATGTCACGCCTTACCCATATCAGTCTCGTGGTTGGTACGTTACTTCTTGGGTTGTCGTTCCACGAACCGGTCCTTACTTAGGTTACTTGAGCAAACACTAAACCAACATCATAACCATGACAACCATCAACACCATTTTGCTCAAGGCCTAAGGTTCCATGTTGCTAGACCATTAACACATTAACCATCATTATTGTATATGTTCATTAGTCAAGATTATGACACTTCTCAACAACCCAAAAGCATGGCTAAGCAATCTACCCATAAAAGACACCTAACCATACCTTCTAGGTTCCAAGGGATGATAAGGGAAAATCTAAGGAAAAACCCTATCATAGGTGACTACCCATCATATTGACAGATATTGCATGCAATTTATTAAAACAAAACATTTAAAAAAACATAGGTTCAATATCATCAAGGACACTTGCCTTTTTCCCAATGCTGCTCAGTGTTGTCGAAATCTTGGTCTTGAAGTCCCTCGAACTGCTCCGGAACGTTATCGACTAATCAAGAGAACTACCGACAAACAACACAAAGTAAACACTAAGAACAACATACCAAACATCATCAAAACACTTTAAAAAATACTATGATTGGATAGGGATGATTTTAGAAATGTTTAGCCACAAGAATCGCCTAAATCGGAGTTAAGATGAAAAGAGAACAGCTTTCGAGAGATGGATTAGGCTGAAAAGGAAATGTTGATTTTCCTGAACTATCTTCCTATGGGAAAGGTTTTATTGCACAGTCACTATGTCAGACTTGACAACATCCTTATGTAAGATTCAAGAAGTATAGGGCAGACTAGACTTCACTGACTAGGCTAAGGAGAATGATGTGGTGCTAACTTGGCATGCTATGCAAGTACCATCTTGGATTAAAGAAGGGATATGCTAAGGTCTAGTATCGACCACCTATGATGGATCAAAAAGGCCGAATGTTGCGCTTCTAGGTTAAGGATATTACTAGTCACTCTATGTAGCAGTAGTGGTTCGGGTTTCGTCAGAGATGGCGATCGGGCACGTGGCTACAGACATCGATATCGGCTTTAGTGGTGTTTCAGTGAAATGAGGGAAGCATGGCGTAGAACGCGGAAAGACTAACTCAGCAGTATGGTTGGTTTTGGAAGGGGTCATCCGAGGTAGCGGCAAAACAGCAATGACTGATGCTAGGTTTGGTGGTGACCGCGAACAGATGCCAGAACGAAGATGCTCGCGTTCCAGGAGATTGGCTATGAAATTTGAAAAACCATTTAAACAATGATGTTCATATAACCCGGGAACACAATTCTATGGCATTGGTTTGGGTAGATCATCCACTGAGAGGAAGAACGATCAACGGAGATGAGATGGGTGATGACTGCGATGTGCTGTGGTTGACAAGAGCATCCTGGTCGTGTCGCTGCATAAACGTGGATGGGCTCCTAGGGTAATGTAGAAGACTCAATGGGACACGCCGTGATGCAGTTGGTGCATCCATACGGCTTTCAGATTGACGGGGGACGCGAATGCAAATCCGGTGCGCGTGCAGAACACGTGCAGAAACCGGATAGCGGGTATGTCGACCTTAATTATGGTGGTTTGGCTGCTCTACTGCCCGAACCGGTTGGTGAGAACCTGGAGAACATCATGGGACATGCACCAGTGAAAGGGCTTGGTGATTTGACCTCTGGTCGGTCCGGAACATCGATGCCAATTGGCTACAGCGTGGCTGTCCTGCGGCTGTCCGCGACGGCGACGACCGTGGCGGCGTAGATTGGGCTTTGGCCAGGGCTAGAGCTTGGCTAGGGACTTAGTATGATGCTAAACAGTAGTAAGAGAGGAGAAGAATGGGTCCTCACCTTTCTTTGATGGTGGAAGAAGGAGGATTCGTGGAGAAGACGACGTAGCGCATCACGGGCGGTGGCGGCGGCTCCGGCGAACGGCGGCGCTCCAGCGACGCACGGACAGGGCAGCAGCGACTTCTAGGGCTTGGGGGTCGTGAAATAGAGGTAGGAGAGGGCGTGCAACTCATATATATAGGGCTAGGGGCGGCTGGTTGAGGTAGAGTCCAAACCGAACACGAATTAGATTCGAGTTCGAGTTGGTTACGATTTCCTTTTTCGTAGCTCTCTATTCCAAGTATGATATCTCTATCGTCCGGACTCCAAATTAGACATTTCTTAATTCTAAATTGTAGTACTCGAAAATATCTACAACTTTGGTAGCCATTGAAACTTCTGAAAATGTCATATTGATTTCGAAAAATGCACCACAAGATAAACTATTTGAACTCAGACTTCTCTGCGCAGCACTGATTTCGGGGGCCATAACTCCTAGCTCCATTATCTAAAAGAGGACTTTCATAGGTTCAAATTGAAGCTCTCGACGAGGCCTACAACTTTGGTATTATCAAGATTTGCATTCGACACCGTTTTGAACACCGAAACGTCAGGCAAAGATGAGGCTGTCTAGAACTCCACGAAATTTTGCAGATTTCGTGGATCCTTTGTTGGGCCATCTAGAAGACTTGGCTAAGGGTTTGGACTTGAGCGAGATTGAGGCAAAAGACACTTTAGGTATATCTAGGGTTTAGAAAAGAAACTTTTGCAGAGAAATTTGAATAGGATTTGAATTTGAATTGAGTTTGGAGTGAATTTAAGAGAAACGAAAAATGAGGTTGAACAAGAATAGGAGTAGATAAGGAATTTGAATTTGGATTTAGGTAGAATTTGAGAAAAAGGAGAAATTGACTTTAAACAAGGATTTGGATAAGATTTGAATTGACCTGGAGAAGGATCAGGTATAATCAAGGATTGAATAGATGATTAATTTAAGGATTTTGAATTCCAACCATTAAGATCCTTAACTTATTCACTACTGAGTTTTGTAAAAACCTTTTCAAAATCTTTTTCACTCAAAACACCAAAGAGAAAGAAAAGAAAAAGAACTCTAATGCATTTACCTGGCTCCTAACAAAACTCAGCATGCAATACACACAAAATAATAACCTATATTGATTGATTGATTAAGAAAATAGGTTTTAAACCTATTCTACTAGTGAAGCTATTCCATAATATTGGAAAATTTTAGAAATTTCAGAAATCTGAAAATCAGGATGTTACATTGCTGAGCCATGCTTTTGGGATATTGGATAGTTTCAAAATCTTGACTAATGAGCATATGCAATAATGGTGGTTAATTTGTTAATGGTCTAGCAACATGGAACCTTAGGCCTTGAGTATAGGGATGTTGGTGATAGTGGACATGGTTATGATGTTGGTTTAGTGTTTGCTCAAGTAACCTAAGTAAGGACTGGTTCATGGAGCAACAACCCAAGAAGTAACGTACCAACCACGAGGCTGATATGGGTAAGGCATGACATACTAGTTAGAGTCTATGCAGTGTGTGTTGTGTTAGCACAAAAGGGGCTTCTGGGTAGGAGTTTAGCTTACGTAAATCCTGGCGGTGAAACCTAGTGGGCAGACACATACTGAATTAGTCTCTGGTTAGTGGAAAATGTCATTCAGTGATTCTTGGTGGCACACCACTGGCGTGTGTTAAGTGTTTCGTGAACACGGCAATATGGAATTTACTGACTCGTGGGGAAAGCTGGACAACCTCTGCAAAGTGTAAAACTGTTATAACTATCGTGCTTAAGGTTATGAGAGACTTGGATCCTCACATGATTAGTGGGTTGTGATTAGTGGGTTATGATTACTGGGTTATTATTAGTGGGTTGTGGTTATGAGTTTTGTTGTGGTTATGGTTCTAGTACAGGGAGTAGTAGATGGTTGTGGTTTGGTTTATAGTACAGTGAGTACTAGACGGTTATGGTATGCAAAGTGGGGAGCCTTGTATGCTGGGTGATGAACTATTTGGATTACATTTACTTAATAATTGTTTATTGCTTTTGAGTTCAAATATTTTTTCCTTACTCGCGTTTATGCAAATACACTATGTGTTAGCCTATTCTTGGTATAAGCCTGCATATCATTGCTTTCCCACACTTGCTGAGTACTCTATGTGCTCACCCTTGCTATCTCCTACAAATCATATGCTGCTCAGTGGAAGACTTTGGAGATTTCCAAGATGATGACGTGGTGTTCTAGGAGCGTGTCTTCCGGTCGGTGCCTGTGGAGTGCTTGGTCGCCGATGCTTTCGTCCCACTGCCGTCGTTTAGATGCTGTCATTTAGCTTTTGAGGTTGTTTAGGGGAAGTCTTTATTGTAAGAAGTGAACGATTGTAAGTTAAAGTATTGCTTTTGTTACTTCACATATGACGTCCTTATGTGTGTTAAACTTCCTGGTCACACATAAGCCGTACTTGGTTTTGTCCGTTAAAACCAGGTGTGACATGTTGGGTACATGGGGTAAAGAGCGTCACTAATGATAAAGTATGGATTCACTAGCGTTGATCTCAAACATGTCAGATACAAGTCTGAACTCTTTGTACTCGCTAAAGATGTTCACCAAGTCTTTTATGTGACCGACACAACAAAGAAGAAACGTCATGTGGTTCTCACTGGGAAAAGACACAAAGTCATAGTTCCAAACATTGTTGATGAGGAGGAGTTCAATCAATTCGATGAAATCCCCCCTTTTGCAACTGCAATCATGCCACACCTTTCGCCGATCGAGAAAACTCCATACCTGCGCTCTGACTATAATGTCAAATTTGAATTTTAGGTTTCAAGTTATTTGAATTTGTAGTATTAATGTCAAATTTGAATTTGATGTTTCAGTTATTTGAATTTTCGTTCAGCTAAATTTTTTCTCTTTGAAAAGTAAAATGTGACAGGTGAAATTAATCAAACATCACCTATTATAATAGGTGATGGGTAAATAATGTGACCCGTCACTTATTGTAACTCATAGCTGATGGGTTAACATTATTATCCATCACCGACGCTCTAAAATAAGTGACGGGTGATTGTAATAGGTGACCGGTAAAATATATCACCCGTAACCTATTAGCTGTATGTATATATTGCCTACGTCCCCATGCGCATCGCCTAAGTCATTCCTTGATCGTGCGCTTAAGTCATTTCATGCCTGGGTTCGCCACCACCCTCTGCCCTCCACCGATCCTGTTGCCGTCAATATCGTCGGATCCCATCACCATCGCTACTATCGCCCCCAAGCCTTTTGCCATCGTCGCCCTCGAGCCCGTCACCACCCTCACTGACAACACCCTCTCCGCTCCCGTTGGAGCCCCACTGCACTCGGAGCACCACCGTCGCCCCTGAGCGCACCACGATCTCCCCCACACCGAGGTATGCCCTGCCCCGCTCCCCCCCCCCCTTCATCTCCTCCCACATCTCTGCTTGATGTTGAATGTTTCAACTGCAGTGGAAAGAGACCTATGAGTCTTGCACTCTTGCACCAAGTCCTTGATCTTGGAAAAGTTGGTTCAGTGAATAGATCAACACATCGTGCTACTATTTGTTCATTTGTTCTTGCTGATCTTGTAGCCAGCCCAGTGGGCTATCTATTGCTATCTTTCTGATCTTGTGGACAGTCTAGTGGGCAATTTGTTCAGTAAAATGTCTCACCCATCACCTATTTGTTCTTGCTGATCTTGTAGCCAGTCCAGTGGGTTTGAAACATGGCCATTCATAATTTCATAGCATATGTTATCTAAAATATGGCTGTTCATAATTTCATAGCATGTGTTATCTGAAATATGGCCATTCATAATATTGGGTACATTGAAATATGGCCATTCATAATTTCATACCATGTGTTATCTGAAATATGGCCATTAATAATTTTGGGTACATTGAAATATGGCCATTCATAATTTTAGGTACTTTGAAATATGGCCATTCATAATTTCATAGCATATTTTATCTAAAACATGGCCATTCATAATTTTGGGTACATTGAAATATGGCAAATCATAATTTCATAGCATGTGTTATCTGAAATATGGCCATTCATAATTTCATAGCATGTGTTATCTAAAATATGGCCATTCATAATTTTTGGTACTTTTAAATATGGCCATAAACAATTTCATTGCATGTGTTATCTGAATAAGCTCTTATTTGTGAGTTTTCCCCTCTTTCTGTTCTGGATAACACTATTACATACTCTAATTGCTTGATGATGAGTTGATAATCTGAGATTGGGCAATTTATTAAGTACATTTTTATACATGTGATACACTAGTTCTGTGATTTGTGTCATAGCCCCTGGTGATTTACTTTAGTGACTCTCACTACCTGCTGAATTTGAGTCCTGAGACACATTTCATGTGTTGATTGTCCAGTGGGCTATCTGTTGCGGTTCTGATGACTAGTTTGTGTGTTGTTGTTGTTAGTCCAGAGATAGCTTACCAGTTTTGGTTCTAGATAATGAAGTTGGTTCATCTTGTTTTGCTATTGTCAGTACTTGATTTTAATCTTGCTGTCCTTTTGATTGTCTCTGACTTGGCAGCTATCATATAGTTTTGTTCAGTATATGAGCTATTTCTGTTCTGGCACAGCAGCACAGCTTCTGATGATGCTCTTTAATTATTGAGAACTCGGTCCAGGGTCTAAGAACTAGTTGAGAACTTGATAAATTGTCCAGTTCGTGATGTTTTCAAATTGACAATTAGGGGTTGGGACCTTGTTAGTCCTGGGGCCAATTGTCATTCATTTTTTGAGAGCACTATTATGCATAATATGTAGCTGCTATCTGGAACACTCTATACATGATTTTCGAAACTGACTTTTGTGCTTTGATGCCATATCTTTGAAAGGTCATGTATAGTTGGTTCATTCTATTATTTTTTTCTCTATGTTTATGTAAGATGAGATCCATGCTCATATTGTTTGTCATCTTCTGAAATGAATTATACTTATAATAGCCATGTGTAGTTCCTTGGATGCTTTAAACATGATGATAGATACCTGTGCTTTTGAAACTGTCACGCAAATGATGAAAGGAGATAACTATTTACCATCATATGAGTACAAAGCTCGAATGGGATGGTTATTGCACATGCACATTGCATGTCTTTTCGCTTTCCCACTCGAGCTTGCACTCGTATATAATTATGTCCATAATCTAATTTGGCATTTCCCAATTCAATACATCCATCCCTATGATCTGGCTACTAATATTTGTCTTGTACCATATTCTTAACCTTGATTCATTTTCTTTCCTCTAAGAAACCATGGAGCAGAAGAGGGGCACTGTGTATGTTGATATCATAATGGGTATGCTTAGAGTTCTTCGATATGTTGGCATTCTTGGGATGATGTTGTTACAATCAACTGGTTCTTGCTAGTACATTGTTAGTAGAAGCGTGAGATAGTGAATGTGTGCAGTTCTTAATCTTGGTTCTTGCTAGTACGCTGTTAATAGAAACGTGAGAATTTGGCTTATCTATTTGTGTTTTTCCACCACCTCTTTTGAATGATGACATCTTAAGGTGTATGTTTGTAGTAATATGAGCAGTTTGTAGTAACCTTAACTCATTTTCTTTCCTCTATTGAGAACAAAATATACTACACTTTATTTCCATGGGGCAAAAGAGGACTATCACACCTAAAACCAAAAGCACAGAGGATGCTAGCACTAGAGGCTGCCCTGGCACAAGATGGGGCTAATAGGAGCCCAAGCCCGCACGTGTCCTCCTCCTCTGGCACTAGGGAAAGCCAGTATCATAGCCTGAGCCCTGACTCGTCACCAATGCAGGAGAGTCGACATCGGGCAAGTGACGAAGAATACAATCCTGGCATCGGGCAATATGAGTCAATGCATTTTATACTTATTGAATAGAGGAATATTTTTTGTTTGTGTCAACTCCCCTTTGTTTCATCTCTAGATGGCGGTAGCGCAATCTCCAAGCCAGACAGCTGTAGTGGTGCACTAGCCCAAAAGACAAGGTCACAAACACAATGGCCGACGGAAAAGGTTACCGCCATGGGAATCGATGCTGATGGGCTGCCTACGGATGAAAATGCCCTGAATAGATTTCAGAGGGTCAAAGGGCTCATTGCTCGGGAGAGGGTCCAGATAACAACTATGTTCGAAGAACTCAGTGACAAAGCTAAGAGGGACTTGTTCGATAATGTCGTCAAGGAGTATCTGGAGTACCCTGGAAACATGAGCGAGCATCAAATGATCACCGCGGTCAATGCAGCAACGAAAGCGATCGCAAAAGTACACCGAAGCTTTAAGAGCAAGCTTGTGAATCAGTACTTGGCTAAAGGGGTGGTGCTCTTCGAGAGTTACAAGCACTTGAAAGAGGAAGATTGGGATGATTTTTGCAGATGAAGAACTTAGAGTAGTTCAAAATAGAGAGTGAGGACAAGATGCAGCTTCGGGCTAGGAACAGGCACAACTATAGGACTGACGCAACTGGGTACACTAGGAAAGCGCCAAAATGGTAGGAAGAGGATGAAAAGTTAGCCAGAGAAGGCCGTGAGAATACTTGGTTGTAATTCTCGGGATAATCAATGTCATATTTGTGTGCAAGGGGTGAGCTGTCCAAAAGCGGAGAAATCACATTCAATAACAGTGAAACCTAGTTAGTCGTAGAAAAAGTAAAAGAAAAGGCAGCTGAAGCTAGCCAAGGTTCTTTCATAGGGGTCAGAGAACATGATTTTCTCTCAGTGGCGCTGGGAATCCCAGAGCACCCAGATTGAGTGCGAGGTGTATCAAGTTCCTAGGGCTAGAAATACGGCTTTCCCGAAGACATTGGGATCTACAAGAAGAGGAAGAGGTCTACAGTGGACGTGGATGCATTGACATAGGCATTGACACAGGTTATCACCCGAATATTTTATGCGAACATCATGGAACATCTTGCATCATAGGAATACATATTTCCATGGGAGCGGAAGCTAGCCCCAAAGTTACAGGGAAGAGTAGCTGCACCTTTAAAGAGGTCGACCAATAAGTAGCTGCTGCCATGACTGAGCCGGATACGATTGACCTACTAGAAGGGCCCATGCCCTGTAGCCTTGTACTCAGGCATGGCAGGTAATACATTGAGGTTGCAAGGGGCTAGGTGCTTCTAGGTGTCTGTATCTTACATGTGGTCCTGATATGTGCAGGCTATGCCATGGTTACTGATGAGGACATCACTCCCTCGGATACATACAATGATCCTCCATTGAACTTTCAAGGTCCAATCACAAGGGCTCGCGCACGACAATTAAATTTAGAGGTGAGCTCGTTCCTAAGCAACTCTTTATATAATTTTGAGAATAAATTACTACCTAATGATTATGTGTTGCTTAGGAATCATGGAGAGGACAAAGAGACACATAGAGGAAGGCTTGGAGGCGTGGAGGAGCAGCTAGGACGTCCAACAACAGCAGGAGGTCCAGTCCAACTCGAGTCCGAATCAGCCTCGACCTCCAGGACCAGCGAGCAGTAAAACGGACGCCCAGGACGCATCCGGACTCCGTTTTCAACGATTCACATATGGTTGGAAAGATAATTTCATAAGGAAACCAATGGCGTTGGTTTGAGTTCCAAATTCCTTCTGAGTCAACGGAAAACGTCGAAACAAGTCAGCGTCCAGAATCTGTCCCGGTGCTGCGTCACCGTTTTTGGTCCGTTGGGCCGTGTATCGTCGTTGAGCCCATTAGGGGGCATGACCAGGGGGTGTGACGACCTTAGACCCTTATTATCAGCCGCCGCCGCTCTCGTTAGGGCGGATTTTGCTTAGATTATTCTGTCAAGAACAGTTTCGCCGTTTCGTCGGTTTGTGAGACCCCAACTCGTGAGATTAATCATTCATCTGCAATTTGGTTGCATTCTTCCTTGTTCTTGCTTGTGTTCTTCGATTCGCAGGCAAGGATTTTAGCCTTCTTGGCGAGGTCAACCGTGCAACGCCGGTTGATAACCAGAGGAGACGTGGTGCTGCGATTGCGGGGTTTCGGATCGTGTTGTTCGGAAGCCGGATCGACTTGTGTCTCGTTTCCACCAAATCGAGAGTTACCAGAACCTTTCGGAAGATCGGGAACCTTTGTTCATATTAAGTGGTATTCAGAGCTTCAGGTATACCGTCAGGTTCATATCTACCCTTAGTTTCGAGTGTTTTCGCCTTCGTTCCATAGTCCACTGCCATATCGTTTTTTTTTCCTGTCCTACAACCCTTCCGCGCCTTTAGCTTTTGCATATTTCAGTTTCAGAGTTCGTCGTGTTGAGTTTGTGTCCTGGTCAAGGTCTTGTTGCTGGTTAGGTCGTGTTAGAGTCCAGTTCGTGTGTTTTTCCCCACCGTTTCCATTAAACCCTAGCCTCCGTCGCATATTTTCCCCACTTTCTTCCCGTTTTGTCCTCTAATTCGGAGTCGTTTCTTAAATCGGGCATAACTTTCGCGTACGAACTCCGTTTTTCAGAAAAGTCACAGAGTTTTTCGCATTGAAACGGCGTTTCGGATCCGTTCGTCCCCGGCTTCGCCGAGTTCGGCGAAATCAGAATTCCCGAATTCGCCTCCGAAGTTTGAGTTTTCAATTTCCAAATATTTTTCTCATTTTCCGGCTGAACTTCAGAAAATTCTACAGGCCACGTCTTTCGCTTGTTTAAGCTCAAATTTTCTGTGGTTCCCTCTTGTGTGCTCCTAAGTGAAAAAAAAATATCAAAAAAATAAAAAGAAAAAGTCGAATTTTCCCAAAAAAACAACGACAGCCCAAAAAAATAGAAAAAAGGGAGGGGCAAAAGAGGAACAATATCTAGAGGAGCACATAGAGAAGGGTAAAGTGAGCTGTGTTAGCGTGTGCTGTTTAGTTCTTTGTTTCTGTTGCTCTTGCTATCCATCATACTTGTTTCTCCACCTTGTTTATCACACATACTTGGTACTTGCAACACTTTAGGCCAGCAACGAGAACAAGTACTTGGGACTATAATTCAGCATTACTATCTGTTTCTGATTTGTGTTCCACATATACATATTTGTTCTCTTTGTGTGCCTTCCAAGCTCCACAGATTCTTCTGGACAGCACTGGTTTGCATCCTTGCAATCGCTCGCACGCCTTCCAGGTATCCTTTGCTTTGCTGGTAAGAACCCTGGTAAGAGCTTGGTAAGGTGTCTACCTTTGCTGATCTTGATTGAGAGGCACCACTCCACCTTTGTAGTACGATTATTAGGGATAACCTTCACTGTTTGTTGTTGTGTTTTTTTTTTCCACAATGTCAGTTGAAGGAGATAAAACGCCAAAGGACTTCAAGGAGTGTGTCAGCCAAGAGCAGCTACAAGCTGTTGTAGACAATGCTCAGAAGGAGATGAAGGAGACAGTCATCAAGGCTGTCACTGAAGCGATAATTGAGATGAAACTCGCAAACGCGGTTGAGCGGGTGGACAAACGGTTATCTGAGCTCACCGACAGGGTAAATGCGTTGGAAAACCGTCCTGTGCACAACGAAGATGTGAATGGAAGCAACACCGGTGATGAGTTGTATGATGACGATGTTAATGTTGATCCAGCGGCGACATTGCAAAACAGATTACGGCGTCGTCTTCGCATTAACACCACAGGTATGGGTGGCGTTCCACATCACCACCACCATCGAGGTATGTATAATCGAGCCCCTGAAGATCCTTATGCTAAGGTTAAATTTACTATACCTTCTTTTTCGGGACATTATGATGCTGAGGGATATCTTGATTGGGAGATGACAGTAGAGCAAAAATTTAGTGCCCACCAAGTACCTGAACAACATAGAGTTAGACAAGCCACTAGTGAGTTTAAAGATTTTGCTATTATTTGGTGGACTGGTTTAGCTGCAGATGGTGCCACACCTCGTACATGGGAAGAGCTTAAGGTTGCTATGCGTGATAGATTTGTTCCCCCATCTTATCATAGAGACCTGCGTAAGAAATTGATGCGCTTAGAACAGGGAGATAAATCTGTGCAGGATTATTATGGTGAGCTTCAAAAGGGCTTGATGCATTGTGGCATAGTAGAGGGAAACGAAGATTCTATTTGTCGATTTTATTCGGGTTTGAGACGTGAAATCCAGGATATTATTGATTATAAAGAATTTAACAATGTCAACCAATTGTTTCAGTTTGCTATGCTTGCAGAGAAGGAGTTGCAGGGGCGTGAGCAGCAGGGCAAGTACAAGGCCAGCACCACATACACGCCGCGCACAGGACCATCCTTTGGGCTGTCCAAACCATCCACTTATAGGGCTCCCTCACCAGCGAGCAAGCAACAAGCAGCTACGGCACCAAATCCGGTCACTACACGACCTTCAGGCTCAGGTAAAAATTCTGTTTTGCAGGGACCTTCCAAGAGTGCTTCCTCTGTTGCATCAACGGGACGCACCTCTGGCATTCAGTGCCGTCGCTGCCATGGATTCGGTCATGTGCAGAAGGATTGCCCAAGTCAGCGGGCATACATTGCAACAGAAGATGGGTACATCAGCGCCTCTGACATTGAGGAAGAAGAAGAAGAAGAACCAGTTGTTGAGGAGAGCAACGAAATCTTGGGCAGTGATGACACAGCGACCTATAGGAGCATCATTGTGCAGCGGGCGCTCAGCACAAAGGTACAACAACCAGAGAAGCTGCAACGCCATAACTTGTTCCAGATTTTCTTCGTCATCCAAAATCGGCGAGCACGTGTCATCATCGATGGAGGTAGTTGTAATAATTTGGTGAGTTCAGATTTGGTCAAGAAGCTTGGCTTGACCACACGCCAACACCCCCATCCATATAACCTTCAGTGGTTTAATGATGCTGGAAAAGCTAAGGTAACACAAACTTGCAGAGTTTCTTTTTCCATTGGTTCCTATGCTGATTATGTTGACTGTGATGTGGTACCTATGGAAGCTTGCTCACTTTTATTGGGTCGGCCTTGGGAATTTGATAATGATGCTATACACCATGGTAGAAGTAATACATATACTTTTATGCATAAAGGAAAGAAAATTACTTTGGTTCCTATGACCCCTGCTGAAATTGTACAAGCTGATAAAGAACGAGCTACTAATTTGCGTGATACTAAATCTGAAAATCAGCAAGTTGCTAATTCTCTTTACCCACCTAAAAAGGATAAGTCTGCACCTAGTTCTAAGGTAGAGGGCATAAAATTGAAGGGTGGTGTTATGCTTGCACTAAAAAGTGACCTTGCTGAAATTTCTAATAATGATATTTGCTACACCTTGGTTTGCAAACGAGTTTTGTATTCGCTTGATGATGTTATTAGTTCGATACCTCCTGCTGCCACTAACCTTTTGCAGGAGTATGAGGATGTTTTCCCAGCTGAGATACCCCCGGGACTGCCACCTATGAGAGGGATAGAGCATCAAATCGATTTGATCCCGGGAGCAACATTGCCAAATCGTGCTGCGTATCGAGCCAATCCCGAGGAGACTAAGGAAATTCAGCGGCAAGTCCAAGAGCTTTTGGACCGCGGGTATGTACGTGAGAGCCTTAGTCCTTGTGCTGTTCCTGTGATTTTGGTTCCTAAGAAAGATGGTACTTGGCGTATGTGTGTTGATTGTAGAGCCATCAATAACATTACTATTCGATATCGCCATCCTATTCCTAGACTTGATGATATGCTTGATGAGTTGTGTGGCTCTGTAATTTTTACAAAGATCGACTTGCGTAGTGGTTACCACCAAATTAGAATGAAACTTGGAGATGAATGGAAAACAGCTTTCAAAACTAAATTCGGATTATATGAGTGGTTAGTAATGCCTTTTGGTTTAACTAATGCACCTAGCACTTTCATGCGTTTGATGAATGAGGTTTTAAGAGCTTTTATTGGACGATTTGTGGTGGTTTACTTTGATGATATATTGATTTATAGCAAGTCTTTGGATGAACATATGGATCACTTACGTGCTGTTTTTAATGCTTTACGTGATGCACGTTTATTTGGTAATCTTGAGAAGTGCATCTTTTGCACGGATCGAGTCTCTTTTCTTGGCTATGTTATTACTCCACAGGGAATTGAGGTGGATGAGATGAAAATTGAAGCCATAAAGAGTTGTCCGGTGCCCCAAACCATCAAACAGGTGAGAAGTTTTCTTGGACTTGCAGGTTTTTATCGTCGTTTCGTGAAGGATTTCAGCGCCATTGCTGCCCCCTTACACGAGTTGACAAAGAAAGGTGTGGTGTTCCATTGGGGTAAGGCACAAGAGGAGTCCTTTGACACTTTGAAGGACAAGCTTACGCACGCGCCATTGCTGCAACTTCCAAATTTTGGTAAGACCTTTGAGCTAGAATGTGATGCTAGTGGAGTTGGCATTGGAGGTGTTTTGATGCAAGAAGGTAAGCCCGTTGCATACTTTAGCGAAAAATTGCATGGCCCTGTTCTTAATTACTCTACGTATGATAAGGAATTGTATGCACTTGTACGTTCTTTAGAGACGTGGCGTCATTATTTGTGGCCTAAAGAATTTGTTATACATTCAGATCATGAATCGCTTAAGTATCTTCGTTCTCAACATAATCTGAATCGTAGACATGCTAAGTGGGTTGAATTTATTGAATCTTTTCCTTATGTTATCAAACACAAGAAAGGGAAGGATAATATAATTGCTGATGCTTTGTCTAGACGATATGCTTTGTTGTCCCAACTTGATTATAGAATTTTTGGACTTGACTCAATAAAAGAACAATATGTGCTTGATCCTGATTTTAAAGATGTATTGCTGAACTGTAAAGAGGGACGTACGTGGAACAAGTTTGTGATCAATGATGGATTTGTGTTTAGAGCTAACCGTCTATGCATTCCAGTTGGTTCCGTTCGTCTTTTGTTGTTGCAGGAAGCACATGGAGGAGGATTGATGGGACATTTTGGTGCTAAGAAGACGGAGGATATGTTGGCCACACATTTCTTTTGGCCAAAGATGAGGAGAGATGTTGAGCGGTTCATGGCACGCTGTACCACATGTCAAAAGGCTAAGTCTCGCTTGAATCCACATGGTTTGTATATGCCTCTTCCTGTTCCTTCTATTCCTTGGGCAGATATTTCGATGGACTTTGTTTTGGGATTGCCTAGGACTAAGAGGGGGAGGGATAGCATTTTTGTTGTTGTGGATCGTTTTTCTAAGATGGCACATTTTATACCTTGTCATAAAAGTGATGATGCCGTTTATATTGCTGACCTCTTTTTCAAAGAGATTGTTCGCTTGCATGGTATGCCTTCTACTATTGTTTCAGATCGCGACGCTAAATTTTTGAGTCACTTTTGGCGCACTCTATGGAATAAGTTGGGTACAAAACTATTGTTTTCTACTACTTGCCACCCACAAACTGATGGCCAAACGGAGGTAGTGAACCGCACTTTGGGTACCATGTTGAGAGCTATTTTGAAGAAAAATTTGAAGATGTGGGAAGAATGTTTGCCCCACGTGGAGTTTGCTTATAATCGGGCAACACATTCTACCACCAAGGTAAGTCCTTTTCAGGTAGTGTATGGTTTTACCCCTCGCGCTCCTATTGATCTTTTGCCTTTACCTACCACTGAAAGAACACATAGTGATGCTAGTGCACGTGCTGATTTTATTCATAAGTTGCATGAAACAACTAAAATAAATATCGAAAAGATGAATGAAAAGTATAGAATTGCTGGTAGTGAAGGTAGGAAAGAAGTTAAACTTGAACCGGGTGATTTAGTGTGGTTACATTTAAGAAAAGATAGGTTTCCAGAGCTGCGTAAGTCTAAATTAATGCCAAGAGCTGCTGGTCCTTATAAGATAATTGAGAAAATAAATGATAATGCATATAAACTTGAGTTGCCACCAGAGTTCGGGGTTAGTCCTTCTTTTAACATTGCAGATTTGAAACCTTACTTGGGAGCCGATGATGAGCTTGAGTCGAGGACGACTCCAATTCAAGAGGGGGAGGATGATGAGGACATCACTCCCTCGGATACATACAATGATCCTCCATTGAACTTTCAAGGTCCAATCACAAGGGCTCGCGCACGACAATTAAATTTAGAGGTGAGCTCGTTCCTAAGCAACTCTTTATATAATTTTGAGAATAGATTACTACCTAATGATTATGTGTTGCTTAGGAATCATGGAGAGGACAAGGAGACACATAGAGGAAGGCTTGGAGGCGTGGAGGAGCAGCTAGGACGTCCAACAACAGCAGGAGGTCCAGTCCAACTCGAGTCCGAATCAGCCTCGACCTCCAGGACCAGCGAGCAGTAAAACGGACGCCCAGGACGCATCCGGACTCCGTTTTCGACGATTCACATATGGTTGGAAAGATAATTTCATAAGGAAACCAATGGCGTTGGTTTGAGTTCCAAATTCCTTCTGAGTCAACGGAAAACGTCGAAACAAGTCAGCGTCCAGAATCTGTCCCGGTGCTGCGTCACCGTTTTTGGTCCGTTGGGCCGTGTATCGTCATTGAGCCCATTAGGGGGCATGACCAGGGGGTGTGACGACCTTAGACCCTTATTATCAGCCGCCGCCGCTCTCGTTAGGGTGGGTTTTGCTTAGATTATTCTGTCAAGAACAGTTTCGCCGTTTCGTCGGTTTGTGAGACCCCAACTCGTGAGATTAATCATTCATCTGCAATTTGGTTGCATTCTTCCTTGTTCTTGCTTGTGTTCTTCGATTCGCAGGCAAGGATTTTAGCCTTCTTGGCGAGGTCAACCGTGCAACGCCGGTTGATAACCAGAGAAGACGTGGTGCTGCGATTGCGGGGTTTCGGATCGTGTTGTTCGGAAGCCGGATCGACTTGTGTCTCGTTTCCACCAAATCGAGAGTTATCAGAACCTTTCGGAAGATCGGGAACCTTTGTTCATATTAGTTACGGTGGACATGGTACATAGCAATGCCACAGATCACGTGTTGGAGCTCTCCCAAATGATGAAGTCACAACTCTAGGTGAAGCTCTTCATCAAAGGATCCAGTGGAAGAGAGGTGACATCATGGTCTCTAGTGCATCCCAGTCAGAATGAGCTCCAAGTGTACCTCCGTTGATCCACCCAATTCTAGAGAATCCTCCTCTAGAAAAGTTGGCTTCACTACCTTCTCCTCCGCATCCAGTAGCCTCGCATCCAGATCCAATTCCATCTCCCCTAAAGAGTCCAGAAAGAAGGAAAACAAGGTTGAGAAGGCAGGCTGTAAGAAGCACCTGCCAAAGATGTCGAAGGCCATTGTACTGGCAAAGAAGTCCACAGACATTGGAGAAGCGTGGACTAGTGCCAACCTAAAATTCCAATATGGCAAGCCATGATGACAGTAGATGGCCTAGCAAGGGCGGGAAAAGCATGTGTCGACCTGCATAATTACTACATGCAGGCTTCTAGAGACAGCAATACCACATCCATAGTCATATAGTACAAACGATGACACCTCTTAAGTAATGATGTCAGCTACTTCATTGTGGGTTTTAATGACTTGTACACGACCTCTTCAACCTTGATGGTCTGGATGTTTCATTATTACAGACCTTCACATTGTAAGTCCCTTGAAACTAAATATACATAAATTAATACCACTAAGTCTTGAATCTAACTATGTTCTTGTCTATAGACACTTGATAAAAGAAACAAAGAAGAACAAGGATTCCATCGCATGTCTTGACCCTGAGGCCATTACAATATCAATCATCCAACTTCACACCGACTACAGTGTGGACCATGTGGCCAGGGCAATGCTACAATATTCCAAAATCCAATACCTGATGGGTACCCAAAACACCGGTGGCCATTGGATCTTACTGGTCATTTGCCTCAAGTGGGACTTGGTGTTCTACCTCGACTCGTCAAGACCAGTAGGACCAAGAGGCAAACTTAGACAGCATGATTAAAGCGCTATAAAAGGAATCATCAACACGTAAGTTCTGCCTGACTTAGTTTATGTATTTAATGACTTTTCTAACATTCAAATGCTCATGCAGGGCTTTTGACAAGTAACTTCGAGCTCAACCTGACTACAACGAGAAAGATGACCGCAGATTGACACAAAAGACCGGCTTCACAGTAAGTGCTACCAAATAGATTACCAAAAGCTCTCCGTTGCCATTTTTTTCTTTTGATCTAACACTAAATTTTGTTTCTAGCATTGCCACCAGCAACCACCGAGCAATACCTACAGATTCTAATGTAAGCTCAATATGAGATTATTCGTAACTAATATTAGTAATTAGTTAAATTTCATGATAACATAACATTGGTTATACATCAAATTATGTAAAAATTTAATTCTCTTTTTTTCGACGACGGTGCACTCCTGGAGAATCAACGATATGGATCATCAAGTTCTTGGTGTCTGAAGTCATCAGCCCACACAACGAGTTCCACTATAGAACCCCTAAGTTGTGAGGTCTTATGTAAAATGAGTTGATCAAAACTTTGTAACATTTGTGATTCGGTAATGAATAGATCAAAACTTTGTAACCTTTGCTATTCTATAATCAATACTATTCAAGCTAGTGTTTGTCGATATGGATTTGGATGTATTGCTATTGTTTGTAGGGAGAAGACAGATGTCAAATCCTGGCTACACTCTAGGCAGCTAAGAAGTAGGTCAATCCAACATGATAACTTACACATAAGTGACAGGTAATTAGGTTACCTGTCACTTATATTAAATATAAGTGACAGGTAACTAACTTACCCGTCACTTATATATTCCTCCTCAGCATATGGGTGACAGAGATTGGCCATCACTTGTGTCTGTCAACCCAACACATGGTAGACAGTTATAGGTGACGGGTCACGGTTATAGGTGACTAGTCATCAGTGACGCGTTTGGTGTGATAGAAGTGGGATCCGTCATCCATGTCCGTTATGACTCGTCACCCTTAGCGTTTTCTCACGTAGTTCCTATAGATGATGATCAATTATAATTAGGTCCAAAAATTTTTCATCACAATAAAGAGGACTATGGCGCCAAAACCAAGATGGAGATGGGCTACGTATTCACACGATAAATTTCTACCAGAATGCGCTGGCCATAGTTATTAAAACGCCGGACCAACATGTGATACAGAAAATTAATCCGTTCATCAAGAAAAATGTATGTCTTTAAGTAATGAATTAAGTTAATGACATGGTATTCCTCTATTGCAGAAATTTGATGCTTACTCAAAACAAAAAAAAGGGGCCAAACAAAGAATGCACGTATGATCTTTGGGCAACATAACAGGCAGACATCCAAGTGGACAAGGGGCCAACACTACTATAAAACAGTGATCACTGTCGGCTTTAACTGGTTTTATTGCCGGTTTTTGAGCCGGCAACTATTAGTCGACATTGATAATCGAGACAAGCATGGCCGGCGCAGCAACTGGCAGTGATAGACCTTATCACTGTAAGTGTTTGTCACAAATTGGTAGTGATAGTCCAATTATCACTGCCGGTTGGTGATATGAACTACCAGTGATAGCTCCAACCTCCCATTCAAAATATGGCTATTGCTGACAATAGCACAACATGTCATATATACAAAAACATAAAATATCATATAATAGTTTACCATTCCGGTATCATTCACATGTCATCAAAGATCATTCACAATATATATATACACAAATCACATTTTATTCACAAAACATACATACACAAATCACATGCCATTCAACACAGTTTTGCAACAATTTTGCAATAAAGATGTACAAGACTTCGAATCAGTTCAAGTTTCAACCATAGTCCTACTTTTAAGATTTACTAGAAGGTATTGACATATCTAAGTCACCAGTGTAAAATGAAGGACCCAATCGCTCAATCAGTTGATGAAATTTGCAAATAGAATTGATAACTTGTTCATCGTAGATCCGGCAAGTTGTTATTTAATGGCTTTGATTTCATGCGATAGTAACTTGTGCTCAATTTCAAGCACTATGTTTGAAGAATCAAAAGAAATAATCCGTGAACACATATAGAAACTTGAAAGTAGGCATCAATTTGTAATTGCATACCTCAACATTATTTTCGTTGACACTATTTCTGGTGAATCCGTGCAAGAATGTACATACATAGTACCCACAGTAATTGTTTCTTGGGTCCTGCCTCATACACTAAAAATACCGAAAAGTTTGGATGAATGAATCCTTGTCATTTAGTAGGAATTATGAGATATGAATATCCTATACGTTCCGGAAAGTCGGTTTTTGGCATTGTATCTCAAATACCAACTTTTGGCAAGACACAAACGATGAAAATTCCTCCATCTCCATTCGATCTCCATCTTATGATGCTCGCTTACTACCATTACTACTCATCGACCTTCACCATTCACTGTACGTAGTGGCTATATAAATGTCTAATCTAGTCAGTATTTTATGTAGCCACTTCAGGGTGTCTCACCAAGATCGACAACTATATGCTGCAACAAAGCTCAAAACTGCTATGAAGGCAGGACATGTGCTAGAGCTTTATCATCAAACTTATCATTAACAGGATAGATAAGCCTTGCTGCTCAACATTTAGCATAAAATTTAAGTAGCTATCACCAAGTTGTGACAACTGCCCTACAAGTTGAGTTATGGCCAATCTGCTTATTATGACTTATTTTTGTTTAAGCAGGAAATCTTTCTGCTCAAATGGGTATATTTTTTATGTTTGGCTAACATTATACTTTTATTGACTCTGGTTTTGTTTGTATGGTATATTTTATGATGGTGCCTACATATTAATATTCCTGTTTCGTCCATCTCCAATACCTTAAAAATCCTACATAATTGGCTTTCCAATGTCTGCAGCTCTTACTCAGATGATCGTCCTCTTTGTATAGATCTATAGTATCCAAGGAAACTTAAGATATATGCAAATAATTTGACAACTTCATTAGTCATTGTAGCATATAAATTATACAGACCAAATAGTCAAAAGGAAAAGGCTGAAATTTAGTTGTTTGACGAAGTACAATACTAGACATCACAATTGTACGTACAAAATATATATATTTGGAGATTACACAAACATCTTAGATACAGTACAAGAACCTCCTGAGACAGTACATTCTTTTTTCCTAGCAACAGCATATATTCACGATTAGGGTTGCTGATATGTATACGTGATATCACATGAGAGCTAGTACCTTAACGCAAATATATCTTTCTGCCACACAAACAGCTAGATGCATACATATGAACTAACACTACTTGTTTGTATCACCACCAGTACCTCCGTCGTCTCCTCCATGGTTGCTGTACTGATCTCGAGGTATTGCATGGTGGTTGTCCACGGTGGTTCCACCGCCAACACCAAGGGTGGGTTTTGCGCCCCTGGTCTCTCTGGCGTCATTATTCTCCATCGACCCTACGCCGTGAATCACCAAACCTTGGGCGACCATGAGAGATACAAGCATGATAGCAAACATCTTGGTACTTGATTCCATTTCCTCTTTGACGATGAGAGAACTTAACTAGGACAGAAAGAAATACACACATCTAAACTCATATAATTTTGATCTTGCTATATGAACTGAAGATGATTGTAACCAAGTAATAAAAAGCACGAGAGTCAAACCTGGAAAATCTCCACTGAAAGATCTGAAGTATATGGTTTGGTCAGGCATGCTTTATATAGTGAATTGAAAGGTAACAAAATAATAGATTCTTGAATTGTCCACTTGTATAAGGAAAACGTTCATGCGGTCTGTAAAATTTTCTCCTTTTCTTTTCTTATGGACCAGTAGAATCCCTGAGTGCAAAATGACATCCCAACTAGAACCTATCTTTTACTGTGGCCATTAACATAAAGTAGTGGCAAATATCATTATTGTAAAGATTATGCTGACTAGTCTGCCAATCGTGGTAGAACAAATCTTAAATTAGGCAGAAATCATTCCACACTAGCGATAGTATTTCCAACTAAGGAAGTGGTTAGTTCTTTTCATTAGAGCGAATTGATGTTTTCTTTATTGGTGGGGAATAACGCTACCTAAACTTTCACCCGACCATTTCAATCGGCCACTACAAATGTCATGGTCAATCGATCTAAGCATATAGGCAAAAGTGATATATTAGCTTCACCCACTAAACACATTATTCGGAGTAGCATTTCAATAAGTTGTATATTGAGTGAATAATATTCAGGATCAAAGCAAGGGAATTTTACATGCGCCACAAGATAGGCTCAACAGTCTAGTATGACACTGCCTCAGAACGGGGTATCATAGACGGTTATTAAACCCTATAATAGACGGGTTCCATTTCTGTCTATGCAAAAGTGTCTGTGTTTTCACGCTTCTCACAGACGGATATCATTCCATCTGTATATAGGTACATATAGACGAATCTAATTAACAACTGTGTCTGATATATATCTGCACAGCTGTCAGTTTCACAATTATCAAAGACAGATTTACTGTAAAAACCATCTATGTGTGTATACTTTCACAGACGGGTTATTTTCATAACCGTCTGTGTCTTTGATATGGTTTGAGACGAGGTTTGTAGGAAATGTTTGTGCCTTGCTTATATTTTGATACGGAGTTCATAAGTCATGTGACACAGACTGTTTTTCAGTTCAAATTTCATAGACGTGTTATGTTAAGAACCGTCTAGGTGTAAATATTTCATGCTCATTGGTGTAAAAACCATATGTCTGTCTCTAAATCCCTATAGTACCAATTTAGCTCCCAAGAGGCCTTCTGGACATATTACAATCTCAAAATATTATGAATCATATGTACAAGCAATAAATATAACAGACACAAATGACATTCACATAGCACAAAATTAAACATAACTCATTATCAGTGTTACACAATGTATAACACTCTTCCATACATATACAAAACTCATTAATAAATTACTTCCACAGTGTAGCATACACATCTTATACATCACCATTCGGAATGAAACTCCCCTTTTGGGTTAATTACTTGAGAAATTAAGAAAAGAACGATCCGTTCTTAGATTTCAGCAAGTGTTGCAGTTGGCAGTGTAGTTGTTGGCAGCCTGAATGTCTATCAGCAGGGAAAATATGTAAGTAATAATGAGCATGTGTAGATCAAGGGTGAACGAAAAGTAATGATGTACAACCTTTGGATCTTGATTCCTGCTCATGTCAGTGACGCGTTGCATGTTGTGGGCAATGTAGAAGCCACATCGGTTGCCTAGTGGTTACTGATAGCACTGTAAATCACTACTATAAAACTAGGTTTATATGCTGGCCCATCACTGCCACTCATGGGCCGGTAGTGATGGGGTATCACTGCCAGTTCATAAGCCACATAGGAAGAATTAGGCATCGTGGCTTATGAACCAGCAGTGATAAGGGTCAACACTGTTGGCTGATGGATTGAGCCAGCAGTGATACCCAGCATCCTAGCTCATCACTGTCGAACTAATCCACTAACCGGCAGTGAGATCTCTGCATCACTGTAGGTGGATAATTTGAGCCAGCAGTGATGTCCTTCTCTTGCCCACCTTCTTCTAGGTCGAGCTAACAGATCGACTACAAGGCAGTTCAGAACTCTCTCCCTCACAAACTCTCCTATGGCAACAACAACTTCATCCCTTCTCCCGCATTGATTCCCCCACCACTCAAGCTCAATTTGGGTCAAGAAGAAGGTCTAGATGAGCTCTCTCAAGCTATCCAAACAAAATCCCTTCTTTCCTCTCCATTTGCTCATTTGCTTTCTCTTCATTTTTCAGGGCAAGTGAACTCTGGATTTTTCTCCAACAGCAAGCAAGCTTCTAGGAGCCTCTTGAGCTCAAGTAAGTTGAAATTACCAAGTTAAATCCTATATTTAGCATTTTAACTCAAAATTTTAGATTAAAAACCAAAGTTTATCTATCCCTATGGAGACCAAGGCAAACTTTCAAAGTTGATCCTAATAAACCAAAGGAATAAATTTAGAAGTCTACAATATAGAAACTTTAGGTATTAGCATATTTATTATTGATTTTTAATGAATTAGAAAAATTAGCCATGATATTTAGGTATGTAGCAAGATACAATTGTATTTTTTATATTTTATTTAATTAGCAACCTCCAATATAGAAACTTTAGGTATGAGCGTATTTATTTTTTATTTTTCCTTAATGAGTCCTAGATAAGGGTTGAATAATAAAGAAAATTTATAGGGATGGCACCAACAAATACTCATCGGAAGCGGACGCGAAAATATACAAAAGGTGGCTCCTTCAACCTAGGCCAATTGCCGGTAGGAGATGACGAGATAATTTATTTATTGGTAATCGTAAAATCTTCTAGATATTTTGAATTTGGATTTAAAATAATGATATAATTGTAGATGGACACAAGATGGATGTACGATGCGAGCCGTGTGAGTGCAGAGTAAAAGAACGGCGTGGAGGGTTTCCTAGTAGCAACCATGGCGCACAAGTCAAATACATAGTCTCAATACATGTGTTGTCTAGGTATCGATTAAGAGAACAAGAAGCAGTTCTCCACCACCCTACAGATACATTCCCACTTGATGCCAAAAGGCTTTATGCTTGGCTATACCTGTTGGACTGAGCACGGTGAAGCTAAGATCATACAGAAAAGGCAATACATTGGAAGAGAAGACGAAGATATGTGCATCAATATGCTAGTCGATGAATACATTGATATGCCGCATGTCAGAGATATGTTGTTCGATGATGATCTAGGGTAGATGTTGACCGACGTTGACATTGATGACTTGGAGCAAATGTTGTGCGATGGGGAGGGGAACTTCACAAATGAAAGAGAGTTTCAAAAGTTCCAGTGTATGGTAGAGGACTTTAAAACACCGTTATTCCTAGGCTACGAGAAGGAGCACACAAAGTTGTGTACCATGCTTTCACTGCTGCAATTGAAGGAAAGCAACGGGTGGTCTGATAAAAACTTCATAGAGTTGTTATTATTCTTGAAGAAATTGCTTCCAAAGGAAAATGTGTTGCTAGAAAACAAGTAACAGGCCAAGAAGGTTGTGTGCCCATTGGGGTTGGAAGTACAGAAAATATATGCATGTCCAAACAATTGCATGTTGTATCGCAAAGAGCATGTAGACTTGCAAGCGTGTCTTGTCTGTGGCGCAGTATGGTACAAGTGTGACAGTGATGATATCGATAGTGAAGAAAAGAGGAAAAGGTGTCTCGTGAAGTTGATGTGGTATTTTCCTATAGTCCCCCATTTGGAGCGTTTATTCACGAACAAAAGTCATGTTAAACTGATGGGATGGCACATCGATGAGCGCAAGGATGATGGAATTTTGAGACACCCCACTAATTCTACATAGAGGAGAAACATCGATAAGAAATACAAGAAGCCCTTTGCAGAAGATGTGAGGAATATATGATTTGGGTTGAGTACGGATGGGATGAATCCATTCGGCAACATGAGCAGTAGTCATAGCACTTGGCATGTGACTCTATGAATCTACAACCTTCCTCCTTGGTTTTGTATGAAGCGGAAGTACATTATGATGCCGGTGTTGATACTAGGACTGAGGCAACCTGGCAACAATATCTATGTCTACCTAAAACCATTGATGGAAGATCTTATAATACTGTGGAACAATGGTGTGCTGGTATGGGATGCGTACAAATGAGAGAACTTCACTCTACGTGCAATGGTGTTCGTAACAATCCAAGATTGGTCTCCCCTTGGCAACCTATCAGGGCAGACTATAAAAGGCTATTGTGCATGCATGCATTGCTTGGATGAAACAAAGAGCTTGTGGTTGAACAACAGCCAAAAAGGGTGTACCTAGGTCATCGTAAATTTCTTTGCAAGGATATCCTATACCAGAGCAATAGGAGAGCTTTTGATGGGAAAGTTGAGACTGAATCACCTCCTAAGCATCGCACTGGGAGACAAGTATATGAGACTGTAAAGGGACTTAGGGTTATCCTTCGAAAGGGATGCGGGAATACATAGGTTCCGAAATCTAATCTTAGAGCTCTGATGTTCAAAAAGAAATCTATCTTTTATGACTTAGCACATTGGCCAGATTTGGTTGTTCGACACACAATCGATGTCATGCACATTGAGAAGAACATGTGTGATAGCTTGATTGGTATGTTACTACACATACCTGGTAAAACAAAGGATACACTCTAAGCACAGAAGGACCCGAAATGTTTGAAACTCAGATAGGATATATATCCCCAAGATATGGAAGAAGGCAACAAATATCTTGGCCCCGCTAGCTACAATCTGAGCTAGGCAGAGAAAATTGCAATCTGCAAGTGCTTGCATGGAATCAAAGTTTCATCCGGTTACTCTGTCAACGTAAAGAGACTAGTAAAGATGAAAGACTTGAAATTAACCAGCATATATATAGCAAGTTCAAATTTAATAAATATGTATTAGGATTTTATGTCAACAGAATGTTAATAAATATAGATTGTACAATCTCAAATGAAAACACTAGAGTATCGTAGTGGTTTGTTCAGTCTTACTTGGGGGTAGGTTGTGGGTTAAAGTTTATTCACACGCACACAACTAAAATAAATTTTTTGCACCTGGTGGCATCAACAGTGAAAGGGGTTTCACTGTTGGATGAATATGTCCACCGGCAGTGAAATTGTTTTCACTGCTGGTGCACTTATTGGGCCAACAGTGACTACTTTCACTGTCGGTTGTCCTCTTGAGCCGGTAGTGAAGGTACCCTTTCACTCTCGGTCGTCATATTGAGCCGGCAATTAAAGCCTTCCCCTATAAATTGGCTCGACACCTACGTCCTCTAAAACTTCGATCGATGTGCTTCCTTCTTGGGAGGGGTGCTTCTTACTATGTCTGATGGAAGTTTATGCTTTACGACCTCCAAAGACCTGGAAGTGACGCAAACTCTTACAAAAAAAAGCTTGTAGAAGCCCATGAGCAGTCTGCACAAGGCTCTTTCAAGCCTGACAAGGATAGGGACGAGCTCTACGGGTTTTATGTTCTTACTTTCATGCACGGATTCAGACCAGATGGAGATGTTGTCATGTTCATTGATCTTGAGGTATGAAATTACATATCGATGCCTTCTTGTTTGAGTTTTATACGTGTTCAAGAACTAATTCTTTCGATTCTTTAAACACAGTGCTCCAAACTTCGCACAAAAGTGTTACAACCTATAGAAATAAATGCCCTTCAAGAACTGATCACCGGGTTCTTCATGGAACATGTTATCAAACCAAACAGCAAGTTTTATGAACCGATCATGCCGTCGACAAGTGACAAACCTTCATATTACACCGTACCTTCTAATACATAGCATGGAATAAGGAGAAAGTCTACCAGAGGGTTAGACGGCTTATATATCACCAAATGACACCATTTTAATGAAGGACATTAATTACTATGTATTAATATAGGGCATGAATTACTATGTATTAATATAGGACATGGATTACTATGTATTAATGAAGGTCTATTTCGGAGTTGGTACCGTCGGATGACTCTTCGACAGAATGTCTTCCAACGATGATGCGAAGGAGGAGCAAGAAGCAGTGGCCTGTCAGTGTGCCCAAGAGGAGGAGGATGAGAGGCTAGCCTGTTAGTTGTGTACTACGGAGGAGCAAGAAGCAGCATCCTGTAAGTGTGCCCAGGAGGAGGAGGACGAGAAGGTGGCCCATTAGTGTGTTGCGGAGGAGACCGAAGGCTCAAACCATACTAGTGTTCAAGCGTCGGACTTCAATGTCTTTGACACTTCAGCGAGCCTGGAGCTTAGGCGACGCTACGGTTGATCAGGCATGGCTGGGTCCTCCGCTCCACCACCATCAGCCCCCGGGCATCCCTGAACATACACACGCCATCAGCCATCCGTGCGGAGACGCGATCCTCATCGCAGGAGAGCTATAGAGATACTAGACTGGCTTAACATGACTTACTTTTTGTGGGATGACCTGTGAGAACTATTATGTATATATATGTGACATAAATTACTATGTATTAATGAAGGTGCCTTTATTATTGATTTACATTAAATATATCTCATTGTATGCATGTATTAAGTAGGAGCGAGATAGAGAGATCGAGGAGAGAGGGGGGACAGAGAGGACAGAGAGGGAGGACAAGGCCAGAGTAGGGGGAGGCTGAAGGATTCAGTTGGTAGTGATACCCAGTGCATCACTGCCAGTCGAATCCTTTAGCCAGCAGTGATAACCCCTTTCACTGTGAGTACCTAACTATCACTGCCCGTTACCCACTGCCGGCTACAAAACTGGCAGTGAAGGGGGTTTTGGAGCCAGCAGTCATGTATTGTTCCGTATTAGTGAATAAAGCATAAAAATATATTTGTTTCAAGCCAGTAGGACATATAGTAACAATAAGAATGTATGTAAAAGACATTACTATACCAAGTATTTGAAGGAATGGTTCAGATTGGTTTCTTTCGGCTGTGGACCTCGTTTGAGGCGGATGTATGCATCATAAGCTCTATATGTATGCAATAACAATAAAATTTAAGTGCTACTAGAGGAAAAGATCCTCAAATGAATTGAGTAGTCTGAGAGAACCCATGTGTCGATAAGATTTTACAGTGCAGAATAGTTACGTTGTTGCGACTTTATTGAACCTATGTACCACACCTTGTGGCCATTAGGAATTAAAACCACTAAAACCTAATACCTACTTGGGTTATAGGGAAGCATAAAGTATTCCTTACCCTTGAAATGCGACAATTGATATAAAAGGTGTTTAGTGATCCCTATCTCATCAAACATAATGCTTTGTAGGGAAAAAGAACTCAGGGTCAAAATATGCAGCAGGTTGTTTCTTCACCTTGTTTTCTTATATTATGTGCCTATATGTACATAACAAACAAGTTAGATGTCGCATATATAGTGGTATGAGTTATTGAAAGGTGCATTTGAAAGTCCTTACAATGTGAAGGCCTTCAAAAGTAAGATGTACAGTGTATCAAGGGTAAAGAGGTCATAGAAATCATTGATGCCGGTAGAGAAGCAGCCTCTGTCGCCGTGGTAGAAATGTTTTTGGCAAATTTTTTGAATATTTCTGCCCTTCTCCTCTTGCATTGATCCATGTAATGTTATGGAGAGCCATACATGCAGGACCTGCTACTGGGAGTTCATTAGCGGAAAGGATTGGTTGTCCATACTTGAATTTTGGGTTCGTAACATCATCCATGACTGGCATATGAAGCTCTTCCTCAACCACCTATTTCTATTGGGCATCATTTGGCTGTTACTGAGCCACCAATTTCTGCTACACATGCTAGGGCTTCTCCTGGGCCACCTCTTGCTACACAACAGGTTGCACAAAATCCTGTTGCTGAACTTGCTGTTCCTTGGTGTCCTTTTGAATGCTCTTCACTTCAGGTTCCTTAGGGTCACAAAAGGTTGCTAGTGCTAAAAATGCTTTAGGGGCTAGAGGTGGATATGTGGGTGCAGTCAACACAAGGAAAGAATGTTGAGCACTGGAGGGTTCAATTGTATGTCACTCTTCTTCCATTCGATCCTCTGTAGGAGCATCTCCCCTAGAGTTGAGACCTCATCATTATGTGGGATCTCCAACTTGTGTGCCATGAAGTTGGGATGGACCATGTCCACCTCAACCGCTGCATTGCCCTACCGGACCTCAACACAATGCATTGTCTTCTATAGTGGTTGCACCTGACCCCTTGAGATCTCAATGATGAAATCGCCAAGCCTAATGACGATGGTGCATGGTATAAGCCTGTTGAGGTCACCTATGGGTGAGTGGCAGCTCTGCTCCACCCCAATGGATGCATAGCTACTCCTTTCGAGAACAATAGGTCTTCCATTAGCTGGTACAATCTGAAGTCCCTATGGATGTAGCATGGTGGTCACATGGGAGAGGACTTCCTCAGTGACCTCTGACCAAATTCTCTGAGATAGCTACTTTATGTCCATGAGCTTGTTCCTCTTCCACTTCTTATACAAGTCACGGTGTTCGGGCCATTCATACTTCTCGCCCTCATAACTGGAAAGTCCTCGGACCCAACCTAGATGCTCAGGGTTTTCGAGGGAAATGGAGAGGACGTCCTTCTCCCTAACACCACTGAAGGAGCCTTGGCTAGCTTCTAGCTGTTCCTCTCTGATTTTTTTAGAGACCTCTTGGGTCTTGTTGCTCTTGAAGCTAATCTCGCCACTAGGTGCTGTGGTTCCCTTGCCTCATAAAAAATTCCTAGCACGACCCTTAGGAATGTTAGCAAATAGCACTGATTGACCTTCCATCTCAGGTTTCTCATCCTCCTTCTGCCATTGAAAGATTTTCCCCTCATACCCACATGTGCCCACCATGTGGTTGTGCTTGTTGCGAGCCTTAATATCTTTGTGCTTGCTGCTTTCAGCTTTGAACTCATCTAAACTCTTCATCTACACAACGGCAAGCCAATCCTCATGTGATATGAACTTGTAGTCCTCAAACGGCTCCCGATTCTAATCAATGTAGTCACTAACAAGTTGGCTCTTGAATGTCCTCCAAGCCTTATTGATCACTCCCAAAGCTTTCCTCATCACAAGGCCTCTCAAATTCTACGGTATCTCCAAATAATTCTCCAGGCATGCAAACAGTGCCTCCACCTTTGATTGACAGAGGAGCTTCCACTTCTTAAGGACCAAGAGCACCCTCTCCCTAGCAATCAGGCCACATACATGTCAAAAATGGTTCTTCGCTGTAAGGGGGGCCATAGGTAGCTCCATGACGTTGCTTTTTGTGATGGCAATTTTGACTGTAGGCCACTTGGTGTTTTTCTGATGCGGGGATGCCCGACCTTCCATAGGTAATATGATAAGTTGATTTGGTGGAGCTTCGATGTTGATGATCCAAAGGCTCCAATTAGAACAGATCAAGAACCCTTGCAACCACTACACCACTACTCCGTGGTTATCAATTGTGCCAAGACTCGGTTGACCTCGCCAAGAAGGCTTTTCCTACCAGTGAATTGAGAACACAAGCAAGAATAGGTGAATGCAATCTGAATATTGCTGATTACCAATTAAGTACTTGAATTGGGGTTCAACAAACTGATAAATGGTGAAACTATCTAAAACAGAATAATATAAACTAAACCTGAGCCTAAACTATGACAGCTACTGTATATTTATAGGAGGACATGATGAGGTCTAGCTAGGGTTGTGCAGCCATGGAAAGAGGCGTACACAACCTAGACTCCGACCCTGACACAATTACAAGACCCAACTAGGTCCAAAACAGTGGTGTCGCACCTTATTTTGTTGACTCTAACTAAACTATAAGGAATATTTGGTTGAGCTTATATCCATTGGAAAGGGCTCATTGTAAGATTTCCAGAATGTCCAAGATCGCCTAAAACAGATTTCATATGAGAAAGTTATGCCTATTTTACTGACGTGTTGTCCTAAGACTTGACCACGACTAGAGCTCAACCTCAAGTCCGAGTAGACTTGGCCTTTAAGGGGTGACATACGGGTAAGGTTGTGGTCATTCTCTCATGTTCCTAAGCAATAAAGCATCACAAGAATTTAGTAGTAATCCATCTAAGGAAGCATGAGCATCGAGAAATGAGTTCACCTGGTGGTTTAATTGTCATGCACATTCTCTTGTAATTGGACCTTGTATGATTTGAGGATTATTAGCGGTATTGATTGTATCCAAAGGAGCCATGGGCTCATCATCCTCCCCCTCTTGAATTGGAGTCGTCCTTGACTCAAGCTCTTCTTCTTCTCCAAAGTAGTGCTGCAAATCTGAAATGTTAAATGTGGGACTAAGCCCAAAATCTACAGGTAGGTCTAATTTGCATGCATTGTTATTGATTTTCTCAATTATTTTAAATAGTCCATCAGCTCTAGACATCAACTTTGATTTTCTTAATTCTCGAAACCTATTCTTCCTCAAATGCAACCAAACTAAATCACGTGGTTCAAATTTCATTTCCTTCCTACCTTTACTTCCAGCGATCCTATACTTTTCAGTCATGTTCTCTATATTCTTTTTAGTTGTTTCATACAACTTAAGCATAAATTCGTAGTAAATCAATAGGAGCATGGGAATTAAATCTATACACTACCTAGAACAGACTTACCTTAGTGGTAGAGTGTGTCAACCTATTGTAAAGAAATTCAATATGCGGCAAACACTCTTCCCACATCCTCAAATTTTTCTTTAGAACAACCCATAATATGGTCGATAATGTACAGTTGGAGATCACTTTGGAATAAATTGGAGATCTCCAAAAGTGACTCAAAAACTTTGTGTCATGATCCAAGACGATAGTATGAGCCACTCCATGTAGTCTAACAATTTCTCTGAAAAACAAATCAGCTATGTTTGTAGCATCATCGCTCTTATGACAAAGTATAAACCAAGCTCTAAGATTATACAAATGACCTAAGTATCCAACATTCAGTACCAAGTGAGAAGCAATAACCAACGCTGGAATATTTTGAACTAGGAAACCCTAGCGCCGCAGTGGGGAAGAGGAGGACGAGGACGAGGGCCCAAGAATACGTAATGAGGACCGGTGCGCCATAGGAGGGGAGGAGGAGGAGTGCCCAAGCGGTGCCGCAGTGGAGAGGACAGGGAAGGAGTGCTCGAGCGCTACCACAGTGGAGAGGAAGAGGAGTGCCTGAGTGCCGCCACCGTGGAGAGGAGAAGAATGTGAAGTGCGTGCAAGATCTGTATGAGTGAATGAACAATAGAATACACATGATGCTAGGTTAAAATACATAACACATATAGTTTTTCTTAATCTCTGTCTATGTCTTACATATCACAAATGGTGTTAATTAATGTTCTTCTGTGACCTGTCCCATGCGCTGTGGGCTTTCACTCCTAGTCACAAACAGTTTGCTCTTGATGTCCATCTGTGCCCAAGGACATAGACTGCCAGGGAGAGCCAATTCTCACAAACAATTTGTTACTTTATGTCCATCTCTCTTCTTACGGTTATATGTCTTCCTAGAATTGCCATATGTTGATAGACATCAAATAAATTTGAACAAAGACATCATATAATTTTTAACACATGCATTTGAACAATGGAATTTCAGCGCAAACATAGTAGATCTTAATTTGAACATAGATATTACTTTTGCATTAACACATATTCACATCACTTCATCAGTATATAGTCTGCAATTTACAAAAATGGTGTTATATCAGCAAAAGGGGGAGCTTCGCGAAATTGATTGTACTCATTGTCGTCAATGATATTTCAACTCTTACGATCCTCCTTTTCCCATTGAGAACTATATGTCGGTTCTTTTGTGATGTATCACGCACATAAAACATTTGGGTCACACACTTAGAAAGAACCAATGGCTAGTCTTTACATCTAACACATTGCAAGTCAACAGTACTGATCCTGTACTTGTCCACCGTCAAGCCTTTGGGGCCTGAATCAAACGACATCAAAATAGGGGTATCTTGAAATCTATATAATCAAGCTCCCATATTTCCTCTATTTTCCCATAGTAAGTGCTCTTGTGCATATTGTTGTCATAAGCATCTATGTGGACACCACTGTTCTGTTTTGTACACTTCTCATCCTATTTGGTCATGTAAAATGTGTACCCATTAATGGTGTATTCTTGCCATGTCACAATTGTAAAGATCAACCCTTTTTACCAATTTCTTAAGTACCTGACTTGTGCAAGAACTCGATTAGATTCTATCTTAGAACCAAGTGTTGAACCTTTCGTTATGCTCTCTAATTATCCACACATCAGTCCTTTTCGGATTTTCTCGAATTATCAATGCCTTGTGTTCCTCGATATATTTTGATACTTCATCCATTTGTTGCAACACAAGTGAGCCTGAGCATAAGACTTGTAGTCAGGAGTTATTGCCTTTTTTCCAATGGTCCCTTTACTTGCCAGCTGGCCCTCGTCCGAAGATATAGGCACACCGATAGCACTCGATGAATCAATGAAGTCGACACACCACTTGACAACCTCCTCAGATGTATACCCTTCAATTATGCAGCCTTTCGGTTGAGATGGGTTCCTTACATATGATTTCAGAATGCCCATGTATCTCTCATATGGATACATCTAATGTAGAAATACTAGACCAAGGTATTTTATCTCCTTTACAAGGTGCACAATGACATGGACCATAATATCAAAGAAAGAAGGCAGAAAATACATCTCAAGCTAGCATAAAGTCTTCAACATGTTTCTTTCTAGAGCATCTAGTGTTTTTGGATCAATGACCTTTTGGGCAACTGCATTAAAGAAAAAACACAGGTCCATGATTGACTCTCTGACTGTGACTAGCAAAATATTCCTAATTGCAATAGGAACCATTTGTGCCAACATCATGTGGCAATCATAGGACTTCATACCAATAAGTCTCAAATCCTTCATAGAAATAAGGTTTCTTTATAAGTTGGTGGAGTATCCGGAAGGAATTTTCACACCATGCAGGAACTAAAAAAATTCTTGTTTTTCCTCCTTTAATAGGTTCCAATATCCCACATCTCAAGCTGGCATAGAGTTTTCACCATGTTTCTTTCTAGGGTATTTAGTGTTGTTGGATTGATGACCTTTTGGGCAATTGCATTAAAGAAAAAACATAGGTCCAAGTTTGACTCTCTAACTGTGATCGGAAAAATATTACTAATTGCAATAGGAAGAATCTATGTCAACATCATGTGGCAATCTTGGAACTTTGTGCCAATAAGTCTCAAATCCTTCATAGAAACAAGTTTTTATGTTGGTCGAGTATCCAACAGAATTTTTTACACCATGCAAGAACTCAAAAATTTCTTGTTTCTCCTCCTTTGATAGGTACCAATATGCCACATCTCAAGCTGGCATAAAGTCTTCACCACGTGTCTTTCTAGGGTTCTAGTGTTGTTGGATCGATGATCTTTTGGACAATTGCATTAAAGAAAAAACACAGGTCAATGATTGAGTCTATCTATGACTGGGCAAAATATTTCTAATTGTAATAGGAAGCATTTGTGTAAATATCATGTGGCAATCATGGGACTTCATGCCAATAAGTCTCAAAGCCTTCATAGAAACAAGTCTTTTTTATGTTGGTGGAGTATCCGGAAGGAATTTTCACACGATGCAGGAACTCAAAAAATTCTTATTTCTCCTCCTTTGATAGGTGACAATATCCCATAGCTGCGGGGACGTGCACTCTGCCTTTATCATCTTTTAAGGATGAAGCTCATGCCGTATGTTCAATTTGACTATGTCATTTTGTGCCTTCAGACCATCTTTTGTTTTCTACGGGATATTGTAGCAGGTACCAATTAGACTCTCGCATACATTCTTTTTTATGTGCATAAGATCGAGACAGTGTTGCACTTCTAAGTGTGATTAGTAAGGTAGCTCTCAAAATATCCATTTCTTTTTCCACATGACCTTTTTGTCGCTACTAAATTGCTTTCTCTTTTCAAGAACATCATTGAATGTTCTTCACCTGATCATTGACCTCTTGCCTGCTGAAATGCCTAGGAGCTATCAAATTCTCTCTCACTCCATCAAATTATTTCTTCATATTCCTATGTGGATGTGACTTGGGTAAAAACCATCGATGGTGCATATACACTGTTTTTCTTGAGTTATTTAGCCACATACTCTCAGTAGCAACTAAGCATTAGGGGCAAGCCTTACATCCTTTTACTGTTTGCCTCGACAAATTACCAAGGTCCAGCAAATCATTGATTGTGCAAAACAACATGGCATGTAGATTGAAGTACTCTCGCTAGTACTCATCCCATACCTAGACACCTTCTGTTTAGATTATTTTACGATTTCAAGTACATATTGATGTTGTTACCAGGTTTCCTTAGCCCTTGGATTAAAATTGACATCATAAGGTACTTTCTCTTCTAACATAGGCAAGGACGAAGATGTATATGCACAAAACTATTGGCCAGGTGCTATGCCTGCTGCTCATGTTACCAAAAGAATTCGTTCCACACGTGCTCAAAGCAAACTTAATGTTCCTTAATTCTACGGCAAACTCGCCAGATTTCATATTGATGTTTTTCCACTGCACACAATCAGTAGGGTGCCGTAGGTTTGAATCATTCTTACTGCCCTCTCTGTTCCACCAAAGCAATTTGGCCTCTTTTTGTTGGCAAACAAATGCTTCAACTAAGATATTACAGGAAGATACCACATCAACTTTGCCGGGAGGTCCTTTGTTCCTACGGGCATCCCTCCCATCATCATGCCGCTTGTATCGAGGGGTTCCAGATACTGGGCACTTATGCAAGACTGCATACTCTCCACGGTAAATAATATAGTTTTTCTTGCAAGCATGGATTCTTTCCACTTCCAATCCCAAGGGATAAATTATCTTCTTTGTTTTATACATGGATGTGGGTACCAGATTCCCGTTGGAAAGCAATGCTGCTAATAGCCATAACAAGGTAGCGAAACTCTTATCGGACCACCCATTACTTGCCTTCAATTTCAGAAGTAGGAGTACCTCATGCAACAATGTGTATTGCTCCTCACAGCCCGGGTATAAAGGCTCCTTCAACTGCCACAAAAATTCTTAAAATCTAGCAAACTCTCTATCATTGTATTCATTATTGTCCTCAGCATTGTTGACCATGTGCTCCAAACTTTCAATAATATCATCACCTCAACCTATGAAGTCATCAACAACCTCTTCGATGTCTTTGTCTAGAATAACTTCATCCATATGACAGTCAGGCTCTCCTACTTCATGCATATCGCTATCAGGGCCATTCACGCCTTCTTCTCCATGCTTGGTCCAACATGTGTAGTTTAGTGTGAATCCATTTATAATTAAATGTGCATGCATCTATATTATGTGCCGTTGGAAACTTTCTCTTATTTCTGCAATCAATGCATGGATAAGTCATAAATTTCTCATTCTTGTTCAACATATCTACCTAAGAAACACACATGAACCCAGATATACCATTAATGAACTAATCACAACTATGATTCTCTATGTACATCCAACTTCGGTTGGCCATCTGCAGCTTCCAAAAGTCGGTGCAAATTTTAGAGGCAATATAATGGTCCTGAACTAGAAATAGAAAATAGATGTATTTTTAACAGAAGCTTGAATACAAGCTCAAATTTTTTTACACGATGGTTTTGTCAACCTACCAATTCAGAGCTAAAGAATGTAAATTCTAACCTCTACGAATTCCAACACAGGAAGCTCCAAATAAATCACTCCACATAGGAAGACCACGCTGTAGAGTTGAACAGAAGCCCAAATATTTGGACATAATGGTTCTATGAATCTAGCTACCAATTTAGAGCTAAAGAAAGTAAATACTAACCTCTAGTTATTCCAACACAGCAAGCTCCTACGCTGCAGAGGAAACTCTAAAGGAATCGTCCTGCAGGGGAAGCTTAGTACGCTGTCTGAAGACTCATGCACGCCTCTGTCTAAAAAACTGCACCAAAGGGCTTGTCTTAAAGCCAATAATTGTGGGACACATACAGTTATTATAATGAACCACCTATATGCTCACATTCATAAAGACGGTCTTTAAGTACAGATGAATTATTATTTTTATCCGTCTGTGCCTACCAGAGAGACAAATATGGATTTTAGAAAAAACCATCTATGATAATGCTACAGATAGGCATTCCTAAAACCCGTCTGTGTGATGGATTAAAAAAGCCACATATGCCTCTTGGCACACCCAGACGGCAGTCATGTTATAGACACGTCTGTCTTAGCAATAGTTTGTGGCTATTTTGGTAGTGGCAGGTCCTAAGAACCTGTCTATGACACTCCGTCTGCTTTTGATGTTTTTGTGGTAGTGTGAATATTTCACCTTTTCATCAAAAACTATTAATATTTCACCATTTAATAAATTAATTAAAGTTTCATGTAAGCAGGAGGTTTCTAAAAAAATATTACCTCACTGCATGGGTCATATTCTCAAGTGGGGTCCTTTCAGCTACGTGAATGGCATTATCACCGAAAAAGCTCTGTTCTTTTGGTTTTGCTAAGGCTTCCCATAATGGGGTATAGTAACGAGGAAAAGTAATATATATACTATATTATCTCATACCAGTATCCAACAGGGTGCTTAATGACGACATATATGTTCATCATTTAGGAACAACAGTGTCTAGTGTATCCGGATGTCAACAGCTTACGCTACTCCCGAGCTTATTAAGCAATAGGTTTTCATTTGGTCAATATAATTTATAATGGTTATGTTTATACGGTTTGACTATTCTCAAATGAAACATATAGGAGAAATATTCCACTTCAAGAATATTGAAGTAAATTTGTCAAAAAACCAAGGGCCACCTTATACTCTATATTTTTTCCTTCCTGTTTGAAAATTGTTACATTATACATACAATTATTTTCATAGTTTACATAGTAATTCTAGTTATGTAACAGCATAACTATGAAGGCCTACAGAACTGTGCACATGCATATGCATCACAGATCTCTCTTTATCAGTTTTACCATATTAGCAGACAATTAGAGATTTAGAAAGCAAGGTTCAATTTTAGTCCACAACAAGTGAATATTACATATGTGTAGGAAACATACCCTTATAGAGATTGTGACATTTACTTTAGGATATGTATGTGATTTGGTAATTAATAACAACATATCAATGGGACTAACATGTTTGTCAATTATATGTTTTAGTATGTCTCATAGATGCAATAAATGAAGAAGACATCAAAGCCGGGACAAAGTTCGATTGCATTGGAGAAGTCCCACAGAAATTGACTATGTTAGAAGGTTCGACGCAAAGGCATTTGCACAGGCCAGAATGTTTCAGCCAATAGAAATAGTACACACCAAAGTGGTGAACGCCAGATTGTTCTGACAAAAAAAGGAGAAGAAGGTGTACACATCGGATAGTCCGGCGATCTGAGTTGTACACGCTGGATGATGCGCTGGAGGATTTCTTGGAAGATTGAAATTCTACTCGCCAGATAGTTCGGTGAATGAAGAGAGTGCACGCTAAAGTGTTTTTGCTCAGAAAAAAAGATCAAACAACACACTGGATAGTTCGGCGCTATGGATTGAATACACATCGGAGTATTTTGTGCTAAGAAGATGTCAGTGGCTTGGATTAGCTCAAGTACACACTCTGGATGGTCCAGCAATGGAGATGAAGATCACACTGGATAGTCCAGTGTTATCAGAAGCTTTGAGTGGAGTTTCAACAGCTAGTTTTGATTAATAAACACGCCGGATGGTCCGGTGAGAGCTATGCTGACTACACTGGATCATCCAGAGTATACAATGAATTTGAGCTGTTGGGGCAACGGCTAGTCCGTAGGGTTGATTCTATAAATACTCTTGCACTTGGTAATTTGAGGGTGCTGGAGTCTAGAAAAAACTCATACACACTTGAGAAGACATCCAAGCCACCAAAATACTTAAAATGATCATCCAAGGTGATTAAGCCTAAGATTAGTGAGTAATTAGTGCTTATAGGCCTAGAGAGAAAAGTTACTAGATGTTCCTTGCTAGAGAGTGGATCAAGGAGTGATCCTACTTTGTACCTAGTGGCACTTCAGCATCTTGGAGTTCTTAGTGACTCACCGAGACTTTGAGCCGGATTTGCTCAGACTTGTTGACCCTACGACTTGGTCTGGAGCAGCGGCAAGATACTTGTATAGGGATATGGAGACCCTTTCCTCAGTGGCTCAAGTTCCATTGTAAAGACAACGACAAGTGACCGGGAGAGAGGCTAGTGATGAGACATTGCCTTTGTGGTTTGGTGGCTCATCTGGGTTGATACCTTCTATTTGTGACTTGGTGGCTCAAGAGCCATGAACTGAAAAGTCTTGGCGACCGGGATCATATCCTTGGTGGAGCTCCAATGTGGACTAGGGGTGACATTCATGCTATCGATACTACGGAAAAATCCTTATGCCGAGTTTGCTCTCTCTAACTTATTTAAGTTTCCGTATTTACATACTTGCAATTTACCTTCCTAGATAGGTTGCGAGCTCTTTTGATCAGTAGAGTAGACACACTAGATAAACCTACATCATATTTAGATAGAAATTGATATAAATTTATCTTGTGAAATTTTTAGAGCTAATTAGTTTTAAGTGTCCTAATTCGCCTCTCTATTAGAACATCACTGATCCCTACAGTATGTTATTACGAGATAAACATCCAAAGTTCCGCATAACTATATCAGTATGAGTGTATCTAGCTTACTAAAAAGTTCTACTGTCGCACCTGGTTTTGCAGTTCTAGTAACATAGGCCTATTGGGCATACATGGTACACAATAAGCGTGCATATATATAATTTTATTTGAAAAGAATGATGTGGCATTTTAGTTTCTAAATATGACGATATATCATTACTTATGAAATTATGATTATATTTCGGTAACATTGTGATGTTACACATATTGTGTTAAGTTGCTATATGTTTGTATCAACTTAAACTATTCATTCAAATCGAAGTATAGCCTGAGATCTGGAACTTGAAGCTGTCAAGGAACCTCATATTTATCGTGAGAATAGGAAGGAAGCTCTGCATTCCTGGAAGCAAGCAGTTAAAATTACCAGATATGCCATTCTCACTGACAGCTTGCTTACAATTCTAATAAATATAATTAGAAATCGTGCATATATGTGCCCTCCTGGCTATGTTGGCTGTTGGCTGTTGGCTATTGAAAGATCTAATCTAGTTTCATATACTCAACTTTGTCGCTTGCACACAAGCGACATTGCAAGGCCATCAATATATGTACATACTGTAAAAAAAATAGATAGATAGTATAATCTTTATTCCAGGAATGAAATAAGGTTCCAGCCTCTGTATTTAGCAGGTGCACGTACGAAGCCTAATAAAAAAAATGATTACAAGAACAACATTATTTTCTTTATTCAGTATGAATGTAACATGTGTATACATATGATGCGGTTCAACTTTTACATAAACAGCAGAAGTGCACAAATCGGCCATGCTAATAGAAAGATATGGCGCAAGCATATATACATAGTGCATGTATATACGTATCCTAGCATGCAAGCTTGCTACGTACAAGGCATATATAGAAGGCTGGTCACGGCTTAGCTTGTTCACTTCCAATGTCATGCCCATTTCCCGGCATGTTTCCCGGGCTACTCCAGCTATCGTAGTCGGGCCTTGGTATCCCGTGATGGTTGTCGACCGACGTCCCCTCCGCGGCCCCAGCCTTCACACCATGTACCAATTCATCCCTTGCCGGCTTGTGAGGTGCCGCGGTGCAAGCGTTGACCATGATCAGGGAAAGGAAGAACAGAGTAAGAAGATCCATGGTGAAACAAGTGAGATCATGGAATAGACAGTTTGAGAGGAGGAAGATGGGAAACCCTGTAAGAAGTCTCAAGGTTGCTTCTCGTTGAGCATGTGGTGTGTTATTTATAGGCAGAGAATGTTGGATATATACAGCTGTATAAATCAGGAACTTCCTTTTTTTCTTTCAGATTTCCTTTTTACTGTGGGCTGTAGTTGTTCTTTAGAATGTGGATCCTCCACCTAGCTAATTGAGGCAGTTTTTGGTGGGTTAAGCTTTTTACCTCTCCATTTGAGTAACTTTCTGGGTAACTGTATGACACCTGTAATTTTTTGGGGGCTAAATAATTCAGCACTGCGGAATCCTCAAATAATAATTATGGATCAAAGTAAAGGATGTGCATTTACTCCTGTGTGGAACCATTATGAATCCATTTTTCTGGTAACTTCGTAGAGTTCATGTCGTAATAACTTCGGTCAGAATTGACCGAGGAAATGACAGAGCTTTCATAGTGATATCGATTAGGCGGCGAGATTTCTAAAGCAGGTGAAAGAACCGGTGACATTATAAGAGGGGAGGCCTGAATTAAGACATACTACTACAGAATAAGCCTCATATGTTAGCTTATCACTGCTAGTTTCTTATGAGCCGATAGTGATAGAGTATTACTACCAATTCGTATGAAGGATCGATACTAAAAGTGTATTAAAAAAGAATTAGCAGTAAAACTTGACTATCACTGTCGGTTCTAGCTAAGAACCGGCAGTGATACTATCATTGCTAGTCCTTATGAATCGGCAGTGATGGACTAACTAACACTGCCAGCTCTAACTACGTACCAGCAGTGATAATAGGTATCATTGCCAATTTGTGTTATGAATCGACAGTGATAATGGATAATAGATTATTTTAAAAATATTATAACTTTATCATACGAAGTCGGATGGGAACAAACTTTCTATAAAAATTATAGCCCTCAACAAGATCTACAACTTTGAAGTTGCAAATTTTTTTATTTGATGTCATTATATGTCCAAATAACCATTTGAAGTTTCAGACAGAAGATATCAAAAGGATTGTATATGTTATTGTTATTAGAAGCACTTCTGTGGTGGGATGGTAAGGACGTATCGTGTGAGCTGAGTGATCTCGGGTTCGAATGCCACAAACCGCACACGTGTGTATTTCGCATGAAAAAATATGTGACATGCAACTGTGCGCGTGTGGGGGGTGCCTGGTCGCGCAAAAAAATTGCTTTTTTCGGGCTAAAAACTATTGATTCAGGCATAGACTATCACTGCCGGTCATCACTGTCGGCTGAAGCCTAGGACCAGCAATAAAAGTGTTATCATTGCCGACTGAAGCTTTCAGTCAGTAGTAATAACACCTTCACTGCTAGTGCCTAGGCCGACAGTGATAGTCGGGACTATCACTGCTTGTTGCCCACTGATGGCCGGTAGGTAATATGATAAGTTGATTGATGGAGTTTCGACGTTGATGATCCTAAGACTTCAACCAGAACAGATCGAGAATCCTCGCAACCGCTACACCACTACTCCGTGGTTATCAATCATGCCAAGACATGGTTGACCTTGTCAAGAAGGCTTTTCTTGCAAGCAAATAAGAAACACAAGCAAGAACATGTAGATGCAATCTAAATATTGCTAATTACCAATGAAGTACTCGAGTAGGGGTTCAACAAACTGATAAACGGCGAAACTATCTAAAACAGAATAATCTAAGCCAAGCCCGAGCCTAAACTATGATGACTACTGTATAGTTATAGGGGGGTGTGAGGAGGTCGACCAAGGGTTGCGCAGCCATGAAAAGATACGTACATAACCTGGACTCTGATTCCGACATGATTACATGACCCAACTAGGTCCAAAATGATGGGGTAGCATCTTATTATTTTGACTCTAAATAAACTATAAGGAATATTTGATCGAGCTCATATCCATTGTTAAGGGCTCGTCATAGGCTTTCCAGAATATCTAAGATCACCTAAAAAAGACTTCGTATGAGAGAGCTATGCCCGTTTTACTGATGTGATGTCCTAAGACTCGACCACGACCACGACCACGACTAGAGCTCAGCCTCGAGTCAGGGTAGACTTGGTCTTCGAGGGGTGACAACCGGGTAAGGTTGTGGTGCTTCTCTAATGTTCCTAAGCAATAAAATATCACAAGAATTTAGTAGTAATCCATCCAAGGAAGCATAAATAGCAAGAAACAAGTTCACCTGGTGGTCTAATTGTAGTGCACATGCTTTTGTAATTGGACCTTGTATGATTTGAGAAATATTAATAGTATTGATCATATCTGAAGGAGCTATGAGCTCATCATCCTCCCCCTCTTGAATTGGAATCATCCTTGACTCAAACTCTTCTTATTCTCCCAAGTAGGGCTTCAAATCTGAAATGTTAAATGTGGGATTAATCCCAAAATCTACAGGTAAGTCCAATTTGTATTCATTTTCTTTTATCAATTATCTTAAATGGTCCATCAGCTCTAGACATCAACTTTGATTTTCTTAGTCCTGCAAACCTATCCTTCCTCAAGTGCAACCAAACTAAATCACCCGGTTAAAATTTTATTTTCTTCCTACCTTTATTTCTAGCAATCCTATACTTTTTAGTCATGCTCTCTATATACTTTTTAGTTTGTAACACCCTAATTTTCAATTTTTGGAAATAGTAAATAATTTTGTTGTTAGAATTAGAGGTGTTAAGTTTAGTGTTGGAAAACCCTAGGAGAAAAGTTTAATTTCTAAATAAAATCAATCTAGGTTATATTGTTATGTTGCATTCATGCCGGAATACAAGCATTAGGCTTTTATTGCGTGGAAAATCATTTTTGAAAACACCGCAGAGCATCAATTAGAATTTTGGAAATGTTTGAAAAATGTTTCACAAAAGAAAAGCTCAATTTCCCTCTTTTGGGCCGACTCCCTTTCTTTTCTTTTTGTTTCCCCGATTTTCCAGCCCATCTTCATTTTCTTCTTAGGCCAAGCCTGCTCCATCATTCCTTCTCCTGCCTCCCGCCTCCCACCTAGGCCGACCAAAGACACCGACCCAGCCAGCTGTCGTCGCCCGCCTCCCTGATGGCGCACTTGTCCGAGCCACCATCTCCCTGTGCCGCCGACCTACGGGCCTTGCATGTCAGATTCGTCCCCGTGCTGGACTCCTCCGCTGAGCCCGAGTCGGTAGCGTGCCACCACCACCCTCCACGTCCAAATCTCAACTAACCTCAGCTGAATCCGAGCTGGTCTCTACGCCTATCTCTTCTCCTCCTACATAAGTGTGAGCCCTCCCCCTCTTTTCGATCTATTTCGCCCTCACCGCGCCACCGCTGCCATCTTCATTGTCACTAGCCGAGCTTCGTCGTTTGCCACTCTCGCCGCCTCTCCAGCGTGTCTGACCGCACCCTCAAGACCACGTGCTCACCTAGAGTCGACCTCGCTGCTCCATGCTGCCTCTCCGCTCTGGAAGTGCCCCTCCACCGCTCGCCTGTATTCTCCGCTACTGTTCGCCATGGAGATGCCTCGGTGAACCTCGATAAGGACTTTGTTTCCCTCAAACGAGTTCGTCGATGTCGGTGATGAGCTTTTGCTCAAGCGCCAGCGAGGTAGCCGTCGTCTTTCCCCTTCCACCATCGTGCCCGAGCTGCCCACCACCGGTTTCTCTCTCTCACTGGCCATCTCTCTCCCGTGGCCATTGGATCTAAAACATGTGGCCCAGATTAGAATCCAAATACCTCTTCGCAGAGCCAATCGCGTGTTGCCACATGGCAACCATAATCCTAGTCAGCCCCATGTGCCAAGTCAGCCGACCACCTCAACTCCAGAGCCGACGTGTCATTCCACGTCAAAGCCATGTCAACCAGCAATTACCCAGTCAGCTTTTCCTTTTATTTATAATATGCGAAAATGCCAATTTTTCAAATAAGTCCTTGGACTTCTCTGAAATGACCAAAAATTGATGTATTTTTACAATTTAAACAGTAAATTTTTACATAATTATAATTAGGTCCCTCTATTTTTACAAGAAGGCCCCTAAACTTTCTGTTTAATTCAAAATAGGCCCTTTTCTTCTTCAGATTTAATCTAAAATTTGTTTTTAGCATAACTTTCTCATTTTAGCTCCAATTTAGACGATTTTTGCGCTCTCATGTTCGTAGCAGCGTGTACTATATTTTAGTACCTTTTTCATAGATGTTAGCTATTATTTGGTGTACTGTTATTAGCTAGTTTTGTATGTGCTTTTCTGGTGTGTTTCGAGAGCAAACGAAGAGCAGTTCGAGAATCTCCAGGACCAAGCCTTTGAAGAGTCTGAGCAGCAAGGTGGAAGAGGAAAGTGTCCTTAAACATTTTGATCCAAGTTTTCAAATGAGTTATTTATGTCAAACATGCATGCTATTAATTTTCAATCTCATTTACTTATAGTACCATGTTCCATATATTCCTTGTTTTCTAGCTGTCAGTAGTGGTTTATGGGTAGTTTATGCTTAGCTTTGCTCAAGGGTATGGATGGGTTATCAGTTAAACATGATTAATTAACTATGCAACTATGAGTTGAGAATTATGGTAACTTGTGTGCCAACAATGGAACTTAGGGATGTCGAGTAGAAGGTTGGTTGATGATGGTGCGTGAGGCACAAGTGTGTGAAACACTTTGGTCGATGGTAGTGTTTGCTCAGTGTCCTAAGGACCGGTTCATGGAGTGACAACCCAAGAATTATCGTCCATCCATGAGGCTTATATGGGTATGGCCAGGCTTAGTAATTAGCAGATCCTCAGCATAGAATGAGCCCCTGGTGGTTTAGTGGAAGGGAAGAGTGATTCTTGCCAGAGCTACAAGGCGCATGAGGGGGCTTCTGGGTGCTGTGACTCCACTTTGGCGGCGGTAAAACCTTAGCGGGCTTATTCTTGTTGGGATGATGCTTTGTAAAAGCCTTATAGTGATCTCCAGGTGACACATCACTAGCGTGTATTAAGTGTTTGCGCAACATGGCAACAAGGAAATCACAACCCGTGGGGAAAGCTGGACAATCTCTGTAGAGTGTACAATCTGATATATCAGCCGTGCTCATGGTCATGAGAGACTTGGATCCTCACATGATTAGTTAGTTTGGTTTAGTTAATTTGGTTGGTTACCTGTGAAGGGTAAATGTCAGTGGATGGTTCTTGGTTACCTGTGATGGGCATCAAGTTGGTTGGTTTGGGAACCTGATGTGGAATTTAGGTAGTTGCGAAACATGTGGAGATATTCCTAGGAGTTCGGAGTTTAGTGATGGTTCACATAGATAAATAGGTTGCTTTTATAACCCTTTTTTATGATAGCATAGTTGGCATTTATGCAAATTTACCTGTTATAGCCTATTCCTTTAATGAAGCATGCATGTCATATATTTTCCACACTTGTGGAGTACGATATGTACTCACACTTGCTATTTCCATCCAAATGTGTATCAATGGAGACATTGAAGGAGAACCAGACTTCTACATCGATGAAGATGAAGATTTCTAGGCTGGTGGATCCCCCGGTCAATTTCTTGTGGAAGATGGGAGCTTCACTGTGTTTAGTTTGTGTGCTTTAGTTAAAAACTTTGAGATCTATCTATTTTGTTTAAGTTAAACATTGTAATAATGGCACTGTTTGTGATACCCTGATGAAGTCGCTGCATGTATGAAACTTGATCCTGGCATACATGTGGTTTGCATCAGGTTTTGTCCCTTTATAAAGCCGAATGTGACAAGTACTAATTACCTATTCGGAGAGGAAGCATTCTTCTCAAGTCAGCATTTTTTTATGCCAGTCCTACTAGTTCAGAGAGCAGCTTCTCTCAAGACGAGCTGGACGCCCTATCTGAGGTTGATGTCAAGAGTTTTCTTTTATGCAATAGAAAAATCTTGAGGTCAACCTCAGATAGGGCATTCAGCTTGTCTTGAGAGAAGCGAACTAGTAGGACTGGCACATAAATGCTGACTTGAGAAGAATGCTTTCTCTCTAAACAGGTAATCAGTATTGAAGTCCTAATAAGGCCATTTACTGGAGCCACTGTGCGTAATAGTTTTTTGCAAGAACATTCTTTGGTGTTAGTGTGGTTTCAGTTTATCATTTTTGCATATTCTCTGAAATTTAGGACTGTTATGACATGGTATGTTGTTCATCGTGGTCGGCAAAGTGGAGTGTTCTCCAGTTGGGAGGAATGCCATGCACAAGTTAATGGATTCAAACGAGCATGTTACAAAGGATAAAGGTCCAAACATGAAGCTGTTGCGGCATAAAACAGTCAAATTATCCAAGCCGAGCTAAAATTGGCTAACTTCGAAAATAAGAAGAAGTGTGATTTCACATGTAAAGATGTCATAATCTTAGTTCTGGTTATAATCATCATTATTTTACTATGTAAGATGATGTGACTTGTAAGATCAATGTGTCAACTGTCAATACCTTTATGCCTATTTTGCTATGTAAGATGTGACTTTTTTGTTAAATGTGTCATAACGTACTCATTTACAATATTATATGTGTATGCATTCTATCTATCAACTCTTTCATGGTTATCTCACTCTTTCGACAACCTCCATCCCTCCCTCATCGGCTTTATCTCTAGCTCCCTCCTCCTTCTACTCTTTATATGCAGAATACTCAACTGCTCATCATCGTATGCAGAACTCCCAGGAAGGGATGGCATCACCAACTGCTAATCCAGCCCAGGTGCTAGAAGGAGATGTAGTGCCACCGTCAAACATTGAAGAAGGTAGCCTGAGCCACTACCTCAACCTGGAACAAACAGATGCCTATGGAGGCGATGAGGTAATTCATAAGTAGATGAATGCATCTATTCTACATATTATCGTATAGGTTCCCAATAGTTTTTTCACTTATACGCAGATGCTTGATGCTCCGGAGGGTCACGGCAATGAGCAATCCCAGGAGTGGTATCGTGTTCGAGGTCCCTCAAAGATGCCTACAGGACAATTTGCGGTAATGGAGGTCTCACCAGCAGGGGAGCCAACTGCACCAGAGATAGTTTTGGGGCCCTACAAGTTAGTCTGTGGGATTGCTGTTAAGGATCACGTGCCCATTAGCTACAGATTATGGACTAGCGAACTTGGTGATCTACACGTGGTTCCTGATTCAATCAAGAATGACATCTTGTGGCCCAAGATATTAGAGAAGTTCGACTTCCCTAAAGGGACATATATGGAAGTAGTTAGGAGTAAGACGCTAATGATCATGGGCCTTTCATTTAAGAACTGGAAGGGCACACTAAACATAACGTGTGTACAAAAAGGTGCGATGCCAGATTTCCGCAAGTGGCTGCAACTAGAAGATCATTGGCAAGCCTTTGTGGAGTACAAGTGGTCGGAAGAAGCACAGAGGTTGAGTGAGGTGAACAAAGTGAACTCAAAGAAGAACTTCTACCCCCACAAAGTCGGCAGTCGTGGGTACATGAGGAAAGAACGGCAGTGGCAATAACAGCTAGATCAACTGCGAGAGAGAGGTGTCACACCTGAGATGGAGGGCTGAAGCGATCGATCAATGCGCTTCATTCTTGGGAGGGGTGCTTCTTACTCGTCTGATGAAAACTTATGTTTTACGAGCTCCAAAGACCAGGAAGTGACGCAAACTCTTGCAAAAAAAGCTTGCAGAAGCCCACGAGCAGTCTGCACAAGGCTCTTTCAAGCCAGACAGGGATAGGGACAAGCTCACCTTGGCCCTGGGAAACAAGGAGCACGATGGTCGCACACGAGACATTGGGGTGATGGGTTGGAAATATGGATTCCCAGGCGACGTCGATAGTTACAAGAGTCGAAAGAGATCCCAAGCAGAGCGAGATACAGAATGAGAGGCAGAACAAGCTAGGATGATGCAAATGCTTGATCAAGCACTACAATGTGAGATGGAACATGCAGATGAAAAGATAGCACAAGCGGTACAACAAACCATCATGCGTGAACAGGGCTCCATTATGAGCGATTGGGAACGGCCTGCAACATCGCCTAATGTTCTGCGCTCCAGCCCCGATGCTCGTTGGAGTAGTTGTGCGTCCATGATAGTTTCGGGAGCTGACACCATCACTTATCCCATGGACATCATCACAGCACAAGCACCGTGTGAACTGCGCATTGGTGCTAGGAACATTACCATCAAGGTGGCTTCCGGCTTGGCTTATCCCCGTAGCTCCCATGAACATTTGCACGGACGTTCGATACCGGACGGCTACGCCGTGGTTGAAGTAGATGAGGCAGTTGACCAGTATCATCATGTTGAGGTGGACTACCCCGCAAGGGAGGGGGCGAACACTATAGGAGAGAACGAGCACACATTCATCGCATGGGAGAAGGCCTACATAGTGTTTCCACTAGGGACAACTACCGAGAATCTCTACTCTCCACTACGCCCTGGGCTGCCGTCGCCTCAAAGATCTCCCTCTCCTCAGCCATCTCCCAAAAGAAGTCCACCTCCTCTACCATCGCCTCAAAGAAGTCCACCGCTCAAGAAGCAACCGCCATCAACAAACCAGCCAAGAAGACAACATCATCTAAGAAGCTAGTGGCATCTAAGAAGTTAGCAGAACCGAAGGATGTCTATTCACTCACTACTGACGAACTCAAAAAGATTATGGATGCAAGTGTCACGACTCATTTCCATCCTCCACCAAAGTCTATTGTGCCTGAAGATACCATGAAATTTTTCATGAATATGGCCAAATCTAAACAGATCAGTGAGAAGCATGCGAAGAACAAATCAGCTCCAATCGTTCAGGATGCTCCAAGCATTGGAGACTTCCTGGCTACTTCTAGACTATCAGCAGAAGAACTAGCACGGCTTACTGTGGGAGCGCATATTGGAAAGTTGGATGTTACATGTCCATTTGAGTTGACCAAACCTTTGGTCAAACCAGATATAGAAAGAAACCTTACAACTCAAATGTGCCAATTACATCAGTGGTACTTTGAGTAATCTAGGCATGCTTTGTAGGCGTTCCCCGTATGATACACAAAGGAATATTTCATCAATTAGGACAGCTCCTTCTGGGTCTATTTCAAGGACTTGTATGAACCGTACAAGGAAGATGCCCTCGACGTGACTATAGTCAGAGCGTAGACTCTGTAAGTGACTTATGCATATGAATCACGTTATATGATCTTGTACCTTGAAATTGTATGGCTAACTTCTCTATTTCATAGAATGGAGAATCACGCATGCAGACAACAATTTGCTCGTAAAGTAGGATTCATCGACCCTGGGCTTGTGAACCAGACGCTTCTAAGGGAGAGTCTAGACTTCACCAAGAACTACATATTGAAGTGTCTGCTTCACCACCAATACAAGAAATTCATATTCTTACCCCATAGCTATGAGGACGTGTTTGCGCTCCAAGGCGTTCTGCTTTCATGGGCAACTCAATTCTAGTACTAATTTGCTATAGTGACATAATATTCCTGCAGCTTTCATTGGATCCTCCTTGTCATCCACCCAGACTTAAGTAAGATCATTATCTTGGACTCACAAAAGAGAGCTCAGACAACTTACCAAAACCTCATCAACATGCTAAACAAGTAAACTCGATCATTTCATTGTCTCGACAATTGCATCTAAGTTTAATTAGTATTCATATTCACGTACAGGGCGTACACAAGATACCGCAAAAACTGTGTTATTCACTTTCCATTCAGGAAGGAATATAATGTAAAAACTGACTTTCCAGTACGCACAGAATATTCATGTCTTGCATTTCCTACTAAATAAAAAGGTTCAACTCGTTCCACTGACGAATCATTTCCTCTTGAAGTGTATGACGCATCCACCCAGCAAGAATCTTTGCGCATTTTATGTTCTAACTTTCATGCACGGATTCAACCCGGACGGAGACGCTATCAGGTTCAATGATCTTGAGGTATGAAATAACATATCGATGCCTTCTTTTCAATTTCTAAAAATGTTCAATGACTAATTCTTTTGATTCTTCAAACGCAGCGCTCCAAACTATGCACAAAAGAGTTACAACCTGTAGAAATAAATGCCCTTCAAGAACAGATCGCCGGGTTCTTCATGGAACATATTATCAACCCAAATGGCGAGTTTCATGAACCGATCATTCCGTCGACCAGTGACAAACCTTCATATTACACCGTACCTTCTAGTACAAAGTATGCAACAACGAGGAAGTCTACCAGAGGGTTAGATGGCTTATATATCGCCAAATGACACCATTAATTACTATTTATTAATATATGACATGAATTACTATGTATTAATGAAGGTGTATTTCGGAGTTGATAGCGTCGGACGACTCTTCCACAGAATGGCCTTCCAACAATGATACAAAGAAGGAGCTAGAACCCATGGCCCGTCAGTGCGCCCAAGAGGAGGAGGATGAGAGGCTGGCCCATCAGTTGTGCGCTACGGAGGAGCAAGAAGCAGAGTCCCGTAAGCGTGCCCAGGAGGAGGAGGATGAGAGGCTGGCCTGTCAGTGTGCGTTCAATAGTTGGACTTCGATGTCTCTGACACGCCGGTGAACCTGAAGCTTAGATGACGCTACGGTCAATCAGGCGTGGCTGGGTCCTCTGCTCCACCACCATCAGCCCCCCCCCCTCCCCCCCCGCGTACCCGCGCGTACACACGCCATCAACCGTCCGTGCAGAGACGCGATCCTTGTCATGGGAGAGGTAGAGGGATACTGGACTGGCTCAACTCGACCGACTTTTTGGGGGGTGACCTTGAGAACTATTATGTATATATGTGTGACATAAATTACTATGTATTAATGAATGTGCCTTTATTATTAATTTACATTACATATGTCTCATTGTATGCATGCATTGAGTGGGAGAGAGACGAAGAGAACGAGGAGAGAGAGAGGGAGGACAGAGAGGGAGGACAGGGCCAGAGTAGAAGGGGGGAGGTACAACACTGCCGGCTGAAACCACCAACTGGCTGTGATACCCAAGGAATCAATATCGGTAGAATCCTTCAGCCAGCAGTGATAACCATTTTCACTGCCGATCCACGGAGCCGGCAGTGATAGTCCCCAACTATCACTACTCGTTACCCACTACCAGCTCCAAAACCTCCAGTGAAGGGGGTTTTGGAGCCGGTAGTGATGTACTGTTCTGTAGAAGTGTGCTGTCTCAGCCTCGCCGTCCACTTCACTCTCGGCTTTTGCTGATGAAGGCTCTAGAAGGCTCTACCCCATCATGCCCCTCAGCATTACCATTGACTCCACCTCCGGCATCCACCATTGAGGGGGTAACTGGCCGCCTCAACCTCACCCATGACTCTGCCTCTGAATTCCACCACTAAGGGGGTAGTGGGATGCCTCAACCTTGCTGTCTACTCCACCCCCGGCTTCCACCACCGAGGGCTCCGGATAGCTCTGTCCTGTCACACCCCTCAGCCTCACCATCAACTCCACCTCTGGAATCCACCGCTGAGGGGGTAGCAGGCCGCCTAAGCCTTGCTGATGACTCTGCCTCCGGCTTCCACCGCTGAGGGGGTAGCAGGCTGCCTCAGCCTCGCCATCTACTCAGCCCCTGGCTTCCACCACCGAGGGCTCCAGATGGCTCTACCCCCATCACTCCGCTCAGCCTCGCCATCGACTCCATCTCCAGCATCCACCACTGAAGGGGTAGCGGCTTCTACCACTGAGGGTTTTGGACGACTCTGCATCTGTCGTGCCCCTAACCTCCACCGACAATTCTGCCCCTAGCTTCACCGTGATGCTCCGGTCAGTCTAACCTCCATCGAGCATCTTCATGGACTTCGGACCATGTCACCTCCATCAAACCTTATCACCACCACTTGCGGCCATCGCCGAGAACTTTTACAAGTACAGGAAGTTGTTCGAGGCATCCTAACACCTAGGTGGGGCTAGAGCTAGTTATATGATCATCCAGTCACCCCTTGTAACCTTGGAGCCGCAGATGAGGGGGTATTGTTGGGGGAACACCCTAGCCTGGAGATATTTACACGCTGCACTATGGTATTACTATAGCTGTCATAGTATCTTAGCCACCACATAGTATGTGAAGGGGTGAAATGCCATATGTACAACTCTAGGCATATGATTCTAACACAATATCTTAGGGGCAGGCCAGTAATTTCCCCCGGCCCTTCTCTCTAGAAATATGCCCTCCATGGGCAAGAGAGGGAGGACCCGATGGTTTTTTCCCATTACACAATGATATTTCTCGCTCTCTCCTGTCTACTCACAGGCTCCGTCTCCAAGCTTGAGCCTCCTCTTATGAGTGGGGCTCTCACCGTATCTATTCAAGGCACGCCCTCGTGCACCAACGATTAGAGTTTAGAACAACCACAACTCCGTCCTTCGAGAATACTTTGATCCAATATGAGACTAGCAATAGGTCAGTTCGTGGGCTTGCACTTGATCCATTTATCCCAAAAATCTAAGTAGTGGTGTTATCAAAGTTGTACTATTTGGTGTCCTGATCATAGCTGAAAAAGTAAAAAAGTTACAAAAAAATCAGCAAAAAAAGAGAAGGGTTGTGATTATCATGTTGAGTTATTTTCTACTGCTCATATTTCAATATTGTTAACTTGACAATAGCTAGAATTCAGATTGAGTAGGGAATCATTTAACCTTCCAAGCTCCACAAAAATACATGTGTCGTGCCATTGGTTTAACTAACGCACCAAGTACACTCATGAGATTAATGAATCATGTTTTGAGGCATTTCATTGGGAAATTTGCGGTTGTATACTTTGATAACATTTGTACCTTGGAAGAACACATTGATCACATTAAACAAGTGCTTCAAGTGTTGAGATCTGAAAAGTTGTTGGCTAATTTTGAGAAGTGCACCTTTTGCAAAGATAAGGTCATGTTCTTAGGGTACATTGTTTCTAGATGGGGGGTAGAAGTAGATGAATCTAAAGTTGACACAACTAAAAATGGGCATATATCTGTTATTATGAGTCAAGTGCGAAGGGTTCATGGTCATGCTGATTTTTATCGATGTTTTGTGAAAGACTTTGGTAGTATTGCTGCACCTTTGGATGAGTTAACAAAGAAGGGAGTGTCTTTTGTTTGGGATAAGTCACAAGTAGAATCTTTTGAAATTTTGAAAAGGAGATTAACTTAAGCAACATTGCTTGTTTTACCTGATTTCATTAAAACTTTTGAGATTGAATGTGATGCTAGTGGGATTGGTATTGGTGGTATTTTAATGCAAGAAGTTAAGTCAATTGCTTATTTTAGTGAGAAACTTGGAGGTGCTCAACTGAATTATCTTGTTTATGACGAAGAACTTTATGCTCTTGTACATGGGTTAGAAACATCAAGACATTATCTTTGGCCAAAACAGCTTGTTACACATTCTGACCATAAAGCTTTGAAATATTTGGAGATCAATAAAAAGTAAATCATAGACATGCAAACTGGGTAGAATTTATTGAATCATTTCCATGTGTTGTGCGCTACATGAAGGGGAAAGAAAATGTGGTTGCTGATGCTTTGTCTAGAAAGAGTGTGCTTTTATATCAATTGGAAGTTAAGGTCCCAGGATTAGAAATCTTGAAAGATTTGTATGCTCAGGATCATGATTTACAAGACCGTACTAAATGTAGCAAGTTGGTCACATGCAGCTGGTCTCATGGGATATTTCGGAACAGAAAAGATATATATGCTGCTACCAAGAATTACTGTTGGCCCAAGATGTGGCGTGACGTCGAAAGGTATGTGCAAAGGTGCATAACATGTCATAAGGCTAAATCAAAACTGAACTCTCATGCACCATGGGAGAATATTAGCATGGATTTTGTGTTAGGATTACCTAGAACTAAGAGGGAGAGGGATTCAATATTTGTTCATGTTGATCGATTCTCGAAGATGGCATATCCTGTGACAAGAGCGATGATGCATCTCTTTTAGCTGAACTATTTTTCGAGGAAGTGGTGAGCTTGCATGGAGTCCAATGACTATTGTTTCAGAATGTGATGTCCAATTCATTAGCTACTTTTGGAAGACTTTGTGGGCAAGCTCCGGACAAAGTTATTGTTTTCGACGACTTGTCACCCACAAACTCATGGGAAAACATAGGTGGTAAATCAAACACTTTCAATGCTACTATGAATGATGATAGAGAAGAACCTGAAGGAGTGGGACGATTTCTTGCTGCATGTGGAATTTGCATATAACATAGCAGTGCACTCAACATAGTTCGTTTGAGGTGGTGTGTGGATTTAGTCCAATTATGCCACTTGATCTACTTCCACTTCCACTTAAAGAAGGTGCCAACACGGAGGCCTCCAACCATGCTAAATTTTGAAGAAGTTGCATCTGAAGACCAAAGAAGAAATTTAGAAGAAGGCACAGTACGATACTATGCTGAAAAAGCAAACAAGCACCGTAAGAAAATGATTTTTCAACCCAATGATCCAGCTTGGGTGCATCTTTGCAAAGATCATTGTCCGAAGAAGCACAAATCCTAACTGATGCCCCGTGGTGATGGTCTGTTCAGAATGCTTGAGAGGACTAATGATAATACATACAAGATAGAACTTCCGAGGGATGATTTTGCAGTGAGTTCCACATTCAATGTTGTAGATTTTCGCCATTCTTTGGACCAGAGGATATAGATTCGAGGATGAATCAATCTCGAGAGGGGGAGGATGAGGACGATCTCCCAAGCTCTTCTCATTCTTCTACTACCGATGCCGCTCCTAGTATGCGATATTTTGTTTTTACACAAACTGCAGAGTTCCCAATGCATACAAAGGATCACTAATATGAGCACACGCACATGAATTGAAAACAAGGTGAATTTATTCCTAAGAGTCCCCTCATCCATCACCTATATATAGCAGAGAAGGGCAGCCAGTTAGGGGATCAATTTTGGGGGAGACCAGTGGAAGCTCTGCTTCATTGTCGAACCATTGTTGTACAAGCTTGTTGCCGGTCGTGGTAGTTGTTCGCTGAGAACCTCGCAGCCGGCCATCAAGCCATTGTCACCATGAACAATAGCCTCATCGGCAACATTGCGGTCGCAGTGAGTCCCAGCTGTGATCCACTCCTCCCTTCTACTTAGTTGATGCCAACCATCATGCCGTGGTGTTAGGGTGCGCGTGTTGCCATTATCCTGGACCCAATCATTGACCACCAAGAGCATGTCAAATCGGGGGCGGCGGCCTAAAGTGATTTGCCACCACCAGCTTTCTCTCTAACTCTCTCTATCATCTTCTATGTGCTTGTAGCCAGCCATCATACTGAAGTGCTATTTTCTGTGACCAGCCTTCATGCCGTGGGTGCCTCACTCTGGCCATGCGCCATTGACGCCCGTGCTCCAGCCAGTTGTTAATGGGTGCCAACGATCTGACCTTGTGCCGTCAAAGCCTAAGCCCCAGTTGTGCACTATAGAAGCTCGGGCTGCCATTGTGTGCTATTGAGGCTTCGTGTCCCCGTATGCGTGCCATTATGCCATGTTTGGGCCTGACCATTGTCATGGTCTCTTTGTTTGTGCTCGATTGCACGCTGTTGTGCTTACATTGTGTAAGCCCGACTATTGTCCATTCTCGGTGTGTATGTTGCTATGTTGTTGCTGTCTCTGTGACTGGCCATCATGTCATGAAGGTCGTGCCTATACTCCGGTCATGTGCCGCTGATGTCTGTGCCCCAGCCGCATACTTGGTGACACCAGTGCTCTGGCCAGTGAAGCTTGAGCTCTAGTTGCATGAAATTGGAGCTCTGGACTACCGCCGTGTGCTATTGAGAGTGTGTGTGCTATCACCGGCCTTTGCCCAGATGAGAAGAGTGCATGGGTTTTGTTTCTATGATTACCCTATTATCAATTATATACTATTGCATGCTGGACTTGGTTGGAGGGCGCCATCTTTTGGCTGATCTTGATGATGATCTTAATACTTATGTTCAGATTGGTGGCTGCCTCCTGTTATTGATCTAGTTGTATATTGTTGCTATGCTTGTGGGCTGCTGGTTATAGATATTATGTGGCCTCTAAAGCTTCTCTAAGATGGCCCTGCTGTTTTGACATATATGTGGCTCATTGCAAAGTATAAAAGATGGATGGTGATCCCTTTGTGCTTGCCTCTATGGTGCTAATATGCTTGGTGGCTTCATTATGCTCTTGTTGCTAATCTTGCTTCACTAATGGTCTTGCTAATGAGAGTTGTGGCTTGATCTTGCCCTATTGCCGATCTTGCCCTGTCTTTACTATTGCTAGTCAACACTGTTATATTACCCTTGCCTGTGTGGCTTTCGCCATTGTAGTTGTTGCCTTGTTGCCTTCAAAGACGGCCTATGAGGAATCATTCCGAGGCTCGAGGGAGTTAGTGAGCAAAGCACAGCGCCGAGCTCCGGGTTGTGGTCTGGCTGCTGCTACCATTAGAAGCTACATGTCGTATCGTGCTCCTAGCTCACCTCTACTACCTCACACTGTACTGAGGCCGTTGATACAAGGCTAATGATGGCCTAGGATGCATAAACAGTCAATGACGTGATGCTAAACTATTTTCCCATCTTCCTTTCTTTTATTTCTAGTACTTACTTTGCTTGATCTTTGTTGTGTGTGACTACAGCCTTTCAGACTAATAGACAACCTTGATATGACGACCTCCAACAGAGCTTAATCGGAGGTAGCCCAAAAACAAGCATAATTAACCAGGAACCAAGAAGAAGCAATCACATATTATACAATCAGATTAGCATGTGCATTGTGGAGTAACATGTATAATGAGAGAAACAACTTGTACTTTATGATTTCGATGATAAGTCATTAAAGTTTACATGTTTCCAATTATTACGTTCTCCCGTCTATCGTATACTTTGTATACTAGCACGCCCACATATATCATATTCAAAGTTATAATACATTGGATGTAGTTCTAAATCTGTGAAATAAAGTGGCATGCTCGATGGGTTATGGTTCTCCTCACATCATTGTTGCATTGCGCTGGTTATCATGATGGTCTCTTGAGTCTCCGAGTGCTGCTTGTGAAGAGGTCAGCAGGAAAGTACTAACAAAGAGATGTTGTTGCAAGTGGATTCGTCCCTGCCCATGACTTGATTCCCATGACCCTCCAGTTCGAAATGTTCATGCCCGTTGTCATCTTCAAACACGAGGGCGAAGTCTACTCAAAGATGACGCAAGAGCTAATTCAAGCTCATCTGATGAAGAAGTCTCAGAATGCTACAACATTATCGAAGAAGAATACTACAACATTATCGCTGAGGCTAATGCCATACTAGAGGGATCCACCCTCACTAAGAAAACCAAAGCCTTGTTGGTCATAGCTAAAGACACACTTTGTGAGAACTTGGTCAAAGCACTGCCCTCGCCCGTCATGCCGGAAGACCACATGTACGCCGGAACTGTCAGCGGAAGGTCGTCATGGCCAAGAGTCTCGAACAATTGATTGCATCTCATCTAACCACACTCACTACTCCAAAAGTGGAAGTGGCTCCATGTGAAGCCATTCCCAGCGCATGGACTCACCATGCGTAGCGAGCCAGGAAGCTATAGTAGCAAAATTCATAACTCAACACCTTGGAAGGAGGCGATAGGCTCTAAAACTCCAGTATAGTTGGCTTCCAGCACTAGGTGCCCTATTTCCACGTCTACGTAATGTTCGACTCATCTTTAGCTAATATCAACACAAACCAATTCATTGTACTTCCAAGTGAAGTACTGGCACCTCATCCTAATGACTTACAAAGACAATTGCAACGGTTTAGAGACCAAATGAATGGTCTCAAAAGACACTTCGTAGTTCTATTGTGTTGTAGACTTCATGGATCGGGGGCAATCCCTATCCTACAAATCGTCACACCAGTGCCCCTTGACAACGAGGTCCTCTACCTTTTTCTTATCGACTACGCCAAACATGATCGACTACTAGATGGGATCAAGAATCACATCATCAATACTACGTATATCCGAGAAGGCCTTTTGGGTGCAATCAGAGGCCCCCTATGAGGCAGCTTCCTCCAGCGTGAGGCCCTGAGACACTAGGCTCCTACGTGACTAGTGTGTTGTCCTGCTTCTTACAAGATACCAGGCACTGTATACTCTCAATGAGAATCAACGGAGGTGTGAATGAAAGAATACATCATGCATCACATTCAAGTCCATGTCCAGACGGATGGCAAAGTCCACATAGAGGACGGAAGAGTTAGTGTTCGTGTAACACCGAACCTCGAGAAAAACTCAAGATACAACATTCTTTTAAGGCGCTTGGTCCCAAGACCACGACAAGCTCAAGACATTGGCACCATCCCTGTTTCAATAGGGCCTGTTGCACAACAATAAAGGGTTGAGCCACCTCAACCCTCCCTTATCATCATAACCAAAGAAAGTGAAAAGCCAGCAGTGGAGGACAAACCTTCATCTGTCCCTAAGGAAACAGCACTGTCATCTACTATTGAAGCTCCTCAGTAGCCTGTAGAGCCAAGCTTGGATGCTTCATCTAATTATGACACTATGTCCTAAAGTTCAAAGAAGTACAATGACAGAGACATCATGATGTGCGGCACGATCTGTATTGTCATGCCCAAAGAATAAGATTATGAGTGGGAACCTCTTGCCATCACACATGAGTTAGCATACTCCTCCAAGGATGAAATTTTGCCAAATCCAAAGGCTTGCTTCAGTAGGTTCACACAAATTGCTTCAAGGCTATAGAATGAGGCCATAGTTGCCCCTTGCTTTCCCGTGTCCGGGAGGCACAAATCTCTTGAAGGGAGCGATCTTCTTTGCATGATCGCCTCAGCACTTACAAGAGTATTCCCTCTTATCTATCACATGACCAAGACCAGCTGCACATGGTGGCTATGCACCCTGACCCCAACACAAGTTTAAAGATGAGCACTCGATGCCGAATAGAGAGTAGCACAGTTACATCCAAGGTTGAGGGAAAATATAGTCCCGAGGCTCACACATTAGACTCTCTTGCAGCGCGCTCACAATTGCAACACTACTCCTAACTAGCACCTTAGGCTTTGTGAAGATAGGAAGGAGATCTGAAAGGACTAATTGTTGCGCCTGTGAATATGGCCAATGAAAATGGAGGCATTTGTGAAGAGTGAATATGGATGAGGAGAGTGAGACACCCACAAGTGCGGTTATAGCACAATCTATCATGCCCTAGTGGGTACAAGTAATCAACAGTAGCAAGTACATTCACCTCGTCTGGGCACTCAAGCTGAGCATAATAGCGCCCTTGGAAGTCCCATTATTGCGCTAGCTTCGTGCCATGATGCTACAATTTGTGTCAGGAGGCACAACGCCACTACCACCTAATGTACCATGGGTTCCTCAAGTTGACCCGTAGTTTGCTGAGATTGAAGTTGCATCTCAGATACGCAATCAGACAGGGGTGCGCCTAGCCATCAAATGGGCATAACTCCTCTACATGTTATGGCCACACCATCAAATTCAGCCGCACATGTTGTGCTGTCCGTGATACTAAGAGATTATCACAGCATTGTAGAAGATGTAGTCAACAGAAGAATGTGTCATTTTTATGGCTATATGAGAACCAGGAGACATCTTGGTTGTGGCTTTCTATTATCTCTTCTTGTCATTTTCCCCATTCCTCTTATCTCTCACAAGCGCTACACTGAATTGTTCTGTTGCCAAGCCATGTCATCCTCTTCTTCATGTGTGCGCCGAGGACGAGGAGAGTGAGTTCTCCAAAACTGGTGCCGCGAGAGACCTACACAGGGCAGCAATTAGGATTTTTTGGCAGCACTCGGCTCGACCACTCGGTGACTGCTACATCTATTGTGTCCTTGACTTCGACTACCATATCTTCCTCGATGTCCTCGGCTATGATTACTTCCTCAACATTGACAACTTCGATTACATTGGAGGAGCTCCTTCCACGAAACAGACCAGATTGCCCTTCTGGAGCTCATCTTCATTAACCCACCAAGTAAGTTGTGCATGCAACACCTGCTCGTTCTAATGTTTGCATATGGTACGATGTAGTTTTCCTCCTAATAATATTCGGACCTAATTTTACTCACAATTTTCCAACAAGATCTACGAGATTGCTAATTGAGCATAGAGGATTGGACAGTGAGGCGGCTCGGGGTTAGCTTCCAGAGTTGAGAAAGAATCGTGACGCACACAGGCTCAGCTACTGGAGAGGAGGAGAGAGCAACCAGGATGTGTCCTGAAGCTTGTGGCACACCTTCCTACAGCGACATTCCTCTATGGGAGCAAGTGATAGCATGGGCGGCACGGTTCCTCTTGTTGGTCAGAGAGAAGACATTGAGGGAAAGAGAGGAAAAATGGAGAGGAGAGCTAAGGTTTTTGGCCAGCTATAACATCCTAAAATCCCTAACACATGGGACCCACCTATCTGGCTCCTTACCTCACCCACTTTTTCCCACTCCCACTAACAACCCTCTCTCTCACCCCCACCCACTCCCTCTCCCTCATTTGCTCTCTCTTTCTCTCTTGCTCTCCCAACCGGCCAAGAGAAAAAGGAGAGGGGGAGGAGAAGAAAGGAGAGGAGGAGAAGCAAGGGGAGGCCAAGGAGGAGTCCCTGGTGAGCTCCCCTACCGGAAACCGCCAAAGGTCGTCCTCCCCATCGAGCTTAAGCACCTCGGCTACCTTTTCTTCCTTCTCAAGCCGGCCATCACCTCCTCGGCTTCATCTCGAGCTCCGTCCCATCCCCAACCCAGAAGACTGAGCCACAAGCTTGCTAGAATGTTGCAAGCACCCCAACCCCCTCCCATTTCATTCCCATGACCAGATCTACCAACATCGAGCTCAAAAGAGCTCAACAATGGCCATCACCACCATTGGAGGAATTAATCGAGTTTCGGTCATTTTCAGCTTATGCATGTTATCCTACGCACTAGAGGAGGTCAAGATGATGCTCTAGGTCCAAAATCCCTACCCCAAAAGCCGCTGAAATCATTGTCAGAGAGAACCCCGGTGAAAATCAGAATTTCTTACCTCACCCGGAGGTTTCGAGTTACAACTCGGAGGTTCCGGGTGAACCTAACCAAAAATACCCCAGGACACCCACCCAGAGGTTCACCCGGAGACTCCGAAACTTAGAGGGTTCAAGTTCACCCGGAGTATCCGCATTGTACTATTCATCAGACATTTTTCTTTTTTGTTTTCTTTGCTGAAAGTTGTAAAATTCATAATAAATCCTTGGCGCTCCAAAAAATTATGAAACTAATATTTTTGGTTTCATAATTACCTCCTCTACCTATTAAAATATGCCCAGCCATGAAATAGTTAATTAACTTTTTGAGATAAATTAATTAGGTCAAGGTTTCATTAATTCACTGTTAATTCTTTACAAGTCCAAAATTGGTGCTATCTTCTTATGACTTGATCTAACTAGGAAAAATGTTTTCATACATTATAAAGCATATTTTATGGAATTTCACCATATGATTTTTGTGATGCATTCTTTTATTTAGTGATCGTCAAACCGAAGTGTAATGGGTTTTCATGAAAGGGTTTGACGATTGATCCCGAATTGAAGAAAAGCAGCAAGGAAAGCATATTGCACCCTTTGGTTCAAACCGAATGAAGTCTAAATTGATAAATTACTACTTATTTATGGTTGCAATTTCAGTGAGTCGATGTCGGGCTTATATGAGTAGAACGTATGTTGATTGCATTACCTCTACCTTGATTTGTTGTTTATCCATATCCTTGTAGCCTTGATAACATTGTTTATGTCTAATTACAAGTCTATTCGATATGCTTAGCCATGCAAAGCTCATCGGTAGAAGTCGAGCAATGGTCCGACTATTGTTCACGAGCTTAGGAATTACTTATTGTTCACAAATACAATAATGATATTGAGATGTATGAGATGTGAGGATGAGAAAAGATGTGGGCAGTGCTAGGAGTAGTTCGGAAGAGGAGCTTGGATGTTGTAGACCGCTTGCATTGGTTAAGCACCGTTCTTTGGTGCCGTTGGCTTTACCACTTTTCCGTACATACGACATACCCAGTTATTGGACGGGTAAGCCAAGTACCGTAAGTCACCACGTTCATTTGACCTATGCGTTGGGATGTGAGTAGGAATTCTATTAGGGGTGCCTAAGATTGTGCCAGTAAGTCATGGTACGCACAGGATCTCGGTGGCCACCACATTACTCGACATGGGAACAAAGGTTAGGGGTGGATACGTGAACGGTTGATAAATGAATCATCACTCACAACTGATGGGTTGTGTGGGCGGTGGTCTCATTTCATGTGGGTCTAGGAATACTCCACTGCAGGGTGTAAAATCAATTCGAATTGATATGCTCTCAGTTATGAGTATGCTTCCGTCCATCCACATCGGTCGTAGAGCCACAAATGAGGGGTGATGGTTTCGTATGTTGGGTTGCGGTTGAGATGATTCTGTTCTTATATATATATATATATATATATATATATGTATATATATATATATATGTATATATATATATATATATGTATATATATATATGTATATATATATATGTATATATATATATGTATGTATATATATGTATATATATATATATATATATGTATATATATATATATATGTATATATATATATATGTATATATATATATGTATATATATATATGTATATATATATATGTATGTATATATATATGTATGTATATATATATGTATGTATATATATATGTATATGTATATATATATGTATATGGGACACCTATTCTATACTCCTAGGAGTATGTACTCCCACATGCAATATACCACCTAAACAAACACTTTATACTCTTTTATCATTTTTAGTATACTCTAATACTAATTCTAAGATACTCCAATATGAGTTGTATGAAAAAAAATTCAATGTTAGCCTTTCATTTTTGCTATATACTCTTTTTTATACATAAAAGAAGTATATACGCAAATTAAGATAAAAATCATGGAATTTCATAAAAATTTTCGTGGGATTTGTATTGTAGTATCTTATAATTACTAATGAAGTATATTTAAAGTGATAAAGAAGTATAACACACGTGTAAAAGTGGTATATGAGAGGTGGGAGTATATACACCCAGGAGTACATACTAGTTTTCCTATGTATATGTATATATATATGTATATATTATATATATTATGTTTCTAATTACATTTATGCTTCAGTTGGTGTTTACTAAAAAAGAAAAATGTTGTTTGATGAAGTATAGGTGCTCGCACATAGGTCTTAAGGTTGTTACCGCATATAAAATTACTTAACTTTGTGGCCTATTCTTTCTAAATACCCAAATGAATAATCCTTGGAGTCGAGTTATTATATGTATCCTATATGGATTAAGTCTTGTGAGTACCTTCGTACTCACGCTGCTCTTTCAGGTTACAGGCGAGGAAAGTTAGCTTCTGGCAACTTCATTTCCACCGATGCCGGCAGCGTGCAAGAGTAGTGCCGTCTACTCGTGCGGCAAGGTTTTGGGTGGAGCCTAAGGGCATATGGCTCCACCAGTCTTTTTTGTTATTAGGTTTTAATTCTTCCACTGCGTAGTTTATCTCTTTTGATGAAAATTGTTATAAATGGTTGAATGCTTAAGAATTTGTAATATAATGTTAATTACTCACTCTTTCTTAAGCTTTGTTGTGATGTTATATGTTGGAAACGCATGTGTTCTAGACTTGGGCACAAAACACGTGCCGGGACTACAAGCACGAAGATGTATCAAGATCTCAAGAAGAATTTTTGGTGGACGCGTATGAAGTGCGAAATTGCTCGGTATGTGGCCAAGTGTGATATATGTGAAAGAGTGAAGTCCGAACATGTCAAACCAGCCGGTACACTCCAACCCCTACATATTCCCTCTTGGAAATGGGAAGAAATCGGCATGGATTTTATAACCAGACTTGCCCAGATTTATCAAGGTTATGACTCCATCTAGGTAATCATGGACCAATTGATAAAATTGGAACATTTTCTTTCTATTAAGACCGAATTTGGTGTCAAGCAATATGTAGAGCTATATCTCTCTCGAATTCTTTGCCTCCATGGTGTTTTCAAAAAGATCATTTCCAATTGAGGCTCTCAATTTATCTCTCATTTTTGGAAGAGCTTCCATGAAGCTATGGGAACCAAGCTCCTTGATAGCACTGCTACCATCCTTAGACCAGAGGACAGACTGAGCGAGTGAATCAAATCCTAGAGAATATGTTGAGAGCATGTGTCCTCACTTATGGGAAAAAGTGGGAGACTTGTTTGCCATTTGTAGAATTCTTGTACAACAATAGCTTTCAGTCGAGCATCCAAATGTCTCCATTTGAGGCATTGCATGGAAAAAGATGCCGAACACCTCTAAATTTGTTGGAATCTGGTGAATGGCCTTTTTCTTTGGCCCGGACTTAATCATGGATGCCGAAGAGCATGTGAGAATGATTCTCAAGAATTTACTCGCAGCCCAATCAAGGCAAAAGTGCTATGCCAATCACAAAAGGCAAGAACTCAAGTTTGAGGTTAGAGATTTTGTCTATCTCAAGGTAGCACCCCTCAAAGGCACTCAACATTTTCAAATGAAGGGTAAGCTAGCACCCCGCTATGTTGGCCCTTTTCAAATCCGTGCAAGATGTGGGAATGTGGCTTATCGGCTAGACTTGCCACCATCTCTTTAAGCCGTTCACAATGTCTTCCATATTTCTCAATTGAAGAAATGTCTTTGAGTCCAAACCAAAGTGATTGAGTTGGCAAACCAATACTTAGAACCCAATCTATCCTATTGTGAACGTCCATTTCAGATTTTGGATGAAGCTAAGTGCAAGACTCGAAGTCACTCCATCAAATTTATAAAGGTACAATGGAGTGACCACACGGAGGATGAAGCTACTTGGGAGCGAGAAGACCGAATCTGCTCCGAATATCCTGAGCTATTTATGAACTGTGAGTATGGTTCCATCTTTGTGTAGCTTAGACATCTCACATGATCGTAGTTGCATCAACTTTATATTTGAGAATTTTCCCAAAGGAACGTGCTTAGAAAAATCTCAGCCAGAGAAAAAGACCCCTCATGGCAGTCCAACTGTGCCCCTATCACTTTGATCGCTAGGGAAGTCTAACCACCAAGCTCACAGCCTAACCGTGAGAGGCCACCATAGCCAAATCCTCTCTATCCAAATAGAAGTCTAACCGCCATAATTGTGGTCCAACCGCTGTTGTGCCACAGTCTAACCACCAACACATGGAGAATCTGTAATGCTAACTTTCTCACTCACGATGTTCGAGGAGAAAGATAATCGTATCTTCCCATCTATGGAAAATCTTTTTCCACTTCAAATCAATCTCTTAGGATGTCTTCTTACCAACTTTGTGTCCATCCCTTGCTTGTTGTGATGTTCAACCCATCGCCCTCTCCCTTGAGTTTGCCAAATCTCAGGTCAAGATTCTTTTGTAGGAGGGAGATCTGTCATGCCCCAAAAATCCTAACATAATCATGGAGCACACATATGCATCATGGCATCATGTTTAATGCTTTTGGTTTTTGGTTAAAGTGTTCAAACTTTTTTGAAATGGTATGTCGATAAGCAACTCACATTTCCACCATATACTTATGATTGGGAATTGTTTTTTGAATAGTTTAGATATCCCAAAACCATCTAGGAAGGAAGGGGAAAAGAATTGGTGGAAAAAGGGAAAAGAGGAAGAACTTTTTGCACGTGGGTCTCGCCCGCAGTCTGACCAGCGTCGCCCGAGGTCTGACCGCTAGGACTCAGAACGCCCACATAAAACCCCAACGACCCTTTCTCTTCACTCTCTCTCACTCATTTCCACCGCGACAAAAACCGAGAGAGAGAGGAGGAGCACCACCTCGACCACCATGACAGTTAGAGATCGATGGAGGAAACCTTACGCAAGCTTCACCAAGCCTCCCCGAGCTCCTCCCCACTGTCAGCCTCGCCGAAGAAACTTCCCCCATGTCTTCTTCCACCTCAAGGCCGAGTTTCACCCCAGAGCCCGATCTCCAAACCGAAGACTCCTCAGAGCCAGGCAACCCTCTAGGAAGCTTCCCTAAACTAAGGTGATACTTCCTCGACCATTTCAGGCCTAAGGATGATGATGAAGAGATACTAGGACCTGAAGTTCTATATCTTAGTGCCATTAGAGCTCTAATGTATCTTGCAAATTGCACCAAGCATGATATTGCATTTGCAAAAAATTGCTAGCTATACATAGCATAGCATTAATAAACGTCATTGGGCAGGAGTAAAGAATATCCTCAAATATCTCCAATGTACAAAGAATCTTGGTTTATTCTATCAGAAAACCCAAGACATGATTATGATTGCATATAAAGATTCTAGTTATTTATCTAATCCCTAGGAAGTTATCAAAACAGACTCTCATGGTTATTTCCACTAACCATTCTAAAATAATTACATTATATGAAGAATCACATGAATGTATATAATTTCACAAAACGGTCAACCATATACAAGAATCATGTGGTATTAGTTCATTGGGATCACTTATCGTTATCTATGAAGATAATGTTGCTTGTACTACACAAATGTAAACAAGTTATATAAAGAGCAATATCACAAAGTATATTATCCCAAAATTATTTTATCCTAATGAATTATAGAAAAATGGGGAGATAGATATTTTGCAAACAAAATCATGTGATAATCATACAGATTTATTCTTAAAGTCTTTACCAACATCTTTATTTAAAAAATATGTTCATGGAATTGGTATGAGATGACTTTGATATTTGCAAAGTTGAAGGGGGGGGGGGGGGGTAAACTCCTAAATTATAACATGTTATAATCATCAAATCATATATAGTGTACTCTTTTCTTTTATCAGTTTTTCCTATCGAGATTTCTCATATAAGGTTTTTAATGAGTCAATATTAATGCAAGCATTCATATATGCCACATCTTTTCTCCTAATATTTTTCCTACTGGGTTTTTAAGGAGTTTTCAATGGCATATTAAAATTATATATCTCCTTATATTTTTCACACATGGTTTTTGGAGGAGATTTTTATTGCATACTATACAGATGATGAAATTTATCAAGGGGGAGTGTTACAAACAAAAATGATCAATAACCGTCTCTGGAGGTTGTGCATGTCAGTTGAGGAAGATGTCTCCCCAACAGACACATACACACACCCATTAGTTATGTATATCCAATATAAGCAATGAAACATTGGATTCTCGAGTTCAATTCTCTAATCTCTATTGTCCATTGTTTCCATTACAATCATACTCCAATACAAACTACTAACAATAAAGTTATCTTAGCCGCTTATAGTGATCTGTCCTTTTCCTAATCTTAATTTGCACAAGTACACATTCACCCTCCAAGATATATATTTTTGCTCATTGTTTTATTTGTCTATATGCTATCATTCACTGTGGCAGGCACAGCTTTTTAATAATGGGTGTACATAGCTAAAAAAATTGATGGCCAAGGTATGTTGCACATTTGGGCCACCGACAGCTAGGGTGAAAGCGGAACAGATAGTTTCCGATCCGATACATGCAGATATGGATACGGGTATGGTAAGCCATTTTACAAATCCGTACATATGTGTGTGCGGATATGGATAGTTTTATAGAGATACGAATATGTGTATGGTATTGCAAAAATCCAGCGGATACGGATTATCCAATTTTTGATCGGATTATCCGCATTTTACTATGTTAATTTCCTCCGACCCAGACCAATACTATCTATGGAATAGAGTATGAATTATATCTATCTATGCAATGTAATATTTTGAATTATGCTACTAGCTATTGCCTGCTATATTATGCTCATTTGATGAAATCTATGGTATTTCTATATGCTAGTGTGCATGCCCCTTTCTTGTGATATATATATATATATATATATATATATATATATATAATAATTTTATATTTACTTGCCTAGAGGCTAGATTTGCTTGGACTCCTTTAGGCTTTCATCGCTTCCTGAAAAAAACATGGTGACTGGTGACAAACTCTGAGTGAGATTTTGGCTATGCATGTTGTTGGGGGGAAATACCACAGCCTGTAGATATCACTAAAAGGTCACCACCAGGAGCTACGTTGGAACCCTTGGTTTCAACTCCACAGAAGAAAGCCTGGCTTCCGGAGGCCGTGGGTCTCTCTGGAAGCTATCACCAAAATGGGAGAAGGAGGCGACCTCTAGCAGAGGATGGGGGTCGTCTCTAGGGACTCTTAACACCCTCGGAGACACAGCCTCTTGGAGCCCCTATATCCCAGAGCCCTCGACGCCCCCAGAGCCCCTGTCTCTCGGAGACCTTGACGCCCCCGAAGCCACAGCCTCCCAGACCCTAATCTCTGTCACACCCTGATTTTTCAATTTTTCAAATTCCTAAAAAAAATTCTAGAATTTAATTAGGGTTTGTATAAAATAGCATAGCATAAAACCTATTTTAAAAAAGAAAATCCAATTTGACATAGGAAATATTTGATTTAAGAGCATTCATGTTGTTTTTCGGCATTTAAGTCTCCCTTGGTTTTATTTGGTTTGATTTAGTGGTTTTTGGTTTGAATTTGAGTGCTTAAGTTGAATTCAAAAGCTTTTGAAAATGAATTGAAAAAGAAAAAGGTTAAAACCTCCTCGGGACGCCCTCACCTCTTTTCGGCTCATCTCCCCACGCCAGCCCCCATCACCACTCTCGTCGCTCTGTTGGGCCGCACCCTCGCGCCGAACCGGCCCAGCCTGCACCGCGCTCTCGGCCTACCTCCGCACCAGCCCAGCCATCCGAAGGGGCCCACGCTGAGTCCGCCTTCGTCGAGCCATTATCTCCCTCCTGGACTCCAATTCGCTGCCACTACCACCGTGTTGGAATAGGAGTCCGTCGCCGCTAAGAAGTCTTTGTCTGCCCTGATTCATCTCCTGGCCACCTACATATGTGCTGAGACCTCCTCTGGGTTTTCCCATCGATCGAAGCCATCGAAACCGAGTAACTCGCCAAAATCTCTCTCACCGAGCCGCCATCGCCGCTGCCTTGGCCGAGCTCGCCGCCGCGCGGAGCCACTTTGCGCCATCCGAGCCCACCAATAGAAGCACTACCACTCGTAGACACTATTTGGTTGCCGAAGACCCCGCTACGACGAGCTCACGTTCCCTCCGCCGCTCCTCACCATCGCTAGCCCTCTTCCCGCACCGCCCTGCCCGAGGTAAGGCCTCCATCGTGTTTCCCGTGCTCGTGTGGTTCTATTCTGCCGCTCGCCGTTGAGACCCGACAACGGCGATGAGGTTCCCGCTCTGCTTCGGTGACTTCGCCGCCGTGAAACCTTCGGCGCCACCGCTTCCCTTCTTCCCCGACCGCCCGATCTCTATGCGCCGTTAGATCTGAAACTGACAGACCAGATTAGATCGCCTATATACCCCTTCGGTGTCTAATCCAGTGCTCATCCCATAATCCCAATCAGCCTCGGCCACCTCACCTGCCTTGTCAACCTGCCAACTCAGCTGCCACCTCAACCACCCAGCACACGTGTCAGCCATGTGTTGCACAGTCAGCCGCCACGCAAGAATCCAAGGATTTTCAATACAAAAATAAATCTAATAATTCCCAGAAATTGGTAATTTTGCAATTTTGACCCTATACTTTTCTGAAATCACAAAAAGAGCCCTATCTTTTTACACTTAGGTCCCTTAACTTTTCCAAAATTACATTTAGGCCCCTCTATTTTTACAAAAGGTCCCTAAACTTTCTGTTAATTACAATTAAGCCCTTTTCTTAATTAAATATAAACCCTAATCTTGTTTTTAGTATATCTTTTTCGTCGTAGCTCTGTTTTAAGCGATTCTTGCGTCGTTAGATTCATTTCTCCGAGCTCTACCTTTCTAGATAGGTTTTATCTTGTTGTTCTTTTATTTTATGCTCTGTTCTTAGTGTAGTTTGTTTGTGTGCTTTGTCGGTAATTATGCGATTAGTCGACAACGCCCCGGATCAACTTGAAGAACGTCAAGATCAAGAGTTAGAGTACACTGAGCAGCAGCAAGGAGAATGCAAGTGTCCTTTGATCATTTTGAACCTATATTTTGTTTTACAAAATTACATGCATTGTCTATAAATATGATGGGTAGTCACCTATGTTAGGGTTTTTTCTAGATTTTCCCTCATCATCCCTTGGAACCTAGATGGTTTATGGTTAGGTATCTTTGTTGGGTAGATTGCTTAGCCATACTTTTGGGATACTGGGAAGTGTCATAATCTTGACTAATGAACATATGCAACGATGGTGGTTAACTTGTTAATGCTTTAGCAACATGGAACCTTAGGCCTTGAGCATAGGGATGTGGGTGATAGTGGTCATGGTTATGATGCTAGTTTAGTGTTTGCTCAAGAGACCTAAGTAAGGACCGGTTCATGGAGAGACAAGCCGAGAAGTTTCGTACAAACACGAGATTGATATGGGTAGGCTTAGCCGATTAATTAGGGTTTTTCCAATGTTGTGTGGGCCAGATGGGAGGAGTGTTGGTGACATATACTAGGAGGATTCTTTGTAAAGGCTTTGTAGTGATCTCCTGGCAACACACCACTGGCGTGTGTATAGTGTTTGGCCGGCATTGCAACATAGAGACTTTAGTCATCTGCTTGCAGGTGATGAAATCATGACTCGTGGGAAAGTTGTACAACCTCTGTAGAGTGAAAAATCTGATATATATATCAGTCATGCTCACGGTTATGAGAGACTTGGATCCTCACATGATTAGTTGGTTGTGGGTTGGTTATGGTATGGTGGTGGAATGAGAATGGTTATGGTCATGGTTTTGGTTCTAGTACAGGGAGTACTAGGTTGTTGTGGTTTACAAGGTGGGGAGCCTTGTAAGATAGTTGTTTGGTGGTTTGGGTTACATTCACTTAATAACTGCTTAATGCTTTTGAGTTCAAATATCTTTTCTTTACTCGCATTTACGCAAATATACCATGTGTTAGCCTGTTATTATTGAAAACCTACATATCATTATTTTCTCACACTTGTTGAGTACTCCATGTGCTCACCCTTGCTATCTTCCACAATACATAGTGGAGGACTTTCAAGACTTCCAAGACGATGACCTGGTGTTCTAGGAGAGTGTTCCCCAGTCGATGCCTGTGGAGTGTTTGGTAATCGATGTGCTTTCATCCTGCTGTCGTCGATTAGATGATGTCGTTTAGTTATTAAAGTTGTTTAGGTGAAGTCTTTTTGTAAGAAGTAAACGATTGTAAGTTAAAGTATTACTTTTGCTACTTCACATATGATGTCCTTATATGTGTTAAACTTCCTAGGCACACATAAGCCGCACTTGATTTTGTTCATTAAAACCAGGTGTGACAGTCTCCCAGAGCCCCTTTCTCCTGGAGCCCTCGACGCCCCCAAAGCCACGGCCTTCCAGAGCCCCTATCTCCTGGAGCCTAGATACCCCTGGAACCCGGAGGGAGGGGCCATCTGATCTTGGAGAAAGGTCAACCAGAGGGGGCCCACCAGCTATCCTCCTTCGGTAAGGAAGTGACCAGTATTCAATGTGATGCATGTGGGAGCCATCCTAACATCCGAAGTGCAAGTGTGGGCGGATTGACACCTTGGACAGTGCGGCACCGCAATAGGCGACCGACTGGGCGTCACGTCCCTATGGCCACTTGCACTACTATATTGACATGGTAGATAATTTCTTCAGATTAGGGGTAAAATACATCCTACCTAGACCCATATCGAGTGATTCAACCAGTCCTAGGTCCCTGCGGGATAGCGATGGTTTGTATTGCTATCTCTGTAAGGGTATATTTGTACATTTACACCATGCATGGCACTATAAATACATACCCTTGGCCATCAGACCAATCCTTCTTGACCATCACATATCTGGTGTTCCTCCCTCTCCACTTCTTCTCCAAGGTTGAGTACACTCCTATGAGTGTACTCTCGCCGCACTTGTTCGTGCAAGACATATTCTTGCACCAACAGCGCGCCATCCGTGGGGAGCTGAACATAGTAAGTACCATGGGAGGTAGGACACCACCAAAAAACACCAAGGTGCTAACCATAGTAGCCGTTCTTCACAGCCGCACCCATGCAAAAATACACATGACAGCTGTGACCAAGCATACATATGCCCCCGCTAGCTTCGCAGCTAGGCGGAACATGGACTCTCCGGACAACGTCGACATAATATCTTGGGTTGGCATGGAGCTCCAGGCTGATGTGGAGGTCTTCCAGCAATGGCATGGCGAGGACCTCGCTGCACCCTAGGAGGTTACGCTCGAGGCTGCAGCCAAGCAGGCCACCCTCAAATGGTTCTAGGCACTCGAGCCCAGGGGCACCCATGCCTGGGCCTAGCCCCAAGGCGTCTCCTGTGACGATGCCAAAAGAACATTTGTCGAGTCGACATATTCAGAGAGTCTGGTCACCCGACAACCTCCTCAGCCCCCTCTGGCGGAACGAGGCTCCAAGGAGGCCCAAGATCTCAGGGTGCGTAGACCCCACCTGCGTTGTTGATGCAGCAGTCGCAACATTGATCGCATGCAAGGGGCTCCGAATCCACCACGGTCTTGAAGGTATAGCCAAGACCACTCCGGCTCCGGGGGCTCAATCTTGACAACTGCATCGGCCTCCCCGGGTGGAAAAGGGACCTAGGGGGACCACAGGCTCTAGTACACACAGCCCCCATCAGTGCCCATGATGCCAACCATAGGCTCCGACACCACCATAGGGGTACCAGTGCATTTTGCACGTGGTCGGACGTGGCCACAACACATATGGTTGCCGAACCCTCACAGTTTTCCAGGAGGAATACCTCGGGAGTTAGGCATGACACTTGACAGGGAAAAAGCCAGTAACAAGTGACCCAGGGGTCATGAAACTGGAGCAGGCCGCAGGTTAGGTCTTTGGGCCTCCTTGAGCCCCCTTGGCAAGCTATGCCACTACCGGCTCCACCATCAATACAATACCCCAATGATGAGGACTGAGTCACACCAACAACCCCACCTCAGTGGAGCCTGACGGGTCTCCCACATGAGGGGGCCCACCCTAAACTCCAGATGATTAGAGACCTCGGCGATCCTTCCCATGTCAGGGTCGGCGAGGGTAGAATCGGTCACAGTAATAGGATGTTGGGCCCTAGCAAGAGGGTCCAGGGCGCTCTGGAGGTCTGTAGGCCAAAATCCTCTAGGGGCCGACCCAGGCCTCCAAAGCCTAGGCTTCATAGGCCGGAAGGATCGGCCCTTCCCCCACTATGGGCTATGAGGATCTTCGGGCCTCTAACTCCGCCAAGGAGGACTCATTTTGGCAAAGGTACACCTATAAACCCCTAGTAATAGCTTGCCTAGCTGACTAATCTTTCATACAGTAAGATCAGCACATATAGAAGGTAGCAAGCCTAGTCGTTGAAAGCCCTTACAGCCGATAACAGTCAGGTGAAACCCATAGACAGTAAAACCTAAGTTATATCAAAGTTCGACAATAGTGTATTAAACTTAGTTCGAAACCCTTGCTCGCAAACGCCATGTAGCACACAGCCGATAAGGCCCTCCGACAAGTCGAAAGCATAAGCCTCGACACCAAAGGTACATAAACTTAGCTTAAAAATATATCTCTGATCAGTAGTAGACAATAAAACTTAAGTTATATCTTAGTTTGTCATGTGCTAGGAATAGCCGTCTGACCTAGCTATAACTTATGTTGTAACTAGCTTTTCACTGACAATAGTATACTGTCAATCTTAAGCTACATCCTTGCTCAAATAGTAATAGCACTGGAGATGCCCATGTACCCATAGGCATAGCATGCCTAGGTCACCTGGAAGGCATCGGACCTAGGTTTCTTAGAAGGCATAGCATATCCTCGATAGGCAGTGGAGCACTAGAGACACTCATGTACCCATAGGCATAGCATGCCTAGGTCACCTGGATTCTGAAAGGCATTGCATAGCCTTGGTAAGCAGTGAAGCCTGCACACCTACAGGCACAACATGCCTAGGTCACCTGAAAGGCAGAGTATGCCTAGGTTTCCTGAAAGGCATAGCATAGCCTCAGTAGTATAGATGTCACGCATCAGAGGGACATCCTTGGTAGAGGAGATGCGTCACACCCGAGGGACATCCTCGGGTGGCGGATACGCCCATGCACTGATAGACATAGCATGTCTAGGTCACCTGAAAGGCATCGAACCTAGGTCTCCTAGAAGACATTGCATAACCTCAGTAGGCAGTGGAGCCTACACACCTATAGGCACAGCATGCCTATGTAACTTGGAAGGCAGAGTGTGCCTAGGTCACCTAGCCTACACACCTGCAGGCACAGCATGCCTATATAACCTGGAAGGCAGAGTGTGCCTAGGTCACCTAGAGGGCATTGTATAGCCTCCGCAGTATGGATGCCACACACCGGAGGGATATCCTTGATAGCGGAGATGTGTCGCACCCAAAGGACATCCTCGGGTGGCAGATACGTCCACACACTAATAGGCATAGCATGCCTAGGTTACCTAGAAGACATCGAGCCTAGATCTCTTAGAAGACATTGTATAGCCTCGGTAGACAGTGAAACTTACACACCTACAGGCACATATCACCTAAAGGTAGAATATGCCTAGTCACCGGTGTACAACGACGACCCCGCCGGCTCCACTGTCGCAGGCCGACTACGCCTGGCGCATCGTCCTCATGTTCGGCGCCATCCCGGCGCTGCTCACCTACTACTGGCGCATGAAGATGCCCGAGACGGCGCGCTACACTGCGCTGGTCGTGGTCGCCAAGAAGGCAACGTCCGACATGGCACGTGTGCTCAACATCGAGCTCGTCGAGGAGCAGGAGAAAAAGGAGGAGCTTGAGCGCCAAGAGGAGTACGGCCTCTTCTCCGGCAGTTCGCAAAGCGCCACGTCTTCCACCTGCTCGGCACGACGGTGTGCTGGTTTGTGCTGGACATCGCCTCCTTCTACTCGCAGAACCTGTTCCAGAAAGACATCTACGCCGCCGTGAACTGACTGCCCAAGACGGAGACCATGAACGCCATGGAGATGTTCATGATCTCACGCGCGCAGACGCTCGTCGCGCTATGCGGCACCATCCCGGGCTACTGGTTCACCGTGTTCTTCATCAACATCATCGGCCGCTTCGCCATCCAACTCGGGGGCTCCTTCTTCATGACGGCGTTCATGCTTGGCCTCGCCATCCCGTACCACCATTGGACGACGCCCGGGCACCACATGGGCTTCATCGTCATGTACACCTTCACCTTCTTCGCCAACTTCGGGCCCAACTCCACCACCTTCATCTTGCCGGCCAAGATCTTCCCGGTGCGGCTGCGGTCCACGTGCCACGGCATTTCTTCAGCCGCGGGGAAGTCCGGCGCCATCGTGGGCACGTTTGGGTCCTTGTACGCGGCGCAGAGCACAGACCCGACGAAGACAGACGTCCGCAACTCGTTCATGCTCGCTGGGTGCAACGTCATCCGGTTCTTGTTCACATTCCGCGTGCCGGAGTCGAAGGGGAAGTCGCTCGAGGGGCTCTCCGGCGAGAACGACGAGGAGCAGCTGCTACCCCGGATAAGCAGCAGACCGTGCCTGCCGATTAGAGTGCATAAATAGAACTGATCTACTTGCCATGGAACAGTGCTGCCATCCTGTGTATTTGTGCAAGATACAAGTGAAACTTTGGTAGTTCGATGCAGTCGTAGCATGTCTCCCCATGAAAGACCATAATGTCGTCTTGCGGCTAGTACGTCCATGTAAAATTAGGGGCAGCTGCTTGCTTTTACCACATTTGCCTAATCATCCATGTTAGTTTCCATGACCCAAATTGGGTAACATCCAACAGCCCAGGCCTTCAGATGACCAAATTGAGAGATGTCCTGTTTGCAACACTTTAGTTCTACAGTCCACATTTCCCCCTTTTGCTTGCACTTTCCTTTTTTGAAATGAGCTTGCTTGCACTCCTGAGGAACACCAATGAGTGGTTGAACAAAAAACAGAACGGCTCACAACTTGTAACATACAAGTACCGCATTCAACGTCATGCAACAAAACGGTGGACAAGAAAAGGATAAAGTTAGTGAATATCACAGGTTGCCCAAGTAAATCAAATGTCATTGAATAAATTTTGGATCTCAAATCCAGGTTTGAACAAAAGAAGGAAACTCAACGTCTACAGCCATTGGCTTCAGGTAAGTACCATGTACGACCTGTTTGTTGGATGCTGGGAAGGTGTGTGTAACAGGCTTATGAGCAGTTGCTGATCTTGGGAGGTTGTAGCAAGCTGATAACCACTTGCTCTAGTGGGGACGGTGGCTTTCCTGAGACGAGGGAAGCGACTGCCATAGTTTAGGTGCCCAGTGCTGTCTTTTTACAGATAGGGCACAGGTTTTTTATAACCAGCCATTGTTTGATGCACGCGGTGTGGAAGTCATGGCCGCAGTCCAGTCTGCCCATGTCCTCACCTTCCACATAGTCTTCCTGCAAGGTCCAAGGCATGGTCAGTAATGCCAATGCGCTATAAGAAATGAGAAGTTGGGAGATGCAATTGATATATGAATCTGTCAGGCTAATTCTTCTGTTTTGAAGTTCAAAAGAGTAGAAGCCCTATTGGTGATGTGAGTCATTATGCAAAGAGAGGTGTAGGTAGGGTCAATCTGTCTCAAAATCCACCCTAATTCTTAGCCTAAAACTTTCATGAAACGCAGAATAGCAACATGATAAAGTAGGGCATGAAAGTAAATATGATATGCTCCTCAAAATGAAGGGTCTGCGTTATTAGTGGATGATCTCTACAGGCCATTAGATTGGATCTGTAATGCCTGAATTTTAACAAAAGATATTGGATCCATAGACATAAATACGATCGTGAACTGTAACTAAAAAGGGCATGCAACATGCAAACCACCTGTTATCCCCTTAATGATTAAAAGAGTAAAAGACAGGCTGGGATTTCTTTGGATACTTTATACATAATATGGAGCGCCTCTATAAATGTTCATGCAGCTTAATATAGTAGCTGACATTCACTAAATCAAAATCTAACATCATGCCTAAAAAGGACAACCAGTTTAAAAATGCACGAGACAATCATGAAGTTAAACAGAACATCCAGTCTCAAAAGAAATTGAGGTCAAACAAATCTGTACCGGAAATTTAAGAAAATATAAGCTTTTAAATTACCTGGCAAATACAGCATGGTTCAACACCAGTTAGAGGTTCTAGTAGCATGCAGAAATATTTCCATTTCTTCAAGCCACTCATAATTTTCTCCTCAGTAAGTCCAGTGTTTACATAACCAATACGTTCACCTAATGCCAACAATTCCTGAGGAACATAGTAAATTGCAGTAGTCAAACACAAACCCAGTCATGCTATATCAATGGCAACACAGGAACCACAGTTTTCATTCTGGAGCGGTTATCAATGTCCTACTAATACCAGTTATCCAAGTTACGCAATTTAATCTAACTCCATGCTGAATTTACAGCTTTTATGAGGACTCAAATATTTCAGACAATCAGTAACCAAAGAAAATAGGATTCAAACTACCCTAACTTCAATTTTCACCACGGCTAGGATTTCTGGTTTAGGATAACAGAATGGTAATGTAAATCAAGGGAAGTGCTGCTATTAGTTTATTACCTCATAGGACATATTATCCACATCAAGTCGCATATCCCGATGACTATCGATCAAATTGGCTCTCCTTACAATAAGTGAACGATCGATGAGAAGCAAATCCTGTTCAAAATAAATAAATAATGCAATTTAAGGGTAAACCACAATGACACAACTATAAATCATCAAGGGAAGTGCTGCGATCAGTTGGACTAATTACTGTATGAATTGAATATCAACTTTTTTAAGGTTGGGCCAAAAAGTAGGAACCTGCTGTACAGCAAGTTGTAGACTAAGATCTATCTGATTGGGAATCAGTAATTACATGAGAGGAAATTTCCAAGTCACCACTTGCTACAAATCAACTGCTTAGAAAGCTAACTACAAAGAAACGACCACACTAGTTTGCAGTTAAGCTTATAGGAGAACAAAATATTGCTTGTCTATATATTAGTATATTCAAGGATTTTAACCAATCTAAAACAATTATCGGAGATGATTCAAATATAAATTAAATGTGCAAAGAACTTCAAGCAAATGGAATGTTCAGATTTATCAAAATATACAAAAGAGAAATATCTGACCTCGAGTCTTGAACTTCTCCCCTGACGAATTTGGTCAACAACATCGCGGAGCTGTACAAGAAAATAGTGAATGGTTAATGACAAAATCAAGACATATTACAAGTCAGTAATGCATTTATCAAAACATCTAGTGTAGGAATAATATGAGTATACTGTTACAGAGCAAACAATGTCAGATTTACATTGGAGATGTAACAATATTGGCAAATGTTCATCTCACTACAAGGGATAGAGGATAATGTGCCAAGGTGATAATAGTTCATCATGCACGTGCAATTTGCAAAACATGAAAATAACACAGCTAATCACACAAGAACAAATTTGTCCTGAACATGGAACTTATCGAGTGCTTTTAGGGTTGCAAATGCATTATCAGTATTCAGAAATAATTGAGGAAGTGAGAAAAAAGCAGATATAACAACAATAACTCATATTTCTCTCTTTATTCTATGCGAACTGTCATCATAGACTTCCCAGCAAGTTCAGTCCCCAACTCTCTTTTTAGTATTATATTCCCTATTCAACCAAGTAAATGTTCGGTTCATTGCCTCAGTTTACAAATCATAAATCTGGTTTCCTGATACAACTCATGGCCCTGTACTATCAGATAGATACATACTAAGAACAACAAAATCTTTGCAATTGCTAGATCAAAAGGAGTCTGGTCCATCGTGGATTTTGCGGAACAATTTTAAACAACTAACTTTAGTTCATCTAACTAATGCAAACATAAAAACTGAAAATAAACAATGTACATAAATAAAAGCATTCAGCTTGGACAATTATCTAGCGCAGTTTCATGGCACAATAGTCTCTACATCAGTAGAATCTATGAACCAAAACATCAAAAGCAATATATTCCTGCTGATGATCCACATGACATGATAGATAGATATCAAAATAATGATGTATGAAGAATATAGGAGTTAGATGAAATGACTAAGGGCAGTTTACCTCTGACACTGTCCTGCTTCCTTCTCTAGAAGCAGCTATGGTCTGCATAAAAGACTGGAGGTCCAAGTAACCAGAGTTTTGCCTATCTATGGAAGGAGGACCAGCCCTAAAGTAGTGTTGCTGATGGGCGCGAAAGCTCGATCCTGGCTGATGGCTCCGAATCTCTTGTGATGTGGATGAAGGTCCACGGTGCTGCAATGCTATGCTTGAACTTCTGGAATGAGAAACACCATCAGAAAACAAGGAGCTCCTGGCGATATCAGCTGAACCTCTTACATTTGTGCTTGGCTGGGATGCATTGGACGCAGGAACTTGTTGAGCTCCTACATTTACAGCAGCTCTAAGTGTAGAGCTAGAGCTGGATCCTGAATTTTGCTGATTGCTTCTGCTTCCGGGTGCAGATAGCAAATTTGTTGAATCAGCATTAAAAAAGGAAGAACCTAACAAAAGGGGCTCAGGAACATTGCTTCTCATCAAGCTCCTACTGGGATCTTGCGAAGTAGATCTCTGGATTGTTGTATTAGCAGAGCTGGAGGAGCTAACAATTCTTGATCCAAAATTGCCATTAGATGGCTGACGGTGAAGATTTTGTGAGAATTGAGTAACAGCTGGCACATGAGGTCGACTATGAGAAGTGGCTGAAGAGCTAATTGCTCTAGGTTGCACTGGAATAAACGAAGACTGTTGCTGTGTAGGCTGATAAGCAGAACACCTGAAACTTTCCTCAGGTAAGAGCCTGGGCAGTGATTGATCATACTCATTTGGGCTTATTCTCATCCGTGTATTTCTCATAAATCTTTCACTTTCATGGGGATCAGTATACAATGAATAATGGTCGGACAAAGTGCCACTTGCAGAAACATTAGTACTCTGGTTCAGCTGTTCCATAGGAGGGTATGAATCAGCATAGTTTGTAGAGGGCAACGTCAAACTAGTACTTTCATGGGTTACCGGAGAAGACCGCAGAATATTGTTAATTTGGTATTGATTACGTGAACTTCCATTGGCAGAAGTCTCTGCATGATTTCCATCAACATTCTTTCTCTTGTAAGATGAACGGTGACTGTCAAGCATGCCAAATTCTTGGCCTGCTGCACCATCAAAACTGTCTGCAGTCTGTGACGAACTTCCGAAAGCGTTCAAAGAAATTTCATGATGCCAAATTCGCTCAGTGGTGGAAGAACCCCTGTTGAGTGAAGCAGTATTTGTTCTTGATTGCACATTACCGTGAACGACATCAACATCCTCGATGCCAAATTGATCAGCTTGATTAACATTAAGGTCTATGTTTAAGTTGTGTGAAGGCAATGAGCCATTTGCTTCATGTCTCCTCCTGTCTATACTTAAGGGACCTCCTGTAGACAGAGAAGGCGCAAAATGCTCCCTTTTAACCTGAAGGAAGTTACCATGATCGACTAAGCAACCCATAGAGCTAGATCCAGCTGATTCCCATAGGCTCAAGCTTGTATTTTGCTGACCAATCAAGCTTCCATTTGGCATTCCCACCTCATGACCATTGAGCAAATAATGAGGGTAGTTCTCATTCTCTAGGGTATCAGGAAGTAAAATCTGTTCATCCACAGTAGGATTGTTTGGAAGTAAATTCTGCTGATCCATGGTTGGGTTATTGGAACTAGAACCAAGGTGGCGTGTTTCTGAGGAAGACAGCATGGTGATCCTATTATGTTGCATCACACCTTACTGTATTCCTTGGTACTCAGATGATTTGAATAAAAACAAACCATCACCCAAAAAAAGTAATGCTTTATAACTTGAAGAATCTAAACCTGACAAAAAGGAAAAATGGAAATTGAAAAACAATCAGCATTACACTCAACCATAGATCAAAGTTACGAAAGACAAATTAAAGCATATGACATTGAAACAGCATGTTTGCTTTGTTGAGAATTCTTAAAACGTTACATATGAACTAAGCAAAAATGCGGAGCACACATAACAAAAGTTACTTTTGCAGCTTAAGTACAAGACGATTATACTCAACAGAAACAATGTGGGATGTAGGTGATATACATACCTTAAGTACATCACCAATAATTTATTAGACAAATGGTGGAAACCGCTGGAAATGGTGGCAGCAAACTGGACAAAACTACAAACTGCTTCCCTAGCTTCAGGAAAAATAAAAGCAATATAAGTTTATCTTTTTTTGTCTGCGACAACGTACTGACAGAATATCACAAACTAACATCACAAAGAAACTATTCTAATCATTTGGAGCGTCTCCAAATGATTGTGAGCCTACATCAAGATAAGCATATAATTGTATAAAATAATACATTTCAGGAACATAATAGTCATACACCAACCAGCCATTAGGCACGAATATACAGAACAGTTTCAGAAAAATACTGTTTGACAGGTTGTTCACTAAAGGTCAATTTCTCACAGCCAATGGCTATCCATTTTGTTGTGACTAGACCTTTCACCTAAATATGATGCACCCGAATTCCTAATCCATGAAATTACTCCCGTTCTGCACATCCATTTCCAGGAACGCCATCTTTTGCCTCGTCAAATACCCACCTTACATTCCTAAAGAGATTTCAGGCTAGAAGAGCAGTCTTCAACGAACGATAGCACCAACGAATAAACCGAACTCGGAACACCTCAGGCTCTCTACTCTGCCTAACGATGAAGTTTTTATCACGAATCCTAGCTCTAATCACCAAACGAGCACAAATCAACAAAATTCCCGTCCAACAGCGCAAGAATTCCGCAGAAACAACCAGCTCCAGATCCGCCCACAAAATCCCACACAGATCTCGCCACGCCGCGACGCCCATCGATCCGCATCCCCGGGGCCCCTCGCCCAAGAACCCAACTCAATCCACTCACCAGCCCCCTAGCCGCCGCAACCAACAAGAAGAGACGCCAGGAGCAATAACCCAGAAACGTACGGACGCTGTGCCGTCCGGCCCCGATCGGTGTCCTCCGCGGGCAGGCGGCCCAGATCGGCGGCGAGGATGGGAAGGGGGAGCCGCGGTCTGTTGCCTCCTCCCGTCCGCGTCCGCTGCCGCAGTGCTCGAACGTATCGAGGAGAGGAGGGGGAGGTGGAGACGACAGACGAGTAGGAAAATAGGGGCTGGTGGGGGTGGAAAAGGGAGGAAAGTGGGCGACGCAGCGGAACCCACGAAGAGATAGATATTCACCGCGGGTCCGGGCCGTCCGATGGGCTGGATCGACGGCGGGTGGTGGCGCCTGCCACTGCCAGTGGAATGGGTATGAATCCGCCCGTCAGCCGAAATCTCTCCAATGCGTGATTAAAACTGCCCCACAATAAATGCTAATACTGGCGACTGGTTTTGGTGATCTTCTCGAGGTGCTACAATTTATTAAGGGGAGAGATAGCTTTGGTGGTCACCGATTGGATTGGGTTGGTCACGGGCTGGGCTTGGATGCCCAGCACAGTTCTAGGGATGGTAGAACGTTGGGCTGGGCTTGAGTTCAGGTAAAAGCTCTCTTTTTGTCTTCTAATATTGGGAGATCCTCTATTGTGATTTCACATAGTTGTATGCTCGACGAGTTTTGTGTAGACCAATTCAAGAATCCCTAGCATGACAACGAGGGCTCATTAGGGCCAAGCCTCCAAACTTGGTCATGAGGGCTAGGCTCGGGTTTCCAGTGAACCCTGGAGTTTTCAGCAGAAAGACGTTTATCCCTTGCTCATAGACTTCATGTTGCTTTTATTCGGTTTTTAGCAGTTGATGGAAACAGAAGCCTAAAATTTTAGCAGTGCTTTAAATACTCAAGAACTGAAACACAAAACCTGCATGTCTTCAGTGATCACCGGACATGGCGACACCTATAAACTATTATGTTAACCGTGTTCAATGTATTAGCAATAGCAAATACCACACAATATGCAGGGCACAGCTAGGATTGGACAATAGGGGGCAGAGAGAGATAAATTTGAATCGATTTTAGAAGAATAAAAATATAGATGTTAGATGAATCTATTTTCCATTATCATCTTAAAATATCTTTATTCTTGTTTATATACAAATTCATCCACAATAATAAATGTATGATCTTTTATATAATGGATGATGATATATATCCATTCAATATGTGATATTATCTTTGCTAGTTTGATATGGATTTATCATAAAAGTTGCTAAAAAATCTCTATAGCTGAAAATAACTAGAGCTTAGATCGATAAAGAGTAGAGTAATGAAATATGAATCATGACCTTCAAGGACAAATGTTTTAAACTTAATAAAGTTTGGTAAGAAAAAACACTTCATTACACACATTCACAATAGCCATAGGTAGTAAATTTGTGTTAAAAAAGACATATAATACTTGAATATATATAATAGATAAAATGATTTTATATGCCAATGTGCTTTTAAGTTCTTTAGCAATATGTTGCTCGGCTAGAAAATATAAGGTTTGTGTTGGCTCTACCAACGTTAATAGTATGTCTGATTCTATGATAAAAGAGTTATTGCCAAGAAATAGTATAATAACATGAGTTAGAAATTGAGCACATAGGTTAAACTAGCGGACAACTAAAATTTACATACATGTATAGTGTAAAACATCACTAGTCCACTAATTGGTTCTAGATATTGGATTATTAATTTCTCTTCTTAAGGAGAACAAATACGATTTTAACATACTAATAGATGCATAAAGGGGTCTAACACATGTATAGAGGCCTACTCCTGGCTACACCTATCTCCGCCCCTAACAATATGGAGTCACAATGAGAAGTATATTCAAAATCAGTAAAAACAATTAATTCATATATTTAACTGGCACCCATTAATAGATTCCACCAGTTTCCTAAAAAAAAAGCTAGGCAACAACTATAAAACTCTAGAAAACAACTTTCCCTATGGAACAACCTAGGGAAGGACCACTAGGGGTCCAAAGTAGCATCACACACTCCAATCAATATCAATGATGACATAGAAACAAGTGGAAAGAATTTTTTATAAGTGTTGTCCTTATCAATCTACTAAAAAAAGATCATCACTATCGGTTTTAGAACCGACAATGATTAAGCAGTAATGATAGTCGGTAGTATCATTTTTGATTTTAGAACTGATAGTAATATAGATATCATTATCGATTTGTGTTATGAATCTATAGTAATTGTCAGTCTCAAATTTGATGTTTTTGGATCATTTTGTTTTCACTTGACAAACGAACCCTCCGGCTTTTGTGACTTGTGCGAACCCCCGCAGTTTCTGTGCGAGTTGATTCATCGAATATAGCAAATTATACGCTCGAGCATTTTGTGAAAGTCAAACCCGCAACCTCACCCCTCGCGCAAAGCTTCGTTATAATCTCACAATACATTTTTAGTTGATGACTATACAATAATTTATTCTTTTGACTTTTCATGTATAAATCTTTAGATTATTATTTGGGCATATATATGGCTTTAAATTAAAATTTTATCAACTACAAAGTTGTAGATATCATCAAGAACTATAATTTTTATATAAAGTTAATCTATATCTGACTCTGTCGGTGAATCAGGAACCGGGGGTCCCCGAACCCCGAGGCCAGGCCAGCAATCCGCCACATGGCGCCATCCCGCGGAGTCTCCTCCGCGAGGTAAAAAAGATTAAGTCCCGGGAGAGGGCGCTCGGGGCCACAGTCGGTGGTCTCCGAGTACCCAAGTTCCCCGATGATCTACGAAGTCTAAGTGCCGGGAAGAAAGTGCTCGGGAAAGCATATGGTAGCCCCCGAGCACCCGAGTCCCCCGACGGTCAGGAAAGCTAAGTACCGGGAGAAACGTGCCCGGGGCCGCGAGCGGTGGCCCCCTGGGCACCCAAGTATCCCGAGGACCCACTGAAGGAAGTTCCGGGAGAGAGTGCTCGGGGCTGCGTGCAGCAGCCCCCGAGCACTCGGTCCCCCGAGGATCCGTACAAGCATGCCCGGGGGGGGGGGAGTGCTCGGGGAGGTGAACAGTACCCCCAAGCACTCGGTTCCCCGAGGACCAAGAAAGGGCACTCTCGGGAGGGAGTGCTCGGGGAGGTGAACAGTGACCCTCGAGCACTCGGTTCCCCGACGACTCAGAGAGCCCCCTGACAGTGGCCCCCGAAGGGCTCACTGATGAGGTGTCAGCCAGTCAAAGGCCCAAGGCTGCATTTAAAGAGCGCGCGTGGCCTGTCACCTCCAACTGCTCCCGCCACGCTCAGTGTCAGTTCCTGCCACATTCTGGCAGAAGGGCGTGGGGTCATTGAATGCACGGGTCCCATCCCGTGCCATCCGGCCCGTCTCGGGATAACGTCGTAAGGGCCGAGGCGTTCCGTCTGCCGCGCTGCTGTGGCAGGAGAACAAGACAGGGCAGGCACGCCGGGCCGCTCGCGGCTGCCTGATGGGCCCTCTCCACGGCGTCCGTTGCCAGTGCATTTATGGTGACAGATGACCGGGCGTGGGACGCATTTTCCACCCCGGTCACTTCGCGTAGAGGCTATGATGACGCCCTTTCCATTTATGGTGTCTCGGAACTCATGCCCCCCCTCCCGTTCGGGGCACTCTACTGCCGGCGGGTATTTAAAGCCGCCAGCAGCACAGACAAAAGGGAGAGCTCTCGGGCAAAAGAAGAGGTTTTTTTCTGAAGAAGTTTTCGAGGTAGCGAAGAGAAGATCGAGAGCACCCAAAGCCATCAGCTACACGCAGACTGAGGAACAAGGAGCCCCAGGCTCTAAGATAGTTAGACATTCTAACAACCAGCAACATCCTTGAGGGACATTCTCAAGGCATTTATAGTATCCATACAGAAATAGGGTGTTACGCTTCCGTGCGGCCCGAACCTGTCTAAACACCAGCGCATTTACTCCGTTCTGCATTAGATCATTCTACCCCACCGACCATCGCATTCATACCCATTTATTTCTCCGGCGAACATATTCAGGATCATCCCTCCGGCCGAATCTCTAAAAAGGGGTCCCCCAGGACCCCTGCGATAGGAGTTAACCCTCCGACAGACTCCGTATGAAAAAAGTTATAAATTTTCGAAGATAGGTTTCATTTTATTATCATTTCCATGTAATATAACGAACTGGCAGTGATAATACATCCATTATCATTGCCGTTCATGGCTAGAATCACTACCGATTTTTACCGGATGGTCTATTACGATTGGTTTTGGTAAGAACCGGCAGTGATATTTTATTACTTTCGGTTATTTCTGAAGTGATAGTGAAAGGAGGGCAGGGATAACCCTTTCTGTAGTAATGCAAGGTGTTTTGTAACTGTCAATATTGTTGGAATATGCTCAATTTTCGTCAAAACTTTTATATTTGATTAAATTTTGGTCATATTCGATCAAAATTTGACAACAAATTAAACTTAAATTTCCTAGGTAGTCGAGTAATTTCCTCAAGTATTTAGAGGTTATACAAAAACCCACAGATTCAACACCAAAAGCTTGCATAAGAGGTGCTTAAATAATTTTTTAGACCAAAATGCAGTACTTTTCTACCATGTATTGAGATAAATAGAGACAGCTATACAACCCTAGAGGCAATCAAAGTTAAAGAGTCATCTTGTGAAACATCTTGTCAAAGTAACTGCAGAGACAGTCCATCATAGAGCAAAATAGAATGTTGGCTCTATAGAAAATATTTCTTAATCCATACTTGCTTACTTACAAAGGATTCACCTGCTTAGTTGCATAAGATTCACCGAAACTCAATGGAAGTCTAGCAATAAGGTTAACTATCGTTATTATAAACCTACATGAAAAAAAAGGAGCAAGAAGCCACCAGCTGAAAAAAAGATATATGTAGTAAAAACATCAAGAGAAAATGAAATTTTTGCCATTGGATAGCAACTGATTCTATGCTATGGAATAGGTCTGGTTTCCTTCCATGCCATAGAATAACGAGTTTTATTCCTTTTACGACATCGCCTCTGTTAGGCAGGCTAAGAACCTCCGTTAGACACTGTAAAAAGACTATTTTGCTCCTTTTTTAGTCCGTGATTAATTTTTCTCATGCCACTGTGAATTATTGATTAAATTTCTGTTGCTAGTATGTGGCCATTGAGATGTGTCAGTTAGTGCAGGTATGCATGGAGCATGTGCAGCTTTGAACTTGGATACGCTATAGTAGTCATCAACATAAGGTTTAACAAAAACATGGCCAATAATTCGCAGTGGCATGAGAAAAATTACTCGCATACTGAAATAGGGGCAAAAAGATCTTTACAACGTCTAACAGAGGTCCACAACCTGCCTAATAGAGGCAATACCATGAAAGGAAGAAAACATGCTGTTCCATGGCATGGAAGGAAATCAGACCTATTCGATAGTGAATCATAGAACCAGTCGTTATTCAGTGTCAAATAGTTCATTTTGTCAAAAATCGCATGGAAGGAAATCAGACCTATTCGATAGTGAATCATAGAACCAGTCGTTATTCAGTGTCAAATAGTTCATTTTGTCAAAAATCAAGGAAGAAACTCCAGATCCAATAGCCATAGAATAAAACTGAATTATATAACAACAAAAAATAGACTAATCATGTTTGATTCTGAAAACTTCATTCCAACCTCTTACATTCTCTTGCTCATCTTTGTAGACTAACTGTTGATACTCATTAAATACCATATTTCACCCCTAAATGCCGGTAAATAAATGAGGTAAAAACCATGTTCATACATTTTAGTAGTATTAACGCTCATTTTTCTATTAATTTTGGTGCGTCAACTTATTTCTATAGAAAGACTAAAACGTTGAATAAAATAGCACCCCAGAAGATTTGGACGAAAATTAGGCCATTCACGGACAATCTGGCAAATTGGATAGCTTCAATAGGGTCTGTCTAGGGTTTTCTACTGTTTGGCTAGCAAAACCTTTGACCGAACAATCGGCGAGACTTAACGTGCAGATTTCAGCTGTTTGGTCAGGAAAACCTATGACCGAACACCTAAACGATCCTCCTACATTCGTCCAACATATCAATATCATATACTACACGTGGAAGAAACGGGGAGCTCTCAACGCGTTTGGTTGCTGTGCTGCCAGCTCCACCCGCTGCCAGGAGGGTCCCGGTGCCAATGCTACCGCCAGCATGCCAGGTCCGGTCAGTGTCCAAAAAGATCGAGCAAGCCCGTCAACCAACACCAGACACCAGCGGAAAAATCCACACTCCCAGCTTCTGTTCGCTTCCTCAGAGCGCCTGCGAGCTCCTTCTTCGCTGCTTGCTCGACGTGACTCCTTCTTCGCTGCTTGCTCGACGTGGTTCCCCAACGAGTCCATCCCACACCGAAACCCAGCAATCGAATAGGCGTCGGCGGTGGGAGCTCCTTCTTCGTTGCTTGCTCGACGCGGTTCCCAACGAGTCCATCCCGCACCGAAGCCCAGCAATCGAATAGGCGTCGGCGGCGGAGGTTGCCTTCGTCGCTCCTAGCACCAACCATTAGGAGCCCCGACATCGATCTCCCCGCCACGGTGAGCTCCGCTGCGCCCCATCGAAGCTTCTACATGTGTCCTTTTCTTTCTTTCCTCGCAACCGAATAGGCGCGAGCGCCGCCTTGGTCCTCGACAGCTGTGAGCCACCCACCGCCTCTCCCGGTGACGCGCCGCCTTGGGCACGGGTCAGCTAGCGCCTCCATGTGCGGATCTAGGACGAATACCCTCCAGACCGGCACCTCCGCCCTCTGTCTCCACCACAGCAGTGGCGCCCTGCGTACGCAACGCCCGCCTCCACCTCCCTATCGCCGCCGGCATTGCCCCCTCACCTCCGCATCACCGCCAGTGCCTCTTCTGAAGCCCCGCTCCCCAGCTTCCATGCGCGCACCGCCTGCCTCCCCTCCCCACTGCTGATTCATGCTGGGACAGCTGCGACGGATCCGTGCGGCTTCGGACGGCGGCTCCAGGCCAGATGCAGAGAGCAGGCGGGACGGCGTGGGCTCTGCACTGACGTGGCTGTGGAGCATAGGAATGGGCAAAAAATGAGCTCTGCATCGACGCGGCCGTAGAACATAGGAATGGGGAAAAAACAAGAGATGGGGAAGGGAAGAAAGATGGAGGAGCTGATTTGAAGTGTAGAAAACGTGGAAAACATGGAAATGCAAATGAGTAGGCATATAACTTAATGATACATTTGGAATGCATGTGTCCTTTATTTCCGAGAGAAACACATGCATATATCGTTTATTTCCAACTGAAACACATGAATCTTATAGAAATATAGTCCCAAGACTGCTGAAAGAATAGATAACCTGAAAAAATATACAGTAAAAAAAGTGTTAGTTATTTAGATACCAAATGTACTCCTTATAACATCATTTCCATATTTCAGCTGGTTTACAGTTTGCCATCAGAGGTCTTCTGTATGAATGAAATAAACCTGCTAATATTTATATGGTACATCTGATCATTATGCCTATCATGTTGTTTCAACATTTCTACACCATGTGAGTGTACAGATTATCAGTAAATAATAACATATCATTATATCTTTGCAGGTGCTTTTCAACTTAGTTGCATCAAAAGCAAGAAAAAAGAAATAGAAAGGTTGGGCAGAGAACGAAAAAAAAAGATCAAGGTAGTAGCTATTTAACATATCACAAATATATATTTACGTGTTCCAGATTAATACAATTTCTGTAACTAATTAATCTATTTGAATTTCCTATCTTAAAGTAACCACTATTTTCCACGGGACATCACAAGTTGCAAATTGGTTTTTAAAAAATGTTCATAATAGATATTGTAATTTATTATTTTATTTTCTTTGAATTCCCTAACATATTATATATATATATATATATATATATGAAAACCTATACTGATCGGAACAATTTCACTATATAAATGGTGCACATATTTAAAGATTGCTGCCTCTTTTTAAATGATAAATGTACAAGTTATTGACCATAGGTAAGGTATGTTGTGCTTCGCTCTAACTTTCGCTTGCAGAAAATATATGGTTGACCACTATTCTAAGAATATCCAAATACATGTTCTTTTACTTCGATATAATCTCGAGGAATGCTATGCATGTGGCAGAAGTTTACAGTTCAGAATTTATGATTAATTTAATAATTGATAGATGTTATGTGCGTATGAATACCAAGAATCACACCTTAAACATTACAGAAAATAACAAATTTTTTCTTTATATTCCAAAATTAAGTTCCAAGTAATTGTTTATATATGATTCTCTTCTATGCAACTTAGTTATATACACGTCATCTCGTAGACCTCACACACGAAGTCGTGTACAAAGCCACTCCGTTTCATCTTCAAAGAATGTACCAGCTATTAACAACTTAGGTATGATCTGATCACATTTTACATGCTACTAAATTCTTTATATGATTTGTACCCTCTAACATAGATCAATAATATATATATATATATATATATATGCTAAACCATATTCCAGAAAAAGCACTAAGTATATTTCTGTACTAATGAAACAAAGAATGCATCAACATACAGTTGCTCAAACCTAATATCTAAGGATCATAAATGCCTGAAATCCTATAGTCTCTGCTTCTGAACTCTTGCATCTGCCTTACAACATCACCCTTGATTGCTCTATTCAACTTCTAAACTCTAGCAACTGTCTTACAAGATTACTATTGATTGCTCTATTCTACCAAAAAAATACTTATAATGGTACATTCGTACATATGTATGTGCACAGATCAAAATAGTATTCCGGCTAGAACATGAACTAACATAGAAATTGGTAAGTTTGGCCATTAATAGTTGTTTTCCTGCTTCATTCTTGCACATAGCTAAAAAAAAGAGAAAAGAAATAATATACCAACATGATTTTTTTGAAACAGAACCCCCTATAGGACCACTTTCTATTTCATATGCGCGACCAGGCCACGAAGATGCACGAAATGCAGTAACAAGTAAGTGCTACACACAAAATGAAATTCACATATATATATATATGTATGTATATATATATATATATATATATATATAAGAAACTCACTCAATAAATATATGTTATAATTCCCATTAAAAATCATTATGACCAATGCAGGGGATCATTTCTGCCCAATTGTGCCACTGCATATTGCTGCACAGAATCGAAGAAAGAGAAAACGTTTAAACCATTTCAAAGCTCTAACGCGACAAGGTTTACTAATTTCCTTCCCTTTTAATAATACAGTTTTTTTTTCACCAACAAGTTACTAGCTGCATCAATGTTCCATATATTAATTAAACTGATGCTGATTTTTCCAGCTTCGTCAGCTGGTATATCACTTTATTCATTACAAGATACATTTGGATCATCAAAAGAGTACACAAATTTCCTCAAAGGTATGGAATCCTGTACCTATACATTGAATAAATATAACTACAACATCTAATCTTTAACACACGATATTATACTAGATTTAATCTAAAATAACTTTCTTATTGTTTTTGTTCATACATTTAGAGAAATATAAAGACCGATCTTATTATGGGGGGCCAGATTATGTCTGTGATAAATATGGTGCTATCTTTTGGTATCAAGAACGTATAGAAAAAAACAGTTCATATGCCCAGAAAAGAATTGTATATAATTTATGTTGTCATGGTGGGAAAGTCTCATTACCATGCTTCAGACCTAGACCAGAACCATTTAATGAACTTATTCGGTTTGACGGAGGCCCAAGAAGCAATAAGTTCATGCGCCATATAAGGCAATACAACTCTATATTTACTTTTACCTCTATGGGAGTTCATGTTGATCAAAGCATTAATACTGGCGACGGTCCATATGTATTTCGTATCAATGATGTGGTGCATCATCGTATAGGATCTTTATTACCTAGAGATGGTGAACCACCTCAATATGCTCAGCTTTATATCTACGACACTGACAATGAAGTAGCCAAAAGACTAAATATATTTACTAATGATGTAACATCAAAGGATTTATATTATAAAGATGCTAGATACATATAATCCTTTAGTGAAAGAATTCAGAATGGCAAGAGATCATTTACTATCGCCGACAGCACCGGATAAATCAATCAGACTAATCGAAAGTTATACATCTCATGGGGATAAATACAGTTTACCTGCTGCTTCTGAATTAGCTGTATTGATGATAGGCGATGCTTCTATTGGTGCAACTGAATTTGATATCATTGTTAAATGTCATAGTGGTGAATTCAAGCAAATACACCCTATACATCCAACACTCATGGCTCTACAATATCCTCTTTTGTTTCCATATGGTGAACCAAATTTTCATTTGGGTATCAAGTATAAACAAATCAATGATCAACCTTTAACCAGTAGACAAGGGGTCACAATGCTAGAATATTTTACCTATTATGCTCATTACCGGAAAAATGACCCAAATTCCTATACTTGCTGTGGCCGATTATCTGATCAAGCTTCTGTTAATGCATATATCTTGCGTGGAAAGCGAACGCTTGACATTTTATTATTTTCACCAAGCTGAATTAAGGTCTGAAACCTATCAAGCAATTGCTAAAGCTATTAATAGAGAAGCATCAACAGGTAGAGATGTTGGGATAAAACGCATGTTACCCTCCAATTTCATTGGCTCTAAAAGATACATGGTGCAAAATTATCATGATTTTATGGCCATCTGTCGTGTCTATGAAGCACCACAACTCTTAACACATACTTGCAATAGCAATTGGCCTGAAATAATAGAGGCAATTAAGTATGAATCAGGCCAAATACCACATGACCGAAATGATATTATTGTCCGGGTTTTCCACCTCAAATTACATGAGCTATTAGACGATCTCAAAGATGGTACTATATTTGGGCTGTCTCTAGCTGGTAATACTTATCTCCAATCATTTTTTTTTGCTCTTTAATTATATTCTTCTATTTCTTCCAAATGCGACCATTATACTACAATATTTTTGATATATAGCAGCCCTCATATTTATATTCTTTACCTTGGTTATGCTTCTTGTAACAAATAATAATAATTTGTTCTTCCCTTACAGTTGTTCATACAAATGAATTTCAAAAGTGCGGTCTACCACATTCTCATATTCTAACATGGCTAAGTCATGAAAAGTTCGAATATTCACCTCCTCTATTGATTCTTATGTTTGTGCTGAAATTTCTAATAAAAAAACAGATCCTTTGGGTTACCATTTAGTAGAAGAATTTATTATTCACGGTCCATGTGGGAGGCACAATCTAAATGCCCCATGCATGGAAAATGGTGTATGCAGCAAAAGGTTCCCAAAACCCTTTCGTCAAGAAACATTCATTGATCAAGATGGCTTTCCAATCTACAAACGTCGTGATACTTCTACAATAGTAACAAAGAACGGTATTCAGCTGGACAATCGTTGGGTTGTACCATATAACATGTTTCTTTTAAAAAAATATCAAGCCCATATCAATGTTGAAGTCTACAACAGAACTAATTTAATTAAATACTTATTCAAGTATGTGATGAAGGGCCCTGATTATGCATGAGTCTCTTTAATCAATTCATTATCCAATGATTCTTCACATGGAGATACAGATCACACAGATAATAATGATGGGGTAGATGAGATAGCTGAATATATAAAATCTCGATATTTATCTACTTGCGAATCATTTTGGAGGCTTTTTGGATTTGAAATACATGGTAGAACACCTACTGTTGAGCGACTCCATGTTCATTTACATGGCATGGATATTATTACATGTCATGAAGAACAAAAACTACAAGGCATAATAAATAACCCTGATTCTTAAATGACCATGCTTACACAATGGTTTCTTGCTAATCAACAAAGCAGGGAAGCAAGAGAACTAACATATTGCGAATTCCCTACAAAATGGACATGGCACGCTAATAAGAAAATTTGGACCAAAAGAGGTGTAAAAACACCTAAGATAGGACGGCTAGGATTTATACATCCTAGAAGCGGAGATGTATTTTACTTACGAGTACTGCTTATGGTAGTTCGAGGTGCCACATGTTATGAAGATATTCGAACCTATGAAAATATCACATATCCCACATTCCGTAAAGCATGTAAAGCTCGAGGATTACTTGGAGATGATATTGAATGGTTTATTTTATTTGAAGAAGCAATTGTTTGGGCAACAGCATCTCAGTTGAGACATCTATTCATGACAGTTATAAGCTATTGTGATATTACTGATATACAACAACTGTTTGATAAATACTGGAAACACATGGCTGATGATATTGTATATAAACTCCGAAGAACACTGCACAACAGCTCATACAATATTCATGTTGAACAGCTCATGGCATTGCTCATACAAGAACTAGATTTGGTGTTCGCAAAGAATGGATTATCTTTAGCTACTTATAATCTTCGTCCATCAGTCACCTCTTCCAGCATTACTACAAACAAATTAATCATAGATGAGCTGTCTTACGATAGAAATACATTACAAGAACAAGCAAATAAGATGTATGAAGCCCTTAACAGCAAACAACAAAAAATATTCGATTCAGTCATGACAAATATTCAAAACAATACACAATTTCTTTACTTTGTGTCAGGTACATGTGATCCTTATATGTGATACATAAAGACCTATACCCTTGCATATATCCAATTAAATAAATAGATGCTAATGTATTTATGTTTTTGTGGCAGGTTTTGGAGGCACTGAAAAAACATTTTTATGGAACAATATAATCTCCAAGCTACGATCACAAGCGAAAATAATTTTACCTGTGGCTTCAAGTGCAGTTGCTGCTTTGTTACTATTAGGGGGTAGAACAGCTCATTCAAGATTTCAAATTCCGATAGATATCAATGAGTCAAGCACCTGTAATATACGACGAGATACAAATCTATCTGAATTGCTTAACAAGACTTATCTAATATTATGGGATGAGGTGCCAATGGCTCATAGATTCTGTTTTGAGGCATTAGATCAGAGTCTTAGAGATATCCTTTCAATTGAAAATCCTAATAACAAAAGCAAACTTTTTGGTGGGATGAACATCCTTTTGGGAAGAGATTTTAGACAAGTACTACCTATAGTCAATATAGCAACATCTTCTGAAGCCATAAGTGCATCTTTAGTTAGTTCACCATTATGGCGACATTCCAAAGTTTTTAACCTTACAATCAATATGAGATTACAGAACTCAGATTTAGATTGTGCTGAGAAACAAAAGCTAGCAACTTTTGCAGAATGGCTTCTAAATGTTGGTGAAGGGAAAATACCAGGACAAGTTGATTCAGAGAATGAAGATGAAAAATGGATAGTATTACCTTCTGACATTTTATTACAGCCTGATAACAACTATCTAAAGTCAATAACAGATGCTATCTATGATAAATTCAATACCAACTTCAATTGTGTTGAATATCTTAGCAAAAGAGCATTGGTATCTCCTTTGAATTCAACAGTTGATGAAATCAATGAATTTATGCTGCATAAAGTTCCAGGAGATTGCAGATATTATTTCAGCTATGATAGTATTTTAAATTCTATTGAACAACCTGATGATGTCTCAATATTATATCCACCTGAATTTTTGAACTCTATATCACTCAACAATTTTCCTCAACATGCATTGGCTCTCAAAATAGGAGTTCCCGTAATGCTTTTAAGAAACCTTCATCAATCAATAGGTCTATGCAATGGAACCAGACTAATTGTCACAAGATTAGAACAACATCTTATAGAAGCCAAAATTATTACAGGTTCTCATATTGGTCTCTATGTATGTATACCACACATTGTTCTACATGGAAACAATTCTAAATGGACTTTTACTCTAGCGCGACGTCAATTCCCTCTAAGACTTTGTTACGGTCTTACTATCAACAAGTGCCAAGGCCAAACACTTCATAGAGTTGGAGTATATTTGAAATGTCCTGTATTTACACATGGACAACTTTATGTAGCTGTTTCAAGAGTAACATCAAAAGAAGGCCTCAAAATACTAATTGAGAATGAGGATGGTACTACTGGAATGATCACCAAGAATGTTGTATATCACAGAGTTCTCCAACAGTTATGAACTACGTAGAACAAGAGCTTGAAGGCTGCATTTTGTTTATGCCACAATGCTTCATGATTTCCAATAAAAAAATTCCCAAAACACCAAGCAACTATGTCCTTCTAACAATTCTGAAGCAAATAGAACAAGGTAAATATTTTGGGTTCTTTTCTCTTATAACTCACATATTTCAAGCTATGGACAAACAACTGTTCTATGCAATCCAACATAGCAGGAGAAAACTGATTGACTTCTAATCTCATGAAGACACTTTTGTGAATATAGATATACATCTGTATATATAATATTATTTTGTAGCCATGTCCCACTGGAAATCAATATATGGTTTTTCCCCTGCAACATATCAATTATTGTCAAAATAGTTTCTCACTGTGCTATCTGTTTCTGTTCTTTGCCTTTGTTACAGCATACATGTTTTCCATAACTTACCACTATTTTTCAAAAGACCATCCAGCTATGTCCTACTAACAATTATGAAGCAAACAAGTAAAGTCATATATTTTGGGTTCTTTTGTATTATAACTCAAAGATTTCTAGCTATGGCGATACAAACTATTCTTTGCAACATAGTATTGCAGCAAGGAATTAGATGCTTCCTATTCTCGTGAAGACATGTACTTGTGTCTTCCTGGAAATCAATATATCCTTTTTCTCCTGCAACTTATTAATTACTGTCAAAATAATTTGTTACCATACTATCTGTTTCTATGATTTGCCTTTGTTACATCATACAAGTTTTACATAAGCTACCATAATGCTTCATGATTTCTGATCAATATTTTACAAAAGACAATGCAACTATGTTTTTCTAATAATTGTGAACCAAACAGACCTGAGAAACAATATATGGTTTTCCCCCTGCAACATATCAATTATTGTCAAAATAATTTCTCGCTATGCTATCTGCTTCTGTGATTTGCCTTTGTTACAGCATGCATGTTTTCCATAACTTACCACAATGCTTCATTATTTCCAAACAATATATTTTTCCAAAAAACATGTGAGGAACCGTCCAAACAGTATTCTAATTAATCATTAGGAGGATCATTATTCACAATCACGACCTCAGTGATTAACCAGAATACCATCCCGGTAGTCTCGGCACGTGTTTTGTGCCCAAGATCGGAACACATGCCTTTCCAACATGTACATCACAACATAGCTTAAGAAAGAGTAAGTAATTAAAGTAATATTATAAGTTCTTAAGCATGCAACCATTTGCAATAGTTTACACAAATAGAAACTACGCAGCGGAAAATTAAAACCTTATAACAACAAAAGGAGAGTGGAATCATATGCCCTTAGGCTCCACCCCAAAAGCTACGCCTCACCAGGGTAAGATGCACTATTCTTGCCCACCACCTGCATCAGCGGGTATGAAGTAGCCAAACACCGCATCACTATCACCAGCAGAACCTGAAAACGCATGCATGAGTACGAAGGTATTCGTAAGACTTATTCCATATAGAGCACATATACATAGCTCGACTCCAAGGATTATGCATTGAGCTGTTAGCAAGAGTAGACCACAAAATTAAGTAAAATATATGCGATAAACAACCTGAACACCTATGTGTGAGCACCTATACTAAACTTAAAAAAAATAACTACACTTCTACCCTGTAAACCACAACTTGAACATGTACGTATAGTAACCATAGTACCTTATCAACAAACCACCAACCAAACCATCACACCATAAACTTATCCTACATTCGTAAACTCTACGACCGATACAAATAAAACAATAGCATGCTCATGACCGAGAGCGCGGCAATTCGAATTGTTCTTACACCCTGCAGGGGGGTACAACTTTACCCACACGACTCGATGACCATTCGGCTTGTGCTACTCGCGAAAGTACACATAAGGTGTACTCGTGTCAACCTTTCTATAGGTTTTAGCTGCAAAAGTGACAGAAACAGGTAAACGCCACTTCATCAAAGAAGACCCAGAGCCATCTGATCCAAAAACATAATCAGGTTACAAATCTTTTCGTCATTACAGTATTTCATTTCCTAATTCTAAACCCTGTAAGAACAACTGAAACAACTGATGCACCTAAACTGAATTTACTTTACAGTAAAAGATCTGGTGCAAGGAGACAACTGTTTAAAGACTAAGCTTTTCCAAATTAACATTCGATGTAGTAAGCCCTTTATCTATGAATATACACATACATTTCTTTTCAGGCTTATCCAAATATTAAAAAAAAACAAAGGTACAAATCCTAACTATTGCCTTCTTGCATCTTTTTCCTAGATATCAAGTATCATCGCTAATTACCAGTACCGGCTGTTTATCCAGGTCCTACTTTTCATGTACCTTCTAGCTAACAAATATGTAAACATAGCCCCTTACTAAATAAATTATACTACCATAAAACCAACTACTATGTAACATATTACTATATACAGTTAATGTGTACTTTCCCTTCTAAACTCCGTAATCCACTTCCATGAAATACTTTTGAGTAGATTGCTAATGTATCCATCTATATAACTTCTGTAACCACTAAATAATACTCTCATATGTTCCTTCATCAATATCTCTATATTATCTTTGTAACTACCATTTAATAAATATTTTACATCTATCCATTCAACACATATATTCAAAATAAGCGCATGAACACACGCAACTCTGTCAGTTTCAACCGTTCGGCTGGGAAAACTCGTGACCGAACAGCCTGACAGATCTTCGGCAAGCACTTCGGTCATTCGTCCTGAAAATCAATGGCCTTGTCTACCAAGACTTCCACCCTAGGCTGGCCGGCCTCCCACCTCTATAACTGAAGAAAGAGATTTTTTTATTTTTATATTTTTTTGAGTTAAAATTTAAATAAATGGATTCCCGGTGAAGATATTTTCCTAACCGCCCCCTCAAAGGGCGGCAAGAGGGGCTAACCGCCCCCTCAGGGCCTAGCCGCCCTCTCAGGGGGCGGTTAGGGGCATTTTTTCCTCTAAAAATATTTTTTTTCATTTTATCCTCTAAAAATGTATTATTTTTGTAATTAAAGAAATAAAAAGGAAGGGGTGTAAGGAAATTAAGAAATTAAATTTGGAGTAGGTTATGTAATAACGGGAGAAAAAAATCAGTAATTAGTAGTTGCAGCATTTTACGTGGGTATGGGGTGCGAACGAGGATAAACATAGTATTAAACACAGGGTGAAAACATTACAATACACTGTAACCGCGACGACATGATGAGGAAACAAAGGTGGCATGTACAGTTCGCACTAAGACCTACTTATTAGTGCACCGATCCTAATCATAACATGCATTAGGGAGGGAAAGTATGTCGGGTTACATTAGGTACTCTCTACTGCGTGCATCTAGGATACTTTCCCTTTCGGAGGGCATCGGGACCTGCCGCCTTAGCACGACGGGCTCTCTCCCTCTTCCTTTCCCTCTCAGCCTCTCGAGCCTGAGCCACGGTACGGTCGTGCGCCGCCTTCCTCATGCGCTCTTGTTCCTCTCGCTTGAGGCGAAGTTCCTCTTGCTGTTGCTCGTACTCCCGACGTGCGTACGCTTCCCTTCTCCACCTCATGTTCATGTCGACCCACAGCTTCTATGAGTCATTTTGCTTATTGTCGAGCCACTGAATAAAATCACAGAGCGGTGGAGGGGACTGAACAAATGGAACAAGATGAGCGGTTAGTAAAAGAGGGTGCGTAATCGGAAGAGATGAGGCGGATATCTGTTACCGTACCGGTCGATAACCAGTTGTTGCATGACGAGGTTTGTCATACTCGTAGTTGGCACACATGAAGAAGCGCAGCACATAGGTGTATGAGATGTCTTGCGACTCGCGGAGCTTACAAAGGTCACCACAGAAGCACATTGGTGGTTCGAGACCTTCAGGTATGGTAGTCCCCCAATGTTTCTTTGGTGGGCTCGATGGAGCTGAGGAAGACATTGCACTTGAGAGATATGAGAAATGAGCGATGCTTCATGGTAAGGAGGTTCGGCTATTTATAGTTGGGGGAGGCAGGAGCATTGGATTCGCTTTTGAAGAAAGGAGTGAGGGCATGGGCGTAGCTGGTGGGAGGAGCATCGGATTCCATCTTGAAGAATAGGAAAGTTGTGTCATTGCCCATGGTCAGAGATTCCACGTTTATTGGTACTCGTGTTGTCATTTACTGATTGGAAAAAGCTAGGTAGTGTTGTCACATCTTGTTTAAAGCCTGCGGCAGGAGGCATGTGTTGTCAAGTCATGGTTAAAGTTTAGTGCTGTGGTCACTTCTTCATTTAACGTGTCTGAATATGAAATGCATTTACGAAATGCTAAGTCGACCATACAAAGTAAATGTGTCTTAATACATAGGAGTACATCACGAAGCGAATATGCATATGTTAGTTACATAAAATGTAAAATGCTACTCATGCCTCCCTCGTTGCCGTCACCCGTGCGCCCCATCGTGGTCCCGATGCCGCTGGTTAACCCTCATGTGACCCCTGGAGTAGGTGAGGGGGTCGGGTGGACCGACGTGTCTGGTAGGCCTAGTAGGGACTACCGGTGTCGAGGGCTCGTCCTGCGTGGGCTGTGTCCGAAGCGGTGCACTGGAAACCTGGGACCGCTGAAGGACGTCGTAGTCAGGTGTGCCCCCGAAGAAGTCACGGACGATGTCGTATGCGGTGTCGGGGCCAGCATCATCCTCCTGACTAGGGTAGGAGGACTGTGAAGGATCGGCAGACGTCCATGTGTACTGGCTGGATGGGCCTATGAACAAATAATCACGTTAGATACGAATAATATGATATTGAAAGTAGTAGTAAAAAATGTATAATTGTACCTGTGTGGTACGACGGTGCAGCAGAAGAAGGCCACGCTGACGTGTCGTAGTACGTTGCGGGCGGGGTAGGGCGTGGGGCCGCCGAAGATGGACCGGCCTCGTCACCAAAGTAACCTAAGTACAATATTAACTTATTTTGCTGAAAGTATTAGAAACTAGGAATAAGGGTTCCCGGAGTACCTGACTGTGGACGCACAGGGCTCGATCTACGAGGCTGCGTCGAGACTTGTGCAGACGGACCTAATGAATGTTTAATAATAATAAGTAAAGGATATTGTTTAACATTATTCAAAAGTATAATTCGTACCATGTTGCTCCGACCCTCCATGACGTGGTAGAAGGGGTCGTGTGGGTGCCGACACTGAAGAACGTCGGTGCACGTCTGACGGCCGAGACGACTCGGCGTGTACACCACTCGTCCTGGGAGACGACCTTGCTACATCTGTGGTAGATCGGCAGGAGGTGAGCTTCAAGGCGCGCGTTGTCTTGTCGAAAACCCGTCTAATGAAGCTCGCAACATCCGACGCACTTAGGTGATGTTCTTGCCGGACGCGGTCCATGGCAGCAGGTGCATCCCTATTTACGTCATAAATGATATCTGTCTGCGGATACGAACAAAAGTGAACAATTAAAGTATATGGTTATGTTCATTCAATATGGAGTACGGACTTCAAAAAGTTACTTACTGCTAAAGCGGCGTCTTCGTCCCAATGCACCGGGTATGTCTCCGTTGTCGACGCGATGTGGGGCCAGACATCCTCAGGGGTGTAGGTGACACGGGTCTGCGTACGTGGTACATACCACCGTAGGTACTCCCTGAAGTTCCGCTCGCTGTGGGGACGCGCCTCCTCAATGACGTCCTGTAGCGCTTGGGCACATGTTGCCACGTAAGGGGCCAAGCGCTCCGCCCAGAGGTTGCCAGCTGGCTGGCCTTTCCGCGTGTACCTGCATTGAAACCATGGTAAATGTAAGTCACACTGAAACGAAGGTTGCTCAAACTATAATTTTGCAAATGTACCTGTGGACTTGCACGGGGATGGTACGGATGGGGACGAGCGGGAATGCCTGGTGACGGCCAAACTGCCGCATGACGTGGTGCGGTGAGTACTCTTCGACGTAGATGTTGAAGACAAGGGGCGCCTTGGTGAGCCAGTACTCCTCGTCACGGGTGCACAAGGGTGACAAACCCAACCCTGCACGTGCCTGCACGGACGGAACGCTGTATGACTCCCATACCACATCGTTAGGACGTAGCCTGTCAAACTGGGTACGAAAATGCTCGTACGCGCTGCGAGGCTGCTCGTGCGCCCAGTGTGGCTGAGTGACAAACATCAATACAAATATTCAGAGACTAACACAATACGAAGGAAACTGTTAATGTAAAATTCGTACCCGTCGACGACACCACATCGAGGCCATTGTAGGTGCGTCCTCGTCCGTCTCGCCGTACCATTCCTCTGGGTATGGGGAGCGGTCCACCACCGGCCTGCCTATGGCGAAATGCTCGTACGACCATAGCTGAAGAAGAAGTGGGCACCCGGCGAAAGTGGCTAGTGCCTCCTTCTTCGTGCATGCGTCGCAGAGCGCCCGATACATCGCAGCAAGAACAGCGGATGCCCAGCTGAACTGCGGTACGTCCTCCACATCAGCGTCCGCTATCGACCGGGCGTACGGCACAAGCGTCCTCGTAACCAGGTGGCCTTGGGCACTAGTGAACATCACCCACCCAAACAACCAAAGCAGGAAGGCCTCCAAATGTCTCGAGACCGCGTATGCGTTGGTGTGTGGGTGAATGAGACATACATCTGGTCGGTCAAGAACAATTGCATGCTTAACCTGCTCTAGGAACCAATACTAGCTGTCCCCGTTCTCACTCTCCACGAACGCAAACCCTAGTGGCAGGACTTGGTTGTTACCGTCAACCCCTATTACAGACAAAATCTGCCCTTTGTACTTCCCAGTCAGGAATGTTCCATCTAGGCATATGATGGGTCGGCAATATCTAAATGCTTTGATAGTTGCAGCGAATGCAAAGAAAGCACGCTGCAACACTCTTTTTCCGTGGTACTCCACATCAGTAGAGGGGTAATGCTTGATATCATAGTAGCTGTCTGGATTTCTTGCACAAATTGTGACTAATTGATGAGGTAGATTGTGATACGAATCTTCATATGTACCGAACCTCATCTCAATAGCCTTTTGTTTCGCCCTCCATGCCTTCGCATAGTTTATTGTGTACTGGAACCTTTGCTCAATAGCACGTATTATTGATCGTAGCTCATACCTTAGGTTGTCCATAATCTCTCCGTACATAACATTTGCAATGAAAGCAGAAGACAGGTTCCGGTGGGCGAACTCTATTTCCTCAATGTGACAATTATGTTCCTTAACTATTGAGCATTGCCAGTAGTCTGCCCATCTTCCTCTGAATGCGTGCACCCGCCAAGGGCACTGAGGCACCAAGCACTTCACATCATACTCTCTTTTACTTGATTTAACAACCTTAAATTGCCTTCGAAGAGACAACAACCAGAATTTCACTGCATCAATAACTGCCTCTTTTGTAGGGTATATAGCATCCTGTGACACCTCATTCTCATGGTACTGCCACGGTGTCTGGTCAGCCTCACTAACCACCAACTTTGAAAATTCTTGATCCTACCACTCTGCAGGAACTGGAGCATTACCCTCCTCATCAGAAGAATCCCCATCGGCAAGGCCTTCCTCCAACTCTTCATCCTCCAAATCCATATCTTCAATGATGCTAGGGATGTGCTCCCCTTCATCAGCTACACCCATTGACTGCAGCTCTGAAACATCACCAACCTCCTCCCTGGACCCTACATTAGCTGCCTCTAACTCATCTTCCACTGCCTCACTTGGTCCTGCTACTGCTTCTGCAGAGTTCACCTCATTTTGATCTTTCAGGTACGCCTCAGCTAACAAAACAAGCGGCAGGCCACGTTCACAGCATATATCTACATACTGCCTCCAAGTTGATGTGGCTTCGATGGGAACAAGCTCACCAAAGTATTCATGACTAGCACGGCTCAAGACAGCTTTCAACTTCAGCTCATATTGCTGCGGATCCAGTTGGAAAAATCGCATGAACCATTTGCACACACCCATAATAGTCCTCTTATTAGCTTTACTAAGCCCTTCATGACATGACGAAATCCAGACAGATCTACACCGTTGGGATCGTACCTAATTTCATCCTCACCATAATATATCTGAAAAATTAATTTATCTGCCATCCCTGGAAACACCCGCAAACATAACCCATGTTAAGACAACAAACTATATTTCTGATTATTGGATAAAATAATTTTTAAATGCTACCCTAGGTTCGCAAATTATCATCTACTGTTACCTCATACGTCCGCAGGTACAAATAATATACTAAAAATAATATACTACAAATAACATACTGAAAATAATATACTAAAAATAATATACTACAGATAACATACTGAAAATAATATACTAAAAATAATATTCTATATTGAACTGCTATCGTACCATTTTCTAACTAAATTTGACAATTTTCTAAACCCTAGGTCATAAATGTCTAAAATCTATGTCATATACTACTACTGCACTAATTAACAACAATAAAAAGGAAAAAAAAGATTTACCCAAATTTGTTTTTCAAATCCGCGGCCCAAATGCAGCAGGGCTTCGCCGACCTCTCTTCCTCCCCTCTCCTCTCCTCTCCTCTCCTCTCTTCTCCTCTTTCTTCTCAACTTTTCCTTTTTTCGGATTTTTATAGTTTTTTGGCCAATTTTTGGCCTTTTTATAGCAGCAGTGCGCGCGCGGGCGGTGCAGCGCGGCAGGCGGGGAGGAGCCCTTACCGCCCTCTCAGGGGGCGGTACGCCTCTGGGCCGGGCGGGAAGGTCCCACCCGCCTTCTGAGGGGGCGGTTAGGCCTACCGCTCTCTCAGGGGGCGGTTAGGACCCGTAACCGCCCTCTCAGAGGGCTGCAGACGCCTAGTTTTGTAAATATCTTCGTCGGAAATCTATTTATTTAAATTTTAATTAAAAAAATAAAAAATAAAAAAACTCCTGAAGAAAGACCTCGGCCTAGCTAGTCTGGCCGGCCCCTCGTGTCAAGGTGCCTGGCCCCTCTATCCAGGCAGTCAGGCCCTAATGCCACCTCAACCAAGGGAGGTCTGGACGCAGCCCGCCCGGCCTATGGGCTGACGCCGGCCGGCCTTAGCCCACCTCGGCCGAGTCCGTGCTCTGTATCGCCTTGGTGCCAAATCCTAGATGAGGAAGCGCCTCGGGATGTTGTACTTGCACGTACATCTCTGTTAAAGAACTTGATGCTTTACTCAGAGAAGAGTTCTGTTTCATGTTGTTAATTTCTTTGATCTGTCTGTCATCCTATTAATCTCATATTCACAACATGTCTATTAGCTGGTGAGGAAGAATACAATGGGTATTAGCATGCTTAAATGTTGCTCCGTATGGACCTGTGAACTTCACTGCGTGCTGCTGCCTCCGTGTGCAATGCCTGCTGTTTTTTTCTTCGTGTCCACTGCCCAGCATGTGCATGTCCAGCTTGTGCCATTCGCAGCATGTCATTTTGATCATTATATATTTCTCTCTGTATATGTGTACTATACGTTAGGGTTCGAAAATTCAACGGTTACCGAGCAAAAATCATGATAACTGACCATCTCGGTACGGCTCGGTTTCAGAAACCGAACGGTAATCGAATTTGAATTCAAAAAATTCGAAAAAATTCAAAAATTCAAAAAAATTCAAAACAAAACTTAAAAAAAAGCTAGACAATTTTCTAAGACCTTATGTGAAAAACATTTTCAAAAATAATATCGTTTGCATCATATTATATAGGGAGGAAGTTTGAAAAAAAATAAAAAAAGTTTAGCGTACAGCTCAGTTATTAACTCTTGTTAAGAAAAAATTTAACATGTAAACACATATTTTTATTGTGTAGAACGTATCTTAAGAGGATCTTTAAAATTAATTTCACTTTATTTAGAATTTTATTAATTTCTCTATGATTTTTACAATCACAAGCATAAAGGTGAATAAGTTAAGAAACATAATTGTAATTAACCTTTTCATGTCTACTATTATTTTTTCTACGTAAATCATAGTATAAATAAACTAATAAAAATAGTTTCACTAATTTTGAAGGTGCGATGGGTCAGTTATGAATTAATATAGTCGCAACACATTTACATAATCCTGCATGTTACAATAACTAATTCATGAGTTCATGTATTTTTAAAAGACATAGGATCATATAAGAAGACTAACAAAATTAGTTTCATGATTTTTAGATTAGCAAAGAGTAAACTATGCATTTAACTTGGTTTAAAAAATACATTTTCTCACAGAAACTTTTGAACTTTTTTATGAGTATAAATACTTTTATCATGTAGATCATGTTACAAGGAAATTTTTTTTTGTTTCACTTGATTTGAAGCTCAGATGAATTAGTTATTGATTTTACAAGATTGAGAAATTTTTTGAATTTTTTGTTGAACTCCACTGAAAATCGAGAAAATCGCTCGATAAATCGAGAAAACCGAGCGGTTACGACAACGCGAAAAATTCGAGAAAACCGCTCGATAAATCACAAAAACCGCTCGGTAACCGGAGCGGGTAAAATCTCGATTGTTCCTCCAAATTTTAAATTTATTCAAATAAATTTTGTCCAATTTTTTTTGAAAATTCGATCGGTAACCGCGATAATCGTGAATTTTCGGTTACCATCGGAGCTCGGTAGTAACGAAAACCCTGCTATACACTACTTAACCTGCTTCCGAACAGTTTGGGACTCTAAAACAATCCACATTCGTATTCACATCTGTGCACTATCCGCTCCAAATCCAACAAAAAGAAATAAAAAGAAACATGGAGAAAACATAATCTGATCCAATCCGTTTCCTCTCCTACCTATCATCATTCATCATCATCTTTACTACAGTGCATAATCAAAACGGAGTCTCGTAATATCTGTGAACAAAAAAAACGACTAAATTTGACAAAAGGGGTGTTTGGATACTGAATTTCAGTCATGGATATTTTTTTCCCAATGGAGAAGTCGTGCATATTGGTTAAATTTCGAACTAAATCCGGAGGATCCAGATCAAAATCTACCTATGCACAAAGGTCTTAGGTCCATACTTTTCATACAACTCTTAACATTTGAATGCAAGCTAGCATACGCTGCCTACCTATCATTATTTACCATCTTTAACAAGCGCCAAAATCGAGGGACCTATCTGGAGATTAGCCGATAGGAGCTTCCATGCAAGTTGGCCCAGCAGGGCCCACAACCGAGTTGGTGCGGCCATGGGGCATAGGTAAGTTTTTTCCTTTTTATTTTTTAATACTTATAATATATTATTTTTTTGCCGATTTTCCGATGATTTTGTGTTTTTATATGCATGAAACATTATGAAAAGTTTGATTCAATATTTTGTGAAACCTAATTTAACAATTTTGGAACACTAGTTCAATATTTTTCAAATTCACGGTCCCATGCATTTTTTGCCTTTATATGCATTCAACATTTTGAAAAATTGATTCAACTTTTTGTGAAACCTTGTTCAATAATTTTTTAACACTAATTCAACATTTATGGGAAAATGTTGAACCAATACATTCAAAATATTAAACTAGTACATTCAAAATGCCTTTTAAATTTAATAAATATTCATATTTGATCTCATTTTGTTCCATTAATCCTAAATAACTTACCATGGTTCAAATGGATTCGAAAATGGTCTCACTGTTTGAGAGGAAAACGCGTCTCAAGATAGAAATCCAAACCTATTTTTCACCCACCCATCCCTCGGCAACCACCGTGCAATCCGGTTTCTCCTCTGCAGCTCATCCTCGCCGTCCGCTAGTTTTCACACTTATCTCAAAGTGGCCTGTGCCCAACCTAAAAAGTGTGAACGATAATAGAATTTAAATGGAGAAACTTGTTGGCCCAGTTCCACTATTCGCATGCATCTAACTTCTACCTGGTTCTCAAAAAAAAAAAAAACTTCTACCTGGACTTGGGTTACCGGGCTCCGTCTGCAGCCCGGCAGTTGAGCCCACAACTCATTGGCGCGAACGCCGCCGGCTCCATGGCGCGGAACGCCGCGGCCGCCCACGTGGCTCTCCCACAGGCCTTCGCGCCACCTGCTCGTTCCCGCCAGAAGTTGGCGCCATCTCCGACCCGGTAACGCGCCATATATACATCTCGCTCCCTAATCCGTCCCACCTCAGCTAATCCCCCGCCAAACCCTACCAATCCGAGTGTCCGACGACGCCCCCATATTTCCCCGAGATGGACGCCGCCACGCCATCCAAGAAGTCCAAGACGTCGGCGGCGGCAGCCACGCCGCAGAAGCTGAGGAAGTCCGCCGCCCTGGCCGACCAGATCCTGACACCGGAGAAGCCCACGCGGCAGGTGCTGGCGGCAGCGTCGGCCTCCGAGCAGATCTGGACGCCGGAGAAGTCGGAGCAGCAGCCGAGGGCGCGCAGCCGGAGCGTGGCGTTCTCCGTCAAGGAGGTCCGGCGGGCGGCGCTTGGGCTGCGGCGGCCGGAAAAGGTATCGGCGGCGCCGGCCGAGGAGGAGGACGAGCTCGTGTCCGTCGCGCGGGAGCTCGGTGTTGGCACCGGGGCTGGGCGGAGTCCGGTCAAACGCAAGGCCGAAGTGAAGCTACCGGAAAGGTGAAGATCTGTAATTTTAGATTTAGTTCCATCTTGTTTACGCCCAACAATCGAAACTTGTTTCTTTGCTTCAGACCATCCTTATAACAAGAACTACATGCAAATTTCATTTCTGTGCCCTAGGAAAGAATTTTTTCTGCGATGGAAAAAATTGACTATTTAGGGTAGCTTGAGAATTCCTACTAAATTTTGTTTCTATGGTAATGCTAATTTCTAATTTGTTTTATATGTTTACTGCTGTGATCAGCTATGAGATGCTCTGCGAGTTCTTCAATTGCCTGGAGAGCTCCACCCGACTGCTCCGTATGAAGGGATCCAAGGCAACTTTCCCCAACATCTGTGCTAGCATTCAGCATTTATCTGAGCGGTAGAAATCTCGTTTCACAAATAGTCAAGAATTGTTCCTGTGTCGGATTGTGATAATTTGATATCTAATTTTCATAATCATGTCTGCAGGAGGTTTACCTACAGCCATCTTGCGCAGCTCAAGTACATAATGCCGGAGGCAATTGTCATCAATAAGATCCTTCTGCGTGATGACACGACATGCTGCATGAAGCCAGATCTTCAGGTGAACCTCCTGGTTGGTGCTATTGAGAACGTCGGGAAGCAAAAGGGGGAAACCGTGCACTCAGCGCTGAGAAGGATCTTTAGGCAGAGGCTTGTGGATTTCTTCAGGGAGCATCCTGAGGTATGAAAAATCTTGTATGCTTGACACCTTGTTATTGCTTCATCAAGTACACGTTTATGTTTCAAATCTAAATAGACTAGTAACTTAACGACTAGTGTTAGATAAATGATGATGCTAATCAAGTAGTTAGATACTCGAAAGAAGGCTAGAATCATGGTGGCTCTGTTACTACATTCAGGAAAATGACATTCCAGAGCATGAGTTGCCTCTTCAATTTAATCGGACAAGAACGAGCGAGCCCCAGGCCGCAAAAAGAACTGTTCCTGAACGCACAGCTCCAATGGAGTTACCTGATCTCAATGGACAGAAGCATGCTGTTATGTCACACATGTCACAGTCATTCAAGAGAAGGTTTTCACTGAGATCTCCAATCAGTTCTGCAGCAGCCAACACCAGTCCTCTAGCGAAGGTTGAATGCACTGTTCCATCACCATGGAGCAGGAATTCCCTCTTCAGTAGCGATGATAAATCAAGTGCTAAAGAAGCTCAAGTGCCAGAAGAGGATGACAAGGATGCCGTATCCAAGATTGGTATTTCAGAAAGCACCCCTGTGAAATTTGCCTTAACTCCAATGAGGTTAATGGCGTCAACACCAGACCTTGAAACACCGAAGAGACCGATCTCTGCTGCAGGTTATGACACACCACCTCTGAAAATGGTGAAGAGATCAGCTCGTGCTAAGTTGTTTACCACTCCAATAAAGGGTGCAAGTAGCATGGATGGAGAAAACCAAAGTGCAAGTATGTCTGCTATCGACGGTGATGATGAGTTACTCAATTTTCTCCCACAATCCCTCCTTCATTCGGTAAGTCCTTGCTGATAGCTGCAATAATTTCCTCAGTTGAAAGTTTGCCCTATCATTACAAAGATTGACATCTTTGTTCCTTGCAGGTAAAGGAGAAGGAGCAGAGAGCTTTGGAGGAGAAGGAAACGGGTTTTGCTGATCAGGTTAAAAGGCAGAAGTTGATTGCTTCCCTGCCGAGCACCTTTGATGTTATATTTCTTATCTATCAGTCAAGACATAGGTCTGTAATGACAAAGCAGGAGCTGATCCACAAGATAATTGCAAGCAGTCCTAAGATTGTGGACAGAAGTATGTGAACTTTTTTCTCTCTTTGTTGCCTCAACTGCTGTCTGCACTCTGCAAAGTGGATCCTGACACAGAATGACTACATCTGTAGGTGAAGTTGAGGAGCAGCTCTCACTGTTGGAAGAGCTCGTTCCAGATTGGATCTCTGAGAAGACTGCACGAAGTGGAGATGTTCTATGCTGGTAAACACATCTATTTGTTTTGAGGACGTTTGATATTTAATTGTTAGTACTATACATTCTGGTACTGTGCACATTCTGATATTTAATTGTTAGTGTGTTCATAACTCAAAATAGGTGACGTAACGGCTGACTTTTAGATTACTCCCTTGTATCATTCTTGTTAGATCTTAATTCTTTGCATTCTTAATTTTCAGCGTTGATGTAACTTTGAGCCAGACGGATATTCGGCAAAGACTGTATGCCGCTGAGTAGGGAGAACACTAAAATCTGCTAGGACCTTGTTTTGAAATGTACAAATGAAAACAGCAGAACTCAGAGAACTCACTCAGCAAATTGTTGCCAGATACGAGGTCCATGCAGTCTGTAGTTTCTGTCAATGTGTGTTTTGATAGAAACCTTAACTATATGAAATGAATGACATGTATGGTGAAACCATTCTAACAACTGATACTGTCATCATTCTTCCTTTTTCATGTGTAAATTCCATTTGACTGACAGACAGTAATGTTGCTCTCTGCCGATACCAAGTTTATGTGTCTACTGCCTTTCCAAGTTTCGGTATATTTGTGTGCCTTTCCAAGTTTCGGTATATTTATGTGCCTTTCCAAGTTTCTTTAACAACCATGAGCAGGAGCACTCTTTCATTCAAGGAGAAGAAAGATTACATAAAGAAAACAAAGAATGTGTTGATAACAAAATATGACAGGATTAAGGGTTTAGGATAAATTGCATTAATTGTGTGGTTAAATAGTCAGATGGTTAATTATTTAATTAATTCGGCTGTTAATTAAAAATTTAACCGAATAAATAATAGCAAGCCGATTTGGAAACAAAGGCTTAGACCAACCCCGTTATCTATTCCTCTTACCCTCATATCTAATAAATACCTTTAAAATTCAAATAATTTACCTATTTTATCATTCACTCGGGTTCTCTAGTCTCTTTTATTTTATTACTTACCGGCTATAGAAATGAGATTTGTCTTATCAATGAAAACAAATAAAGAAAAAATATAAGATATTAATGAATAATCTTATCTTTTTAGATCCCATATAAAATTAAACTATGACAATCAACATTTCAACACCTTAAATTTATATTTGATATTACCGTATTCAATATTTATATTTTTATTGTAATGCACAAGTACTTAGCTAGTATACATGTATAGGGTGGCTGATTCGGGACGCACAAAACCAAGCAACAAAATCGTTATTTCCTATTTCCATTTACATCTTGGTTTAGCTTAGGTTTCTTTTTCTTCTTCCCCGATCGGCTGCACGACACCGAGTACTTGCTGCCGCTCGCCAGGGCCTTGGTGAGAAGTCTTGTTTCAATCAGCTAGCACACGCAACCACACGTCACGCGAGGCCAACGACGTGCATTGCTGCCGGATTCCGGGGTCTACGAACTCCACCGTCACAGCAAAAAGACCAGTTGGTGTGTGAGCGGCGCCGGGCGTCCAGGGAGGCTGACGCGCCTCGGCACTGCCGAGCGGAGGGTGCTGCTCTATCGATCATTCACGTTAAGGCATTTTTCAAATGTAGGATTTTTTTTAAATTCTGCGTTTTTTCTATAGAATTAAACTGTTTTTTTTAAAAAATATACGATTTTTATAAAATTCCTACTAGGTGTATTTTAAAATCTGGCCAGAGCTACACCTTGAAGACATACCAAATGGGAAACATTATCTTCCCTCGGTTAGCTACTCTCTGACACTTGAGGAGAAAAAAGACATTGTGCAAGTGCTTATGTGGGATGAGAGTCCCGACTGGTTACTCATCCAACCTCGAGAAACTAGTCTTGATGAAAGATTTGAAACTATTGGTATGAAGGCTCATGATGGTCATATGATGATGATGCAGATGCTCTCTATTGCAATCAGGGGTATAAAGCTAGGATATATAAAAGTGGTCATCATACGGTTGTGTCACTTCTTCAATGTAATTGCTCAGAAGGTGATTGATACTGAAAAACTGGGTTCTCTACATAGTTACTTGGTAGAGACTCTGTACCAACTTGAGATATGCTTCCCTTAATCTTTTTTTGATGTCATGGTAAACCTCATGGTTCACGTCGTAAATGAGATAATTGCACTGGCCCCTGTATTCTTATACTAGATGTATGTGTTTGAGCGGTACATGGGCATTCTCAAGAACCATGTACGGAATTGTGCTCACCCAGAGGGTTCTATGATCGAGGGCTACAGTGCCGAGGAAATCGTTGAGTGTTGCATTGATTACATAAAAGATGCTAAACCGATTGGTGTACCTGTATCTTGACATGAGGGGAGATTGTCTGTGAGAGGGACCAAAGGAAAGAAAAGATTAATCGATCGTGATTACAAAGCAGTGGAAGAAGCACATTTCACCGTCTTGCAGCAGCTCCACATAGTTGCACTATACGTCGAGCAACACCAGAATGAGCTTCACAGAGAAATCAAAGCCGCTCATATGACTCGATCTTGAAAGAGCACAAATGTTGCTTCACCACATGGTTCAAGAATTAAAACCTGTCATATGGTGAATCCGTAAATAAAAAAAAATATAAAAATATTGGCTTGTGGCCCATCAAATTTAGTTACGTCATGGCAAGCGTATGACATTAATGGGTACATGTTTTATACCAAAGTAAAGGACAAGAAGAGCACGACCTAAAACAACGGCGTTTAGATAGAAGCCTATGACACAACAGGTGAAAAGATCACCTACTATGGGTTCATAGATGAAATCGGGGCACTCGACTATGGAGCGAATCTGCAGATCCACGTCTTTTGGTGCAAATGGGTAAAACACCCAAATGGCGTGACGGTGGACAATTACGGGTTTATAACTGTTGACCTCAGCATTGTAGGCCACAAAGATGACCCGTGGGTACTCGATAATTACGTCGCACAGGTTTTCTATATAAACGACCCCGCGAATGAAAAGAAGCACATAGCTGTTTCTAGAAAACAAAGAATTACCGGAGTTGAGAATATGGAGGATGAGGAAGAATACAATCAGTTCGATAACGTACCGCCTTTCAGAGTTCTAGAAAAAATTAAACTTGCAGAAGTAAACCTCGATAGATCTGTGATGCTCTACATGCGTCTTGATGGTGTAGGAAAAACAGTTCAAGGCAAATAGTGCCATGTTATGTAACTTAGTTTTCAATATGATTTCAATTTATGCAACTTATTATCCAATGTGATATTGATGTTATGTAATAAGCTTGTCAAAAACATATTTAAAACAGGCGAAATTGAATATTGATTTACAGAAGTGACAAAAAATATATATTTGTTGCATTATTTTACTCGAAATATTTAAATGTGATTATTGATTTACAAAAGTGACAAAAAATGATAATGATTTACAAAAATGACAAAAAATGACAATGATTTACAAAAGTGACAAAAAATGACAATAATTTACAAAAGTGACAAAAAATGACAATGATTAATAGATTTGTCAAAAACATTTCCATAGGCGGTTTGTTATATCAACCGCCTGTGAAAATGAATGTTTATATATATCACGTGCGAGCCCCGTGGAACCCTAGACCCCATTGACTAACTCTCCTCTGCGCCGTCAGGCTGCCTCTCCTCCGCGCCGCCTCCAAGCCCGGCCTCCTCCTCATCCCCGAACCCGACGTCCTCCTCGTCCTCGAGCCCGGCCTCCTCCTCGTCGCTAAGCCTGGCCTCCTCCCCACGCGGATCCACACCGCCACAAGCTTGGCCAAGCCTGGCTTCCTCGTCCTGAGTGTCGCCACCGACGACGCTGACACCGACAGCCTCTCCCTCAGGTTCGGCCCCGTCTGCCACCGCAAAGGCCAACGGCCTCTTCCTCTGACGCCATCTGCCACGGCAGACGCCGACCACCTCTCCCTCGGACTCCGTTCGCCACCGTCGATGCCGATGGCCTCTCCCTCTCCCTCCGACCCCATCCACCTCACTGCCGACGCCGTGGAGTGGTGAGTACCCATCCCCCTCTTCTGCTTCGTGTGACGCCCGTCCATCATGCCGTGGTCCTTTCTTCTGCACCAGTGGGGCATTTCAACCATTTTGGAGCTAGAGCTCTTGGACGGGCTGAATATAATTTATTGGTCATCAATGAATCATATCACAGAAAAGCTAAGCACACTAGTATAATTAATGAAAAATAAAACCTGCTCAGGTTATTCAATTGTTACTTTTTAGACTGAAGAAATAGTTGCTTATCATTCAGTGTTTACTGTTTATAGATCTAAAAGTCCAAATGAGTATATAAAACACTGTTTATAGATCTAAAAGTCCAAATGAGTATATATGCCTCACTGCATCTCAGTAACTTCACTCAAATCAAAGTAAGTTCAGATCAGCTAACCTAGTTTGTGGCCAAGCAAAGGCAACATAAGCGCTATAACAGTTCACACAACATAATGATGGGAAACAAACCCACCAATAATCAACAGACTATAAGTCCAAATATAGAAAAGGGCATTAATAGATACATGGTATTCAATCTTGTCGTGAAATGGTGGATAAGCATCAATATGGTTGAAATTTCATCTAGCATCAATATGGTTGAAATTTCTTTTAGATGATGTAAGGCTGTACACAAGATCAAAAACAACAATCTAATTGAATATTTATTATCTCAGAAAGTTAAGCAAGAGCCAGTATGTTAATTTACCTGGGGCACCAACAGCATTACCAGCAATATAAAGGCCAGAGAACTGTAAAATATACAAATTTTAGGGAACTAAGCTTTGTATGCCGAACAGCAAACATGATAGCGCAGTCAGACCCACAACTATCAGGTATTCGGGTGATGAAGGATGAAGTCATTCTGATAACAGCATAGTGGACAAAATAAACCTGGTGCAATATACCAAAAGCTGAACTCTAATGCATTTTAATCAAATTAATATTCATGTTACTAAAAAGGGCCTAGTTTCTTGCAGTATATTAACTAGTGGAGTAACACATAATTGTTTACATAGCTATAAGATAGAGCAAACTGAAACAAAATTTACACAGCAGAACTCTAATGGATTTTATAGGTAGTACATGGACCATGTATAAAATTGAACTGTACACCAAATAAATAAATAAGAGAAACTGGTATCCATTAAATATACTTCTCATAATCTAGTTGTATGATACTTCACATAATCAACCTACTTAATTTTTGCTGGTATTGGCTTTTTTGAGTGCAAGATATGTGAAGTGTGATTTTAGTTAACTCCCCTCATGGAGTCATGGGAGCACACATGCACAATCGTTTCAAGTGTGATTTGAGTTAGACCTTTTCTTATGAAATTCATGAGTTTCAAATGGAGCCTAGACATGTACTACAAATGCAATCGCCTTTTGTAGACATTTTGTAGTTGTGTTTCATTCTACTACATTGCAATCACCTTGCATGAAAGTTGAGGATGTGCTCACGAAAAGTTTAAAACACATATTTTGATTCCTTTTCTTTCCTTTAAAATAATATTACCCATTGCAATTTGATCTTTATTGCATTTTGCTTCACAAATGGCATATTGGAACGAGAAATTTCATTAATGAACCATAGCATACTTGTCAATTTTTTCTAGGCAACATTAATCCAGTGGTTGATTAAGTACCATGGCGCAGAATAAAATAATATCTCCTAAGAAACTAGAAGCAAGAAGGAGGTCGGATAGGAGCCAGACCCCCAAGAAACCAAAAGCACATAGGATTCTCGCAATAGAAGGCTCCCCGGCTCAGAGGATCCTCTCAATAGAGGGCTCTCCGACACAGAGGATCCTCACAACAAAGGGCTCTCTGGTACAGAGGATCCTCGCAATAGAGGTCGTCCCGACACAAGATGGGGCGGATGTAAGCAGGAGGTCGGATAGGAGCCCAAGCCCGCACTAACCATCCTCCTCCGATAGCAGCGAAAGCTTGAGCTTGTATCATAGCCCGAGACCTGTTTTGTGTGATTGAGAGAGCCGACGTCAGGAAACTGACAACGATTATGATCCCACCGAAGAGGTATTTAGTTGAGTCAATGTATTTTATAATTCTTAAATGGAGGAATAATTCTATGGTTTATGTCAACTCTCCTTTTTCTCTCTCTAGAGGGTGAGGGTGCAAAGATCTTCGCGTCGATCATCTGCGCCACAACCTTCCGCTCCCTCTGTGCTCAAAACTTCGGGTCCCTCTGGGGGTACGCTGAAATGAAGACGAGGCGAGCGAAGCAGAAACAAGTTGCCGTCCGGCACTTATACAATAACTCAAGTCAGTGTCAAAGGAGAGCCTGTTGCAAGTCGTGAGGCCTATCCAAATTCTGCAACAGTTGCGGATTTCTAGTCAAGAAGTACGTCCTAATCACTAGAACTGATTGACGGTTGTTGCTAGATGAGACGAAGCAGTTCCTGTGGGCAACATTGCAGAGGACCATCCGATTCCCCTCAGGAACAGAGAAAGCCGCCAAGCACCTGTCTCACAGTCACCTATCTCACAGACAAAGATATCCAAAATGTGCAACGTGACATGTGCCGGTTCATTATGCACGAAGTCATCCACAAGAGTGACAGATTCTGTGATCTCGGAGATGAATTGGCTAACCATCCGAGGCTTTGTGAGTGGGAGAGAAAGACTCTTAGTAATGTTGGCTTGTGATGTAAATTGACTTCTGATGTAAAGATATTGTACTTGTGAATATTATTGTACTTTTGTTAAATATTTGACTTGTGTTAGATTCAAATATTGTTGAAATCTATGATGCTTGAAATGTGTCTTGAAAATATGATGAAATCTGGAGGTAATAAAAATATATGCTCATTATTTTTTGAATTAAATCGATTTTCATAGGCGGTTCCTTAAAGTAACCCACCTGTGAAAATCTATCTATCTACAGGTAGACGCTAAAGTGCGCCGCCTGTAAAAACCATTTTTACAAGCGGTTCACTTAAGAAACTGCCTGCGGAAATCGTTTTCTACAGGTGTCTCCTTAAGAGAACCACCTGTGAATAACATTTCCACATGCGGTTCTTTTAAGGAGCCACATATGGAAAACGATTTCCGCATGCGGTTCCTTAAGTGAATCGTCTGTGGAAATAGATTTTCACATGCGGCCTATTTTGTGCCTGTGGAAATCGTTCATTTTCACAGGCCTTAAATCACAAGCGGTTGCGCTAAACATCTGTGAAAACCGGTTACGAACCACCTCTAAGAATAGTTTATGTAGTAGTGACATGGGTGATCGGGAAAAGAGTTTCCTCAATGTTACGATTGATGATTATGTGGTGAGGATTTGTTATTTTCTTCAATTGGGAACTTCTGAATCAACATTAAGGTCTGCTATTTCCTACTTCCCCCAAATTTCTTTGTTTGATCCAAATAGTTATGTGTTGCATGATTTTAATTTGCGTGTATGTTAAATTATAACCACAGGCTACTCTGAAAAGAATTTGATGTATTAAGGTTTGAGATTTCTCCCTTCCAACTAAATTATTTGTTGATCTGAATCTTTATGTGTTATGTGATCTTAATTCGCATACCATGCGATGCCTTCACCTCTGGCCAAATTGCTCCATATCTTTTCACCCAGATAATGCCGAGGTAACATGTGCTAGCTACATGTTCGATGAAATGCTTCAATAGTTTACCTGGTGCTCCTACTTCCCATTTTATCATCTAGAGTTCCTGTACGCCGTCCTCTGCTGCTAATCGGTTCTTAATATTCGGTTCTCAGATCTAGTGTTGCCACCAATCATGAATTAGTAGGTAAAATCGCCAGTGACATATAGGTGGTAAAATGTTTGGGCAAATGACCGCATGGAAAACCTGCTTCAGTCTGATGTTTTCAATTGTTTCTGTTAAACTTGCACTTTTCTGGTGTTTCTCTGTGATTTTGTTTTTACAGGAACAACAACCTTGTGTGATGCTAGCAGTTTGCCAAATGGATGAGGTGATGATTCTTCTTTTATTTGCAGTGATACTTGTGTTTGAAACATTTTATTATTTAGTATTTCTCTTTGGCTATATATTGACATGTGAATTTCACTGTGCATGCTTACTAGTACTATAGTATAAATACCCAGTCAAACAGTGAGTCAAATCAGCACACATAGTTCAGACGACTCGATGGTTTGCTACCATTAGTTTTACCACAATCTGAGATAACATGCAGCATCTGTTTTGCCACCACATATTGAAAATCGCTTTCGAAAAAGATATTTTTACAATACTTACTGATCAATATTTTCTTTTTTATGAAAAGTACTTGATGAAAAGTACTTGATGTAGCAGGTACTATTTTTTTTTTTTGAGGGAAAGGGGAAGCTTATTCATCCCAATAGGTAGGGGTACAATCTTCAGACTTAATAGTGAAATAAAATCAGGGCATGGATCCAACCACACACCAGTGTTGGTGGGCTAACTTCGTAACCCATGACACCATATTCTGACTACAATTTCATGTAGCCACTAACTTAATTGTGTCTTCGGCTCTTCGTGTTACACTATTAATTTTAATTTCTATGGAAATAGTGTCCTGACCCCTCCATTAATTTTTTAACACATATAGTACAACTATTTTAAATTCAAATCAATAGTCGTGAATATTTTGATTGGCTGTACAAATTTTACATTATTAGATATTTTTACGGGAATATATATACATTCATAATGTTGAAACATCCTATCAACAAAATCTTTTATTTCCCAAAGACAGGATATAAGACCCTTAAGGTTATTCTTTTCAACTATGGGCTCCAAAAACAGCTCTTTAATCTGTTTCTTCTTCACATCATTTGGTGCACCAATACCATCTCCACATTGGTAAACACAATCCGAGATGCGAGCCAAATTCATGCATACTTTTGTAAACGGACCGGAGAGCTGGCGATTGTTGAATGCCTCCTCATTGATTGTTTTCCAAGCCTCCATGATAAGGTCTTGCATGGCATTACGAGAATCTTGTTCATTAGCACCATTCTCGATGGAAGATGGAGCATCTCCTCTCTGCAACTCTGCCTATTATTACATACACAACATAAATCAACATGTCAGAAAACAACTTTTTAATGTTTAAGTTCGGTGAACAGAATAGTGTGCTTACTGTGTAGCGGAGTCATTGCAGAGACGAAAAATTAATGAAGCAGACTGAATTAATCTGGGATAGCTTTGGATCTGGGCTAAAGTATTCGTGTGGATGTCTGAATTAAGCATTGGCAAAGAATGCAACAATGACAATGGCGCAGACGATGACACCCGTCCATTCTCCAAACTCCTGAAGGCTCGGTCTGTAGTTTCTCTGGTGCCACTTTGCCTCCACCAAGAATGTGGTAGAAATGTCGTGCCACTGTTAAATATAAAAAACTTCTCAGCAATATTTATTTAGGGAAACACTCTGTTTGATTGTACATGATACAGTCTTAAACTGAATGCTAGTTTACCGCTTTGCGTATAAGATAATGCATACTGTAACCATGCTTCTTCAAAGCTTGGTCGGCAACCTCATTTGATGTGTAGTATATAACGGAGTGAAGTGCTTGGATGTTCTCAGGGAGCATTTCACTTGGACTAGCATCCCATCTGAAAATATTATTTTCCATGTAAAAGGAAAAGGAGTGTCACTTTCTATCAGATAATATCGGGAATGTCACGAGAATCTCATGCCGTGATATGCTAGTTGTTAATCTATAGAGTGAACTGTGAATACTCTTTGGTGTTTGTGCACAAATTATGGAGAGCCCGTGGTATTTGTGGAACATAACGTAGATAAGGAACCAAAATGTTTAACCCTCATACATTCAAGAAACTGGACACCATAAATTTGAACAAGATAGCGGGCACCAAATGCTTGCTCTTAGGCGATTTCAACCTAAGCTATCATGCAAGAGACGAACAATACAAACCTCAACCGTCGGCTCATGCGCCTTTTTAGGTACACTCTTATGACTTTGAGCTAAAGAAAATTCACCTCTAGAGTAGGAAATTCACTTGGAGTAATGATCGTCAAAATCCTATTTTGGCTAGGCTCGACCGTGTCTTCTGCAACGAAGCCTGGGATATGAGGTTCGAACACCATGTCCTGCATGCCTTGTCCACGTCGCTCTCTCACCACTACCTTCTCCTTCTAGCTAACCAAAGTAGGCCAAGATGACCTTGAACCTTCAGATTTGAAAACTTCTAGGTTAAAATCCCGGGCTTCCTTGACGTTGTCAAGCACGCTTGGGGCGAGCCTTCTTCACATCAAGAACCTTGCCACATTCTCTACCACCGTCTAGCGACAGTGGCGAATCGACTCAGAACTTGGAGTAAAACTATCATTTCGGATGCTAAGATGAAGCTGCTGTTAGCATAGGAAGTAATCCGATAGCTTGATTCTGTGCAGGAAAGTAGGAATATTTCCCATCAAGAATTCCAGCTTTGCCAAAATATAAAAAGAAGGATCTTGAGCCTAGCGGTCATCGAGAGATGCTGGAAGAGGTAGCAAGCAAGGATCACCAACATCCAGGTGGGAGACACGAACACAAAGTATTTCCACCTAAAGGCAAACTGCAGGCATTGGAAAAATCACATGACGTGCCTACAAAAGGAGCAAGGATGGGCGATTACCCATGCTGAAAAGGAACGAGAGCTTTACAATCACTTCTCCTCCATTATGGCCACCCCGCCAGGTCGTCAACATGACCAAAATTGGGACACGCTGCAGCTACCAACCCATGACCATACCCACCTTGAAGACCTCTTTCTCTATCGAGGAGATTTAACAAGTCGTTAAACAACTCCCATCAGAAAGGGCTCCCAGACCGGATGATTTCACTGGAGTCTTTTTCAAAACTTGCTGGGAGATTGTCAAGAAGGACCTCATTGCGGTTATTAATGCTTTTCATAACCTCTGCTTCTTGCCGATTGCCTTACTCAACACGGCCAATATTACTCTTGTTCCGAAGAAAGACGACGCGGACAGGGTCACAAATTTCATGCCTATCAAACTGATCTACGCGGTGGCCAAAATCATCTCCAACATCTTGGCCAATCGTCTAGCACCGCATATGGACTACATCACCTCTCCGAGCCAAAGTGCATTCATCAAGCACTGCAGTATACATGACAACTACATGTATGTCCAAGGGCTATGCCGCCGATTGAACAAACAAAGACCCTGATGCTCCTCTTTAAGCTGGACATCGCCAAAACTTTTGACTCGGTCCACTGGGACTACCTTCCCATTCTCATGTAGAAGTTAGGGTTCCCCCCAAGTGGAGGGACTGGATTACCCTGCTGCTCTCAACCTCGACGTTGCACGTCCTCACGAATGACATCCCTTCCCCGCCAATAAACCATGGCCACGACCTCAGACAAGGTGACCCGCTCTCACCCCTTCTTTTCATCCTGGCTATTGACCCATTAAGCAACATCCTGGACAAAGCAACGAAAGTTGATCTCTTGACTCCTCTATGAGGGAGATCTGTCAGGCTACAAAATTCACTTTATGCCAATGATGCGGTGATCTTTATTTTGCCGAATCATGTGGACGTTGACTCCCTTTCGAGAATCCTTCACTGCTTCAGCGAAGCCACTGGTCTGCGGACGAACCTAAAAAAAATTATAGTTGCACCAATAAGATGCGATGACGTCGATCTTGACCATGTCCTTGGAAGTCTTCCCATTATGAGGTCTCACCTCCCGTTCAGATACCTTGGTCTGATGCTTTCAGTCCGATGACTACACAGAGTCCACTTTCAGCCACTAGTTGACAAAGCTACTGGGAAAATGTCCTCATGGAGAGGCAAGAACCTAAGTCAGTTGGACGCCTAACCTTAGTTAGATTAGTCTTATCCTCCCAGCCTATCTACTTCCTCATGGTCTTAAAGGTGCCAAAGGGGACAGTTGATGTAATTGACAAAAAGAGGAAACATTTTTTGTTCGCGGGATGTGAGGCCATCTTAGGAGGAAAATGCAAGGTCAACTAGAAGCGGTGCTTGCATCCCACAAGATCGGGAGGCTTGGGAATCCTAGACCTGTCGAGGTTCGCGAGGGCCCTTTGGCTACGATGGCTTTGCCAGGAATGAAAAGCGAACCACAAACCCTGGGTGGGAATGGAGATCCCATGTGACCAAACTTACCGACACCTCTTTGCTGTGGTAACTACCATCACCCTAGGAGACAACACCAAAAATTCCTTCTGGCAGTCAGCTTGGTTTAGCGGTCGAATGCCTATGGACATCGCGCCCGATGTCTTTATCATCTCCAAGGCTAAGAACAAATCTGTAAAGGAAGCCCTTGTAGAGCAGTCCTGGCTTCACGACATCCTGACGCATCATCTAAACCTGCAAGCCCTCCAACAGTTAGTACACTTATGGGTGCAGGTGAACGCCACTTAGCTACGACCGAATAGCCTAGATGCCATTGCGTGGAAGCTCACGGGCAAAGACGAGTATATGGCAAGCGCTACTTATAATGCACAGTTTTTCGGATCGACTGAATCAAATTTTCATGCCCTTATCTGGTCAGCTTGGGCCCCCCAAAATGCAAGTTTTTCACCTAGCTCGCCCTACAAAACCGGCTTTGGACCTCTGTCAGGCTTACCAGACGTCAATGGGAGCACAACGTCTTTTGTCCCCTGTGCTGGCACACCCATGATACATCGCTTCACATTTTCGTTGAATGCAGATTCAACAAAAGCGTATGGAAATCCATTGTGCAGTGGCTGTCCTTGCCAGGTCTTGCCCCGGACTCTTGGGCACAAACTGAGACGGTTCATGCTTGGTGGACTGCTATCGCCAAGAGCATCGGTACTTCAAAAAGAGCTATGAAATCAGTTCTCATTCTAGTCACCTGGACTCTGTGGAATGAGCGGAACACAAGAATTTTTAGACACAAAGCTTCTACTGCGGTCGCAACGGTTGTCAAGATCAAAAAGGAGTCTAGATTATGGGCTTTGGGTGGTGCGAAGTACCTCGCAGCTGTTGTGCCGATGTAGCTTCTAAATCCTTTTTTTTTCTTAGCCGGTCTCGATCTTCCCTTCTTATTTAATAAAATAGGCAAATCTCCTACCTATTCGTTAAAAAAAAACAAGATAGCGGAGGGATGATATGCACGTCAGATCTTATTGTATTGAGATGCTGCTCACCTTCCAGTGGCATCGGTGAAGAGTAAAAGTTCATCCAGGGTTCCGTATACGTCATCAACATCGTCCATGTAAACAATTAGATTAGAAACTTAAGCAATCATTTCGCGACATGCTCCAAGGTTTGGTTCCCAGACAATGCCATTTGCATAATGGAAACACACAATCAAACGATCCCTTGCAAATATTAAATTTTCACCAAGCGCAATACCCCTCCACCGCCTGAAAGCATTACGTAAATTTTCTTTTCGAGAAGCATATGGCAGGTAGCAAAGCTTGTATGTTTCCTTCAAGCATACCTCGTTAATTGTGCAAGTTTATGCTGACGAACACTTTGAACATGGTTGAAGTCTATCTTAGCAAATTCGAGGAGCATTGCACTCATGCTAATGTCTCCAGCATAGTGATCAATGGACCATCTGTTTCTAGTCTTGGAGCTCTCCAGTGCAATGGAAGGTCTAAAGCATGTGCCACTCCTTTCTTTATGTGGGGAAGCATAGATGGCATAAGTTCTTTAAGAGCACTAGTAGAAAATTTTCGTGCTACGTCCAGCATTTCTTCATCTCCGGATGCAACGTATGAAGTCTCATATAGTGCGAGAAGTCCATTGACATCCTTCTGTTATGTTGTCTTTATCGAGCTCTTTCCATAATCATGGAAGGTCAATAGCCCTACAATATTATGCCATTAAACTCTACCAGTTAATTTCTTTAGCTAGCATAATACCCCATTCAATTTCATGGCTTTAAAGTTACAGCTGTACTTATTACATAACTTTAATGCCCATAAGTGGAAATAGTTATTATCGCCTATGTTTGAATTGTTATTTTTGAGAAAAAAAATCTACATCGTTATAATATGGTCCCACGAAAATGACCTGAGCCGACTGACGTACTTTAACCTTAATTAGTAAAGATTTTTGTAATTTTGTCACAATTATACTTTTTTTATGGATTATTGTGATGTCTCAAATCCTCAACACTGTTGTTGTTGTTATTGTTGTGTGTGCGTGAGAGAGAGACAGAGAGATTAATTTGTTAGTCCGTAAGGGCATGGGTCGTTATTATTTGTTTCTTATTGAGGGATATAAAAAAGGTAAAAATTATAGTGCCTCCAGTTTTTCTAATTTTGTAGGAATGAGATTGACGATTAGAGGAGGGCGAATAGGCGCTTAAACAATTTTTTTACGAAATTGATGGTCTTTTTCTATTTGGATCACCTAACGCACCTCAAAACTCAAGCGAAAGCAAAAAATAAAGATAAATTTTAATAAGAGAAAATTAAGACAACATGACTCCACGAATGGTATATGAATCATATGTTACATTTAAGATCAATCCATGTGTCTTAGCACTCGAAAGATCACAACTTACAAAGAAATAAGAAAAGATGAACACTGAGAGTGTGTATGTAAATTCAAGACCCCATCATACAAGCGTGTGTATGTGAATTTTATGCCTCTAGCAATAAGAAGAGTGACCTTATAAGGTGCTAAAATTTCAGCTCAAAAACCAAAATAAAACTCAAAATCGGAAACCGAAAAACTTGCAAACTCGCAAGGGAACCAATAAAGGAAAACTAGAAGGAGCGGAATTCAAGTATATGCAAAAAACATAAACTTTATTACTCAAAGAGATCTCCCCTATTTTAGGCGGATTACAAAAATTTATCTATCAAAACTCTCACCTATTACATAGGCTAAATACTTATCATTCTCTCCTCTAAAATCTTAGCTCTAAGCTCTCAAATGGTTGGCAAAGGAGGTTTAAGTGGCTGATTTAAACTCTCTTATAGCCATACCTCTTTCTTTATAGGCATAGAAAATTTGACCTCTAAGTTTCCTAACTTTTTCCCCAAATAAACCTCTATTGTAATACACTCCTACCTACCACCGAGGGTATTTTGGTTTATTTTCTTCTCCATTCATCGGACGGCCGCGACGCCTTCACGACATAGCTTCGCCTTGATACAAGCTTCGCGATGGTGCCACGTACTCCTCCAGTCGTCCTATGGTTTTGAGGCCAAACCGTGAAACTATCTGCACGCTTCTCAAAGCATGACTCGCCGTCTTTCTTACACCTTAAGCAAGTGCTTTGATGTTGACGCATGTACTCCGTCATGTAATCTTGACCGTCGGCAAGTCTCTCCTGCTTCCAATCCCTTAGGCCGCTTTGTCACTTGCACTGGCATTCCCTTTGCTTGACTTTATCAACACACTGTCTTCATCCGCCTTCCATGCTCTGCTTTACCTCCACGTGTTTAGCTAGAATCACTCTTAACTCCGTCCGACCTCCTTGATCATCCGGCACTAAGCACTCCACTTGACCTCGATCACCCCGCCATCAACCGCCAAGTTGCATCCATCACCTGCACACCATGAGACAAGCAAACACATATCTCCAGCTCCAATTCAGTTAGTCCATAATCAATATGCTCCAATGAAATCTCAAATCAATTTAAATCACATCAACGCTCATGCAAAACCGAAGATCATCAAACCAAATAAATACCAGTGATAATCACTCATCAGAAGTAAACCAAGGCATATTTCAACTTGGTTTCTCAATCTCCCCCTTGATTAGTGCATCGACAACCCTTGATGAGGACATCACTCCCTCGGATACATACAATGATCCTTCATTGAACTTTCAAGGTCCAATCACAAGAGCTCGCGCACGACAATTAAATTTAGATGTGAGCTCGTTCCTAAGCAACTCTTTATATAATTTTGAGAATAGATTACTACCTAATGATTATGTGTTGGTTAGGAATCATGGAGAGGACAAGGAGACACATAGAGGAAGGCTTGGAGGCGTGGAGGAGCAGCTAGGACGTCCAACAACAGCAGGAGGTCCAGTCCAACTCGAGTCCGAATCAGCCTCGACCTTCAGGACCAGTGAGCAGTAAAACGGACGTCCAGGACGCATCCGGACTCCGTTTTCAACGATTCACATATGGTTGGAAAGATAATTTCATAAGGAAACCAATGGCGTTGGTTTGAGGTCCAAATTCCTTCTGAGTCAACGGAAAACGTCGAAACAAGTCAGCGTCCAGAATCTGTCCCGGTGCTGCGTCACCGTTTTTGGTCCGTTGGGCCATGTATCGTGTTGGAGTCCATTAGGGACGCGTCCAGGGGTCCTTGGCCGACCCTAATCCTTTATATACAGTAGCCACCGCCCTAATTAGGGTTAGGTTTTGCTTAGATTATTCTGTCAAGAACAGTTTCGCCGTTTCGTCGGTTTGTGAGACCCCAACTCGTGAGATTAATCATTCATCTGCAATTTGGTTGCATTCTTCCTTGTTCTTGCTTGTGTTCTTCGATTCGCAGGTAAGGATTTTAGCCTTCTTGGTGAGGTCAACCGTGCAACGCCGGTTGATAACCAGAGGAGACGTGGTGCTGCGATTGCGGGGTTTCGGATCGTGTTGTTCGGAAGCCGGATCGACTTGTGTCTCGTTTCCACCAAATCGAGAGTTACCAGAACCTTTCGGAAGATCGGGAACCCTTGTTCATATTAAGTGGTATCAGAGCTTCAGGTATACCGTCAGGTTCATATCTACCCTTAGTTTCGAGTGTTTTCGCCTTCGTTCCATAGTCCACTGCCATATCGTTTTTTTTCCTGTCCTACAACCCTTCCGCGCCTTTAGCTTTTGCATATTTCAGTTTCAGAGTTCGTCGTGTTGAGTTTGTGTCCTGGTCAAGGTCTTGTTGCTGGTTAGGTCGTGTTAGAGTCCAGTTCGTGTGTTTTTCCCCACCGTTTCTATCAAACCCTAGCCTCCGTCGCATATTTTCCCCACTTTCTTCCCGTTTTGTCCTCTAATTCAGAGTCGTTTCTTAAATCGGGCATAACTTTCGCGTACGAACTCCGTTTTCAGAAAAGTCACAGAGTTTTTCGCATTGAAACGGCGTTTTGGATCCGTTCGTCCCCGGCTTTGCCGAGTTCGGCGAAATCAGAATTCCCGAATTCGCCTCCAAAGTTTGAGTTTTCAATTTCCAAATATTTTTCTCATTTTCCGGCTGAACTTCAGAAAATTCTACAGGCCACGTCTTTCACTTGTTTAAGCTCAAATTTTCTGTGGTTCCCTCTTGTGTGCTCCTAAGTGAAAAAAAAATATCAAAAAAATAAAAAGAAAAAGTCGAATTTTCCTAAAAAAACAACGGCAGCCCAAAAAAATAGAAAAAAGAGAGGGGCAAAAGAGGAACAATATCTAGAGGAGCACATAGAGAAGGGCAAAGTGAGCTGTGTTAGCGTGTGCTGTTTAGTTCTTTGTTTCTGTTGCTCTTGCTATCCATCATACTTGTTTCTCCACCTTGTTTATCACACATACTTGGTACTTGCAACACTTTAGGCCAGCAACGAGAACAAGTACTTGGGACTATAATTCAGCATTACTATCTGTTTCTGATTTGTATTCCACATATACATATTTGTTCTCTTTGTGTGCCTTCCAAGCTCCACAGATTCTTCTGGACAGCACTGGTTTGCATCCCTGCAATCGCTCGCACGCCTTCCAGGTATCCTTTGCTTTGCTGGTAAGAACCCTAGTAAGAGCTTGGTAAGGTGTCTACCTTTGCTGATCTTGATTGAGAGGCACCACTCCACCTTTGTAGTACGATTATTAGGGATAACCTTCACTGTTTGTTGTTGTGTTTTTTTTCCACAATGTCAGTTGAAGGAGATAAAACGCCAAAGGACTTCAAGGAGTGTGTCAGCCAAGAGCAGCTACAAGCTGTTGTAGACAATGCTCAGAAGGAGATGAAGGAGACAGTCATCAAGGCTGTCACTGAAGCGATAATTGAGATGAAACTCGCAAACGCGGTTGAGCGGGTGGACAAACGGTTATCTGAGCTCACCGACAGGGTAAATGCGTTGGAAAACCGTCCTGTGCACAACGAAGATGTGAATGGAAGCAACACCGGTGATGAGTTGTATGATGACGATGTTAATGTTGATCCAGCGGCGACATTGCAAAACAGATTACGGCGTCGTCTTCGCACTAACACCACAGGTATGGGTGGCGTTCCACATCACCACCACCATCGAGGTATGTATAATCGAGCTCCTGAAGATCCTTATGCTAAGGTTAAATTTACTATACCTTCTTTTTCGGGACATTATGATGCTGAGGGATATCTTGATTGGGAGATGACAGTAGAGCAAAAATTTAGTGCCCACCAAGTACCTGAACAACATAGAGTTAGACAAGCCACTAGTGAGTTTAAAGATTTTGCTATTATTTGGTGGACTGGTTTAGCTGCAGATGGTGCCACACCTCGTACATGAGAAGAGCTTAAGGTTGCTATGCGTGATAGATTTGTTCCCCCATCTTATCATAGAGACCTGCGTAAGAAATTGATGCGCTTAGAACAGGGAGATAAATCTGTGCAGGATTATTATGGTGAGCTTCAAAAGGGCTTGATGCGTTGTGGCATAGTAGAGGGAAACAAAGATTCTATTTGTCGATTTTATTCGGGTTTGAGACGTGAAATCCAGGATATTATTGATTATAAAGAATTTAACAATGTCAACCAGTTGTTTCAGTTTGCTGTGCTTGCAGAGAAGGAGTTGCAGGGACGTGAGCAGCAGGGCAAGTACAAGGCCAGCACCACATACACGCCGCGCACAGGACCATCCTTTGGGCTGTCCAAACCATCCACTTATAGGGCTCCCTCACCAGCGAGCAAGCAACAAGCAGCTACGGCACCAAATCCGGTCACTACACGACCTTCAGGCTCAGGTAAAAATTCTGTTTTGCAGGGACCTTCCAAGAGTGCTTCCTCTGTTGCATCAACGGGACGCACCTCTGGCATTCAGTGCCGTCGCTGCCATGGATTCGGTCATGTGCAGAAGGATTGCCCAAGTCAGCGGGCATACATTGCAACAGAAGATGGGTACATCAGCGCCTCTGACATTGAGGAAGAAGAAGAAGAAGAACCAGTTGTTGAGGAGAGCAACGAAATCTTGGGCAGTGATGACACAGCGGCCTATAGGAGCATCATTGTGCAGCGGGCGCTCAGCACAAAGGAACAACAACCAGAGAAGCTGCAACGCCATAACTTGTTCCAGATTTTCTTCGTCATCCAAAATCGGCGAGCACGTGTCATCATCGATGGAGGTAGTTGTAATAATTTGGTGAGTTCAGATTTGGTCAAGAAGCTTGGCTTGACCACACGCCAACACCCCCATCCATATAACCTTCAGTGGTTTAATGATGCTGGAAAAGCTAAGGTAACACAAACTTGCAGAGTTTCTTTTTCCATTGGTTCCTATGCTGATTATGTTGACTGTGATGTGGTACCTATGGAAGCTTGCTCACTTTTATTGGGTCGACCTTGGGAATTTGATAATGATGCTATACACCATGGTAGAAGTAATACATATACTTTTATGCATAAAGGAAAGAAAATTACTTTGGTTCCTATGACCCCTGCTGAAATTGTACAAGCTGATAAAGAACGAGCTGCTAATTTGCGTGATACTAAATCTGAAAATCAGCAAGTTGCTAATTCTCTTTACCCACCTAAAAATGATAAGTCTGCACCTAGTTCTAAGGTAGAGGGCATAAAATTGAAGGGTGGTGTTATGCTTGCACTAAAAAGTGACCTTGCTGAAATTTCTAATAATGATATTTGCTACACCTTGGTTTGCAAACGAGTTTTGTATTCGCTTGATGATGTTATTAGTTCGATACCTCCTGCTGCCACTAACCTTTTGCAGGAGTATGAGGATGTTTTTCCAGCCGAGATACCCCCGGGACTGCCACCTATGAGAGGGATAGAGCATCAAATCGATTTGATCCCGGGAGCAATATTGCCAAATCGTGCTGCGTATCGAGCCAATCCCGAGGAGACTAAGGAAATTCAGCGGCAAGTCCAAGAGCTTTTGGACCGCGGGTATGTACGTGAGAGCCTTAGTCCTTATGCTGTTCCTGTGATTTTGGTTCCTAAGAAAGATGGTACTTGGCGTATGTGTGTTGATTGTAGAGCCATCAATAACATTACTATTCGATATCGCCATCCTATTCCTAGACTTGATAATATGCTTGATGAGTTGTGTGGCTCTGTAATTTTTACAAAGATCGACTTGCGTAGTGGTTACCACCAAATTAGAATGAAACTTGGAGATGAATGGAAAACAGCTTTCAAAACTAAATTCGGATTATATGAGTGGTTAGTAATGCCTTTTGGTTTAACTAATGCACCTAGCACTTTCATGCGTTTGATGAATGAGGTTTTAAGAGCTTTTATTGGACGATTTGTGGTGGTTTACTTTGATGATATATTGATTTATAGCAAGTCTTTGGATGAACATATGGATCACTTACGTGCTGTTTTTAATGCTTTATGTGATGCACGTTTATTTGGTAACCTTGAGAAGTGCATCTTTTGCACGGATCGAGTCTTTTTTCTTGGCTATGTTATTACTCCACAGGGAATTGAGGTGGATGAGATGAAAATTGAAGCCATAAAGAGTTGGCCGGTGCCCCAAACCATCAAACAGGTGAGAAGTTTTCTTGGACTTGCAGGTTTTTATCGTCGTTTCGTGAAGGATTTCAGCGCCATTGCTGCCCCCTTACACGAGTTGACAAAGAAAGGTGTGGTGTTCCATTGGGGTAAGGCACAAGAGGAGTCCTTTGACACTTTGAAGGACAAGCTTACGCACGCGCCATTGCTGCAACTTCCAAATTTTGGTAAGACCTTTGAGCTAGAATGTGATGCTAGTGGAGTTGGCATTGGAGGTGTTTTGATGCAAGAAGGTAAGCCCGTTGCATACTTTAGCGAAAAATTGCATGGCCCTGTTCTTAATTACTCTACGTATGATAAGGAATTGTATGCACTTGTACGTTCTTTAGAGACGTGGCGTCATTATTTGTGGCCTAAAGAATTTGTTATACATTCAGATCATGAATCGCTTAAGTATCTTCGTTCTCAACATAATCTGAATCGTAGACATGCTAAGTGGGTTGAATTTATTGAATCTTTTCCTTATGTTATCAAACACAAGAAAGGGAAGGATAATATAATTGCTAATGCTTTGTCTAGACGATATGCTTTGTTGTCCCAACTTGATTATAGAATTTTTGGACTTGACTCAATAAAAGAACAATATGTGCTTGATCCTGATTTTAAAGATGTATTGCTGAACTGTAAAGAGGGACGTACGTGGAACAAGTTTGTGATCAATGATGGATTTGTGTTTAGAGCTAACCGTCTATGCATTCCAGTTGGTTCCGTTCGTCTTTTGTTGTTGCAGGAAGCACATGGAGGAGGATTGATGGGACATTTTGGTGCTAAGAAGACGGAGGATATGTTGGCCACACATTTCTTTTGGCCAAAGATGAGGAGAGATGTTGAGCGGTTCGTGGCACGCTGTACCACATGTCAAAAGGCTAAGTCTCGCTTGAATCCACATGGTTTGTATATGCCTCTTCCTGTTCCTTCTATTCCTTGGGCAGATATTTCGATGGACTTTGTTTTGGGATTGCCTAGGACTAAGAGGGGGAGGGATAGCATTTTTGTTGTTGTGGATCGTTTTTCTAAGATGGCACATTTTATACCTTGTCATAAAAGTGATGATGCCGTTTATATTGCTGACCTCTTTTTCAAAGAGATTGTTCGCTTGCATGGTATGCCTTCTACTATTGTTTCAGATCGCGACACTAAATTTTTGAGTCACTTTTGGCGCACTCTATGGAATAAGTTGGGTACAAAACTATTGTTTTCTACTACTTGCCACCCACAAACTGATGGCCAAACGGAGGTAGTGAACCGCACTTTGGGTACCATGTTGAGAGCTATTTTGAAGAAAAATTTGAAGATGTGGGAAGAATGTTTGCCCCACGTGGAGTTTGCTTATAATCGGGCAACACATTCTACCACCAAGGTAAGTCCTTTTCAGGTAGTGTATGGTTTTACCCCTCGCGCTCCTATTGATCTTTTGCCTTTACCTACCACTGAAAGAACACATAGTGATGCTAGTGCACGTGCTGATTTTATTCATAAGTTGCATGAAACAACTAAAATAAATATCGAAAAGATGAATGAAAAGTATAGAATTGCTGGTAGTGAAGGTAGGAAAGAAGTCAAACTTGAACCGGGTGATTTAGTGTGGTTACATTTAAGAAAAGATAGGTTTCCAGAGCTGCGTAAGTCTAAATTAATGCCAAGAGCTGCTGGTCCTTATAAGATAATTGAGAAAATAAATGATAATGCATATAAACTTGAGTTGCCACCAGAGTTCGGGGTTAGTCCTTCTTTTAACATTGCAGATTTGAAACCTTACTTGGGAGCCGATGATGAGCTTGAGTCAAGGACGACTCCAATTCAAGAGGGGCAGGATGATGAGGACATCACTCCCTCGGATACATACAATGATCCTTCATTGAACTTTCAAGGTCCAATCACAAGGGCTCGCGCACGACAATTAAATTTAGAGGTGAGCTCGTTCCTAAGCAACTCTTTATATAATTTTGAGAATAGATTACTACCTAATGATTATGTGTTGCTTAGGAATCATGGAGAGGACAAGGAGACACATAGAGGAAGGCTTGGAGGCGTGGAGGAGCAGCTAGGACGTCCAACAACAGCAGGAGGTCCAGTCCAACTCGAGTCCGAATCAGCCTCGACCTCCAGGACCAGCGAGCAGTAAAACGGACGTCCAGGACGCATCCGGACTCCGTTTTCGACGATTCACATATGGTTGGAAAGATAATTTCATAAGGAAACCAATGGCGTTGGTTTGAGGTCCAAATTCCTTCTGAGTCAACGGAAAACGTCGAAACAAGTCAGCGTCCAGAATCTGTCCCGGTGCTGCGTCACCGTTTTTGGTCCGTTGGGCCATGTATCGTGTTGGAGTCCATTAGGGACACGTCCAGGGGTCCTTGGCCGACCATAATCCTTTATATACAGTAGCCACCGCCCTAATTAGGGTTGAGTTTTGCTTAGATTATTCTATCAAGAACAGTTTCGCCGTTTCGTCGGTTTGTGAGACCCCAACTCGTGAGATTAATCATTCATCTGCAATTTGGTTGCATTCTTCCTTGTTCTTGCTTGTGTTCTTCGATTCGCAGGCAAGGATTTTAGCCTTCTTGGCGAGGTCAACCGTGCAACGCCGGTTGATAACCAGAGGAGACGTGGTGCTGCGATTGCGGGGTTTCGGATCGTGTTGTTCGGAAGCCGGATCGACTTGTGTCTCGTTTCCACCAAATCGAGAGTTACCAGAACCTTTCGGAAGATCGGGAACCCTTGTTCATATTAACCCTCAAAGCACAAAAATTTTGGTTTGAAGAAATTAAAACAAGGTAAGCTTATCCAACTGACCAACAACTCAAGAAAGAGCAAAATATGTCACTTGGTATAAGAAAGGCTGCAAAAAGCCCTAAGAGAGGCAAAGACGAGCCGAAAACCTCAAAAGGGCGAGAAAAACTCAAAAATTCAAAAACATATCCTCCTCCTTGATAATTGCACATATTCTATTTTTTTGTTTCATTTCTAGATAAATGCAATTTTCTCCCCCTTTGTTGAATATTTGTGTATAATATCTTTGGGCATATTTTCTCCTCCTTTGGCAATGCAAACATCAAGGATACAAGATTATGCAAAAGATGTGCAAATAAAATGCAAGCCTACAAAGCTTCACATATAGATCACAAAGCACTTACAAGGACTAGAGATGTCAAAGCACTAGGAGGAGTAAACAATATAACTCAAAGGCGCACAAAGTCTTAAAGTGAGTTCATGTCACAAGCACCGGGAGTGAAGCAAGTTTTGATCGTGTTGTTCAATTATCCAAAAGATATCACAACAAAAGCATCCATAATTTCATGATCAGTGCAAAGATTAGAGAAACTAGTGCTATGTCAAATTTAGACTAGGCAACCAAGTTCAACCCGATGGGCTATGCAAATACCCACATATCAATCCAAGCCTTAGTTTGACAACATAAAAAATAACATTCTTAACACATTAAGAAGCACAAGTTAACTTTCTCATTTGATCATTTAACTATCCTCAAGTGAGTTTTAAGCAACCATGAGTTAACTTCTTTGGTAAACCACATGAAGCCTTAAGTCACCGTATTGGATTCAATTTTAGCTCAAAACTTGATAATTCATTTTATTAACTCAACATAGGATTCAAGATATGCAATTTTTCACAAAATCAAAACAAGTGGTGCCTTTGCAACACAAAAGAGCACATTCTCTCCCAACAGTTAATCATGTGCTAAACATTTACACAGCCAAAGGTCAAAGACCCCAATTCGCTGAACTGAACAAACTGACCTAGCACAATCTTTTCAAAGAACTAGCCTTAATTTAAGCACTGTTCAAGCTAAAGCAAACACTCAATGGTGAGAAGAGATTATGTTCACATTTCAAGTTCTTTCTTCGAAAAGACAAGCTTGCTCAACAGATTTTATGCTATGTTTCAATAAGAGCCTAAGCTTGCACAAATTGTTATACATCCACTACACTTAGCATAAATTCACAACTAGTACAAGAAAGTGCAAAGAACATATAAGTGAAGCTTGCTAACATGATTATCTTACAAAAATGCTACCAATGCAAATGCAATAAAAGTAAGATAGAGTATGTACAAAGGAAACTCCCCCTCACACAATGCCATAGGGATGGGACACACCAAGCTCTCCCCTCAGAAAGAAAAATCTTGTTGCATCTAGAGGCTTGGTAAAGTTGTCAGCTAGCTGGTGTTGGGTATCTATGTAGCTCAACTCATGTCTTCCTTCTCATTGTGGTCTCTCAGGAAGTGGAATCTCACATCTATATGTTTGGTTCTCGAGTGTTGAACTGGGTTATTGGCTAAGCTTATGGCACTGGTGTTGTCACACAAAAGTGGCACACTCCTAAAATCTAACCAAAAATCCCTCAAGGTAGAAACCATCCACAAAATCTGTGAGCAACAGCGAGCAGCAGCTACATATTCAACTTCAAGAGTAGACTGCACAATGCTAAACTACTTGCGAGAAGACTAACATACAAGAGAAGTACCTAAGAAATAACAAGTACCAGATGTAATCTTCCTGTCAATTCTACAACCAGTAAAATTCGCATCCGAAAAGCGAAGAGGATGCAGAAAACCAAAGGCCGTACTCTACAGTGTGCTTGAGATACATCAGAATGTGTTGCACCGCTTAGCGGTGAGACGTCCTCGGTGAAGCCTGGAAGTAAGCATATAAGCTGATGGCGAAGTGGATGTCGGGTCTTGTCGCTGTCAGGTACAGGAGGGAGCCAATCATGCTCCTGTACTCCCGCTAGTCCACCTCCTCACCATTTTCATCTAGATCAAGCACAGTAGATGTATCCATCGATGTCGCCAATGGCCTCGCACCACTCATGTCAAACTTCTTCATCAAATCCTTGGTGTACTTCATTTGCTGGACGAATGTACCTTACTTGCATTGCTTGATTTGCAGTCCAAGGAAGAAGTTGAGCTCGCCCATCATCGACATCTCGAACTCCCTGCTCATAGTTTCTGCAAATTTGGCCACAAGCATATGAGAAGAGCCACCAAAAATGATATCAACCACGTAAATCTGAACAAGTAAGAAATCATTGCCATTCTTGAGTGTGAAAAAAGTTTTATCAGCTGACCCCATCATATACCCATGCACTAGCAAGAAATACCTAAGCCTATCGTACCAAGTCCTAGGTGCCTGTTTAAGCACATACAAAGCTTTCTGAAGCTTGTATACTCTATGAGGGCTGTTGGAGGAAAATAGACCAGCCTAAGGATACTGGTTGACGATCACTATCAAAGGTCCCTCTGGAGCCTTCGGTTTTCAGACTCCCAGCAGGAGGCCTGGCCCCTGGAGGTTGTAGACCCCTTCAGGCCACCCCTCCGGTGCCCATGTGGCCTTCCGAAGCCTAAAAATGCAGCCGGCCTCCGGAGACAATATCAGGGAAGAAAGGACACCCCCTGCAGCCGACCTGATCCGAGGTGACGAGCGATTAATGCCGGTGCAAGTGGTGCTTATCTTGACACCCTAGTGCGATGAAAGTCGTTTTGCCACCCCCGGCAGAGCGGCGCTGTTGGGGGCAAAATAAGCCAGCCTGAGGATAACGGTTGAAGATCACCATCCCGGTCCCCCGAACCCTCTGCTAGAAGCTTGATCTCCGATATCATCAAATCCTCTCACGGTACCAATTTGCACCTACGAAGCCTTCCCTTGACTCCGCCGGCTCAACCCCTTGAGGCCTTCCAAAACATGGCCTCCCGAAGCCACGATCCTCCGAAGCTTCGGCCTCCCAAAGTCCCAGCCCTCCGGGGTCCCGCCTCCCAATGCTTTTACCTCCCTGCTCTACGCCTCCCAAGGCCCTTGCCTCGGGATGGTCAGGCTACCTTCTCGAAGACAGCAGGATGAGTTAGCAGGCCCTGGAAAGATCTGCCGGAAGGAAAGCGCCGATCGTGCTTTGCCTATCAGGAAGTGACCGGCATTAAAGGCCTAGGCTGATGGGCGCCACTCTGGCACCCTGGCATAGTGAGAGCTATCCTGACATCCCTGACAATGCAGCGCCTGTCCGCAATTGGCGACCGGCTTGCCCCCTTCAGGGGCAGGCACCACGATAGTTATCTCCCAGGTAGGGTAGAAAAGTAGTTATTCGAGATAAGGCCCAGTAATTCGGTCAGATTCCAGATATTTGTACATTGTGATAACTTGTACGCCAAGCTACGCATGGCCCTATAAATAGGAGCCCTGGTCGCCTGGGCAAGGGAAGAGGGCGAGATGGCAGAAAGATACAGAGGTGGAAAAACACCAAGTCACGCCGTGATACTCCCCCTAGATCGATCCATTTTTTCTACCATCAATGCATTTGTGGTGTTCCTTCCTCTTAAACTTCATCAACAAGCTTGAGTCTCCTCCTTAGAAGAAACTCTCGCCATACTTGCTAGGCAAGACGAACTCTTGCTCCAACAGGCGTCAGGCCGTAGTTGGCAACCGGCTCACCCTCAGGGGGCAAGCACCACAATAGTTACCACAATAGATATTTATCTTCTGTGTAGGGTAAAAAGTAGTTATCCAGGATAAGGCCCAGTAATTTAGCCAAGTCCTAGATATTTTATATCATGATTACTTGTACACTAAGCTACGTACCACCTTATAAATAGAGGGTCGTGGTCATCTGGGAGAAGAGAGGTCGGAAGGAGCCCGCTCAACATAACACGGAGGAGCATAATCACAAAGTCTTCTTGTGATACTCCCCCTAGCCCAGTCCATATTTTTACTATCAATACATTTGTGGTGTTCCTTCCTCTCAAACTTCGTCTCCCAGCTTGAGTCTCCTCCTTAGAAGAAACTCTCACCGTACTTGCTGGAACAAGAAAAACTCTTGCTCCAACAGTGGCGCCATCCGTGGGGATCTAGATACAAAAAGCCATGAGAGGAAAGAGGTTGGGAAGACATCAAAAGAGCAAAATATGTCCTCAGTTCTGTAGGCCGAGATGACACCTCCGAACACAAGTCCATGAAGAACGTGTCCGAAGGCGGCCGGAGCCACCCTTCACCCTTCGGCAGTCATCAGCATCTTGCGGGTGAAGAAACGGCCATTGCATCGTCCCGGGTGCGCACAAACGGCAGCCATGGTGTGCCGTGAGCTACTCCCTAGGCTGTCCAAAGGCAAAGCACATGCGAGCGTGGCTCCCCATGCCCATCCAGCCTCGAGCGAAGGCTAAACCAGGTGAGGGCAAAGGCAAAAGGTAAAAAATCCGTGCGAACCTCCACGCACAAGGTAATAGCTTGCATCCATTTATTGTGCAGCAGTTGAGAATACCTTTATTTATTACTAGTATCAGCTGGTGGACGGTGAGCCTGCAGGTGGGCTAGCAAATACTCCTGCTAGCATTCCAAAAATCTAGAAATACCTCTTAGGATAGAGCCCACCTAACACACCCATCGTCCACGATAGGGCATGCGCTGTAAGTCTTGACCAAAGCCCTTGCGTTCACACTGTGCCCTAGGACATTTATGTTCGTGGTGTAGAAAATAGTAATCTATTTACTGCTATCCGCGTACGGGGTCCTCTATAGTATAGAGCAGAGGGTGCTTGTGGATGGTGCCGAAGGGTAGCTCTTGACTTTTTACGATACCCGTATATCCTTGCTCTGGCAAGCTTACTGCGTTGTCGATGGCAGGTGCGTTTAAAATATGGCAGCCCGATGTGCTTGCATCTCACTTGCGCGTGGATATTTTCACACATGCCTAAATGCCAGGAGAAATTCCACTTGAGTACGCACTCCTCTCTATACTAGCTACTTGCTAGCCACTCCTAAAAAAGTAAAATATCTCGAGGTGGTTGCGTGCTAGCCACTCCTTTAAAGAGAGCAAACCCGTTTAAAATATGCCAAAGTTAAGGCTTGTGTCAGTGCTGCAGGCTGCTTCTTATCCTCCCACCTAGAACTTTGCACTCCACAGCATGCCGTGCTCCTTTTTTTTACTCACCTATGTGGAGTCCCTTGCTTTCTATATCCCACTTGCATTATGAAGGCCATGCAGCTGGACAGTGCCGTGTTGTGTTTGCCTCTGTCATTTCACCATGCATGTAGGCTTATAAAAGCTATGAAGCCCCTCACACCCGAGGCATTTCACCGTGTCGAGCGTCGCTAGCTCCAGCTCGACCACCAGATAACTTGTCGAAGCCCCTGCGCACTCGGCTGGAGCCTCACCAGAGCCATCCGCTCGCTTGCCGAGGCCTCCCCTCGGCCTTAGCTGGAGTCCTCCGCTGCATCGGCTGGAGCTCTTCTTCTCGTTGACCGGAGCCTCTCTGCGCCACCACGGCCAGAGCCTAGTGAAACCAAAGCTTCCCCGCATCTTCACGCCCGAAGCCACTGAGCCCACTGCCTTGACGCAGGAGCACCCTTCACTGCAGGACTTGCTGCGCTTGACGCCGAAGCACCTCCACCCTCTACAGAGTTCATCCTCTCCATACCAGAGTACCTCAATTGCTGGAGCTCCTTCGATCGGCTACCAAAGCCTCTACAAGCAATGGCTAGAGAATCTCCATGCTTAGGTCGAGCCTCCTCCGGATCGCGGCCGCGTAGGAGGCTCTCTCCGTCGCACCACCACATTGAAGGCACACTCTGGCTCTGGCTCCGGCCAACCTCCACTACTGTCCAGGGTACTGCCATGTTGAGAACCATCCTCTAAACTGACCACAACCACCTACACTCCGGTAGATGAGCGTCCGCCGCTGTAACTGCTACCGAAGAAAGACACCTGCCTGTCGTCACAGCCAGTAGCGTAGAATGGCACCACAGAGCTGACCATGTGGGGGTTGGGGTCCATACGTGCACTGCGTACAAACAACTAACGATCCAAAGAAGAAGAAGTATCCCAGCACGCGTACACTCGCGTATGGGTACAGGGAGGACATGGTGGTTGGAAACTTGTGGCGGAAGAGGTTGGCACCCCGAAGTATCGCTGTCGAGGTACTCGCCACGCCCTAGCCGGAGCATCCCCCGATGCTGAAGCTCACCGTGCTCAACGCTGGAGCGCCCTTTGCTTCAGAAGCCTAGCTCACCTCTGGTGTCTCCAGAGCCTCGCCATACTCCGGAGCCTCGCCATACCCCTGCCTCGGCATGCTCTGGCCTCGCCGACCTCCGGTGTCTCCATGCCTCACCAAACTCTAGAGCCCCTCAGCTGAAGCCTCTGCGAGCTCAGCGGGGGCCTCACCGCTCCCCTTCGCTTGCTGGACCACCTACGCGCTCCCCGCCGGAGCCCTTCCGCACTCACAACCGAAGCCCTCCGCGTTCTCTGCTAGATCAGGCACCGAGCAGGGAGCACACAACCTCTCAAGGAGCATATGCATGCACATAGAGAAGAAAGCTAATACTGCTCACCCCACAGAAGCTCACCAACTGCATACACACAAGAGGAGCACCTCACGGCTGGAGCTCCGTCGAGCTTCCGCAAACCACTGCGTTCTACGGTCGGAACCCATCCACCTCACCACTAGAGGAGTCCCACTCCACCAACTCCATGCTGAAGGTCGCCATCCAGACCACCTCTAGCTCTGGAGGCCATCTACCAGCTCCACCTACGGCCAGACTACTCTCCGGCCCGCCGGTCACCTCCTTCACCCCTCTGGCTACCACACCATCATGCCGAAAGCCGTGCTCCTCCCTCATCTGCTCTGGAGCCCCCTCATTTGTCTACCTCGACCAAATAGAGCCATCCGCACTCCACGCACAGTCCCCAGCTCGTTGACGACCCAGACAACCAGCTCTCTCGGCATTGTTGAACTTTGTCACACTCAACACCTATAATGCCTTCTTCGGCGAGGCTCCCGAACACGCCATCCTCACAGAAGTTGCCCCTCCAGAGGCCTCCAAAGGCATGCAGGCAAAGACCAGAACCTACGGCCACAGGTGTTGCCACCTTCCACGAAGGACAAGCTCCTCCGAAGGCCAGGATACATGCCGGAGCTCACCTCCACGCCCACATCAGCTTTAGGGGTTGTCCTCCAGCCGCCATTCACTTCAGTAGCATAACCTAGCCGCTCTCCACGCCGACAGTTGGAATCTACGCTCCCACCTTGTGTTGGAGGCCAGGGCCGGTCGGCCGGCCAGGAGATCGTTCGTACATTGAGGACTACATCTCCAGGCGCGCCCTCTTGCTGCCTACGAGCGGCCACCCAAGGACATATGTTTATCAGTGGCCAGGCATGCATGCATGCAACCATGTACATTCTATGGCACGCTGTTGCTGCATGCGTGCATACAAGACCGCACACATCGACCCTTGCATGCACATACTAATACGCCCGTGCTCCGGTCCACCACACCCGCATCCTCCCAGGAGGCCGTGTCGGAGGTCAGGCTCCAGCTCAACTTTGCTTCGGAGGCCACCCTCGGTAAGCTCGATGCCAGACGGAAGTGTCTTGAAAAACCCTCCACAAAACAGAGGTATCTTAAAACCCTCCACGCCTGATGGCATAGCCTCGATGATGGAGATATCTTAAAGACCTATCACAAAAGTACTTCCAAAAACTTGAAGGCAGTGCCTCCATGCCAGAGAAGTATTCCGTCTGCCATCTTTAAGGTCTAGCTAACCTACGTGGCGGATAGGCAAAGACCGCTCTGGCATCTTGAAGGCGTAAGCCTTCATGCTATACAGGTATTCCGTCTACCATCTTTAAGGTCTAGCTAACCTACATGGTGGATAAGCAAAGACCGCTCCAGCATCTTGAAGGTGTAAGCCTCCGTGCTAGAAAGGCATATTCCGTCCACCATATTTAAGGTCTAGCTAACCTACGTGGCGGACAGGCAAAGACCGCTCTGGCATCTTGAAGGCGTAAGCCTCCACGTCAGACAGGCATAAACTCTCCGCCATCTGAAGGCCTAGCAAGCCTCCGTGGTGGAGAGGTAAAGAAATCTTAGGCATCTTGAAGGCAATAGCCTCCATGCCAAATAGGTATAGCACTCTACTCATAAGATGTGTGGGCCACTTATACATACATCATACATACATACACTTATACATCATATATACATACATTCATACATCATACATACATACATTCATACATCTTACATACATACACTCATACATCATACATACATACATACCTATGTACATGTACATATGCTTACAGATGGTCAGGGATCCAGAGGGCTCGATCGATCCTGCACATGTTGGAGAATTTCGCCATTTCTTGGTGGAACACATTATGTTCAAAACCCTCTGGCATCTTGAAGGCAATAGCCTCCATGCCGGAGGGGTAGAAAACCCTTTGACATCTTGAAGGCAATAGCCTCCATACCAGAGAGGTAGAAAACCCTTTGGAATCTTGAAGGCAAAAACCTCCGTGTCGGAGGGGTAATTATTGTCCAGACAGTTACAGGCATAGTATAGGAGTAGAGATTCCAACAAGTTGAGTGGGACTCGGAGTACGTAGGCTCCGGATGACTTCACCTTCGTTACATCCCTCAGCCTCATCGTCGACTAAGCTTCCGACATCCACCATTGAGGGGGTAACGGGCTGCTTCCCGTAGCCCCATTGTTGAATTCACCTCCAGCTTCCATCGTCGTGGGCTCAAGATGACTCCGCCTTCATTACGTCCCTCAGCCTCGCTGCCGGAGGTTTTGTAGGACTCTCCGTTTTTGTCAGAGGTTTTGTAAGACTCTCTGTTTTTTTCGGAGGTTTTGTAAGGTTCTCCGTTTTTGCCAGAGGTTTTGTAAGACTCTCCGTTTTTGTCAGAGGTTTTGTAAGGGTCCTTGGCATGTATTAATGTCGAAGGCCCTACACACTATCGGAGCCACGCAATACCTTCCAGGAAACCTAGGCAGTCTTGCCTTCCAGTGACCTATGCATGCTACGCCAACGGTGTGTAGGCTTGTCATGCTCCCGAGGAAACACCCGGGGTGCACTGCAACACTGTCCACCAAGGATGTGCCCTGGCGCGTGGCATTTATACGACCGAAGCTATGCAATACCTTCTAGGAAACGTAGGCTTGATGCCTTAGCAGTGATCTAGGCATGCTGCACCCTCGGTATATAAGCATGTCGTGCAACGAGGATTCCTTGCGACAGCATTCCTCAGAGCACCGCATCCTCACATCAAGGCCATCCCCTGATATGCGGTGTTCACACACTATCGAGGCTACACAATACCTTCCAGGAAACCTAGGTAGTCTTGCCTTCCAGGTGACCTAGGCATGCTACACCCGTGGTGTGTGGGCTCCACTGCCTACCACGGAAAAGCCTACCCTCCGAAAAACATTTTCAGGTGACCTTGGGTTTAGGAAAGCAATACTTACTGGTGTGTGGCCCTATCACCCCTCTGAAGAAATCCCTCGAGGGTGCTGCAACTACATTACCAAGGAAGTCCCTTGGTAACCGACATCTACACACTATAGAGGCTACACAATACCTTCCAGGAAACCTAGGCAGTCTTGCCTTCCAGGTGACCTAGGCATGCTACACCCGCGGTGTGTAGGCATGTCGTGCAGTGAGGATTCCTTGCGACAGCATTCCTCAGAGCACCGCATCTCCACCATCGAGGACATCCCCAGGGCATGGGTTCGACACCCGAGGCTATGCAATGCTTTCCAGGGCACCCTGGGCATAATCTACCTTCCAGGTGACCTAGGCATAAGTGGCACCCGCGGTGTGTGGGCCTCACTGACTACCGAGACTAGGCAATGACTTCCAGGAAATCTAGGCAGTCTTGCCTTCTAGGTGACCTAGGCATGCAACGTCCATGGTACGTGGGCTTGTCACGCCACCAGAAGATGCGCCATGGGTGGCGCCACAACACGATCTATCAAGGAAATCCCTTGATACGTGGTAACTACACTTTCGAGGCCGCACAATGCCTTCTAGGAAACCTAGGCAGACCCGCCCCCCAGGTGACCTAGGCACAATGCGTCTGCGGGAGTGTAGGGATGTTGAATGGTTATACTAGCTAAATTTTGCAGTCTACTGTTCGCAATAAGAAGCTGATTGTAGTATAAAACATAGCTAGGTTATATAACTATTCATGCTAAATGAGGATGTAACTTAAGCTCTACTGCTTCTACCTAGTGGCTATCTATTGCAAAAGACTTCTAGCAGTAAGGTTAGAGGCCTCCAACATACTCTCACTTTGCTGTATGAAAGATAGATCACTAGGTAAACTACCGATAGTTAATAGTGGGTGTAACTTTGTAGAAATAAGGCCTCTATTGTGAGGCTTGGAGGCCTCAAAGCCTGTGGCTAGGCCGGGAGAAGTGGTGCTTGACCCCCTCAATCCTTAGCAATTGCCTGGCTCCGGAGGTAATCCGTCCGGAGTCTGGCGACGGCATGTTAGAGGCGTAGCCGAAGCCTAGTCAGGAGAGGCGGTGCTCGACCGCCTCGGCCCTTAGCCGTTGTCAGGCTCCGGAGGTAATCCGTCTGGAGCCTGGCGATGGCATATCCCCGACTCAGTTCTCGTTGCTGGATATAGTACCATTGGTAGTAGGATTGGTAGTGACGGAGCATGGTTGAGGGGCCAGGGATTTGCCCAGGAGTTTGCCCCAGGCCTCCGAACCCAGCATCGCCCTTTGCTTGCTCCTTCTGTGGCCAGGTATCCTGCTTGCCTTCCGAGGTATTCCTCTCGGAAGGTCATGAGGGTGCGGCAGTCGTTGGTGTTGTGGCCGCGCTCTGGTCCGTGTAGGATGCACTCGTGTGCCTCTAGGGGAACCGGATCTTGGAGTTGTCATTGGGGTCGCTGCCGAAGGCGGTGAGTCCCGGAGCCTGTCGTTTCCCCAGGGTCTCCTTCCCCTTTGGGAGACCGTCAAGGCTGTCCGGTGAACCGACTTTTGGAGCCGAAGTGGTTCTGACTATACCTCCCTAGACGAGGTGGGCTTGGGGTTCCCTACGTGCGGTTGGCGTTGCGAGGGCAGCGTCGGAGGCGCTGGTGGGGTCTGCGCGCCCAAGAGCCCTGCATCTCCTTGGAACCCTCTTTCGCCTGAGGGGCCCAAGGAGGACGCTGGGTGGATAGACTTTTCGAAGATGTTGGCTCGCCTGGGTATCCCAGGTGTTGTCGAAGGGGATACTTTGGGACCAAGCCCAGGCAAGAACACTCCTAGGTTCGATCGCCCGGAACCACTGGAAGGTGGTCTGCTTGGCTGTGGCTCTCCTGAGGTGGCAAGGTCTTTGTCGTGCAGAGGTTAGAAGGCCTCCGCGCTGTCTGGAGTTCCTGTACTGACCCAAGGATTTGGGTTGGCCAAAGTCAGAGGAACGCCGTCCCACATGGCAGCGGGGCTAGAGCATGTATACGGTGTGCATGGCTGAGACAGCCATGCATATGATTGCATGCTTGCAACGGTGGGTGTGGCGGTTTTGGCTAGTACTTTGGTGGTTTTCCTGGTGGATTCCTGCCTCTCTTAGCACTTATGTGTTCGAGTCCCCACGGACGGCGCACTGCTGGAGTAAGAGTTTGTCTTGTGCCAGCAAGTACGGCGAGAGTTTCTTCTAAGGAGAAAACTCAAGCTTGGAGACAAAGTTTAAGAGGAAGGAACATCACGAATGTATTGATGGTAGAAAAAATAGATCGATTTGGAGGGAGTATCATAGCGTGACTTGGTGTTTTTTCACCTTTGTGTCTTTCTGTCGTCTAGCCTTCTCTAGCCTAGGCGGCCATGGCTTCTATATATAGGGTCGTGCGTAGCTTGGCATACAAGTTATCACAACGTACAAATATCTGGGATCTAACTGAATTACTGGGCCTTATCCTGGATAACTACTTTCTACCCTACCTAGGAGATAAATATCAACCGTAGTAACTATCATGGTGCCTGCATCCTGAAGGGGGCGAGCCGGTCGCCAACTGTGGCCCAACGTCGCATTGTCAGTGGTGTCAGGATAGCCTCCCTTATGCCGGGGTGTCAGAGCGGCGTCCACCAGCCTAGGCGTTTAATGCTAGTCACTTCCTTGCAGGCAAAGTATGACCGGTGCTCCGCTTCTGGTAGATCTTTCCTGAGGCCTGATGACTCACCCTGTAGCCTCCGGGAAGCCGGCCCGAGTAGCTGGAGATGGGGGTCATGGGAGGCATGGCTCCGGGAGGTGAAGGCTTAGGGAGGCAGGACTCCGGAAGGCTGAGCCTTCGGGAGGCTGAGGCTTCGGAAAGCCGCCCGGGTGCTGGTGGGGTAGCCCGAAGGGGTCCATAACCTCCGGGGGTTAGACCTTGTATGGAGAGTTCGGAGGTCAAAGGCCTTGGAGGGGCCAGGCGTGGTTCTGAGTCGTGGGAAGGCTTCGTAGGTACGAAGAGGTGGCACGAAGGAACCTGATACCTTCGGAGGTCGAGCCTTTAGCTAAGGGTCCAGAGATCAAGGCTCTGGAGGGACCTGGATAGTAATCTTCAACCATTATCCTCAGGTTGGTTTATTTTCCCCCAACACCTTTGCTTCTCTTCAGCCTTTTGCGATCTCTCTTATGCAAAGTGATCCTTGTTGCTCTTTTCTTTAATTTTTGGTCACTTGGATGAGCTTCTATTGTTGAATTTCTCCAAACCAAAAATCTTTGTGCTTTGAGAGTTGTTAATGCACTCATCAAGGTGGTGATTGAGAAACCAAGTTGAAATGTGCCCTGGTTTATATGTGATGAGTGATTGATAAGGTTGTTGATTTGGTTTGATGATTTTTGGATTGCATGAGCATTTCTATGTATTACAATTATGATCATGACTAATGAAAGGTGCAAAGAAAATAGAGTTGACATTTTTATCTCTGAGTCTAGGAAAATTTGCATCATAGGATGGTCCAGCATCTAGTGAAATAAACACGCCGGATGGTCCGGTGCTCAGGAAGATTTCACATCGGAGGGTTTTGAATCGATAGAGAAAATCCATTGAAACACCAGTTGGTCTAGAGAGGTTGCAAATCATGTCTGGTGTGATTCTAAATGCCAGATGGTCCGACGATGGAGGATGTGCACGCTAGACTAATTTTTCCAAAGAAGATACAAAGCTTGTCTGGTAAGGATGTACAAACCGGATGATCCAACGATTGAAGGTGTGCACACTGAGGGTTTTCTAGGAGTGTATCAGTGAATGAAGTATTGCACACACCAGATGGTCCGGTGATCAGAGAGCAATACATGTCAGACCATTTGGTGTTCTCGACTGTTCTATGATGTGCTTTCAACTGAGGATTTTAATTTTCACTTATCTATAATGGAGTTGGAGATACGTGTTTGCTTGTCTTATAATATGTAGGTGATGGATGCAACTTAGCAGTCGACAACAGGATGATCGGGGCTAAGCGAGGTGCTTGGTGCTGGATGATCAAAGAGGACGGGTAGAGTCAAGTGTGATCCTAGATGTACACGTGGACAACAAGCAAAGTGTGAGAAGGCGGATGAATATAGTGTGTTGACAAAGTCAAGTGAAAGGGATGCCAGTGCAAGTGATAAAGTGGCCCGAGGGATCGAGAGCAGGGGAGACTTGCTTGAGGTCAAGATCGTAAGGCGGAGTATACGCGTCGACATTGGATCACTTGCTTAAGGTATAAGCTAGTGACAGTGATTCATGCTTCGAGAAGCATGCAAGGCAGTGTTGTGGTTTGGCCTCAGAATTGCGGAAGGATGGAATTGAGGCAAAGCTAAGTTATGAAGGCACCACGGCCGTTCGATGGACGGAGAAAAGATTAGGCCAAAATACACCCGGTGGTAGGTAGGAGTGCATTGAAAGTGATGGGTATTTTGAGAACAAGGAAATTTAAGGGGAGATGGCTGGTGGAGTTCCTTAAGCTAGCCATTTGAGAGTTATGTGAAAGGGTTTTACGAGAGTGAGAGGAGTGTTTAGCCTATATATTAGGTGAGAACTTTTAGTATACAAAATACTTTGTAATCTATCAAAAATAGGGCTGTCATTTGCAAGTAATGAAGCTCATATTGCATCTTATGCTTGTGTTCATCTCCCTCTAGTTTCCCTCTATTGGCTCTCTTGTTTCGTTGCGAGTGTTTCGGTTTTCATTGCGATTTTCATTTTAGTTTGAGAGCTGAATTTTTTCACAATGTTGAAGTGGTCCTTTTTGTTGCTTGAGGCATAAAATTCATATTCAGAATTAGTCTTGAATTCCCTTGGCTCTAAATCTCCAATTTCAAGAGTTTCTTCACCTAGTGACTATCTCCTTAGATTTAAGTGTTTCTTTCTCAAATTGCAAGCTTTTGTATACGATGACATATGAATTTGTTTTCAATAGAATCTAGTGTTCAATTCCATCCATGAGAGCCATGCATTCTTAGAGGATCTTTTGGTGCAACGTGTTTCTCTTGAGTTTATGCTTCCACATATTGTTTTGAGACGTGTTAGGTGAAAGATTAGGAAAAGACCATCCAAAAAGTTGGTAAGACGCATATTTACCTCACTCTAGTCACCATTCTCGATCCTATAAAAGACATCTCGTGGGTGTGTTTGAACAGGATGAAGGGAGTCCAAAAAAGAAGAAAATGGAAACACAAGATGCTTTCATTGGGGGGGGGGGGGGGAATGGATTGTAAAGCTAATCCGGTGGGATTGCTTGAGCAGTCCCGCCTAGCCAAATGAGGCTAATTGCTTGGAACTGCCGGGTTTGAGGAATGGGCTGGCAGGTCAAGGTCTTCTGGATATTTAGAAGGAGGCCACGAATGTGCTTTTCCTATTGGAAATCAAGATGGATGAAAAGAGCGTGACAAGGTTGAGAAGTGGCTGCTGCAGATGACAAATATGGTGGGTTGGAAGTGCAAAAGGAAAGTTGGAGGTTTAGCGTTGTTTCAAAAGAAGGAAATAAACTCACAGTAAAGAATAAATCCAAGTACCACATTGATACAGAAATTGTAGAGGAGGATGGGTTTGTTTGGTGTTTTACGGGCATCTACGGAGAACCGAAGAGTGACGAGAAGGACAAAACTTGGTGACTCCTTCGTACTCTCAAAAATCACCATCAAAGGCCAATAATTTGTGCGGGGGATTTTAATGAAGTTCTGTTCGGCTTTGAAAAAGAGGGTGTGGCCAGTCGAGGCCACAGGTATGTATGGATAGATTTCGATCGGCACTGGAGGATTGCCATTTGGAGGACCTGAGCTACACTGGTGACCCCTTCACATGAGGGAATAATCAGCGTACAGTGGAAGGGTATATTAGAGAGCGTCTTGACCGCGCTGTCATGAATAGTAAATGGAGAACCCGCTTCCCGTTGCACCGGGTGTTTAATGGAGACCCGAGACATTCTGATCATCGGCCCGCCATTGTTGAATGCGGGGGTAGCGATGGACAGCCAAGGAGGGAACACACAATTAATTGCCTGAAATTTGAAGCAAGATGGCTGGAGCCTGGAGAAGGGTTGTATGGAGATGGTAGAGAATGCTTGGGAGATGGCTTTTTGTGCAGGAGCGCAAGGGGTGATGGAGGCAGAGAGTAGGGTGCTAGCCGAGCTTAGAGAGTGGGATAAAAATGTAGTGGGTGAGTTAGAGAAATAAAGAGGGAGTTAGAAAATTGTAGACAAGGCAATATTTCTCAAGCACGTGTTCAACGGATATATGGATAACAGTCAGACCCTTTGAGTTCGGATCCTCACGGGTGCGGGTTTGAGTGTGAAATCCCACCCGCAGCTTTAACGGATTGGATGTGGATTTGTACTTTGCCCGTGGGCGCCGACGGGTCACCCGAATCACATGCGAGCACTCGGCCATCTCTCACGCAGCCCAGTCCAGTCCGCTCCGCCGAAACCTAAATCGTCGATTTGTCGTCCAATACTCCACTAGTCCTTCTGACCCGCTGACACTCTCATTCGCCTGGCGGGCACTCGGCCGAAACTCTCAGGTCTCCTCTCCCATTCGCCACGCCGCCGACTAGGACCCGCCGCCGACTCGCCGAGCTGAGGCGCCGTTGCACCGACTCGCCGATCCGCCGACTCGCCGAGCTGAGGCGGTGTTGCACCGACTCGCCGAGCTGACTCGCCGAACTGGTTTGAGCCTGGCCACCTGGGCATAACCGCATAACAGGCTAAGTCACGTGGCCTGCTCGGCGCTCGCCCTGTTGCCCAGACGCCCAATTCCCCAATCCGCAATCCCCACTCCGCACTCCAGCCGTCCGGTGGCTCCCAATGACCCCACCCCCTGGCTGCGGCGGTCCGGCCGGCACAACCGCCCACCTGAGTGTTGGAATGCGGCCCATTTAAAGCCTATTCATGAGAATGCAAAGCAAAAAAGTTTAGTCCCGTATTGTGAGACAAGGGGATGTAGACTAAATTAAATACTTGAGTTCTCTAGTTTTTTTGAAATAGAGAAAATGAGAAAGAGAGAGTATACTTTGCTATATTCACACGCACGCACGCGCGCGCGCGTATTCGCGTATTTTTCGCGTGAATTTCCGCGTGACTTGTGACTTTTGCTGTGGCGTGGCATGGCAGCACAAAATTGCAAGTCCTTTTGCTGCTCTCCCTTTTTAATTGTGATCAATACCATAATCAGCTGTTTTAATCGCGATCAATGTCTTAACTCTGAGGGTTATTGGTCAGTTCTGGACGCTGTAATTGTGGGAATTTTATGAGAGAAAACGGCTCCAAGAGGGCAGCCATTTCCCTTGAAATCCTGGAGACGTCCAGGCTTTTGGGCATAGATCTCTCTGCTCCACATTTTCTTCTCCACCCATCCAAATCACTGTCTTGTGTGCTGTGCTGCCGGATCTCGCCTTCCCTTCTCCTTGCCGTGCACAAGGTTGGAGGGTGAGCGGTATCTTCGAGCCTCTGCCGTCGTGAAGCCCGCACGAGGGACGGCAATAAGGTTTCTGAGCAACGCACCTGCGCGACCGCTCTGCACTGCTTCATCTTCGATCTGCACGGCAGCAAATCGACACATCGTCAACTTCATCCCTTCATCAACCCAACTGTGAGTTCTTGATGAAACTGATGAATTTTTGGTACTGTTGCTTGCTGCTAGGGTTAGAAGTATGTTCAAATATTTTAGATCGTGAAATATGTCTTTGTATAAAATCCGGAATTAGATTTTTGCGCATATTACCAACACTGAGTACCTGACTTGCTCGGCTATCGGCTCATCGGCTCATCGGCTCATCGGCTTGCTGCTTGTCTTGGTCCTGACCTGCTCCCGCCTCCAGTACCTGGCGTGGCCGCGTGCTGCAGGCCTGCAGTACCGTGCCGGCCGGCGGGCTTTGGCTATCCCCTGTTCGGCTGTTCTTCTTCCTATTATCAGTCAAGCAGCCAAGCAGGTAATGTTTTACAGCAAGTCAGCACAATACTCATGTTTTGTTATATATTGATCAGTGTTTTACTTGTCGCTTTGCTTCATTATTTTCTTAATTAAGGTACTTTTATCTCATCTCTCCTCTTAAATTCCGCCATAGGTGCTTCGACCGGTTGGATCCGCCACTGATTGGTTTGGCAATGTAACTAGTCTGTACGCTGTGTGGCCAAGTGACCGATTGATTGATTTGTAGATGAAGAGTGTTTTAGCTGAGCTACAATGTTGTTTCAGTGTTTCTGAGTTATTCTGAGCAGCTATTTCTATCCCGAGCTATTGCAGGATTGCTATTTTATTGTTTCAGTATTATGTTGTAAGATCCAATGGGTCTCCGTCGGGTTTAGGTGCAGGACACATTTTAATTCGATTAGTAATTTGGGTGTGGATTGGATTTTGAATTTTGGGTTTTATGACGGACAGGTTTTAGCTAAACTCACACCTGACGCGACCCGTTGCTATATCTAAATAGGAACATTTATTGCGGTACAAATTGGAGTGCTTGCAGGATCAACTACATCTATATTTGAAGCAGCTAGTTCATACCGTATAGCGCACTAAGGGTGACCGCAATATGGATTTTTTCATGCTGAGGAGAAGAATTATAAAATAAAAAAACTAGGCACGGAGAATAGTGTAGTGGAGGGGAGGAGCAGCTTAACGCTTTTATTACTAACCGCTATAAAAATTTGTTCTGATTCCATGCAGGTACACGAACACATGAAGTATTAAATAAAGTGCAATGGAAAGTTTCTCATGAAATGAATGAATTCTTGCTGAAACCTTTCAAGAGAGCGGAAGTGAAGGACACACTAGATTCCATTGGTGATCTTATGGCCCCACGGCCAGATGGAATGCCGTCGATTTTCTACAAAAGATTCTGGTCACTAATCAGGGGCCAAATCCAAGATGAGGTATTGGCAGTGCTTAAAGGAGCTGCAATGCCGCAGGGGTGGAATGCCAATATAGTGGTACTCATCCCAAAGGTGCGGAACCAATAACACATCAAGGATCTCAGACCAATCAGCCTGTGCAATGTCCTCTACAAGTTAATATCCAAGGTTTTGGCAAATCGATTAAAGGTGATCCTTGCTGAGATAATTTCCCCCTACCAAAGTGCATTTGTACCATGCATTACTATAAAAACTATTTTTCGAGATACCTAAAATAACTTTCTACAAGCGGTTTATTTGAAAAACCGTCTAAACAGTTGGCGAGGGTCTCCTGACCGTTTGTGAAAATATATTTTTACAGGCGGTTCCTTATGTGAACCGTCTGTGATAATAGATTATTATCACAGGCGGTTCATATAAGAAACTGTCTGTAAAAATGGTCATTTTCACATGTGGTTCCTTATGTGAACTGTCTCTGAAAATAATCATCCATTAAAAAATTCATAATTTTTCATATGAAGTCAGATGAGAAAAAAATCTATATAAAAATTGTAACTCTAGATGAGATATACAACATTGTAGTTGAAAAGTTTTTCATTTGAAGTCATTTAGATATCCAAATAATCGTTTCAAGTCAACTACAAAGTTGTAGATCTCGTCGAATGTTATAATTTTTATATAAAGATTATCATCGTCTAACTTCATATGAAAAAATTATGAATTTTTGAAGATAAGCTGTCACCTATTTCCACAGGCGGTTCGTAACCACCTGTGAAAATAGGTGACAGCTTATCTTCAAAAATTCATAACTTTTTTATTTGAAGTAGGATGAGGACAAACTTTATATGAAAATTGTAGCTCTCAACGAGATCTACAATTTTGTAGTTGAAAAGTTTTTCATTTAAATTTATTTAGATGCCCAAATAATCGTTTAAAGTTTTGGATTGCAGATATCAAAAGAATTACATATGCTCATATGTTCAGTAGTCGTTCTCTGGTGTGATGGTGGGGAGGGTTGGCGCGACCCAACCGGTTTCGAGTTCGAGTGCCAAAAATCGCGTAGCACACGTATTTCACGCGAAAAAACGCGTGACTTGCGACGTCGGGACCCCATGGGGTTCCTGGTCAGTAAAAAAAAAATTCGGTAAAAAAATATTGATTCGGGGACCGATTATTGCAGGCAGTCCGCTTAAGGAAGTGAACCGTCTGTGGTAATAGATTTTCACATGCGGTCACTTTTACGTCTGTGAAAATCGTTCATTTCTACAGGGCTTCGATCGCAGACGGGTGCGCTAAACGTCTGTGAAAACGAGTTACCATCCGTCTCTAAAAATAATTTTTGTAGTAGTGAGGTAGATTAATTACAGATAATGCGCTCATAGTTTATGAGACTACCCATTATATGAAGAATAAAAGAAACGGTGCACGAGTAGCAGCCGTTAAACTAACATGAGCAAAGCATATGATCGGGTTGAATGGGCTGTCTTAGAGGGCATCATGAGGAAGTTGGGGTTCTAAGAAAGATGGATGCAGCTAATTATGAGATGCGTCACAACTGTTTTGCACCAAATTAAAGTGAATGCGCTCACGGAAGTGATAAAACCCTTGAGAGGTTTATGACAAGGCGATCCATTGTCACTATATCTCTTCATTATATGTGCAGAAGGCCTCTCCGTCTTACTGGAATCGAAGATGCTGACTAGGATGGTAGTATTCGTGGTGTAGAAATATGTCAAGGCCCACCACGTATCAACCTCCTTTTTTTGCAGATGACTCATTGATGTTCATCAAAGCACAAGGTGAAGTGGCGAACAGATTGGAAAACACGCTAAAACTATATGAAACTGCATCGGGGTAGATGATTAACATGGATAAGACAACTGTTATGTTCAGCAAAAATACGTCAAGAAATAAGAAGCAACAAGTAATGAACATCTTATAGGTAACGGCCAAGATACAAAACCATAGATATCTGGACTTGCCAATTTTTATTGGTCGATCCAAAACCAAGGCCTTTGAATATATCAAGCTGAAGATATGGGAACGTGCACAAGGGTGCAAGGAAAAACTGCTATCAAAAGCTGGGAAAGGAATTCTTGTGAAAGCAGTAACGCAAGCAATCCCGACATACGCAATGTTGTGTTTTGATCTTACTCAAGGTTTTTGTGATCAGCTCAGCACACTCATTTGCCATTTTTGGTGGAGCCAGCACGAGGAAGATAGGATCACAGGAAGCTATACTGGGTTAGCTAGGAGAAAATGACAAGATAGAAGAAGCATGGTGGATTGGGATTCAGAGATCCGTACATTTTCAATAGGGGCATGCTGTCTAGGAAGGGATGGCGTTTATTACTTGATCCCCATTCACTTCGTGCTAGGGTATGGCTCGGTATTTCCTAAATGGAAATTTTCTCAGGGCAACATCTAGGCCTGATATTTCATATACATGGTGCAATAATCTTAAAAGTGCATATTTGGTTAAGCAAGGAATATTATGGTAGGTCGGGAATGGAGAATCAATAGATATATGAAATGACCCATGGCACTCTCGAGGGGTAACCCATATGCTAGCTACACATAGGGATCAATTAATGCATCCATCATTACGAATGAATGGGACTCGGAGTTGGTAAACTCAATCTTTTTCCCCAGTGATGCAGAATGTATATTGTCAATTCCGGTAAAGGAACAATTTGAGGTCATGCGTGCATGGCACTTTAATTCTAAGGGCTTGTTCTCAGTTAAATCAGCTTACAAACTGGGAATCCAATTGCGGGATCAACGTTTGTAGAGAGATATTGCTACTTCGAAGGGAGATAAAAGTATCAAATCAATTTGGACAAAAATATGGGAGATTTCAGTGTCAAACAAAATGAAGATGTTTCTACGGTGATTTGGACACAATAGTCTATCTTTGCGCACTAGCTTGGCTTGTCGAGACGTCAATGCTGACACGAGATGTCCAGTATGTTACAGATTGGATGAAGGTAGGGGTCATCTATTTTTAAAATGCAAATGGGCCAAAGAAGCATGGAGAAGAGAAAATATGGAGGAAGTTCGACTGAAACTGCTAGATTGCCAGTCTGCAAAAGAAATGTTTAGAACCCTATGGACTTTGGAGCCAACACTACAGATGAAAACTTGAACTCTATCGTGGGTCTGGTGATCTGCAAGAAACAAAATAGGCAAAAATTCAAAAATAAACAACATACTCGACCGTATTTACCGAAATAGACAACATATTATCGTATTTATAAATTTAGCATGCGTATTCGGTACCTCATTTACCGAAAATGATAAACAGTAACATATTCGGCACATCAAATACCGAATATGACACTATTTACCATTTTCGGCACCCGAGATACCGAATATTAACTGTATTCTGCACCTCAGTTGCCGAATATAATAAATAGTATCATATTCGGCAACTGACCTTCCGAATACAACCAGCCCGTCAACTGCCATGAACAGTACCACATTTATTAAATTTTATCTTTTCTCTACATCAAAACGGTGGTCTTTTTTTACTCAATTTTTTTTAAAACTTTTTGTACGTATTCCATAATCCATGTGCAACCTATTTTAATTGGATTAACCCAAAAATCCTTTGTATATTTTAAACTAAAATTCTCTAAAAAAAAGATACTTTTATAACTTCTAACAATTGTTAGTGTCTCAAATAATTTCCCAAAAATCTGGAAAAAATCAATAATATTCTTCTTATATGATGGAATAATTTCTAAAATTATTTCTAGCCCTATGTTATATGATGAAAAAGTGAGTTCCTTTGTAATGCTTCATTTGTATGCATTTTTATCATTTCATGTTATATTCTTCTTTTGATATGCTAACCTATTAACTACATTTCTAAAAAACGGTGGGCAAGTTTGCGCGTCTCTTGAACGGTGCAAGCAGTAGTTGCTTAAAGTATGATTATATTTAAGCAGTAGTTCTTCAGAATATAGTTAACATGTTAGCATGTTAACGGGATAAAAATAATGAGATAGATGGGTTTTTTAAAATTCAAATTGAATTAAAATAAGAATATCACATAAAATGATAAAAATGCATACAAATGGAGCATTACAAAGGAACTCACTTTTTCATCTTATAACCTAGGGCTAGAAATAATTTTAAAAATTATTCCATCACATAAGAAGAATATTAGTGAATTTTCTCAGATTTTTTAGAATTTATTTGAGGCACTAACAATAGTTAGAAGTTATAAAAGTAGCTTTTTTTGGAGAATTTTAGTTTAAAATATATAAAGGATTTTTGGGTGAATCTAATTAAAATGGATTGCACATGGATTATGGAACACGTACAAAAAGTTTTAAAACATTTTGAGTAACAGAAGACTACCCTTTTGAAGTAGAGAGAAGATGAAATTTAATAAACGCGGTACTGTTCATGGCAGTTGACGGGGCTGGTTGTATTCGGTATCTCCGGTGTACATGGTAAACAGTGTCATATTCGGTATTTGATGTACCGAATATGTTACTGTTTACCATTTTCGATAAATGAAGTACCGAATATGCATGCTAAATTTATAAATACGATAATATATTGTCTATTTCGGTAAATACGGTCGAATATGTTGTTATTTTTGAATTTTTGCCAACAAAATAAACTCGGGAAAGAGTAGTAGGAATAATGATGCAACCAGCCATCGTATTGCCTATCTTTTGTCAGATTTTGGCCAGCTGAAAAAGAAAAGTCCAAGCCCAACCGAGAAGCCAAAAGCACGATGGAAAGCACCACCTTGTCAGGTATTAAAAGTAAACATTGATGGCTCCTTTAATAAGGAAAATAAATCAAGAGGATGGGGATTTGTACTACGTGATGAGATGGGTGAGATCCATCCAGCAGGTGCAGGAAAAATCAAAAGAGTTGGCAATGTCCTGCGTGCGGAACTAGAAGCAGCACTGTTAGCTCTTCGTCAGGCGAGCATATGCAGGGCCGGCTCTATAGTTTCAAGGACCCTAAGGCGAACTCAGCACTATACGTTGTTAAGGCTAAATATTTTTTTCACTTGTATAGTTTATAAATCATTCATTCTTTAAGTGATATAAATGAACATTGTTAATATGATAAACAAAGTAGTAACTAAGTAAGAGTTAACTTCCCATATATTCTTAATTCTCGATGAATAATATCGATGGTACAATAGAAAAACTAAAAGAACAGAAAAATAAAACTAGTATGATTACCTTAAATAAGAACAAGAACTAAACTCAAATGACTCTATTGACAATGTTTCACAAAAGAGGAGACGATAAATACCCAATATCTCTCATAAAAAATAACTCCTTCGGGCATTTCTTGATGCAAAATCATTAAGGACAATATCGAGATCAATGTTGTCCTAGACATTCTTCTCAATATAGCACATGGCCAAACCTTTCAATCTTTTATGTGACATAGTTGACCTCAAATAGTTTTTCAGTAATTTTAATTTTGAGACACTTCTTTCAGCTGAAACTATAGTCACAGGTACAGTTAAGAGGATCTAATAGGCAACAGAGACATTTGGATAGCAATCTGCAGCTGTAACGAACTGAAGAATCTCAGGTGCTGACATCAAACCATCTGGCAAAGTTACTTGCAGCACTTTTAATTTAGAGAAAAAATCATTTAACTCATCAGATGAGTTATCATGAGAAAAAGCTTCTACAAAAGTAGTGCAACATTTTCGTAGATCAGTATCATCCAAGGATTTCAGATTTTTTGAGTTGAATAAGAAACCAAACACATTTTCAAATGCCTTGAACTACTCAAATCGAATAGTCAATGAAGCAATTGCAACATCAATCATGACTAGAAAGTAATTAACTCTGAAGGATTCTATAGCTGACTGTGTTTCTTCATTTTGGTCATTTTCTTCATCAAAATGCTTCTTTCTTTTACGTTGACGTTTTGTAGGAAATTTTGGCTCTATATCCAATTCAGATGCAATGGCTACTGCAATATCAATACTAGAAGTGAAGCCTTCATTTTTGTACCTCTTAAAAAATGAGATGACCCCTTCGATTTATTTGAGAGTAGCATCCATGCACACAATCTTAGACTGCAGCTTCGCGCTCACCATATTTATAGAAAATAAAATGTCATGCCAAATAACCATACCAACTAAAAATTCAAAATTCTCAAGTGCAGTTATCAAAGATTGAGCATCACTCACTGCTTTTGGGTCATCAATAGAAGATATCTCCAGTTCCAACAAAGCTGACCTTATTTGGGGAGTTTGGTACCTGATTGCTGGGACACTGTTTATTCGACTCTCCCAACGAGTATTAGACAAATATTTGACAGTTAGTTTTGGAACATTGTCAAGTAAAATCTTTCACCTTTTAGTGGAACATGAAAACAATGCATATATCCGTTGTATAACACCGAAGAATGAAATAGCTTTGCTGCAAGATTTTGCCATATCACAAAGAGTGAGATTTAGACTATGACATGCACATGGCATATATAATGCTCTTGGATTAATTTTAAGCAAACGCTTCTGAACACCTTGGTGTTTTCCCTTAATATTAGAACTATTGCCATAACCTTGACATCTCACATCATTGACATTCAAATCAAGAGAGTCCAATGGATTCATCGATTCGTTAAAAAGCCTCAATCCTGATGTGTCATCCACCTTTAAGAACTCTAGAAAGAACTCCTCCACTCTTGGAATATTACTTGATATTTTGACACACCGCACAATTAGAATTATTTGTTCTTCATGGCTCATATCTGGGGTACAATCTAAGATAATAAGAAATACTTGGCATCATTGATGATCCTTAAAATAAAACTTTTCACGGCATAAGCAAGAAGAGAAATTAACTCATTCTGAATATTGTGGCCAAGATAATGATGATAAATTTCATTATTTTGAATGCGCCTAACGTGTTCTTGCATCACAAAATCAAATTCAGCAATCATTTTAATTGTGCCTAGAAAATTACCATTGTTATCCTGATAAAGTTTCTCATTTAATCCGCGAAAAACCAAATTATGTTTAGCAAGAAACTTCACAGCAGAAACTGTTCTTACCAAAACCTGTCTCTAATGCTCTTTTTTCTTTGCAATTTCTTGTTGCGAATCATCATCAATTGTCTGATTTTTGCTTAACCTCAACCTAAGTTCATCCCAAGTATTCATGTTTGTTATATGCTCAACACTGTTCTCATGTTGTTTGAGTCTCCCACTAAGATGTTTCCAGTCCCTCAATCCATCATATGCCAACAAAGTTTTTGTCTGATTTGATTTGAACAATCGGCAGCAAAAACAGTAAACTTTGTCCACATGCTTAGACAACCACTTTCTATTAACAACCTCGCAATTACTTAAATTTCTGGAGTAGTAAGCATATGAAAAATGTCTACCACTGCTATCTGAAGGGAACTGAAATTCAATTCTCTCACAGGCCCTTTTTCAATTAAGATATCTCTTCCTCTATTGTCAAGATTATCCCATGTTCTAGGATCATAGATAGCTAACAGAGAATCTTTTTGTTCATCAGCATTTGAATTTTTAGTATCTGATGAAGGTGGTAAATTTTGTTCCCCTTAGCATCCTCATTGACATCAACTTCTACATTTAAATTATGATTAGATTCCTACCCTTGATCTTCTGTACTATAATCATCTCCCTCTTCAGGATTATCACCGGGAACAACATTACTTGAAACTGAAAAGAACTTATGTATAGCACCCTTGAAACTGAAAAGAACTTATGTATAGCACCCTTTTGCGATTCAATAAACTGATCTTCTCATTTCCTTTTCTCAGCACCCGATAAATGCTTCTTAGGCAACATTCTAACACCTGAAATTAGAAAGAAAAATAAGCAACAAAACTCTAACGGCCTAACCAATGGGCAATGGATCATCTATGAGTTGACGAACAACTTAATTTGCGGACTAAATAGATAGCAATCAATAGTATTCTCTGAGCTTATAGCATAGTTATACTAACCGAGTAACCGTACAAATTAAGTTAGTGAATTGTAATTTGCACAACCAAACTAGTCGTCCAGGCAAACGAAATAGGCAAATAGGCAAAAGGTGATATCACCAAGCATCCAAGCGACGGGCGACGGCCGACGGGTGACTGGCTGACTGCGGCTCAGTCTGCCGTCTCGTGTCTGAGGCACGGCGCAAGGTGAGGCAATCGGCCATCGGCGGCATGGCGCGAGGCGAGGCGATAGGCGGCACGGGCGCACGGCGTGACTCGCGAGGCGAAGCCGCAAACGCAAATGTGACTTAGGAACTGCGATTCTGTGGACTGCGGTCAGGCCTGTCCGGCTGTCCCCTATCTGCGGTGTGCGGTCTCAAGACTCGAGTTGACGACTCGATGACGAGTCCGACTGTGGAGAGATGGAGAATGGAGACCGAGGGCCGAGGCAATTGGGAAGGCATCACCGCATTAGGCTTTAGTGGCTGGCTGGCCTAGCCGCATGGGAGTCGGGACATGGTCCACGGGCCACGGTACACGGTACACGGGAGAGACGGAGAGTGGAGACCGAGGCAAGGCAGAAGGCACAGAGCACGAAGGCGTGAAGCGTCGAGCCGTCGAGCAGGAGCAAGCTTGCCCCCCCCCCCCCCCGGCTTGGGCCCTAGGCGGTCGCACCCCTGCCCTGGCCCAGAGCTGGCCCTGAGCATATGGGGTATGACAAGAATAATTCATGTGTCTGATGCGTCGAATCTTGTTGTTGCTCTGAAGGGAACTATTTTTGATCTTTCCCCTCTAGGGGTTTTGGCAATGGAAGCACAAAGTATGATACTGATACACTTTACCGAAGCTGGACTATTTTACTGTGCCTGCGATTGTAATTTGGTAGCAGATGCTTTAGTAAAGTATGGTGCTAGCCAGGGTGGGGATCGATGATTCTCATCTATGGATCGATAATTTTCTGGATTTTATAACCAGTCGTGTGGTCAGCAATTTAGTTGAGCCTCGAGTCTAATAAAATCTTTTTTCCACTAAAAATATTGGAATGAAAGCACCAGGGACTTAATGCACTAATGTAGTAGATTGGGACCAAGGATTAATTGGTAAATCGATTATCATATAGTGGAATGGATTAAAACAGCAGAACATGCAGCTGATGAACGACTACAACCTTTTTGAAGTGACTAGCTTTGGACTTTACTAGAGAGATAAACAACCATTGATGAGTGGCGTTAGCATTTTGAATTGGCAACATTGTGTGTCATTTCTTTGGCGGCTGATATTAAGGTCATCAATTTTAGGGCCTAGGAGTATATGCCTGGCTGTAGCATGGACGATAGTCAACATTCATTACTACAAAATTTCTCATCAATACCGGATCAAAAACTGCTTCACTGACGGATCAAAAACTGTTTTACTGCTAGTTTAATTATAGATTATTATTGTCGGTTTCGAAACCCGCATTGATACTAAGTATCATTACTGGTTCATGGCTAACTATCACTGTAGGTTTTATGCTTTGATATGGTAGTGATCAATATGTCATATGGTATAAAAATACTCTATCAGGAATTCTTTAGCATGAGGGTTATCTTAAGTTAATTTGAGACGGAAGTTTAAACAAACTTTCGTCTCAAACTCCTTGTCCAATTCTCCTAGTTTTCCAATGAAAATTAACTCCTCCCCTCAACAGTGTCCTTCTCCAATCATATCAATGATTTCCCAAAATAATACTGTTGGTGGTAAAGAATCAATCCAATCCACACTCCTCAATTTATCATGTTTCTTTGTGATCTTAAGGTAATATGTTTCTTATCAATCTTATCAAGCCTGATCATTGTCCATCAGCTAATCAATTAGGCTCTTGTATGCGCCTCATCAAAGAATGGCTTTTCTGTTGCATCAAGACCTTCAGGAGTTAAATTTGAGGTATCAATCTAGTTGTTTGACATAACACCAATGATGAGCAGCACCAACACAAGTTTACAGTTTGAGGATGTGTTTTTTTTTACCCGACGGAATCCACACCATTGCAAAGAAAAACATGAACTATAGATAACTTGCATGCATGATCCATCTCATAGCTCTTACAGCATCTTATAGTTACTAGAAGCAAATAGTACATGTAAGTTTCTTAGGGGTGGAAATGGATGGCAGGAAATCCAAATTATCCGATTCCGTATCTGTTAAAATACGAATATGAATATTCGTATCCGTATTCGTTTCTGAAATGGATACTAAAATGGATATATCCGAATTCGTTTTCGAGATTCGGATTCAAATGTGGATATCCGAATTCGAGATATACCCGATTCGTATCCGTATCCACCAACCAGGGAACCAAATTTTGCTAAAGTTTTAGAAATTTTAGATATGAACGAAATTCCAACCCAATCAAATTGGAACAAATTTCAGTCAAATTTCATCAAATTTCAATTAAATTTGATCAAAAATTTAAATTTCCAACATGAATTTTGAAATTTTTTTTCTCAAATTCCGGCCCAATCAAATTAGAACAAATTTCAGTTGAATTTTATCAAATTTCAGTCAATTTTTTTCAAAAATTTAAATTTCAGACCTAAATTTCGAAGATCGAGTAGATATCCGAATGCGGATTCGTATTCGAACTATCTTATTCGTATTCGTATTCGAGGATATCCGGATCCGTATTCATATTCGGATTAAAATATGGTAAATCATACTATCCGAATTCGATTCCATGTGTATTCGATCCGTTTCCATCCCTAAAGTTTCTAGATACCTAACAGAATTAAAGCACCTTTTGTCAAGCAGGAGTTTTAAGGCACCATCCATGCAACGGTACACTCGGGTGGATCCAAGGGGGCCTGGGGAGCTACATCCCCCATTCATTTTATTGTAAGAGAAGAAAGGGAAGAAGATGCAGATGAGGGGGAGGAAGAGGAAGAGGAAGAAGCACCCCCTCCCCCCAATTGGTTCCCTTGCGTCCGCCATTTGCAGCACTGAAGCCCTTAGAATGGCACATGGGCAAGTATATGTCGCTTCTTCCTGTTCAACCTGTCCTCGGCGGCTCCTGTAAAAGTCGACACACCATTGATGTACTCTTGACCATGTCTTGGTGCATCGTACATCCATCCTCGGTCCATCTATAAATTTAGAAAAATATGTTAATAATTTTAATTTATTTCTTAATTAAATAAACAATAAGTAACAATAATTAATTATAATTTGAAAAATATGTAGCTAAAAAATGTAGCTAATTTCATCCAAATGAGATAAAAATTTCTCATCAAATAGCTCCTTGTCATATTCACCTAAATAAATCTAAATTTTCCCATTCATGAACCAACCCCAAAATTGGACAAAGATTTTGGATCTCTAGATTGCTAGATTCATATGGATCTCTAACATCAACAAAAACTACATCTATAATTGAGGCCTTAAATGGCTAGAATCACATGCATCTTGCATACACCTAAACCCTAGAAGTGAACTAACCATTCTAGATCCTATCTATTGAATCAAGGTATCTAGATCAAAGCTACATACCTTGGATCACCAAAAATGAAAGCATCTTCAGAAACTTTGAGCATCGTCTCCCAAATATTGAAAAATGGCCACTGCCCCTAAGACCTCTTGTTCAAACTGAGCAGCTCTTGTTTGGTTAGCTCTGCTTGGTCTGAACCATAGCTTGTCAGGGGAGATATACTGTGCTAGATTATCACAGTCAGTTCTTAACAAGAAATGACTGTGATAACCATCTATCACAGCCAGCTTTTGCCATCACCTGACTGGTAATCAATGTATTATTGAAGTAGGTTCAAGGATATAACCTATTGAAATAATGAAGATATCCTAGTCAGCTGTAGCATGGAACCGACTGTGATATGTTGTCAAAAATTGACTGGGAATTTCTAACAAGGCCATAAAGCAAAGAATTTACTGTGTTAACCATCATAGTCCATTTTTCAAAACCAACTATGATCCTGGTATTTGAACCGACTGTGTTTAGGGATTTTGTAGTAGTGAACGTAAAAGAATACAATCTGAAATTACAAACATGGATAAAGCAAAGAGAACAAGAATGGGGGGGGGGGGGTGATTCAGAAAACTTGATCTAATCCATACAAGTAATATGGAGAATGTCAGTTTCACGAAGGAAAATTAGAACTCAACAAAACTCAAGTTTCTGATGCGACAACACATAGTAATATAGAGGGTACATGAAGGGGCGGTCATGGAGGTGACGGCCAAGGGGAAGGACGTTCAAGGGCATCCCTTGGTGCCCCTGGTGGTGGAGGCACCCAACAACTTGGGCATGGGTCCCATACACAATTATATGGCCCAAGGTCCCATAAAGATGGTGTACAACCTAGAAGAAATAGCAGCAGCTTTGTGTGATGATTTGAAGACCTTCCTGGATTAATATAGAGCTGGAACCTGATTAATTTGAAAGGTTCTGAAGTGGGATATCCATCAAGTACTCATATGCCTCAATCAGACCCCAGAGGAAAGAACTTGTCGAGACCGGTTCGAGAAGCTTACCAATCTAATCTTTGTGTTGAGCCTAGCAACCAATCCCATCATATAGTGACTTCATTGATGATAATCATTACAATATCCAACTTATTCGTACTTAAATCATCTTACAAAAGCGACCTTCGAAGGACAAAGAAGCAAATAAAACTGCATTGGAAGTACATAGATTTTATCCTTCAGGATGACTCTACATGCAAACCGACGTAGAAAACAAATTAGAACGATCCATCTTCCGTGAACTCTCCAACATCTTCTCGAACTGAGCTTGTTTGGTGATAGCAAGTATGAGCACTTGTCGTATTCAACAAGTTCTGAGGAAAATAATATGCATATGAAGGCTTTAACAATAATATGGTAATTATGGCTCTTTTGCATATAAAAACATTACTTTTGAAACAGTTGAAAAAAGAATAAATAATTAAGTGAACAACAGTAAATAAATAACTACCTCAAGATTCTAACCATCTTGACTTAACCAATCTTCAACACCTCAACCAGGGTTCAACCACAAAGGTTGACTAAAACCAACACCTTAATCACAGTTCCCACCACCATTATTGTTGGCGGAAGAAAATATCTTCCATGAACAAGGATGGTGAGAGCACATTCACACGAATGGCTCAAGCTTGAAGAAGAAGTGGAGAGGAAGGAACACCTTTGTGTATTGATCGTTAAAAGGATTTTTTATGTCCCCTCTGGTCTGGTTGCCAGAGGTCTATATTTATAGTGCCATTCGGGGTATAAACATACAAGTATGCCCCTACAGAAATAACGATACAAGTTACTGCCATACTGCAGGGCCTAGGACCGGTTGAACTTATACAGCCTGAGTCCTGGTTAAAATACCTTTACCCCTACCTAGACGATATTATCTATTATGGCAAATACAGTGGTGCAAGCAACCATAAGGGTGCGATGCCGAGCCGATCGTCAATTGTGGCCTAGCGATGCACTGTCCCAGGTGTCAGAATAGCCTCCACTTGCACTGGCATTAACTGCCGGTCACTTCATGTTAGATGACTACATGGGTGTCCTTTCTTTACTGGTATTTCCTCTAGAGGCTAGCTGCCTCCCCTCCTGAAGAAGGAGCAGCCTGATGAGCCCTTACAACCTCTGGAGGTTGTAATCTCGATGGGGAGCCCGGAGTCTTAGGGCTCCGGATTGGCACCAACCAGCTACTTCCTGGTAAAGCCTGTGGGCTGGGGAATGCTCCCGAACAGTACCCCCCTCATCTGTTGACCCTGAGGTTCGGAGGGGTGAGCAGATGTCTAGAACAAATTAACTCCAGCCCAGTCTCATAGTCAAGATCTCCTGAACAACCCCTCACCATCGGGGAGTCTCTCTATAGTGACTGTGAGTGATGGTGGCGAGGCTCCAATAGAGATGATGTTGTCTAGAGGGAACTAATTGCTATCCCCTAGGCTTCGGAGTCTATGTGGAGGTCGGAGGCGTAGCCATCGTTGGAGCCGAAGGCCGTTGAGGTTGTGACAGAGGCCCGTGCTTCGGAGCCCATGTGGGGGCCGGAGTGAGCCCTTCAGCCCCCCTGATAGTGATTCCTTTCACCACTTAAATTATCACAGTGAAGATTGCGTGCGGAAGCAAGGTATTCTCCTAGTTTTCTTTGCCCAAGTATTTAAGGACGTGAAGTGACAGTGGTCCTCCAGAGGTGAGCGATTTTGTGGGCATGCTTGCCAGGCTAGAGCCAGTGCTTGCAAGGTAGGAACCGACGGCAATCGTACTTCCATCCTTATAGAGGGGGCCACCTCCCGTTGCTCTGGCTCAACCTCCAATCCGATCAGTCACTCCCGTCGAAATCATTGATATCTCCAATGATGAAGGGGAGGTTGACTGGGATCTACTGAGGAAGGAGATCGATGAGGAGGAGAAGGCGGAGGCAAAGAAAGGGGCAGCCCAGATGGAAAAAGAGGCCAAGGAGGAGGGAAAGAGGGTTGTCGAGGACGTCTCATTGTCCTCGTCTTCCGACAGCTTGGGGGCAGGCTACTGCATGAGCCTCCACAGTGGTAGGCCTCAGATGAAGCACATACGCCGCTTCGTGCGCGGCCGCTGTTAGGGCTTCAGAGTTTTCTTTTGTAACCTTGTACTCTTTCTCCCTCTGGTTTTCTCTCTCAGGATTTTTTTTCCTGTATGTCGGTGCTCCTCTTTGTATGTGCAAGTTTTCAGTAATATAACTAAATCCTTGGATCCGCTTAGGGTTTTTTCTCGGATCGAAGTGTATGGTGATTCTCTGAATATGTGGCCAGACACATCTTTATACGCTTTTAGCAAGATATACCCTTTCTTCTATCCGATGTCGGTTCAGACTTCTCTCTAACTTTGTTCTAGATTATTGACTCAAAACAATCTGCCCGGAGCTCAGCAGACGGGCTCTGAAGGTGGGGCCACCCGGAGCCGTACAATGGTGCGCCGGAGGAGTTAAGGTAGGTGAAGCCAATTGATAGGCCAGGAGAGGCAGTTCGCGACCCCCTCGGCCCTTAGCCGTGATCAGGCTCTGGAGGTAGGGCCATCCGAAGCCCCAAGGTCTTTAGCAGAGGTGACATCGCAGGCTGGGCCAGGGGAAGTGGTCCACGACCCCTCGGCCCTTAGCCGTGGTCAGGCTGCAGAGGTAGGGCCATCCGGAGCCCCACATCGTTTGCTGGAGGTGAAGCCGATGGCTTGGTCAGGTGAGAGGGTCCATGCCCGCCTCGGCCCTTAGTCGCGATCAGGCTCCAGAGGTAGGTTCATCCAAAGCCCTGTGGCATTTGCCGGAGGTGAAGCTGATGGCTTGGTCAGGTGAGAGGGTCCGCGCCCCCCTCGGCCCTTAGCCGCAGTCAGGCTTCAGAGGCAGGGCTATCTGGAGCCCCACAGCATTTAACAAAGGTGAAGTCGATGGCTGGGCTAGGGGAGACGATCCATGACCACCTTGCCCCTCAGCCGCAGTCAGGCTCCAGAGACCAGACCATTCGGAGCTCCATGACATTTGTTGGAGATAAAGCCGATGGCTGTGCCAGGGGAAAGGCGGTCTGCGACCCCCTCAACCCATAGTTGTGGTTAGGCTCTAAAGGCAGGGCCATTCGGAGCCCCACGGCATTTGCCAGAGGTGAAGGCGATGGCTGGGCGAGGGGAGGCGCTCCGCGATCCCCTCAGCCCTTAGCCGCGGTCAGGCTCCGGAGGTAGGGCCATGTTAAGGCATGTGATGTTTGTCGGAGGTGAAGCCGATGGCTGGGCTACAGGAGGTGGTCCATGACCCCCTCGGCCCGTAGCCACGGTCAGGCTCCACAGGCAGGGCCATCTGGATCCCCGCGACGTTTGTCGAAGGTGAAGCCGATGGCTGGGCCAGGGGATGCGGTCCGTGACCCCCTCGGCCTTTTGCCACAGTTAAGCTCCTTAGGTAGGGCCATTCAAAGCTCTGTGGCATTTGCTAGAGGTGAAGCCGATGGCTGGGCCGGAGGAGGTGGTCCGCAACCCCCTCAACCTTTAGCCGTGGTCATGCTCCAGAGGTACAGCCATCCGGAGCCCTGCGACATTTGCTAGAGGTGAAGCCGATGGCTGGGGACGGGAAGGCGGTCCATGACTCCCTCGTCCCTTAGCCACGTTCAGGCAGCGGGCAGCAGAGGAGTCCATACCAGCTTTCATGGCACACAGAGTGGACTTTTACCTAATATTGGGTATGTTCTTTATGTATGATATATGAATATGTGAAGATGAAACTGTATTGTATTGACTTCACCTTTTGCCTTAAATTTTTGTCGCACCAATGCATCAGCTATCTCCCTTTCCTGGCCCCCTCGCATTCTGCGGCCGATAGCGGCCAGTGGGTGTGATTCTATAGGGGTGTTTTGTCGATTTGGGTGTGAGCAAAGCTGAATTCTTATTGCCTTCTAGGTGACCCATGTTGCCGAGGATGTTCCTCTGGTGCGTGTCATCTACACTACCGAGGCTATGCAATGCCTTTCAGGTGACTTAGCATGCTACGCCTGCAGGTGTGTAGGCTCCACTACCTACCTAGGCTATGCAATGCCTTCCACGTGACCTAGGCATGCTATGCCTATGGTGCGTGGGTGTGTTCGCCACCGAGGATGTCCCTCGGGTGCGTCAACTCTCCGCTACCGATGATATCCCTTTGGTGCTTGGTATCTGCACTACCATGGCTATGCAATGCCTTCCAGGTGACCCATGCATAATATGCCTTCCAAGTGACCTAGGCATGCTGCCCCTGCAGGTATGTAGGCTCCACTACCTACCAAGGCCATGCAATGCATTCCAGGTGACCTAGGCATGCTATGCCAATGGTGCGTGGGTGTGTCTGCCACGGAGGATGTCCCTCAGGTGCGTCGCATCTCCGCTACCAAGGTGTCCCTCTGGTGTGTGGCATCTACATTACCTAGGCTATGCAATGCCTTCCAGGTGACCTAGGCATAATATGCCTTTCAGGTGATCTAGGCATGCTGTGCCTACAGGTGTGTAGGCTTTCATTGATGTGTACTATTTAAGAGAAGGCATAACATAAACTAAGTCTTTACTACCTACTCTTTGAACAGGGATATAGCTTAAGTTTTACAATCTACTGTTGTCAGCAAAATGCTAGCTGCGACACAAGTGATGGCTAGGCCGGACAGCTATTCTCAGCACATGCAAAACTAAGATATAACTTAAGTTTTATTGTCTATTATGAATAGGAATATGACTTAAGCTTTACTATCTACTATGGAAACAGAGATATAACTTGAGCTCTACTATTTCTACCTGGTAGCTATCTGTCGTAGAGACATACAACAGCTAGGCTAGATACTGGCTAGGCAAACTATTGCTAGGCGGTCATAGGCATACCTTTGCCAAAATAAGGTCTCCGCCACAAGGTTGGAGGCCCAGAAGCCCTCTTAGTTCTGAGGCGGCGGAAGGGTTGGCCCCTCCGGCCTGAGTCGCCTACTTTAGGTTTTTGGTCTTGTGGACCTTCAAAGCACCCAGGGCCTTCTTACTGGGCCCCAGTGTCTTTTCCCCCAACCGACCGCACCCGTACTGAGCCCTACATGGGAGGCGCACTGAGAGCTCCAACCATCCGGAGGCTAAGGCAGGGCCCCCCTGTGTCTACGACCTACCGTGCTCCATTATGCTCAGGGCTGTCAGGATGGCTCAACCCTCATCACTGGGTTATTGTATCATCGGCAGCGGAGTTGGCGGTGGCAGAGCTGGGTCAAAGGCTTGGAGACCTGCGTAGGGGCCCACTCTAATCCTACGACCCCTGTGTCACCCATCGTCGGCTTCCTCCCCTGTCAGGTGTCCTTCCTACCTTTCGAGGTACTCCTCCTAGAAAGTTATGAGGGTCTTTCAGTCATCAGTGTTGTGGCCATGTCTGGGCCTCTGCAAGATACACTCGTACACTTTCGGTGGTACCAAAGCCTGTGGTTGGCGTCAACAATGTCAGTAGGGGCTGTTCACACCGAAGCCTGTGGTTTCCCCAAAGCCCTTCTCCGTTTGGGGAGGCCAGCAAGGCTGTCGGGCGAACTGGATTTCGGAGCGGGAGTAGTCCTGACTATGTGTTCTTGATGGGGATGGACTTAGAGCCTCTTGCATGGCAGCTACATCGATGGCGTTGGCGGGGTTTGCGTGCCCCAAAGTCCTAGTCCCCCTTGGAATCCTCTTTTGCCAGAGGGGGTTGAGGAGGATGCTGGGTAGCCAGGCTCTCTGAAGATGTTGGTTCGGTAAGGGATGTCTCGGGTGTTATCAGACGAGTGCCTCGGAGCTAGGCCCAAACATGAAAACCCTTGGGTTCGAGTGCCCAAAACCATCGGAGCGGTGAGGTCTTCACCGCGCCGTTGTTAGAAAGCCTCCACGCCAACCTGGACCTCCGTGCCAACCCAACCTATTGGGTCCTCATTTGCCGAAGGGTCGCCAAAATGCCAAGCTGCGAAGCTGGCGGGGGCACATGTGCGCTTGGTCCCAGCTACCATGCATATTTCTTCATGGGTGTGGCAATGGTTACGACTGCTTGGGCTAGCGTCTCGGTGATCTTTGGTGGTGTCCTACTTCTCTTTGTACTTCTTTATTCAGATCCCCACGGATGGCGCCACTGTTGGCGAAAGAAAATATCTTCCACGAACAAGCACAGTGAGAGCACATTCACACGAATGAATCAAGCTTGGAGAAAAAGTGGACAGGAAGGAACACCTTGTGTATTGACCGTTAAAGGATATTTTGTGTCCCCTCTGTTCTAGTGGCTAGGGGTCTGTATTTATAGTGCCATTCTGGGTATAAACATCCAAGTTTGCCCCTATAGAAATAACGATACAAGTTATCACCATACTGCAGGGCCTAGGACCAGTCGAACTTACATAGCTTGAGCCCTAGTAAAAATACTTTACCCCTACCTAGACAATATTATCTATTATGGCAAATACATTGGTGCAAGCAACCGTAAGGGTGGGATGCTAAGCTAGTTATCAATTGCGGCCCGGCGCCACACTGTCCTGGGTGTCAGGATGGCCTCCACTTGGATTGGCATTAACTGTCATTCACTTCGTATCATATGACTATAGGGGGTGTCTTTTCTTTGCTAATATTTCCTTCAAAGAATAGCTTCCTCCCCTGCATGGAGAAGGAGCAGCCTGATGAGCCCTTATGGCCTCCGGACGTTGTAATCTCGGTGGGGAGCCTGAAGCCTTTGGGCTCTGGAGTGGCACCAGCCGGCGACTTCCTAGTATTGCCTGTGGGCTAAGGCATTTTCCCCCAATAGTTATTGACCAAACTAACCAAACCATCAAGTTAAAATTATTTGAGGTTTTCCTTGCCGCTTTTCATCGTGAGCATGGCTAAATATTCTGTTTTACACTCTGCAAAGTTTGTACACTTTACCCACAAGAAATATCATCCGTATTTACTTAGCATCCTTTGGTCGCAGATAACTCTCACACACTTCCAAGGTGTGCACTATGAATCCATTGCAAAACCTTTACAAAGCCCTTCTCCACATGTGCATACTTGCTAAGGTTTCACCATAGTGTGTATACACCTCAATAGTGGATGCCCCCTCCTACGCCTTACAGAAACAAAAGAAGTACACCCTTACACTCCGTACAAGAAAATGGTCTACATAATGTTCAAAGTAAAGCAAATTAATCGGTTTGACCCGTCCCATATCAAGCTTATGATTATACTATTAACTTAAAATTATTGCTCCACGTTTCAGTCCTTAGATTTGAGCAAGACTACCAAAAAGCCAACCATACAACCTGTACCGGTCTCATCCAAATCACTTGATCAAATTATATCATCATCGTTTATCATAGTTGCATATGACCAATATCACATTTAATTGAGTCATCATCATTATCACCATCCCAAAGCAAGGCTAAGCATGACCTACCCTTCCATAACCAAAACCATAACCATGGAGACAAGGATGATAATGAAAAACCAGGGTAATGCCTCACTTTGGATTCCCAACAATATTATTAGCATTCATGTTTGTAAAACAAAATTTTTTATGAAAATTCAGATCAATATGGATAAGGAAAAAACTTGTCTTCACCATACTCAGCTGGGTTTGCAAGGTCATGATGCTGTAATCTTTCTCACTCCTCTGGAAAGTTGGCATCAAGATAAAAAAAGAACCAAATAGGATACGACAAACAACATCACTCAATATTTAAGTTTTTTGCAAATTTTAGCGAAAGAACAAATCAAAATGAAGCTATGGTTGACAAGTTATGCTTTCCAAAAAATTAAAACAAAACAAAATAACTAACTATAGGTGAAAATATGTGATTAGGAATTTTCCTAGAATTTTTAGAAGCAATATATGAATTTCTAGGTTTTTTCTAAAATTTAATAACACTTTTTTGAATTATATAACACTATAAAACATTAAATTGAATTAATAAACATTATTAAACTGTTATAAATTTAATCCTAATTACTAGAATTATTTTTTACTAGAAAGCACATTTATTGCGCAATTATCCTATTTATTATGTGAGCAACATAAAAAAATCAAAAAGAAAATAATAAGCTGACTATGTTGCCGATTTGCATTGCCACGTGGGCTACGGGTTGACATCACCCTTGCGTGGCCACTGAGGTGTCAGATGAGGCGGCGGCTGACATAGTAGGATGACTCTGTGCTGACTGGACAACACCTGAATCCTAGGGCTTACGTGAACAACCATGTGGCAGATGACTGGGTGACTGATTGGACTAAGTTTAAATAAAATCTAAAAGCTTCATCATGGATCGGACAACAACGATCTAACCTAACCAAATAGGTATCTTAGATCTAATCTAACCCATCCAATCGAGATTGAATGGCTACGGCTCGTCCTCCTTGACCTCCGACGGGACGGCGGCGACCATGACCTATCCTGGGATGGTGCATGGCAAGAAACACGTCGGAAGTGGGTTTCTGTGGGTGGATTCGACGTTGAGCAACGAAAAAGCACCAGGGTGGCTCGGTGAACTTTCCAAGGTGGCACGCCATAGTCGACGAGGCTCGGTTGAATCTGGTGATGGTGTACGGCAGCTTGGGTCGTCAGAGCTTGGTGGATCTAGAGTTCCAGTGATGATCACTACTGCAGAAACGCTGGGGACTCCTAACTTTTTTCGTGTGTACTCCTAACTTTGCATTGCAAAGAAAAACATGAACTATATAGTTATAGCATTAAAAACATTAATTGGCACTTGAAGAGACCTCACTGAAAATTTGGCACAGGGTTCATATATCGTGCCGGACGTTACAAGAATCAAGAGCTTACAGCAAGAAATGACACGAGTCATTTTCAACAATTTAAGAAATACAAAGAGGGAAAACGTTAATAACATTTTCAGAAAAGAAAAGCTTAATATGATCGGATGAACACTTGCATGCATAGTCCATCTCGTAGCCCTTACAGCATCTTATTACTGGAAACAAATAGTACGTGTATGTTTTTAACTGACGGAATTAAGGCGCCTTTTGTCAAGCAGGACTTTTATTCGATCGAGGTACCATCCATGCGGCAACAGTGCTGAAGGCTGCCCTTCGAATATAAATCGCCGACCGTCTAGCAGGACTTGGTACACATGCAGTCGCGGTGCCAGCCGCTGCACTCGCCGCCAAGGAAACCCTCGGAACGGCACATTGTGGCGCAGTTCTCATGGTCCTTCATGCATAGCCCTTTGTACAGGGTGCTCTTTGTCTCGCACACCCTCGCATGCGCCGGTATCACCTCTGACAACACATATAAAAAATGTATTAATCATAGGTAAATGCATATCAGGTCTGATAATCAACGTCATATGACCAATTGTTTAGATGCAACCAAGTTATATCATATTCTCTAGAAAAAGTCATGGGATGTGGCTCAAATGAAAAATTGGAGTATAAGAACCCATCCAAAAATCGTGCTTTGTTGTTGCATGCTCCGGTCCCTCCGCTCATAAGAGCATGATGCTTTGGATATCCATGCAATTTTTCTAAACTTGGAGTTCATTATCTGTTTAAATATTTGGATTTGGAAGATTTTCTCACAACGTACTTCTTTATATCTTAATTTTATTAGATTTTGTAATATATTACAAGAGGAATTAGTGGAAAAAGTGATATTTTGAAAACTGAGTCAATGCCTAAAACAAGATGTAATAGTGAGTTGGAGTAGTTCTGATATTTGTTACAATCTTGTGTGGAGTTTAAACCAATCTAAGATACAGTGCATATTGAAGAGATTATATTAATGATTGAAGAAGAACACTCTCTTCCATATTGATTACTAAATATACTTCCTTAGAACCAAAAGAGTTAGAAATCCATATATGTGAATATAATTGTAGACCTTGGATAATAAATTCTTGAAAAAGTTCTGATTTTAATATATCTGTAAATATCCTAGAAAGTACAAAATAATATGTGTTATTTCACCCATGTACATAATTCCATGAATTTACGGCATTCCGGAAAAAATATTAGGTAGCAAAACAAAATATCGAAATCACATAGTCCCGGTAGAATGCAAGGGTTGATATCGGCATAAGCCTGCCTCTATTCTTTTCTACGCCAATGCCCACACTGGACATGTACACTTACCAGTGGCCACGACGACGAGCAGCAGGAGGACGACGACAGTCGGGAAGAACTTACGCGACGACTCCATTGATTTCCCTTAATTTATTTGATAGCTCTACACTTCTCTAGGTTGCTGAATGGAGGATGATATATACCGTGCTCATGCCCTACTTATATAGTCGCAAACAACAGCGTCGTTCAAGGTACCAGCACTACGTATGTCCACATGCATGACCTTGTCAGCTCTATATTTAACTGGCTAGTTTTAGAAGCAAACTACCGGCTGTAACGCGCCATGCTAAACTGTTGTTCTACCTCAGAAAATAGGTTTATATAGGCTTCAAATTACTATGCTCGCCTAAATAGGTAATTTCTCTATTTAATCAGAACAATAATAGAAAGTCAACTACCATCTATTTGGTGCCACATAATTGTTACGAACCAGAGATGATCAAATAACCGCCATCGGTGGTTATGTCCGTCCGTTGAGGAAATGATGACTCCCTAACGAACATGCATCCATTCAACCTGTATAAATTAAACGTTGAATCAATGAAACAAAGCTCGTTTTCACTTTCAATCTCTCGATTCTCTACTGTCATACTCAAAAATGTTATCAGTATGCTATATACCAACCACTTCAGCAAGAACACCATCGACGGATCAAGCATGGAGGATGAAGAACGTACCTTTCCGCTGACACTTGAAACTGCCCTTCATCTTATCCTTCCTCTGCGACGCCATCCTCTTCGCTCGCACATCGGCCAACGCAATTATCTTCGCCATCCTAGCTAGACGTCACCGGCCCTGTTCACCCTTTGGTGCTCATGACACGCCCTCTAGACACAAACGTCGCCATGCCCTAGCAGCAGCACCGGCAGACGGTGCCTGCCACCGTCATCGCCCATGGGGCATCCTCATCGGTCTTCTATTCATCAATGGACAGCCTACCCGCATGACATACCCTCCGTTGGGGTGAGACATCCAGGCAGAGACCGGTCGATTGCTCAGAAGCCTGTCAGCGGTGACAACCATTATGGCACAGGCGGTTTCTCTTTAGGTGCCATCATAATAGCACAGTCGACTGGCGGCAACCAGATCTCCCTCCATGTCATCATTGATGGCGATGGCCAGCACCATTAAGCATGCCCTATCCGAGGCGATGGCTGAATCAATCTGTATGGGCTAGCCCGTCTTCTTCGTGTGGCGCTTCGGAAGGCGCACCGGTGGCACTCGGATGGCGGCACCAATCGACCGGCCGCCCGACCATCAAGTGGAGGTGGCCCACCTCGTCGCCTCCCTATGTCGGTCGCCTGGCTCTAGGGCAGAGGTGGCCCACCTTGTCACGTCACTGTGCTGGCTGCCTGGCCCTCAAGCAGAGGGGGCCCACAATGGTGCCCTCCAGACCTAGCCGCTCAGTCCTTAGGCAATAGTGAACAACCTCATTGCCTCAGAAAGCTGGTTGCTTGGGCAGAGCCTAGTAGAGGCATCGACCATGCTCCATCCGCCGACGGCCCACCTGTGGCGATAGTAGCGCACCCCAATGACACACAGGAAAACTAGGCCTCGGTGGTGTCCAACCACACCTTTTTTGGTGCATCAACCATCCAACAGTGCACGGTGGCCAGCCCTTTAGTGGAGGCGCTCGCGCTCAACACATCGAGTGGTCATAACCTAGATATGTTATGGAGGCGCTGACACTAGCCCTCTGGCGACCCCTCCTATCCGGTGACACTAGTCACAAGACACTGGTGGCGGCCTCTCTCTATCGGTGGCACATTCAGCGGAGATGGCGACACTGTCATATTTAATGATGTTGAGATATGAAATTACATATCGATACCTTTTTTCAATTTCTATACGTATTCAAGGACTGATTCTTTCGATTCTTCAACTGCGGTGCTTCAAACAATGCACAAGTGCGATACTCTCTACGAAAATACATGTCATTCAAGAACAGATTGTCGGGTTCTTCATCGAACATGTTATCAACCCAACAACGAGTTCCATGAACCGATTGTGCCGTCGATGTGTGGGAGACCTTTAGATGACACCATACCTTCTAGTATAGAGTATGCGATAAGAGGAAGTCTACCAGGGGGTTTGATAGCATATATATGTTCAAATGACAGCGTATATATGTATTAATGAAGGATATGAAATACTATGTATTAATGAATGTGTCTTTATTATTGATCCACATTAAATATATGTCTCATTGTATGCATGAATTGAGAGGGAGAGAGAGACAGAGAGAGGAGAGAGAGAGGGAGGAGATATTGAGAGGGAGAGAGAGATAGAGAGGAGAGAGAGGGAGGACGGATAGGAGAGAGAGGGTGGAGAGAGAGAAGAGAGGGAAAACACTGCCGGCTAAATTCTTCAGCCTGCAGTGATAACCCCCTTCAATGCCGATCGCCCACTATTGGCTCCAAAATCGGCAGTGAATGTGGTTTTAGAGCAGGCAATGAACCCCATTTCTGTAGTAGTGATTCTACTCTAGATAGAAAAACATAATGAGCTTCTAATGAAGAATCATCCACAGAGCCTAACGGGTGCAACACCATTGCCTAAACTGTATTCGAACTTCAAAATATGAATAAATTTGGTGGTAAAAAAAGGCACCAAAAGAAGTCCAAAGGAAAGTGGAAGCGCAATAATAATAAGCAGAAATTCAATAGATCCAACAAAAGTAAAGGCAAGTTCAAGAAACATGACCACAATGACAACTCGCAAGTTTGTCATAGTGTAGTTGTATGAATCATCATATCAAGAAATACACTCCTCTAAGCATTTGGTTGATTTATACTAGAAATCTGTTAGAAAAGGAAAATAAGTTCTAGGGACAAGTTTGAAGCTCACTTCCACATAAAACCTGAAATCAATATGAAAGCAAGTTGTTCTCAAGATGTTCCTCAATAGCATAACAATAATATGATCCAGTAGAAGTAGAACGACTTCCTAAATAAAGATGACATGTGGTGGAATACACTTCCCAAGACATGTTTGGAGACATGAATTAGTTTCCTCAAAATCCTCATAAATTTTTACCAGCCACTCTATGTACAACTAAGTGTTGTAATTTTTATTGTTTGTCATTATGTACAATATTGTATCTCCAAATGATACTTAATAATATGGGTTATGTATTCTATATATGATTCATACTGTGGGAGACAATCAAATCAGGAGGAAATATGCTTAGTAAACAGTTATACCACTAACATAATATTAAGGGAGAACAAATATTTCCATATATTTAAAAAGAGAAAATAAAATATTATGACTCTCACTAGACGCGATGCCTTGATTTGCCGGTTCAAGAAGAGTCATATCATTCTTCCTATATGTACTCAAATAGTAATGGAGGATGCACCACTCTTGTATCCTGATTCTACATGTACTCTATTTAGATATCCGTAAAAATAATTTTTATGTGGAAACTCATAATGGCAACAATGATGAATATCTCTTCATCACACAAAAATGACGGATATGACAAGCAAGTGCTTGAGATAATTCCTTCTTTATCCTATGGATTGTACTATATACACGTCAAACATGTATCATATGTTACATATACAATAATTTTTTAGAATTTTATAAATTCAACACTTAGCATGATCGCTTTAGTCATCTTGGTTTAGGGATGTTGAAAAAAATTATCAACAAAGACTTTATAGTCAAAAAATTATAACAAATATACTACACCATTGGCCACTTAGAATGAAACACTCCGGAATTGTTGGTTATTTTTTAGTCTGTAGCCCTAACATTGAATTGCAAAGAAAAACATAAACTATGTAGTTATAGCATTAAAAAAATTTAATTGACACTTTAAGAGACCTCATTGAAAATTTGGCACAGGGTTCATATATTGTGCCGGACGTTACAAGAATCAAGAGCTTACAGCAAGAAATGACACGAGTCATTTTGAACAATTTAAGAAGTACAAAGAGGGAAAACGTTAAAAACATTTTCAGAAAACAAAAGCTTAATATGATCGGATGAACATTTGCATGCATGGTCCATCTCTTAGCCCTTACAGCTTCTTATTACTGCAAGCAAATAATGCGTGTTTGTTTTTAACGGACGTAATTAAAGAGCCTTTTGTCAAGCAGGACTTTTATTCGAAGTACCATCCATGCAGCAGCAGCGCTGAGGCTGCCTTCCTACGTAAATCGGACCGCCTAGCAGGATTTGGTAAACATTCAGTCGTGGTGCCAGCCGCTGCACTCGCCGCCAAGGCGCAGTTCTCATAGTCGTGAATGCATAGCCCTTTGTACAGTGCTCTTTGTCTTCACACCCTCGCATACGCCGGCATCTCCTGACAACACATATAAAAAAAATTGTATGAATGGGGTATCCTAGAGAATATGTAGTGCCATGATAACTATAGGTAAATACATGTCAGGTCATGACCAGTTGTTTATCCAAATACCTATCCACACTTCAGCTAGATGCAATCGAGTTATATCATATTCTCTAGAAAAATCCATTGATACGGCTCAAATGAAAATTGGAGTACAACAACCCTACCCAAAAATCACGCCTCATTAAATTGTGGCATAAACCGGTCCTTCCTATCATAAAAACATTTTGCTTCGGATACACATGCAAACTTTTCTAAACTTTGGATTTCATTGTCAGTTTAGATACTATTGGGAGATTTTTCTCATAACATACTTTGCAATATCGTAAATTTTATTTGATCTTATAATAAATAACAATAGAGATGTGTGGTAAAACAAATACTTTGAAAAGCGAGTCAAAAAAAAGATGAAATAGTGAGTTGATGGAATAGTTTCAATATTTCTTAAAAACACTATCTTCCACAATAGGTACTAAATATGCAACGATAGAACCAAAGAAATGCTAGAAAACTTTATATCAATATATGTAAATATAGATGTGGATCTTGTATTATAAGTTCTAGAAAAATTTCTGATTACCATAGATATGTCGGTACTATAGAAATATGTTTATATGCTGGCCCATCATTACCAATTACTAATAGGCTGACAGTGATGTGGCATCACTGCACGTTCATCAGCCGTGAAAAATCTGGAATCGTGGCTTATGAACCGGCAGTGATAAGGGTCATTGAGCCGGCAGTGATGCCCAGCTCCATCATCACTACCGGCTAAATCCACCGGCCTTCAGTGATACTAATACATCATTGCTGGCTGGTGGTATGAGCTGATAATTATGTGTACAGTATAAAATAGTGGCCTCCCCTGAGCCTGAGTACACCATCGTGTTTTTGGCCCCAGCGACCTTCCTCGCGCTCACCGACGCACCACCGCTTTTGAGCCCTCTCCATCCAATTCCATTGCCCGATGGGCTTCAAAGTGCCACACCTAATCTTTTGTGCACGCTAGTTCGATTGTAGCCCATCATCGCCAGTGCTCCGCGTAAGTCAGCCGGTCGCCACCACGAGCTCCCCCACCTCCCCGATGAACTCCGGGCTATAAGCTGCCTCTGCCCGAGCCGAACGCACGGTGAGCTTGACAATGGTCCAGGGAACCTCGCCGCCCCTTCCCTTCCACTCTCTTGCTCTGCAGTGCATCACCGTTGTTGGCCTAGCTCTACCGCCCACCATGGTCATCGCTGGCTGTGCTTGCCGCCGTACATGCCGCTGTTGACCCCTCAAACGAGTATGCCACAGTTTGTTGAGTATTTTGGTACCCCTCCCTGGCCAAGCTCCATTGCCAGTCACTGCTGGCGATCGGTCAAAGTCGATTAACAACGATCATAAAATCTAGAAAATTCTGAAAGCAATATTACTTGTATTGATAAATTGAAAAAAATAATCTATAATTTGTAGAAAAATATCTAGATCTCAGATAAATAAGAAACAAAGTTTTTTACTTTTGTTTTATCATGATCTGCATGATAAATTACATGCATGCATGAAATGTTCACTGAAATACCTCTATTTCATTAATATGATGTAACTTGTTAATCCATAATTAAATCTTGAAATATCCAAAATTGGTCAATCACACTTTGCTAATCTTCTTCTGTCATTCTCTATACAAGAAAAATATATTTCAAGCATGAAATGCTTGTTTAGCACTAATTCTCTGTTAATCTTGATTAAACTTTTTAAACTTGATTAATTTCTATAGAAATTAATAAAAATCATAAAATGTAAAACTAATTTTTTGGTCTTATCTATGTATACCTTACAGAGTAAAAATACCTTTTGCCATGTTGAGTACTTCCCTCATGTGAGTTTGTTTGGACTACCTCATTTAATTTTGGATTTAAAAATAGCAAGCATATAATTTGGTTAATTAAGTGGACAAATGAACTTCAATTCATATGATTCTTCCTCTACTGTATTCATAACCTCATGCACTACATATCTACCAAATTTCATGTCATTTGGATCACATCTCATGACATTTCATTTTAGTGTCTTTTTGATGCACTTTATCACTATTGAGAGAACGACGTCATGGAGTGTCACGAGGTTGATCCCGAGGATGAATTTGCTATTTAATTTTGATAAATTATAGCTCTATATATGTCATGCATGTAAGGGTTGAGTAATAATGAAAATTCCTAGGGCACCAACAAATACTCATAAGAAGAAGACGCAAAAGCATACAAAAGGTGGCTCCTCCAACCTGGGCCAATTCTTGGTAGGAGATGGCGAAGTAATTTATTTGTTGGTGATTGCAAAATCTTCTAGATGTTATGAATTTGGATTTACAATAATAATATTATTGTAGATGGACAGAAGATGGATGAGCGCAGAGTACAAGAACGGCATTGAGTATTTCCTGTTAGTAGCCGTGGCACACAAGTCAAATACATAGCCTCAATAAATGTGAGGTCCATGCATCGATTGTGAGAAAAATAAGCATTTTTTCACCACTCACTAGATACATTCCTACTTTATGCCAAGGGGCTTTATGCCAGGTTATACTCGTTGGACCGAGCACAGTGAAGCTGAGATCATACATGAAGGACTATACATTGGCAAACAAGATAAAGCCTTATGCACCGATATGCCGGCTGATGAATAAACCAATATGCACCCTGTCGAAGATACATTGGTCGATGATGATCAAGAGGAGATGTTGGCCGACACTAACGCTGATGTTCTAGAGTAGATGTTGCACGATGGGGAGGGAAACTTCACCAATAAAAGAGAGTTTCAAAAGTTCCAGTGTATAGTAGAGGACTCTAAACACCGTTATTCCCAGGCTGTGAGAAGGAGCACACAAAGTTGTGTGCCGTGCTTTTGCCACTACAATTGAAGACAAGCAACAGGTGGTCTGATACAAGCTTCACAGTGTTGTTACTGTTCTTGAAGAAATTGCTTCCAAAGGGAAATGTGCTGCTAGAAAACACTTACCAGGCCAAGTAGGTTGTGTGGCCATTGGGGTTGGAAATGCAGAAAATACATGCATATCCAAATGTTTGCATGTTGTATCGTGGAGAGCATGCAGACTTGGAAGTGTGTCTCGGCTGTGGTGCAGCACAATACAAGCGTGACAGTGATGATATCGATGGTGAAGGAAAAAAGAAAAGGCCTCCCGTCAAGGTGATGTGGTATTTTCCTATAGTCCCTCATTTGGAGCATTTATTTGCGAACCAAAGGCATGCCAAACTGATGCGATAGACCACCGAGGAGTGCAAGGATGATGGAATGATGAGACACCCCACTGATTCTACACAATGGAGAAACATCGATAGGAAATACAAGGAGCCCTTTGCAGAAGATGTGAGTAATATAAGATTTTGGTTGAGTATAGATGGGATGAATCCATTCAGCAATATGAGTAGTAGTCATGGCATTTGGTCTGTTACTCTATCTATCTACAGCCTTCTTCCTTGGTTGTGTATGAAGCGGAAGTATATTATGATGCTGGTGCTGATACCAGGGCCGAGGTAACCTGGCAATGATATTGATGTCTACCTAAAACCATTAATAGAAGATCTTGTAATACTGTAGAACGATTGTGGGTAGGTATGGGATGCATACAAAAGAGAGAACTTCATGCTACACGCAATGTTGTTTGTAACAATCTAGGATTGGCTAGCCCTTGGTAACAATCTACGTGCATGCGTTCATTGCTTGGATGAAACAAAGAGCTTGTGGCTAAAGAACAGCCAAAAAATGGTGTACCTAGGTCATTGTAAATTTCTTCACAGGAATCACCTTACCATAGCAACATGAGAGCTTTTGATGGGCAAGTTGAGACTCGATCATCTCCTAAGCATCGCACTTGGAGACATGTATATGAGATGGTAAAGAGACTTAGGATTATCTCTGGAAAGGGGCGCGGGAGTACACCAGTTCTGAAATCTAATCTTAGAGCTCGTATGTTCAAAAAGAAATCTGTTTTTTATGACTTAGCTTATTGGTCGGATTTGATGGTTCAACATGCAGTCGATGTCATGCACATTGAGAAGAACGTGTGTGATAACTTGATTGGTACGTTACTAGACATACCTACCAAAACAAAGTATACACTCCAAGCATGGAATGACCTGAAACGTTTGAAACTCAGACATGATCTAGATTCCAAAGATATGCAAGAAGGTGATAAATATCTTATTCCCGCTAGTTATAGTCTGAGCAAGGCAGAGAAAATTGTAGTGTACAAGTGTTTGCATGGAATCGAAGTTCCATCCGGTTACTCTGCCAACATAAAGAGTCTAGTAAACATGAAAGATTTGAAATTAACTGACTTCCAATTGCAATTAGAGGTATTCTACCACTAAAGGTCCGAAACACATTCATAAAGTTGTGCTTATTCTTCAACGTGACAACACAGAAGGCCATCGATCTGACCAGGCTAGATAAGCTATAGGAAGATATAATTGATACTCTATCAAAATTTGATGCATGTTTCCCTCCATTGTTTTTTGATTAATAACATTGGGGACTTCCTAGCTTCTTCTAGATTAACAACAGAAGAACTAGCACGACTTACTATAGGAGTGGATATATCAAGTCAGATGTTATATGGTCGTTTGAGTTTGGCAAATCTTTGGTCAAACAAGATATAGAAAGAAACCTTATAACTCAAATATGCCAATTACATTATTGGTATTTGGAGAAGTCCAGGTAGGGTATATAGGTGTTTCCCGTAAGGTATTGATCGGATGTATATTTCCTCAACGGGGACGACTACTTCTGGGTGAAGTTCAATTGCTTGTATGAAATGGACAAGGAAGATTCCCACGACGTGGCTATAATCAGAGCGTGAACTCTGTAAGTGACTTATGCATATAATTCATGTTATATGATCTTGTACATTGAAATCACAAAGCTAAGTTCGCTATTTCATAGAATGGAGATTCAAGCGTGCAGACAAGAATTAGATAATAAAGTAGGATTCATCGATCATGGGATTGTCAACCAGAAAATTATATGTTCAAATCTAGATTTCATCGAGGACTACTTATTGAAGTGTCTGGTTCACCATCAACACAATACCTTCGTACTTTACCCTATAGCTTTGAGTACGTGTTTACGTACCAGGGTGTTCTCCTTTTATGGGTAACTTAATTCTAGTACTAATTTGTTATGGTGAGATATTCCTGCAATTTTTATATTGGTAACTTGATTCAGGCATCAAATTTCGATGTCTATGACACGCCGGTGAGTCTAAAGCTAAGGCGACGATGTGGTAAATCAGGCATGGTCGGGTCCTCCACTCCACCACCATAGGTCCCCTGGCATCCCCGGGTATACACACGCCATCAGTCGTCCATGCGGAGACGTGGTTCTCATTACGGGAGAGGTAGATGGATACTAGACTGGCTCAATTCGACTGACTTTTGGGTGGGTGACCTGTGAAAACCATTATGTATATATTTTTATTTGTCGATGACTATAACTTGTAATATGTGTTCACTCGAATATGACATGAATTACTACGTATCAGGTGCCTTCATTATTGATTTACATTAAATATATGTCTCATTGTATACATGTATTGAGAGGGAGAGAGGTGGAGAGATTGAGGACATAGAGAGAGGACAACGAGAGGGAGGGAGAGAGGAGAGGCAAAACACTGTCGGCTGAATGCTTCAGCCGGTAGTGATACTTTGGGAATTACTGCCGGCTGAATGCTTCAGTCGGCAGTGATCATAGAGCAATCACTGCCGGTTGAAGTCTCCAATGAGACAGTGATTCCTTTATCATCACTGTCAGCTGGTGGTTTCTGTCGACAGTGGTAACTCTTTTGCTGTCGGTCCTCCGAGTCGGCAGTGATAGTTCCCGACTTTTATTGCTCGTTACCCAGTGTCGGCTTCAAAACTGGTAGTGAAGGTGATTTTAGAGCCGACAATGATGTGTTGTTCTAAAAATTACCGTGCTCGTGCCTTGCTTATATAGTCCCAAACTGCAGCATCGCGCAAGCCACCAGCACTATGTAGCACTAAGATTATCCACGTGAACTTGTCAGCTATATATTTAACTGGTCAATTTTAGCTGCAAACCACCGGCTGCAACATGTCATGCTATATTTCTATTCTACCTCAAAAAATTGGGCTAGGCTTCAAAATTACTCGCTATCCATAATAAAGTAATTTTTCTATCTCCCAAAACTATTTTTGGGATATGTGGAGAGAGCATATATAATTTTTTTGCTCAGAATTAATCATGAGGTCCAACGTCATAAGTTTTCTTAATTTGTGTCTTGAATTATGTTTCCAGCATAAAGCATAAAAAATGGGTAGCCTGCCATCTCAGCTGAAACTGACATGGTTGCTATAATATGGGAAAAACACCTATCAAACCATCTTAAGGGTGAAAAGATATTAAAATGGATTGTCCTAAGTGTGTCAGATAATTTCACATGGAGTTCAGATTTGTATATGGCAAGTTATTTTTAGCCACGTCCAAGATTAATTGCTGAAACACTACTACAAACCTATTTTTTGAGACACCTAGGTTTCATTTCTACAGGCGGTTCGTCCTACGAACCGTCTGAGAAAGTGGCTGCGGCCCCGTGCGGCTGAGAACCGCCTGCGAAAAGTAATTTACACATGCGGTTCCTTATGTGGACCGCCTGAACCGCCTGTGGAAATGGAGCATTTACACAGGCGGTTCCTTATGTGGACCGCCTGTGCAAATGGATGTCATTTTCACAGGCGGTCCACATAAGGAACCACCTGTGTAAATTAATTTTCACTGGCGGTTTCTTATGTCGACCGTCTATGCAAATAGTCCATAAATACTCCTTCGTCTGGGCCAGCTCCATTTAGACAGGCTTACTGTTCGAAACAGTAAGCATTTACTGTGGCGGCGGATTTGGAAAATAGGTGGGGAAGGTTTTGTTTTTGATTTCCTTGGAGGAGCTAAATAAGGTATGTATATCTCATCCCTAGCTTGCATTTTTTTGAAGTTTAGATTTAGATTTAAAGCTAAATTAGAGTTTCAATGTGATCTAGAGATGCTCATGGTTCTTGCCATTTAGATCATCAAATTAGCTCAAATTTGTTGCAATATTGATTTAATTGTGTAGATTCACATGATTCTAGTATTATATTATAAAAATGTAGCTAGAATATGATGTTTTTTAGCCTTAAGAGGTTTCATCATGAATGAGGATTTTTTCTTTAGATCTAGATCTAGATCTAGGGAGAGGGAGAGGGAGAGGGAGAGAGAGTAATGAATTCACATTATTTTGAGTCATAAATTTACGTTAATGTAGATTCAATTGCGTAGACATATTATAATCATAACAAGCTCATATTTTCTTTTTTAAAAAAATCTTTTTAATTCTGATTTTCAAATTAATTAATTAATGTATCTAATTTTGTGGTTAAAGTTAAAGATGGACAGAGCATGGACGTATGATGCGCCAAGACATGGAGAAATATATATCAAAGGACTCTCTATTTTTATTGAAGCCGCAGAGAAGGACGCTTTAACTAAGAAGACAAAGGAAATATACTGTCCATGTTCTGACTGCAAGAACCAGAAATTATGGAACAAATCAAGTATAATCAAATCACACTTGATCTTGAGAGGTTTTGTTGAGGATTACAAATGTTGGTCCAATCACGGCGAACAACGTACAAGCGAACCAAACCAGGACATCGCTGTTGATCAAGTAGATGGTGATGATGGAGCAGTCGAAGGCGACACTGATGTTATGATGGATGATGATGCTGATTTTGATCTGGAGGAAATGCTGCGCCACACAGAACCGCATGTTTTAAGGGACACGAGAGGTTTAGATAATTTTGAGGCGTTACAAAAGGCATCGAAGGAACTTTTATATGAGGAATCGAAGGGCTGTGACATGGAGTTTATGGTGTTGCATTCGGTGCTTGAACTTCTAAGGTTGAAGGCCACCAATCGATGGTCCGACAAGAGTTTCTCGGATCTGTTGAGTCTCTTGGCAAACATGCTTCCGAAGCCTAACTCCTTCCCCACCACCACTTATCTGGCGAAGAAGCTTATCTGCCCATTGTCATTGGATGTGCAAAAAATACACGCGTGTCCGAATCACTGTATCCTCTACCATAAAGAGTACGAAGCCTTGGATAGATGTCCAGTGTGCAATGCGAGTCGGTACAAGAGGAATGATGATTGTGAGGTCCGCCAACGCGAAGAAGAAGAAGAGTAATGCTGGTCGTGACGAAGAAGACACTTCTTCCAACGCGGAGAAGAAGAGAAGAAGTCCTGCGATGGTGATGTGGTACCTACCAGTGATACCCCGCTTGCAGCGCCTGTACTCGAACCCTAGGGACTCTGAACTGATGCGTTGGCATTTCGATAAGCGCAAGAAGGATGGAACTAAGCTTTGACACCCTGCTGATGCTAGGCAATGGAGAAAGTTCGATGCCATGTATCCAGAGTTCGCTGAAGAACCAAGGAATGTAAGGTTCGCGTTGAGTACCGACGGAATGAATCCTTTTGGCGACATGAACACCTCACATAGCACTTGGCCAGTGGTCCTGGCCATCTACAACCTTCCTCCTTGGCTGTGCATGAAGCGGAAGTACCTTATGCTGTCCATTCTTATCCAAGGACCAAAACAACCGGGCAACGATATAGATGTGTTTCTGGAACCATTGATGGAAGATATGGCGAAACTGTGGAACGAGGGGGTCTGGGTGTGGGATGAGTTTCGACGACAATACTTCACACTGAAAGCAATGATTTTTGTTACCATCAATGATTATCCCGCCCTTTTTAACCTATCGGGATAGGTTAAAAGGAAGCAAGGATGTGCAATGTGCTTGGATGAAATCGCGTCTGTGTACCTTCCGTACTCACAGAAGGTAGTGTACACGTGACACCAACGGTTCTTACTCAGAACTCACAGATACCGCAATATGAAGAAACATTTTGACAACACGGTTGAGGAAGATACTGGCCTGAAACCTCGCAGCGGGGCACAAGTGTTTCAAATGGTCAGTAGCATCAAGGTTGTTTTTGGGAAGCTGCCGAAGGGTAAAAAGAGGAAGAAAAGTGAGACGCCGACCAGCACACTGTGGAAGAAGATGCCAATTTTCTTTAAGTATTTGCCCTACTGGAAGGACTTGGACGTCCATCACAGCATCGATGTCATGCACGTTGAGAAGAATGTGTGTGATAGCATCCTTGGCCTCTTACTGGACATACCGGGCAAGACAAAGGATGGAATCAAGTCACGTAAGGACTTGGTGCATTTTGAAATTAGGCCAGAGCTACACCCTGAAGACAGACCAAATAGGAAACATTATCTTCCGTCGGCTAGCTACTCTCTGACACTTGAGGAGAAAAAGGCACTGTGCAAGTGCTTACGTGGGGTGAGAGTCCCAACTGGCTACTCATCCAACTTTAAGAACCTAGTCTCGATGAAAGATTTGAAGCTAATCGGCATGAAGTCTCACGATTGTCATGTGATGATGACGCAGATACTCCGTATTGCAATCAGGGGTATCAAGCCAAGATACATAAAGGTGGTCATCACACGGTTGTGTCACTTCTTCAATGCAATTGCTCAGAAGGTGATCGATGCTGAAAAACTGGGTGCTCTACATAGTTACTTGGTAGAGACTTTGTGCCAACATGAGATGTGCTTCCCTCCATCCTTTTTCGATATCATGGTACACCTCTTGGTTCACATCGTGAATGAGATAATTGCGTTGGGCCCTGTATTCTTACATCAGATGTATGCGTTTGAGCGGTACATGGGCATTCTCAAGGGCTATGTACGGAATCGTGCTCACCCAGAGGGTTCCATGATCGAGGGCTACAGTACCGAGGAAGTCGTTGAGTGTTGCATCAATTACATAAAAGATTCTAATCCGATTGGTGTACCTGTATCTCGACATGAGGGGAGGTTGTCTGGGAGAGGGACCAAAGGAAAGAAAAGATTCATCGATCATGATTACAATGCAGTGGAAGAAGCACATTTCACCATCTTGCAGCAGATCCAGTTAGTGGCGCCGTACGTCGAGCAACACCTAAATGAGCTCTACACAAAAAATCAAGGCCGCTCGTATGATTGGATCTTGAAAGAGAACAAGCGTCGCTTCACCACATGGTTCAAGAACCAAAACCTTCCGGATGGTGAATCTATAGATAAAAAAAATATGAAAATGTTGGCTTGTAGCCCATCAAGTTTAGTTACGTTATGGCAAGCGTATGACATTAATGGGTACACGTTTTATACCAAAGCAAAAGACAAGAAGAGCATGACCCAAAACAGCGGCGTTCGAACAGAAGCCTATGACACAACAGGGGAAAAGGTCACCTACTATGGGTTCGTAGAAGAAATCTTGGAACTCGACTATGGAGTGAATCTGCAGATCCCCGTCTTTCAGTGCAAATGGGTCAAACACCTAAATGGCGTGGTGGTGGACAACTACGGCTTCACAATTGTCGACCTCAGCATTGTAGGCCACAAAGATGACCCGTGGGTACTCGCTGATCACGTCGCACAAGTTTTCTATATAATCGACCCCGCGAATGAAAAGAAGCACGTAGTTGTTGCCGGGAAACAAAGAATAGTCGGAGTCAAGAATGTGGAGGATGAGGAAGAATACAATCAGTTCGACGACGTGCCGCCTTTTGGAGATCCAGAAAAGATCAAACTTGTAGAAGCAACCCTCGATAGATCTGTGATGCCATACATGCGTCTGGATGGTGTAGGGAAAACAGTTCAAGGCAAATAGTACCATGTTATGCGAATTATTTTCCAATATGACAGAACCCTGAAATTTGTATAAAATTAGGATAAGCTTTAATTTGTATTAAGGACTTGTATGCATGATGTAAGAGAGATTTTGCTTTAATTTAGGGCATGCATATGCTTTAATTTAAGATGCTTTAATATGTAATAGAATATTTAAGATGTTTTAATATGTAATAGAATAGTATTTCCCAAACAAGAAAAAAATCATGTCACAGGTTTCCATAGGCGGTTGACGTCTGTGGAAATGATTTCCACAGGCGGTTGGCTTCCACAGGCGGTTTCTTACGTTGACCGCCTGTGGAAATCGTTTCTATTTATATAACCGCACGCGGCCCCGAAAACCCTACGGCTTTGACAAACTTTCGACCGCGCCGTCAGGCTATCCCTCCGTCCGCTGCCCGTGCTCTCCCTTTCCGCCGCCCGCGCTCTCCCTTTCCGCCGCCGGCCCCGACGAGGAGGGCCACCGCACGACGGCCCCGCCCTCGACGAGGAGGACCGCGCCGACGCCGAGGAGGAGCCGCCGCCGCCGAGTTGGACCGCGTCGAGGAGGAACCGCCGCCGCTGGCGAGTAGCTCCATATCCCCCTCCCGGCCGAGCCGTCGTAGTCGGTTTTCTAGCCAGCCGTGTGATGCCCCGCTCTTCTTTGTGATGCCGGCCATCGTGCCGTTGGGATGCAATAGTATTTATGTATGCTTTGATTACTAGAAATCGGATCCTGCTTGGACTTCTGGTTAAGTAGTTTATTATTCGGCCGGCTCTATTTCTGCACGGCTTACTAGCTTATATACAGTTCTGATGCGTCTCTTATGTTTCAATATCGATCCAATTAGAATGAGATATTAAGCAATATAATATGAATATTGTGCACTAACAAGGACATTAAATTAGTGATACATTTTATCATGTCACACATGTTTAAGTGTCAGTCAATACAAATTCTGAATCAAAAACAAAAATCACACAATGATAGTTATTTGACGTTAATAGTGTATTACATATATCTACAGAGATAAACATTCATGAAATGGCATACTGACAACACAATAGAACGTATGCTATTTTTGTACAATAATGATGATAATTTGGTTCTCAACACTTAAATGCTAAGAAATAATCAGGAAGAACGACCAATGGATGAAACTTGAGAGGCGTATCTAATGTGGCAGACCGGTAGTTGACAGAAATTCTTCCTCTAAGCTGTACAATTGTCGGCTATATAGAGGTGATGCAAATTTAGATTTTTTGCCAAAATTGATAACTGATAACTGATAGCTATTTATATCTGTTTCTGTTAGCAAGGTTTGCATCTCATCATCTTTTCCAACAATACCTTCCTTCATTTCCATTCTTTTTGTCCTCAAAAATTGTAATGACATCTCCACTTGCTACATAGTAGGCCTTTGGCCACCTTGGAGTCTCAAACACATCTCCACAAGAGTGGAAACACATTTGATCTCTTCCTCAGACGCTTCCTTAAGAACATGAGTAGCTACTATCTCTGTGATAGGCCTAGTCGTCATCTCCCGTAGAAAGTAGTTAGACAAGTTTTGCTTGACGCCTGACTCACTTGTAAGAATAGGCTCCTTTCTAACAAGCAATTCCAAGAGTACCACACCGAAACTATACACATCACTCTTCTCATTTAATTGCCCAGTATGGTAATATTCCGGATCTAAGTACCCAAATGTGCCTTGGACATTTGTATCAACATGTGTTTGATCAATTGGAACCAATCTTGAAGAACCAAAATTTGACACTTTAGCAGTGTAGTTAGAATCCAAGAGGGTATTAGATGACTTCACATCACGATGGAAAACAGATATTGAGGCTGCAGAATGAAGATAACAAAGATTTCCAGCAGCTTCTGCAGCAATTCGGAGACAATCGTCCCATGATAAAAGTAATTCATTGCTTGAATCAGCATGAAGGATCCCGTACAGCGAACCGTTAGGGATAAATCATACACCAATAGTGGGACCTCAGTCTCAAGACAGCATCCAAACAACTTTACAATATTCCGATGATTTATCTGAGAAAGAATAGCAACCTCATCGATGAACTGATTGATCTCACATTCCTCAATTTTCTTAGACCGTTTTATTGCCACCACATGTTGATCAGATAAGATGCCTTTATACACCATGCCATGTCCTCCACGACCAAGTATGCGTGTGGAATTGAAGTTATTTGTTGCCTTTTCAAGCTCCTCCAAGGAAAAAATCTTTGTCTTCTCACAAGCATTTTCATTGGATAATATTAATTGTCCCAGAAGTAGACCTTGGTTTTTCCGGAAATACTTCCGTCGTAGTCGCTTTTGGATGTTTCTTCTCCATCTACTGATGAGGAATATCCCACTTAGACCAAGAATTAGCACAGTAAAATCACTGATCAGTCCACCCATAATACTGAAATTTTGGGTGCAGGAACATCCTTTTATCCTAACATATCCACTGTGCACTAACTGGAGTGTTCAATTTATACACGTAAGTTTTTCTTGAAGGATCTTCCTTGCTTAGGACCTGCATGATGTAGCATCAGCAGAATGTGAAAGAAAAAGACCTTTCAAGATCAGGAAACAGTATAGAAGGAGATCATCATGTAAAGTTTGCAAAGAACATTTGCTAACAAACTACAATACCAAGTTCGTAACAAAGCTTCATAGTCACTTAGCGCAAAAGTGAGTTCTTTATCCAAAAGGAAGAACTTATTGCGTATTATGCCTTTATGAACCCATCGTCAATTAAGATTGAATGCGTACCTGGTAAAGCAAGTCACCATTGCTGACAGCGACTAAATTCGTGCTAACTGTAAACTCTAGGTCAAATCTGGGCACAGAATGATACAAAGAGAATTATTAACATGCACCAGAAAATAGACTAGCAGGATTTAAAGGGGGGGGGGGGGGGATAAACTTCACTTACGGACAGCGTTGTGTGGCAGTATCAAAGCAAGGAAACCAGCAGTGTGTGCGTCTTATCTGACTAGTTGAAACAGAAATACTGATAGAGCAAGGACTTCCACTATCAGCGGAGGTTATGCATTGTTTACTGATGTTATATGCTCTTATTGAGAAAGAGGGTATGGAATGGGGATGGAAAACAAATGACTAATAAGCAAAATAACTAAATAGAGAATTTACCACAAAGTGACAAGTATGTTCTAACAATTAACACATACACATACACATTCACATCTTGTGAAAGAGAGGTGTCAAATTGTTGGTCAATCTTAGAGGAGAGCAAAATAAGGGAGACACGCACCTGATCTATACTAAAAGTTACCTTCTCATATACATGAGAGAGTACTGTCTAGCAAGACCACTTTTTGAAATTTGGCTCCATATTTTTCATCTAATAGATCGATGGTGCTTGTTCTGCATTATAAGAAAGTTGAATACAAGGTTTTGTGGGATACTCTTTGCATTCGATAATAGATATGGTTTTGCTTATGAATACAATGTTAGTATATTTCTTTGTCCGAAGTGTAGCCTGATGACTCTGGTGAATTAATTTTCCAAAGTGTAGTCATGACATATTTATGCATTCAGCGGTGCAAATTAGTTGCTTCCTAGCTTAAATAATATTTGCATCAAAAGCCTCTCCTTGATTCCTTTTCTTTCCTCTTAAATAATATTACCCATTGCAATCTGATCTTTGTTGCATCTTACTTCACAATGGCATACTGGAACGAGAAATTTCATTGATGTACCATTGCACACTTGTTAGTTTTTTCTAGGAAACAATAATCCAGCGGTCGATTAAGTACCATGGGGCAGAAGAGGACAGTAACCCCTAAGAAATCAGAAGCAAGCAGGATGTCAGATGTTGCAATAGAGGCCTTCCCGGCATAGAGGATGCTCACAATAGAGGTCTCCCCGGCACAGAGGTCGCTTGCAGAAGAGGATGAAAGCAGGAAGTCGGATAGGGGCCCAAGCCCTCACCAGCCGTCCTCCTCCGACAACAGCAAAAGCTCGGGTTCGTATCACAGCCCGAGCCCTGTTCCGTGTGATCGGGAGATCCGACGTCGGGAAAGTGAAAACGAGTACGATCCTGCCGAAGAGGTATTTAGTTGAGTCAATGCATTTTATACTTCTTAAATGGAGGAATATATTCTGTTCATGTCAACTCTCCTTTTTTTTCTCTATAGAGGGTGAGGGTGCAAAGATCTTCGCGTCGATCATCTACGCCACAACATTCTGCGCCACAACCCACCGCTACATCTGTGCCTCAAACTTCGGGTCCCTCTGGGCTGATGCTCAAACAAAGAAGGGGCGAGTGTAGCAGAAACAAGTTGCCATCCGGTATTTATACAATAACACAGGTCGGTGTTGAAGGGGAGCATGTTGCACCTCGTGAGGCCTGCGCCAAATTCCGCAACAGTTGCGGATTCCTTGTCAAGGAGTACGTCCCAATCACTGTAATTGATTGGCGGTTGGTGTTGGATGAGACGAAGGAGTTCCTGTGGGCAACATTGCAGAGAACCATCCCATTCTCCTCAGGAACAGAGGAAGCAGCCAAACAGAATGCATTAAAAACTATGGGAAAGAGCTTCCGGGGCTGGAAGAGTGAGCTCAATAAGGAATTCGTGAAGAAGAACCTGGTACCCTTTAATAAATACGGAAAGATTATGCTAGAGCAATGGGCAGAGTTTGTTAGGCAGAAGACCACACCTGATGCTATCAAACTGGGTGAATCGTTCAAGCTCCTTGCGAAGAAGAACAATCACCACCATCACCTCGGCTCGTCTGGGTACGCCCCCAAAATTCCTGAGTGGAGGAGGCAAGAAGAAGAGGTTGCCCGGGCTGGGAAACTCAACCCTTTAGAAAATTGTGACGAGCGAAGCAGGAACTGGGTCTACGCTCGGTCACAACGAACCGAGTCTGGGGACTTAGCCTTCAATAGCCCCGAGACCATGGAGGTGACCCAGACCATCCAAGGGCTTGCTAAGGACGGTCTCTAGAGCCCGACAGGGAGAATGACCTGCTTACCAAGGCCTTGGGGAACAAGGAACACGCAGGTCGCATTTGAGGCATTGGATCAAAAGTGGGCTGGAAGCATGGGTTCCCAGACACTACGGGCCAGTACAAGACCCGCAAATAGATATAAGAAGACCCTAGAGGAACAGATACAAGAACAGGTTAAGGTTGAATTCATGAAGATGTGGAATGAAAAGGAGAAGGAAAGGGCGGCATTAATGCTGATAGAGCAACCAACTAGCCCAGGCTTTCGGAGCAGCGTCGGGTCCACACATTTCAATAGCTAGAGATATCCTGTGGATGAAATCATAGAGGCTACCCCTTGCATTCTTTGTGTTCCGATCGGCAAGGGAGACTTCACGATCGAGTCTGCCACTGGCCAGGCCATTCCAGGCTGTGTGTTTCACAGTCAAGATATTCCAGCCGGTTACACCAAGGTACAAGTGGACTCGGTGCAGCCGGTTTTCATGAAGTACAAGCTTGAAATCAGCACACCTGAGGGTATTGAGATTCTCGATGAGGCTGTTGGCAACTTCATTCTGTGGCCTAGACGGGATATCATATTCAGCTGTCAGAAGTCACAATCGCCAGCGTCACGCCTGTCCCAGCGCCCAGCATCTCTGCCTTAGGCACCTCTGCCACAAAGCCAACCCACTCCGCCTCAGGCACCTCTGGCCCAGAGCCAACCCACTCCGCCTCAGGCACCTCAGCCCCCGCACCAACCCTCTCTGCCTCAGGCACCGTCGCCCCCGCGGTCGGTATCTCTGTCTCAGGCAACTTCGCATCGTGCTTCACTGTCTACAACTCCGGCACCTCCGCCTCCAGCGTCTCCGACTCCAGCATCTCCGCCTCAGGCACATCCATCACTTGAGCATCGAAGAGTTCCTAAAATGATTACCCCATATGAGAAGATTGATCTACCTGATCCGATGAAGAGGTGGCTTCTGTCCTCATCAAAACCAAAGGCTTCATCCGCTCAGGAATCTCCAGCGAAGGGCGATCTCATGAAAGAGATCATCAAAGCATTAAGTACCTCACAGATAGATTTCGTTCCTACACTGGATGTTCCCAAGAAATATGAGCATGGCAAGCCATTTCTGCCATTGTTTCAACTCCAAGAAGGTCCGTGGGAGATGAGGAAATTCCACGAATGGTACATGAGGGCATGTCGCGCGGGGCTCTCCATAATCACTACTTCTGTCCCCTCTATCATTTATCTAAGCGGAGACAACTAGCTCACGTTGGATTTTAAGGACATACACGCTTTGTTCCGCCTCGAAAAACTCGTCAATCTCATAAGCGTGTGGTGCCTGTAAATGCCTATAATCTACCCCTACGTTCATATATGTACCAATATATGCTATAGAAGCTAATGACTATTAACTTGTTTTGTAGGATGCAATTTAACAATGCGGAAAAGTTGAAGAGGCCTGTTGGATTTATTGATCTGCAACGAATTTCCCAGCCCAACATGGTCGTGAACATAAGGACTGATGACCCTAGGATTAAGGGGAAGAGTAAAAAGGATAAAGCACGAGTCATAAAAGAAGCAACCAAAACAAAAAGGCTCGAAATGTCAACCTACATAGGAAGGGCTATGCTAGAAATGCAGGACAAGGACTGCATCTTCGCTCCCTACAACTTTAAGTAAGTGTGATACGTTATGAATCTAACATAAGTGTTCAACTTAGTTGATCGATCAAGAATCTAACATAAGTATTCATGTAGTGATCACTATATTTGTATAATGCTGATGCCGAAGTCGAGCAGACTCGTGGTCCTTGACTCTGCCGATTTCCAACAAAAATCCTACCAAGATTTCATTGACGTTATACAGAGGTAAAGAAAATCCCCCATACTTAAAATTCTTATAGATTATTTATGAACTGATAATTACTTGTTGGCATTCGAATAGGGCCTACAAGTGGTACGTAACGAAAGGTGGGATACACGATACGAACAATCCGGATGCGATGACGGTCTGTACATATTTTCCGGTAATAACACACTTCTAATTCTTGTGTCCCACTATTAATGACAAAGAGTTTTATTGAACTAACGAATACGTTGCGTTTTTATTTGTAGTGCCACAAGCAAGGTTTCAATAGCGTTCTTTGTGGATACTATGTTTTCCAATTTCTTAGGATAAACGGGAGGTACACAACGAACCCTGAGGACGTAAGTCATCATTGCTCCTGCACATTCTTATTCGATTATGTTTCCGTTGTCAGTAGTATTTTAACTCTTTTAGTTGTGTTTTCAATCCATTCAAGAATGATCCAATGTGCCAACCAAGCTCTCACCGACAAAGAAATCCAAAACGTCCAACGTGACATGTGCCGGTTTATTATGCACGAAGTCATCCACAAGAACGGCATATTCTTTGATCGCGGAGGCGAATTAGCTAGCCATCCGAGACTTTGTGTGTAGGAGAGTGACTCTTAGCTATATAGGCTTGTGATGTTGTGAATATTATTGTACTTGTGTTAAATATTGAACTCTGTGATGCTATTCATATTGTTATTAAAACTGTGTGAAATCTGGATGGAATAAAATATATTCTAATTATTTTTTTTTGAAAGAAATACATACGAACCGCCTGTGGAAATCTTTATATCTAAGACGACAGCTAATGTGGACCACCTGTGGAAATCGATTTATTTCCACAGGTGGTTGACATAAAGAACCGCCTTTGGAAAACTATTTCCACAGGCGGTTTATTAAGCCAACTGCCTGTGGAAATAGATTTCCACAGGCGGTTGACATTAGGAACCGCCTGTGGAAATAGATTTCCACAGGCGATCACTTTTGCGCCTGTGGAAATCCACAGGCCTTCGGTCGCAGGCGGGTGCGCTAAACGCTTGTGAAAAGGCGTTTCCACCCGCCTGTACAGTATCGTTCTGTAGTAGTGAAAGATGAATGGCTGTGACCAGATTTGCTCTTGTTCTCACCTTTGTTCGAGCGGCCGTCTCGGATTGATCATGCATGATGGTTACACTGCCGGTATAGATATAACCGGCGATGGTAGTGTATTATTGCTCATTTTTATTAAGAACCGGTATTAAAAGTTCATCCAAAAAGAACCGACACTGATAATAATTATCACTGCTGGTTCATGCTAAAAATTGATATTAATACTATAACCGTCACCGTGAAAATAGATTTTTATTGCTAGTTCATTTTTAACAGGCAGTAATAGTGGAGAAAGTATCACTATAGCTTTTTATTATAAAATGACAATGATAATAAGAGATAACTCATCTTCAGAAATTTATAATTTTCTATACGAAGTTGGATGGAGACAAACTTTATATAAAATTTATAGCCCTCGATATGGTCTACAACTTTGTAGTAGAGAACTTTTTCATTTGAAGCAATATATATACCAAAATAATCATCCAAATATTTGGATAGGAAAAGTCAAAAGAATAAATTACCTCATAGCCATCAATTAAAACTATAATGTGACCTGGTAAGGATGTATGGCATGAGAGGGGGCACTGCGTTTGGAGGCCAGCAGTTAACTGTACTTGCGTTGGAGGTGGCTCGGATTACTTCTGATGCTTTGAGCAGCCTTGCAACTCAGTGCCCACCACAACCCTCTGACTCGGAGGTGTCAGTTATACCACTCTTCTGGCTTCGGTCTGCTGCGAAGGTCATGGTTAGAGCCGCGGAGGTCTATGCGAGGTCCAGCGCTCGTGTGGCGGCTGCGCTTCAGTTGACCCTGCTGCACCAAGCGGGGGTTGGTCCCCTCGAAGCACTGGAGCAGCAGGTGCCAGACTCCATGGTCGAGGGTTTTCGGCCAGAGGCACCTCCGGCGGAGATTCGCGCATCACTGGAGAGCTTCCGCCGTGGCATATGGGCAAAGCATGACCGGAGTGTGACGTTGCGCTACATGGCAGGTCAGGGGACTCCGGGTGCCTCGGGGAGGCTTCACCCGAGTTCTTCATTGGGAGGTTCGACCGTTCATCCAAAACCTATGGGCGCACCGTGGCCCTCTGGAGGTTCTTCGTCTGGTGCTGTTGGCCCGCCAGAGCAGTCTCCGCGTGTGGATGCTCCGGAGGTGTATCTCTGCCGTAGGTTGTCTTTTGTTTTCTTTTCATTCCCAAGGGGGCAAAGTTTTTTAGCATGTTGAGTACCCTCTTCTGCTTCATGTATATGGTCTTTTCCTTTTTTAATGGAACCACGTCTGTCTTCTAGTGGTTTGCCAATGTTATTTCTGGAATGTTTGTGCCTTTGAGGTTAACTGGAGTCTGATCTACGTGTATAGGTATGGCGGCCAGAAGGCTGGAGGAGACCTCATCCGTATCTTGGATAGTTCCTCCGGGGGGGATCAAGTGCATCCAGAGCGTCGGGGGCTATTCGATCTATTCTACGGCGGAGTCATTTCATTATGCCCCGCGATTCCGAGGGGCGTATTGATCCGCAGGTGGTCGCTGATGTCTTGGTAAAGGTCGAGCCGGAGGATCCCCTTGTGTCTGCTCTAAATGTATATTTTGTTGCAAGGGACGACTGGTGTGCAGCCCGAACAACACGAGAGGTTGCCAGCTCATGTTTCCTACAACGCTTTGTCCTTCCCTGGGGTTTTGACAGAAGAGTGCCTTCGGAAAATCTTGAGCCTATCCTGGACGAGGTGAAGATGGAGGAGGTACAGGCCGCAGAGGTCTTGCCGGAGGGGCAGGAGGAGGAAGAGTTGGATTTCTCGGCCTTTGACTCGTATCCTTTCCTTGAGGATCCTTTGTTTTCTTGAGGCTGAGTCTCCGTTTTGGGCAGTAGCTCTTTTCACGGAGGGGGTTAGTGTCGGCCTCCTGTGCGCAGTTGCCGGGGATGACTCTCTAGGTCCCGCGGTGTTCCCAGGAGGCGTGGCGGTCGGGCACCCTCATCCTCCCGTTGATGAGGACATCCCAACCATGCAGACCTCAGCGACCTCCTCGCAGACCTCGGCGACCTCCTCGCAGACCTCACCGACCTCTACTCCGACATCGCCGACCTCCACACCGACCATGCCGAGCACAACTACACCAGCCCAAGTCTTTAAAGGACCAATTACACGTAGTCAGACAAAGGAACTACAACAAGAGGTGAACGCGCTACTTTGTGAAGCTCATTTAAATATTAATGAGAATTATATACTGCCTAAGTCGAGTACATTGCTATTACTCAGGTTTACCAAGGAGGATGACAAGAACACACAAGGCGATGAATACAAAGAAGAACCACGTTCGAATTCGTCCAGTCCTGCAGAACAGTCTGAAAGAAATAATCATAACTTTTGATTCCCAAAGGCTATGAAGGCCAATGGGTACTTGTTGGAAAGCTCTTGAAGTCTAGTTTCCAATGACACCAACCCCGACCAGTTTGGAGAAACCGTTATGGCGCCCGACCAGTTTTAGTGCATACTGGTCAGAAGCTCAACAGTCTGCATGAAGCTAAAGTTGCCGTGTAAAACTGTATCATTCTACAAAGTTCCGAGATGCATACTATACATGGTGTGAAATCTTATCAAGTTAGGTTTCCAACGCATCCAGCCGCACGTCATTTGAAGCTTCCAAGGTGGAGTTATTGCCTAAACACTGAAGACTGCGCCGAAGACCAACAGCTACGCGGAAACTCTCCAGAAGCTGATTTCGTAGAGACCCTTTCACATAGTCTATCTTTTCATTTCCATTTCGTGTTTTCACTTATCAAGGAGGGTTGTTCCTTGTATAAATACTCCATTGCTTCATAGCAATGATAGACTTTTGATAATCGAAATACAAACCCCTTTGTTCAGCTGTGTGCTAACAAATCCAGAGAGAGATCTCTACCCCTTAGCTCTTGTGTTTTCCTTCGCGGAGATTACCGAAGCGGCCGTGTCATCGGCACCCAATCCGTGCTCCTGGTCCATCGATTCCAGGTTGCGTAGGTTGGTTTCTTTGAGAGTGTGGTTGGGCGAATCCTTGGTTCAGGCTGCCGTATAGAGACGGTGGTTGGCTCCTTGTGCACGTCGTCAGGTTGCACTAGTTATCGCTGCTTGCAGCAAGTTATCGGCCGTTCTTCGGCTAGTTATCAAGACCGGGATCCTACGTCGTGAAGATCGGGACCAAGACTCCATCATCTGGTACCAGAGCCTCAGTTGCCACGGTAGGAATTTTTACCCTTAGCTACATATATTTCGTGTTCATACTATCCACCAAAAAGCCACAAAAATATTTTGTTATAGCCCGTTGTTTCAATCTGTTATCCTAGTGAGTTTTGTTAAGTTTCAGTCCATTAGAGTCCTTGTTTTAGTTGCTGATCATATTATCCTTTGCGTGTCCTTTGTGCCTCTTTTGTCTATCTGAAATCCCTATACAAAAAAATCTGAAACCGGTATCATCCTTCGCGTTAACTTTGATCCTATCAAGTTATTGCTGACGGTTGTGTCTTGTTTAAAAAAAAAAGTGTGTGCAAGTGTTATATCTAATCTTGTTCTTAGTTCTATATATCAAAAAAAAAAGTGTCCAAAAAAAAAGAAGAAAGAAAAGAGTTGAGAAAAGTTGTGAAAGAAAAAGTAGAAAGATCAGTTTGTTTATGTGCACAAGTTCTGAATTTTTTTTAAGTTGCACAACCAGATTGCTATCCATCTTTTGGTGCAAAATTTTGCTTGGGTTTGATTGCAACACTTGCATCCTAAGCATACTCCTTGTTTGTATCAAATCTGAAATTATCTTTGCGCGTGTGTTTGATCCATTTACATCATTCATATCTTGTGGTCAGCACTAGACTTTGATCTTCTAGTTTGGACTGTGATTTAGCTTTACAATATCTAGAATTCAGATTGCATTCCTTGTGAATCATTCCCCACCAAGCTCCACTTAAAAGCCACCGTCATAGGAACGCTGATCTTGTATTCGCTTAACCATCACTTTCGTGTTACCACCGCGCTTTGGCCCTTCTGTAATCCGCAGTAATTCATAAGAGCTTCGGTTGGTAACAGAGGTGAGGTTGTGAGTTTCCACATATAATTTCCTATTCCACATATATTTGTTGCTTTGCTGTCACTAATTTCACAGGAAGATGAGTGACGAAGTTCAGATTGATGATTGTGTCACCATGGCACAATTCAACGAGTTGAAGCAAAGCATGGAAGAGCTAACGAACAATTTTCAAGCACTTATGGCCCGTTTGCAGGATCCACCTCGTGATAATGCAAATGGAAGTCATCATGAAGATGAAGTTGATGAAACGGAAGAAGAAGCTGCTGCTCGACGCGCAAGAGAACAGCGAAGACGTAGAGAGCGAGCTGCTGCAAATGCAAGAAGACCTCCACTTCCAGGACGTGGAAATGGTGGTAGAGGTGCTGGTCGTGACCATGAGAGAGGTCTTGGACTAGAGGAAAGTGGGAGTGAAGAGGAAGAAGACAATGAGGTTGATCAGCCCCATCATGATGACCGTCGACGTCACCGCGGGAATCGTGGGCGTAATCAGCCCAACGAGGAGAGGTTTGGCAAGTTAAAATTCACCATGCCCAAGTTTGATGGAGGGTCTGATCCTGAAGCATATCTTACATGGGAGTTGAAGGTGGATAAAATTTTTCGCTTGCACAACTATTCTGAGCAGAAGAAGATGGCCATGGCTGCTCTTGAGTTCGATGGCTATGCTCTAATCTGGTGGGAGCAAATGCTAAATGATAGAGAAGAAGCTGGCCAAGGTGATGTCCGTTCATGGGCTGAAATGAAGAGAGAAATGAGGGCAAGATTTGTCCCCAAACATTATCGTCGTGATCTTTTTGACAAGCTACAGAATCTGAAGCAAGGAAGCCTTAGTGTTGATGAGTATTATAAAGAAATGGAGAAGGCAATGATTAGAGCCAATGTATATGAAGATGAAGAGCAATCAATTGCACGTTTTATGTCAGGGCTGCATCGTAATATTCAGCGTATTGTTGAATTTCAGCAGTACCGCAATCTTATTGAGTTGGTCCATCAAGCAAGTAAAGCTGAACGACAGTTGCAGCAGGACATGAAGTCCAATAGAGGAGTATCTTTCAGCTCGAGAAGTGCCCCAAGTGGAAGCAAATTCACACCACGAGGTAGTGCAAGTAGAGGTTCAATTTCCAACTCAAGTGGTGGTGCACGCTCAAGCAATTTTGGTGCTTCTAGTGGTAAAGAGTTGGCTGCTCCAAATGAGAGGAACAAATCAGCAAACTCATCATCTACTTCAGTGGGTTCTTCCACCAAGAGTAGTGGGATTCAATGCTTCAAGTGTGGTGGTCGTGGTCATGTTATAAAGGAGTGTCCAAATAATCGGACCATTATTGTAAATGACCAAGGAGAGTATGAATCTGCTAGTGATGAAGAATATGAAGAGATTGAAGAGGAAGGTAATCTGGAGCAGGACATCTGTGAATTTGAAACTGGAGCTGCTCTTGTTGTAACTCAAATTTTGAGTGTGCAAATGAGTGAAGCTGAAAATGGACAGCGGCACAATCTTTTCCAAACCAGAGCCAAGGTTGAAGACAACGTGTGTAAAGTAATCATTGATGGTGGAAGCTGCCACAATCTTGCTAGCAAGGAAATGGTTGAAAAGCTTGGTTTAAAGCTGCTGAAACATCCTCATCCTTATCATGTGCAATGGCTAAATAATTCAGGTTCAATTAAGATTGCACATAGAGTGAAAATTCCTTTCAAGATTGGTGAATATATTGACACCATGGAGTGTGATGTGGCACCCATGACAGTGTGTCATATGCTGCTAGGAAGACCATGGCAATTTGATCGGTCCTCTCTACATTGTGGTCGGACCAATCAATACACCATCAAGTGGAAGGGCAAGGAGTTGATTCTTAAACCCATGACACCGCAGCAAATCCTCGCTGAGCACTTACAAAAGAGCTCCAATGTGAGGAATGAGAGTGGAAAAGAAGGAGAGAAAAAGAATTCGAGTGCCCTCCACAAATCGGTGAGTGAGAGCCACAAGCTAAACATGAGAGAAAACAAGAAACGAGAGGGAGAGAATTTAGTGATGATGGCCACCAAATCTGAAATGAGAGATGTGAGGAAAAACCCAGACCAAGTATTGATCATACTTGTGTGCAAGGACACATTGCTTTCAGCTAACGACTTAACATCTGTCCCTAGTGTTGTTGCACGTGTGTTACAGGAATATGAAGATGTTTTTCCAGAGGAGACACCTGCTGGACTTCCTCCCTTGCGTGGCATTGAACATCAAATTGATCTCATCCCTGGAGCTGCACTTCCGAACCATCCAGCATACCGCACCAACCCTGAAGAAACAAAGGAAATTCAAAGGCAAGTACAAGCACTTTTAGATAAAGGTTACGTGCGTGAAAATTTAAGTCCTTGTGCTGTACCTGTGATTTTGGTGCCAAAGAAAGATGGTTCCTGGAGGATGTGTGTGGACTGTAGAGCCATAAATAACATCACTGTTCGATATCGTCATCCTATTCCTAGGCTAGATGATATGTTAGATGAATTGAGTGGATCTATGATATTTTCTAAAATTGATTTAAGAAGTGGTTACCATCAAATTAGAATGAAACTTGGAGATGAATGGAAAACTGCTTTCAAAACAAAGTTTGGGTTATATGAGTGGTTAGTTATGCCTTTCGGATTGACTAATGCACCTAGTACATTCATGAGATTAATGAACCATGTCTTGCGAGCATTCATTGGAAAATTTGTTGTTGTTTACTTTGATGATATCCTAATTTACAGCAAGACATTGGAGGAACATGTTGCTCATATTCAGCAAGTTTTGGATGTGCTAAGAAAGGAAAAATTATTTGCTAACCTTGAGAAGTGCACATTTTGTACAGATCAGGTTGTGTTTCTTGGTTTTGTAGTTTCAGGTTCAGGAATTCAAGTTGATGAATCAAAGGTGAAAGCAATCAAGGATTGGCCGACTCCTGAAAATGTAAGTCAAGTGAGAAGTTTCCATGGACTTGCTGGTTTTTACAGGAGATTTGTGAGAGATTTCAGCACCATAGCTGCTCAATTAAATGAGTTGATAAAGAAAGGTGTTGCCTTCCAATGGGGTGAACCACAAGAGAAAGCTTTCCAAGAATTGAAGAAAAGATTATCCGAAGCCCCCTTGCTTGTGTTGCCGGAATTCACTAAAACCTTTGAGGTTGAATGTGATGCAAGTGGGATTGGGATTGGAGGCGTTCTCATGCAAAACGGACAGCCCGTTGCATACTTCAGTGAGAAGTTGGGAGGAGCACAACTGAACTATTCGGTATATGACAAGGAGTTGTATGCTTTGGTAAGAGCACTTGAGACTTGGCAACATTACTTATGGCCAAAAGAATTTGTTATTCATTCAGATCATGAGGCTTTGAAGTATTTAAAGGGCCAAGCAAAACTGAACCGTAGACATGCCAAATGGGTTGAATTCATATAAACTTTTCCATATGTTGTGAAATACAAGAAAGGTAAAGAAAACATTGTTGCTGATGCTTTGTCCCGTAAAAATGTTTTGTTAAATCAACTTGAAGTAAAGGTGCCGGGACTTGAAAACATAAAAGAATTATACCCCATTGACCATGAATTTTCAGAACCTTATGCCAAATGTACAACTGGAAAAGGAAGGGAAAAATATCATATTCATGATGGATTTTTGTTTAGAGCTAACAAATTGTGTGTTTCAAGTTGCTCTGTTAGACTCTTGTTGTTACAGGAAACACATTCAGGTGGTCTGATGGGTCACTTTGGATGGAAAAAGACATATGAGATGCTTGCTGACCATTTCTATTGGCCGAAGATGAGAAGAGATGTTCAACGGCTTGTGCAAAGATGCGTCACCTGTCACAAAGCTAAGTCAAAACTAAACCCCCATGGATTATATATTCCCTTGCCTGTTCCTAATGCTCCTTGGAAAGATATTAGCATGGATTTTGTTTTAGGATTACCTAGGACAAAGAGGGGGAGGGATTCAATATTTGTTGTTGTTGATCGATTCTCTAAAATGGCACATTTTATACCTTGTCATAAAAGCGATGATGCTTCCCACATAGCCTCTCTATTTTTCAGGGATATTGTGAGATTACATGGCATGCCCAAAACGATTGTTTCCGACCGCGACACCAAGTTTTTGAGCTACTTCTGGAAGACATTGTGGACCAAGCTAGCGACAAGGCTGCTGTTTTCCACCACATGCCACCCTCAAACGGATGGGCAAACTGAAGTAGTGAATAGAACACTTTCTATGCTGCTGCGAGCCTTGATCAAGAAGAACTTGAAAGAATGGGAAGAGTGCTTGCCACATGTGGAATTCGCGTACAACAGGGCAGTACACTCTACAACTAATATGTGTCCCTTTGAAGTTGTATATGGTTTCAAACCACTCGCTCCTGTCGATTTGTTGCCTCTACCATTGCAGGAAAGGAGTAACATGGAAGCATCCAAGCGCGCGTCTTATGTCAAGAAGATTCATGAGAAGACCAAAGAAGCAATAGCGAAAAGGTCCAAGTTGTATGCTGCATGGGCAAACAAGCATCGCAAGAAGGTGACATTTGAGCCTGGAGATTTAGTGTGGGTACACCTTCGCAAAGACCGCTTTCCAGAAAAGCGCAAATCCAAATTGATGCCACGAGGAGATGGTCCATTCAGAGTGCTGTCCAAGATCAAAGATAATGCTTATAAGATTGAGCTCCCTGAAGATTATGGTGTTAGCAGATCCTTCAATGTAGCTGACTTAACACCATTCTTCGGACTAGAAGGATCAGAGTCGAGGACGACTCCTATTCAAGAGGGGGAGGATGATGAGGACATCCCAACCATGCAGACCTCGGTGACCTCCTCGCAGACCTCGGCGACCTCCTCGCAGACCTCACCGATCTCTACTCCGACATCGCCGACCTCCACACCGACCATGCCGAGCACAACTACACCAGCCCAAGTCTTTAAAGGACCAATTACACGTAGTCAGGCAAAGGAACTACAACAAGAGGTGAACGCGCTACTTTGTGAAGCTCATTTAAATATTAATGAGAATTATATACTGCCTAAGTCGAGTACATTGCTATTACTCAGGTTTACCAAGGAGGATGACAAGAACACACAAGGCGATGAATACAAAGAAGAACCACGTTCGAATTCGTCCAGTCCTGCAGAACAGTCTGAAAGAAATAATCATAACTTTTGATTCCCAAAGGCTATGAAGGCCAATGGGTACTTGTTGGAAAGCTCTTGAAGTCTAGTTTCCAATGACACCAACCCCGACCAGTTTGGAGAAACCGTTATGGCGCCCGACCAGTTTTAGTGCATACTGGTCAGAAGCTCAACAGTCTGCATGAAGCTAAAGTTGCCGTGTAAAACTGTATCATTCTACAAAGTTCCGAGATGCATACTATACATGGTGTGAAAGCTTATCAAGTTAGGTTTCCAACGCATCCAGCCGCACGTCATTTGAAGCTTCCAAGGTGGAGTTATTGCCTAAACACTGAAGACTGCGCCGAAGACCAACAGCTACGCGGAAACTCTCCAGAAGCTGATTTCGTAGAGACCCTTTCACATAGTCTATCTTTTCATTTCCATTTCGTGTTTTCACTTATCAAGGAGGGTTGTTCCTTGTATAAATACTCCATTGCTTCATAGCAATGATAGACTTTTGATAATCGAAATACAAACCTCTTTGTTCAGCTGTGTGCTAACAAATCCAGAGAGAGATCTCTACCCCTTAGCTCTTGTGTTTTCCTTCGCGGAGATTACCGAAGCGGCCGCGTCATCGGCACCCAATCCGTGCTCCTGGTCCATCGATTCCAGGTTGCGTAGGTTGGTTTCTTTGAGAGTGTGGTTGGGCGAATCCTTGGTTCAGGCTGCCGTATAGAGACGGTGGTTGGCTCCTTGTGCACGTCGTCAGGTTGCACTAGTTATCGCTGCTTGCAGCAAGTTATCGGCCGTTCTTCGGCTAGTTATCAAGACCGGGATCCTATGTCGTGAAGATCGGGACCAAGACTCCATCACCCGTAGTGTTACGGGGAGGCACAACAGGCTAGCAAGTTTGTTGGGCATAGGTTCGATGTACAGTAGCTAGCTGTATGCAAAAACTCTTTGTATGTTATTTATGCATAACTTGCTTTGTGTTAGCTTGTTGTTTTTTTCTTTCTCTCTGTTGTTTTTATGATTTATCGCATTGACGCTTCGCCTGTGCCCATTATCACAGCCCCTTCGCATCCTGTGGCTATTTAGCGGCCACAGGGTGCGAGATTCAAGGGGCATTGCATTGCATTAGGTGTGAGTGGGGAGCTCGGAGTTTTAGGTTTTCAAGATAACGGAAGGGTTGGATGATTTTTCGTATGGAGACTTTTAGTCTTACTGGTGCCGGGGGGTTATCCCTCCGCCATGTTAGGTCAACCAGGCCTTAGAAATGATGGAGGGTGTTATGCTTGTCCGGTATGAAGGCACTACCTTCAAGATGCCAAAGCGGTACTTTCTTATCTGCCATTTTAGGTTTGCTAGGCCCAAAAGATGACGGACGGAATGCTTGTCCAGCACGGAGACTTAGGTCTTCAAGATGCTGGAGCAGTCTTTGCCTATCTGCCACGTTGGTTAGCCAGACCTTAAAGATGGCAGATGGAATTCCTGTCTAGCATGGGGGCTTACGCCTTCAAGATGCTAGAGCGGTCTTTGCCTATCCGCCATGTAGGTTAGCTAGACCTTAAAGATGGCGGACAGAATGCCTGTCCAGCACAAAGGCTTACGCCTTCAAGATGTTGGAGTGGTCTTTAGCTTTCCGCCATGTAGGTTAGCGAGTCCTTAAAGACGACGGACTAAATGACTGTCCAGTGCGGAGGCTTACGCCTTCAAGATGCTGGAGCGGTCTTTGCCTATCCGCCACGTAGGATAGTGAGACCTTAAAGATGGCGGACGGAATGCCTGTCCCGCACGAAGACTTACGCCTTCAAGGTGCCGTAGGTTCTTCGTGGGTTTTGAGTGGAGTTTTTTTAATGGTTTTTTATTTTCCTGTACCTTCAGAGAGGACTGAACCTTGGGCCCCCTACGCATAGTACTTGCGGAGGGTCTCCGCATTCCAACTATGTTCGAGGGGGGTCTCTTCTGTATCGGCTAGGCAGTAAGAGCTGGGCTTGTTAGACTTGAGGACCAGGTATGGGCCTTCCCATTTGTTGCGTAGCTTTCCTGGAGCTAGGGCTCATCGAAGTACTAGTTCACCAAGTTTGAAGTTTCACGGCACAACCCTTGGATCGTACCAGGCCTTAGTTTTTTTGATGTAGTGATCGAGATTTTGATTGGTATGGAGCCGCGTTTCTTCGGTGAGGTCGAGGGAGAGCTCCCTTTCTCCGTCAGTTTGTGGAAGTTGTACCCTGAGTGAGCACCCCTTGACCTCGGTGGGGGTCATGGCCTCGTCTTCATATAGGAGGCGTAAGGGTGTGAACCCGGTGGCCCACGTGACAGTGGTGCAGAGGGACCACAAAACCTTGGGAAGTTCTTCGACCCATAGGCCTCGAGCTAAGCCGATGAAGCAACAATTTAGACCAGAGAGGATGTTGTTGTTGGCCCTTTTGACGGCCCCGTTGGACTGAGGGTGTCGAATAGCTGCGAAGCATAATTCAATGTCGAGGTCGTCGCAAAATTGTCTGAAAGGGCCGGAGTCAAATTGTGTTCCGTTGTGCACCATGAGCTGTCGTGGGACGCCGAAGTGGCAGATTATTTTCTTCCAGGGGCCTCGACCCATTTGGAGAAGTACTCCAATGCCACCACTGCGTACTGAAGGTTGCCTTTGGCACGGGGGAATGGACCGATGAGGTCCATACCCCAACAAGCTATGGCCAAATAGGGGCGATTGGTTGCAAGGGAGTTAGGGGTCGGTGGCTTCAGCGTCCCATCCATTGCCATCCTTGTCAGGTGCGGATGAGGTCTTCTGCGTCGGACATGATCGTAGGCCAATGGAGCCCCTAGCAAAGTGCCTTACCGGCTAGGGCACGAGGCACCAGATGAATGCCGCAAATGCCTTCGTGTGTCTCCCAGAGGAGGTTGGCTCCTTCTTGTTTAGTAATGCAGTGAAGGAGGGGAGCGCAGATACCTATTTTGTGAAGGGCACCATATATGAGACGGTATCCCCTGACGCGATGTTGAATGTGACGAAGCACAATCGGGTCGTCCGGTTCTTCTATTCCTCTTAGGAAGGATAGGAGGGGAGCCCTCCATTTTGTGGCTTCGATGGGGAGGATGGCGGCGGCCATCTCTTCAAGAGATCTGGTGGTCGGCCGGTGTAGGGTCTCAAGGAAGGTGCCTATCGGTGGGTCTTTGCCCGTGGCTACGGCCTTTGCCAGCGCGTCTGCCTGACTGTTGTCTGCCTACGGTATGCTTCGTATTGATATGTTGCGGAAGTGTGCCTTGGCCTTGCGAATGGCCTTGAGTTATCTTGTCATGTCCAGATGCCGAACTTTGAAGCTCTTGTTGAGAGTCGGTACGGATGATGACTCTGGCTGCCCCCAAGGCTCGGGCCTTTCAGAGGCCTAACAGGACAACCTCGTATTCGGCTATATTGTTGGTCATCTTGAAATCCATGCGAGCAACGTATTGCACTTGCTGGTCTGTGGGAGAGATGAGGACGGCGCCAGCTCCGATGCCTATGGAGCTGTATGCTCCGTCAGTGTAGATAGTCTAGATGTCTTGGGAGGGTGTTGTGGTGGGTTCGGTGGGTGCCAGAGTCCATTTGCCGATGAAGTCTGCCAAGATTTGGGATTTGATGGCTTTGCGGGCCACAAACCTTACCACGAAGGGGGATAACTCTATCACCCACTTGCCGATGTGTCCCATCGCCTCCCAGTTGCAAAACATGTCGCCAAGTGGGTACGAGGTTGGGACAGTGATGTTGTAGGCAAGGAAGTAGTGCCGGAGCTTGCGTGAGGCCATCAGCAGGGCGTAGGCTATTTTTTTGAGCTCGGTGTAGCGTGTCTTGGTCCCACCTAAGGCCTCCGAGATGTAGTATACAACCCTTTGAGTGGAGCGACTGTTACTCTTTTCCTCCTGTACCAGGGCAGCGCTGATGGCAGATGTATAGATGGATAGGTATAGGAGTAGTCCTTCGCCGGGGAGGGGCGTCACGAGTGTTTCAAGGTGGGAAAGGTGTGCCTTGAGGGCCTCGAATGCCGCCTGTCATCTTGGCGTCCAGCTAAATGGTTCTGAGCCCCTTAGCGTTTTGAGGAAGGGGAGGCTGCGCTCAGCAGATTTTGTGAGGAAGTGGCTGAGGGGCTCATGGTGGCCGGCCAGGTGTTGTACTTCTTTCGGATTGGTGGGAGGAGACATTTCTACGATGGCACGAGTCTTGCTCGGATTGGCCTTGATGTCTCTTTGGGAGACGAGATATGCCAGCATCTTTCCACCCCTAGTGCCAAATACGCACTTCTCTGGGTTTAGCCGCACACCAGCGGCCGAGTGGCTGTTGAACGTTTCTTGCAGGTCAGCAACATGGTTGTCTTCTAGTTGGCTTTTTACCATGATATCGTCTATGTAGGACTCAACGTTGCGCCCAACTGCCGCTACAGTACCTTGTGCACTAGGCGAGAGAAGGTGGCCCCAGCATTCTGAAGACCGAAGGGCATCTGGACGTAGCAGTACACTCCGAAGGGGCTAATGAAGCTGATTTTGCTCTCATCCTCCGTTGCCATCCACACCTGGTGGTACCCGGAGTAAGCATCGAGAAAGCTCAGAAGTTTGCTGCCAGTGGTGGAATCCACTAGCTGGTCAATGCAAGGAAGGGGGTACGGATCTTGGGGCATACTTTGTTTAGTGATGTGAAATCAATGCACATATACCATTTGCTGTTGTGTTTCTTGACCATGATGGTGTTAGAGAGCCAATCTTGGATGACCTCTCGGATAACACCGGCTTTTAGTATCCTCTGGACTTCTTCCTTTGCGGCTTCTGCTCGCTCTGGAGACAGCTTGCGAAGCCCTTGGTGTATGGGCCTTGCCTTCGGATCGACCTGAAGTGAGTGCTCGATAATGCTGCGGTCGACTCCTGGGAGGTCCTGCGGGGACCATGCGAAGGTGTCGAGGTTACCCTGCAAGACGGCTAGAACTTGGGCTTCTTACCTGGTGGTGAGGTACACCCCTATCCGGAAGGTCCTGTTAGGTTGGTCTTGGTGCATGGGGACCAGGTTTATGTCCCCCTTTGGTTGTGGCATCGGAGGGCAGCGATGCACGGGATGAGCCGACGGAGGGTCCTCCGAGTCCTCCTGTGTCATAGTGTGGATGTGGCGACTAGGGAGCGGAGTAGGGTGCCCACTCGATGTGTCAACCAATTCTTGGTCACCGTGGATGGTTATTAGCCCCTGGGGTCCAGGCATTTTCAGGCAGAGGTAATTGTGATGTGGTATAGCTCCGAATCCGTTCAGAGGTCCCCGTCCTAGGATGGCATTGTAGGCTACAATACATCCACAACATTGAAGGTGATTACCTCGAATCATGATGCAGAGCCCTCGCCGAAAATGATCGGGAGTTCCATCTGGCCTAGGGCGTTGAGGGGGGCCCCCATTGAATCCCTGGAGGGGTCTGCTGCATGGTGAGAGCCGGCTTCATGGAATTTGGAGCTGGTAGAAGGTATGCACGAATAGAAGGTCCGCTGAGCTGCCTCCGTCGACTAGTATTCTTCGGACCTTGACTTCGGTGATGTTGGCTGAGATGACCAGGGCATCGGAGTGGGGCAATTTCACCACCTCGGAGTCATCGATGGTGAATGCCACAGGGGCGTCGGCCCAGTTGTGGGCCTATTGATGTATGCTAGTTGCTCCGATGTGGTGTACCCCGCGTGCGTAGTCCCACCACTATCATTTTGAAGTGTAACTAGAGCTCCCTCCACCGGTTATGGCGAGGACGATCTGTTTGCCCCATTCCCTTTCGTTGTTGTACCGCTCTAGGGATGATTGGGGTGGCAAAGGTAGGGCTAGCTTCAGAGGATTCTGCAGGGCTAGATGGTCGACCCGCCGGGTGGTCGATGGCCAGCAATCTTTGGACCGCCCCTTGGCGGCCCCATCAGTTGAGGTAAAGGTTGCCTGCCTCCCGAGGTACTCCTCTCGGAAGGTGGTGAGGATTTGGCAGTTGTTGGTATTATGTCCTCACCCTACGCCGTGTAGAATGCACCAGGATTCTTCTTCGGAATGCTGGTTTGGAGCATGGCTTCGCTCCGGGAGGCCTCTAGAGCGTCCTCAGCTGTGTCCCCTAGGGTGGCTTTTGTTTGGAGCCCCACGGCCCAGGCTGATATTGCTGATGTTTCGGCGTTGTCGTTGCCACCCCCTTTAGGACCCAGCGGTAAGAGCCTCCTTAAAGCCCCTCTTTGCTAGAGGAGCGGGGGCGTGTGACGATTTGGCATGTGAGTGCGGCCTCTCAGAATTGGTATGGGAAGCCTCACTAGCTTGTGAGCACCTCCGGCGGAGTTTTTCCTCCTCCGCCCGCGCATACTCCTCGAATTTTCTGATGAGGACTTCTACCATGCGCATTGAACGTCGGTTCAGCCGATCGTATAGGGGGGCCTTCGACCAGGCCCTGGATTGCGACGTTAATCACCGAAGAGTCTAATATGCCCCTAATCTGGGCCTTGGTCTGGGAGATCCTTCGGAAGTAGTCCCGGAGAGTTTTGTCTGACACTTGCGTGATAGTGAACAGGCTGTCGGAGATTACAGGCTCCATGAAGGTGCCCTGGAAGTTGTTGCGGAAGAGGTCTCGGAGTTGGGACCAGGTGTGAATGGTGCCAAGGTCCAGCGCCTAGAACTAGCGTATGGCCACCCCTTCTAAGGCGAGGGGAAGCATTTAGCCATGGTGGCCGGTCCGCCCCCACTAGCCTCTATGGATAGGGCGTAGGATCAGATGAACTCATTAGGGTCCAAATCGCCTTTAAACTTGGGCAACTTCGGGGTCCGAAAACCCTCTGGGAAGGGCGTGTTCTGCAGATCAGCCCACAGGGGAGAGTCTTGATCTTGCAGGGGGTCCTCACGACGCCGGCTCCGAGGCTCCGAAGACTGAATGGGCCAGGTCCTTGCATCGAAGGGTTCGTCGGTTCGTGGAGCTTGGGTCAGAATCGCGCCGGCGAAGGTGTGGGTAGCTTACTGCTCGACCCGCAGGGCTGCCTGTAGTTTCTTCATCTAGGCCAGGAGTGCCACCAAGCGTGATTGCCGCCCGAGCAGAACGGTGTTTTCGGCGGTAGCACCAGCTGCAGCCCCTACGGGTGCGACGGGGACCTCACCTTGCTGCTGCTAGGTCTCTAGGCTAGAGAACCCTTTGGTGCCGCCCGTAGCTGTGGTTATGGTTGGGTCAGCGGTGGCTGTAAGGTTCTGGTTCCCCCCGGCTGGGGTGCCATCATCGGTGATGCCTGCATATAGCCGGCTGGACTACCGCGCAGGTGTGACTGGGGGGTCGGCCACCGTCGATGCGGCCTTGGTGGTCTTCTTCTTGGGTGACATCCTACCTCTCTTGGCACTTTTGCATTCAAAATCCTCATGGATAGCGCGTTGTTGGAGCAAGAGTTCGTCTTGCCCCAGCAAGTACGGTGAGAGTTTCTTCTAAGGAGGAGACTCAAGATTGGAGACGAAGTTTATGAAAGGAACACCGCGAATGTATTGATGGTAGAAAAAAATGGATCGATCTTGGGGGAGGATCACAGTGTGACTCGGTGTTTTTTCACCTCTGTGTCTTTCTATGTATAGGAGGACTGTGCATAGCTTGGCGTACAAGTTATCATAATGTACGAATATCTTGGATCTGACCGAATTACTGGGCCTTATCCTGGATAACTACTTTCTACCCTACATGGGAGATAAATATCTTCCGTAGTAACCAGTCTTTGCCCAAGTATCACATATAAGGACCGATTCGTGGAGCGACAACCTAAGAATTACCGTACTAACCACGAGGCTGATATGGGTAAGGCTTAGCATATTGGTTAGACACCTGGCTGGTATTTGTTGGAGTACCAGGACCTAATCAATGGACAATGCTTCGTAGTGATGTCCTGGTGGCACACCACTGGCGTGTGTTAAGTGCGTCATGAACACGGCAACATTGAAATCATGACTTGTGGGTAAAGTTGAACAACCTCTGCAGAGTGTAAAACTGTTATAACAACCATGCCCGTGGTTATGGGGGACTTGGATCCTCACATGATTAGTTGGTTATGGTTGTGGTTATGGTTATGGTTATAGACATAGTCTTGTTGGTACAGGAGGTACTGGATGGTGATGGTTTAGGGATGGTTACCTTTGGATGGTTAGTTGTTGGGTAGTTTGGGGTTACATTCACTTATCAACTGCTTAATGCTTTTTAATTACATTACTGTTTCATTTACACGCATTTACACAAATATACCTTGTGTTAGCCTATTCTTGATATAAGCTTGCATGTCATTACTTTACCACACTTGCTGAGTACTCCATGTGCTCACCCTTGCTATCTACCTCAACACATATGCTGCTCAGTGGAAGACTTTGAAGGCTACCAAGATGACGACCTGGTGTTCTAGGAATGTATATTCCGGTCGGTGCCTGTGGAGTGCTTGGTCGCCGATGCTTTCGTCCCGCTGTCGTCAATTAGATGATTTCATTTAGTTATTAAATTTGTATAGGTGAAGTCTTTTTGTAAGAAGTACACGATTGTAAGTTAAAGTATTGCTTTTGTTACTTCACATATGACGTCCTTATGTGTGTTAAACTTCCTGGGCACACATAAGCCGCACTTGATTTTATCCATTAAAACTGGGTGTGACAACAATGATGAACCTAAGACCTACTCGGAAGCGGTGGTGGGACTAGACTCTAAGAGATGGCTTGGAGCCATGAGATCCGAGATAGAATCCATGCACGATAATCAAGTTTGGAACTTGGTTGATCCACCTGATGGTGTCAAAGCAGTTGAGTGCAAATGGGTTTTTAAGAAAAAGATAGATGTTGATGGAAATGTTCACATCTATAAGGCACGATTGGTGGCAAAAGGTTTCTGGTAGATTCAAGGTGTTGATTATGATGAAACATTTTTTCCCGTCGCAATGCTAAAGTCTATCCGAATCATCCTAGCAATTGCCGCATATTATGACTATGAGATATGGCAGATGGATCTCAAAATGGCTTTCCTTAATTGAAACCTAAGTGAGGATGTGTACATGATACAGCCTGAAGATTTTGTCGATCCAAAAAATGCTAGGAAGATATGCAAGATATAAAAGTCCATCTATGGGCTGAAGCAAGCTTCTCAGAGTTGGAATCTTCGTTTTGATGAGGTGGTCAAAGGGTTTGCTTTCAACAAGAATGAAGAAGAGCCTTGTGTTTACAAAATGGCAAGTGGGAGCGCACGTGTGTTTCTGGTCTTGTATGTAGATGACATATTATTGAACGAGAATGATATTAAGATGCTTGATGCTGTCAAATCCTCATTGCAAAAGAGTTTTTCAATGAAAGATCTAGGAGAGGAAGCATACATATTGGGCATAAAGAGATAGGTTGAGAAGGCTGATCGGATTAAGCCAGAGTACATCCATCGATAAGGTATTGAAAAAGTTCAATATGCAGGATTCCAAAATGAGTTTCTTGCCGATGTCACATGGCATCACTCTCAGCAAGAGTCAGCGTCCTTCGACCACTGATGAGCTTGAGAAAATGAGTGCGATCCCATATGCTTCTGCTATCGGATCCGTCATGTATGCCATGCATTGTACATGCCTAGATGTCTCCTATGCTCTAAGTGTTACAAGTAGATACCAATCAAACCGGGGTGAAGCTCACTGGGTAACATCCTCCTTTGCAGGTTCAGAAGCTGATATACTCGGCCTACGTTGTGGAATCGGTCATCTTTTCTTGCTTGGAACTCTTTCAACTCACTGTTACTCCATTGAGGCAAAACACAAAACCAGATTGCAATCTCGAATCGTCCTTGTCAGTTTGGAAGCTAGCATCGGTGTAACCATTTGCAACGAGCTCCTCCTCACCTCCATAGACTAGGAACATATCCATAGTTCTTCTCAGAACCTAGGTTGCATCAGAAGTCCAAGCACATACTGCAGCGCTATCACCTTATTCGAAAGATTTTAGATCGGGGTGACATGAAGACATGCAAGGTGAACACAGATTTGAATATTTCTGATCCAATGACAAAGCCACTCCCATGGCCAAAGAATGAGGAGCACATGAGAGCTATGTGTATTAGATACTTACAGGACTGCCTCTAGAGCAAGTGTGAGATTGAAGGTGATATGCCCCAGAGGCAATCATAAAGATGATTATATCACATCTCTATGTTAATGTACTTTTGAATAATATGTTATTCCAAGAATGACTACCTTTTACATTGATTGACAAGTATGTTACTTGTTCATGAAACTCTTTGTTTCTATCATGATGTTATTCTTAGTCGATCCTTCATCACATATCATTGTGATGATACATAAGACCAGCACATGTATTGCTTGATGATCACATTTCATGGATCACAGGTATAGAGATAATAAGTCAATAATGTGGAAATTTATGTTAGAGAACATGATGTTGGATAGACCCACCTTGAGATACTGCTAGAATTGTTATTTATGATGTGCCATCAGTTGTTATCTCAAATGGTCTACCTGCAGGATCCTTAGACCTGAGATCCTTATTGATTCCAGAATGTGTAGTGGCATACATTGAGGCTGCCAAACGCTATTTCGTAACTGGATAGTCATAAAGGTAGTTTTTGGGCTTGTCATGAAACATGTCTTGGGGTCTGAGCGATCAAGATGGAATTTCCCCACCTTGATAACAGGAGAGATATCTCTAGCCCCCTCGAGGTAGTTGGATCGAGAATGTGCATGGCCATGCCAATATGATTTAAGAGTTAATCGTGATGAATCCACTATTTGATCGAGTGAATGGTCGAGCTATCACAAGGGTGGCACGTATCTCGCCTTGAGCTTGACGGGTATCTTGAGGCAAAGGGATCAATGCATGTGTATATCAGGGTTCAGCCAATCTGATTTTTTGTGTATACTCGAGAGTCAACATGTCCTACTAGGGACCGCTATTGATTTCGGTTTGGAAAGGGTTTCCGAGTCGTAGCCATTTGTACTGGAAAGGGTTTTGATTGGTTTGTGATCCAAGAGAACTTAGAGTCATAAAGGGCCTCCAACATGGGAGCCCATTGGCGAGCTCTATATAAGGAGAGTTGTGATTAGGGCGTGCTTAGGTTGAGCCCACTCGAAACCCTAGCCGCAGCCTTCTACACGATCTCCCAAAACCCTAGTCGCATGTGCGGTGCTAGCACATTGGTGCTCGACACCTTTGCCCAGTATGTGTGGATACCGTAGAGGCACTGCTACTATTGCGATGCTAATCTTCTAGGCAAGGTGATCGCGACTTGTTCAGGACTGGTCGCCGGCCGTGATGAATTGGTCGAAGTACATGCTCGTCTGATCACGGAGCACAACGCAACCACTTGGATCTAGTTGGACAACATGACACCACCACTCAAAACTGGCCGATGATGCAACAGACCTGATTAGGAGCTGGTCGAGGTGCACGACCACATGCTCAGAGTTGGTCTGGGAGCTTGACCACCTGCGCGGGGCTAGTCGTGGATCTGATCGAGAAGCTCCTCGAGGAGTTTGACACGCACTACTTTGGAACAATCTACTCCAACTCTTCTTCATCTGCATTGCGCGTCAAGCAGTAACTATCTATGATCTCCTACTAACATGATTTCCTGGGTGAATGCAGTAAAAAAAAATTATTTTAGGCTAGTGTAGCCTGCCCTTACCAACAAGGTTTTAGGTCTTTTTCTTTTCTAATTTATTCCTTTTTGTTATCTATTTCTATTTGTTGGAGTAAGAGTTCGTCTTGCCCCGTCAAGTACGGTGAGAGTTTCTTCTAAGGAGGAGACTCAAGCTTGGAGATGAAGTTTAAGAGGAAGGAACACCTTGAATGTATTGATGGTAGGAAAAATAGATCGATCTGGGGAGTATCACAGGTTCGCTGTGATGCATGTTCTATGTCTGTCCCCTGCTTAGAGGACCATGGCCTCCTATTTAAAGGGCCATGCGTAGTATGGCCTATAAGTTATCATGATGTACAAATATCTGGGATCCAGCCAAATTACTGAGCCTTATCCTGGATGACTACCTTCTATCCTGACGGGAGATAAATATCCACCATTGTAATTATCGTGGTGCCTGCCCCCTGAAGAGGGCCAATTGGTCACCAATTGCGGCCCGACGCTGCACTATCAGAGGTGTTAGGATAGCCCTTATCATGCTGAGGTGTCAGAGTGGCGTCTATTCAGCCTAGGCCTTTAATGCCGGTCACCTCCTTGCAGGCAAAGCAAAACCGGTGCTCCCCTCTTAGCAGATCTTTCTAGGGCCTACTAACTCACCTCACTGCCTTCGGGAAGGTGGCCTGATCATCCCGAGGTGGGGGCCTCGAGAGGCATAGAACAGGGAGGTAAAGACGTTGGGAAGCGAGACCCTGGAGAGCCGGGACTTAGGAAGGCTAAAGCTTCAGAGGACCGAGGCTTTGGGAGGCCGTGTTTTGGAAGGATTTGGGAGGTCGAACCGGCAAAGCCAAGGGAGGGATTCATAGGTGCGAAGGAGTACATTGAAAGGATCCGATGATATCGGAGATAGAGCTTTTAATAGAGGGTTCGGAGATCAAGGCTCCGGAGGGACCGTTATCTTCAGGCTAGTTTATTTTCCCCCCAACAGTACCCCCTCATTCTTGGGCCCCAATGTTTTGGAGGGGGGAGAGGATGCAGGGGAAAAATCAACCCCAGCCTGGTACCATGTCAAGGATGCCACGTGGCGTTTCTCTGTCCTTCGAAGTCGCCAGAGTAGAAGTTTTGTGTGGGTTTGGAGAATCCCACACGTTTGCCTAGCAGGACAAGACGTGCCGCTGCTACATTCTGACTGGATAATGCGAGGGGTCACTAGGGTATTGTGCCCACGATCTTGTCATGCGCCGAAAGGGGTTTGGGTCATCAATGTGATAGGACATCCATGCGAGAAAACGAGGCATTTCATCGTGGAGTGCTGCCACGTGATGGCGGGAAACCGGATATGGCCATGGCCCCCTCCCTAGGAGTTTTAATGGAAGAACACAGCAATGTTCGTCCAGCTTCATCTTCTGGACCTACGTGGCTCCGTGGCTCAGGTATAAAGCCAGGGTTACCCGGTTGGAGTCTCCACAGTCCATGAGCAAGCAGTTAACCATGACTTGAGTATGGCATCGTCTTCCTCCTCATCCTCCTCGGAGACATCGATGATCTTGATGGCTCCTTCGGGAACGGTCGTGTCTCCTTCCGTATCGCAATGCAAGAGGACCTTTTGAATGGGTGGCCGCGTGCGCGTGTGCTTTCATGCCTCCAAACCGTACTTCTTCGTCCCTTTCGAAGGTGATGGCTAGTTTTTCTGACGACCAGTGGATACTTAGGGTAACTGAGGAGAACTGGGTGGAGTAGTGGCGATCTCGTCATCTCTGGTTATTGTGTACTCCTTCCTAATTTGTTCCATATTTCCGACTCAGTAAAGTCCCTCTTGAACCTTTGGAGATGAGCTCCTCAGGTGGTCCTTGACCCTTCGGGTACTTACCAACTGCCCGGGTTTAGGGTGATGATGTGTCAGAGGCGCAGCCGAAGGCTAGGCAAGAGAGGCAGTGTGTGACCCCCTCGGCCCTTATCCGCTGCCTGGCTCCAGAGGTATTCCGTCCGGAGCCTGGCGATGGCACGTCGGAGGTGAAGCCAAAGGCCGGGTGGAAGAGAGGGTTCGCGACCCCCTCGGCCCTTAGCCGCTGCCCGGCTTCGGAGGTATTCCATCCGCAGCCTAGTGATGGTGCGTCAAAGGCGAAGCCGAAGGCCAGGTAGAAGAGAGGGTCCGTGACCCCCTCGGCCCTTAGCCGCTGCCTAGATCTGGAGGTAATCTGTCCAGAGCATGGTGACACCGCGTTGGTGGTGAAGCCGAAGGCCGAGCAGAAGAGAGGGTCCGCGACACCCTCGGCCCTTAGCCGCTGCTCGGCTCCAGAGGTTTTCCGTCCGGAGCCTAGCGATGGCGCATCAGAGGTAAAGCCAAAGGCCGGGGGGAAGAGAGGGTCCGCGAACCCCTCGCCTTAGCCACTACCCGGCTCTGGAGGTATTCTATCCGGAGCCGGGCGAAGGCGCATTGGAGGCGAAGCTGAAGGCCAAGTGGAAGAGAGGGTCTGTGACCCCCTCGGCCCTTAGCCGTAGCCTAGCTCCAGAGGTATTCCGTCTGGAGACTAGCGATGGCGCGTCAAAGACGAAGCCAAAGGCTGGGAGGAAGAGAGGGTCTGCGACCCCCACGGCCCTTAGCCGCTACCTGTTTCTAGAGGTATTCTATCTGGAGCCTGGTGACGGCGCGTTGGAGGTGAAGCAGAAGGCCGGGCGAAAGAGAGGGTCCATGACACCTCGGCCCTTAGCTGCTGCCCGGCCTTGCTGTCTCTGCAATGGATAGTCGAGGGTTCCACTATGTTTCCCGTGCAATGAGGCGGTGGCTTTTATTAAATGTTAGTATAATGAAAATGACGTATGAAATGTGTCTTTAAAAGGAGATGGTAGGGTAATGATTTACCTTTTACCATGCGTGTTTGGAGTCACGTGGGTCATACCTTTCCCTATAGGTAGGGGGTTTTTATACCCCTCTAATTTGTTTTTTGTGCCTTTTTAGAGGCTAGAGGGTTTTGTACCCCTTCGGCATGGAGGCGTTTTGCCTTCAAGATGTCGGGGTACTTTTCCTGTTAGGTCTTTTCAGAACCATTTTGCCTGACGGAGTTTCCGGAAAACATCTGTCACACCCGGTTTTAACTGACAAAACCAAGTGTGGCTTATGTGTGGCCAGAAAGTTCAACATACATAAGGACATCATAGGTGAAGTAACAAAAGCAATACTTTTACTTACAATCGTTCATTTCTTACAAAAGAATTCACCTAAACAACTTTAAAAACTAAACGATGGTACCTAAACGACGGCAGCGGGATGAAAGCTTCGGCAACCAAGCACTCCACAGGCCCTGACCGGAAGACACTCTGCTAGAACACCAGGTCATCGTCTTGGAAATCTCCCAAATTTCCACTGAGCAGCATATGTTTTGTAGGAGATAGCAAGGGTGAGCACATAGAGTACTTAGCAAGTGTGGGAAAATAATGATATGCAGTCTTATATCAAGAATAGGCTAACACATGGTATATTTGCGTAAATGCGAGTAAGTGAAATAGTAAAGTATTGAAAATCATTAAGCACTTGTTAAATGAAAGTTATTCCCAAACCTTCCAACAACTATCCATCCAAGGTAACCATCCCTAAGCCATCACCATCCAGTACCTCCTGTACCAACAAGTACATAACCATAACCATCTAATCATGTGAGGATCCAAGTCTCCCATAACTGCGGGCACGGCTGTTATAACAGTTTTTACACTTTGTAGAAATTGTCCAACTTTACCCACAAGTCGTGATTTCCATGTTGCCGTGTGTATGACACACTTAACACACGCCAGTGGTGTGCCGCCAGGAGATCACTACGAAGCATTGTCCATTGATCAGGTCCTGGTACTCCAACAAATGCTAGCCAGGTGTCTAATCAATATGCTAAGTCCTACCCATATCGGCCTCGTAGTTGGTACGGTAGTTCTTGGATTATCGCTCCACGAACCGGTCCTTATATGTCATACTTGGGCAAGGACTTTCCAACTATCCAACAGGGAAATAACCAGCAAAACCTAACATATGTGCTCAGAACGTATCCACAAGCCCACTACCATTATCAAACCAACAAATTTCATGGAATGTATCCACAAGACCGCCACATAAACCACCATAATCAAACCAACTCTTTGCCCAAGTCCTAGGGTTCCATGTTGCTAAAATAAGTTCATCATCACCATTGCATATATCCACTAAACATGTATATGACACTTCCTAACATCCCAAAAGCATGGCTAAGCAATTCTACCCATAAGACACCTAACCATTAACCACTTAGGCTCCAAGGGATGATAAGGAAATATCTAGGTAAAAACCCTAACACAGGTGACTACCCATCAAATTGACAAACATTGCATGCAGTTTTATAAAATGAAACATTTAAAAACATAGGTTCAATATGATCAAGGACACTTGCCTTCTCCTTGCTGCTGCTCACTGTATTCTTGCTCCTGGTCTTGTTGTTCCTAAAGTTGATCCAGGGCATTGTCGACTAATCGCACAGGTGGCACCACAACACGGTCTATCAAGGAAATCCCTTGATACGTGGCAACTACACTTCCGAGGCCACACAATGCCTTCCAGGAAACCTGGGCAGACTCGCCCCCCAGGCGACCTAGGCATGATGCGTCAGCGAGAGTGCAGGGATGTTGCATGGTTTATACTAGCTAAGTTTTGCAGTCTACTGTTGGCAATAAGAAGCTAGTTGTAGTATAAAACATAGCTGGGTTAAACAACTACTCATGCTAAATGAGAATGTAACTTAAGTACTACTGCATCTACTTAGTAGCTATCATATTGCAAAATACTTCTACAATATGGTTGGAGGCCTCCAACGGACTCTAACCTTGCGCATGAAAGACGGACCACTAGGTAAACTACTGGGTAGTTAACAGTGGGCGTACCTTGGTAGGAATAAGGCCTTTATTATGAGGCTTGGTGGCCCTGAAGCCTGTGGCAAGGCTGGGAGAGGCGGTGCTTGACCCCCTCAGCCTTTAGCCATTTCCTGGCTTTGGAGGTAATCCGTCCGGAGCCTGGCAGTGGCACGTGGGAGGCGTGGTCAAAGGCTGGTCGGGAGAGGCGATCCTTGATCTCCTCGGCCCCTAGCCGCTGCCTGGCTCCAGAGATACTTCGTCCGGAGCCTGGCGACGGCGTGTCCCCGACTCAGTTCTCATTGCTGGGTATGGTACCATTGGTAGTAGGGTTGGTGTTGATGGTGCTAGGTTGAGGGGTCGAGGATTCGCCTGGGAGTTTCCCCCAGGCCTCCGATCTCTGCGTCGTCCTTCACTGACTCCTTCTGTGGCCCGGTATTCTGCTTGCCTTCCGAGGTATTCCTCCTGGAAGGTCATGAGGGTGCGACATTCGTTAGTGTTGTGGCCACGCCCTGGTTCGTGTAGGACGCACCCGTGTGCCTCCGGGGGCACCGGAGCTTGGAGTTGTCGTTGGGGTCGCTGCCAAAGGCAGTGTGCCTCGGAGCCTGTGGTTTCCCTAGGGTTTCCTTCCCTCTTGGGAAACCATCGAGGTCGCCTGGTGAACCGGCTTTTGGTGCCGAAGTGGTTCTAACTATGCCTCCCTGGATGAGGCAGGCTTGGAGTTCCCTGCGTGCGGTTGGCGTTGCGAGGGAGAAATCTGAGGCGCTAGCGGGGTCCCCCCCCCCCCCGAAGCCCTCTGTCTCCTTGGAACCCTTTTTTGCCTGAGGGGCCCAAGGAGGGTGCTGGATGGAAAGACTTTCCGAAGATGTTGGCTCGCTCGGGGTATCCCAGATGTGGTCGAAGGGGATACCTAGGGACCTAGCCCAGTTGGGAGCATTTCTGGGTTGGACCGCCTAGAACCATTGGAAGGCAGCCTGCTTGGCAGTGGCTTCGAACGCATCCTCTCCTGAGGCGGTGAGGTCTTCGTTGTGGAAGGGCTGGAAGGCCTCTACGCCGTTTGGAGTTCCTGTAGCGACCCAGGGTTCTGGGTTGGCCAAAGTCATAGGAACGCCATCCCACACGGCAGCGGGGCTGGAGCATGCATACGGTGCGTATGGCTGAGACCGCCATGTATATGGTTGCATGCTTGCAATGGTGGGTATGGCGGCTTTAGCCGATTCTCTAGTGGTTTTCCTGGTGGATTCCTACCTCTCTTAGCACTTCTGTATTCGAGTCCCCACGGACGGCGCCACTGTTGGAGCAAGAGTTCACCTTGCCCCAGCAAGTATGGCGAGAGTTTCTTCTAAGGAGGAGACTCAAGCTTGGAGATGAAGTTTAAGAGGAAGGAACACCACGAATGTCTTTATGGTAGGAAAAATGGATCGATCTGGGGGGGAGTATCATAGGTTCACTATGATGTGTGTTCTGTGTCCATCCCCTGCCCAGAGGATCATGGCCTCCTATTTATACGGCCATGCATAGCTTGGCGTACAAGTTATCATGATGTACAAATATCCGAGATCTAGACAAATTACCGAGCCTTATCCCAGATGACTACCTTCTATTCTATCAGGAGATAAATATCCACCGTGGTAATTATCGTGGTGCCTGCCCCCTAAAGGGGACGAGCCGGTCACCAATTGCAGCCTGGCGCCACACTGTCAGGAGTGTCAGCAGAGCCATCATCACACCGAGGTGTCAGAGTGGCGTCTATTCAGCCAAGGCCTTTAATGCGGGTCACCTCCTTGCAGACAAAGAACGACCGACGCTCCCCTCTTGGCTGATCTTTCCAGGGCCTGCTGGCTCACCTCGCTGCCTTCAGGAAGGTAGCCTGATCATCCCGATGCGGGGGCATCGGGAGGCATAGAACATGGTGGTGAAGACATTGGGAAGCGGGACCCTGGAGGGCCAGGACTTAGGAAGGCTGAAGCTTTGGAGGACCGAGTCTTCGGGAGGTCATGTTTTGGAAGGCTTCGGGAGGTCAAACCGGCACAGCCAAGGGAGGGCTTCATAGGTGCGAAGGGGTACCATGAAAGGATCTGATGATATCGAAGATAGAGCTTTTAACAAAGGGTTCAGAGATCAAGGCTCCGGAGGGACCTAGATGGTGATCTTCAATCGTTGTCCTCAGGCTGGGTTATTTTTCCCCCAACACTATTCTATTCCAAATTGAGCAAAACCTTCAAACAAAAGCCAACAAAAGCCAATAAAACCCTACATGATTAATAATAGCATGAATGCACTTCAAGCAAAATATATCCTATGTCTAATTAGATTTAATTATAAAATAGGTTTATCATAGTCTATTTACTCAAACCCTTATTAATTTCTACAAAATTTTTAAGAAATTGAGAAATTTGAAAATTAAGGTGTTACACTTATGAGAAGCACACTAATGATGCACTTCGAGTTCTTGCATCTACCTTGTTCTTACTAGTGTTTTTTATTCTCTTGCAGGAAAAGCCTTTTTGGAAAGGTCAACCACATTTTGGCATGGTTGATAACTACGGAGTAGTGGTGTAGTCATTGCCTAGGTCTATGATCTGTTTTGGTGAGAGCCTTTGGATCATCAACGTCGAAACTCCACCAAATCTAATGGAGTTTTTGCAGAACAAGCACAAGAAGAACACCAGCGCTCTAGTCCTTATCGGGGCAAAAGCTTTACATCAGGTTCGGGCGAACATGAAGGGATGTCTTGGCGCGACTTCCACCAAACCAACAACCACAACATCTATGGATGCTGCCTTTGGAAAAAGTTGGTCAAGGTGGAAGTCAAAAGGAAAAATGGTCCAAGTCGAGACCCAAAATAGGTACTCAAACTCGGATAGCAACGGGGATGACACAGACATGATGTCTTTTCTGTAGGGCGAGAGGATGATCAACAGTATGTTTGGTGGTTCTGCGTCCTATGAGTCCAAACGGCAATACAAGCCATGAAGTTGTCAAATACAAAAATATCCTTCAACCAAGAAGACTGCCCTGATAATTTTGTATGACCGGATCACTTTCTGATGGTAGCCGAGCCTACAATAAACAATTGCAGGGTAACCCGAGTCCTTATCAATAGTGGAAGTTCTTTGAACATCCTACTCGCTAATGCACTCAGAGGGATGTAGATCTCATGGTCTGCAATCACACCGGTTCCTCAAGCCCTCCATGGTATAGTACCTGAATCTTTGGCCACTCCCATCAGCCAGATATTGCCACCCGTCACCTTCAGGAAGCAAGACAATTTCCGAACAGAAAAAAATCCTTTTTGTCATGGTCGATTTTAAGATGCCATATAGTGCCATATTAGGAAGACCTACTCTTGCCGAATTCAAAATAGGCACACACTACGCCTATCAGTTCATAAAGATCTCAGGACCTGAGGGAGACATCACCATCCATGTGTGCACAAAAATAGGTTTGCGCTGTGACAAATGAATTTTAGATATGGCCACACAGCATCAACCCGATAAAGGGATGAAGAGCTCGAGGCCAAAAGCAATTGTGAAGTCTGATGGCGAAGTCAAATTAGCCCCTCTAGATCCAATGGATCTATCTAATTCTGTCTGAATTGGCTCTAAAATGGATCCCAAACAGGAACTCGTGCTTACCACTTTCCTCCAGGCAAACACTGACATGTTCACTTGGCAACCGTCAGACATGCCCTGGATCCCCAGGGAAGTGATTGAGCTTAAATTAGCTATCTAGCCCGATGCAAAGCTAGTTGAACAAAAACTTTGATGATTCGCACCCAATCGGAAAGAAGCTATTAAAGAGGAAATTGAAAGGCTTACCAAGGCAAGCTTCATTCAAGAAGTGGATCACTCCAAGTCACTCACAAACCCTATTATGGTTAAAAAAAATCAAATAGAAAATGGCGATTGTGTGTTGACTTCACGAACCTCAACAAAGCCTGCCTAAGGACGCTTTTCCTCTACCTTGAATAGACTAGATAATTAATGCCACCTCTGTCTATGACTATCTAAGCCTTCTTAATGCCTATTCTGGTTATCAACATATTAGCATGAATCCATAAGACAAGGAAAAAAACTTCGTTATTATCCCATTTGGGGTCTATTTCTATATTAAAATGCCCTTCGGATTGAATAATGTCGGTGCAACATACAAAAGAGGAATGCAGATAACACTCCATAAACAGATCGACCAGAATGTAGATGCCTATGTCGATGATGTCATCATCAAAAATAAAAAGAAGAGAAGTCTCATCTCTGACCTACAAAAAATGTTCAACAGTCTGTGCAAGAATTGGCTCATGCTAAACCCAGAAAAGTGTGCATTTGGAGTCAATGCAAGGAAATTGCTCAGATATATAGTGTCTTATGGGGGAAAAGAAGTTAATCCCCAAAAAATTAAAGCAATTGAAGAAATGCAACCCTCAAGTCAGTATAGTAAGTTCAAAGACTAACCGAATACATGGTAGCCCTTAGTCGATTTATTTCCCGCTCGAAGATTGAGGACTTCCTTTCTTCAAGTTGTTAAGACAATCTGACAAGTTTGAGTGGTCAAAAGAAATAGATGAGGTGTTCAATAATTCAAAGAGGTATCTTTTATCCCCCCACCTTGTGCTGGTCGCTCCCAACCTTAATGAAGATTTACTCTTATACATCGCGGCCAGTCCACGAGATGTAAGTGAGGTATTGGTGGTGGAAAGGGAAGTGCAAGATAAATGAGAAAAAAGCCAAGGACTGTTGTACTACATTAATGAAGTGCTCCATGGTCCTAAAGAATGTTTTCGGAAGTATAGATGTTGTTATATGCGGTATGATGGCCTCTTGTAAGTTGCGACATTACTTGCAGCCTCGCAAGATTACTATACCATCAATATTCCCATTGGGCAAGATCCTACATAACAGAGATGCAATTGTCAGAAGTACCAAGTGGTCAGTTGAGCTCAGAGATTTCAATGTCCATTTCGTACCTCAAATGCAATCAAGTCACAAGCACTTGTTGACTTCATGGTCGAATGGATAGAACCAGATCAACCCTAGGATAACAACAATAATCTATGAGATGTATAAACTTTATTCTTTGATGGATCGCTCATGCTTCAAGTCATGGGAGCTGGAATTATACTGATATCTCTGATAAGGGAAAGACTGCAATACACCTTGCAGATAGGTTTTCTGGCTATGAATAACGTAGCCAAATAAGAGGGTCTACTCACTATACTCTAAGTAGCTTTTGCTCTTGGCATCCGTCGCCTGCTTGTGAAAGGGGATTCACAGTTGGTGATGAAGCAAATTAGCAAAGAGTATGAAACCTCATATAAGACCATGATAGACAATCTCACGGAGGTGAGGAAGCTGGAAAAGAAATTTGTTGGACTCGAAGTCAAGTATATCCCAAGAAAGGATAACTGCCTCACAGATAGTCTTGCCCTCACAGCATCGTCATAGTCTCCTGGCAATCTGTGATTTCTATAGAGAAACTCTCGAAACCGTCTGTGAAATCATCAAAGAACACAGCCAAAGGAGTGGTGATCCACAAGACCTATAACCAACTCAAGGGCTCGCTAGAGATTGACACTCCAAATAGAGTAACGGGTGAACTCATGGCTCAACTCAAAAGTAAAGTTTTGTGGATGACTGCAATCGCAAGAACCTTCAAGATCGAGTTGTGAATGAGGATGATGCAATAACTGAGCTGATTTCCTGTCGATCCAAGATGTATACCTTGGTGGATGGCGTTCTTTATCAAAAAGGCACTCGCAGAGAGCTCATGAAATGTATCTCTTAGAAGTAGGGTAGAAAACTACAAGAAGAAATCCATGGAGGTGTGTTTGGAGCTCACGCTTCCTTACGAACCCTAGACAGAAAGGCTTTCATACTAGTTTCTATTAGCCTACGACTCTCCATGATGCAAACGAACTTGTAAAATAGTGTACAAGATATCAATTTCACATTAGAAGAGTACACCAACCCGCTCAAACCTTACAAACGATCCCTTTGTCATAGCCATTTGTGACTTGGGGGCTTGATATTCTGGGGCTCTTCCCAGTAGCACCAGGGGGCTTTAAGTTCCCATTCATTGCAATTGACACATTTACCAAGTGGATTGAAGCTGAGCCAAGAAAAATCACGTTGACAGCCGCCAAGAAATTCATCATCAAAAGCGTCATGACAAGATCCGGTGTACCAAGTAGAATCATCACCAAAAATGATACTCGGTTCTCTAGCACGACGTTCATCAATTATTGTAGGGAACTCGACACTACAGATTGCTTTGCATCTATACCACACCCACAAAGCAATGAACAGGTCAGGAGGAAAATAGCCTAGTACTTTACAGAATTAAAACCCGCGTCTTCAACACCTTATCCACTTACGCTAAAGCCTGGGTTTCCAAGTTGCACAATGTACTCTAGGCACTTGGAACAATGTCCCATAGAGCGATGGGCGAAATACCTTTCTTCGTAGTCTACAGGGTTGAAGCAATGTTGCCTTGTGAACTAAAGATCGAATCTCCCTGAGTCAAGTTATACGCTGATATGACAAAATTCCAAGAAGACAAGATGACCTTAATGCTCTTGAAGAAAAAAGGACACAAGCGTTGATAAGATCAGCATGGTAACAACAAGCTCTCTGACGCTACCATGATCAGAACATCTGTAAAAGTTCTTTTAAACCTAGAGATCTAGTTCTACATCTCATATAAAGCCAGAGAAACAACAACAAACTGTCTCCAAATAGGTTGGTTGAATCAAATCGATCAGGGTCGTATAGGATAGCTATGGAAGATGGCCAAGTCCTTAAAAATTCTTAGAATATAAACCAACTTTGTAACTTCTATGTACAAGTACTTAGAAAATTTTATATATACTAGTTTTCATATTATTAATATACATCTTCGCCTATTCTCGAATGAATACCTTAAAGAACTGAGATAAGCTGCAATTCAGGAAATTGTACCTACGTGCACACTCGATTTTTTGGACTAACCATCTGGGAATTATTCCCCGATAGCTAGTCAGGGGGCTTCATATGTAATGAGAGTACAAAACTTTTGTGCATATCTTTTTCTTATTAAGAAGGGAAGAATTTTTTCTTTTAGGGATGGCACAAGACATTGTCGAATCTCCGAGTGCATAAAAACTCAAATGTTTTCTGCTTGGAATCGAGCCTAAGGTTGTCACAACAAATATCCCGATAAGAAACTTCACAAACCTCGAAACTATCCGAAAGAGATCTCAGACACTTCTTAAAACTTCCTTGTATTCAAAAGAAGGATTACAATCATACACAGGTATTCTAGTAGAAGTAGGAATCTTTCATTTAACAAGATTTTTGGAGCTCTTTTACAGACAAACAAATGGAGAGATGATTACAAAAAGTGCTACTTGGCGAAGTGGAAGAGACTACTCTGACTCTCTTGCCCAATGGGAGATCAAGGTCAGTAGCATCCCAACTCACGGCTAAACTAGCCGGTGTCGTAGCCCAAGATCATTGACATCTTCAACAATTATGAGTTGGGCTCCACACCTCGGGTTGCTGCTCTACGATCATGGTTTTAGAGAGGCTTTGCCTCTCCACTGTCATTGTTGGTGTTGCTGCTCTGGCTACTCTCTCCAGCAGCCCTCGTCAAAATAACATGACGACGAAGAGTAGGAAGTTGTGGGCATCGTGCCATTTTTAATGGCGGCATCGTTGGACACCTCCTTCTACTTTGCCTCAACTGCCACTTCCTCCTCCTCTATTTCTGCCTCCAAAAAATCCTAGTCCACCTCATCTTGGACCTGAAGTGTTAGGGACTTTTGGTCTTTAACAGGGATGATGCGAGTCACAATCTTTTCCTTAACCTCTTCATCAGAGGAGACGTCGATGACATACACTACTGAAATAGAATGTGTGGGAGATGACGGAGGAGTAAGGGGGGTGTACTCAGGGGAAGATAGTGAGTAGTCGAGAGAAGAGGGCGTGTATTCAAGAGAATGAGGAGAATTCCATGATCAGTCTTGAGTTTGGTTCAACTGAGTTCCAGCACCCATGGATTTATATAGCTGGATGGGTCAGGAGGCGAGACGCCTAACCTAATGAGCTTTAACTTCGGGTGCGGCTACATTATGTGTCACGGGCACCCAAGGGACACTCATTCATCAAAGCTACATCTCTTCAGCTAACCGACATGTACAAAGAGGTGGACTATAGTGCAGTCATTTACCTATTGAGATTTTTTGGGCATGGGAGCAGTTGAAAGGATGGAGAAATGATCCTTTCATGTTTATGATGGAGAATCTTTTTCACCACTAGGTAACCTTTCCACTGCCCCGGTTCCACTTCTGAACCCTAGCCAACGATGAGCCTTATCTCCCTTGTACTTGGCAAGGAAGGGATAATTTTTTCGGGCCTACAAGAAAAACAACTCAGACGGACCACTTCCTCGAGAACTCTTGTGAGGACTTAGGCATTCAAAATCCTGAGTAGGTGATCTTATAACCTAGGAAATCTAGTTAGATGATCTATCCATATAGGAATACCAAGATTACTCGATGATTTGGTCAGACAGAATGCTTATATTTGCTGGCTATATATTTGAACAGTCGAAGCCTCATTTCATGTACTGATGGGGGCTTGACGATGAATAATAGATAGTTACCTTATCCGGATACCCTAGGGTTTCTTATAATACTCGGGGCATATCTTTATCCCTGGGAAGGGGATTCCTAGAGGAAAGAGAACTACTCGTAGGTATCCAAGGCGATCCGTAACCAGGAAGATCTATCTCCAAGAATAGGAAAAAGGAGTCCAAAGGATGTACAACACACCCATATATGTATGGATCCAAGAGGCCCTGCGGAGGACAAGTCGAGAGCGAAGGAGAACAACTTGTCTCGAGCGATACAAGTTCCACAAGCCCATACAAGCCAACAAAAACAAATGAAGAAGTCGCCGACTAGGTTTAAATCCATTGAGGCTGGCTACACCTCCTTGTAATAGGCTCAGAGAAATACAAGACAAACATGATATAGGGTTATTATCTTCGTATATCCGAACCTTTCTAAAAACCCCTGCACAATTTTCTTATGATTTGTCTACACAAAGCATCCCCTTATTCTTTAACAAGTTTGTTAGATTAGCAATTTATGAATCATCGACAAGTCTCACCCTTAAATTCATTAAAAATTAATCAGAGTCATTGAAATAAGGTGCTACATCATTATTTTGGACCTTGTTGGTTCTTGTAAATGTGTTGGGGTCAAAGCCTAGGTTTTATATACCTCCCCTTATGGCTGGACAACCCTAGGTCGACCTCCTCAAATCCCCCTATATATACAATAGCCATCATAGTTTAGGCTCCGATTTTGCTTAGATTATTCTATTTTAGATTAGTTTTATCGTATATCAGTTTATGGGACCCCAATTTTGAGTTATTCATTTGTAACTAGAAATATTCATATTGTGTCTACCGTGTTCTTGCTTGTATTTTAGATTCACTTACAGGAAAAGCCTTATTGGTAAGTTCAACTATGTTTTGGGACGGTTGGTAACCACAAAGTATTGGTGTAGTGGTTGCGTGGGTTCTCGATCTGTCATGGTCGGAGCCTTTGGATCATCAATGTCAAAACTCCACCAAATCGACTTATCATATTACCTCTTTGAAACCAGCGGTGAAAAGAGGGCATGGATGATTCATTCTGCAGTAGACATTAGGGATAAGAGGCCATCAGATCAGAGCTAACAATATGATTATGCTTATAAATTATTTTTAGTTAACTTCGATAGTAGAGAGCAAGAGTTAGCCAAGTACAATAGGGTGTTTTCTTCGAGAAATCAACTCATTATATTCTAGATGGAAATATGTATGGTAGGATCAGCCTATGACTTTTTTTGATATAATATCATTCCTCCTTCTTATAGTAGATATGTGCTTATGGGTAAGATGGTGATGACCGAACAACCGATTCTCCTATTTTTTCCAATAATTAACTCATCACCTCATTGTCCTTCTCCCAACATATCCATGATTTTCCCAAAAAAATATTGTTGGTGGCAAAGAATCAATCCAATCCACTCCCTCAATTTATTGTGTGTTTCTTTGTGATCTTAAGCACATATCACTACCACAAAATCATTGAAAGGATATTGTATGTCACACGCGGTTTGTTAGGAGCTATCATAGACTAAATATCCTTAGATAATTGCCAAGACAGACATGTATATAACAAGCCAAATGTCTAGGTGTGAATCAACTCACAGATAGTTTTTATAAATCCGTCTATTTCTATCATACAGACATAGATAGCTTTTAGAAAAATCTGTCTGAGATATTGTCACAGATGGTTTCTTGTAAGATCTATCTATGTCTATTTGGTAGACACAGACGGATTTTATAAACACCCATCTATATTTGAAGACCCGTGAATGTTTCAAATTTGATTGCCCATCTCCCTTGGCTCTTTTGGCTTCCAACATACATAAATTGCTTGTCTCCCAAGGATCTTTTGGTTTCACACACACACAACCCCTCGTCTCTCCTCAACATAATGCAATGAAAAGTGCTCTTCTTTCTCACTCACCATATCCAAGTGTTCCATCGCATTAAGATTCAAGGAGTGTTCTCTGTCCTCACTCGCCATTCGTGTCGGAGAAGCTGGATCTCGCTAGGGGCCAAATCCTTTTAACTGCGCCGAGGTGAGTATCATGTTGTTCCTTTCACTGCACAGAGGTTTTCAATGCTTCGATCTATGCAACTAATGGCACAACCTTGTTTTCATCGTAGGTCTGCAATGGTGCAATTCACGGCAATCAGGAGGTAGTAGGATAGGGTTGTCCCTATAGCGGCTTTGACAATGTAGATGCTTGGTGTTGACTTTGGCCTAGTAGAGTTTGTCTTCTTCGCTGTTGTGAAGGCCCCCTCCATCGACCTTGTGTATGCCGTCAACTATGTTCTCTATTTGGTTCTACCGGATGGAAATTTGTCCATTATTATTCGTCAGAATGGAGACATTTTTGTCAACTGTGAGATAGGCTTGAATGCCATTTCGTGCTGAATCATGGTTGGCAGTTTGGCAGCAATACAGTCTGGTTCTAACTGATGTGTGAAATCATCAAGGTGTAGCCAAATCCAAATGGCGACGAGATGGTAATTGAAGATGATTCTTGGGTTGACATTGTGTTGAAACGCACAAGGCTGAGATGATGTCTACCATCTCATCTTTTTGAAAGACGGCGTCGATCAACCTATGTTTGTCAATCACTTTTCATCCTTTTGGAAGTTAGCATCGCCATGATGTCAATCAATTTATCCTTTTGGAATATGGTGTCGATCGACCAATAATGATGTATAATTAGCTAGGTTTATGTGTTCTGAACGATGTGTGATGTTCTTAACATTTGTGATATTTAAATTCCTGTATTTTGTTTGCTGAATAATGTGTGATCGATGTTTTGAACATTGTGTCAATGTGTTTAATTTGTGAATCATAAAGTGTGTATTTGTGTAACTCTTCCCCATTATAAGCAAATTTGCTTCCTGGCTACGCAACAAATTTGCTACCTGGCTGTGCAGCTAGGAAGCAAATTTGCTTATAGGGGGAGAGGGAGACATAAACGGTTTTATATAAAAAAAAAACCCATCTGTGACTCTTAGTAGTCATAGATGGCTTTAACCAAAGACCATATGTGACTCTTAGTACTGACAGACGGGTTTAAACAAAAACTATCTATGACTCTTACTACGCACAGACAATTATCTAGAAACTCCATCTATGTGTAAGTGTATTGTAGATGGTTCTAAAACAATTTGTAACAAGGTCGATATCACATACACTTTTGCAGAAATGAAACCTATAACCGTCTATGATATGGTTTAAAATCCATCTGTAGTAACCCGTTCTAAGATACTATATATTTTTTCAATCTTCTCAATCTTGATCATTGTCCATCAGCTAATCAATTAGGGTCTTGTATGCGCCTCAACAAGAATTACTTTTCTATTGCATCAAGACCTTCAGGAGTCATATTTACGGAATCAATCCTGGTTTCAAATATCACCAATGATGAGCACTACCAACAGAAGTTTAGAGTTTGAGGACATATTTTTTTGGTCCAAGGTAATCCTCAGCATCGTAAAGAAAAACATGAACTATAGATAACTTGCATACATGGTCCATATTATAGCTCTTATAGCATCTTATTACTAGAAGCAAATAGTACGTGTACATTTCTAGATAACCAAGGGAATTAAAGAACCTTTTGTCAAGCTGTAGTTTTAAGGTACCATTCATGCAACAGCAGCACTCAGGGGTAGATCCAAGGGAGGCTTGGATGATGAACAATTGATTTCTAGGTTCAAGCCTCGGATCGGTTAGTCTAGTCAACACAAGCAAAGAGAACAGGAATGGGGGCATGATATTCACAAAACATGATCTAGTCATGTAAGTGTTATCAAGAATGTCGGTTTCACAAAGGAAAATTAGAACTCAACAAAACTCGAGTTTCTAATGAGGATGGCACATACTAATATAGACGGTACATCAAGGGGTGGCCAAGGGGGAGGACGTCCTAGGGCATCCCTTGGATGTGCCCCTGGTGGAGGAGGCACCCACCAACTTGGGTATGGGTCCCATATGCAAATTTATGGCCCCATGTCCCATAAAAGGTGGTGCAACACCTAGCAGAAATAGCAGTAGCTTCGTGTGATGATTTGAGAATCTTCTTGGATTAATATAGAGGTGGAACTTGATCCATTCGAAAGGTTTTGAAGTGAGGTTTCCATCAAATACTCATATGCCTCAATCGGACTCGAAAGGAAATAACTTCTTGAGACAGGTCTGAGAAAGATGTAACTTGATCATACTTAAATAGTCTTACAAAAGTGACCTTCAAGGGTCGAAGAAGCAAATAAAACTGCATTGGAACTACATATATTTTATCCTTTACTACTACTCCACAGGTAAATCGGTGTAGAAAACACCTTAGAACGATCCATATTCCATGCACTCTCCAGCACTTTCTCCAACTGAGTTTGTTTGGTGATAGCAAGTGTGAACACTTGTCGTATTCAACAAGTTATGAAGAAAATAATATGCATAAAACAGTAATATTTTGATTAAATAATAATATGTTTTTGCATAAAACAACACTTACTTTCCAAATAGATGAAAATTGAGTAAATAATTAAGTGTAACAATAGTTAATAAATAACCACCTCAAGATTCCAAGCATCTCGACTTAACCAACCTTCTAGCACCTCAATCAGTTTTAACACCATCAAGGTTGACAAAAACCAACACCTCAATCATAGTTCTCACCATCATGATTGACCAAACCATCAATTTCTAATAATGTGAGATTTTCATCACCGCTCTTGATCATGAGCATGGCTGAATATTCAGCTTTACACTCTGTAGGTATTGTACACTTTACCCAAAAGATATGGCATCCATATTTGCTGAGTATCCGTTGGCTGATGGATCAATCTTTCACACATCCACATTGTGCGCTAGGAATCCATTGTAAAGCCTTCACAAAACCCCTCTCAACATATCCATACCCGCTAAGCTTTCACTGCCGTGTGAATATCCCTCAACAATGGAAGCCCCATGTTGCACCTTACGGAAACCCAGGAAGTATACCCTTCCATTCCATATAAGAAAATGGTCTACACTATGTTGAGAGTAAAGCAAATTTATCGACTAGGCTCATCCCATATCAGGCTTGTGGTTGTACTATTAACTCGGAATGATTACTCCATGATCTGGTCTGTATATTTCAGCAAGACTACCACAAACCTAACTATAAAACATATACCAGTCTCATCCAAATCACTTGCTCAAATCCTAATTCTATGTTGCTATAATATTAGATCATCATCTTTTATCATATTTGCATAGGATCAATATCATATTCCATGATCATTATCACCATCCCAAAGCAAGGTTAAGCATGACCTACCCTTCCATAACCAAAATCGTAACCATGGTGACAAGGATGATAAGAAAAACTAGGGTAAAGCCTAACATGGGTTCCTTGTAATATTATTAGTATGAATGTTTATAAAACAAAACATTTTATAAAAACTAGGTTCAATATAGTCAATGACACAACTTGCCTTCCCAATACTCAGTTGGGTTTTCATGGTCTTGATCCTGAAGTCCTTCTAGCTCCTCTGGAATGTTGGTGTCCACTCGTGAACATTGCTAAAAGGAAACACATAAACACAAATATCTAAAAAAGAACCAAATAGCCCAAAACAAATAGCATCACCCAAATTAGGTTTTTCTACAAATTTTGGCAAAAGAGCGGATCAAATCAAAGCTACGATTGACAAGTTATGGCTTCTGGAAGATTGAAATAGGGCAAAAAGATTAATTACATGTGAAACTATGTGATTAGAAATTTTTCTAGAATTTTCTGGAGTAAACTATGATTTTGTAGAAATTTTCTAAAATTTATTAACATTTTTTTGAATTATTTAACCATATAGAAACATTAAATAGAATTATATAAACAATTATCATTTAATCCTAATTATCATACTTATTTTTGTAATAAAAAACACATGTATTGCGTAATTACTGTACTTATGATGTCAACAACATAAAACAAATCAAAAAGAAAATAAAATGCTGGTTTTGTTGCTGATGTGGACTGCCACGTGGGCTAAGGGCTCACATGTCGCTTGCGTAGCCGATGAGGTGTTGGATGAGGTGGTAGTTGCATGGCAACATAACTCCGCGCTTACTAGATGATGCTTGTACCCTTGGGTTGACATGGCCGATCATGTGGCGGATGACTGGCTGATGTTTTCGAAAAATACAGATGCTTCATCTTGGATCGGACGGCTAGGATCTAACCTAGCCAAAGAGGTATCTTAGATCTAATATAACCCATTCGTTCGAGATCGAAAGACTATGACTCGTCCTCCTTTATCTCCAACTAAACGACGGTGATGACGACCTATCCTGATGGTGCACAGCTGGAAACACGTCGTAAGTGGGTTCCTGTGGGTGGATTTCGATGGTGAGCTGCAGAAAAGCTCCAAGGTGGTTCAACGAACTTACCAAGGTGGCATGTCATCGTTGGCGGCGCGGTTGAATATGGCGACGGTGTATGGCGGCTTGTGTTGTTAGAGCTTAGTGGATCTAGAGTTTTGGTGATGTTTTCATGTCGGTTGTTTGGCAATAAGATTTGAATGCTCTATGAAGGATCCCTAGGTGCATATATATAATCGGGGTGGTCTAGAGTTGGAGATTGATTCGGATTTAGGGTTTTAAAAGAGTCCAGCGGTGGCTCAGGGCTCATCTTGGGTTCGACACGCACACGGGAAGAGATAAAATAGGAAAAACGGGAACAATCTGATAGAGTTCTAGAAAGGATTTACTTTGATTTCATCCGAATTTTGGAAAGATTTTACTTGGCCGGCAAATTTGATCCCACTCTAACTTGGATTTTGACCAGGCTCTGTTGGAGAAGTAACGGGTTGTCGCTTCTAGAAGCTTGGATGAACTCATTTGGCTGATCTCCCGATGGAATCCAGCTTGGGCACGATGGATTGGCATGAAGCTTCCTGTTGCCATGTGAGAGAGGGGAGAGCAGAGGAAAGGAAGACAAGAGGAGGAAGACGACGGCTGATGGGCTGTCTCACGCCTGAAGCTAGGCTAGGATGATTGGTTGCAGCCCAGAACGGAAAGGAAAGATGTAGCAGGATGGAGAGATGGCGAATGGGCCGGCAAGCTGATCAGGCTGGAGGAAAAAGACACGGCTGGCCCGGGTGAGGGAGTAGGAGAGGGAGAGAGTTTGGGCTGAGATGGAGGGATGTCGGCCCAAGCCAGGTTTAGTTCTTTTCCTTTTCCTTTTTTTTTTCTCCATTTCTATTTCTTGTATTCCTACATACACTTATACATATCCATATATATGTATAGACTTGTATATACATTGTAATATTGTATATATTACTTGATATACTATAAAGCAAGAAATTACTTATATTTTAGCAATTCAAACAATTGCAAAAAATATTAGAACCTTTTGTATAAAAAAATTTATATGCATATATACTATTTAGGTTCTAATTACTTTATCCATTTATTTTCTTTGTATAAAAATAAATTTTGATTTATGTTGAAATTAAGTGGGCTGTTACAGGACTATAGCCTTCGAAAGTCGGCGCTATCAAGCTGAAACTTGCTGAAAACCCGGGTTGGCAGCAGGTATTGAAATGCATTGTCTCGTACGTTGTCATAGAAATACAGCAGGTATTGTTGTAGGGGACACGGTTGACGTTGAGGATGCTGGAACTCGCCAACTTGTAGTTGATGACAGAAAAATAATTGAAGTAAGCGAAGTAAAACTCAAGGAGAACCATGTTGATGCACAGCTTGTCATATCCCGAGGTGGAATGGTCAAATCTTTCAAATATCATTGAGCACCACCCACAATTAAGGACACTTTTTTATCCCGATCATTACTACAAGATCGCCAACATTCCCCGAGTGTTATTTGCAAGTGACCAACGGTTTTGGTTCTTCTCGAGGGTTTTCGCAAATGGCTGAGGGTATTTCTATTATAATTTGGACACTTACCAGAGTGAAAACAAATTAGAAATAAAAATCACCAACTAGTAATTATCAACAAAGACTATATAGTGCAAAAATATATATATAACAAATGTACTACACCATCGGCCATTTTGAAATGAAACGCTCAGGAATTGTGGGTTATTTTTTAGTGTGTAGTCCTAACTTTGCATTGCAAAGAAAAACATGAACTATATAGTCATAGCATTAAAAAAATTAATTGGCACTTGAAGAGACTTCATTGAAAATTTGGCACAGGGTTCATATATCGTGCCGGACGTTACAAGAATCAAGAGCTTACAGCAAGAAATGACACGAGTCATTTCAACAATTTAAGAAATACAAAGAGGGAAAACGTTAATAACATTTTCAGAAAAGAAAAGCTTAATATGATCGGATGAACACTTGCATGCATAGTCCATCTTGTAGCCCTTACAGCTTCTTATTACTGGAAGCAAATAGTACGTGTATGTTTTTAACTGACGGAATTAAGGCGCCTTTTGTCAAGCAGTACTTTTATTCGAGGTACCATCCAGGCGGCAAATATAAATCCGACCGCCTAGCAGGACTTGGTACACATGCAGTCGCGGTGCCAGCCGCTGCACTCGCCGCCAAGGCGCAGTTCTCAGATAACTCTCACACACTTCCAAGGTGTGCGCTATGAATCGAATGCAAAAACTTTACAAATCCCTTCTCCACATATGCATTCCTACTAAGGTTTCACCGTAGTGTGTATACACCTCAATAGTGTATGCCCCCTCCTGCGCCTTACAGAAACAAAAGAAGTACACCCTTCCACTCCGTACAAGAAAATGGTCTACACAATGTTCAAAGTAAAGCAAATTAATCGGTTTGACCCGTCCCATACCAAGCTTATGATTATACTATTAACTCAAAATTATCGCTCCACGTTCCAGTCCTTAGATTTGAGCAAGACTACCAAAAATCAAACCATACAACCTGTACCGGTCTCATCCAAATCACTTGCTCAAATTATAATTCTATGTTGCTACAAAATTATATCATCATCGTTTATCATAGTTGCATATGACCAATATCACATTTAATTGAGTCATCATCATTATCACCATCCCAACGCAAGGCTAAGCATGACCTACCCTTCCATAACCAAAACCATAACCATGGCGACAAGGATAATAATGAAAAACTAGGGTAAGGCCTCACTTTGGATTTCCAACAATATTGTTAGCATGCATGTTTGTAAAACAAAACATTTTATGAAAATTCGGATCAATATGGACAAGGAAATAACTTGTCTTCACCATACTCAGCTGGGTCTGCAAGGTCATGATGCTGAAGTGTTTCTCGCTCCTCTGGAAAGTTGGCATCAAGATAAAAAAGAACCAAATAGGATACAACAAACAACATCACTCAATATTTAAGTTTTTTGCAAATTTTAGAGAAAGAACAAATCAAAATGAAGCTACGGTTAACAAGTTATGCCTTCCAGAAGATTAAAACAAAACAAAATAACTAACTATAGGTGAAAATATGTGATTAGGAATTTTCCTAGAATTTTTAGAAGCAATATATGAATTTCTAGGATTTTTCTAAAATTTATTAACACTTTTTTGAATTATATAACACTATAAAACATTAAATTGAATTAATAAACATTATTAAACTATTATAAAATTTAATCCTAATTACTAGAATGATTTTTTACTAGAAAACACATTTATTGCGCAATTATCCTATTTATTATGTGAGCAACATAAAAAAATCGAAAAGAAAATAATAAGCTGACTATGTTGCCGATGTGCATTGCCATGTGGGCTACGGGTTGACATCACGCTTGTGTGGCCACTGAGGTGTCAGATGAGGCGGCGGCTGACATAGTAGGATGACTCCGTGCTGACTGGACAACACCTGAATCCTAGGGCTTACGTGGCCAACCATGTGGCAGATGACTGGGCGACTGATTGGACTAAGTTTACATAAAATCTAAAAGCTTCATCATGGATTGGACAACAACGATCCAACCTAACCAAATAGGTATCTTAGATCTAATCTAACCCATCCAATCGAGATTGAATGGCTACGGCTCGTCCTCCTTGACCTCCGATGGGACCGCGGTGACCATGACCTATCCTGCGATGGCGCATGGCAAGAAACACGTCGGAAGTGGGTTCCTGTGGGTGGATTCGATGTTGAGCGGTGAAAAAGCACCAGGGTGGCTCGGTGAACTTTCCAAGGTGGCACGTCATAGTCGGCGAGGCTCGGTTGAATGTGGTGATGGTGTACGACGGCTTGGGTCGGTCAGAGCTTGGTGGATCTAGAGTTCCAGTGATGATCACTACTGCAGAAACGCTTGGGACTTGTTGGTTATTTTTTCGTGTGTACTCCTAACTCTGCATTGCAAAGAAAAACATGAACTATATAGTTATAGCATTAAAAACATTAATTGGCACTTGAAGAGACCTCACTGAAAATTTGGCACAGGGTTCATATATCGTGCCGGACGTTACAAGAATCAAGAGCTTACAGCAAGAAATGACACGAGTCATTTTCAACAATTTAAGAAATACAAAGAGGGAAAACGTTAATAACATTTTCAGAAAAGAAAAGCTTAATATGATCGGATGAACACTTGCATGCATAGTCCATCTCGTAGCCCTTACAGCATCTTATTACTGGAAACAAATAGTACGTGTATGTTTTTAACTGACGGAATTAAGGCGCCTTTTGTCAAGCAGGACTTTTATTCGATCGAGGTACCATCCATGCGGCAACAGTGCTGAAGGCTGCCCTTCGAATATAAATCGCCGACCGTCTAGCAGGACTTGGTACACATGCAGTCGCGGTGCCAGCCGCTGCACTCGCCGCCAAGGAAACCCTCGGAACGGCACATTGTGGCGCAGTTCTCATGGTCCTTCATGCATAGCCCTTTGTACAGGGTGCTCTTTGTCTCGCACACCCTCGCATGCGCCGGTATCACCTCTGACAACACATATAAAAAATGTATCAATGGGTATCCTAGAGAATATGCAGTGCTGTATTAATCATAGGTAAATACATATCTGGTCTGATAATCAACGTCATATGACCAATTGTTTATCCAAATATCTGCCCGCACTTCAGCTAGATGCAACCAAGTTATATCATATTCTCTAGAAAAAGTCATGCGATGTGGCTCAAATGAAAAATTGGAGTATAAGAACCCATCCAAAAATCGTGCTTTGTTGTTGCATGCTCCGGTCCCTCCGCTCATAAGAGCATGATGCTTTGGACATCCATGCAATTTTTTCTAAACTTGGAGTTCATTATCTGTTTAAATAGTTGGATTTGGAAGATTTTCTCACAACGTACTTCTTTATATCTTAATTTTATTAGATTTATTTGTAATATACTACAAGAGGAATTAGTGGTAAAAGTGATATTTTGAAAACTGAGTCGATGCCTAAAACAAGATGCAATAGTGAGTTGGAGTAGTTCTGATATTTGTTAAAATCTTGTGTGGACTTTAAACCAATCTAAGATACAGTGCATATTGAAGAGATTATATTAATGATTGAGGAAGAACAGTCTCTTCCATATTGATCACTAAATATACTTCCTTAGAACCAAAAGAGTTAGAAATCCATATATGTGAATATAATTGTAGACCTTGGATAATAAATTCTTGAAAAAGTTCTGATTTTAATATATCTGTAAATATCCTAGAAAGTACAAAATAATATGTGGTATTTCACCCATGTACATTCCGGAAAAAATATTAGGTAGCAAAACAAAATATCGAAATCACATAGTCCCGGTAGAATGCAAGGGTTGATATCGGCATAAGCCTGCTTCTATTCTTTTCTACACCAATGCCCACACTGGACATGTACACTTACCAGTGGCCACGACGACAAGCAGCAGGAGGACGACGACAGTTGGGAAGAACTTACGCGACGACTCCATTGATTTCCCTTAATTTATTTGATAGCTCTACACTTCTCTGCGTTGCTGAATGGAGGATGATATATACCGTGCTCATGCCCTACTTATATAGTCGCAAACAGCAGCGTGGTTCAAGGTACCAGCACTACGTATGTCCACATGCATGACCTTGTCAGCTCTATATTTAACTGGCTAATTTTAGCAGCAAACTACCGGCTGTAAGGCGCCATGCTATACTGTTGTTCTACCTCAGAAAATAGGTTTATATAGGCTTCAAATTACTATACTCGCCTAAATAGGTAATTTCTCTATTTAATCAGAACAGTAATAGAAAGTCAACTACCGTCTATTTGGTGCCACATAATTGTTATGAACCAGAGATGATCAAATAACCGCCATAGGCGGTTATGTCTGTCCGATGAGGATATGATGCCTCCCTAACAAACATGCATCCATTCAACCTGTATAAATTAAACGTTGAATAATGAAACAAAGCTCGTTTTCACTCTCAATCTCTCGATTCTCTACTGTCATACTCAAAAACATTATCAGTATGCTATACACCAACCACTTCAGCAAGAACACCATCAACGCATCAAGCGTGGAGGATTAAGAACGTACCTTTGCGATCATGCTTGAAACTACCCTCATTCTTGTCCTTCTTCTACGACGTCATCCTCTTCGCTCGTACATCAGCCAACGCCTTCGTTGTCATCATCCTGGATGCCACCAGCGTTGTTCACCCTCTGGTGCTCATCACCCACCCTCAAGATGCAAACATCAATTCGCCCTAGCAACAACACTGGCAGATGGTGTTCACCACTGTTGTCGCCAATGGGGATGGGTCTTCTACTCACTGACGACCAGCTTGCTCACATGACCCGCCCTCTAGAGGGTGGCACATCAAGGTAGAGGCCGGTAGGCAAGTTAGAACCTTGTGGGCGGTGACAATCATCATGGCATAGGCAGCTTCTCTTAGAGTGCTGTCATAATAGTAGAGTTGACCGGCGGTGATAGGATCCCCCTCCATATCAACATCGATGGTCATGGCTGGCACCATCGGGCATGCCTTCTCCGAGCCGACGAATGGCCCAATCGTGCAACACTCTAAGAGGTGCACCGGCAACCAGATGGCGACACCAATTGACCTGCTGCCTAGTCCTCAAACAGAGGCGGCCCACCTCGATGCCTCCCTGTGCCCGCCACCCATCCCTTAGGTAGACGAGGCTCACCATGGTTCCTTCCCAAGCAGAGAACCGCCTTACTCTCTCATCGAGCCAGTCGCTTAGCAAGAGCCTAGCGGTGGTGCTCAGTTGTGCTCCATCCACCAGCGGCAACCTGTGGCGATGGCAACGCATCCCAATGACACAAAGGAAGACCCGCCCTCTGGCGGCATCCAACCATGCCTCCTACACTGCATCAACCATCCAACAGCACATGGCAGCTAGTCCTCCAGTGGCAGTGCCCGTCCTCAAGGAGGTGAGCAGTCGTGACCTAGATCTATGGCGGAGGAGGCGGTGCTAGCTCTTTGGAAACTCGTCTTATCCAGCGACACTAGTCACAAGACACTGGTGATGGCCTCTCTCTATAGTCGTTGGCGTAAGAGGTGGTGGTGGCAGCATCTAATCCTAGTGGCGGCACCACATGAGACGCATGGGCAAGGGGGAGGGGAAATAACCCTAACATGTGAGAACTGTCTAAATTGCATTTGAAGTAATCAAATCGGCCTATTCGTACAATAAGATGAGATCTAGCATATGCCCATCTCTAGATGTTACACATGCTAAACCACATCATAAAGCAACAATCACAGTCGCTAGATGATTAAAACAAATTCAAGACATAATAAAGGCCGATTAAATTAAAATAGATTACAGTGTTTAAGTCATTGCAAGTTCAACAACTTAAAACTATTACATGATGAAATTAATGGATGAGAGCCAATTAAACATATTCGGGCTCTCAACAAAGACATCAACAAGCACTAGAATAATCAAAATATGTCAAATTTATATCCTAGCAAGTAAATATCTCTACGCAATGGAATAGCATATAAAAACAACAAAAGAGCTATTTAAATAATGCAAGTGGTCTATGGCACCCAGATCCTTCTCCTAACTTGCTCCTAACACTACCCACATCTAGACTCATTCTCACAAATTGTTAACCCTTCAAGATTAAATTTAGTAAGACACAATTAAACCCTAAAGCTCGTGAATGATGGACGAACAACAGCTTGACTTCTACCAGTGACATAAGGCTTGCTAAGCACAATACTTTCATTTTAAGTTGAACAATTATATGATAACACCTCACTTTACAATGGATCAAGAGATAAACTATGTCAAGGTAGAGGCAATGCAACAAATTGGATCTATCTACAAAACCCCGTCATTGACTCGCTAAACATGCATGACACAAATATAGTGGTCATTTATCAAAATTAAACAACACATAGATCCAAAGTAAGGGTAAAATATGCATAGATACTTGCTTTGGTTCTCAACTTTACAATCAATAGCAATAACCTCCAGATTACTCCATCATTGCTCTCCGACTCTTCGTTCTACAAACAAGAGCGCATGTAATGCGATGAGCATGAATCAAATACAATGTGAAGTGATCCGAATGTTATGAAAATGCACATTAATGAAATGAACAAAGTAACGAAAATGATAGAACAAGAATTATATGAAGCAAAGCGCACAAGCTTATGGTATAAAGAAATTAGCAAGGTGCTATCAAAAAGGATTAAACAAAGTAAAAGATGTGCATTTAAACGAAGTTGACGTTAAGGAAACACCAAACATGCCATTAACAAGTTTTCATGTGTAGGTATACTCTAAAAGAAATTTTAGAAGTTGTCTCACCCCTAATTTATTTTTTTATTAATTTTCGTACAAATTTTAGAAGTTAACAAAGTGAGACCAATTATGTGCTAAAACCATGGGCCAAACTATTCTTACATGCAGACCATTATTTTTCCTAGGAAGGCCCAGGGCGTTGGCCCGAGTAGGGAGGGGAGACCACGCCATGCTTCACCCGAGTCCCTCCTGCCCCTGACCGAGGGGGGTCCAAGCTCAACTCGATGAAGTGTCCCGTTGGTGTGGAGGAAACGGACGGCGGCATCTCAACTCTCTGTGGTGTGCTCGGCATTGAACAGAAATGAAAAGGGAGAGGGAGCAGAGAGAGCCAGGGGTTAGGCCATCTCCAGTAGGTACTCTAAAATTGGATCTCTAAAACACTATTACAGCATCCCCTATGACTATTCCAGCATCCCTCATTCCTTCCATCTCCAGCAGGAACTGTATATCTCGGCCTCTATTTTCTCTTTCCTGTTTTTAAATGATATTTCTCCAATCGTCTTAACCGCCATAGCAGCATTATTTTTTAATATTCGCGCTTCATCGACGCGTGAATGGAACCGCGAAATTTCGGTTTGACGTTAACTAGGTTTGTATATTCGGAAATATATGTATGGTTTTCCGGAGCGACTATTGCAGCACAAATTTTGGCCTTCACGTAGTTGCATGGGATAGAATTTATGAGCATGGTAATTGTTGCACCTTGCTGCGAAAGAAAACTTGGCTTGCAGAGGAAGCGTCTGGACTAGTGGCTTCCTGAGGAAGTAAGTGAGGTTGCTTCCTTCAGAAGGTTGAGCTAAGCACTATAAATAAGAGGCAGGAGTAGTGTAACAATTGCAAGCCATTGAAATGGATCCTCGTCAATCCTGGATGGAATACTTGAGGGAGCTGTGTTTCTCGTCCAATGACTCTTCCGATGAGGAAGATGATTTGTTCATGGAGGGTATGAGAGCCTGGAAAGCCGAGCTGGAGGAATCGGAGAGGAGACCATAGGGCGGTTCAGTGCAAGGTCGGAAGCGCATCAACCGTTATCGGCTGGAGGGCCATATGAGGTTGTTCAACGACTACTTTGCTGATCCCCCCGTGTACCTCGACTACATTTTCGGCACCGGTATTGTTACAAACAGCCACTCTCCACATTCGCAAGGGCTATGTATTAAATATTTGTGTGCTGTGCATAATCATGTATGTTGGTGCAGGTTCCAGATGAAATGTGACCTCTTCCTGAAGATTGTTGCGGCCGTTGAAGAGAAGGGCCATGGTTTCAGCAGAGGAGAAACGCAGCTGGCGAGCTAGGGCTATCCACGTTGCAAAAAGTGACTGCGGCATTTTGTATGCTAGCATACGACGTGCCGGCCGATTCTCTAGATGAGTTCTTTCGTCTAGGGGAGAGCACCATCATTGAGAGCATGCGACGTTTCGTCCGTGCTGTCGTTGAGGCATTTGGCGATGAGTACCTCCGTTCTCCTAGTGAGGACACTACGCGTTTGCTTGCCATCAACGTGCGCAGAGGGTTTCCCAGGATGTTAGGAAGCGTTGATTGTATGCATTGGAGGTGGAAGAACTGCCCCACGGCGTGGGCAGGGTCTTTTATTGGGCATGTCAACACTCCGACGATCATTCTCAAGGCGGTAGCTTTGCACGACTTGTGGATCTTGCATGCCTTTTTCGGCATGCCTGGTTCGCTGAACGACATTAATGTTCTACATCGGTCGCATCTCCTCGATGACCTCGCGGCAGGTGAGGCCCCAAAGGTTAATTACACCATAAATGGTCACCATTACACCATGGGCTACTACCTTGCCGACGGCATTCATCCGGAATGGGCCACGTTTGTGAAGCCCATTCCGACGCCTATTGGCAGGAAGCGCCAACACTTCATTGTGCAACAAGCGGCGGCACGTAAGGATGTGGAGCGTGCCTTCGGGGTCCTCCAGTCCCGGTTTCCCATTGTCAGGGGGCCACGAGGTTATGGGATGAGGAAACTCTTTCCTCTGTCATGACCGCGTGCATCATCATGCACAACATGATAATCGAAGACGAGCGTGAAGATGAAGATGTGGAGTACGTGTACGAGGGTGCAGGTGAGGACGTCCAGCCGTCGCATGACGTCACCCCACCAATGATGGCGTTGAGCCAACAGTACAACGCTATTCGAAGCAAGCATTGCCATCTGCATCTCAGGGATGATCTAGTTGAACATCTGTGGCAGTTACACGGAGGTGACTGATAGTGTAATGTTAACATTAGGATTCCCTAAGTGACTACATTCCATGTAGTGTGGCGTGGGTACCGGCCTGTACGGTTCTTGCATTGTAATGTGTCAGGTACTATACTCATCACATGGTGGTAACATGAAATTAGTCTATGGAGCATTGCAAAATGGGACATGAATGTTGAACATAGCACACAATTCAAAATTGTCTGCGAAGAATGTGTCCTCGGGATATGAATGTTTAACAAACATAAAGTCTCATGCAAACACACAAACATATATTGTAACATAGAAAGTTAGAACCATATTGCAGCCATACATCAAAATGAAGTACCAGAGGAGACGTGCCTAGCTGCAATAATACTCTGGCAGAGACTTCTGTAGTACTCTTTTTGCTCACCATCCATTTGCGAAAGATCCATGTTCATTATCCTCATCTCCTCCTTTACCTTCTCTAGTTGCATGTGCTCCTCCTCCAGCCGAAGGCACTGCCACTCTACATTCATCATCTTTGCGAACCTCTCCGCCCTATCCTTCTCGATTTTTTCTTTCAAAGAGAATTGCTGGTCAAAAATATCCTTCATTAGGGCCGAAGCAGAGTTCGACGAGGTTGAAGCTCGTGCAACTTCTTTGGACCGGGTCCTCCCAGCTGGACGTCTAGCTCTGCCCGTGGCATCTGGTGGCTCCGGTGCACCTACAACTGATGAGGATTGCACGTTCTGAGTGGACGAAGGGCTGCCAGCTTCACCTCTGCCGGACGTCTTCTGCTTCTTCCGCGACATCTCAGACAGCCACTTCAGATGGTGCCTCAATCCACGCCAACATGGAAGCAACGTGAACTCCTTGTGCTCCACGGCCTGAAACATTTTGCATGCCTCGACAATCTGCAATAAGGTTGCCACGTTTGTCATAACAATATGAGAATGTCAAAACAATATGCTTAATAGCTGGTCTACGATTTGTGTCATGACCTCAGATCAGCACATAAGATGCTGATGCCATGGTAGGGTCTACCTTGGCAAAAGCAAACAAAATCTCTAGATCTACCTGAGCATTTAAAATCCTAAGAAATCCAGTTATATACACATTTCATGCATGGTTAATTGGAAGTTCCAATGTACAAATTAACATTATGAATATTTTGGTTCCTGTAATGGAAATGGGGAAAGGACAGGTTGGAAAAAAATACATTATGAATTATAAATAGCAATAGCTTTAGGAAGACACCGTAAAACATCATACCATCTCCCCCTCCGTGGTACCGCTCCGTCTAGCATGCATGGCCCGAGCGTAGTGACCGCAGAACTTCTGGACCATACCGTTGATGAATGTCCACCTCCCCTGCAACGACTTCTTATTGCATGTTGAAGGAAAGTCTTTGTTATCGTGGAAGTACGACTCGATCCTCTGCCAAAAAGCACCTAAACTTTGGTTCGAGCCCACCACGGGGTCCATGCTCATGTTTAGCCATGATGCTACAAGCAGTAGATCTTCCTTCATGGAGTAGCTCTGCCCACGTTCACCTGCAGAAGCCAACTCAGTCGGGGCATCTTGACAATGGACCACGGGCGCCGGAGGCAGTGTACCGCTTAAGCCTTCTTGGGTCGTCGGCACTACATCGTCTCATGGAATAGCATCGTTGTCCCCACGAAGAAAGTCTGCATACTCCATGGAGTCCCTGCACACTTACAAATAAGCAGGGACATAGACAATGTATTGAACAATTGCAATATGTTTCATTCTTGATCAATTAGAGGGCCTCCACAACATGTCTGAAAACATTATTGCAAACAAGTTGACAGTACACACAAATATATGTTTCGGCTTATAGTGGCCACTACTAAACCTAGCCTCCTACAGCCTCCATGATCGATCTGACTCAATGGATATGTCCTCGTCAGACTCAGGACACAACACGGTTTCGGAGCTCCAGTCAGCGGGAAGTACGTCATCTTTGTTAGTGGCCATTGATCCCGCCGCTTCCTCATCGACTGGTAAGCTAAGGTTCTCATCGGTGCCAGAGTGCTCGGGTATGCTAGCGTTGATCAAAGCATCTTCAACTTGAAACACAATCTATTCCAAGTTCTGCGCTATGCTGTCAACCTCAAGTAGAGCCCGATTCATATCCATGGCCGTGGGGTAGCTGTCCGTGGTCAAATTGTCCAAGGCTACCTTCTTCAACGCTTGCGCTGCCTCCAGCACATGGTCCTGGAGCATGGGCAGAAGAGCGACAAGCTCGGGGCGTCCATCTAGAACCAATCCATTCATCAACGAGCATAGTGTCGAAATTCAAAGACAAATTGGAGTAAACCCTAAGTATGCCAACATGTTCAGGTAACCACAAAAGCTTACATGATCTAATACGTACCAGACAATCGATTATTTTGAATAGCTGCACATGAATTGTGCTTATTTGTCAACACAACCTACCAGGTTTCATCTACATACTTCACCAACTCCAATTGCAAACAACCACATATCGGATAGTGTGGAACATTAAGTTTGGACAGTGCATCCCCTAGAATGAACCATGTTGTATCTATGTACTTAATTTCCTATACTACAGACCACATTTCCTATACTCATAACATTTGCACCATTGGAAATAACTATTTTCATCAAAGTTTCATTCATATCCTATAATCTGTACATTTCCACCATTGCAACTAATTATGTTCATATGAGCTATAACACCTATACCACCTAAAATTGCAAAGTCCCCAACTAACTATGTTCATATGAACTATAACAGAACCCCATGACAGAGATGTGTTCCACTGAATTCCATATATCCATGACAAGAGGCAAATGAACAATGTAAGAACACCATCATCAGTAGGTAGTCACAAGTTGCAATATTCACAGAATGCATACAACAATGTAGCAACCGTTAGGTATGTAATTACACGTACGAACAATCGCTCTGCATCAAACCAGGGGAAGCTACCGATCACACCAGGCGACCATTTTCAATGGAAGGTACCCTTTGCAACAGCAAATCGACCACGACTGAGGGAGCTCAGCATACCGCCCAAGAACACCGAAGCATCCTAATGCAAATACCGCGATGAACCTACAGATCCCTCCTCCCCCAAACAATCCCTCTGCATATCAAGTCTCCAGCTACCAAAAACAAACGCGCCCATTTCCTTCCTGACCTCCAATTCAAGCTACCCTTCCCATAAGCTACTCCAACCTCATAGAGGGAGCTCGGCATGCTGGCCAAGAACACCGAAGCATCCCGATGCAATACCCTTGACGACCTTGCGGCAGATCCCTCCTCCCCAAACTCTCCGTGTATCCTGACCTATCGACCCCTTCCGCCCAACGACGACAACCTCTGGCACATCACACACCCCACCTACCGAACCTCCTTCCCCCCACTACGGCTACCGATTCAATCTCAGAGGAACACGTACCAAAGGCTAGGAGACAACCGGGAACCTACCAGTGCGGCCGAGCACACCGACAGGGGGGGGGGGACCTAGGAGAGCACCTGCTAGATCCGTCGCTGCCCAATCCTCCTCAGCCGGGGACACCGCTTCTTCGGTCGACTCGCTTGCTTCTTCTCACTTGCGCCAACCACCGAGGCCGCCCGCCTCCCCTCTGCACGCGACCGCCAGCGCCCCTTCCGTCCCACCGCGGGAGTCCCAAACGGAGCTCGATTTGCCTCGCCCACAGTGAAGCGGCCGCCGCATCCCTCCGCAATTTTGCCATCTCCCTTCCCCTCTCTGCATCCCTGTTGCGCCCAAAACGGCTTCCGCTGGAGACCCATCTTCGCCTCACGCGGCCCCGCATCCGACGTGGATGCCGCTCGCCTGCCCGATACGGGCTCCCCTAGAGATGGCCTTAGAGGATTGGGTGGAGGGGGTGGGTCTAGCAGCAGAGCACTGCTCGTGGGCGGCAATCGGTGGCAAGAACGTGGCGCTCAAGCTGTGTCTAGGCCGAACAAAAGAGAGAGCTGTCGATGACGCCTGGAAGCAACATGAACAGTGACACCCGGAAAAACCCATCTCCCTCTCTTTCTTTGCTGGAAAAGAGACATTAGAGACCACCAAAAATCGTGATACTTTTTCTATAGGTCCAATAATTCACAGAGAACTCATTTTTACCAAAGAGGTTTAATTTTGTAATTTCTAGAAAATTTTAAGGCTACAAATAAATTTTCAAAAATTTGGGAAATTCACTTAAATTCCTCTCATGTGATGTACTAATTTATAAAATTAATTCCAAGCCTAAGTTATACGGTGAAAAAGATGAGTTACTTTGTAATGCTCCATTTATTAGTATTTTTATCATTCCATGCGATTTTCTCTTTTTAATTCAATTTGAATTCAAACCAATTCAAATTTGCACAACAATCATTCAAATGCTTATGAAATGCATGTAAAGATGAATAATGTGAGCCCATTGGGCTGGCAGGTTCGGTTGATGGGCCAGAATGGGCCGAGAGCCCATTAACATAGCCAGTGCCACAATTTTGTAGAAAAGCCCCTAATTTTTCAAGAAATTGCATGCCAGCATAAAAAATTTAATTGGAACCCCTATTTTTATGTTTTAGTCCTCAGACTTCGTATAAATTGTGTTATGTTTTATTTACCTTATGTAAATTTGCTTTCTAGACCCTCATCATCAGGAATTGCATTGTATTGTGTATTACTGCAATATATATGTATTACCTCATTAATAATCCATAATTTAATATATTCATATTTTATTTCCATTCTTACAATTATTTATTAACTTTTTTGCAGCTCCTCATTTCTTTAAGCTTTAGTAATTTGCAGGTAATTATGCAAAATTTTGGTGACTACCTTTTTATATAATATTGGTAAAAACACAAGCTAGTAGATCCTATAACATTGTCTACGACTGTAGTGTCATCCACCATAATTGGACGGAGTCCATATTATAGCATCGAGTTTATGGCCTACTACTGCAAGATATACAACTTATACATATGGTCCTTCAATGTGTTTACCAATATTTCAAATGTATGGAGTCTATGTATTTGGTAGTGACTGAATGTCACACACTTCTTAGAAGTGCAGTCCAATACATTAGCAGTGATTTTTTCGCATGTCAGGAAGGTCTAAACCTATGATTATTCAATAATCATATTGAATTTAAATTTCACATGATTACAACATTTCCATGCTATTTAATTTACTCTAATAGTAAATTAATTGAATTTGTGGTGTTTCATATTGGACATGGCTCATATCTCCAACAGAGATTTTTAGCAACCCGCACTAGATGGTAGAAACTATCTAACTTGGGCTATGGATATGAAAATATGTTCCACATCATGAGGTCTCAGTGCAGCAATAAATGAACCTCTATCTGACACCCCAAAGGTACCTGAAACAACCAATATTGTGTTATATATTTTTTTCAAGGCATCACCTCCATTGAGATCTCAAGAATGAATATCTGATGAACGAGGATCCACATACTGGAACTCACTCAAAGGGAACTATGATTAGCAAAAGCTTGTTATTTTTCTAGAAGCACTCATGAATGGTCACTTATTCATATTCAGGACATTTAAGTATGTGGTAGATTATAACTTTGTTGTTCATAAGATCTCCAAGCTGCATTTCTATGATCAACCCATCTCCGACCTGGATATGATTGAGTAGACTTTGTCCACTTTCCTTCCGACTAATAGGGTATTGCAATAGTAGTAGCACACACAGAAGTACACAAAGTATTCCGAATTGATTTACACTCTACTCCTGACAGAAAAACATGACGAGCTTCTAATGAAGAATCACCAGCAATGCCTAACGGGTGCAGCATCATTTCCTAAAGTGCATTCGAACATTTAGAATATGAATAGATTTGGTGCTCACAAAAGGCACCAAAAGAAGTTAAAAGGAAAGGGGAGGCGTAATAATAATAACACAACTATAGAAAAGGTCATCACTGTCGGTTCAAAAACTACCTTACTGCTGGTTTTTGAACCAGCAGTGAATAAGAGGTAGTGATAAACCATGATTATCACTGCCGCTCCATTACAGAACTGGCAATGATTGTACATACACTACCGGTTTATGTAATGAACTGGCAGTGATAATCGCCCCCCCCCCCCCCTCAAATCTAGCTATTATCAATAACTGCATATACATAAAACAACACATATACACAAGCATATATACATACACAATTCATCACAGATCTTTGTATCTCAGCACATTTCATTCACAAATCACATATATAGATCCACAATTAACATGTCATTCACAAATATTTCTTGGTTGGTTGGAACAAAGCTTAAACTCTCTAACTCACAATTTATTTCAGAGATCTCAGGGTTCACTTGAAACATTCATGCAAGGGAAACAAATCAGCAGTTCAACCCCTCTTGTTACCTAAAGTTGTCAGACTCGGCAAGTCCAGACTGCTCAATTAAGGAAATGACTTATATGCTGGCTCATGAATCTCTCCTTTTGGATTTATCACTTCATCATTGATAAACCCGATAAGTTGTTCTTGAACGGTGTTGATGTGCTGTTGCAGGAATTTACTTGTGTTGAACTTGATATTAGAAGAATTGAAGAACTCAATCCTACAGAACATGTATAGAAACTGAGAAGAACGCATCGATATGCATTTACATACCTCTGCATCATCTTGGAGCACCCTGTCTCTGGTGAATGTGTGAATGAACTGACATACACGGAAGCCACATAAATTATTGCCCTGTTTCTACCTGTCACACTGAAAAAAGGATTTGAAATATCTGTGACATGGAACTAGTCATTTAGTAGGAATATGAGACATGAATATTTCGTACGTATCAGACAGTTGGTTCGAACACTGAAGGTCTTCTGGTAGAAGAATGTAAATATAAGACACTCATAGTGTCCAATAACTCATGATAGACACGTTGAGGGAGTCTTGCTGATACATGTTGTAAATTTCATTGAATTCCAGCCATGTTATGGTGGGGCCATTGTGGAAATCTTCATCTCTATAGCTAATGCCAATCATTTCTCTACCCTTGTTCGACTCTGCCATGTACCACTGATAGAATTTTCACATTTGATTGGTCAGGTTGACCATCATATTGCTTTGACCAGTAGTATGCCCAAATTAAATGCCCATCTAAGCTCTGCATTGTCAATCGGGGCATCCTGGAGTATTTGTTCTTCTGTAAGTCTGGTGCTAGTGGCAGAGGACTCGGAGCTCTTGTTGGTGCAGGTACTGGCAGTGAAGGACTCGGTCCTCTTGTTGGTGCTGGTGCTAGCGGTGGAGGAGTTGGAGATCTACATGGAGGCGACTCAGGGGTTGGAGATCTTCTAGGTTAAGGGAGGTGTCCATGTGAGTCCATCTTCTCTTCTTCATCGACTGTGTGTTCACAAAACAATATGTAGTGCTTGTGCCATAGGATGAAATTTACCAATGTTTGCTACCAATTTCTTCTGTCCTATCTCTCTAGTGATATCAATGTCCATTTTGTGGTACTTGGGTAGTATGCAATCCACTTGGACCCTAGTGTATCCCGGTGGTATCGAGCGATTGTTGAACAGAGCCTTAGCTTCCATGGGCCAAGCCAAGCCCAAATCAACCTTGGTTGTTGTAACACCCTGGTTTTAAAAATTTACAACTTTTTAAAAAAATTTAAGATTATTGAATAGATTTACCAGTAGAATCAGTTTAAAACCTATTTTCATAAACAATCAATCAGTATAGGTTTTTTTGTATGCATTGCAAGCTGAGTTTTGCTATCAGCTAGGTAAATGCATTTGAGTGCTTTTTCTTTTTTTTCTCTTTCGTGTTCTAAGTGAAAAAGGTTTTGAAAACGTTTTTATAGAACTCAATAGTAAATAAGTTAGGATCTTAATGGTTGAAATTCAAAATCTTTGAATTCATCATCTCTTCAATCCTTGATCAAGCCTGATTCTTCTCTAATTCAACTCAAATCTTATCCAAATCCTTATTTAAAGTCAATATTTTCTTTTCCTCAAATCCTATTAAAACCCTATTCAATTTTTTCTGCAAAAGTTTCTTTTCTAAAATCCTAGATATGTCGAAAGTACCATTAGACCCAATCCTGCACAAGCCTAAGCTCTTGACCGACACATAAGTCCTCTAGAAGGCCCAACACAAAGGATCCATGAAATCTGTGAATATTCACGAAGTTCAGAACAGCCTCATATTTCCATGCAGTTTTGGAGTTTGAGATGGCCTCAAATGCAAATCTTGACAATACCAATTTGTAGGTCTCGTTGAGAGCTTCGATTGACCCTATGGAAGTCCCATTTTGGATAATGAAGTTAGGAGTTATGGCCCCCGAAATCAGTGATGCGTAGATAAGTCTCAGTACAAACAGTTTATGTTCTGATGCATTTTTGGAAATCAATATGGCATTTCCAGAAGATCTAATGAATAACAAAGTTATAGATATTTTCAAGTACTACAATTTAGAGTACAAAAATGTCAAATTTGGAGTCCAGACGGTAGATGTATCATCCTTGGAATAGAGGGCTAGGAAAAAGAAACCCTAACTGATTTGAACTCGAACCCAAACCCGAGTCATGTCCAGCTTGGACTCCACCACGGCCAATCGCCCCTAGCCCACTAATAGGTGTTGCACGTCCTTCCCTATACCTTTTCCATGCCTCCATGCCCTAGCCGCTGCAACTGCCCTGCTCGTGCGCCACCGTGCACTGATGTCGCCGCCATTACCACCCGTGATGCGCTATGTCGTCGTTTCCACGAATCCTCCATCCCCGATCGTCAAAGCAAGATGAGGATCCCTCCTTCTCCTTCCTTACCCTAGTTTTACCATCATATTAAGTCCCTATCCAAGCCCTAGCCCCAGCCAATCATCAATCCACGCCACCACGGTCGTCGCCATCGTAGACAGCCACGTCATCGACGATTGGCAACGATGTTCCTGGCAAAATAGTGCACCGTTTGTCAGCCCATTCACAAGCGTGTTCCCCATGATGTTCCCCATGCCCTCACCAACCAGGTCGTCCAGTAGAATAGCCAAACCGCCAGGATCAAAGTTGACATGCATGTTGTCCGGTTTCTAGACGCATTGTACGTACGCACCGGGTTTGCTTTCGCATTCTCCGCCAATCCATAAGCCGTATGCATGTGAAATATGTGTCACTGCGTGTCCCATGCGGTCTTCTACATGAAACTAGGAGCCTTTCACTAGTTGTGCAGCGACATGACCGAAACGTGATTGCCAACCGTAGCATGTCGTAGCCGCCACCCATCTCATCTCCGTTGATCGTTCTTCCTGTGAATGGACGATCTGCACAAACCTGTGCTATAGCTTGTGATCGCGGGATATATGAACATCTCTGTTTAGACGGTTTCTCAAATTACATAGCCAATCTCTAGGAACACATGCATCTTCGTCACTACATCTAGACGTGGTCACGATCGAAGCTGTGAGTGTTCATCATTATTTTGCCACTACCTTGGCTGACCCCTTCCAAGACCGATCATACCTTTGAGTTAGATTTTTTACGTTCTACAATATGCTTCACTCGTTTTGTTGAAACGCCACCAAAGCCCAACATTGATGTTAGTGACCACGTGCCCGATTGCCGTCTCCGACAAAACTCGAGCTGCCACCGCTATGCAGAGTCACCGGGTAGTATCCTTAACCCAGAAGTGTAACCTCCTACCATTCGATCTATCATGGATGGTCGAGGCTAGACCTCAGCGCACCCCTTCTTTAATCCAAGACGATGCTTGCATAGCATACCAAGTCAGCACCACATCATCCTCCTTAGTCTAGTCAGCGAAATATAATTATCCCTATACTTCTTGAGCCATGTGCAATTCTGATGTCAAGCCTGACATAATGATTGCACGGTAAAGTCTTTTTCCCAAAGGAAAATAACTCCAGTAAATTAGTCTTTTGTAATACCCGGTATACTTGTTGACTTTGTTTTTCCTTCAAGTCGCAGCAAAAGGAAGAAAATAAATAAATACCCAGTTTGGGAGTAGACTGGGCCACTTGCGGGCTGGTCCTAAAGCCCACCCCCCTCCCCACACCCCAACCATCCCCCAACCAACAGCCCTCTCCACTCGCCCCAAATGGCCTTGGGCACCTCCCCCCACCCCCTCTCTCCACCCTTGGCTGCCCTCTCTTTGCTGCTGCAGGTGCTGGGCGCCCTCCCCTATTCATCTATGGCTGCTGCAAAGAATGATAGGAGGAAGAAAGAAGAAAGGGAAAGGAGGAAGACGGAAGAAGAAAGAAGGAAGGAAGGAAGGAAAGAGGAATCGACGACGGGATGCCCTAGATTCTTTGGGAAAAAGCAAGGTGAGACATGGATCCACTGTTTCCCCATGTTTTTTTGTTATTTTAGGATCAGTTAGACCGGGGGATTAAGGATTCTAATGATGGATCAAGAGGATTAGGGTTTTGGTCAAGCTGCAGGAATGTTTGTTTTGTGCAGTCCTGATTCAGTGGCTGTTTTCGTGGCCTTAATTATTTTTCCTGAGGAAAGTTTGTATTTGGAAGTTGTAGATAATGTCTAGACCTAGTTTCTGACAAAATTTCAGAATTGTTGGCCAAGTAGATTAGTAGATATAAAGTTTTGAATTTGGCTGTCAGATTCTGGCGAGATTCTGAACAGTAATAGATCTATTCAGTTTTTGGGCATCTTAGAGGCCGAACCAGTTTTTCAGAATAACTAGGTAGTTGTATGATTTGTTAATATTTCCAATTATGTGTAGTATGCAATTTTTCGTTGGATATAGCTCCGGCTATGCTGTTCTGCATTTTCTGCTGTCGATTGTCGATAGATTTCAGTGTCGAATGTACAGAGCTTGATTAGGCCATGATAATGATGTTTTATGTAGATTAAAGTTATACCAAAGTTGAATCTTATGTTCTGATACACATGTCGACAAAGTTTTAGATTTTTTGGGTCTATGGTGTGGTAGATATAAAAATGTGAAGCTTGCTACCTGAAATTTCAGACAGATTCTGAAGTTTGCTTTTAGTGCAGTTTAGGCCACCTTAATGGCAGTATAAAAATATGGTATTTCCACAAAAGTTGTAGGTATTGTTCTGTAGTTTTCAAAAATATATTTGTTTCCTATCATTTCTATTGTAAATAAAAAGATACGAAAAAGTGAAGCAACATTGCTGCAGTTAAATGAATGTGACGAGTGTCGGCTTGTTCGTTGGATGGATTGCGAGGTGTAGGACTATATTCCTTGCTGTTTGTATTTCATGTGGTATGTTGTGGTGCTGACATATGGGCGCTTGAGCAGGTGGTGTTGCACCGATGCATGTATGTCTTATCTTCATCGTTGGTAAAGGCAAGTGCGCGTGGCGGTTGTTGCCACAACTTTAACTCGTTATTTTTGCTACCTCCACTTATAATAATGCAGCACACAAGATTATACTTATTAATTTGGATGATTATACCTACTTGCTCTGGATCTGTGAATTTGGCTTAATCTTTTGGTTATAGTTGATGGAGTCTTATGCAATAGTGATGATGCCTTGTTGGTTTAGTCATTTCTAGCACAACCTCATATTATGTCTAATGGTTAGTTTACTTGAGGATAATGATGTCGGTTATGTAGAAGCTTATAGAAGAGGACATGCTTTGACTTGTAGGTAGGCATTTAATTCTTTTTGGAGGGCTATTTCATATGTCTATAACTAGATGGAATATAACCTTTTGAAACCTTATGCATGTTAAATGATAAGCTAGCAGAAGCATATTTGTTATCTTTCTGTGTCCTACATAGAATTAAACTTGTAACATGTGGTTATGAAACGGGGTAGGCCTTGCTCTTTCAAAGCAAGTTTAATGTTGCTATATGTGTATGTCCTTGTCATCTGCACTTTAACAGGAAGAAGGAATTGTGGATATATGTGGATGGAAGTGGCTTATATTAATTATGTAGAAAATTCTTTTATGTTGATGTATGTTCACGGTTGTGTACTATGCGATTTATATTTTGGCATTTGAAGTATATCATGTGTATTGCACTGCATTGCATTTCATATGCATTGGAAGTTATATCATAAAGATCATGACCGTACCGGTACACATCGTACGTTGCCTGAGGAGGGGTGCGATGCAAAAGAAGACATGTCATTGCATTCATATGCATGTCACATGAAATTGATTGTTGGATATATTGAAGTTGCATTGGAGGTTATTATGAGAAGTGACACTTCTCCGTGGATATGTTCATTGTGGTATGACTTGTGAATTTATGAAGGTATTGAAGTCCTACGTGGATTTGCATTGCATAGTATCCATATGCATCATATTGTGTTACAGTAATCTTCCATATTCAATTTGGATGTGATGAATGGTATGTAGATGTTTGAGTAATTTTACTAATTGTAGAAGGTATGTGGTTGCGAGTGAGTTATCCTTAAAACTATCATTTATTATTAATATGGCTTGAACTCTATTCATGATGTCTTAGATGATGATATTATCTTACAAGTCCTATTTAACCCTTAGAAGTTGAAATCATTTATTGATGTTGATATATGCCATATGGGATAGATAGTTTTTTTTTATCTTGCTTATGTTATAGTTATGTTTGCTATGAACATGTTTTTATTGATCTTCTTTTAGAAGTAACTATTTAACTTGCTTAAAAATGAACATAATGAATAATGCCATGTCTTTTATACATGTTTAAGTTTTAAAGTGATGCTTTAAATACTGTGATTTAAATAGCTTATTAAAGTGGTTCGCTTGCTGAGATTACCCAATCTCACTCTTGCAATATTCCTCCCAGGTTGTTCTACTTAAAGCTAGCATGGAGAGAAGGGATTAGAAGCACGTATTGCACTTCATGTATTCACTTAATATCACTGAGTTGTAATAATAAATTATGTTTAGTCGTTAGAGTCGTGTGTTTGAGGTTTACAGTGTGGTTGTGATGTTGAACTTAATTGTTTACTATTGGTCTTTGTTAGGATGTTTTTAAATGCTAGTGTGTTATGCTTTATATCATGCTTATCTATGTTATTGCTTCCGCATTACTTAGAATACAGGGGACATACTACTATTTTTTTATGTAAGTTCAGCTGTAGGTCGTGTAGTTTAGTAGCATTCCAGGTTTTGTGGCCCTTGGGGTGTTACATCTTTCCTTTTCGACCTAATACGTCTTGCGAAAGATTGTCCTGCTTCATCGTAATTCCGATTTAAGTGATTCTTGCATCTAAATTCTTCTTAAATCAGGATCTATCCAACCATGCTAGTTTTAGATATCAATTCTCATATCTCTAAAGTAGTTGTCCCTTATTAACATGTATATCCCTACAACATAAAGATATTATTTTGAATAGTAAATTTATGGTTGTCTCAATGACATATAGGTCTTGGCCAGATCTACATGTCATTGTACCACAAACATGAGTTTATGATATTAAAATAATATATAAATTTGAATGTCACATATGTTAATACTTCAAACAATCTTTTCTATCATTTCATGTGAAATCTTTTCTATTATTTCAAGTAAAACTCTAGTTCCTATCGTTTTATCATTCTTCAAAAGAAGTCCAACCAATTTTATTCTTCTTGTCTAGCTCAACCAAGATCCTAGTCCATCGTTATGTTCCTGTTACTTTTGCAATTTAGAGTTTATCTGGTATTTATTCAATGTTTCTTTTGTTTGTCGATAGAATACGCGATTAGTTGATAACGCTTCGAATGTATTCGAGGAACTTTAAGACCAAGGTTTCGACAACACTGAGCAGCATTGGGTAAAAGGCAAGTGTGCTTCTTGATCATATTGCTCCTGTGTTTTAAAGTTTTGTTTTATAAAATTTGCATGAAATGTGAATTTGATGGAAAGTTACCTATGTTAGGGTTTACCTAGAAATTCCCTTATTGTTCCTTGATGCCCAAGTAGTTTATGGTTAGATGTCTTTCATAGGTAGAATTGCTTAGCCATGCTATTGAGAATGTTGGAAGTGTCGTATACTTGATGAATGAACTTATGCAACAATGATGGTTAATTGAATAATGGCATAGCAACATGGAACCTTAGGCCTTGAGAAAGAGGTGTTGATGATGATCGTAGTAACCTATGTAAGGGTTTATGGAGTGACAACCCAAGAAGTACCGTACCAACCACGAGCTCTTATGGGAGGCTTGGACTATTAATTAGTGGATTCCAATTTGTGTGTGCCAAACCGTAAGAGTGGCTATGTGGCGAAGGCTCTTAAGCAAGAACCATTTGGTTAGTGGTAAGAGATGTAGTTGAAGGGAAGAGTAATTCTTTCTTGAGCTACAAGGTGCAAGAGGCGGCTTCTTCTGGTGTGACACCACGTTGACGGTGGTGAAACCTCAGTGGGCATGCACAATTTGGAGGAAACTTTGTAATGGCCTTACAGTGATCTCCTGGCCACACACCTCGGAATTGTGTAAGCGTCTAGCTAACGCGGGCGTAGTGGAGGATTTAGTCACTTGCTTGTGGGTGATGAAATCTCGTCTTGTGGGGAAAGCTAGAAAACCTCTACAAAGTGTAAAATCTGATATATCAGCCATGCTTACGGTAATGAGTTAGATCCTCACATGATTAGTTGATTGTGGAATGGTTTTGGTTATGGTGATGAAATGGTTTTGGCTATGGTTTGTAATGTTGGATGGTACGTCCGGTGAAGGTTTTGATCAAGGTGTTGACCTTAGTGGAGATGTTAGTGGGAAGTTGCATTAATCTTCACTTAATTTAATGCTTTTATATAACTTTCTTTTATCGCTCGCATTTATGCAAATAAACCTATGTGTTAGCCTATCACTATTACAAGCCTACATATCGTTATTTTCTTGTACGCTCGCTGAGCACATCCTGTGCTCACACTTCTATTTTCCATGTGCCATGTGACATGTGTGGTACTACTCAATGAGTGAAGATGTTGTAGACTATCAAGAAGAGGTTTTGATGTTCTAGGAGCGTGTCTCCCAGTTGGTTGCCTGCGGTGTTATTGGACACCAGCGCTTCTGTTATGCTATAGATATCATTCTAGAAGACAATATATGTCGATTGATGTAAGATTTTAATGTTTATTTCATTTAAAGTATTACTTTTGTTACTTCACCTATGGCATCCTTATGTGTGTTAAATATCCTGGGCATATATAAGCCGCATTTGGTTTTATAAGTTAAAACTGGATGTGACAGAGGTGGTCATGCCATAGGTCATAATTTAAAAGACTATTTTGAAAAAAAAACTCCCCATGCTTTTCTACTCTCTCAGATTCTCTCTCCACTTACCTACACCAACCTATTAAGCAAAATGAATTTCTAGCACACTCCCCCTTTCAAACTTTTGTTTGTTGAACTAGTCTAAGTTACTCCGATTGAGAAGGATATATTTGAAAATCCCACTTATCGCTTCTACCTCTTATGAAGATCCCGATGAAGTTCAAGACACTTCGTTACAAGGAAGAATCATCTACGACAACATTGAAGACATGCAGATCTACCTTCACGCTACTCCTAGTTATAGCTTTTCAAGTCATAGCAGGATTTTTTCCTATTCTTCAGGAACAATAGAATGATGTTAGCAGTGTGTTTTTGTGTGGTGTGCCTTGAGTGATTTGGATTTTGTGTTTAAGTGCTGGAGTGCATTGTTGGATGCTTTCGAATCTTGTAACAACAATATTCTTTATCTATCTTTATAGTAATTGTATAGCTGGGTTTTATCCTTCTAGTCCTTTCCCTACTTGCCCCAACCTTCCTCTTCAATCTTGACCAGATGATAAACACAAAGAAAGACCAGTATGGTGAGAACACTTGTCACACCCGATTTTAACCGACAAAACCAAGTGCGGCTTATGTATGCCTAGGAAGTTCAACACACATAAGGATGTCATAGGTGAAGTAAGAAAAGCAATATTTTAACTTACAATCGTTCACTTCTTACAAAAGACTTCACCTAAACAACTTTAAAAGCTAAACGACGGCATCTAAATAACGGCAGCGGGACGAAAGCTTCGGCGACCAAGCACTCCACAGGCACTGACTCGAAGACATGCTCCTAGAACACCAGATCTTCATCTTGGAAATCTCCAAAATCTTCCACTGAGCAGCATATGTTTTGTAGGAGATAGCAAGGGTGAGCACATAGAGTACTCAGCAAGTGTGGGAAAATAATGATATGCAGGCTTATATCAAGAATAGGCTAACACATGGTATATTTGCGTAAATGCGAGTAAATGAAACAGTAAAGTAATTGAAAATCATTAAGCACTTGTTAAATGAAGGTTATTCCCAAACCATCCAACAACTATCCATCCAAGGTAACCATCCCTAAACCATCACCATCCAGTATCTCCTATACCAACAAGTCCATGACCACAACCATCTAATCATGTGAGGATCCAAGTCTCTCATAACCGTGAGTACGGCTGTTATAACAATTTTACACTCTGCAGAGGTTGTCCAACTTTTAGTCACGAGTCATGATTTCCACGTTACCGTGTTCACGAAACACTTAACACATGCCAGTGGTGTGCCGCCAGGAGATCACTACGATGCATTGTCCATTGATTAGGTCCTGGTACTCCAACAAATGCCAGCCAGGTGTCTAATAAATATGCTAAGCCTTACCCATATCGGTCTCGTGTTTGGTGCGGTAGTTCTTGGGTTTGTCGCTCCACGAACTGGTCCTTATATGTGATACTTGGGCAAAGACTATCCAACAGGGAGATAACCAACAAAACCTAACACCTCTGCTTGGAACGTATCCACAAGCCCACCACCATTATCAAACCAACAAATTTCTTGGAACATATCCACAAGCCCACCACATAAACCACCATATTCAAACCAACTCCTTACCCAAGTCCTAGGGTTCCATGTTACTAACAAGTTCATCTTCGCCATTTCATTTATCTACTAAACATGTAAATGACACTTCCCAGCATCCCAAAAGCATGGCTAAGCAATTCTACCCATAAGACACCTAACCATTAACAACTTAGGCTCCAAGGGATGATAAGGAAATATCTAGGTAAAAACCCTAACACAGGTGACTACCCATCAAATTGACAGACATTGCATGCAGTTTATAAAACAAAACATTTAAAAACATAGGTTCAATATGATCAAGGACACTTCCCTTCTCCTTGCTGCTGCTTAGTGTATTCTTGCTACAGTCCTCATTGAGCGCTCTGTAGTCTACACACATTCTTCGGGTACCATCCTTCTTATCCACGAAAAGAACTGGGGCTCCCCAAGGTGATGCACTTGGTCTAATGAAACATTTAGTTAACTGTTCTTGGATTTGCTTCTTTAACTCAACTAGGTCATTAGCAGATATTCTATATGGCATTTTAGCTATAGGGGTCATACCAGGTACCAATTCAATGACAAACTCAACTTCTCGATCAGGTGGCATACCTGGCAATTCATCGGGAAACTCACAAACTACCTTGATATGATCAATGGCTGTTCCTTCAAGTGAATTGAGAAAACAATCCTCTGCTGCTAGTACAGTAGCCACGAACTCAACTTTGGTACCATCTCTATTGGTTAGGTGAACTGCCATTCTGGCACATTCTATAATTCCGTTGAACTTGGCTAACCAATACATTCCAAGGATAACATCTATGCCCTTTGATTCCAAGACTATAAGATTTGCTGGAAAGTCTACCCCCTTATTTTAAGTTTCATCCTAGGGCACATATATTTTGCTCTTATTTCTCCCCCATGAGAACTAATTAGCATAGGGTATTTCATCATAACCATAGGCAAACCATGCTTTGCAACATACTGGATAGTTATGAAAGAATGCGAAGCTCCAGAATCAAACAAAACTGATGCAGGCTGAGAGTTGGCGAGGAACATACCGTACACCACATCCTGAACATCTTGAACTTCTTCTGCTATGGCATGGTTGACCTTCCCTTGAACGAAATTCTGCTGTCCACAGTTGTTCTGAAGAGGGGTCTAATTTCCATTACGTTCCTGGGGTTGAAATTGAGTAGACTTCGGGGTGTTGGTGTTGACAGGGTTTGATTTTTCTTAGGGCACCGATTCATATAGTGTCCTAACTCTCCACAGTGGCAACATCCTTTGTTGGAACCAAGGGTGACTGGACTACTCTTGATTTGCGGGGTAGCTGGTGGTGTATAACGAGGAGTCTGGTAGTTGGAACGTTGAACATGGGCTTGTATCTGAGGTTTGTACTGGTTGTTGGAGTGAAACATAGGGCCTTGTGGAGAAACTTGAGTTGCCACATAAGGTCGGGTGTTGCTTGATTGTCCTTGGAAAGATATCTTCCTTTTCCTCTCATCTAGCTGACAATGCTTATGTTCAACTACTAAAGCTTTGTTCACCAGAGCTTGGAAATTGGCAAACTCCTAAGGAAGTAGGGCATATTCAATGGCATCATTCAGGCCTTCCAGAAAGCATTCATGCTTCTTCTCATCTGTATCTACTTCATTTGAAGCGTACCTAGACAACTGGGTGAACTTGGTCACATACTCCCTCACAGTCATTGGTCCCTGCCTCAAGCTCATGAATTCTTTCTTCTTTAGACGAACATCATCAGATGACACTTGGTGAGTACGAAAGCTAGATTTGAACTCCATCCAAGTGATAGCTGCTAGATTTTTGTGTGCGGCATAGTACGCTTCCCACCAGTCTAGGGCTTAACCAGCGAGTTGATGTGAGGCATAAAGAACCATCTCTCTGTCATTGCACTGAGCAACTTGTAGCTTCCTCTCTATATCTTTTAGCTAATCATCTGCATCCTTAGGCTCCACTGCATGACTGAAGACTAGGGGTTGGGTTCTTTTGAATTCTCCAAGTCTTGAAGGTTGATGGTGTGATGGAACATGGTTTGGCTGTTACTGCTGCATATGCACCATGGTTTGAGCTAGAGCTTGCAAGATCTGAGTCTGCGTAGCCATCTGCTGTTCCATAGTCACTGGAGGAGGTGGGGGTGGATTCTGGTTGTTGTTGTCCCCTTCGTTGGTGTTGTTGTTCCTTCATGTGTTCACCATCTGATTAGGGTTAGAAAGAGAGACAAGAGTAGATAAGCAAGTCTGGCAAGGTTTTAACTAAGGAACCCAACTATAATATATTATAGATATTAAAGATGCAGCTGTGGACAAAGTGTCGAAGCATTCCACAGCACGCACCGGCACTCAAACAAAAGATCCAAATTACACACTTAGCACAATAACAAAATTTACACTATCATCAATCCCTTAACGATTACATCGACGCTCAACTCTAGCAAAACTAAGATGATCTACTGAAGACTCTACTACTGGGACTCCTCTCTAGTGCGAGACCCTAAGGGGGATGAATCAACTGATCCTTCTTCTTCTGAGGTGGAGGCGTTGAGGCAGATCCTCGTACGATGAGTGGATCGACATGACTTCTTCTTCATCTTCTACAGGTACTCCTTGGTTGACTTCATGTTCATCCTTAAGCAGTGAAGTGATGAAAGTGAGACATTGACAAACATCTCCCAGTTCCCATAGAATGCAGCCAGTTCATCTTCTAAGGCCATAGTGAGCACAACTTGTTCGCGTAGCTTGGGGTTTTCTCCGAAAGGGCGCTTCACGAACGGCTCGGCACTCCCACGGGTTCTTCGGGGATAGTATGCATAAGGGGAGTCGACCATCTTGCTATCATATTGGTCTCGAACATGGGATATGGCTTGTCGTGCTACATCTCAAACACCGGCAGTGAAGGTTGCTCTTGGGGTCATTGCTGAGTGGATGCCTACAATTTGACGAACATCTATTCCTTCATCTTTACTTCGCTCGTAGTCGTAGATGGTGACTTCTACCTTCCACTCCACATATCCAGAGTACTGCTTCTTAATTCCCCTGTAGATCGGTTTCTGCGTATGTCCAAGTCCAGAGAGTATTCCCCACAGTAGGCGAGGGACGTGTCCAGTGTGAAGACCGTCACTCCCATAGACGTCAAGAATAGGATCCATGTTGCAAAAAGTGGGGTCATCAATCTCCTCTTCAGTTGGAAGACGTTGAAGAATGGGTGGACGTCCTCCAGTTGACTTGCGAGTGGTAAGTAGCTGGCGAACCATCTATAAAGGAGAAGTTAGGATGTAATAATTGACCTTAAGGATAGCAAGAGGCGAGTATGAGGACCAAGAAAGACTTCTATAGGTTTTAGATGAACTAGGAGAAACCTTAGGACGACCATTCTATCTAGGCTTGCGGTCCTACAGTCAGTATGGCTTTGATACCACCTCTATCACACCCAGTTTTAACGGACAAAACTAAGTGCGGCTTATGTGTGCCCAGGAAGTTCAACACTCATAACGACGTCATAGGTGAAGTAACAAAAGCAATACTTTAACTTACAATCATTCACTTCTTACATAAGACATCACCTAAACAACTTTAAAAGCTAAACGAAAGCATCTAAACAACGGCAGCGGGATGAAAGCTTCGGTGACCAAGCACTCCACTGGCACTGACCAGAAGAAACACTCCTAGAACACCAGGTCATCGTTTTGGAAATCTCCAAAATCTTCTACTGAGCAGCATATGTTTTGTAGGAGATAGCGAAGGTGAGCACATAGAGTACTCAACAAGTGTGGAAAAATAATGATATGCAGGCTTATATCAAAAATAGGCTAACACATGGTATATTTGCATAAATGCGAGTAAATGAAACAGTAAAGTAATTGAAAATCATTAAGCACTTGTTAAATGAAGGTTATTCCCAAACCATCCAACAACTATCCATCCAAGGTAACCATCCCTAAACCATCACCATGTAGTACCTCGTGTACTAACAAGTCCAGACCACAACCATCAAATCATGTGAGGATCCAAGTCTCTCATAACCGTGAGCATGGCTGTTATAACAATTTTATACTCTGCAGAGGTTATCCAACTTTTAGCCACGAGTCGTGATTTCCATGTTGCCGTGTTCGCGAAACACTTAACACACGCCAGTGGTGTGCCTCCAGGAGATCACTCCGAAGCATTGTCCATTGATTAGGTCCTGGTATTCCAACAAATGCCAGCCAGGTGTCTAATCAATATGCTAAGCCTTACCCATATCGGCCTCATGTTTGGTACAGTAGTTTTGGGTTGTCGCTCCACGAACCGGTCCTTATATGTGATACTTGGGCAAAGACTATCCAACAGTGAGATAACCAACAAAACCTAACACCTCTGCTTGGAACGTATCCACAAGCCCACCACCATTATCAAACCAACAAATTTCTTGGAACGTATCCACAAGCCCACCACATAAACCACCATAGTCAAACCCACTCCTTGCCCAAGTCCTAAGGTTCCATGTTACTGACAAGTTCATCATCACCATTGCATTTATCTACTGAACATTTATATGACACTTTCCAACATCCCAAAAGCATGGCTAAGCAATCCTACCTATAAGACACCTAACCATTAACCACTTAGGTTCCAAGGGATGATAAGGAAATATCGAGGTAAAAACTCTAACACAGGTGACTACCCATCAAATTGACAGAAATTGCATGCAATTTAAAAAAACATTCTTTTTTACATATTACATTGCAATATATAGGTACATAACAATGGAGTAACATCATATAGATTTAACAATCAGCCCTTCTTGACGATCGACGTGCAGATAGCAAGCGGCCCCGGTTGGAAGTTGTTCTTCGTTAAGGGCGATGCCATCTCCAAGAGGGTACTCATCAAATTGATTATAGTCTTCTTAGTCCACGATATTCTCAACTCCGACGATCATTCTTTTTCCCTATAGGACTACGTGAAGTTTTGGATTTACCATGACTTGCACATAAAAGACCTAGACAACTTGCTTGGCGAGTACAAATGGTTCATCTTTGTATGCGGCACATTCGAGATTAACAATAATCATTCCTTACTTGTCTACCTTAACACTTGAGAGTGCGACCCAACGGCACCGAAAGAGGAGAATCGTGAAACGTACATAGTCGAGTTCCCAAATCTCCTCTATGTACTCATAGTACACACAGACCCCATGTTTGTCCTGGCAGGCATCTATGCGCACACCGCTGTTCTGTACTGTGCTCTTACTATCCAGTGCTCTGGTATAAAATGTGTACCCATTTATGTTGTATGATTCAAATGTCACGACTGTGTGACTTGGCCATCTTGCCAACCAGCCAATATTGTCTTCTATTGAACTGTTATTACTGAATCGCGCTGCTAAGCAGTTGTTGAAGTTGCGGTTGTGCTATACCTGGATTCTCTCTACGTAGCACATCCTTATGCATGTCGATATGCAGGGATACTTTAGTCATGTGTTGCAAGACCGTGAAATGGGCTTCAGATAACATGGCTAAGTCAGCAATGATTGATTTCCTACCTATGGTCCCCTTCCCATCCTGTCTCCCCTCATGGCGAGACATGGGCACACCAATTGGTATGAGCTGCTCCATGTAATCGATGCAGAACTCGACTACCTCTTCTATTGTGTATCCTTGGACAATGCTGCCCTCCGGACGAGATTGATTACGTACATACTTCTTGAGAATTCTCATGTACCTCTCAAACGGGTACATTTGACGTAGGAATACTGGGCCGCATATCTTTATCTCTCTCACGAGGTGAACAATAACATGTACCATGATATCAAAAAATGATGGAGGAAAGTACATCTCAAGATGACACAGTGTCTTCACCACATTGGCGTGTAAAACATCAAGTACATCGGGATTGATGACCTTCCGAGAAATTTTGTTGAAGAAGTAACACAGTTTAGTGATTGTGTCTTGGAGATAGGTTGGCTGGATATTTCAGATTGCAATGTGAAGCATCTGTTTCATCAACACATGGCAATCATGGGACTTCATGCCAACTAATTTCATATCTTGCATCGAAACAAGTTTCGAGATGTTGGCAGAGTAACTTTCACACCATGGAAACACCGGCACAGTTCGGTTGTCTCAGCCTTTTTTAGATTATAGCAGGAAGGAGGAAGCCTCGTTCTACCTTTTTCGGAGGGCTCAAGTGCTAACTCGGGCCTAATTTTCAAATCAACCAAGTCAAGCCTTGCGTTGAGGCCGTCCTTTGTTTGGCCTGGAATATTAAGTAAAATATCAACCAAGCTTTCGCACACATTCTTCTCTACATGCATGATGTCGATGCAGTGGCGAACTTCACGGTGCTTGCGATACGGTAGCTCCCACAATATCGATCTCTTCTTCCACATGCCACCAGTATTATTAGATTTTTTTTACTCCCCTTTCCAAACACAACATCAAGGTCTTTAACCATATTGTGCACCTCTTGACCATTGTAGTGCCTTGGACGTAAATCTTTCTCCCTCATTCTGTCGAATTGTTCCTTCATGTTGTGGTACAGGTGATACCTGTTAAGGAACCTACGGTGGCGCATGAACATCATTTTACGCAAGTGGGGTAGCCATATACTCGCGGTACCATCTAAGCAATGAGGGCACACCGTGTCTACTTGTTTACTCTGGCCCGAAAGGTTACGTAGTGCAGGCAAATCATTGATCGTGCAGAACAACAAGGTGTGTAGCGTGAAATTCTTTCTTTTGTACGCATCCCACACTTGCACCCCTTCGTTCCACAATGTTTTTAGATCTTCCACCAATGGTCTTAGGTATACATCAGTATCATTCCCAGGTTGTTTCAGGCCTTGGATAAGCAGCGACATCATCAAGTACTTCCGCTTCATACACCGCCAAGGAGGTAGGTTGTAAATCCTGAGAACAACTGGGCAAGTGTTGTGCCTACTAATAATGTTCCCAAAAGGATTCATCCCATCCGTGCTCAAAGCAAACCTTATATTCCTCGGTTATGCACCAAAATCATCGAAGATTGTGTCAAAGTTTCTCCACTGGGGTGAATTGGTAGGGTGCCTTAGCTTTCCATCTTGCTTGCGGCCCTTCGAGTGCGTGCACAACAATTTGGCCTCTTTTCGATTCGCAAACAAACGCTCAAGACCCGGAATTATAGGCAGATACCACACCACCAAAGCAGGAATTCCTTTCTTCACCTCACCATCATCTGATTGACTCTTACACTTGTATCGAGATGGTTTGCACACTTGACATGAATGCAAGTCTGATAGATCTTTACGGTAGAGGATATAGTCGTTCGGATATGCATGTATCCTTTCTACATCCATCCCCAACGAACAAAGAACTTGCTTTGCATCATATGTGATTTTGGGTAGCTCGTTTCCATCTGGAAGCATGTCCGATAGGAGTTCTAATATAGCCGTGAAACTCTTGTCCGACCAACCATCGCTTGCTTTCAATTTAAGCAGTTCAAGCATGGATGATAACTTTGTGTATTTTGGTTTGCAACTAAGGAACAACGACTTCTCCGAGTCCTCGATCAAGCACATGAATTTGTTAAAGTCTCTCTGAGTACTCAAGTTCACGTCTGCATCGTATAGCATCTAATCCAACCTATCATTGTCACCAGCACCACCACAATCATCATCATTTGCACCAAATTCCTCATCATCTTCTCTTCTTATGTCGACTTCGGGTTCTTCGTCGATACCAACGCCATGTAACACATTCTGCTCTTCACCATGTTTGGTCCAACACATGTAGTCCGGTTTGAAGCCTCTAATAATCAAGTGCGCTTGAATCTGTAGGGTGCATTCTGTCTAAGAAAGGATCTTTCGTTTCTACAATTGCAACAAGCACAATATATAAATTCAACACCTTTCTCCAATCAATCCTCCTCGGCAGGTGCCAGAAAAGTCATCACACCATCAAGGTACCCTTGGTTCGTGAGAACCGTACATCCAGCCACAATCCATCTACAATGTATAAAGTAAATTAATGTCAAATCAACCTAATAAAACAGAGCAACCAAGCTTTTCGTCAAAAAAATGGAGCTACCATACAAATGACAATTAATTCAAAAATAATTAACGATCACCGTTATATTATATACATGAATACCTAAAAATAAGGGCAAACATTAATTCAAAACTTGTATTTAAATACTATATAGATATTGATAATTTTATGTTTAAATACCAAAAATCTAAAATTTATCTGCAACATTAGATTAAAGCTAGTCATTTATAGTATCACATAATTAAACCTTCATCTATACTTTGAGCTTCATATACACCTAGAACAACTAATATATTTTAGATCATCATTAAAAAAAATGTAAGTCTAGATGTAGATATATTTGATCTCTCAAATGTCATTATGGAAAAAATCTAGATCTAGATCTAGCTAGCTCTCCAAACACAAATCTAGACCATCTAAACCAAAATAGAACATAATGCTTACCTTAGAGAAAAAAATACCAATAAATCTTTAAACTTTCACTGAAATCTAACAAATTTTTTGGTCAAAATCGCCCTCTCCTCAAAAAGTTGCACGCTGTTGTTCAGCGCCACTGCTCTACTTCGATCTGGAGGTGGGAGATTGTGTATTGTTCTAATAGTACAGAAGGCTTCATGTTTGGAGCCATCTGTAATAAAGTGTCCCACATCCCCCGGCCATTTTCTCAGACAGCTCCAAATACAAGACGTCTGTATTAATTATATGGACGATTCCTGTCTGGAGCCTTGTAATTAGATCCATCTGTAATATTAATACAGACGGTTCAACAGGAACTGTCTGTACTAAAAGCGTCTCACCACTTCCGGAGGGGTCTTGTAATTATCATAGACGGTTCTTGTTTACAGCCGTCTGTGATAATCTTTGCACAGATGGCTCTACAGAACCGGCTGTAGAGGGGCGTCCCACTAAATTATTTGTGTAGTAGTGTAGTGACGGAGATTTCCAACCCATCCCTAGGACTCTGTCATTAGTGCCAGGTGCTAACAACAACCCGTCACTAGTGACCGAGTCATTAATGACAGATGTATTTACCATCCATCACTAATTATCTAGAACTAGTGACGGGTAGCTACAACCCGTCACTGGTGATCGAGCATCAGCGACGGGGTGTTATGAGTCATTAGTGATGGGTATCTTTTCAACCCGTCTCTAATGACTAAGTTCCAGAGACGGGTTGGAAAGCTACCCGTCACTGGGACTCAGTCATCAATGAGAGGTGAATTTACCACCTGTCACTAATATTCTCATCCCCCAAAGGGATTTACCTTTTTTCTGGCTATACCCTGAAGCAATGTCAGGATGTTGCAGTCGTCTTCTCCTACAAATAAGACACATCCAGATACATTCATGCCATAATCACCATTCATTTCAAGATATATACCCACATTGTGGGGACCAAGTCACGAGATATGCAACCACAAATTATATAATCAAAAATCCTTTAAACGTACAACAGTGCAAGTCCACATCAAGAGCTCGAATTACATAAGTCAAAAGTGCAACCTCGAATTACATAAGTCGAAAGTGCAACCACAAATTACATCAAGATAGTTACAAATTACATAAGTCAAAAGTGTAACCACAAATTACATAAGTCAGAGCGTTGCCTCCCTACAATAGAACTCGTCTTTCGAAGAGACGACTTCGGTGTTTAAGAACGAGGAGATCTGTGCTCAAATGTTGGAGAGTGCAGACTCCTTGATGTTGCCGTGCGGTAAGCCAAATTCCTGCTAAATGAAAGTAGTTATGGAAAAAGTATGCAATTAGCGTAAGCAAAATCATTTTATCATTGGATATTTTTAATAAATAAAAGCAGCTATGAAAAGACTATGCAATCATTTTACATCTGGGGATTTCATATCCTTTGCTGCCATGAATAGCAGCATGTGACATGCAACGTAGAATCCACATGAGTTGCTCGGTGGTTGTTGGTGACACTGGAGAGGGAAAAATTTGTCAGTTCGAAAGGAAAAAATGTAGTAGTAGAGGATTTACAAATATGTCTGCTGTCACTTACTGTGAAGACAGTCTTATGTGTTAGTGTGCGGGGCTCCTTTGGATCGCAGCGCATATACATGTCAAAAGCCCTACATACGAAGAGTGATCCAATAGTCAACATTTGGTCTAAGTTTGAAAAGTTCAATATGTAACCAAAGTTATGAAGAGCTTACTCGTTGAGGATTTGTTTGACGAAAGTATAGTCATAGTGTCCCCGTTCGCCGTTAGGTCCCACCACAGGTCTTGATGAATCGAGGTACCAGACCAAGTTCCACTTAGGGGCAATGACCAGTAAGATCCAATGGTCACCTGTGTTATGGGCAGCCATCAGGTAGTCCCTCTTTGAAAAGTGGTTCATTACCCTAACCACATATTCCACAACGCGCCCTTTTGTTGTTCCATCAAAGAAATCATCACATTTTGGGGGTCAAGGAATCCGAAGGGCTCCTTCTTCCTCGTTTCTTGTATCAGAAAGTGGGTTACGACTGATGTCGCGAGCCAAATGCCAAATTGGCTATCTCATATCATCGGTATGTGTGACAGCACACTCTTAATTCTAATATCATTCCCAAGAACAGCATGCACAGCAGCCTCCATATTTGTGCATATTGAAAAGCAAAAATTCTACATGATTGTGCTAAACTGCTAACCAGATTCACGTACTCTCTATCTCCTATATTACTGTAAATACTACAGAGAAATTGCAACTCAAGGGTCAACATTAGGAACACATAAACCAAAGGGATTTACCTGTTTTCTGGCTACACCCTGAAGCAATGTCAGGTGTTGCAGCCGTCTTCTCCTGCAAATAAGACACATCCAGATACATTCATGCCATAATCACCATTCATTTCAAGATATATACCCACATTGTGGGGACCAAGTCACGAGATATGCAGCCACAAATTACATAATCAGAAGTCCTCGAAATGTACAACGGCACAAGTCCACATCAAGAGCTCGAATTACATAAGTTGAAAGTGCAACCTCGAATTACATAAGTCAAAAGTGCAACCACAAATTACATCAAGATAGTTACAAATTACATAAGTTGAAAGTGCAACCACAAATTACATAAGTCAGAGCACTGCCTCCCTACAATAAAACTCGTCTTTCAAAGAGATGACTTCGGTCTTTAAGAAGAGACGACTTCGGTCTTTAAGGGCATGAGGACGGCAGGGAGACAACGGCAGCCTCGGGGATGACCGAAGAAGGAGGCGAGGAGGAATGAGCGGCGGGCACGGCAGGACTTAGGAAAAATTGGAGGCTAGGGTTCCCGTGCCCATTATTTATAAACATATCATTAGTGACAGGTGAATTTACCACTCATCACAAATGATCGGGCCACAGTGATGGCTGGATTTACCACTCCATTACTGGGACTTGGTAATTAGTGACGGGTGGTAAATTCACCCATCACTAATGACCTCTTTAGTGACATGTGACGTTATCACACGTCACTAATGTGATCATCCCTCTATTTAAATGTATACTAGCTGCATCCTGAAGTAAAGTCAAGATTTGGCAGCGGGATAATTCAATGATGGGAAAAATGTACTCCATTAGCTATCTCACTTGCATTCTCCTAGAATTCCTTGCCCTGTGAGCCTACCCTCGTGGCGAGAATGAGGCACACCAATTGGGTTATCTGGGTCCGTGTAATTAACACACCACTTCACTACCTCCTCTATAGAGTAAGCATGCGCGATGCACCCCTTAGGAAAAGCTCGATTCCTTATGTACAACTTGAGAAAGCCCATGAATCGCTCACATGGATACATCTGATCCAGGAACATAAGGCCAAGAAAATAAATCTCCTTCATAAGGTGAGCTGTGAGATGGACCATGATATTGAAAAAGGATGGTATGAAATACAGCTCAAGAAGACATAGAGTCTCGAAGTGTCTTTTTTCTAGCTTGCCTAACAATTCCGGATCGAGTACCTTCTGACCAATTGCATTAAAAAAAAAAGCGCAGGCTCATGATAGACTCTCGAACACCAATTGGCAACACGTTGATAATTCCAACAGCAATCATGTGCGTTAACATCACATGGCAATCATGAGTTTTCATGCAGGCAACCATTTTTAGCTCTTTCACCAAAACAAGTCTTCTAATGTTGGACGAGTAACCGGAGAGAACTTTCACACCTTGCAAGAATTCACAAAATTCTTTTTTCTCCTTCTTGGATAGGGTGATGCAAGATGGGGGTAGAAATTTCCCTTTATCCATATCTTTGACATGAATCTCCGATTTTAAGCCCATTTCTTCAAGGTCAGCTTGCGGTTTCATGATCTTTTGTTTTCCCCTTCATGCTGAGCATTGTACCGAGGAGACTATCACAAATACTCTTCTCTACATGCATGAGGTTAATATAGTGATGAACGTCTAAGTATTTCCAATAATCAAGCTCCCAGAGAATTGATTTCTTGTTCCACACTCCATTTTCATTACTCGTGAAGGATCGTTTTGTCTTTCCAAGGACAACATTGATATCCTTAACCTTATCATAGACATCTTGCTCGCTGAAATGCCTTGGAGGTAACGCTTTCTCCCTTGTGCTGTCAAACTGAGACTTAATTTTTTGGTACCGGTGGTTCTATGGAAGGAAACGTCGATGCCGCATGTACACTATTTTCTTTGACTCATTCAACCACATAATCTTAATGTCATCTAAGCATTGGGGGCAAGCTTCACCTTTTCTTTTACTTTGCCCTGACAAGTTACGAAGTGCTGACAGATCATTGAAGGTGACAAACAACATGGTATGTAGGGTGAAGTATTCTCGCTTGTATTGATCCCAAACCTCAACGCCTTCAGACCAGAGTGCTTTAAGATCGTCAACCAAAGGCCTGAGGTACACATCAATGTCGTTGCCAGGTTGCCTCGAACCAGGATTTAAGGTTGACAACATAATATATTTTTGCTTTTTACAAAGCCAAGGTGGAAGGTTGTAGATAGACAGTACAATAGGCCAGGTGCTATGTGAGGTACTCATGTTACTAAATGAATTCATGCCATCTATGCTCATATCAAACATAATATTTCTTAATTCTTCAGCGAACCACCCAAATGTAGAATCAATGGTTCGCCACTGAGCTGAATCTGTGGGGTGCCGTATCATTGCGTCGTTCTTACGACCCTCCTTGTGCCACCACAACAATTTGGACTCCTTTTTGTTCTGGAATAAATGCTTCAAATGGGGAATTATAGGGAAATACCACATCACCTTTCTAGGAGTCCCTTTTCTCTTGTTGCCTTCCTCCATGTCGCCACCATCATTTCTACGCTTGTATCGATGGGTTTCACAAATAGGACATTGATCCAGGTCTGCATACTCTCAACGAAATAGGACATGATCCTCCTTACATGCATGTATTTTTTTACCTCCAATCCCAAAGGACAAACTATCTTCTTCGCATCGTAGATGCTCTTGGGCACCTTGTTCCCCTCTGGTAGTATGTCCTTTAGCAGATGCAACAATGCTTTGAAACTCCTATCAGACCAACAATGGGTTGCCTTCAATTGCAGGAGCGTAAGCACCGCAAACAATAACGTGTATTTCTCTTTACAGCCAGGATAAAATGGTGTTTTGAGTCTCGCACTAGTTCCTGGAATTTGGCAAACTCACCATCACAATACTCGTTGTGCCCCTTAGCATCACGCACCATTTGGTCCACATTCTCCACGAAATCCACGTAGTCATCATTGAATCCTAATATGTCTGTGTCCCAGACAAAATCATCCATATCACTGGCTTGCAGGAGTCCTTGATCCGTATCGCAGTCTGATAGGACCTGATCCATTTCACCTTCGTTAAGGCCTTCCTCGCCGTGTTTGTTCCAAACTATATATCTCTCTTTGAATCCACACCTTAACAAGTGATCGTATACATTGTCAGGTTTTGGAACTTCTTCTCATTCTTGCAATCACAGCATGGACACCAAATTGCCATTTTACCCGACCTTCCATATCTGCCACCGCGACAATCAAGAAAGACTTCACCCTGCTTATGTACTCATTACAAGTACAACAATCAAGGTACATCCAACTTTGGTCCACCATCTACATATTGAAAAAATATTACTTCTAAATAGAAACGACAGAGAAGATAGAATAAGTATAAAAATTCTAACTCAATTTAACTAAATTAAGTGTGTAAGTGTGTTCTAGTGATATTCAAGAGAACAATTAACATCCAAATATGATACATATTATCTATGGCGAAGGATCCTAGCTAATTTCTAATAGGCAAAGATAGGTCCTAATCCCATTTGAGGATATGTGGCTCGAGTATGTTTCCATGCTCTTGTATGGTTCTGGAGAAAATTTCGGCAGCTCCTCCCCACTATTCTCCAGATACACGTCCTGACAACGAGCTGAGAGGATTTGTATCTGAAGAACAACAGGGAGACGCCACCGAAATTCTCTCTAGAACTAGACAAGAGCATAGAAACCTACTACTTGGGCCACCTATCCTTAAACTGTCCAAAGTATGTGGACAATTCAGGAGCATCTTCTTATAAATATGATGAGTTGCCAAATCATTTATAATCAAACACTCCCGAACCGGAGACGTAGGTTACGCATGTACACTAGTTAAGGGGGAGAATTCACATATATCAAGATCTGGGGAGAAGAAGCAAAATTGTTGATTCCAACTCAAACCGTAGAATCCACCATGCATATATGAGAAAGAGGAGGAGGAGAGGGAGGAGGAAAGCCTTCAAAGGCCAGGGACAAACACCAACTTCAAATCACTGAGATTTGATTTGGCCTCAATAAAATCACCAAAAAAATTGCCCCTTTGCTGAGAAGCTACACCGGACAGATACTGTCTGGTCGTGCTGCTGGGTGAATAAAATAACAGTAAACATCACTTATTAGTGATGGGTTATAAGGACACCCATCACTAATGAGTGAGCCATTAGTGTCTGGTCTCATAACAACCTGTCACTAATGAGTGGCCCCGATGGGTTATAAGGACACCTGTCACTAATGACTTAACATTAATGATGGGTTATAAGAACACTCATCACTAATTATTTAACATTAATGATAGGTGATAAGGATACCCGCCACTAATAACATATTAGTGACGGGTGAAAACTAAGACCCGTCACTTCTAACTTCTACAAGAAGAGATAAACTTTCAGAACAGTGGCATGCATGCAAACAGAGAGTACTTCAACATCCCATTCAACAGAACAAAACTGAACTTCAATGGATGACATGCTAAAGCAATGTCAGGATTTGGTGGCTATCTTCACATTCAAGAACACATATATACATCTAGAAACTTGAATTTAACTCAAGGCAGTCATACAATATAGTTATGCATACATTACGTACTTATGCAAATATCCATACATCATTCCACTTGAGCATTTGTCAGAGCACGTAACCTCTAATATTTAACATAGTTGAAATCTACAATACTATATCCTAGTACTTCATCGATATACATTAGCGCATGAATTAGTGCACTCTCTTTCGCTTGACATGGATGACCCGATGCTTTACCATAGAAAACAAACAATGTCTTATTAGCTGATTTATTTCCATTTAAATGAAACCTTACATTAGCCTAGAAAGTTGGTTTCAACAGCGAAGTCCACTCCAGGGCCATAAAAGCTTAACCCAAAATGCTCCATGGCTTGATCTAAGATAGCATGAAAGCTAATTGCCGCAAAGGTGTCACCAAAAATATCCTACAAGCAAAGAAAATAAAATTATGAAAATAATACACACTATCAGTCATGTATATCAAAACAACCGGATTACATATTACTGTACCATATCATATTCCTCGAACTGAGCAATCATCTCACTGATTGAAGCCAAATCCTCTTCGCCCTCCTTAAGCGCTTTTGTCGGTGAATCAGGAACCGGGGGTCCCCGAATCCCGAGGCCAGGCCAGCAATCTGCCACGTGGCGCCATTCCGCGGGGTCTCCTCCGCAAGGTAAAAAAGATTAAGTCCCAAGAGAGGGCGCTCGGGGCCACGGTCAGTGGTCCCCGAGTACCCAGGTTCCCCGATGATCTGTGAAGTCTAAGTGCCGGGAAGAAAGTGCTCGGGGAGGTATACGGTGACCCCCGAACAACCGAGTTCCCCGACGACCAGGAAAGCTAAGTACCGGGAGAAGTGTGCCCGGGGCCGCGAGCGGTGGCCCCCTGGGCACCCAAGTATCCCGAGGACCCACTGAAGGAAGTTCTGGGAGAGAGTGCTCGGGGCTGCGTGCGGCGGCCCCCGAGCACTCAGTCCCCCGAGGATCCGTACAAGTGTGCCCGGGAGAGAGTGCTCGGGGAGGTGAACAGTGACCCCCGAGCACTCGGTTCCCCGAGGACCAAGAAAGGGCATTCTCGGGAGAGAGTGCTCGGGGAGGTGAACAGTGACCCCCGAGCACTCGGTTCCCCGACGACCCAGGAAACCCCTCCGTCCGTGGCCCCCACAGGGGCCCACCGATGAGGTGTCAGCCAGTCAAAGGCCTGAGGCCGCATTTAAGAGCGCGCGTGGCCTGTCACCTCCAACTGCTCCCGCCACGCTCGGTGTCAGTTCCTGCCACATTCTGGCAGAAGGGCGTGGGAACATTAAATGCACGGGTCCCATCCCGTGCCATCCAGCACGTCTCGGGATAACATCGTGAGGGCCAAGGCGTTTCGTCTGTCGCGCTGCTATGGCAGGAGAACAAGACAGGGCGGGCACGCTAGGCCGCTCTGCGGCTGCCCGGTGGGCCCTCTCCACGGTGCCCGTTGCCAGTGCATTTATGGTGATGGATGACCGGGCGCGGGGCGCATTTTCCACCCCCGGTCACATCGCACAGAGGCTATGATGACGCCCTTTCCATTTATGGTGCCTTGCAACTCATGCCCTCCCGTTCGGGGCACGCTACTGCCGGCGGGTATTTAAAGCAGCCGGCAGCACGGACAAAGATAATCTTTGAACAAGCTCGACAAGTTAGACAATCTCTCGGAAGTGGGAAAATCCTAGGAGAAGTGAGTAGAGAAGAGAAGAGAAGATCGAGAAGCCCGAGAGCACCCAAAGCCAACAGATACACACAGACCGAAGAACAAGGAGCCCCAGGCTCTAGGATAGACAAACATTCTTGTAGCCAGCAATATCCTTGAGGGACATTCTCAGGGCATTTATAGTATCTATGCAGGAGTAGGGTGTTACGTCTCCGTGCGGCCCGAACCTGTCTAAACCCCAGTGCATTTACTTCGTTCCACACTAGACCATTCCACCCCGCCAGCCATCGCATTTATACCCATTTATTTCTTCGGCAAACATATTCAGGATCATCCCCCCGGCCGAATCTCTAAAAAGAGGTCCCTCAGGATCCCTGCGACAAGAGTTAACCCTCCGACAGCTTTAATGCTAAAATAGTTGTAGTCAGGCAAAAAGAACCCATGTTCCTCAAGCACTTTTAGGCACCCTTCAATGGCGGTTTTTTCGGAATGCAACAAAATCGGTGATGCCTTGCCACAGGCCCTAATAGTGATATCCCCACTACTTTCTCCCCTTGAACGTATGTCAAAAGAGATAGGTAGCTTCACAAAATTTCTTCCATCTAGAGTGGATTGCACCAAAGGTACAATACCATCTATCGCAGAGATTACCTCTTTAAGCCATAGGATCGGTTTCAACACCTGCATGATACGATGGTATAAACAGCATAATGTACTATAAACTCAATTAAATTGTTGTGTCCTAATGAGTGTTACTATGAGCCTAACAATGAGGGACAAAAAGAAAAGAGGTTACTATGATCGGTCTCAATCGTGACCGATGGGGGAACACTGATGGGGGAATGCCAGGAGTGTAGTGTATGACTGGTGCATGAGCCAATGGAGGAGTTGTCGGGATCCATCCAAGTCTACCACAGCGACGGCAATGACCCCCGCCACTACCTTGATCCATCACCCAAACCCTAGCGGGTAGAGGGGGGTGGTGGCGTACGTCGAGCTGGTGGAGGGGAGAGGATGGCGGCAGCGTCGACGGCGAGGTGCGAACAACGGCGGCGGCGGGAGGAGGAGATGAGCGGACATGAGCGGAGATGAGAGTGGTCGAGAAAGAGAAATGGGTAGATAAGAGTGGTCGAGCAGATAGGAGTGGCAAAAATTAGTGATGGGTGATAAGGACACCCGTCACTAATGAGTCAGTTAGTAGTGATGGTAACAACTACGACCCATCACTAATTACTTTAATATTAGTGACGGGTCTCATAATGATCTGTCACTAATAAGTAGGCTACATTTAGTGACGTGTGCCCCATATACCCATCACTAATGACGGAATTATTAGTGATAGACTTTAATGTGACCCGTCACTAATATCTTTAGTGACGGATCATTCCCTCGTCGTCACTAATGAACCCTCATTAGTGACGGGTATTGCCCGGTCCTAGCCTGGGGCACACATTAGTGACGGGTCGGCACTAGACCCATCACTAATAGAGCATTAGTGACATGTACTAAGAAGCCATCACTAATGATATGTTTCCTTTGATGGTTTCTTACATCGTGTCTTAAAGTACTCCATAATGTTTCATCTCAAATAATGACTTTTCATGAAAGAAATTTAAGGAACCAAAAACATATCCTTTTTTCTCATTGTACAAGTGATTTGTTTGCACTACTACAGACCAGTACATCACTGCCAGCTCTAAAACCCCCTTCACTACCGACTTTGGAGCCGGCAGTGGGTACCCAGCTAGTGAAAGGGGTTATCATGCCGGTTGAAACAAGCAACCGACAGTGGCGCCTGCTGTATCACTGCCGACTGGTGGTTTCGGCCAGCAGTAATGTCCAGAGCTCCAAAACCCATTAAGGCTGGATATTACTAGAAATTTCAGTAGAGTTTCCCCTGTAAATATTGCGTTCCTGCACAGACAAAATCCCACATTTCCACAAGCATTATATTTACAAGTAGAAAGTAAACGTCATAGCCCAATCCTAGGACCTAATACAACTACATGACTCAATACAACAGTAGGACCCGACACATATAAAAAACTCAATGAAATAAACCTTTAGCTGACCAACTAGTCAAATACTATTCCAATGCTTTAAGAATAAAAATAATTATTTATATGTGTGAGCTCCATCATGATTCTACTCTCATCCTATTCATGTTGTGGTCATTTGGTACCTAAAAATCAAATAAAACACAAGTGTGCGTAAAAACACTTAGCAAGTACAATATTGAATTGGAAGAACACATAAAGTATCAAGAATTGTTAGAAAACCAAATCAGAAGGACAAATTCTCTTCTTGTATCAAAACCTCTGAAATAGTAGTTTCTATTTAAAAAGGACAACACCTGTATACATCCTTAGTATTTATCGATAAAGCCGAGCAAGTGAGGCAAACACTTACTCACAAGAAAATGAATATAAGATCCAAATTGTACATTCATGAATTGAAGTAACCCACAAAACATGAAGATATGAAAGGAACAACCTGAATCTTGAATCATTTTTGAAAGAAACATAATCATGAACATTGAACACCAACACATGAAAATATGAATATTCAAATCATATAATTGAACAAGTTGAGAAAACAACCAACAAGTAAACCATGTCATCACACACAAGTTCATCATGCACTTGACTTAACTTTAGCGAAAACCCGGTTTCACACTATTGGCATCGGAACTCTCCAAACCTAAGGAGAAAAACTACACTTAGGAATTATCCCAATATAACCTCGAGTCTATATAATGAATACCCAAACTAGTCTATCAAGAAACCATAAAACCCCTAATCTCATTTTATTCAAAAATTCATCTAATTTTCTGCATTGCTTGCTATTTTGCCCATATCTTTTAATTCTCTTAAACAATTGCTGCAAAAAAAATACATCTAGGGAACATACAGAAAATTTCCTACAAATTTGATATTATGGATTTTGGAAAAATCCTTATCTAACTAGGTCAAAAATAGATATACAAAATACTGTGCAGATTAAACATAACCAAACAGTAGCAATATTTTGATGATTTCTCCTAAACTGCTTATTGGAATTAAATGAAACCAGCAACCATTGGAAATATATTGATAAGACCTACAAATTTCCTATTAACGAAATGACACAATTTTGCACTCATTTTGCACCAATTAATGTTAGATTTGAAAGCAATCTTGCTGCGCAACTATCAAATTACTGATCACACTACAACACACTATCCGCGACGAGTTTTGAACCGCCACTGATAGTCACAGACTCTCGGTGCCGGATGGTGGCTCCAACCGACAATGATAGTCTGTCATAGGTGGACTATCACCAACTGGTAGTGATAGGAGGACTATCACTGCCGGTTGGTTTAACCAACTAGCAGTGATAGTCGGTCTCTGATCCAATGTTTTTTACTAGAGGAACCTGATAAGTCACTGCTCACCCAACCGTACCTGAACTCACAGCAGCTCCACGATTTTCGCTTGCATGCGATTCTCAGTACTCGAACTCATGACCTCACAACAGCTTCGCTCCACGTGCATGACCCCTCTAACCATCTCACCTCTCATTCGTTTGTGACTACAATAGCAAAATCAATCCTTTTGACATCTTCTAATCAAACGTTTGATCGGCTAATTGAACATCTAAATGATCTTAAATATAAAATTATCAACTAAAAGTTGTATATCTCGTTGAGTTCTACAATATTCATATAAGGTTTATCTCCATCCGACTTTGTATGAAAAAGTGTGTCCAATCCATGCAGAGTTCAGTAAAATAGCCAATACGTGTAGTTTCAATAAAGCAACAATAACTTTTGCATACAAAGTTTGATTTCGACGTTTGACCTCTACTGTAAAAGCTGACAAGGAGACATATCCAAAAAAATATACATCTTTCTTGACCCTAAAAAAAGTTTTGGAAGACTCTCGATAATACCATGAAGTTTTTGGTTGAAAATTGATCTTCTCCAATTTGCTTAAAAATATTAGGAGATATAATTCTACATCTGAAAGTTAGTTTTGCGCAGACGTTTCATCAATCCGAGTTATAAAACTCACGATAAAAATATTTGAATTTGCAGCTTTCAATTTTGTGACCCCGTGCGTGGCTTTTTCAATGATTCCTATTAGTGTTTTACAATAGATCTAGCAAATAGTTTGGTCAAGTGTGTGATTTTTTTGATAGTGTTTAGATATTTATTTGTATCTATATGGATTAAAATAGAAAAATTAATGAACTACAAAGTTGCATATCTCGTTGAGGGCTACAATTTTCATATAAAGTTTTTTCCATCTGACTTCGTATGAAAAAGTTTTGAATTTTTTAAGATAAGATGTCATCGACCACAAAGGTCGGCTGAAACTTTATTATGATTATTTGGACATTTAAAATACCTCAAATGAAAAGGTTTTCAACTACAAAGTTGTAGATCTCGTCGAGAACTATAATTTTTACATAAAATTTATCTTTATCCAACTTCGTATGGAAATGTTATGATTTTTTTTACCTCGGTTACTGTAGCAACTATCAGTAGTGGTTTGTGGCTAGAACTGCCACTGATACTGACTATCAATAGCGGTTCGTGGTTGGAACCACCATTGATGTATTAGTGACGGTTAGTGGCTAGAATTGGCACTGATACTGATGCATCAATGATGGTTCGTGGCTACAATCAACACTAATGGATCAGTGCCGGTTTGTAACATGAACTGACACCGATAGTCAGTTTCAGTGCTGGTTCTTAACGACTCAATCAATGGTCAGGCATGAGAGGTTAAGAACCGACAGTAATACATTTTCAGTTGCTGTATTTTCACAACCAGCACTAATGAGGAGGCACTTATGATTAGTTTTGTAGTAGTGGTGATGCATTGGGATGGCGAAATGCTCCATCCAAACCCATCTACAAGCATCTAGGGAATACTTAGGGATTACCCTTGAAGCGTAGAGTGTGGATTGATGAAAAATTCAGGCACAATCCAAGAAATCCCCTCTTTCGTCCTTCCTCTTCTCTTCTTCTTCCCATTTCTTTCCTACCTTCCTTTTCTTCTTCGCTGGCCTACTTGCTCCTTAGTAGCAGCAGCACAACCACACGCATGGCAGAAACATGGGTAACAAGACATGGAGAGGTTGCTTGACGATGACACCATGTAGTGTGACGCAACAACACAAGGTGACAGGCGATGGAGCGGCACGGGGTAGGGCGGTGGTGGGTGGCTCGACTCTGGGTGAGCATGATGCCCCTTTTATGTTGCGGCATCAATTTTGGTTTTTAAGGTATTATATCTCATTATCGAAACCATTTGTATTACTATTACAGATAGTGTACTAAAGCGTCCTATCAAGTTGGAACTGTTCCTCATCATCTCATACGGTTCTAGTTCGGAGCTGCGCTACCTAGAACACTCTGTACTGAGACATCTCACTAAATAATATCTGTAATAGTGAATATATCTATTGCAATATTATCAAATTGACTTCCATGGACTTATGCCAAAACACCGCCAATCCACAACTTACTCCTTCACTGTCCACCGCCAAAAAAAATTTAGGCCTAAATGCCACTGTACTTCTTTAACATTTTTCTAAGAGAAAAACAATCTTGGGGTTATTTTCCTGCTAAGGCAAGCAATAAGATCACGAACTGTCCGGATCGGAGTTCCCTATCCCTGACAGTTCAAGCTAGGAAATCCGTTGCTCCCTATGGGGCCTAACGTGGGCTCTCACCAGAGTGATCATTGCATCTACCACGTCATTTGTAAAGATGAATCTAACTTCTAGAAATCTCTCTGCAAATGTTGTTATATGTTTCGTAGATCCTTAATGTACAACATTTAACATAAAGTCACATGTGACGTTGCCAATGTCGATTCACTCTCCACACCGATCTTAGGAACACCTCACAGCACTAGCTCTGGAATCGGTTCAGATGATGCACTCAGCGCTCAATTCTGACGAGAATTCGACAACAGAAGACAGCTACAGCGAGACTGAATATGAGACTCTGAACCCAAGCAATTTTGTGCTGCTCTACCTCAATCTCGCAGCGTTTTCTGGACTCTATTAAATAGACAAATGAACAAACGAGTACATGGGCCATTTTGCCCGATTCTTCAGCCACGAGCTCTGGCTTCGTGCCATCCCACAAGCCGAGTCTCACGGCAACACTAACAGCAACCGAAAAATGCTAACTGACTGAAACTAACTAAGACCTATACTGAGTCCTGCATTGTACTGAGTTTTTTCTTTTATTTGACACAATGACATGATTAAATATCCTAACAAATCCTCCCCTAATCATGGCATGCTCACATCCACCACGCCCAATCTTTGTCGCAGCTCTGTGAACTTCACCCGTCCAAGGGATTTCGTCAGAATATCAGCTACCTGTTCCTCCGTTCGAACATGATCGATGTTCATTCTTTCTTCACTGACACACTCACGGATGAAATGGAATCGTGTGTCAATGTATTTGCTGCGCCCATGATGTACTGGATTCTTGCACAGCTCCAGAGCTGATTTGTTATCCACAAACAACTGAAACTTCCTTGGATTGTCTCCTGTCAGCTCTCCAATCAACCTGCTAAGCCATATTCCTTGACATGCTGTTGTGGCTGCTGCTATATATTCCGCCTCACATGAAGAAAGGGCAACAACTTTCTGTTTTTGTGAAGTCCAGGTAATTAGACTTTCACCGAGGAAATATACCATTCCAGAGGTACTCCCGTCTATCAACTGCATCTCCAGCAAAATCACTATCTGAATATCCAATCAGTTTTATCTCTATCCTTCCAGTATATTTGTAGCAACAACCAAAACTCAATGTACCACTCACATACCTGAGCAGATGTTTCACAGCTGCCATGTGCTGCATTGTTGGAGACTTCATGAACCGACTGACCAACCCAACAGCAAAAGCTATGTCAACCCTTGTATTTACCAAATATCTTAAGCTCCCCACAATGCTTCTATACTCAGTGGTATCCACTGCAGTTCCTCCTTCATCCTTGGACAGCTTGAGCTTGTTTTCCATCGGTGTTGCACATGGGTTGCATCCTACCAGACCGGCTAATTCCACGAGCTTGCGTGCATAACTGCTTTGACACAGTGTGATCCTTTTGAGTTCCTGCTTCACTTCAATCCCAAGATGGTAAGCCAACAATCCAAGATCACTCATTTTGAAGATATTCCTCGTCTGCTGCTTGAATTCTTCGATGGTGCCAGTTGCAGCGCTAGTGATGATGAGATCATCCACATACACTGCTACCAGCAGCAATTGATCCCCATGTGCTCTTCTATACACTGCATGCTCTAGTGGACTGCGCCTGAAGCCGAGCTGGTGCAGTGCGTCATCGAGTTTGGCATTCCACGCACGTGGCGCCTGCCTCAATCCATACAGCGCCTTGTGCAAACAGTACACCATGTGCTCACGATTGGAGTCGATGAAGCCAGGAACTTGCTGAACATATACCTCCTCCGTGAGGTCTCCGTTGAGGAAGGCCGACTTCACATCCATATGATGGACTTCCCAGCCGGCGTGCGCCGCCAGCGCGATTAGTACACGGACAGTTTCCATGCGAGGCACCAACGCGAACACCTTGTTGAAGTCAACTCCTTGCCTCTGGGCAAATCCTTTAGCGACCAAGCACGCCTCATACTTCACCACCTGCCCCTGGGGATTCTTCTTGAGCTTAAATACCCATTTGAGTCCAATCGCTTGGTGTCCTGCTGGGAAGCATACAAGTTCCCAGGTCTTGTTTTCCTCAATGGTGTGCAGTTCATCCTCCATGGCTCTCCTCCAGCCTTCTTGCTTGAGGGCCTGATCCACATCCATCAGTTCTTCAGCTGCGAACATGCACAGGCCAGTGAACTCGAGCTCGCGCGCCTCTGGAGCGTCGATGATGTTTTGAATGGTGCGGAAACGGAGTGGCACTCCTTCAGTGTTGAGTGTTTATCCCAATGGCGGCATCGCACATTCGACTCTGGTGATCGGACCTTCCGGTGTGCGATCAGAGCCTCCCACTGGTGCTTCAGTCGTGCGTACCTCCGACCCTTCTGTGCCCCGGACTCCCTCCGAGACACGGCCTTCTCCCGTAGAGGCAGTGCTTGCGTCGTATATGGTAGAGTGCTCGATGACGAATGTGTCAGGATAGTGTTCGACGGATCTTGCCGCTTGAGTTGCCGCCCAATCCCACAGCCTGTCCTCTTCAAAAATCACATCTCGCGTGATGTGAAGCTTCTTCTCCTTTGGATCATAGACCCTGTACGCCTTGCTCCCATCTTCATAACCAATGAACACCATTGGCGCCGATCGATCCGAGAGCTTGGAGATACTGGGGCTGATCTTCTTTACATGGGCGACACAACCAAAAGTCCTAAAATAGGACACGTTTGGTCGCCACCCGTACCAAGCTTCATACGATGTCTTCTCCTTCAGACTTCTCGTTGGTGAGCGGTTTAGGATATGCACCGCAGTCTTTACAGCCTCCGCCCAGAACACGGCTGGCACCGCCATGCTTTTGAGCAGCTCACGGGCCATCTCAACAATGGTCTGATTCCGCCGCTCGACAACTCCATTTTGCTGCGGTGAGTACGGCACCGTCGTGTACCTCCGAATGCCTTATTCACCACACCACGTGACGAACTCCGATGAGTTGAATTCTCTACCTCGATCGGTTCTGAACGCCTTCAGCTTCACCTCCCGATCGGTTTCTGCAAGTGCTCTGATCTTGCGAAAGTACTTGAAGGCTTCGTCTTTACTCTGCAGTATTTTGGCCCACATGTACCTGCTACAATCATCGATGATTAGCATGAAGTACTTACTGCCGCGCGGGGTCGCCAGAGAAATCGGTCCGCACAGGTCACCATGCACGAGCTCCAGTAGACGTTCTGCGTGGTAGGCCGATGCTTGCGAGAATGGGCTTCTGTGTTGTTTGGCGAGTATGCAGCCGTCGCAGACCTGCTCGAGCCGGTTGATAGGAGGCACGCCATCGACCATCTTCTTCACGGTGAGATCATGCATTGCCCGAAAGTGGAGGTGGCCGAAACGCACATGCCATCGCCATGCGACATCATCGGCTTTCGCGAGCAGGCACACGGGTTCGGCGATGTTCAGCTTGAAGACATACAAGCGATTGCTTGATTGCCTGACTTGAGTCAGCAGTAGGCGTGCCGTGTTGAAGATGGTGAGCACGCCGTCCTCGATGACCACCTTGCAGCCGTTCTCGTCGAGCTGACCCAAGCTCACGATGTTGCTACGCAGGCGAGGGATGAAATACACATCTGTAAGCACACGGTGTTTAGTATTCTTGCAGTTGAACATGACGGTGCCTCGCCCTTTGATTTCCACCAGCGATCCGTCACCAAACTTGACCGTGCCCTTCATGGATTCATCGAGCAACGTGAGCATGGCACGATTGCTCGTCATGTGGTTACTGGCACCGGTGTCCAGGTACCACGAGTCGGGGCTGCCGTCGCATGGAATCACCTTCTCTTCGTTGAGGAATACATGCTCCGTCATGGCAACAATGTTCTGAACATGCTCGGCCATGAGGAGCGCGGGCTGATCATCCTGCACCTCAGCCAGATTTACCTCCTCCTTGCTCTCGCGTCGTTGCTTGCTGCGACAATCGCGTGCCCAGTGCCCATATTTCCCGCAATTGCGACACTTGTTGCGTGAGAGATCTCGCACACCGCCCTTCTTGTCACGCGAGCCCTCGCTTTTGCGCATCGATGACTTGCCACCACGCCACTGTCCACGACCCGATCTGGAGCCGCCAGAGGTCTCCTCTCCGGCTTGGCGCTGCTTCTGGCGCGCCTTCCACTCCTCCTCAGTAAGCAATAGTTTTCCTCCAGTGTTGGAGCCTGTCGCACCGTCGGCACCATGTCGCTCTTCTACTGCTTTGAGCCAGCCCGCGAGTTCCTCCACAGATAGCATTTCCAGATCAAGTAAGGTTTCGATCGAGAGCGCAATTTGGGAGAACTTTGGTGGGATAGCCTGCAGGAAGCGTCGCACGACCATCTCGTCATCATGCGGGTCACCTAAGGTCGTCAATTGGTTCGCCAGACTAGTGATCCTCATCGTGAATTCGTCTACGGTCTCCCCGTCGCGAAACGTAAGAGCGTCGAACTCCCGGCGTAGCGTCTGTGCCTTCACCCTGCGGACACGATCAACCCCAACATACATGGTCTTGATCGCCTCCCAGGCCAGCTTTGCACTGCTCTTCCCGGTGAGATTTCCCACCATTTCTAGTGGAACAGCTCGAAGGATGGCCTCCAGGGCCAGCGGGTCTTCATGGAAGTCGATCGTGCCGAAGTTCACCGCCTCCCATAGACCACGAGCTTGAAGCATTACCTTCATGAGCGTTGCCCAGTCGGTGTAGTTTGTACGCGTGAGGGTGGGGTAGTTCGCCGTTCCTCCGATCTCCCGGACCACCTTGTGTACCACCAGGCCGCGGTCACAGCCGCCTCCGCTGCCTTCTCCGGCAGAAAACATGGGATGAGTGGATGTCGATGATACTGAACGTGCTCCCCTCGGCATTGCTGATCAAACTGGCCTGGCTCTGATGCCACTTGACGTTGCCAATGTCGATTCACTCTCCTCACCGATCTTAGGAACACCTCACAGCACTAGCTCTGGAATCGGTTCAGATGATGCACTCAGTGCTCAATTCTGACGAGAATTCGACAACAGAAGACAGCTACAGCGAGACTGAATATGAGACTCTGAACCCAAGCAATTTTGTGCTGCTCTACCTCAATCTCGCAGCGTTTTCTGGACTCTATTAAATAGACAAATGAACAAACGAGTACATGGGCCATTTTGCCTGATTCTTCAGTCACGAGCTCTGGCTTCGTGCCATCCCACAAGCCGAGTCTCACGGCAACACTAACAGCAACCGAAAAATGCTAACTGACTGAGACTAACTAAGACCTATACAGAGTCCTGCATTGGACTGAGTTTTTTCTTTTATTTGACACAATGACATGATTAAATATCCTAACAACATGGAACATAAATTGACGATATATATAACCATGTGACCATGCATGGACATCTTATTTATTTGTACTAGTACAATGTACATATTACATGCATGAGCATCGGAAAAGCTTGATAGTCTGACACAGCAGATGGATTTATAGCACAAGGCAAATACTACCACACACAGTAGACATCTTGTAGTAGAAGTTTTGTGTACATGAAAGAACTTATGATTAAAGTTGCTAACTGGATATACTTTCCCTTATCACCTCTGCCAAGGTTGCGGATGGTTCTGATGTTTGAGTCCTTCATCACGGTTTGTTCTGATTGTTGCCGATGATCCTTCGGTACTGATCTACTGAGAGGTCATGGTGGGTATCTGTGGTTGTAGCAGTCATTGGGGTATAGGCTACAGCAGCACCTGCCGTATCAGTGTTTGTGCTTTCAGCGTTGTTGTTAGTTGCCTGTCCTGATAAATTGCTAAGTGAGGGACTCACTCCAGTAGTGACTAGCTTGCGTTCTTCTTTTAGTCCTTTGCGACAAAGCGTTCCTTGGTTCACGTAAGCTCCACCCTCCACAACATTGCAGGAGAACAGAACTACCATGCTAAGTGCTAGAAGAATGTTGTGCATCTTCACCATTTTTTCGCTGAATACACATACATAAATTTCATAAGAACTATCGAAACGGATGTGTAGTTGAAGTCAAGAGAAGAGTATTGTATGATAAATTATTTTGTCAATGAATACAAATAATGTTGTGCTACAAAGAATATCAGACGAGAATAAAACTAGATAGTGTGTGCAATTATAAGCACTTATAAACATTGAATTCAAGTGTACAGATGCACTGTGGCGTGTTAATCAACAGATATATAAATAATGGAATAAGGTTATCAAGACTTTTCCAGTAAAGTCCAAACCAGAAGTGTTTGTAATTAAGTGACTATATAAGAAACCTGTTAGTTCCTGAAAAGGTAAATTTCAGTATACAACTACACTGTAAATTGTACCAGTCAAATTGGGTTGTTTAATTTATCATCCAATAAAAATGGGTGAACACATCATATTTAACAAATGGTCAGTGCTGCACCCTGAATACTTTAGTAATTTCAATAAATCATTGGTCATCGTTATAACCTTTGGTGGCACCATATTAACTCATATACATAGAACTTAATTTGACATAGCTAATATACTTAGGCCACTATTGTAACTTGATCTGTCCCTTTGTGTAGCACATCCATGGTCAAGGTTTGAAATATCTACCACTTGACAACTATGGGCATACTAATGTACCCCCTCGTGTACTACAACTAAACTCCGCCGCCTTTCCTAAACACACCAATTGATACGTTTCTATCGCTTTTGTTTCCTCCACCATCTTCTTATTCATAACTGAATGCATTTGATGAAGTGATAGTCACAAGAATCAGGTACATGATATATAGTTAAAGTCCAATGAAAAAACGATTCAATTGAATTATCTAAAAGTTGAGAGGTCACATAATGGAAGAGCTTTACAATACTAGCAATATATATACGAGACAATGGAAGAAGATTGTGAGCACTTACGTGTTGCAAGTACCTCTCCCAGCATGGAAGTATGCATATATATTAACGAGGTTACCTCAAAAGGTTACATATATATAGGAGAAAGACTGATTGGCATTACCTCAATAAGGTTATAATCTCGCAACTAGGGTAGTGGTTTTGAGCACGCGCACTTTTCCGTGGATAAGAATCATAAAGCACCCTCAAATAACTTGACATATCGGACACAAGAATAAAGCGAATGGTATAATTGTGTCACCAATAACAAGAAAATGACTGAAATGCGCGCGTACCAAACGACACTTTGGATGTCTAGAAATATGTGGAAAATATTTGTTATTCATTTGTGTATATGGACTACTAGTTAAGTAAGTTTCCTACATTCCTTGCCAAAAGAAAGATCAAATACTGTTGGTTGTAGCTAATCCACTAAATAAGTGATCATGATTTGCCAACACGGCCTAGTAATAGATCACTAGCCCTAGATTGTACCTTTTTTTATCAACTTTAGTCATTGCATGCAACCATGATCCCGGATTCTATTTTTTCTGCCACCTTAGACACTAAAATTATTTCAACACTAGTCCTTTCCAATTCTAGTTGATATATATCTATACCTTTAGGGATTATCCATCGACAAATATTTGTTTTTAAAAAATAGCTAGGTTGCATAGTCCATATAGAAAAGAATGTATTCCTTTCTTCTCGCAGCTAGAAGCCATGTCAAGATATGGAGAATCATGATCACCAAGATAATTCCATGATGGACAATTTTCCAATTATAGATCATGATATAGATCGGTTTAGATAGTCTTGGAACAAAACAAATTGAGTTGAGAAGATGTAAATTAGTGTTAACATGCAAAATTATTGATAGCAGAAAATAGTTTTTTAGTTGCATCTACACAGTAACAATAAGGTTACTAAAGATGATAAACCACAGACAGAGGTGCAGGCTATAGTGCTTTTTGCTGCATACATATAGCTTGACCATGTAGTTTTCCAAGACCATTTGTCGACAAGCTTGACATTGTCTAGAAGTTGCAGGCTTTCATCAATTTGCAGTAACCTTATTGTCCCTATGGGCTAGGTAGGGATTCATGAGACTTGATATAGACCAGAGGCTTGTAAGGGGCTATGCATGCAGAAGCTGCAGGTGGAACAGAAGCTTTATTCTTCAGACAAACTTGCCAGTGTACGCTGCAGATCTCATGCAAGTACTAGATGCTTGGTTCAGGGACACATATGTAGTCATAAGTTAACCGATGTCTCTGATGCATCAAACAAATTTTGCACCTATCAAGGATTAGAAGACGAAATTTGGGTGTGTTTGGTTCAGGGGATATGGTGAGATGGAAGGGGGCAAAACTTGTTTTTTTGTGGTGTTTGGTTATGAGACAACAGAGATGTGATCATCCCTCCTACGGAATATTCTCTCAATATGCTGGATGAATCTTTCCCTCCAAATCAGTGGGAGGAAGCCATCCATATTTGCTAATCATGCTCATTAGTAAAATGATTAGTGATATTAGTATGTTTGTATTACTTATTAGTATATATTACTACAAGATTATAATTTGTAAGGGTTAATATGGTGGCAATTAATGAGCTAATTAGAGTATGATTAGGGTTAATTAACATATTTTATTGTTAATTAGTAATTACTATGGCAAGAGTAACATTAATACGCGCTAGTGCATGTTGATTAGTGTATTATTAATAATTATTATCTAAAATTAAAAGATATAATTAGTTGATAATTCTCATCCCCATCCTTCCAACTAAACAAAAAAGAGGCTCATCCTATGCATCCAACCAAACAAAAAAGAAGATCATCTCATCCGTAAAAATGGGGATGACCCTATCCCATCCCACTTTGCTTCCCAACCAAACACACCCTAACTTTCTTCTTTCTTCTTTCTTAAATTTTCTAATCTGCTTCAGGTTGTTACAGACTTCCAGCTAACTTAGACATTCCTACCAGCTAGCTAGCTAGAAAAGGAAAAGGTCATAGCTAGCTGATGAGACAAAATTATGATCATCTGGCCTATAATATTTCTTTAACTCCTTTCCCAATTGCACTTATACCTTTTTTCGTTTGTCATTTGGCAGTAGCACTCTCTATATATAATTTTCCTGTACTCCATTAGTCCATAAAACAAAAATATATTCATTAAGAATTATAACTAAAACTTAACATTTATTGCTGCACTGATGAAAAAGATGTTTGTACATGTACTGATTGTTACACTCAGAAGTTGTTTGTACATGCAATGCCAAAAGTGCACTGAACTTGTTACCGTGATTTCATCTAATTCTAGTTGCTAAAGCTGTAGTCCATGAGCTTTCACTAATACCAACAGCACATCATGGTTTTCACAAACCTATCTATTGCTTTGCTTCTATAAGTTCAAAAGAATTATTTATTTTTAGGAAAGATTCCTACCGAAGAAAGATCAGCCACTGTAACTGCTTCATTAAATATGAGATCATGATTTGGTTAGATAGTCTAGAACTATGCCTTTTTCTCCTCTAAGCATCATACTATATATCCGATTGAATTGCTATTTATCTTAGAATGCAATGAATAATATACCTACTTTGATGTGCTTTAGTACATTCACTTTAAGGTCTAGGCTTGTTCCTTATGCAAGGATAACATCTATATATGTTTCGTTTTCAACATCTAAAAAAAAAAGAGAATTCAGATTCAAGGAAGTATAATTAACTCTACACATTCCACTGTATGTGTGAACTCATCAACACTATAATTTGGTTAGCTATAAAGCAAAAGGCAAATAATAAGTATACTAATGGAAAAACTCTATTGTTGATCCCTCAACTCTTCTCATAGTTTATTTTTTATGACTCACTTCCAATGCTTGATAAAACCTGTCCCTCCACTCTGAAAACAAGAAGTAGAGACTTTTTCCTATACTAAACAGAGAGAAAATAGGAGATAGAATATCCTCTTAGGATATACAATTGATATATGGGTGCACCAATCCAATATTTCTTGATGCCCTCCTTCTCTATTAGTAACTCTATTTTATGTCATCAGCCAATAAATTAAACATCCAAAATTTTTTTTTTATAGAAATTCATAGAGGAACTATAATATAATTTAAATGTTTAGCATCATCATATTTACCTATACAGAACCAGGATATAATAGTATACGGGCTTTTTTATATGGGGTTGAGGGGATGGCATTTTGCTTTTATCCATTATTCGTGTATACAATTTATTATCTGTTGGAACCAAAGTCCCAAACAAGGAAAGCCTTCGCTCCGAGGGAAAGCCGAAGGCTCCTGGGTGTGACACGTGTTTAGAGGTAAATAGTCTTGATCCCTCTCTCATCCTGGGTATAGTATGACCCTATTTATAGCTCGTACTCAACCACTCCATGCTAGTGTTTACAGTTTCACCCCCTCACCTGCCACATTCTCGGCATATCCAGGGGCATTATGGTACAATCATGTACATTTACATAATTACAACTCTGCCTTGTGTAGTTAAGTGGGCCTCAACGTCCATTTGTGGTCTTCGACTAATCTCATGGCTGCGCTGAAGGCTCCTCCTCAGCTTCCAGCCGAAGGTTCGCCACGAGCTTCGCTCCTGCCCTCCAGTGCCATGAGTCAATCTTCGGCCGGATACGTTAGTACCTTCGCACCCTTCGGTCAGCGGAATTGTCGGTCGACCTTCGGCTTCCGACCGAATGCCTGTCGATGCCTTCGCCGATGCGGGTGGCTAGAACTGCAGATGTGCCTCCAGACTTCGACCGAAGGTCCGTCCTGGCCTTCGCCCGCATGGATGGAGGTTATGGGCCAACCTTCGGCTTCGACCGAAGGTATGCCATGGTCTTCGCCTGCATTTCCTGAAACATCCCTGCAACACCCATGAGTGTTTAGCCACCGGTAGACTTCCACTTGCCATACGAGGGGGGGGGGGGGAGATCATCCCCAACATTATCATATTACAATCGGTCACAAATATGGTTTTGTCATGTTCATTGTCACCCGAAAAGAATTAATGTTATTTGTCATCATTGACGATAATTGTTGCATATCTAGTGTAGTGGATCTCGATCATGCGCATTAGCAACAGATAAGGATCATAGTAGTCAGGCGATAAGAATCGTAGTAGTGCATGCCACATAAATTTTTCACATCTACTGCACAATAAAGTGAACACTAATAATTTTGTCCTCAACATAATCGAAAATGATTGAATGACATATTCACCTAACACACTTTTTTCTCAGAGGAATAAAGAGATATCATGTTCGCACGGGTTACTATGTTATTATACGCTTTTCAAACCATACATAAGAACAATTCATCATGATTTTAGAAAACATAACTATTTTTCATTTCCCTGCTAAAAGATTTACTTATAACAAAGATCCCTCCTGAAGAAATATCAAATGTTGCTTGCCTTTGGCCCAAATTAATAACATTATATCATGGCAACCATATAGGACAATAACAAAGTAGAAATCCAACATTGTGTAAATTCCACAAAAACATTCATATGGATTGAGTAACTTCATGCATGGAAACATTTTAGAGACCCTGATTTAATTGTGATGACTAAAAGATAGCCGTAAAAAAAATTGTACACTAAATCAAGTTGTAGCACTATAGGAAGATGTACCTATGTATTTTCTCATAATTCAAACGTCAATATAGAGCACACATCTCCAGTACTAAAGTCTCAAATTAGGTAATTATTTCAAGTGCTACATTCTTAGGTTAGTTTTTGCTTAGGTAATTATTTTGAACAACGGTGAATAGTATAGGGGGCACTTCTCAGGTGATACATTATGTGTGAAGGGTCACTGGAATAAAAAATAAAGAGAACACAAATTGTTGATATCCCCACACTTCAGTTAGATTCAAGATGGCTAAATGTTTGTCTAAGCAAGAACATTATTGATGGATTTATCTAACACTGCACTTGTTAGCACACATAAGACATCTTTTTTGTTATTGATTACATAGCGCATACTTACAAAGCATTTGATGAAGCTCTAGAGATTATTTAGACGAATACAAACTTAGTTCATATTAGAGCCTTGGAATCTGATACAACTAATTGTATAGGAGAGTATGAATGCATGCGTAGAAGCACATACATTTAGGAACTTTTTAGGGACCACAGACATTAAGACCAGAGATAACATTTAGCACACATATAGGAAAATTAGTCTATACTCCCAGGAGTACATACTCCCTACTATGATATACCACATAAATAAACTAGACATACTCGTTTATCACTATGAGTATACTTATATACTCATTTTAAGATACTCCAATATGAACTACATGAAAAAATAGAAAAGAAGTCCATCAATTTTATTAGATTTTGATAATACCTTTGTATTTGTACATAAAATGTAATACACTAAAATAAATATGTGCAAACCACCCAAAAAAAACTATACATACCACTTAGATGATCTTATATACTCACATGCTCCATATACATACTATTTATCATATGAGATATTTATTACATAATAAGATACGTATGTGGGAGTATATACTCTCGGGAGTACCAAATATGCTTCCTATATATATATATATATATATATATATATATATATATATATATATATATATATATATATATATATATATATATATATATATATATATATATATATATATATATGCTTGTTATCTCTGATCTTAATGCAAACATACATATAACAATCATGGATGATGGCCAATCTGACTCATGAAGTTTCTGTACTCTTTGGCAGACATGGTGTGTTCTCGGCTGATCAGTACTGGTTGCACCTACTCTGAGTTTCCTTCCTAGAGCCATGTCACTTGCAAAGCTGGTTCCTTCATTGCTTCCATAAGAACTTGCAAGTGAGCTTGGTTTTTCAGGTTTCATTCCATGAGAATTTGCATGATCAAAGTATGCAACTGTGAACATCATGGCCATCAGAATGAGCAGTCCCACCGTTGAGGACTTCATCTGCATATAAGCTGGATGCAAGTACTTATGTTGTAATTTTCTGAAGTAATAAATGGAAATTAGTTTGAACCATATTAAGGAACCTGATGGAGATCACAAAAATAAAGGACTCACTTGAGTTATCTTGATTAGTTGAAGGCTTGTGTTGATGATAACTAAGGACAAGCTTGGGCTATATATACCCATATCGTTGGAATGTACATATATTGAAGAGGAAACTCATGATATTATGCAATGGGAGTAAAACTTAGCTTTTAGCGCATTATGTCCACAAAACTGCAAAGAGCAATGATAATAATTTATATGTTTCTACAAAGTTAATTTAATACCTTACCATCTACACTTGGTTAGCGAATTATTACTATGTGCTCTTTGAATCATATATAAGAACAATTAATCACACCTTTCACAAACCTAACTATTTTTTCTTTGCTGCTTTAAACTAGGACATTCTCAAATCAGAGATTTGTCGTGAAGAATATCATATGCTACTTATTGCCTCTTGTCAGAACCGGATTAACTTGACAAATAGCTTTCCCATTCTTTGTACGTTCAAAGAATTGCCAACGTAGAACCCTCAAATTTCAATTATGCTAACCATGAAGATACATGGCAGGAAAGTTGAAATGTCAGAGTACAGAAAGATATCAAAGCTGAAATTGAACTGTATGAGTAAAATATAGATTAAATTGACAAGCTAATTGGTCCCTTAGAATGAAGGAATAGGAAAAATAAAGGAATATAGATGACATGAAAAATTGATTTCCTCAGACCAAAAATGGGTAGGAATTGTTCAGATTATATATTCGGACATTATGCAAGAAAGCACAACCCTTAAGAGATAGATGGACCGATGAGAGAATTTCCATGGCGTCCGATGTTATGGTAATTTCCTCCAAAACTCCTGTGAGTTGAGTCATTCTGTGGGAGCATTGTGTGAGTTCTGGATGTTATCTCCTTGTTACAATGCAATACATAGGAGTTTGTTATATGATGTAATCAGCTTATACTGTAAGCCGTGAAAGGCAACATGACAGCATACAGTCGATAGAGATGATTAATTACAATGAACCGTGAAGCCTTTGAAATACCTTGGCCCTAACACTAAGCCCTCCATGAGGCTAAATCTCAAGACAGGGACGTCAATGAGGAACTCATTTTTGTAGAGGGTCTAGCATTCATGTCTATTACCATGGCCCAAAACAGCTCAAATAACCGCTACCAACTACGACACAAGCGGGTCATAATGCATAGTGTTTCACAAATTTGTCCAAAATTTCCCATAATATTTGTCCACATCCATATGCAAAATCATCCAAACACAAATAATTCAAACAGAACTAAGAAGATAAAGATCTGCAATCCATGAAGGTTTAGAGAAAAAAGTTTTCAAAAAGAACAATTTGTTCAGAGCTAAAACAAGTGAGAACATGCTCTGAAAATTTTGAAATGAACAAAGTACAAATATTTGTCCTTTGTGTTTTTGAAATGCTCTGAACACCAGCAAGTTTTCAAAAAGAACAATTTTTCAAAGCTAAAACAAGTGAGAACATGCTCTTGTAATTTTTGAAATGAACAAAGGTAAAGCAAGTTCATTTCAAGTTTCATGATTTCATAGAGCGAACACGTACGTCTCATGAACTCACCCGTAGCCCATTAGTTCAATCAACTTGTTGCAAAGAAAGCCTGGAGCCTTCTGCCTGATGTCTGTCTCAACTCGTAATGCTTGCTGATGGATGTCGTTCTTTAGACAGACAAGCAATAGATGCAGCAGAAGGTCATGGCTTGCAGCTCTGCTTTTTTTGTTCATCAAATTTTCTGACACTTTTGACACAGTTGTCTACCTAGTTATTCGTTTTTAGTTACGGAATGCCAGGGTAGATTATGTGTGTAACAAAGATATTTTCTCTGACAGTAGGCTCCAGGCTTTCCCTAACTAAAAACGAATAACTAGGTAGACAACCGTGTCAGAAAATTTGATGAACAAAAAAAAGCACAGAGCTGCAAGCCATGAACTTCTGCTGCATCTATTGCTTATCTGTCTAAAGATCGACATTCATCAGCTAGCATTACGTCGCAAACAGTCATCAGGCAGTAGGCTCCAGGCTTTCTTTGCAACAAGTTGATTGAACTGATGGGCTACCTGGGAATTCATGGGACGTGTTCGCTCGATAAAATCATGAAGCTTCAGCAATAGTGCCCTGCAAGTTTTATTCGTCTGACAAATTGAAATACTTGGTCATAGCTGATTCGACAAAATAATTTCAATCATAATGCTGCACCTTCCCTACAACATTTCTTGTCATATAATCTCATTTATGCTTCCTAGGAAGTTCTTTATTATGTTGTTTCGACTCATGCACACTATATGTAAGTGACCTACAAAAGTCTCCTTTCTGCAGAGCAAACATATATATTAACCTTTCATTGCAGGTAGATATTAAAACTGTTTTGATTGCTACATTAGACAATTTGTATGTGCATGTATTGCTGAAAATAGCGTGAATTCAATAAAAAAAATAAAATAGAGTGAACTTATTTATACCGGAATAGACAATTCCCTGTGTAACACCAAATATTAGCGAAATTCTCGATTTCCCATCGAAAAAGTTACGGTTCCTCATGTGTCATCACTTTATTTTTTTCCTTTCCTTATGTGCCATTGCCATCATAACGGAGTTGACGGCAGTGGCATAGAAGAGATGGAAATTTGAGTTTATTCATCTCCTGTGTGCTATTGTTGCCAATGCCATTATGACCGCAGTGGCACATAGGGGACGAAAAAACTAAATTGGTGGCATAGAAGCCAACATCACTTTTTCAATGGAAAATCGAGATTTTTGCTAACATTCGATGGCACACATGGAATTGTCTCAGGGTGAAGATAATCTATACTACAAAGAGCGAATGCAAACAATCCTATATCCACCCCAAAAAGTGCACACGGAACAACCAACACCCTCAGATCTGTCAACAGCTAACACATCCAACAATCCAGATTCGATTGTGCCATGTCATTTCATCAAATGGCCGAGATTAATTGCATTGTCCCTCCCCTCACCTCACCCAATTGTGTTACGTGCACCTGATCCGGTCAGACACTATTTCTGCCCGCACCCTTGATCGCGGTAGTGCTTTCCTTCCTCATTCCTTCATCACTAGAAGTCTGTCCACAGGTTGTAGCTTACTTTCTCACCACAATCAATTTGTATAAGCAATCAATTAATGGATGCTATTAACATTAAATATCCTTAATACACCATTATTTCATCCCATCTATATCCAATAGTCAATTAATTTCCTTCCAAAATACTACCCAAATCAATTAATCTCCTTCCAAAATACCACACAAATCAATTAATCTCCTTTCAAAATACCATCCAAATCAATTAATCTCCTTCCAAAATACTGTCAAAATCAATTAATCTCCTTCCAAAATAGTAGTCCAATCAATTAGTCATGATCAATTTGAAAACCTCCACCTCTTGTTCTTTACCGCACATCACAATTCTCTCATCACCTCTCACATATGCGCCTATGCCAATCTCTTACTTCACTCCACCTATGCTACCTCCGCGGGCCACAATCCTCCCACGCCACCATCACACATCCATAGTCGTCCCATAACACGATCTTGTGCTAGCGGCCACCTCCTTCCCACGTTGCGATGCGAGGCACCCGTTTCGCCATTTGATTTACGGTCTGTAAGATTGTTGAAGGTGATATGCCAGCCATAGAGGCAGTCATAGAGATGATTGTATCACGTCTATATTTATGTACTTTTGAATAATGTGTTATTCCAAGAATGACTATCATTTACATTGATTGGCAAGTATGTGACTTGTTTATGGAACTCTTTGTTTGTATCATCATTTTTTCTAAATTGATCCCAGGTCATGTATCATTGTGATGATTTATAAAACTAGCATATGTATTGATTGATGATCACGTTCCACGGATCATAGGTATAGAGATACCAGGTCAATAATGTGGACATTTATGTTGGAGAATATAATGTTGGATAGACCCACCTTGAGATACTACTGGGATTGTTATTTATGATATGCCATCAGTTGTTATTTCAGATGGTGTACCTGCAGGATCCTTAGAATTGAGATTGTCATTGATTCTCAGAATGTGTAGTAACATACTTTGGGGCTGCCAAATGCTATTCCATAACTAGGTAGTCATAAAGTTAGTTTTCAGGTTTGTCATGAAACATGTCATGGGGTGGAGTGATCAAGATGGAATTTTCCCCTCTTTGATAACAGGAGAGATATCTCTGGGCCCCTCAAGATAATTGGATTGAGAAAGTGCATGGCCATGCCAATATGATTAAAGAGTTAAATAATGATGAATCCACTACTTGATTGAGTGAATGATCGAGCTATCACAAGGGTGACACATATGTCGCCTTGAGCTTGATTGTCAGGCAAAGGGATCAGTGCATGTGTATATCAAGGCTTAGCTGATATGATCTTTGTGTATACTCGGGAGTCAACATGTCCTACCAGGGACCGCTATTGATTTCAGTTTGGAAAGGGTTTTTGAGTCATAGCCATTTGTACATGAACTTAATGGGTCACACACTTAATGGGTTGGAACAAAACATACAAATTGGATTTGTATATGGGTTTGATTGGATTGTGATCTATGAGGTGTTAGAGTCCTAAAGGGTTTCCAACGTGGGAGCCCATTAGCGAGCTCTATATAAGGAGAGGCATGATGTGGGGCATGGTGAGGTGAGCCACTCTAAAACCCTAGCTGCATCCCTCCACATGATCTCCCAAAACCTTAGCTACGCGTGGTGCTAGCACATCGGAGCTCGGCGATCCTGCCTAGTCCTTATCAAACTTGTCAATGGGGCTTGGCAAAGTCGACAACAGATGGCGACTATGTCCAATTGGCAGAGATGGCACCACAACATCAGCCCAACTCCAAAATTGCTTTGGACATCGAAGCTGGATGGCTGAAAGGTGGTCTTGCGAGGGAGGAGAGGGGGTTGGAAGTGTCGCTAGCACACCCGATGCCAAGGGTGACGACAGCGTATGTAGTGGAATGTGTCTCGACACGAGCTAACTTGGTGGTTGTGCAAGAGGCAGCGGTAGCAGCGACCACGAGCCCACCTTTTGAAGGCATGGCTATGCTCCAATTGTGACCATTTTGTCAATGAAGAGGATTGCTCGACATGGCATGAGACTTGATGGAGGGAGCCGTGGAGCCTGTCTCGTTCCCCATGGGGGCAGCGTGAGGTGGCAGAGAAGGCGCCATGGCCCCGCCTCACATGTTAGCAGGAGGCTGAAGCGACAGTTAAGGTGTTCAGCAAGGGCATGAGCTTGATCATTTAGACGATGTTGTGGGAGATGAGATCTAGAGCCAGGTGGACCAGAAAGCCTCTGGGGGTGATGAGATCTGTGTCCAGACCAAAACGGGTAGCATCGGTGGCGACGATATCCATGGCTGGATCAGGCGGGCAGCGCACGGGGGATGAGATCCCCGATCAGGTAGGCGACATCGGGGCGATAAGATCAGTGGTTGGATCAGTTGGCGGGCAATGCCAAGGGCGACGAGATCCATGCTTGGCTCAAGCAAGCATCCCTGTGGGCGTTGGGTAGCTTTGAGATGGCAGATGGGATGGACAGGTTCCATAGAGGCGAGAGCGTGGTCGGAGGAAGGAAACGCTATTACACGGGTGGGGCAAGAATGCTGGCGCTGCGTGTCGACCGCACTAATTGATGCTACATTGCTGCAGATGCAGGAGATCCTCTTCGATGCAGCACTGCTAATGTGGCGGTGGATCTCGCAGCCTCCCCTGGTTGAAACTTGGTGGTGCTCCAGGGGGATGCAGAGGAGGCAGTGGTGGTGTGATGGCAGATGTTGTGGCCTCTCCCTGGATGAGACCTAGGCGATGCACAAGGGAGAGGGTCAGGGGCCAGGCTGGTTGAGAGGACGAAGCAGCGGCCGATGACAGCTGCTGCACTGACCGGCGGTGGTGGCAGCTCGGGGGAAACCCTAGTCACCCCCTAGTCGCCCTTCTCATACACTACCTCTTTCAGTTCTACCAGCAGAGAAATGAACGTCATACTAATTGTCCTAGGGCATGGTTGACGGGTGGAGCATGCATGACATGCACAAAGTGAATGTCATAACTGCTGATTGCTGAATGAAACACGAAGCTTTATTCTTCGGAGACAAGAATGCCATGCTGTCAGTACGCCGGTCATCGAATGCATAATTGCGGACTTGACGGTTGCATGATTACATATAATGGTATTCTGTGACAAAAAGTAAAGTAAAGATAATAATAAGCCTACATCTGGAGTTTCCATATGTCACCTTGCCTTTTTCGTTTCTCTCCTTTCTTCCAGGATCATCAATCTTCACATTGTCGCTGTTAGAAATAGCAACTTAAATTCCCTAGAAGTCCTAGGTTAGTATATATACATATATATATATATATATGTGTGTGACAATGTGCAAATAATTCCTTATAGTATGAGGATATTACACATAGCTATATATATATATATATATATATATATATATATATATATATATATATATATATATATATTTCTAACACCCCCTTAAACTCATGGAGGATCAACCACAAGAGATAGAACATGTGTTGACTCTATGCCTTTGTGAAGAAATTAGCCAACTGAAACTCGGAAGGAACATACTGAAGCTCGGAAGGAACATATTGAAGAGCAATCACTTCATCTTGTACCTGTGTCCGTGTGTAAGAAGCATCAACACCAATATGCTTAGTGAGCTCATGCTTCACCAGATCCTGAGCAATATTGATAGCACATGTACTCTCTAAGTAAAGAGGAGTAGGTGCAAGAGAAGAAACACCAAAATCCTCAAGTAACCAACATAACCAACTGAGCTCTGCTACCAACAACGTCATGGCTCGTAACTCAGCCTCTGCAATAGAACGAGAAATTACGGTCTACTTTTTAGTCTTTGTAGCGAATATGGCCCTTTTAGGGCATGTATGTGATTTTAGTGATTAATGACAACATAGTCAATGTGACTATATGTTTGTCAAGTATATGCCTTAGTATGTCTCACAAATGCAATATATGAAGAAGCCACGTAGCGGGCCAAAAAAATGATTGAATTAAAGAAGTTTTAGGAAAAATGACCTCACCGGATGGTCCGATGCTTTGGCTGTTGTACACATTGGAGTATTTTTCAGCTCAAAGGAGAAAAAGGAGAAGAGTACACCGGATGGTCCGGTGCTTAGCAAGTGTGTGCACCAGAGCATGTTGTCTCAGAAGAGGTTCTGCAGATCAACAGACCAGATGGTCCGGTGTTAAGGAGAAATGCACACCAGAGCATTTCCTAGGAGCAAGTTTTTTAGTGCAGAAGAGTTTTGAACTCACCAGATGGCTCGACGATGAAGAGAAGAATACACCGGAGGCTTCACTAGAGGATTTTCCAGAAGGTTTTCAGAGGTGTAAGAAGTTATACACAGCCGGTGTGTCCACTGATTCAGACCACACCATGTCTTCCAACGAATACAAAAACAACATGAGACAGTTTGGCCGTCATCCGTGATTGATGTACGTGTGCTTTATATATGCTTGTTAGCTCTGGTCTTAATGCCTGTGCTCCCTAAAAAGTTCCTAAATATATGGGCTTCTACGCATGCATGCATACTTTCATATACAGTAAGTAGTTGTATCAGGTTCTAAGGCCCACATATGAACTATGTTTGTATTCATCTAAATAATCTCTAGGGCTTCATCAAATGCTGTGTAATTGCACATGTATGCAATCAATGAGAATAAAAGATGTCATATGTGTGCTAACAAGTGTAGTGTTAGATAAATCCGTCGGTAATTTTCTTGCTGAGACAAACCTCTAGCCATCTTGAATCTTTATATTGCTCTATAGCACATTCATTTTATAGTTAAAAAAATCAATTTAGCAGGAAACTAACTGAAGTATGGGGATATTAACAATTTTTTTCTCTTTATTTTTGTATTTCAGTGACCCTTCACACATAATCTATCACATAAGGAGTGCCTCCGATACTATTTCACAGTTGATGGAAATAATTACCTAAGAAAAATGCAGAAACTAACCCAAGAATGCAGCAACAATCCTTTCCTTCTTATTTCAGACATTAGTACTATGGATGTGTTCTATTTATTGATATTTGAATTTTGAGAAAATACATAGATACATCTTCCTAAAGTGCTCCAGCTTGATTTAGCGGACAACAAATTTTTTGCTGCTATCTTTTGGTCACTACAATTAAATTGGGATCTCCAAAATGTTTCCACACATGGAGTGACTCAAACCATACGAATGTTTTTGTGCAATTCTACACAATGTCGGATTTCATGGAATTTTTCGTTTGGGCAGATCTCTAAAATGTTTTACTTTCTTGTAGAGTGTCTTTAAGCCATCACATAGGTTGACTCCAGTTCGTTATCTCATTATACTCTAACACCTCACTAGTTAAAAGGAAAAGGTTGAAGTGTTGCTACACCTTAAAACAAAGGCAGCACACCTCTCGACTTAAAAGGAAAAAAGCCAAAGTGTTGCTCAGCCTCGAGTCAAAGGTAGCAAACTTCCGGCTTCGAAGAAGAAATAGCTTGTGTCCCAAACCATGGTGGGGGCTACACACTTCGGTATGAATGAAATTAAAGCATTATTCGAATTGGAAATGAGAGTAATGCACATCACTTGAAAGAAAGAATTTAACTTTGATCACAGAAACAAAGATGAACACACCTTTCGACCAAATGATATGAGAAAATTCACTAAGAATCCATCGAAGTAGCGCTTGACTAGATTGCTCTTGCCAAAGGTCCCTAAAGCTTAAAAGTTAGGGGGGTGGCATTTTTCTGATCGACATATCATGCACATTATTGCCGAAAGTCCCTACGGCTTAAAAGTTGGGGGGGCGGGGGGATGGCATTTTTTTCAAATGACGCTTCATGCATGCTAGTGTTGGAGGTCCCTATGACTTAAAACTTGGTGGGGGCGATGTTTTATTGATCAATGCTTCACGCACGTTGCTACCGAAGGCCCCTACTGCTTAAAAGTTAGGGGGGAATGGTACTTTTTCAATTGACGCCAAAGGTCCTTACGGCTTAAAAGTTGGGGGGATGGTGTTTTTTCGATCGACACTTTGTGCATGTTGCTACCGGAGGTTCCTGTGGCTTAAAATTTGGTGGGATGGTGTTTTTTCGATCAATGAAAGTTGGGGACCGAAGGCTCTACGAAAAACTGGAACAAAGAATAATGAAAATTCATTCTGCAAATTTATCAACGTTGGGATCTACAAAAATTTTATGCATTTGACTATGACTAGGTTGGAAAGCGATATCTCACCTTGCGGGAAAAGGTTCCATCAAGTCCAGTTGGGACCTAACATAACTATCCGAAGAAGTGCCAGGTGAAAGCACAGGTGAAGCACCATGACCTACAACAAATGGTGCTCCTTGCGAAGGCTAAAGTTGTCACCGATAAAAAAAAGTGCGAGAGTGAGGCCAGGATATATTCTTCATCAATCGGCTCATGCTTCAGCTCAACGAGCCCTAATGGAGGGTCAGAGTCTCTGCACTCTATCCTTTGGAGTTCTAGCTCAGCCCTTCGAATCTCCAAGTCTAAAGGGAAAAATGACTCCCAAAATGCTTACCACTTAGCGTTCTAGCATCATAGATTGATCGTTAGGGTGGCGGTGATGGAATGAAGCCCAGCAAGCACATGACATGAAAAGTTATCCTGCATCATAGTTATAGGGACAACACCTTTGACTACCTGTGTAGAATCCGAGGGAACAACCTACACAGGAAGCGAGGATTGTCAAAATATTTAACAAGAAATAAAGCGAAAGTATAGTACAAAGTTTTCAAGAAACGTCAAATGGTTTTATCACAAAAGCCGGTATAGTTTTTCCCCTCACTCACGCTTACTCTGGACACTTAGACACATTTGATGCTTCGGTAGCTTTTGTGAAGGGGCAAGTGGCGAAGTAGGTGGGTAGAGGTTCTTGTAGTGGCCGAAGCATCCCTGCTGTTCATGGCAGCCGACAATTAAAACCATACAAAAAATAAGTGAGAACAATAAAACAATGCTAATGCATCGCGAATAGAAAAGGTACTTAACCTTTGGTGTTGTTCTCCACCTCTTGAAGGATGAGGTCTTCAACACCACCCCAGTCAACATGTCTAGTGGGTAGCAGAGTGAACTGCTCTGGAGCGCCTTGTGGTGGTCGCAGCCTGTCATCTCTAAAGATTGTATAAGGCTTTTGCCAGAAATAATGGTGTAGAAGTCACCATACAAGTGGGCTGCTTGCCGAATGCCTTCAGACAATTCCATGGTCCACCCAAGAAGGTCATTGAGTCACCATGGTCGAAGGGTAAAGTTGAGGTTGAAGCACCCAGTTCTTGAAGAGTTTTGCCAATAGCCTCGCTAGTCCTCACGGCATTCAGCTCCAGAACCTCTACCCTCTTCTAGATAGCGTCCAAAAGCAAGTTGCCTCATCTCACACAGCGCTTTGCTTAGGTGTTGGATTTCAATTTTTTTTGGCCGCATAGAATGCTTGAAGTTCTTGGTGATCCTTTTTAAGGTCATCAAGCTCCGATACGCATGCTTCAGATGCTTTTGTGCGTTGGTCAAGGGTGTTTACCTCCTTTTCCAATTATTGTGTGCTCAGTACAGCCACCTTCGTCTGCTGAAGATATTCGCTAAACTTGCTCTCAGCTTTCTCCACTCTTTGGAGCAGCATGAGTCTCACAATCTCTACTCCTTTTGAGCAGGCCTCTACCTGTTTTGCATATTTCACCTCTCCAATACTTGGTTCAAACGAACTCAGTCATAGTGCTTTGACCTCAATGACTCTAGCATTGTGTGAGACCCCCACTGACATGAGGTATTTGCCACTGCGATGGCATGACCGTGGTGAAGCATTCCCCCCCTTCTCCAGTCTCTATAGCCCCGTGACTTTTGGAGGAGCAAGAGTCCAAGCTGGAGGAGGTTGAGTTGTCCGACTCTCCTCCAGTTCCATCAGCATCTTTTACCTCTTCGACCCTCTCTCCCGCCAAAACATGATCTCCCTCTCCTCCATCACTATTTTGGCAATACATCCCGAGTTCAGTAGACCCTCATTGTTGTCATTGGTGTCAATTAGGAGGGGGGCAGAGTCAATTCATGCAGAAGTCGTAGAGCATTGGTGTCAATTAGTGTGTCTGTCGGAGGCACCTATTGAAGGGGCACCACTTGAATGGCTTCGGTACCCAAGGGGTCCTCATCATCCCCCAAATTGCCAAAGGCCAGTTGGCAAAGATTTTTCTTCGAGGCAATGGTCTTCTTTTTCTTGGCTCCATGAGCTAGAGGGTTTTCATCTTTTCCCTTTTGCTGGCCTTGGGTAGCGAAGGTCTCACCGGTGCCAGTGTTCGAAGGGCGACCCTCATTGGCACAACCCGCTAATGACCCAGACATCTTTGGCCTATCTTCATAGGTGTGGGCCCATAGCTCAAAGGCCTGGTTCAGCCGGCGGCCAAGGGATTGTTTAACATAGGCACGGCTTTCGGCTAGTATGAACTTTCTGAGGAGGAGCCGAGCTTTGGCTTCAACCCAATGACTATCACAGCTGCGCCAGAGGTCTAAAATTTTTTGATAAAATAATAAAAAAATTGAAGACTAATGGAAGTTGAGACCAAAAGACATAATAGACAAAGCCCCTCTGGCCCATTCGGTCAAAAGGATGGAATGGTTCACCCTTCTCTTAGTGGCCAAACCCTTGCAGTGATGAACTCTTCGATGAGGTCGCAAGTGCTTAGCTGCTTCACACACCTCATAAAGGCTTCAAAGGCTGCCTGCTGGGTGTCCTTTAGCAACACATCTGGGGCATGATTACCTTTGTAATCTTGGCATTTAGACACAAGGTACTCTCTTTTATCTACCTTATAGAACACCACTGTGTCTAGTCTTTCGGCCATTTGTTTTTGTAGTCCACAGTTGGTATAGCCAAGCCTGCTCGATAATAAAATTTCACGCAGTCGTAGTGGGCTTCGCTCTGCATGTTTTCCATGAAAACTAGCTTTGGCTAGTGGTGGAGCTGGTGAGAGGCAATGAAGGCTCTAGCTAAGGTCATCACTCCTTCTAATATTGCCGCCCAGGTGAAAAGACTGAGCCAAACGATGGCGTTCGGTGTCAGCTGATGGAGAAAGATCTCAAACATCCTAAGGACCTTCTCTACCATCTCACCGTAGGGTAGGTGAAGTCTAGCTCAGAAGTACTCTACAAAGATAATGCTTTCGTCATGTTCCAGCATCGAGATCTTGTGGTCCTTCGGTATCCTAACCTTCAAAATATCGCTTATCAAGCCTTCTTTCTTTAGGCCAGCTAAGACCCCTTCATCAACCTATGACACCCGAACCAGTAGGTCTTTGGCTTCGCAGTCTTGCTTTTCGGGGCCATTAGATCAGGATGCCTTAGCTTTGATTAAAAGTGCGAAGGTTGCCAAGTGGCTTTTGGTAGAGCCACATGAGCAGATTGTGTTGGCGTGAAAGCAAAGCATTTGGGGTAAACAGAACTGAACCACGAGGTAACACACACAACACACACACACACACACACACACACACACACACACACACACACACACACACACACACACACACACACACACACACACACACACACACATAAAACGCCAACTCGACAACAGTGACAAAGATGTGCGTAGGGAATCGAACCATCGCATTAATGGATTAAGACAAACGAGTAGTAACCGATGTTTCGGTTATCAAACCATCTTGCTAGATACTGTCACTTTTAGAAAGGTTAGACCCTTTGAGTAAGCAAAGGGGGCCTAATTTAGCAAAGGTAAATCATGTAGTGTGAGGCCTAGAACGAGCCAAAGGGGACGATGTTCGCTGATACCATCTAATTCACAAGTTCGGCCCGCCGAGGAGTAACGTTGCCTGTGGGGGGCTGCTATTGGGGAATTGTATCACATGCCCCCTTCAAACTTTGACTTGAAGATCTCTACGACCACCCCAAACTAACACAACTTTTAGTTGTCGTGGATCTGTCATGTTAAACCTTTGGCAAGCTGAAGGAACCCTTCAGACACTCGGCGCCACAAAGGCAGTTCAAATAGTTGGGATGGGCAGAGCCTTTGTCGGGCGTTCAAAGATCAACCGAATGACTTCCGCTCAGATTGTGAGGGAATAAACCAAAGGGACGCCGAAGGTTCTACCAACAAGAGACCTTCCGGGGTCCAAGTGAAAGGAGGACTGTTGCTAGAGATTTGTTCAGCAACAGTAGTTCCCAACAATTTGCTTCAGAGACATGGGTTAACTTATGACTCCATCTGTGTCCGTGGAACCAAGAATCTATTATGTGCATGAGATCTACATTGTACACTGGCAAGTTTGTCTAAAGAATAAAGCTTCTCTTTGACCTGCAGCTTCTGCATGCATAGCCCCTTACAAGGCTACTGCCGGTCTATTTCAGGTCTCGTGAATCCCTACATAGCCCATAGGGACAATAAGGATACTGCAAATTGATGAAAGCCTACAACTTCTCAACAATGTCAAGCTTGTAGACAAATGTTCCTGGAAAACTGCATGGTCAAGCTATATGTATGCAGCAGAAAGCCCTAGTCTGCACCTCTGTGTGTGGTTTATAATCTTTAGTGCTGAAACTTAAGGGCACGGTTATCTAGCAGGTTATTTGTTTATTGTTACTATGTAGATTATGAAACTAAATAATTTTGCATGCTAACACTAGCTTAATTACATCTTCTCAATTCAATTTGTTTTGTTCCAAGACCAGCTAAACCGATTTGTATCATGCTCTATGATTCGAAATTTGTCCATCATGGAATTAACTTGGTGATCATGATTCTCCATATCTTGGCACAGCTCCTAGCTGTGAGAAGAAAGGAATACATTCTTTTATCTATGTACTATGCAAACTAGCTATTTTTTAAAAGCATATATATGTCAATGGATAATCCTCAAAGGTATAGATATCAGCTAGAATAGGAAAGGGCTTGTGTTGAAATAGTTTTTAGTGTCCAAGATGGCAGAAAAAAAAAATAGAATCTGCAATCATGCTGCATGCAATGACTAAAGTTGATAAAAAGGTACAATCTAGGGCTGCTGTTGGCAAATCATGATCACTTATTTAGTGGATTAGCTACAACGACCAACAATATTTGATCTTTCTTCTGGCGAGGAATGTAGGAAACTTAATTAGTAGTCCACAACATGCACAAATGTGAGGATATGAATAACAGATATTTCCAGATAATTCTAGAGATCCAAAGTGCGGGTTTGGTGCGCGTGCCATTCAGTCATTTTCTTGTTATTGGCGACACAATTATACCATTTTCTTTATTTTTCTTCGACGTGTCAAATTTATTCGAGGGGTGCTTTATGATTCTAATCCACCGGAAAGTGCGCGTGCATAAAACCCACTACCCTAGTTGCAAGATGATAACCTTATTGAGGTAATGTCAACCAGTCTTTCTCCTATATATATCATAACAACACATATGCATACTTCCAAGCTGGGTGTCTAGGCTCAACTCTAGTAAGTGTTGCACCATCCCCAATTACAACCCAAAAAATAGCAAATTTACAATCTGCGAGATAGAAAGTTACAACCAGACATAAATAAATAAAAAATTGAGATGCAATTGCGTTATGGACGAACATAACTCCTAACGAATTCCTTGCCTAATGATGTGCAACTTATGGAACAAGATTGTAATCGTAGTACAATCTAAAATGTAACTCGTTAGCTTCTCATGTTGCAATTATATACTTCAGGAAGCATGGTTGCAACTGGTCTACCTAGCGGATTGGAACTGATAGTTTTTTTGACTTATAACTGGGGTGGTGCAAAAATAAACTACAGTGCGCCTAGCACAGAATAGACTAGTCGTATATATATTGCTACTACTGTAAAGCTCTTCCATTTTCTGACCTTTTAAGTTTTTGTTACCTCATTTGAACCACTTTTCCGATGGAATCTAACTATGTATCATGTACCAGATTCTTGTGACTATCACTTCATCAAATGTGTTCCGTTATGATTAAGTAAATGGTGGAGGAAACAATAGCCACAGAAACATTTCGATTTGTATGTTTAAGAAATGATACGGAGTTCATGGCTGTAGTACAGAGGGGGTAAATCAGTATGCATATAGTTGTCTCAAAGTTGTAGTTATTTAACACCTTGATCATGGATGTGCTTCAAAAGAGGGATAGACCAAGTTGCGGTAGTGGCCTAAGTACGTTAGCGCTGTCAAATTAAGTTCTATGTATATGAGTTAATACTGGGTCACCAAAGGGTATAACGATGGTCAATGATCTATTGAAAATTATCACAGTATTCAGGGTGCAGCAGTGGCCATTTCTTATATATGATGTTCATCCATTTTTTTACTGGCAGATTTACCTTTTTCAGGAGCTCGCAGGGTTCTTATATAGTCACTTACAAACACTACTGATTTAGACTTCACTGCGAAAGTCTTGATAACCTTCTTCCATTATTTATATATCTGTTGATTAACATGCCTCAGTGCATCTGTACACCTGAATTCAATGTTTCTATGTTTAAGTGCTTTTATTTGCCTACACTGTCTAGTTTTATTCTCTATGAGTGATATTTTATGTAGCACAGTATTATTTGTATATATGGATAAAATAATTTGTCCTACAGTACTTCTCTTGACTTCAACTACATACGTTTTGATAGTGTTCTTATGAAATTTGTATATGTGTATTCAGCGAAAGAAATGACAAAGACGCACACCATTTTTCTAGCACTCATATAGCCTGGTAGTTCTGTTCTCCTGCAATGTTATGGAGGGTGGAGCATACATGAACCAAGGAACGCTTTCTCGCAAAGGTCAAAAAGAAGAACGCAAGGTAGTCACTACTGGAGTAAGTCCATCACTTAGCAGTTTATCAGGGCAGGCGACTAGCAGCATTAATGCAGAACAGGCAACTAACAACAACGCTGACAGCAGTAGTATTTCCCTTGTACTATAAATCCATCTGCTGCGTTAGAATATGAAGCTTTTCCAATGCTCATGCATGTAATATACTAATGTGTACATTGTACTGGTACAAATAAATAAGATGTCCATGGTTATCTATATGGTCAATTTATGTTCTATGTGATTTTATGTTAAAATATTGTACATTAAGGATTTACAAAACATATTACAACTTGCAAAGAGATTTATGGAACTTGGATTCATCTGTGCATATGATGTGGTAGACACAATGATCACTCTGCTGGGAGCCCACTTTAGGCCCCATAGGGAGCAATATATTACCTAGCTTGGAACTGTTAGGGGGTGGGGAATTCCCGGACAGTTTGTGATCTTATTGCCTTAGCAAGTAAATAACCCCAGGATTGTTTTCCTCTTTAAAACATGTCAAAGAGTTCGATGGCGTTTAGGCCTCAAAATTTTTGTGGCAGTGGATAGTGAAGGATTAAGTGGTGGATTTGCGGTGTTTTGGCATAAGTCTTTGGAAGCCAATTTGATAATGTTGTAGTAGATATATGTTTCTCTTATTTTTCCTCACCTCAGCAATACTAGAATAGGAACCATAGTACATTTCTGCTCAAGTTTGAGATGTAAGGGGTGACAGCTATGTACACAAACGTGTCTTCCAAAAACGGTGCAGAAACTTTTGGGGGTGAGAAATCAATCTTCCAAGCCAATTTTGTCTCGAAAAAATCACCGAATCCGACAAGGTTGGGAAGAAACGGATGTAACATTTTCTGTAGATGTCCAATGAGTCAAAAAGGTTCAAATCAGAGTCTGTATGCAAAAGCTATGATCATTTAAAGGCGATTCACAGCAATTATCACAGGTAGTTCACTTAAGGAACCGCCTATGAAAATTAGTTTCCATAGGCGGTTCCAAAAAAGAACCGCCTATGAAAACCTTTGGTATAAATGGTTAAAAGGATAAAATATCCCGTTTCAATCACAACTACTTGGTGGGAGAGGTGGTAAGGGGGTTTTCACGCAAGGGTAGAGTGGAGGGAGGTCGTGGATTCGATTCCCATAGAACACAAAAACTGAAAATAGTGTGAAAATATAGTGTGGCTTATGACTAGCAACGGCGCGGCCGCAAGGGTTCCTCGGGTAAACAAAAGTGTTTTCTCACTTTCTTCGAACCAAAATACGTCGATTCGGAGACCGATTATCACATGTGGTTCACTTAAGGAATCACCTGTGGAAGATTTCCACAGGCGGCCTATTTTGCACGTGTGGAAATTGTCCATTTCCACAGACCTTTGATCACAGGCGGGTGCACTAAACGTCTGTGAAAATGGGTTACGAACCGCCTTTAAAAATAATTTCTATAGTAGTGGAATATGATCTCACATATATCGGTTTTGTTATTGAGCCATTCACGTTTTACAACGGCCAATCGTGGTGGTGTAATTTGTGTCCGGTTAAATCGTTCAGTGGTAGACACACTTTGGAAGAATCCTTTTAGCTGTACACAGATGACCCATCTTACATTTTCAAGATTATTTCCCATTAGTGTTGCATTTTGTGAAACAATATAGGGTTAGGGTTCATTCATGGAAAGACTACCTTTCGAAATTGCCTTGTGACTGCAGTGTACATGGCTTATGTTGAGGTTTTATCTTCAAAAAAGTTGCAAAGAGCTTTTACATTGTTCATCGATGTAGAGGTCGAGGACCAACTCTACTCCTTTGAGGATCGGAGGGCTTCTGGAATATATATACAACCTCATATAGATTACTCGCTGTGGTAGGATATGCAATTCTTTTGACCATTTTTCTGAAATGTTCAACAATTATTTGGGGCTTTAGATAACTTCAGACAAAAAAAGATTGAACCACAAATTAAGGATCAAAACTCATCAGTAGCTATACAATTTTCATATAAATATCTTTGCATCCTACTACTTCATATGAATGGGTTATGAACATCCAAATATCTCACTAAAGTCATGAAACCGACACATGTTTTTCCGGCTTCATCATTTCACTATATTTATTACTACCGTTAGAGTTCATCCTATTTAACCTCCTCATACATATTATTTGTTCACCATGTTATTACTACCATTAGAGTTGATCCTACTTCCCACTTCTTATATTAATGTTTCACTATGTTATTGCAACCGCTATATATAGTTGATCCTACTTAACCACTTCATATATTATCATTTCTGTATGTATCATAAACTATTATGATCGATGTTAGATGTTCTCTTTACTTTGAAGCCATAAGCATGCCAATTATTAATTGTGAACTTTCTTTATCTTCATTATAAATTATGAAAACATTTTTCCTCTGCATTAATTTAGTGTAAAAATATTAATAATAACAGTTTATTAGCATAATAGAACCGACAATAATAAATCACTACTACAATTGGTTTTAACCATGAATCAACTATATGTGGTACACTACAGTAGGTTCTAGCCTTGAACCGACTGTAATAGTACTTTATTACAGTCAATTCTATCCATGCATGACTATAGTACATCACAATCGGTTCTGTCCATCACCCAACTGTGATAATGTATCATAGTCAGTTCTTGTGGAGAGTTTGACTGCCCGAGTAAATAACCGACTATGATAAAGGTTACTACAGTTGTTTTTTTAAACTAGAAGTTTTTGTATTAATGCTAATGTCACAAAAACTAGAACAATATTTTGCCTACAAAATGGAGCCTTTTGTTACATACATAGTGTGCAAAATGAGTGCAGATAATAATGTTCATAGGAAGCATAAACTAGATTGATATAGAGAAGGTGAGAATGGAAAGAGAGTGATTTTGGGGAAAAGTACCATTGCAAATATCACAGTGAACTAATTGAAAGGGAGTGGTGCTAGCTGAACAGGACCTAACAAAAGGGAGATAGAAGTGTTTTCCTATTTGACATGCATGACACAAGGAAGAACACTCTTTATTGCATGAAATAAAATGAGAGTAGTGTTGGAGGGACAACCATGGCATCACGATCCAAATGATCCAACAATCGATGGTGCTATACATTAGAGGAGGTGACACAAGGACAGGGGAGCAATAGGTGCAGTATGACTGGCTATAGGACCAAGGGTCACTACTGCAGATACCCTCATCAGTGTCGGTTCAAAATCGCCATCATTGGTGGGTCTTGAACCGACACTGATTACTCGGCACTGAAAAACACTATCAGTGCCAGTTTGTTTTTACCAACCGGCACTGATAGGTATTTTTCGCCCTTTTCAAAATGTGGCGGTTGCTACCAATACCATGGTATTTTTAAATTTTGGCGGATGCTGGCAATAGTATACATTATATTTATGGACACACGCATATAAATTTAATTTACGAGACCTCTAGTTTTATCGCAGCATATATAAACAAGCACATATAAATTTCATTTCTAAAACATCAAGTCTCGTCACAGTATATATACACCGCATACATGTGAGGTTTCATTAAAACAATGAAAAAGAGTTTAAGGTTTCTTGCTAATCGAAGGTTCTGGACTCTGTTTTTTCTTGTTGGATGAAGGTAGCGAGAGAGAGGAGCCAAATTCATGGAACTCGTTGGTTGGACTGATGACTTGGTCATTGATGAACCTGGCAAGTTCTTCTTGAAGTGCATTGATTTCAATGGCCATGAGTCGATCTCTGGACAATGCGAGGAGCTACAATTTCAAAAATGGAAGAAATAAATCCTAACGAACACGTGTCGGACCTAAAAATTAATTATCAAGATGTTTGTCGCATACCTCTGCATCGACCACCTGGTATGACGTGTCTCCATTGAATCCGTGCTTGAATTCCATTACATAAAAACTGCGTAAATTATTGCTTGGGCCTGCTTCCTACAAGGAAAGTCATGTCAGATAATCCATTCTTTCATGAATGGCCGGTGTCTGACACTCTTCTTGATGTATCGTATGTACACTCTGCATATGTGTGATTATTACTGTAAGTAGACTTAGATTCAATCAAATCAAATATTACAAGAGCAATAACGAAATGGTCGGGTTTTACCATTTTAGCAAGTCAATGACGGGTTGATAGGTTTCTTTTGGATTATTTTGTGAGTCAAAAACAACAATCTTACTGATGTTCGGCTGGATGACAAGGAGGATCCAGTGATAACTGCACATAGGTCACCATAGGTTAGTTGGTCCTAATTTCTAACTATGTATTGCTCACAAAGAGTAGAACATTTATGAACGAAAACACATACCCAAAGTGATAGGGCAAAAGTATGTATTTCTTCAATCGTAGCTCAAGAATACACTTCAATGCATAGTTCTTGACTCCTTTTGGATTAGATTGCATCATTGTCAGGTTTACATGATGTAGGTCAATGAATTCCACATGGTTGATGCTCTCCGTCCTGCATCTTTGTATCTCCATTATACATAAGGAATAAGTTAAGATATTCAATCCAATGGTACATGAATGTATATTGTGAATTATATGTATACGACACTTACAGAGTCCAACAACTGAAGATAGACACGTCGAGAGCATCTTGCTGGTACAGTCGATATATTTCCTCAAATAATATATAAATAGAGCCGTCCCGATGGAGGAAATCTCGATCCTTGTATCTGGCCTTGTGAGATTATATGATGAAAAATTGGTTTGATCGATGAAATTAGTAGACCAAAGTGATTTAGCATAATGACATTTGGTTGATGTTCAGGAGTTGCTAAGATATGCTTATGTTAGCATGTTGGTTTTGCTTGGAATTTGTGTGGTGTTGCATGAACTGATCTTGAGTCAAGTCAGGAAGGACTTGTGCTTGTACTCGATTGTTGTTTGATTCATATGCAGGTGTTGCTCAAAGGAGAACGTGGTCGATGACGGATCGACAAACTAAGTTCAGGGAGGAACTGAGGTTTGGCGACTAGGTTCAGGAGAAACTGAGGTCATGGTGATCGAGGATGTCATGCGGGACGTTCGAGTTGAGAAAACAATGCATATGGAGACAAGCCTTCGTGATGGACACAAAAAGCAATCTGATCATGAGAGGACGTGAAGACCAATTCGTGTTCAAGTTGGAGTAGGTATGAGAGAGTCGTGTGGTGGTTGGACTTGAGACAAGAGTTAGTGTCAGAAATGGACTCTGAGTTGGTTATGTATATGCATGTATGCATGGGAGATGTGCATGCATGATTACGTAAGAGTTTTGGCTAATTAGCTTAATTAGTGGAAGTTGTTTGTCCTTTTGTGATTGGAGGAGGATCGAGACCAGATTGAATACGACAGGGAGTTATAGTTTGATTCGGTCACGTTTGTGCGTGTGGCTATCCTATAAATAGAGAGGTCTGATGTATTGGGTAGGATAGCACAGAGCAAGGTAGCACAACGCAACAGAGAGCTGTTTTGGGATTTCATGGAAATCCTTGTTGGATGCTTTGGAGAGGTATCTTGTAAACTCATATATGCAATGAAAATAGAATTTTGTAAGTTCATGAGGTACTGATTCAGAATTTTCTCTCTGTTCTATATTATGCATGCTTGGTTTTAGTTTTCAATTAATTTCTTGTTTGTATGAAGTTTCATCTTGGTTTAATCCATCCAAAACCTTGCTACAATATCTTGTGTTTGATCTGAGAAAATTTCGAGTTGATTTGGTTTCATCTCGAGTAACTTTTTGTTAACTCGACTAGGTTTTGATCTACTCGATTTTGGTTGACACTGTTTTCTTCGACAAGATATAATTCTTGCTCCACACATTTGATTTACTCGATTCTTGTGGGGTTAGTTTCGTATTTGAATCTAGCCTCTGCTGACCAAAACTGAGAGGAATCCAAGCAACAGATCTTTCTCTACATCACTTTTACTAGAGCTTGTGCAATGTGTGTCGAGTGGAATATCGAGTTTAAATCGAGTTTTGATTTGGGTGAATTAATCTTTGAATTTGGTTTCCGCAATCATTCACCCCCTCTGATTGGGTATTTTGCACATATTCAATCCTACAATTGGTATCGGAGCCTTAATCCTCTCTAATTGATCTTAGTCGGTAATTAGAAACATGGCTTCAGATAGGTACTCCACAAAATCTTGTGTTTTTGATGGAGTTGATTTTTAGTTCTGGAAGGCGAAGATGGAGGCCTACATTCAAGCACAGGGTTTTGCAATTTGGGAAAAGGTCTATAAGCCATATGTAGTCCCTGAGAATAATGAAGTGACGGTACAAAACATGTCTCGTGTCAAGGCGAACAGCAAGGCAGGGAACCTGATTATCCAAGGCTTGGGAAGGAGCGACTTCGATCGAATAATACATCTCAAATCAGTGTACGAGGTATGGAAAACACTTTGTGATTATCATGAAGTTCAACTTGTCGAATATGTAACTATGGGGTATATGCCCATAAGGAATATATCATATATAGACAGGGTATGTACAACATATATTAAGAAGCTTTAGATATCATGAAACCGAATCAGCGGTACCTGATACACCCAAAATCATGGAAGTACATATCAGGAAGGTTTTTATTGATTACCTAACTCGATACGATTAGTACTCAAAATAGATTTATCTACTTGGATGTCAACGAAGATAACTCCCTATCGACCACGCTGGATAGGAGTTGGTACCTCACCCATATATAAGGCGAAAAGGCTGGTGGGGAGGAGGGGAACTCGAAGCAAGCATCAAGACCCTAGCAGAGAAGATATTCAGCGATTTTAGCTTTAGGTTAGATTAGGTCTGATATACTCTCTATAATAGTTTTAGCCACATTGCTTGTACTCGAGATCATCAATATATGGCAGCAACACTCCCACAAAACGTAGGGTATTACTCCAATCGGAGACCCAAACCTGTATGCATCGATTGTCTCATCTCATGATTAATCCCAGCACTCGAAGGTTCCCAGTCAATTTACGGACACATTGTCAGGAAATAATCTTCGACAGTTGGCATGCCAAGTAGGGGCCTTCTTCTGTTTTGCAGTATTAATCATGTCTTGGGCTCACATTTACATCGGATTCTCCGACAACGGCTTCTACGACCACTTTGAGTCGACGACAGATAGCTTCGAGTCCCCTCTCATTAAGTATACCAATTATCCTTTAAAGCCATTGAATTTCCTTTGAATTGAAACAACGCAACCGTACTATCTATTTATGATAATTTGATTGCATATTTCGGGTGGGAATATGTATTTCCCTCCGTTCACTCCAGATCATCTTAGGAACTATGGTTTTCTGTTGGGACGACCAAGGTGGATTGATCCACATCGGTACCCTCGAATCTAGACTATTGGATGCATACTGTGAGGTGGGACATCTCGAGTGGGATCCCGTGGAGCCTAATGTTCTCCACTGCTTGGACACCGACAACGACAAGGGTGGCGATAGTGATTCTAACACTAGCCAGAGCAGCTAAATAGATTGATTCGTGTATATGGCTAGAAGCAACGACCCCCATCGGCTGTCCCAATGATGATAGATCCAAAGGCCATGATTGACCACGGCACAAAAATTCCTAAAGGTACGGTGACAGCTGTCGCCACCAACGGTACTGGCGCCGAGTTACCACCAGAAACATCCGCAACTGGAGCCTTACATGCACCCGACACAACCCTTCACCAGCGAACCATGGGAGGGCAGATGCCTCCTGGCCTGTTTCGGTGACTTCTGGTGGGTGCGCCTCTGCTTGTGATGACTCACGGCTCAAGGGAGAAGCTCCCTCCGAACAGTAACCATGATGCTTCATCGGCTCGACCGCCACCAAGCCTTGGTAACGACGTATTCAGTACTCTGGACGCTAACAAGGACCACATCTGATCCTCCGATCCCTTCCAGAGTTAGATCTAGCAAATCTGCTAACTCCTATGGTCAATCAAGTCAAGACCCTACTAGATGCAGCTCAGATCCAAGTTGTTTGAGCAAATAATCCCAGCGATTGTAGGCTCCCCAGTCGGTACGGTCCCACCTCGAGGAGCCACAGGCTGGAACGCTCTCGAGTAGGGGAATCTCAGACGGGAAGCTCAGGTGGTCGAGCCCGAACACAACCATGTGGGCCAAATTGTAGTTGTCCTATCCATAGGCGTGAAAATCAGGAAGACCTGAGGAATTGTATTCCTCACAATTGGCATGATCTACGGACGGTGATTCAAAACAACCATGAAGAACGCCGTGAAGATGATCACCACTACTATGATCATGGATCTATAGGACGAGATGGTCGACATGACTCCCCTGCTAGAAGAGGCAGGTGTGATAGTCCCCCACCACCTCCTCCTGATGAGTTCAAGGGGGGTTGCGAGGCTTTCATGCATGAACTTTGGTCAATTTGGTGGCCCGAGAAGTTCAAAACGGGCCCGATCTAGAAATATGATGGGAAAATCAATCCTAATGAGTGGTTGCAGATCTACACGTGTTATTCGAGCAGCTGGTGGTGATAATCAAGTAATGGCCAATTACATGTTAACCACCCTTGATGGACCCGCAAGGTCGTAGTTACTAAACTAGCTGCCCAACTCGATTAGTTCATGGGCAAAATTTAAGGTTCAGTTCATAGCCAATTTCCAAGGCACATTCGAGCACCCAGGAACAGAGAACGACCTCCACCAGCTACACCAAGGCAATAATGAATGTCTTCAACATTTATCTGTTGGTTCAGCGATAAGCGTAACACAATCTCGGACATCTCCTATGATTCGGCAATCATCGCCTTCAAATGAGGTGTTCAAGACATAAATTTACGTGAAAACATGGCTACTCAGAAGATCCGTACGGTCAAAGAGCTTTTCGAGTTAGTCAACAAGTGCACAAAATGAGCAGAAGCGCAGGTGTGCGCTAAAAACCTTCAATCTAGCAAGGACAAACCCGAGTCCTCGAAGAGCAGAGGAAAGAAGACCAAACCCGGTGACAAGCGCATGGGTCCCAATATGACTATAGCTGCGGTCATCAGGAGGAAATCGCGCAACACTGAGGACAACAAAGGCCTCAGTCGAGGTGGCAGAAAAGTGGTGTCCCATCCATCGGAGCAACCAACACGACTTCGACGAGTGCTATGTGTTCAAGAAGAAGCTTGATGAAAAGATCAAGGCGAACGCTGAGTGTGGGAATAAGCAGGCTAAGTCAAACATTGAGGGTAACGAGCTCCAATTCCATGAAGCAGACCACAACTTGGCGCACATCTTCAGAGGAACCGCCATGTACGAGTCCAAAAGACAGTACAAGGCGGTCGAGTGAAAAGTCAACTTGGCCCTAACTGGGCCCACTCGGTATCTCAGGTGGTCAAAACAGTCGATCACCTTTCATCAAACTAACCATCCGGTGATGATACAACATCTTGATCGATACTCGGTCATGGTTCAGCCGACCATACTCAACATCCAACTTTCCAGAACTCTAGTCGATGGTGGTAGTTCACTAACCCTCATTTTCTCCAAAACCTTGGACAAGATAGGCATTCATAGATCACAGCTTAAAATAGGAGTCGAGCCTTTCCACGGCATAACACCCAACTCATTGACCATGCCTCTCGGCCAGATCGAGTTGCCGGTCACGTTTGGCACGCTTGACAATTTCCGCATGGAAAAGCTGACCTTTAATTTCGCGGACTTTGAGACGGCATACAATATGATTCTAGGCTACCCAATGTTGGGCAAGTTCAAGGCAGTGGTTCACTATGCCTATCAAATGCTCAAGATCCTGAGTCCTAAGGGGGCCATTATAGTTAAAAGGGATTAGCACGCGGTGGTCAAATGATACAAGCAAAGCCTGAATATGGTCGAATACTTTAGTCGAGTGGCTATATTCCCAAGGATGCAAATTCTTAATGTCAAAGGCACCAAGGTGTCATTGAGGCCAAAGACTCCAGGCTCGTAAGTCTTGCTGGCACTTTTGAGTCCGACAACGCCAAAGGCAAGATCAACGATAGTGTCAACAACATGAAGACCGGTGGTTGCGTCAAGGCTGTACCCTTCAACCCGTCTGAACCATCCAAGATGGTTAATATTGGGGCCAATCTTGACCCCAAATAGGAACTCGAGCTCATCACCTTCCTCCAGGCAAACCAAGAAGTGTTCGCATGGTAACCATCCAATATGCCTAGGGTCCCCAGGGAGGTGATCAAGCATCGATTAGTTGTTAAACCCAGCACCAAACCTGTGGTGTAGAAGCAGCGAAGATTTGCGGAAGATAGGAAGCGAGCCATCCAGGAGGTGGTCGATAAGCTCCTAAAGGCGGGCTTCATTCAAGAAGTGCGTCATCCTACATGACTTGCGAATCCTATCCTCGTCAAGAAGGCCAATGCTAGATGGAGAATTTGCGTCGACTTCACGGACCTCAACAAGGCTTGCCCCAAGGATCCTTTTCCTCTCCCGCGCATCGACCAGATCGTCGACTCTACGGCAGGCTACGAATTGCTATATTTTCTAGATGCCTATTCAGGATATCACCAAATTAGCATGAGATTAGAGGATGAGGAGAAAACAGCTTTTACTACTCCCTTCGGTGTATTTTGCTATGTAAAGATGCCTTTCAGTTTAAAAAATGCTGCAACTACGTATGAGAGGTGTATTCAAAACTGTCTACAACCCCAAATTGGGCGCAATGTAGAAGCATACATCGATGATGTTTTAGTCAAATTGGAAACCAGAAAGGCATTGGTTGACGATCTCATGGAAACATTCGACAACCTCATGAAGTATCGCATGATGCTCAACCCCAAAAGGTGCATGTTTGGTGTTCCGTCCAACAAGCTTCTCGGCTTCCTGGTGTCAAGTCGCGACATTGAGGCCAACCTGCACAAAATTGATCCTCTCGACCAGATGCATTGAAGGAGGTTCAGAAACTGATAGGTTGCATCGCTGCTCTTAGTCAATTCATTTCTAGGATGGGCGAGCGAGGAATGCCTTTCTTCAAGTTGTTGAAGAAACAAGAACGATTCGAGTGGACAGAAGAAGCGGAACGCGCCTTTCTAGTACTTAAAAAGGTACGTATCTTCTCCATTAATTCTTACACCGCCTAACGAGAAAGAGGAGCTCTTTTTGTATATTGTAGCTACCCCAGAAGTTGTAAGTACGGTACTGGCGGTCGAACAGGAATGCCCCAAGAAAAAAATCCAAGGTCCCGAAACCTATTTATTACGTGAGTGAGATTCTACACGATACTAAGCTACGATACCCACAAGTACAGGAGCTGATATATGCAGTCTTGATGTCTTCCCAGAAATTACAGCACTATTTTCAAGCACATAGGAGCATGATCATGATGATGTATCCACTGAAGGATGTAATACATAAATCGGGAAGCTACTGGACGAATCACGCAGTGGGTGGTAGAACTAAATGAGTTTGACGTAAGCTACACACCATGCACAAGCATGAAATTCGGAGTGTTAGCAGATTTCATCGCCGAATAGACAAGCGTTGAAGAAACAATAACAAGCATGGTCGAAGATCATCGGACACTCTTTTTTAATTGATCGCTCACGCTCCAGGGCTTAGGGGTTGGCATTGTGCTCAAATCTCCAACAGGCGACGAACTCAGGTACGTTGTTCAATTAGACTTTAAAGCTTCTAATAATGTTGCAGAATATGAAGGACTGGTAAACAGGCTCCGCATAGCTTGAGGTCGTGGTTTAGTCAACCTTGGTGGTGAGAACCTTGGTTGAGGTGGTCCATTGGTTAAGTCAAGGTAGTTGGAATCTTGAGGTGATCAGTTATTTACTTAATTACTATTTCTTTTCAAATGTTTTTTACTTAAATGTTGTTTTATGCAATAGAGCCCTATCAACCTTATCCTTGTTAAAGCCTTAATATGCATATTATTCCCTCACAACTTGTTGAGTACGATACGTGCTCACAACTCGCTATAACCAAACACTCAGTTGGGAAAGAATGCGAAGACCTCATGCACTACTACAGAACTGGCCTTATATGCCTGCCCATCACTGTCGGTTCCTAATGGGCTGGCAGTGATGGGTAGCCCTGTCAGTCCATACATCGCGCAGGAAAAATTACTCATCATGGCTTATGAACCAATAGTGATAAGAGTCATCATTGTAAGCCGATGGTTTGAGCTGGCAGTGGTAGTGATGCCCAGCTCCATCATCACTACCGTCTTAAGACACCTACCGACAGTGATATAAGGGTATCACTGCCGGCTGGAGATTTAAGCCAGTAGTGATGTCTCGCCTATATAAAAGTGGACATCTCCTTCCCTAAGTCCGAGCACAACAGAGAGGAACTCTGTTTCTTGCTTGGTTGCGACCATTTTTGCTCACCTAGTTCTTGGGGATTTAAAAATTTTGAGAAATCCTCATGCCCTAGGGGTTCCAAGATATGTAACTTCATCTCCAATCCATTTCTAATTGAATTTTATTTGCTAAATTACTCTAATCTTTTAAATGGAGATGAACCTATGGCCATGATGTTTCAAGACAATGTAGATGCAATTATACCTCATTTATGATATGTTAGCTTCAATTAGTAGTTTATTGTGGAACGTGTCTTTATTATTAATTTACATTAGCTATATGTATGAGCATATGTATTTTTTATTTTTAATGAATTAAAAAAATTAGCCATAAAATTAAGATATATAGCAAGATCCAATTATATTTTTATATTTTAATTAATTAGCAAGCTCCAATATAGAACTTTAGGTATGAACATATTTATGGTTAATTTTTAATGAATTAGAAAAATTAGGCATGTATTTAGGTATGTAACAAGCTCTAATCATATTTTTTATATTTTAATTAATTAGCATGCTCCAATATGGAAAATTTAGGTATGGGCATATTTATTTTAATTTTTAATGAAGTAGAAAATTTCGCCATGATATTTAGGTATGCAGCAAGATATAATTAAACTTTTTATATTTTACTTAATTAGCAAGAGCCTACAAACTTTATGTATGAGCGCATTTATTTTTCACTTTTACTTAATTATTCCTACATAAGGGTGGAATAATAATGAAAAATTCTATGGATGATACCAACAAACACTCATCGAAAGTTGATGCAAAAGCATATAAAAGGTGGCTCCTCCAACCCGGGCCAATTGCTGATAGGAGATGGCGAGTTAATTTATTTGTTGGTGATTGCAAAATCTTCTAGATGTTATGAATTTGTATTAACAATAATGATATAATTGTAGATGGACAGAAAATGGATGTACGATGGGAGCCCTGTAAGCGCAGAGTACAAGAACAGCGTGGAGTATTTCCTAGTATCAGTCATGGCGCACAAGTCAAATACACAGTCTCAATACATATGCTGTCAATGCATCGATTGCAATAGCAAGAAGCAGTTTTCCACCATGCAACAAATACATCCCCACTTGATGCCAAGGGGCTTCATGCCTGGCTATACCTATTGGACCGAGCGGGATGAAGCTAAGATCATACAGGAAGGGTAATACATTGATTGTGAAGACGAAAACTTGTGCAGCAATATGCCGGCTGACGAATACACTAATATGCCACCTGCTAGAGATACGTTTGTCGATGATAATCTAGAGGAGAAGTTGGCCGACATCGACACCGATGATCTGGAATAGATGTTGCGCGATGGGGAGTGAAACTTCACTAATGAAATAGAGTTTCAAAAGTTCCAACGTATGGTAGAGGACTCTAAAATATTGTTGTTTCTAGGCTGCAAAAAGGAGCACATAAAGTTGTGTACTGTGCTTTCACTGCTATAATTGAAGGCAAGCAACATGTGGATTGATACAAGCTTCACAGAGTTGTTACTAGTCTTGAAGAAATTGCTTCCAATGGGAAATGTGCTGCCAGAAAACACGTACCAGGCCAAGCAGGTTGTGTGCCCATAGTGGTTAGAAGTGTAGAAAATACATGCAAGTCCGAACGATTGCATGTTGTATCGTGGAGAGCAAGCAGACTTGGAAGCGTGTCTCGTATGTGGTGCAGCATGGTACAAGTGTGATGGTGAAGATATCGATGGTGAAGAAAAGAAGAAAAGACCTCCCATCAAGGTGATAGGTATTTTCCTATAGTCCCTCGTTTGGAACATTTATTCGTGAACAACAGGCATGCCAAACTGATGCGATGGCATGCTAAGGAGCAGAGGGATGATGGAATGCTGAGTCACCCTATTGATTCTACACAATGGAGAAACATCGATAGGAAATACAAGGATCCCTTTGCAGAAAATGTTAGGAATATAAGATTTGGATTGAGTACGGATGGGATGGATCTATTCGGCAACATGAGCCATAGTCATAGCACTTGGCATGTGACTCTATGTGTCCACAACCTTCCTCTTTGGTTGTGTATGAAGCAAAAGTACATTATGATGCTGCTGTTGATACCAGAGCCGAGACAACCTGGCAACAATATCGATGTGAACATGAAACCACTAATGAAAGATCTTGTAATACTGTGGAACGATGGTGTGCAAGTATGAGATGCATACAAAAGATAGAACTTCACCCTACGTATAATGTTTTTCGTAACAATCCAGGATTGGCTAGCCCTTGGCAACCTATCGGGCTAGACTGTCAAAAGGCTATTGTGCATGCGTGCATTCCTTGGATGAAACAGGGAGCTTGTGACTGAAGAACAACCGAAAAATGGTGTACCTAAGTCCTCATAAATTTCTTCATAAGGATCACTATACCACAGCAACAGGAGTGCCTTTGATGGGAAAGTTGAGACTCGGTCACCTCCTAAGCATCGCATTGGGAGACAGGTATATGAGATGGTAAATGGACATAGGGTTATCCTTGGAAAGGGATGTGGGAATACGCTAGCCTCGTCCTCCTCCCTGATGTCACCCCTGTCCCTCTCCATCGCCAAGGAGGAGCACCCATTCACCGCGGTCTCCTCCCCCTTGGTCTAAGTATGCCGCTATGTTCTCCTAATCTGAGCTCGGGAATATATGCTATGCAAATTGATAAGAATAGATGCTATGCAAATTAATTTGATTTGATTTTTAAGTAAATTGAGAATGCTCGATGACGAACTGATAATTTGAGATGCTCGATGATGAACTGATAGTTTGAGATATGCTGAGATTGGGCATATTTTCTTATTGGTGTGTTGGTTCTCCAGTGGGCTCCTAGTGTTTTTGATCCCTGGTATATGTCAGTTTGAGATTGGGCATATTTTTTGATTGTCAATACTTGTTTTTGCATCCTTCTATTCAGAACTTGTGCACTCTGATTTGGTACTGTAGCACTATACATGATGATGCTTTTAGAACTCTGTCAAGTTCTAATTACTACATGAGAGCTTAGAAATTTGCCGAATCGATGATGTATCCAATAGAACATTTAGGGGGCAGGACTTCTTTTGTCTTGGGGCTAATTGTTATACAATTTCTAAGAGCATTGTTGCACATGTTTTGTTCCTTCTGTCTACTTCTTGAAATACACATAATGCTAGGATTTGTTTTTGTTGCTTCGCCATTGTTTTGTTCCAAGGTCATGTGTAATGAATTCTTATTTTGAGATGCTCAATGATGAATTGTTAGTTTGAGATGCTCGATGATGAACTGTTGATTTGAGATGCTCGATGATGAACCATTAGTTTGAGATGCTCGATGATGAACTATTGATTTGAGATGCTCGATGATGAACCATTAGTTTGAGATGCTCGATGATGAACCATTAATTTGAGATGTTCGATGATGAATTATTAGTTTGAAATTGGCTCTAAGCAAGTAATGCAATAAAGATTGCATTACCTGCTGCCTTTATCCGGCCAATATGTTATCGTCCAAGATTTTAATGTCTACCGCCTTGGAGATGACATACATGCTATGAGCTAGTAATTGAGATCACAAAGTAGTGCTTATGTGTCTCCTCTATTGTGCTGCTGTCTCTCCCTCACGTCTGCCCTCTTTCCTACTGTGTTGTGCTGTGCTCTCTACTCACTAGGCTGCTTCTCCAGCCACCCCCTTTGTTATGACCTCCTCTATTGTTCTGCTCCCTCTCCCTCAAGCCTGCCCTCTACCCTGTTGTGATGTATTGTGCTCTCTATCCACTCAGCCGCTTCTCCCTCTCACTCTGCACTGATCTGTGCTGCTTCCCTGTGCCACCTCTCTGCTCCCTCTCTCTCCTACGTTACATTAGCCAAGCTCGACAAGTATCTATGCATTTTTTCATAAGGCTCTACCAGTCTTTCAGGAAGTGGTATACTGCAATCTTAGTTGAGAATTAATTCCATTGAAAATGCGATCTTGGACAACATATAGGCAGTTTGGTGACACAGCGCTCCCTAATTGTTGAATTGTGTGCCTATGTCCTGTTAATGATAATTTGAACATATCTAGTTAGGGTGCAGGCCATAGTTTAGCCCTAGAGCCAACTAGATTTTCGGTTCTAAGGTTGTATTTTTTTTATTCATGTCATGTGTTGTATTAAAAATTACACTATTTTCATACTTGTTTTTCTTTTTCAAATGATGAAATTGGAGACCATACATATGACTGCAAAGCTCAACTGGGATGGTTATTACACATACATTTTGCACGTCTTTTCACTATCCCAGTCGAGCTTGCAGTCGTATATAATTATCTCCTTAATATGATGCTAATGCTGTTTTCATACTTGTTTTCCTTTTTGCAAGCAATTTGAATAGTTTTGTATTATTTAATTTTATATTATGAATGTTGAATTACTTTTTATGTACTATGATTTGTAATTATGTAATCACAATATTGTCCTCATTTTTTTGGCAAAGGGGTTGTATTATTTAATTATGTGCCTTTGTCCGGTTTGTGATAATTTGAAAATTTTTGTATTATTCAATTATGTATTACTAGACGTGTATAGACACAAATGAATCACGATAATGTACTTTTTTTTGTTAAATATGGTCATATTGTATCTCTCTACATTTTATCTATCGACTCCCTCCCAGTTAGTTACAATATTTTGATAGCCTCTTTCCCTCCCTCATCAGCTTTCTCTCTATCTCCTTCCTTCCTCAGCTCTCTATCCATGTAATACTCAACCGCTTGTCGTCATGTACTCAAAACTTTCAGGAAGGGATGGTATCACCAACCATATGTTGCGATCGTATGGAAAACACTCAGGAATGTGGCTCCTCTGATCAGATCCAGGTGCAGGAAGGAGATGTGCCGCCATCAAATATTGAAGAAGGTAGCCCGAGTACCTACCTCAACCTGGAAGAAACAGATGCTAGTGGAGGCGATGAGGTATTTCATAAGTAGATAAATGCATTTGTTGTACATATGATCTTCTTGGCTCTCAATACTTTTTTTGCTTATTTGTAGATGCGTGAGCAATCCCAGGAGTGCCATCGTATCCGAGGTCCCTCGAAGATGCCTACGAGACAATTTATGATCACGGAGATCTCACCAGCAGGGGAGCCAACTGCACCAGAGAGAGAGTTCTGGGGCCATACAAGTCCGTCTATGGGATTCCTGTTAAGGATCATGTGCCCATCAACTACAGATTGTGGACTAGCAAACGAGGTGAGCCACACGTGGTTCCTGCTTCAATCAAGAATGACATCTTGTGGCACAAGATATTAGAGAAGTTTGACTTCCCTGAAGAGACAGATATGAAAGTAGTTAAGCGTAAGACGCTAATGATCTTGGGACTTTCATTTAAGAATTGGAAGGGCACACTGAACAAAACGTATGCGCAGAAAGGTACAACACCAGATTTTTGCAAATGGCGCAATTAGACAGATCTGAACAGAGTTGTTGGAAGAAGGACAGAGGTTTAGTGAGGTGAACAAAGAAAAATCAAAGAAGAACCTCTACCCCCACAAAGTCAGCAGTCATGAGTACATGAGGAAAGAAAGGTAGAGGCAAGAATAGCAAGAAGAACTACAAGAGAGAGGTGTCACGTCTGAGACGAAGGGCTGGAGCGAACCATCGATGCGCTATCTTATTGCGAGGGGTGCTTCTAACTCATCTGATGAAAGCTAATACTTTACGACCTCCAAAGACTAGGAAGTGACACAAACTCTTGCAAAAAAGCTTGTGGAAGGCCACAAACAGTCTGCACAAGGCTCTTTCAAGCCAGACTGGGGTAGGGACGAGCTCACCTTAGCACTAGGAAATAAGGAGCATGGTAGTCACACACAAGGTGTTGGGGTGATGGGCTAGAAATTTGGATTCCCAGGCAATGTCGATAGTTACAGTGTCGAAAGAGATCCCAAGCAGAGTGAGAGGTAGAAGAAGCTAGGATGATGGAAGTGCTTGAACAAGCGCTACAAAAGGAGAGGGAATAAACAAACGAAAAGATAGCACAAGAAGTACAGCAAGCCATCATACATAAATGACATGCCATTTTGAGCGAAAAGGAACGGCCAACAGCATCTCCTAAAGTTGTGTGCTCCAGCACTGATCGTTGTCAGAGTAGTTGTGCGTCCATGGGAATTTTGGGATCTAACCCCATCACTAATCCCGTGGACCTCATCATAGCACAGACAACGTGTGAACTACACATTGGTGCTAGGAATATAACAATCCAGGTGGCTTCTGGTGTGGCTTATCCCTGTGGCTCCCATGAGCTTTTACACGGATGACTGATACTAGAGGGCTACGCCGTGGTCGAAGTAGACGAGGCAGTTGACTAGTATCATCATGTTGAGGTGGACAACCCCACAGAGGAGGGGGTGAACGCTATAGGAGAGAATGAGCACACATTCATCACGTGGGAGAAGGCCTACATAGTGCTTCCACCAGGGACAACTCCTGAGAACCTATACTCTTTAGAACACCCCGAGCTGTCGTCCTCATAGATCTCCTACTCGTCAGCGATCTCCCAAAAAAAGTCCACCTCCTGAGCCATCGCCTCGAAGAAGTCCACAGCTCAAGAAGCTAGTACCATCAAGAAGCCAGCAATCAGCTCGGAAAACACAATCAGGTTCCACAACATCCAAGCAGACGACATTATCTAAGAAGTTGGTGCCATCTAAGGTGGCAAAACCCAAGGATGTCTATTCACTCACTATTGAGGAAAATAAAAAGAATGTGGACGCTAGTGTCACAGCTCATTTCCAACTTCCGTCACCTCCATCGAAGCCTGTTATGCCTGAAGATACCATGAAATTGTTCATGAATATAGCCAAAACTAAATAGATGGGGGTGGCTTCAAGTAAGCCACCAACTGACTATGAACGTATTAGTAAGAAGCAGGCCAGGAGCAAATTAGGTCCAATCATTCAGGATGCTCCAAGCATTGAGGACTTCGTGGCTTCTTCTAGATTAACAACCGAAGAACTAGCATAGCTTACTGTGGGAGGGAGTATGTCAAAGTTAGATGTTATATAACCGTTTGAGTTGGTTAAACTTTTGATCAAACCAGATATAGAAAGAAACCTTACAACTCAAATACGCTGATTACATCAGTGGTACTTGTAGCAGTCTAGGCAGGGTATACAAGCGTTCCACATAAGATACAAAGATGAATATTTCCTCAATGGGGATGACTACTTCTAGGTGAAGTTCAAGTGCTTGTATGAAACGTACAAGGAAGATGCCCTCGACGTGGCCATAATTAGAGCGTGGACTCTGTAAGTGACTTATGCATATAATTCACGTTATATGATCTTGTACATTGAAATTGCATGGCTAACTTCTCTCTTTCATACAATGGAGATTCAAGCGTGCAAACAAGAATTAGATAATAAAGTAGGATTTATTGATCCTGGGCTTGTCAACCAGAAAATTATACGGTCGAATCTAGATTTTACCGAGGACTACTTATTGACGTGTCTGCTTCACCACCAACACAAGGTCTTCATACTCTTACCCTACAACTTTGAGTACATGTCTGCGTGCTAGGGTGTTCTTTTTTTATGGGCAACTTGATTCTAGTACTAATTTGCTATGGTGACATATTCCTGCAGTTTTCATTGGATACTCTTTATCATCCACCCAAGCTTGAGCAACATCATTGTCTTGGACTCACAAAAGAGAGGTAAGATGACTTACCAAGACCTCATTGACACATTAAATAGGTAAAATTGATCATTTAATATTCACATCAATGCATCTAAGTTTAATTGGTATTCATATTCACGTACAGGTTGTACAAAAGATACTGCAAAAAAAGAGTGTTATGTACCATCCATACAGGAAGCAGTACGATGTAAAACCCAACTTTTTGATATGCAGGAATATTCATGACTTGCATTTCATATTGAATAAAAAGTTCAATTCATTCCACTGACAAATCCTTTCCTCTTCAAGTGTATGTGGCAGCCACACAATAACAATCTCTGTGAGTTCTATGTTCTTACTTTCATTCACTGATTCAGCCATGACGGAGACGTTGTCATGTTCAATGATCTTGAGGTATGAAATTACATATCTATGCCTCCTTTTCAATTTCTATATGTGTTCAAGGACTAATATTGGATTCTTCAACCACAACGCTCCAAACAACGCATAGGTGCATTACAACCTACAGAAATACATGCCATTGAAGAATAGGTCTCATTGTATGCAAGTCAGTTCACTTGGTCTTCAGGATCCTGTTGTGGCCTTCGACTTGCTTTTGGAGTTAGTACCATCGAATGACTCTTCGACAGAATGGACTTCCAACGATGATGCGAAGGAGGAGCCAAAAGCAATGGACCGTAAGCAAGCCTAGGACGAGGAGGATGAGACGCTAGCCCGTTAGTTGTGTGCTGAGGAAGAGCAAGAAGCAGCGTCCTATAAGCGTGCCCAGGAGGAGGACAAGTGGGTGGCCCGTCAGTGTGGTATGGATGAGCATGATAGGGTGGCCCATCAGTGCGCTATGGAGGAGGCTGAAGGCTCAAACCGTAGTGGCATTCAGGCGTTGGACTTCGCTGTATTTGACACATGGTCCTCTGGATAGGCGACGCTGCAGTCGATCAGGCGTGGCCGGGTCCTCCACTCCACCATCGGTCCCCTGGCATCCCTGGACGTACACACGCCATCAGCCATCCATGAGGAGACACATTCCTCATCGCTGGAGAGGTAGAGCGATACTAGACTGGCTCAACTCGACTGACTTTTTGGGGGGTGACCTGTGAGAACTATTATGTATATATGTGTATTGTTGATGCCTATGACTTGTAATATGTGTTCACTCAAATATGAAATGAATTACTATGTATCAATGAAGGTGACTTTATTATTGATTTACATTAAATATATGTCTCACTATATTCATGTATTAAGAGGGAGAGAGACGAAGATATTCGGGAGATAGAGAGAAGACAGAGAGAGGGAGCACAAGGAGGGAGAAAACAAAATATTGCCGACTAAAGCATTCAGCCGATAGTGATGGATTGGGAATCACTGTTGGCTAAAACCACTAGCCGATACTCATTCCCAAGGCATCATTGTCGACTAAAGCCTTCAACCAGCAATGATTCCTCCATCTTCACTGTCGGCTGAAGCCTTCAGCCAACAGTGATAACTCCTTCACTTCTGGTACCTCGAGTTGGCAGTGATAGTCCCTGACTATCATTACCCGTTACCTACTGTCGGCTCCAAAAAGAGAAAAGCAGGAGAAGATGGAGGAACTGAATTGCCAAAAGCAGATGTCTCATTAGAAGGTGTCACAACAGGATGAGAGACATCACGAGAATGACAAGTGTAATTCTTGGAGCAAGAGATCGTCTTGCCCCAGCAAATACGACTAGAGTTTCTTCTAAGGAGGAGAATCAAGCTTGGAGACGAAGTTTGAGAGGAAGGAACACCACAAATATATTCCTAGTAGAAAAATGGATTGATCTAGGGGGAGTATCACAGTGTGACTTTGTGTTTGTGCACCTCTGTGTCCTGTGTGTTGCCCCTTGTGTTTTGTTGAGAGTTCTTGTGACCCTTCCCTTCCCAGATGACCACGACCCCCTATTTATAGGGTGGTACATAGCTTAGTGTACAAGTTATTACGATGTACAAATATCTAGGACCTGGCTGCTGGGGTCGTTATTAAAGACCCCCGACGGCCCCTTGGCTTAATTCGCTCAGCCTCCCAAAGGCACCGCCTATCAAATCCTCCGCCTTCCGAAGCCCCAGCCTTCCAGAGCTTAGCCTCCTGAAGACTCGATCTCAGAGGCTTCGGCCTCCCGAAGTCTCCCCCTTCCGAAGCCCCGGCCTTCCGAAGTTTAGCCTCCTGAAGCCTTCACCTCTCAAAGCCTCGACCTCCTGCTGCCTGGGCCAGTTTCCTGGAGGTTACTGGGTGAGGTACAAGCCTCAGGAAAAATCTGCCAAAAGGGAAGAACCAGTCGTACTTTGCCAGCGACGAGGTGACCGGCATTAAATGCCTAGGCTAGTGGACGCCACTGTAACACCCCAGCATGATGGTACCTATCCTGACACCTCTGGCAGTGCGGCGCCGGGTCGCAATTGGCGACCAGCTCGCCCCCTTCAAGGGGCAGGCACCACCATAATTACCACAGTGGATATTTATCTCCCGATAAGATAGAAGGTAGTTATACGAGATAAGGCTTAGTAATTTAGCGGGATCCCAGATATTTGTACATTATGATAACTTGTACACCAAGCTACGCATGGCCCTATAAATAGGAGGCCATGGTCCTCTGGAAAGGGGAGAACCCAAGAGAACGGCACAAAAAGAAACACACCACAACAAATGCTGTGATACTCCCCTCCCAGAGTAATACATTTTTCTATCATCAATATATTCGTTGTGTTCCCTCCTCTTAAAGTTCGTCTCCAAGCTTAAGTCTCCTCCTTAGAAGAAACTCTCGCCGTACTTGCTGGGGCAAGACGAACTCTTGCTCCAACAGTGCGTCGTCCATGGGGACTCGAACACAGAAGTGCTAAGAGAGGTAGGATGCCACCCAAGAAAAAGACCACCAAGGTCACATCACATCTTTGCCAGTCACGCCTTCACCTTCGCGGCTACACGACAGTCCAGCCGGCTATACGCGGTCGGCACTGACAATGGCCCCTCAGCCAAGGGGAGAGGGAACCTTACGGCCACCACAATCCAACCATAACTACAGCCGCAGGCAACACCGAAGGGTTCTCTACCCCGAAAACCCAGCAGCAGCAAGGCTAGGCCCCCGCTGCTTCCCTAGGGGCTACAGCCGGCGCTGCTGCCAGAAACATTGCTCCGCCCAAGTGGCAATCACGCTTGGCGGCATTCCTGGTGCAGATACGCGATACGAAAGGCCCTACGAGTCGAGCAGGAAGCTTCCCACACCTTTGCCACCACTCCTGGGATGGCCGACGCGTTTTCGACCCAAGCTCCACGAATAGGTGAGCCCCTCGGTGCAAGGACACGACCCGTTCGGTCCCCGGAGCCCCAGGGCCGGCGTCGTAAGGACCCCCTGTAGGACCACGACTCTCCCCTGTGGGCCGACCTACAGTCCACGCCCTTCCCAGAGGGTTTTTGGACCCCAAAGTTGCCCAAATTTAAAGGAGATTCAGAACCCGACGAGTTCGCCCGATCCTATGCCCTAGCCATAGAGGCCAGTGGGGGCGGACCAGCCACCATCGCTAAATGCTTCACCCTCACCCTAGAAGGAGTGGCCATACGTTGGTCCCAACTCCGAGACCTCTTCCGCTACAACTTCCAGGGTACCTTCATCGAACCAGTAACCTACGATAGCCTGTTACTATCAGGCAGGGGCCAGATGAAGCCCTCCTGGACTACTTTCAAAGGTTCTCCCAGACCAAAGCCTAGATTACGCACATATCGGACTCTTCGATCATCAATGCCACAACCCAGGGCCTGGCCGAAGGCCCCCTGTATGATCGACAAAACCGGCGCCCAATACGCACGGTAGAAATCCTCATGAGCAAGTTTGAGGAATATGCATGGTCAAAGGAGGAAAAGCTCCACTAGAGGTGCTCACAAGTTGGCGAAGCTTCCCATGCCAATGCCGAGAGACCACACTCGTAGGCCAAATCATCAACGCCCCTGCTCCCTAGACAAAAAGGAGCTTTGAGGAGGCCCTTACCGCCGGGTCCCAAAGGGGGCGGCTACGGTAATGCTGAAACATCAGCAATATCAGCCCAAACCGTGGGCCTCCGAACCAAGGCCACCCCAGGGGACGCAGCCGAGGACGCTCTGGAGGCCTCTCGGAGCGAAGCCACGCCCCAAACCAGCATTCTGAGGAAGAATCCTGGTGCACTCTACATGGCGCAGGACGAGGGCATAATACTGATAACTGCCGGACCCTCACCACCTTCCGAGAGGAGTTCCTTGGGAGGCAGGCAGCCTTTGCCTCCAATGGTGGGGCCCCCAATGGGCTGTCCGAAGATCGTAGGCCATCAACCAACCGACGGGTCGACCACTTGGCCCTACAAAATCCTCCGCAGCTGGCCCTACCTTCACCATACCAGTCATCCCTAGAATAGTACGGTGATAAAGGAGCATGGGGCAAACATATCGTCCTCCCCATTACCGGGGGAGGGAGCTCTGGAGGCACTTCGAAACAATAGCTGCGAAACTACGCCTGCGGGGTACACCACATCGGAGCAACTAGCATCCATCAATAGGCCCCCAACTGGGCTGATGCCCTCATAATATTCACCGTCGATGTCTTCGAAGGGGTAAAATTTCCCCACTCTGATGCCCTGGTCATTTCAACCAATATCGCCAAAGTCGAGGTCCAAAGAATACTGGTCGACGGAGGCAGCTCGGCGGACCTCTTATTCGTGCATGCCTTTGACCAGCTCCAAATTCCACGAAGCCAGCTCTCACCAAGCAACAGGCCCCTCCAGGGATTCAATGGAGCCGCCCCCTCAATGCCCTAGGACAGATTGAACTCCCGGTCATCTTCGGTGAGGGTTCTGCATCACGATTTGAGGTTATCACCTTCGACGTCATGGATGCCATCCTGGGACGGGGGGCCCTGAACAGATTCAAAGTTGTACGCCATCACAATTACCTCTGCCTGAAAATACCCAGACCCCAGGGGCTAATAACCATCCACGGCGACCAAGACCTAGCTAGATGCATCGAGTATGGGCACCCTGCTCCGCTCCCTAGTCGCCATATCCACACTATGACACGGGAGGACTCGAAAGATCCTCCGTCAGCGCACCTCAAGCACCGCTACCCTCTGAGGCCACAGCCAGAAGGGGACATAAAGCTAGTCCCCATATACCAAGACCAACCCGACTGGACCTTCCAAATAGGGGCAGACCTTGCCTCCGGGCAAGAAGCCCAACTTCTGGCCATCTTACAGAGTAACCTCGACATCTTCGCATGGTCCTCACAGGACCTCCCAGGAGTCATCCGCAGCATCATCGAGCACTCGCTCTAGGTCGACCCGAAGGCAAGGCCCGTACACCAGGGGCTTCACAAGCTCTCTCCGGAGCGGGCAGAAGCCACAAAAGAAGATGTCCAGAAGCTGCTAAAAGCCGGTGTTATCCGAGAGGTCATCCACTCCGATTGGCTCTCCAACACCATCTTGGTCAAATAACATAGCGGAAAATGGCGTATGTGCATCAATTTCACGTCATTAAACAAAGTATGCCCCTGGGATCCGTACCCTCTCCCCCGCATCGTCCAGCTGGTGAATTCCACAGCCGGCTGCGAAATGCTAAGCTTCCTCGATGCCTACTCCGGATACCACCAGGTGTGGATGGCAACAGAGGATGGGAACAAGACCAGCTTTATTACCCACTTGGGAGTATACTGCTACGTCCGGATGCCCTTTGGTCTTCGAAATGTTGGGGCCACCTTCTCCCGCCTAGTACACAAGGTGCTGCAATAGCAGTTCAGCCGCAACATCGAGGCCTATGTAGACAATATCGTGGTGAAAAGCCAACTAGAAGCCACACACGTTGCCGACCTACAAGAAAAATTCAACAGCCTCTAAGCCGCTAGCGTATGGCTGAACCCAGAAAAATGCGTATTTGGCACTAGAGGTGGAAAAATGCTAGGATATCTTGTCTCCCGAAGAGGCATCAAGGCCAACCCGGGCAAGAATCGTGCTATCATAGAAATGTCACCTCCCACCAATTCTAAAGAAATACAGCGCCTGGCCAGTCGCCTCGTGGCCCTCAGTCGCTTCTTCGCAAAATCTGCTGAGCACAACCTCCCTTTCTTTAAAACTCTAAGGGGCTCCGAGCCATTTAGCTGGACACTAGACTGCCAGGCAGCATTCAAGGCCCTAAAGGCACACCTTTCCCACCTCGAAACACTCGCGATGCCCCTCCCTGGCGAAGGACTACTCCTGTACCTATCCGTTTCCGCATCTGCCATCAGCGCCGCCCTGGTACGAGAGGAAAAAAAGTAGCGGTCGCCCCACTCAAAGGGCTGTATACTACATCTCAGAGGCCTTAGCCTAGGCCAATACACGTTACTCTGAGCTCGAAAAAATAACCTACACCCTGTTGATGGCCTCGCGCAAGCTCCGGCACTACTTCATTGCCTACGACATCACTGTCCCAACTTCATACCTACTTGGCGACATGTTTCGCAACCGGGAGGTGATGGGACGCATCGTCAAGTGGGCAGTAGAGTTAGCCCCCTTTGTGGTAAGGCTTCTAGCCTGCACCGCTGCAAAATCCCAAATCTTGGCAGACTTCATCGCCGAATGGACCCGAGCACCAACCGAACCCACCGCTACACCCACCCAAGACATCTGGACCATCTACATCGACGGAGCATCCTGCTCCAAGGGCGTCGGAGCTGGTGCGATCCTCATCTGCCCCACAGCCAGCAGGTTCAATACGCCGCTCGCCTAGATTTCAAGATGACCAACAACATAGCCGAATACAAGGCCGTCCTCTTAGGCCTCCGAAAGGCCCGAGCCTTAGGAGCAGCCAGAGTCATCATCTGAACCGACTCTCAGATCGTAGCCAGTCATGTCAACAAGAACTTCCAGGTCTGGCATCTAGACATGAATACCTCGAGGCCATTCGCAAAGCCGAGGCACACTTCTGCGGCATATCAATATGAAGCACACCACGGGCGGACAACAATCAGGCAGACGCCTTAGCAAAGGCTACAGCCACGGGTAAAGACCGACTAATAGGCACCTTCCTCGAGACCATCCACCAACCGACCACCAGAACTCTTGACGAGACAGCCGTCGCCATCCTCCCCATCCAAACTATGGACTGGAGGGCCCCCCTCCTATCCTTCCTGAGAGAACAGTAGAATCGGACAACCTAATTGCACTCTGCCACATCTAGCATCGCGCCAGGGGCTACCATCTCATAAATAACACCCTTTACAAGACAAGTGTCTGCGCTCCCCTCCTTTGATGCATTACTAAACAAGAAGGAGCCGACCAGGGCAATACACGAAGGCCTTTGCGGCAATCATCTGGTGCCTCGTGCTCTAGCTAGTAAGGCACTTCGCCAGGGGCTCCATTGGCCTATGATCATGTCCGATGTGGAAGAACTCATCCGCACCTGCCAAGGATGCCAATGGATAGGATGACGAAGCCACCGACCTCCAACTCCTTTGCAACCAATCTCTCCTGTCTGGCCTCTAGCTCGTTGGGGTATGGACCTCATCAGTCCACTTCCCACGCCAAAGGAAACCTCCAGTATGCAGTGGTCGCATTGGAATATTTCTCCAAATGGGTCGAGGCCGAACCCCTCACTGCAATCACATCAAAAAATGTCCAGAAATTCTACTGGAAGAACAAAAATCTTCCACTTCGGCGTCCCACGATAGCTCACGGTTGACAACAGCACACAATTCGACTCTAGGCCTTTTAGATAGTTCTACGATGACCTTGACATCGAACTATGCATCACAACAGTTCAACACCCTCAATCCAATGGAGCCATCAAAAGGGTCAATGCCAACATCCTCTCCGGTCTAAATCACCGCCTCATTGGCTTAGGTCGAGGCCTATGGGTTGACGAATTACCCAAGGCTCTATGGTTCCTCCGCACCACTATTACGCGGGCCACCGGGTTCACACCCTTCCGCCTCTTATACAATGACGAAGCCATGAACCCCACCAAGGTCAAGGCCTGCTCACTCAGGGTACAACTCGCGCAAACTGACGGAGAAAGGGAGCTCTCCCTCGACCTTACCGAAGGCATGCGGCTCCACGCCATTCAGAACCTAGATCACTACATTAAGAAAACTAAGGCTTGGTATGATCCAAGGGTTGCGCCATGAAACTTCATACCCGACGAACTAGTGCTTCGACGCGCCCTAGTCCAAGGAAAGCTACGCAACAAATGGGAAAGCCCATACCTGGTCCTCAAGTCTAACAAACCCGGCTCCTACCGATTGGCCGATACAGAGGGGACCCCCCTCGAATACAGCTGAAACGCAGAGACCCTCCGCAAGTATTATGTATAAAGAACCCTAGGCTTAATACCCAAAAAAACTTGAAGGCATAAGCCTCCGTGCTGGATGGGCATTTTGTCCGCCATCTTTAAGGTCTCACTAACTTACGTGGTGGATAGGTAAAAAATGGTAACTAGCTAATCTAGCAAGGGTACTTGCCCATGAACTCACGAGATCATGCATAACATTTCGGGCATTCGTCAAGAAATTCTATTATATAATGTTGTATATATATTATGAAATTTCATCAATGTCAATATAATATGAAATTACATAAATGTATTTTCCTAAAAATTTTATGTAGGAATGACACATACAAAATCCAACCGCTGTGCATAGCCCTGTCCCATCCCCCCTCTGATACAAGGCCCCTCCACAAATCCGGCTCTAGCTTCGGCACAAGATGAGCTTGATGCAAACATGGAGCTGGACCAGACGGGAGGCGGTAGCCCGAGTGCGTACCTGAACATTGGAGCAGGATGCAGATGTTGATGCTCAGGAGGGTGACGAGATGACAAGAGAAGAGAGGAGTGGACGAGGTCTGAGGAGGATGCCCAAGTGACGTTTCAGCATCACGGAGGTCAATTCAGTCGGGGAGCCCACGAGACCTAAAGTTGTTCTGGGGCCATTCAAAATAGCAATCGGGTGTCAATCAGGGACCATGTTGCAATCACATATAGAAGTTGAAGAGGTAGACGAGATGACATGTGGGTGGTTCCTGATAACTGAAAGATATAGGAGTCAGAAGAGAAGGAGAGAAGAACTGGAAGAGCTACTGGCTTTAGTACGACAAGAACTTGTATATGAACATTAGATAACAGATGTCAAAATCAAAGAAGCACTTCAGCAAGGAAATAGGCAGCAGCAAGACGAAGAAAATGTTGTGAGCCCTGGTGATCGTCGAAGCAGCTGCGTGTCTATGGGGTTTGCAGAAGAAGAATCGGCCCATTACCCTATGTACGACATCATAGAAAGGAAAGTTTGCAAGCTTGTTGTACCCACCTTGAACATTACGACCACGATGGCTATGGGGTAGGTCGACCAATGCATGGAAGGAGCTCTCTTCAATAGTATTCCGATACAGCAAGGATACGCCAAGGTTCACATGGACTCTGTGCCAAGGCCGTACCATAAGATTGACATGGATTAACACAAAGAGACAGATTACAAGAGGATAAGATCAAACGTGGGTGGCTTCATTCTGTGACCTAAGCGCTACATAGTGTTTGAAGATGAGACCGATGAGACGTTTGATACGGAGTCGGACCCACCACACAGAATTTCTCTAACTCGTCCACAGTCGCCGCCACCACCACCATCACAAAGAAGAGAGCCAACTCCTCCACGGTCACCACCACCGCCACCGTCACCCAAAATAGAGGCAACTGCTCCCACTCCAAAGTCACCACCAAGGGAGCCAACTCCTCCCCCTCAGAAGTCAGCACCAGTACCACCGAGAGAGGCAACTCCTTCCCCTATGAAGTTGACAATAGTTGCACAGTCTAAGAATTTGAGTTCATCTCAGAAGTCAACTTCATCCCAGAAACAAAGGGCACCTAAGACGGTGGCAACACCTGAGAAGTTGCCTTATGAACAAACACCAGAGGAAACCAGAGTGACAGTGGATGCCAGTGTTAAGAATTCTTTCAAAAGCTAGAGCCTGAGAAGAAAAAACCAATTCATGCAGAAACACATAACTTTTTCTTGAAGATGGCCAAACCTGTTGAGCGTAAGAGTAAATCAGACTACGCACGCATCAAAAACAAGAAATACTTGAAAGAATCTTCTATCAAACAAATACTAAAATGACAAAAGAGCAATTTCTAGACGAGTCCCTGGCACCAAAAGCAGCCAAGAGATGGCAATTTAAGTTGGGCGAACTCTTGGTCGCACCAAACATGTGGGACAAACTGACTTATGAACTTTGGAAATTCCATGCGTGGTACATGAAGGAGTCACGAGATGGTAGAGAAATGTTCGAGGCCAACTACAAGGATCGAGATTTCCTCCACAGGGACGGCTCTATTTATATATTATTTGAGGAAATGTATTGATTGTAACAGTAAGATGCCCTCGACGTGTCTATCTTGAGTTGTTGGACTCTGTAAGTGTCGTATACATATAATTCACAGTATACATTCATGTACCATTGGATTGAATGTCTTAACTTATTCCTTATGTAGAATGGAGGTACAAATATGCAGGACAGATGGCATCAACCATGTGGGATTCATCGACCCACCTCTTGTAAACCCTACAATGATGCAATCCGATCCAAAAGGAACCGAGTACTATGCATTGAAGTGTATTCTGGAGCTACGATTGAAGAAGTACATACTTTTTCCCTAGCACTTTGGGTATGTGTTTCCTTCCATGAATGTTCTATTCTTTTTGAGCAATACATAGTTAGAAATTAGGATCAACTAACCTATGGTGACCTATGTGTAGTTATCACTGGATCCTCCTTATCATCCAACCAGACATCAGCAATATCGTTGTTTTTGACTCACAAAATAATCCAAAAGAAACCTACCAACCCGTCATTGACTTGCTACAATGGTAAAACCTGACCATTTTGTTATTGCTATTGTAATATGTGATTCCATTGAATCTATGTCTAATTATGGTAATAATACACACATGCAGAGTGTACCTATGATACATCAAGAAGAGTGTCAGATACCGGCCATTCGCAGAAGAATGGATTATCCGACATGACTTCATTGTAGGAAGCAGGGCCCGGGCAATAATTTATGTGGTTTTTATGTAATTCATGCACGGATTCAACAGAGATGCGTCATACCAGGTGGTCCATGCTGAGGTATGCGACATACATCTTGATAACTAATTTTCAGGTCTGACACATGTTCATAAGGATTGATTTCTTCAATTCTTCAAATTGTAGCTCCTCATGCTGTCTAGAGATCGACTATTGGCTAGTGAAATCAACACACTTCAAGGACAACTTATCGGGTTCATCAATGACCAAGTCATCAATCCAGCTTGTGAGTTCCATGAATTTGGCTCCTCTCTCTCGTTACCTTCATCTAACAAGAAAAAGCAAAGTTCAGAACCTTCGACTAGCAAGAAACCTTAAACTCTATTTCATTGTTGTAATGAAACCTCACATGTATGTGGTGTATATATACTATGACGAGATTTGGTGTTTTGGAAATGAAATTTATATGTGTTTGTGTATATATGTTGTAATACCTATGAGTGCATGTCTATAAATATACCATATGCTTTTGCTGGCAACGGCCAAAATTTGAAAAAGCCATAGTTTGAAAAGGGCGGGAAATACCTATCAGTGCCGGTTAGTAAAAAGAAACCGGCACTGATAGTACACATATCAGTGCCAGTTATGCCGAGTAATCAGTGTTAGTTCAAAATCCACCACTGATGACGATTTTAAACCGACACTGATGAGGGTATCTGTAGTAGTGTTGAGAGCCGTTAAAAAGACTAGTGTTCTGACAAACTCATCTTGTGCAGATTTGCCAGTTTGCGGAGCGGAACCCGGATGTGCTATTCTTGCAGGTGAACTATGAGGAGCAGAACCCGTATGATTACATCCTTCAATTCTGTGCAGTTCCGTGGTTGTTCTTGATGCGCACAGGTTGTACCTTCTCATGGTAGTAGAGTGCAGGCTTTGAAATTTTTACCTACGATGCTTGCCTGCCTGTCCGCTAGTAGTTTGTAGTGGAGCTTCTACCTTCAAGAAATTGTATGGTAGTTGTATGAATCATCTGCTTGCTATTTTACAAGGGTTGCATCTTGTCATGAATGGTGCTGGATGAACGGCTGTTCCTTTATGTGTTTGTTCTTCCTCTGCTTCAGGATATTGTCTAAATGCATTGTGCGAAATCTGAATAACTTATCTTTGTATGCAAGGAGCCAGCTTGTTTCCGGTAGATTTTTCCTTTTTTTGTTTTCTGGAAAATAGCAGTACAGCCGTCTCATGACAAAAAACAGGCACTGATAGTTTGAGTATTAGTGTCAGTTCTTTGTTATGGACTGACACTAATACTCATTGTTAGTACCGGTTCAAAAACTATCAGTGTCATGTAATCAGTGTCGGTTCAAAAATCACCACTGATAGCGTTTTTGAGCTGGCAATGATGACTATTTCTATAGTAGTGGAGGTGTTAATGTTAGGATCATGTATTGCAATGGTTCATGTTTCATTGTAATTAATCATCTCTATCTATCGATCGGAAGCTGTCATGCATATTGCTTGCAATGGCTTATAGTATAATCTGATTACATCATACAAGAAAATTCCAAGTGAATTCCATTGTACGTAACAAGGAAACAAAACTTTTAGAACTCACACAAAGTTCTTACAGAATGGTTTAACCCACAAGAGTTCCAGAGGAATTTTACCATAACATCGCATACCATGGAAATTCTTTGGTTGGTCCATCTCTTAAGAGTAAATTTCGCAAACCTGCCACTATTTGTACATTTATAACATAAAACTACAACTTCTGAGACTTATTCCATAAAACTACAACTACTTGTGCCCTTAGTAACGCGAAACTACAATTTTTTTGGCATGGTTCCACCCGTCAGCCACACATTACTCGTTTTCCCTATTATGCTGAAATTGTATGGCTAACAGGTGGGACCAGACCAAAAAGTTATAGTTTTACGCTACTAAGGACACAAGTAGTTGTATTTTATGAAGTAGACCTCTTACAAAGGTACAAATAGTTGTAGGTTTGTGAAATTTACTCATCTCTTAAATGTTGTGCTTGCTTGCATAGTGTCCAAATAGATAAGCTGAACAATTCCTACACGTTTTGGTCCCCAGAAAACAATTTGTCATGTCATCTACATTCTTTTATTTTTCCTACACCTACATTCTAAGGGACCAATTAGCTTGACAAATTAATCCATATTCTACTGATACAGTTTAATTTCAACTTAGATGTGGTACTGTATTTTGTGATATTTCAACTATCCATGTATCTACATGATTAACATAATTAAAAATTGAGAATTCTATGTTAGCAATTCTAAAAATTGAGAATTCTATGTTGGCAATTCTTTGAACGTACACAGAAAAGTAAACCTATTTGTGGACTTAATCCTGTTGGAGCTATAGGGGTTGCCATGGCAAGAGGCGTACATCATCTGATATTCTTCACGAGAGATGTTGTTTTGTACTTCCGCCGTCCAAGAATTTTGGCTTGGTCTTCAAAATTCGATTTTCACCATTGTTTTCTCACATATTACGTCATTTATAGCTACATAACTAATGTAGCATGAAACCAGTTTGAAATACACGAATCTAATTGTATAACTTTTGTACACTAAACATGCATATAATTTGACTTTGTGTCAATCGAAATATGCAAAGTTTGACTTTTTCTTAAAGCTAGTATGCATTTTATTCTTGGACGGAGGGAGTATGATTCAAAGAGTGAACAGTAGGAAGGAAGCTCATAGCAGGACGGAGGGAGTATTGATTCAGCCAGTGTGTCCACTGATTCAGACCACACTATGTCTTGCTACGAGCACAGAAACTTTATGAGCCAGTTTTGTCGTCATCCATGATAGATGTACGTGTGTTTGCATTGTATGATGGATATATATGCTTGTTACCTCCGGTCTTAATGATTGTGCTCCCTAAAAAGTTCCTAAATGTATGTGCTTATATGCATGCATGCATACCGTCCTATACAGTAAGTAGTTGTACCAGGGTCTAAGGCCCTCATGAACTATATATATGCTTTTAGCTCTGGTCTTAATGCCTGTGCTTCCTAAAAAATTCCTAAACATATGTACTTCTACACATGCATGCATGCTGTCATATACAGTAAGTAGTCATATAAGGCCCCCATATGAACTTATGTTTGTATTCGTCTAAATAATCTCTAGGGCTTCATGAAATGCTGTGTAATTGCACATGTATGCAATCAATAATTAAGAAAAAAAGATGTCATATGTGTGCTAACAAGTGTAGTGTTAGATAAATCCATCGGTTATGTTCTTGCTGAGACAAACCTCTAGCCATCTTGAATCTTTATATTGCTCTATAGCACATTCATTTTATAGTTAAAAAAATCAATTTAGCAGGAAACTAACAGAAGTGTGGGGATAATGTAATAACCCGTGCGAATATGATATATCTATTTATTCCTTGGAGAAAAAGGTGTGTTGGGTTAATGTGTCATTCAATCATTTTTTATTATATTGGGGACAAAATTATCAGTGTTCACATTATCATGCCATAGGCATGAAAAAGTTATGTGGCATGCGCTACTACCGTTCTTATTGTATGACTACTATGATCGTTATCTCTTGATAATGCGCATGATCGAGATCCACTACTACACTAGATATGCAACAATTATCGTCATCGTTGACAAATTACTTTAATTATTTCCGGATGACAAAGAGCATTTGTAAAATGGGGAGCTTATTTAATAACAAATAATAAATAAAGAAGTAGGGATTAATAGTATGTGATGAGAAGTTTTCTTTGAGAGTTGGGTATGACAAATCATATTTGTGGTGTGATTGTAATATGATCATAAGTTGTATACACGGATAATGGATAAAATCTAAATGCCATCCCCTTAACCCCATATAAAATGTTCAACTGTGAATTTCTAGAATTTTGCTTTTCTGGATATTTAATTTATTGTCTGATGACATACAATAGAGTTACTAGTAGAGAAGGAGGGCATCAAGAAATATTTAATGGATCGGTGCACCGATATATGAGCTGCATATCCTGAGAGGATATTCTATGTCCTATTTTTCTCTCTGTTTATTAGTATAGGAAAAGTTTCTATTTCTGGTTTTCAGAGTGGAGGGACAGGTTTTATCTGGCATATGTGAGTGATAAAAAATAAACTATGAGAAGAGTTGAGGGATCAAAAATAGATTTCTTCCATTAGTATACTTATTATGCGCCTCTTGTGCTGTAGGTAACCGAATCATACTGTTGATGAGATCGCACAAACAGTTGAATGTGTAGAGTTAACATACTTGCTTGAATCTGGATTCTCTTTTTTTTTTTTGAGATGTTTAGAACGAAACATATATAGATGTCATCCTTGCATAAGGAAAAAACCTAGGCCTTAAAGTGAATGTACTAAAGCACATCAAAGTAGGTACAATGTTCAATGCATCACTCTGGAAGCTACTCGATCCGATATATGTCATGATGCTTATAGGAGAAAAATGCATAGTTCTAGCCTATCTAACCAAATCACGATCTCATATTTAATGAAGCAGTTACAACGGCTGATCTTTCTTCAGGAGGAATCTTTCCTAGAAAGAAATATTTCTTTTGAACCTATAGAAGTGTAGCAGTAGATAGGTTTGCAAAAACCATGATATGCTGTTGGTATTATTGAAAGCTCATGGACAACAGCTTTAGCAACTAGAATTAGATGGAATGGAATGGAATTATGGTAACAAGTTTAGTCCACTTTTGGCATCTCATGCACAAACAACTTTTGAGTGTAACAATCAGTACATGTACATATATCTTTTTCATCAATGCAGCAATCAATAAATATACATGTTAGGTTTTAGTTATAATTCTTAATGAAAATATTTTTCTTCTCTGAACAAATGGAGTACAAGAAAATTACATATAGTGCTACTGCCAAATGACAATGAAAAAAGTAAAAGAAATATTATAGGAAAGGTGATAATTTTGTCTCTCATCAGCTAGCTATATATGACCTTTTACTTTTCTAGTTAGCTAGCTGGTAGTAATGTCTAACTTAGCTGGAAGCCTGTAGCAACCTGAAGCCAATTAGAAAATTTAAGCATTTAGAAATAATAAAGTTAGAGAATCCAAGCTAGCTTGGTTCGTCTTCTAATCCTTGATAGGTGTGAAATTTGTTTAATGCATCAGAGACATGGATTAACTTATGACTCCATCTGTGTCCCTGGAACCAAGAATCTAGTACTTGCATGAGATCTACAGCGTACACTGGCTTGTCTAAAGAAAAAAGCTTTTGTTCGACCTGCAGCTTCTGCATGCATAGCCCCTTACAAGGCTACCGCCGGTCTATTTCAAGTGTCGTGAATCCCTACCTAGCCCATCGGGACAATAAGGTTACTGCAAATTGATGAAAGCCCAGAACTTCTCGACAATGTCAAGCATGTCAACAAATGTTCTTGGAAAACTGCACGGTCAAGCTATATGTATGCACCAGAAAGCCCTATAGCCTGCACCTATGTGTGTGGTTTATTATCATCTTTAGTGCTGAAACTTAAGTGCACGGTTATCTAGCAGGTTATTTGTTTATTGTTACTGTGTAGATTATGCAACTAAATAATTTTGCATGTTAACACTAGCTTAATTACATCTTCTCAATTCAATTTGTTTTGTTCCAAGACCAGCTAAACCGATCTGTATCATGATCTATGATTCAAAATTTATCCATCAGGGAATTAACTTGGTGATCATGATTCTCCATATCTTGGTACAGCTCCTAGCTGCGAGAAGAAAGGAATGCATTCTTTTATCTATGGACTATGCAAACTAGCTATTTTTTAAAAGCATATGTATGTCGATGGATAATCCAGGAACTAAGCATAGCTCAGTTGGTGGAGGGTGTGGATGTGCGCCTAAACCATGTAGGTTTGAGTCCTCTTCCGAATTTGGGTGCTATTTCTTCTTATTTATTAGCCGCCGAGTTTCTCCTAGGTTGGTAGAGTTTTTTTTCTATGGATAATCCCTAATGGTATAGATATCAGCTAGAATAGGAAAGTGTTACTGTTGAAATAGTTTTAGTGTCCAAGATGGCAGAAAGTGTAGAATCAGGGATCATGCTGCATGCAATGATTAAAGTTGATAAAAAAAAAAGGGTACAATCTTGGGCTGGTATTCTATCAGGCTGTGTTGGCAAATCATGGTCACTTATTTAGTGGATTAGCTACAACCAACATTATTTGATCTTTCCTTGGGCAAGGAATGTAGGAAACTTAACTAGTAGTCCACAACATGCACACATGCGATGATATGAATAACAGATATTTCCACATATTTCTAGACATCCAAAGTGCGGGTTTGGTACATGTGCCACTCAGTCATTTTCTTGTTATTGGCGACACAATTATACCATTTGCGTTCTTTGTCTTCCATGTGTCAAATTTATTCGAGAGGTGCTTCATGATTCTTGTCCACGGGAAAGTGCGCGTGCATAAAACCCACACAACCCTAGTTGCAAGATGATAACCTTATTGAGGTAATGTCAACCAGTCTTTCTCCTATATATATCGTAACCCCTCATTAACACATATGCATACTTCCAAGCTGGGAGAGGTACACGCAAAATGTAAGTGCTCACAATATCTTCTTCCCTTCTCTCTCTATATATATACACACTATCGCGTAAAGTTCTTCCATTGTCTGACTTTTAAGTTTTAGATAACTCATTTGAACCGTTTTTCTGATGAAATCTAACTATATATCATGTACCAGATTCTTGTGACTACGACTTCATCAAATGTGTTCCGTTATGATTAAGTAGATGGTGGAGGAAACAAAATCCATAGAAATATCAATTGGTGTGTTTAGGAAACGATACAGAATTCATGGCTGTAGTACACGAGGGGGTAAATCAGTATGCATATAGTTGTCTCAAAGTGGTAGTTATTTAACACACCTTGATCATGTATGTGCTACAAAGAGGGATAGATCAAGTTGCAGTAGTGGCCTAAGTACGTTAGCTATGTCAAATTAAGTTCTATGTATGTGAGTTATACTGTGTCACCAAAGGGTAGAACGATGGCCAAGGATCTATTGAAAATTATTATCAAAGTATTCAGGGTGCAGCATTGGTCATTTCTTAAATAGATGTTCACCCATCACTACTACAAAAAGGCCAATCACTGCCGGTTCTAAAACCTCATCACTATTGGTTTTGGAACCGACGGTCTTTACTCAGCAATGATAATCATAACTATCACGGCCGGGTCTAGAATTGGCAGTGATAGTAGTTCTCAGGAGCAAAAAAAATGAGCCTGAGCTGTGGCACGACAGCAGTGGCTGATTGTGCCAGCAGTGGCGGCAGTCGAGCCGGCTCGGCTGCCGCCACCCACTACGTGAAAAAAAGTAATTAGTGACAGGTCATAACCATCATTAGTGATGGGTCATGTACCAGTCACTCTTATCACGTCACTAATGGTAGATCATTACTGACGGGTGATGACCTATCACTAATAAGGTCATTAGTGACGGGTTATAATCATGACCTATCACTAATGTTTAGTTAACAGTGACTAAACATTAGTAATCTTTACCCGTCACTAATGACAGATGTATATTTTTCATATTTTTGGACACAAAAAAGTCAAAAAAAAAAAATTCACCCGAGCCATCACAACGCAGGCCCATCCTATATACTTCACAAACCACGCTTTTTTCACATTATTTTCAAGTTTGCATTCCATGGAAATCGAACCCGCGACCTCCTCCTCTCGCCTGTAGCCACATTACCACCTCTGCTATCACGTAGTTGTCATAGAAACCGAATATTTTATCCTTTTAACCTTCTTTGCCAAAGGTCATTAGTAACGTGTCATAACCATGACCCGTCACTGATAACTAATTTTACCAAATTTTGTTGCGGGTTATAATTTGATATGTGACCCGGAGTGCATTCGGTAAAATGGGCATAACTTTTGCATACGGACATCTAAAATTTTTTACATTTGTTCCTCCCCCACTTTGTTGGGTTGAGAGAATTTTTAAGGCCAAAAATGGCTTGGAAGATTGAGTTCTTGCCCTGAAAGTTTCTACACTATTTTTGGAACGCGCGTTTGTGTCCATAGCTGTCGTCTCTTCACTCAGGATCCCTCCACCACCGCCGACACTGCCGCCTGTATCACCATCACTCATCACATCTCATGGAGTGCCTCAGAGCGCCCTCCCCGGTCATCGTCCCCTCACTTAGTATCCCATCACCAGTGTAGCCCACGCTCCTGTGGATCCCTGTTGACGAAGGCGTGTGGAATCTGACAGAGCGACAACGGCTGCCCCGGCTTGGGGGGACAAAGTGTCCCGATGCGGTAAGGCGGGCTAGCTTCCTTGTGGTCCTCGTAGAGACGCTACCGTGGATGGTAGCCAGGGAGGGAGCCCGAGGAGGAAGGGATGGCGTTCGGGGATCGGAGGGAGCTTAGGGAGGAAGGGAAGGCTGGCCGGGGCCGGGAGCCTAGGGAGGGAGGGATGACAGCCGTGGAGGGAGCTCGGGAAGGGAGGGAGCTCTATGCCTAATGGAGTGAGAGGCAGCGAAGAAAGAGATAAGTGAGAGATAAGCTAGAGCCAAACATGAGGACTGATGACGTGAGTCAAAATTGCATTGGAGGCAAATTTCAGGTCCGAACACATTATTGCTGGTTGGTGGCTCGAACCGGCATCGATAGTCCGTTTTAGTGTCGGTTGTGTGCCAGTTCCAGCCAGGAAACCAGCACTAATAGTCCATTTTAGTGCCGGTTCTTAGCAACTCAATCCTTATTCGCGTGCATGAGATTAAAAACTGGCACTGATACATTTTTAGTTCTAGTTCTTGGGCAACTGGCACTGATGAACTGCTATTTTTGGCTGGTTCTGTGGTAGTGCATTTTTGCTAGCAGATAAATTTAACCACCCAATTTGACTGGGACAATTTACAGCATACTAAAATTTACCTTTTTCAGGAGCTCGCAGGGCTCTTATATAGTCACTTACAAACATTTCTGGTTTAGACTTCACTGCAAAAGTCTTGATAACCTTATTCCATTATTTATATCTCTGTTTATTAACACGCCTCAATGCATCTGTACACTTGAATTCATTGTTTCTATATTTAAGTGCTTTTATTTGCCTACACTCTCTAGTTTTATTCTCTATGTCTGATATTTTTTGTAGCACAGTATTATTTGTATATATGGATAAAATAATTTGTCCTACAGTACTTCTTCTCTTGACTTCAACTACGTCAGTTTCGATAGTGTTCTTATGAAATTTATGTGTATTCAGCGAAAGAAATGACGAAGACGCACACCATTCTTCTAGCACTTAGCTTGGTAGTTCTGTTCTCCTGCAATTTTGTGGAGGGTGGAGTATACATGAACCAAGGAACACTTTCTCGCAAAGGACTAAAAGAAGAATGCAAGCTAGTCACTACTGGAGTAAGTCCATCACTTAGCAGTTTATCAGGACAGGCAACTAGCAACATTAATGCAGGACAGGCAACTAACAACAACGCTGACAGCACAAACACAGATATGGCAGCTACAACCACAGACTCCCACCATGATCTCTCAGCAGATCAGTACCGAAGGTTCATCCGCAACAATCAGAAAAAACCTTGATGAAGGATTCAAACATCAGAACCATGCGCAGCTATTAACCTGATCGACGAGGGAAAGTATATCCAGTTAGCAACTTTAATCATAAGTTGTCATGTACACAAAATTTCCACCACAAACTGTCTACTGTGTGCAGTAGTATTTGCCTTGTACTATATAATCCATCTGCTGCGTATTAGAATATCAAGCTTTTCCAATGCTCATGCATGTAATGTACTAATGTGTACATTATACTGAGACAAATAAATAACATGTCCATGCTCCATGGTTATATATGGTCAATTTATGTTTTATGTGATTTTATGTGAAAGTATTGTACATTAAGGATTTACAAAATGTTGGGAACTAATGTTCCTGAACAAAGTGATGGGCCTACGGACCCCGGAGTTATCCGAAGGCTAGAGGGAAATGTACACAAAGTTGAGAAGCTTTCTCAGATATTAAGGTCACATGTCCTGTCAGTTACACTTGAGCCCTATTTATAGGTTGTAACTAACCAATCCATATTACAGTTTACGGGATTACCTCTGTCGAATATCTAACTATAGAGTCTATGCGCATAAGGAGTATATCATACATAGATAGTGTACGTACAACACATGTTAGGTAGCTCCAGATATCACAGAACCGAATCAGCGGTACCTGATACACCTGGAATCAAGAAAGTACATATTAGGAAGGTTTAGATTGGTTACCCAACTCAGAACGATCAGTATCCAAAACAAATCTATCTACTTGGACGTCAAAGAAGACAACTCCCTATCGACTACGACTGGGTAGGAGTCGATACCTCACCCCTATATAAGGCGGAAAGGCTGGGGGTGAAGAGAACAAGAAGGAAGAGAGAGAGGCAAGCATCAAGACTTGAACAGAGGAGCTACTTGGCAACTTTATCCCTAGGTTAGATTAGATCTGATCTACTCTTTGTAATAGTCTTAGCCACATTGCTTGTACTCGAGATCATCAATATACAACAGCAACACCCCCACGGGACATAAGGTATTAATCCAATCGGAGGCCTGAACTTGTATACATCGTGTGTCTCATCTTGTGATTTATCCCCACACTCGAAGATACCTAGTCAATTTATGGACATATTGTCAGGAATTAACTTCGATAGTTGGTGCGCCAGGTTAGAGACTTCTTCTATTTTGTAGGATTAATCATGCCTTGGGCTCACTTTTGCATCGGATTCTCCGACACCGGCTTCTATGACCACTTCAAGTCGACAACGGACATCTTTGAGTCCCCTCCTGTCGACTCTGAGATCATCTTCGAAACTATAGTTTTCTGTTGGGACGATCAAGGTGGACTGATCCACACCGGTACCCTCGAGTCTAGACCATTGGATGCGTACCACGAGTTGGGACATCTCGAGTGGGATCCCATGGAGCGTAATGTTTTCCACTGCATGGACTCCAACAATAGCCAGAGCAGCCGAATAGATTGATTTGTGTTTATGGCCAGAGGCAACGACCCCCCACCGGCTGACCCAATGGTGGTGGATCCAAACACCGTGGTCGACAACAGTGCGCAAATTCATGAAGATCTGGCGACAGCCGTCGCTGCCGACGGTACTGGTGCCATGCTACCAAATGAAACATTTGCAACTAGATCCTTGCATGCACCCAACATGACCCTCCACCAGTGGATCATAGGAAGGCAGATGCCTCCTGGCCTTTCCCAACGATTTCCAGTTGTTGTGCCTCCGCTCGTGACAGCCCACAGATCAAGGGACAAGCTCCCTACGAACAGTCACCATGAGGCTTCATCGGCTTGACCACAACTGAGCCTCGGCAGCGACATATTCATTACTTCGAATGCTAACGTGCAAGGAGCTCATCTTATTCTCAGATCCCTTCCAGAATTGGATCTAAAATAATCCATATTCTATTGATACAGTTCAATTTCAGCTTAAATGTCGTACTGTACTTTGTGATTTTTGAACTTTCCATGTATCCCCATGACTAAAATAATTAGAACTTGAGAGTTCTATGTTGGCAATTCTTTGAACAAACAACGAAAAGTAAAGCTATCTGTCGACTTAATCCTGTTGTAGCTATAGGGTTGCCATGAAAAGAGGCGAGCAGCATCTAATATTCTTCATGAGAGATGTCTGATACAAATAGTTCGCAGGTTTGTGAACGGAATGCTTAGATGTTGTTATGTACATCCTCCATCTAAGAATACGAGGCACATTTAATTTTGGTTTGGTCTTCAAAATTAGATTTTAACCATTATTTTCTCACATAATACATAATTTATAGCTACATAACTAATATAGCGTGAAAGAAATTTGAAATACGAATCTAAATGTATATTTTTTATACACTAAATATACTTATAATTTGACTATGTGCCTGTCAAAATATGCGAAGTTTGACTTTTCGTAAAGCAAACACACATTTTATTTTTGGACGGAGAGAGTATGATTCAAAGAGTTCACAATAGTTCACTAACCAAGTATACATGATAAGGCATAAAATTTACCTAATAGTCACACATCTAAATTATTATCATTGCTCATGGCAGTTTTGTGGACATAATGCGCCAAAAGCTAAGCTTTCCACCATAGCATAATATTATTAGTGTCCCTTTCTAGATAGCTACATTTCTATCAATATGGCTATATACATAGCTCATGCTTGTCCATGGTTATCATCAGCACAAGCTTTCAACTAATCAAGATAATTCAGGTGAGTATTTTTTTTTCCTTTTAGCTCCATCAGATTCCTCAATATGGTTCAAACTAATTTCCATTTATTACTTCAGAAAATTACAACATCAGTACGTGTATCCAGCGTATATGCAGATGAAGTCCCCAACGCTGGGACTGCTCATTCTGATGGCCATGATGTTCACAGTTGCATACTTTGATCATGCAAGTTCTCATGGAATGAAACCTGAACAACCAACCTCACTTGCAAGTTCTTATGGAAGCAATGAAGGAACCATCTTTGCAGGTGGCATGACCCTAGGAAGGAAGCTCATAGCAGGTGGAACCAGTATTGATTCAGCCGGTGTGTCCACTGATTCAGACCACACCATGTCTTCCAACGAATACAAAAACTACATGAGACAGTTTGGCCGTCATCCGTGATTGATGTACGTGTGTTTGCATTGTATGATGGATATATATATATGCTTGTTAGCTTTGGTCTTAATGCCTGTGCTCCCTAAAAAGTTCCTAAATATATGGGCTTCTACGCATGCATGCATACTTTCATATACAGTAAGTAGTTGTATCAGGTTCTAAGGCCCACATATGAACTATGTTTGTATTCATCTAAATAATCTCTAGGACTTCATCAAATGCTGTGTAATTGCACATGTATGCAATCAATAAAAAAAATGCTAGCAAGTGTAGTGTTAGATAAATCCGTCGGTAATTTTCTTGCTGAGACAAACCTCTAGCCATCTTAAATCTTTATATTACTCTATAGCACATTCATTTTATATTTAAAAAAAATCAACTTAGCAGGAAACTAACTGAAGTGTTAGGATATTAACAATTTTTTCTCTTTATTTTTGTATTTCAGTGACCCTTCACACATAATCTATCACATGAGGAGTGCCCCCTATACTATTTCACCGTTGATGGATATAATTACCTAAGAAAAATGCAGAAACTAACCCAAGAATGCAGCAACAATCCTTTCCTTCTTATTTCAGACTTTAGTACTGTGGATGTGTTCTATTTATTGATATTTGAATTTTGAGAAAATACATAGATACATCCTCCTAAATCGGGATCTCCAAAATGTTTCCACGCATGGAGTGACTCAAACCATATGAATGTTTTTGTGGAATTCTACACAATGTCGGATTTCATGGAATTTTTAGTTTGGGCAGATCTCTAAAATGTTTTACTTTCTTGTAGAGTATCTTTAAACCATCAAATAGGTTGACTCAAGTTCGTTATCTCACTATATTCTATGATATTTCAATATTCCTGACACGTGCATTATTTATGCGATATTCTCGAAACAATTAAAAAGTGAGGATCCTGCACCTGAATTCTCTTAATGTGATGGGAACAGTAAAAGCTACTAATCTACTTTGTTATTGTCCTATATGGTTCCCATGATATAATGTTATTAATTTGGGCTAGAGGCAAGCAACATCTGATATTTCTTCAAGACGGATGTTTGTTATAATTAAATCTTTTAGCAGGGAAATGAAAAATAGTTATGTTTTATAAAAATATTTGATGAATTGTTCTTTTATGTATGGTTTGAAAAGCGTATAATATTGTAGTAACCCGTGCGAACATGATATATCTATTTATTCCTTCGAGAAAAAGGTATGTTGGGTGAATGTGTCATTCAACCATTTTCGATTATATTCGGGAGAAAATTATCAGTGCTCACTTTATCATGCCATAGACGTGAAAAAGTTATGTGGCGTGCGCTACTACCGTTCTTATTGCATGACTACTATGATCCTTATCTCTTGATAATGTGTGTGATCGAGATCCACTACTACACTAGATACGCAACAATTATCATCATCATTGACAAATTACTTTAATTATTTTTGGGTGACAAAGAACATTCCTAAAATGCGGAGCTTATTTAATAACAAATAATAAATACAGAAGTAGGGATAAATAGTATGTGATGAGAAGTTTTCTTTGAGAGTTGGGTATGAGAAATCATATTCGTGGTGTGATTGTAATATGATCATAAATTGTATACACGGATAATGGATAAACCACTCAACCCCATCTAAAATAAAATGCGGTATATTATTATATCCTTGTTCTGTAGGTAAATATGATGATGCTAAACTTTTAAATTATATTATAGTTCCTCTGTTTTCTAGAATATTTTGTTTGCTGGATATTTAATTTATTGGCTGATGGCATAAAACAGAGTTACTAGTAGAAATATTTAATGGATTGGTATATCGAAGAAATATTTAATGGATTGGTGCACCGATATATCAGTTGCATATCCTAAGAGGATATTCTATGTCCTATTTTTCTCTGTGTTTATTAGTATAGGAAAAAATATCTATTTCTGGCTTTCAGAGTGGAGGGACAGGTTTTATCTGGCATTGGAGGTGAGTGATAAAAAATAAACTATGAGAAGAGTTGAGGGATCAACAGTAGAGGTTTTCCATTAGTATACTTATTATGCGCCTCTTGCACTATAGCTAACGAAGTCATACTGGTGACGAGTTTGCACATACAGTTGAATATGTAGAGTTAAGATACGTACTTGAATCTGGACTCTCTCTCTCTCTCTCTTTTGAGATGTTTAAAACGAAACATATATAGATGCCATCCTTGCATAAGGAACAAACCTAGGCCTTAAAGTGAATGTACTAAAGCACATCAAAGTATCATTATGCCATCCATGCATTATTCTGGAAGCTATTTGATCTGATATATCATGATGCTTATAGGAGAAAATGGCGTAGAATATCTAGACTATCTAACGAAATCATGATCTCATATTTAATGAAGCAGTTACAATGGCTGATCTTTCTTCAGCGGAATCTTTCCTAAAAAGAAATAATTCTTTTGAACCTATGAAAGCATAGCAATAGATTGGTTTGCGAAAACCATGATATGCTGTTATTAGTGAAAGCTCATGGACTACAGCTTTAGCAACTAGAATTAGATGGAATCATGGTAACAAGCACTTTTGGCATTACATGCACAAACAACTTTCAGTGCAACAATCAGTACGTGTACAAAGATCTTTTTCAATCAATAAATGTTAGGTTTTAGTTATAATTCTTAATGAATGTATTTTTGTTCTCTGAACAAATGGAGTACAGGAAAATTACAGATAATGCTACTGGCAAATGACACATGAAAAAGGTAAAAGAAATATTATAGGAAAGGTGATAATTTTGTCTCTCATCAGCTAGCTATGACCTTTTTCTTTTCTAGGTAGCTAGCTAGTAGTAATGTCTAACTTAGCTGGAAGCCTGTAACAACCTGAAGCCAATTAGAAATTTAAGAGCATCTGATACATGATAATTGAAAAAGAGAGACTTTAGGGGAAGCACACCACACAAAACGTTGCGGCCTCCAGTTTCATACATATATAGCCATATACATAAGGTTACACAGGAAAAAAAATCGCGATATACATGGAAGGAGATAAGTCTGGTAAATATCATTCTAAACAACCGTGACTTAACTCCTAAGCAATCAAGATTTGCATGTTAACAAAAAGGAATCTTTTAGGCATGATTGCTGAGATAGTACCATCTGATCAACTATATGACCCTAGGTCGGCAAGCATGGCTTTGTCTAAGTAACTTTAGAAGGATACATATCTGGTATGGTTGTACCTCATACTCCAGCTAATCCAACCACATAGAGGTACTACTCCTTCTGGTAAAAAATAGTTGACATTTTGGACATAACACAGTCTCCAATGTGTATATTTGACCACTATTTTCTACTAGAGTATTTAGAAAATTCAATCATTTTATGTGATTATGAAAGTTATTACAAGATAAATCTACGTATATAATATAAATATTTCTAAACTATGTCGTTTAAAAGTTATTAATAGTTAAAATTTCAAAAGCTTGATGGGACGTTTTCAAAACATCAGGTATTTAAGACTATGAGTAGCTTAAGACAGGTTTTCTGACACATTGGATACCTCGTAGCTAAGGATTCTACCTGTCTCTATTACTGTATAGCCTAACATAAAGTACATGAAATGACAAATATACTGACAAGTCCTTCAATTTGTCAGAAGAATAAAATTGGGGCACTGTTGCTATGTTTATCAAGTCTCATGAGTTCACATGTACAGCCATCAGTTCAGTCAACTTGTTGCAAAGAAAGCCTTCAGCCTACTGCCTGACTGTCTTTAAAGTAATGCTAGCTGACGAATGTCGCTCTATAGTAGACAGTCATGGACTGCTGGCCTGTGTTATTTTTGTTCATCGACTTTGCTGAAATTTATGACACACGGTTGTCAAGGTAGTTATTCGTTTGTAGTTACTGAATGACTGGTAGATTATTGCTTAACAAAAATCTTTTCGTGAGGTAAATAAAATTTTAGCTTGGAATATTCATGTGGCTTTTCCTGAATTTTCGGAATGTTTTCTGTATGTTTTGCTATTTTTTAAAGCTTCTACTATCTCCCAAATCATTGAAGACAGCCTCTCAGAAAAAAAAAAAACCTAAACGAATGAACACATGGAAGTAGTTGGTTTAAGTCTCAAATGCCAAATGTGGCCCAAAAACACAATCAGCTATGATCCCGTTGTCGCATTTTCTGGTCACCTTGGCCCTGCCTCCCGCCCCTTGGCAAGTCCATTCAGAAGGCATGGCACTGTGCTTCTCCTCTTTCTTGTTTCTTCCATTGACCAGCTGGTCCACCTATAAGCACTGTTAAGAACCAGAGTAAACTTACATTTTAGTGACCAACTAGGTGAATAACTCGCACATTGCTGTGGGCTATTTGTGATTATATTCTAGGTTTTTGTTAGGCGTGTGATAATTAATATTGCAGTTTCTAGTTAATAAATTTTGACATGATTAAATTCAAAAACTAGTGTGCTGATTGATTTAGATACTTCCTCAACTACAATGGCTACATGATATTATTACGGACATTGGTGGAAAACTACATGTGGTGATGACCACATAGGCTGATAACAATAAAATGAAGATCACTATCTCTTTCAAGGTTGCTTTTCCTAAAGAAGGATATATCATTTTAACAGCATCTAGCTCCGAAACAGACCAAAGACTTATGGCTGAAAGATCTACTGTCGATGCGCTTCTACAATAACTACAACAAAATAGTCCTCCGAGCTGGGTTATCAATGCCGGCTAGGATAGAACCGGACTGATGAAATATCAGTGCTAGTTCTTAACATCCCACGCTCGATCAACGATTGAGTCGGGTTGAACGACACTGATACTCAGGATCAATACCGGCTCTTGGAACAAACTGGCACAGATATGTCAGTGCCAATTGGTAACCATGAGCTGGCACTAATACTAGCCAACTGGTAACCATGAACCGGCACTGATACGTCAGTGCCAACTCGTATTGCAGGCCATCACTAATAAGTCTCCACTTAACAGGAATAGAACAAAGAGGAGCCGAACCTTGCGCTTGGAGACTTCAAAATTTGGGGGGAAACCTGATGAGGAGCTACACCTAGACCTCGCCCTCGACCCCTCCCTCTGGCGGAAACCTAACTAGCACCCTCTCCTTCTTCTCCATTTGGGCACCTCGAGCTCCTCCTCCGCCTGAATGCCAATAGCCACCTCGGGCCACTCTCCGACCAGGCCGAATCCATGGTGACATCCCCCCCATCCCAGGAAGCTCATGCTCTCCTCCCTTCCCTCTCTTCATCGTTGGGTCAAGCCACCACCGTCCTCTCAGAATGTCACCGTTATCATTACCGTCGATGAGCCGTTTCGCCGACGCGCATGTCACCATTAACCCCTTTAATGCATCCCTCTCCTCATGCTGGTCCTCCTGGTACCACTCCCCCGCCAGACCTCACCGTCGTTCATCACTGGCTACCGGTCAAAATCGGGTCAAAGTCGATCCCCTCTCCCTCTATTGCAGGTCGACCGCAGTCATAGGCCCAAGACCCACAAAACAGAGAGAGGCTAGATAGAACTGAGTAGGAAAAGTATTTGAGGTTAATTAGATTATCTAAATAATAGAAAAGTAATTAGAGCTTGAAAAAAGTTGAAACTAATTTTCTTGTGTTCAAATTGATTTAATATACATGTTAAAAATACATGTGAAAGGATCGATGGCCTAAGAGGGGGGCTGAATTGGGCGCTAATTAAAACTTCTACTGCTTTCTAAAACAAATAACAACCTTAGCCTAGATAAAAGAGAATGGAACTACGTGATTTAAACTAGGACAAGGCAACTAAACAAGCAAGATAACTAAGAGAGAGAAATGTAAAAAGAAAGACATGCAAGAACCAAGATACTCAAAATAAAATGCGGGAATGTAAATAGTTGGAGAAGAGAACACCAATTTTTTTCCGAGGTTTCGAGAAGTTGGCACTTCCCCCTAATCCTCGTTGGAGCATCCACCAAGGATGTAGCTCTCCCTTGAGTCACCAAGACTCAAGTGCTCCCTCTTGATTGCCCCTTCTCCATCTCCGGATTGGCGGGCATCAAACCAAGTACATCATCTCTTCCCGGGGCTCCTACAAGTCCTCCAAGAGCTCACTGAGAACACCTTCGATCACCCAGACCGTTTAGGTGTTGCCAACCACCAAGAGTAACAAGCTTCAAGCTTCACTTGACAAAGACAAAGCCTAGACAACAGCTAGATGCACACTTGTTACTCTCCAAGCACTAAAGATGTCCTTAATCTTCAACTAAGAACTTGAAATTAAACACAAGTGCTCTCTCTTGCTTCTAAATGACACACCAAGTGTATGAGCTGCTACATGGGCGCAAGAGCCTATTAGAAGTCCAAATGAGTGGGTATTTATAGGCTAAGGATCAAGAATTAGCCGTTGCCTAACAACCCAGAATTTTTCTTAACGCCGGAAGGTCCGGTGTGAATAACTCACTTCACATCGGAATATCCGGTGCTAATACCCCTGATAGAATAGCCGTTAACTGTTCCATTAGCCGTTAAAGCTCCGGCGTTTCATCCGGACTAACGCCGGATCATCCGGCGCATGGAAACCGGCCAGATGATAGTTTGCAACCTCTCTGTATAAATTCATCCGGCGTTTACTCTTCACTACGCCGGACCATCCGGCGTGTAGAATCAAGCCGAGACTACACTGCAAATATTTCTCCGGTGATCTCACCACTCGAACGCTGGACCATCCGGTGTGGACTTCAACAATTTTACAACTCAGAACTCTTAGGAAATTGCTCCGGTGAGTACACTCTTCATACAGAGGATCATCCGGTGAGTTGAATTTTCGCTGAATTTATCTAATTCAAACAATCTTGAGTTCTAACTTCTTGGACGTATATTGTTGTAATGAAACCTCACATGTATGTGGTGTATATATACTATGACGAGATTTGGTGTTTTGGAAATGAAATTTATATGTGTTTGTGTATATATGTTGTAATACCTATGAGTGCATGTCTATAAATATACCATATGCTTTTGCTGGCAACGGCCAAAATTTGAAAAAGCCATAGTTTGAAAAGGGCGGGAAATACCTATCAGTGCCGGTTAGTAAAAAGAAACCGGCACTGATAGTACACATATCAGTGCCAGTTATGCCGAGTAATCAGTGTTAGTTCAAAATCCATCACTGATGACGATTTTAAACCGACACTGATGGGGGTATCTGTAGTAGTGTTGAGAGCCGTTAAAAAGACTAGTGTTCTGACAAACTCATCTTGTGCAGATTTGCCAGTTTGCGGAGCGGAACCCGGATGTGCTATTCTTGCAGGTGAACTATGAGGAGCAGAACCCGTATGATTACATCCTTCAATTCTGTGCAGTTCCGTGGTTGTTCTTGATGCGCACAGGTTGTACCTTCTCATGGTAGTAGAGTGCAGGCTTTGAAATTTTTACCTACGATGCTTGCCTGCCTGTCCGCTAGTAGTTTGTAGTGGAGCTTCTACCTTCAAGAAATTGTATGGTAGTTGTATGAATCATCTGCTTGCTATTTTACAAGGGTTGCATCTTGTCATGAATGGTGCTGGATGAACGGCTGTTCCTTTATGTGTTTGTTCTTCCTCTGCTTCAGGATATTGTCTAAATGCATTGTGCGAAATCTGAATAACTTATCTTTGTATGCAAGGAGCCAGCTTGTTTCCGGTAGATTTTTCCTTTTTTTGTTTTCTGGAAAATAGCAGTACAGCCGTCTCATGACAAAAAACAGGCACTGATAGTTTGAGTATTAGTGTCAGTTCTTTGTTATGGACTGACACTAATACTCATTGTTAGTACCGGTTCAAAAACTATCAGTGTCATATAATCAGTGTCGGTTCAAAAATCACCACTGATAGCGTTTTTGAGCTGGCAATGATGACTATTTCTATAGTAGTGGAGGTGTTAATGTTAGGATCATGTATTGCAATGGTTCATGTTTCATTGTAATTAATCATCTCTATCTATCGATCGGAAGCTGTCATGCATATTGCTTGCAATGGCTTATAGTATAATCTGATTACATCATACAAGAAAATTCCAAGTGAATTCCATTGTACGTAACAAGGAAACAAAACTTTTAGAACTCACACAAAGTTCTTACAGAATGGTTTAACCCACAAGAGTTCCAGAGGAATTTTACCATAACATCGCATACCATGGAAATTCTTTGGTTGGTCCATCTCTTAAGAGTAAATTTCGCAAACCTGCCACTATTTGTACATTTATAACATAAAACTACAACTTCTGAGACTTATTCCATAAAACTACAACTACTTATGCCATAAAACTACAACTTCTGAGACTTATTCGTCAAGAAATTCTATTATATAATGTTGTATATATATTATGAAATTTCATCAATGTCAATATAATATGAAATTACATAAATGTATTTTCCTAAAAATTTTATGTAGGAATGACACATACAAAATCCAACCGCTGTGCATAGCCCTGTCCCATCCCCCCTCTGATACAAGGCCCCTCCACAAATCCGGCTCTAGCTTCGGCACAAGATGAGCTTGATGCAAACATGGAGCTGGACCAGACGGGAGGCGGTAGCCCGAGTGCGTACCTGAACATTGGAGCAGGATGCAGATGTTGATGCTCAGGAGGGTGACGAGATGACAAGAGAAGAGAGGAGTGGACGAGGTCTGAGGAGGATGCCCAAGTGACGTTTCAGCATCACGGAGGTCAATTCAGTCGGGGAGCCCACGAGACCTAAAGTTGTTCTGGGGCCATTCAAAATAGCAATCGGGTGTCAATCAGGGACCATGTTGCAATCACATATAGAAGTTGAAGAGGTAGACGAGATGACATGTGGGTGGTTCCTGATAACTGAAAGATATAGGAGTCAGAAGAGAAGGAGAGAAGAACTGGAAGAGCTACTGGCTTTAGTACGACAAGAACTTGTATATGAACATTAGATAACAGATGTCAAAATCAAAGAAGCACTTCAGCAAGGAAATAGGCAGCAGCAAGACGAAGAAAATGTTGTGAGCCCTGGTGATCGTCGAAGCAGCTGCGTGTCTATGGGGTTTGCAGAAGAAGAATCGGCCCATTACCCTATGTACGACATCATAGAAAGGAAAGTTTGCAAGCTTGTTGTACCCACCTTGAACATTACGACCACGATGGCTATGGGGTAGGTCGACCAATGCATGGAAGGAGCTCTCTTCAATAGTATTCCGATACAGCAAGGATACGCCAAGGTTCACATGGACTCTGTGCCAAGGCCGTACCATAAGATTGACATGGATTAACACAAAGAGACAGATTACAAGAGGATAAGATCAAACGTGGGTGGCTTCATTCTGTGACCTAAGCGCTACATAGTGTTTGAAGATGAGACCGATGAGACGTTTGATACGGAGTCGGACCCACCACACAGAATTTCTCTAACTCGTCCACAGTCGCCGCCACCACCACCATCACAAAGAAGAGAGCCAACTCCTCCACGGTCACCACCACCGCCACCGTCACCCAAAATAGAGGCAACTGCTCCCACTCCAAAGTCACCACCAAGGGAGCCAACTCCTCCCCCTCAGAAGTCAGCACCAGTACCACCGAGAGAGGCAACTCCTTCCCCTATGAAGTTGACAATAGTTGCACAGTCTAAGAATTTGAGTTCATCTCAGAAGTCAACTTCATCCCAGAAACAAAGGGCACCTAAGACGGTGGCAACACCTGAGAAGTTGCCTTATGAACAAACACCAGAGGAAACCAGAGTGACAGTGGATGCCAGTGTTAAGAATTCTTTCAAAAGCTAGAGCCTGAGAAGAAAAAACCAATTCATGCAGAAACACATAACTTTTTCTTGAAGATGGCCAAACCTGTTGAGCGTAAGAGTAAATCAGACTACGCACGCATCAAAAACAAGAAATACTTGAAAGAATCTTCTATCAAACAAATACTAAAATGACAAAAGAGCAATTTCTAGACGAGTCCCTGGCACCAAAAGCAGCCAAGAGATGGCAATTTAAGTTGGGCGAACTCTTGGTCGCACCAAACATGTGGGACAAACTGACTTATGAACTTTGGAAATTCCATGCGTGGTACATGAAGGAGTCACGAGATGGTAGAGAAATGTTCGAGGCCAACTACAAGGATCGAGATTTCCTCCACAGGGACGGCTCTATTTATATATTATTTGAGGAAATGTATTGATTGTAACAGTAAGATGCCCTCGACGTGTCTATCTTGAGTTGTTGGACTCTGTAAGTGTCGTATACATATAATTCACAGTATACATTCATGTACCATTGGATTGAATGTCTTAACTTATTCCTTATGTAGAATGGAGGTACAAATATGCAGGACAGATGGCATCAACCATGTGGGATTCATCGACCCACCTCTTGTAAACCCTACAATGATGCAATCCGATCCAAAAGGAACCGAGTACTATGCATTGAAGTGTATTCTGGAGCTACGATTGAAGAAGTACATACTTTTTCCCTAGCACTTTGGGTATGTGTTTCCTTCCATGAATGTTCTATTCTTTTTGAGCAATACATAGTTAGAAATTAGGATCAACTAACCTATGGTGACCTATGTGTAGTTATCACTGGATCCTCCTTATCATCCAACCAGACATCAGCAATATCGTTGTTTTTGACTCACAAAATAATCCAAAAGAAACCTACCAACCCGTCATTGACTTGCTACAATGGTAAAACCTGACCATTTTGTTATTGCTATTGTAATATGTGATTCCATTGAATCTATGTCTAATTATGGTAATAATACACACATGCAGAGTGTACCTATGATACATCAAGAAGAGTGTCAGATACCGGCCATTCGCAGAAGAATGGATTATCCGACATGACTTCATTGTAGGAAGCAGGGCCCGGGCAATAATTTATGTGGTTTTTATGTAATTCATGCACGGATTCAACAGAGATGCGTCATACCAGGTGGTCCATGCTGAGGTATGCGACATACATCTTGATAACTAATTTTCAGGTCTGACACATGTTCATAAGGATTGATTTCTTCAATTCTTCAAATTGTAGCTCCTCATGCTGTCTAGAGATCGACTATTGGCTAGTGAAATCAACACACTTCAAGGACAACTTATCGGGTTCATCAATGACCAAGTCATCAATCCAGCTTGTGAGTTCCATGAATTTGGCTCCTCTCTCTCGTTACCTTCATCTAACAAGAAAAAGCAAAGTTCAGAACCTTCGACTAGCAAGAAACCTTAAACTCTATTTCATTGTTGTAATGAAACCTCACATGTATGTGGTGTATATATACTATGACGAGATTTGGTGTTTTGGAAATGAAATTTATATGTGTTTGTGTATATATGTTGTAATACCTATGAGTGCATGTCTATAAATATACCATATGCTTTTGCTGGCAACGGCCAAAATTTGAAAAAGCCATAGTTTGAAAAGGGCGGGAAATACCTATCAGTGCCGGTTAGTAAAAAGAAACCGGCACTGATAGTACACATATCAGTGCCAGTTATGCCGAGTAATCAGTGTTAGTTCAAAATCCACCACTGATGACGATTTTAAACCGACACTGATGAGGGTATCTGTAGTAGTGTTGAGAGCCGTTAAAAAGACTAGTGTTCTGACAAACTCATCTTGTGCAGATTTGCCAGTTTGCGGAGCGGAACCCGGATGTGCTATTCTTGCAGGTGAACTATGAGGAGCAGAACCCGTATGATTACATCCTTCAATTCTGTGCAGTTCCGTGGTTGTTCTTGATGCGCACAGGTTGTACCTTCTCATGGTAGTAGAGTGCAGGCTTTGAAATTTTTACCTACGATGCTTGCCTGCCTGTCCGCTAGTAGTTTGTAGTGGAGCTTCTACCTTCAAGAAATTGTATGGTAGTTGTATGAATCATCTGCTTGCTATTTTACAAGGGTTGCATCTTGTCATGAATGGTGCTGGATGAACGGCTGTTCCTTTATGTGTTTGTTCTTCCTCTGCTTCAGGATATTGTCTAAATGCATTGTGCGAAATCTGAATAACTTATCTTTGTATGCAAGGAGCCAGCTTGTTTCCGGTAGATTTTTCCTTTTTTTGTTTTCTGGAAAATAGCAGTACAGCCGTCTCATGACAAAAAACAGGCACTGATAGTTTGAGTATTAGTGTCAGTTCTTTGTTATGGACTGACACTAATACTCATTGTTAGTACCGGTTCAAAAACTATCAGTGTCATGTAATCAGTGTCGGTTCAAAAATCACCACTGATAGCGTTTTTGAGCTGGCAATGATGACTATTTCTATAGTAGTGGAGGTGTTAATGTTAGGATCATGTATTGCAATGGTTCATGTTTCATTGTAATTAATCATCTCTATCTATCGATCGGAAGCTGTCATGCATATTGCTTGCAATGGCTTATAGTATAATCTGATTACATCATACAAGAAAATTCCAAGTGAATTCCATTGTACGTAACAAGGAAACAAAACTTTTAGAACTCACACAAAGTTCTTACAGAATGGTTTAACCCACAAGAGTTCCAGAGGAATTTTACCATAACATCGCATACCATGGAAATTCTTTGGTTGGTCCATCTCTTAAGAGTAAATTTCGCAAACCTGCCACTATTTGTACATTTATAACATAAAACTACAACTTCTGAGACTTATTCCATAAAACTACAACTACTTGTGCCCTTAGTAACGCGAAACTACAATTTTTTTGGCATGGTTCCACCCGTCAGCCACACATTACTCGTTTTCCCTATTATGCTGAAATTGTATGGCTAACAGGTGGGACCAGACCAAAAAGTTATAGTTTTACGCTACTAAGGACACAAGTAGTTGTATTTTATGAAGTAGACCTCTTACAAAGGTACAAATAGTTGTAGGTTTGTGAAATTTACTCATCTCTTAAATGTTGTGCTTGCTTGCATAGTGTCCAAATAGATAAGCTGAACAATTCCTACACGTTTTGGTCCCCAGAAAACAATTTGTCATGTCATCTACATTCTTTTATTTTTCCTACACCTACATTCTAAGGGACCAATTAGCTTGACAAATTAATCCATATTCTACTGATACAGTTTAATTTCAACTTAGATGTGGTACTGTATTTTGTGATATTTCAACTATCCATGTATCTACATGATTAACATAATTAAAAATTGAGAATTCTATGTTAGCAATTCTAAAAATTGAGAATTCTATGTTGGCAATTCTTTGAACGTACACAGAAAAGTAAACCTATTTGTGGACTTAATCCTGTTGGAGCTATAGGGGTTGCCATGGCAAGAGGCGTACATCATCTGATATTCTTCACGAGAGATGTTGTTTTGTACTTCCGCCGTCCAAGAATTTTGGCTTGGTCTTCAAAATTCGATTTTCACCATTGTTTTCTCACATATTACGTCATTTATAGCTACATAACTAATGTAGCATGAAACCAGTTTGAAATACACGAATCTAATTGTATAACTTTTGTACACTAAACATGCATATAATTTGACTTTGTGTCAATCGAAATATGCAAAGTTTGACTTTTTCTTAAAGCTAGTATGCATTTTATTCTTGGACGGAGGGAGTATGATTCAAAGAGTGAACAGTAGGAAGGAAGCTCATAGCAGGACGGAGGGAGTATTGATTCAGCCAGTGTGTCCACTGATTCAGACCACACTATGTCTTGCTACGAGCACAGAAACTTTATGAGCCAGTTTTGTCGTCATCCATGATAGATGTACGTGTGTTTGCATTGTATGATGGATATATATGCTTGTTACCTCCGGTCTTAATGATTGTGCTCCCTAAAAAGTTCCTAAATGTATGTGCTTATATGCATGCATGCATACCGTCCTATACAGTAAGTAGTTGTACCAGGGTCTAAGGCCCTCATGAACTATATATATGCTTTTAGCTCTGGTCTTAATGCCTGTGCTTCCTAAAAAATTCCTAAACATATGTACTTCTACACATGCATGCATGCTGTCATATACAGTAAGTAGTCATATAAGGCCCCCATATGAACTTATGTTTGTATTCGTCTAAATAATCTCTAGGGCTTCATGAAATGCTGTGTAATTGCACATGTATGCAATCAATAATTAAGAAAAAAAGATGTCATATGTGTGCTAACAAGTGTAGTGTTAGATAAATCCATCGGTTATGTTCTTGCTGAGACAAACCTCTAGCCATCTTGAATCTTTATATTGCTCTATAGCACATTCATTTTATAGTTAAAAAAATCAATTTAGCAGGAAACTAACAGAAGTGTGGGGATAATGTAATAACCCGTGCGAATATGATATATCTATTTATTCCTTGGAGAAAAAGGTGTGTTGGGTTAATGTGTCATTCAATCATTTTTTATTATATTGGGGACAAAATTATCAGTGTTCACATTATCATGCCATAGGCATGAAAAAGTTATGTGGCATGCGCTACTACCGTTCTTATTGTATGACTACTATGATCGTTATCTCTTGATAATGCGCATGATCGAGATCCACTACTACACTAGATATGCAACAATTATCGTCATCGTTGACAAATTACTTTAATTATTTCCGGATGACAAAGAGCATTTGTAAAATGGGGAGCTTATTTAATAACAAATAATAAATAAAGAAGTAGGGATTAATAGTATGTGATGAGAAGTTTTCTTTGAGAGTTGGGTATGACAAATCATATTTGTGGTGTGATTGTAATATGATCATAAGTTGTATACACGGATAATGGATAAAATCTAAATGCCATCCCCTTAACCCCATATAAAATGTTCAACTGTGAATTTCTAGAATTTTGCTTTTCTGGATATTTAATTTATTGTCTGATGACATACAATAGAGTTACTAGTAGAGAAGGAGGGCATCAAGAAATATTTAATGGATCGGTGCACCGATATATGAGCTGCATATCCTGAGAGGATATTCTATGTCCTATTTTTCTCTCTGTTTATTAGTATAGGAAAAGTTTCTATTTCTGGTTTTCAGAGTGGAGGGACAGGTTTTATCTGGCATATGTGAGTGATAAAAAATAAACTATGAGAAGAGTTGAGGGATCAAAAATAGATTTCTTCCATTAGTATACTTATTATGCGCCTCTTGTGCTGTAGGTAACCGAATCATACTGTTGATGAGATCGCACAAACAGTTGAATGTGTAGAGTTAACATACTTGCTTGAATCTGGATTCTCTTTTTTTTTTTTGAGATGTTTAGAACGAAACATATATAGATGTCATCCTTGCATAAGGAAAAAACCTAGGCCTTAAAGTGAATGTACTAAAGCACATCAAAGTAGGTACAATGTTCAATGCATCACTCTGGAAGCTACTCGATCCGATATATGTCATGATGCTTATAGGAGAAAAATGCATAGTTCTAGCCTATCTAACCAAATCACGATCTCATATTTAATGAAGCAGTTACAACGGCTGATCTTTCTTCAGGAGGAATCTTTCCTAGAAAGAAATATTTCTTTTGAACCTATAGAAGTGTAGCAGTAGATAGGTTTGCAAAAACCATGATATGCTGTTGGTATTATTGAAAGCTCATGGACAACAGCTTTAGCAACTAGAATTAGATGGAATGGAATGGAATTATGGTAACAAGTTTAGTCCACTTTTGGCATCTCATGCACAAACAACTTTTGAGTGTAACAATCAGTACATGTACATAGATCTTTTTCATCAATGCAGCAATCAATAAATATACATGTTAGGTTTTAGTTATAATTCTTAATGAAAATATTTTTCTTCTCTGAACAAATGGAGTACAAGAAAATTACATATAGTGCTACTGCCAAATGACAATGAAAAAAGTAAAAGAAATATTATAGGAAAGGTGATAATTTTGTCTCTCATCAGCTAGCTATATATGACCTTTTACTTTTCTAGTTAGCTAGCTGGTAGTAATGTCTAACTTAGCTGGAAGCCTGTAGCAACCTGAAGCCAATTAGAAAATTTAAGCATTTAGAAATAATAAAGTTAGAGAATCCAAGCTAGCTTGGTTCGTCTTCTAATCCTTGATAGGTGTGAAATTTGTTTAATGCATCAGAGACATGGATTAACTTATGACTCCATCTGTGTCCCTGGAACCAAGAATCTAGTACTTGCATGAGATCTACAGCGTACACTGGCTTGTCTAAAGAAAAAAGCTTTTGTTCGACCTGCAGCTTCTGCATGCATAGCCCCTTACAAGGCTACCGCCGGTCTATTTCAAGTGTCGTGAATCCCTACCTAGCCCATCGGGACAATAAGGTTACTGCAAATTGATGAAAGCCCAGAACTTCTCGACAATGTCAAGCATGTCGACAAATGTTCTTGGAAAACTGCACGGTCAAGCTATATGTATGCACCAGAAAGCCCTATAGCCTGCACCTATGTGTGTGGTTTATTATCATCTTTAGTGCTGAAACTTAAGTGCACGGTTATCTAGCAGGTTATTTGTTTATCGTTACTGTGTAGATTATGCAACTAAATAATTTTGCATGTTAACACTAGCTTAATTACATCTTCTCAATTCAATTTGTTTTGTTCCAAGACCAGCTAAACCGATCTGTATCATGATCTATGATTCAAAATTTATCCATCAGGGAATTAACTTGGTGATCATGATTCTCCATATCTTGGTACAGCTCCTAGCTGCGAGAAGAAAGGAATGCATTCTTTTATCTATGGACTATGCAAACTAGCTATTTTTTAAAAGCATATGTATGTCGATGGATAATCCAGGAACTAAGCATAGCTCAGTTGGTGGAGGGTGTGGATGTGCGCCTAAACCATGTAGGTTTGAGTCCTCTTCCGAATTTGGGTGCTATTTCTTCTTATTTATTAGCCGCCGAGTTTCTCCTAGGTTGGTAGAGTTTTTTTTCTATGGATAATCCCTAATGGTATAGATATCAGCTAGAGTAGGAAAGTGTTACTGTTGAAATAGTTTTAGTGTCCAAGATGGCAGAAAGTGTAGAATCAGGGATCATGCTGCATGCAATGACTAAAGTTGATAAAAAAAAAGGGTACAATCTTGGGCTGGTATTCTATCAGGCTGTGTTGGCAAATCATGGTCACTTATTTAGTGGATTAGCTACAACCAACATTATTTGATTTTTCCTTGGGCAAGGAATGTAGGAAACTTAACTAGTAGTCCACAACATGCACACATGCGATGATATGAATAACAGATATTTCCACATATTTCTAGACATCCAAAGTGCGGGTTTGGTACATGTGCCACTCAGTCATTTTCTTGTTATTGGCGACACAATTATACCATTTGCGTTCTTTGTCTTCCATGTGTCAAATTTATTCGAGAGGTGCTTCATGATTCTTGTCCACGGGAAAGTGCGCGTGCATAAAACCCACACAACCCTAGTTGCAAGATGATAACCTTATTGAGGTAATGTCAACCAGTCTTTCTCCTATATATATCGTAACCCCTCATTAACACATATGCATACTTCCAAGCTGGGAGAGGTACACGCAAAATGTAAGTGCTCACAATATCTTCTTCCCTTCTCTCTCTATATATATACACACTATCGCGTAAAGTTCTTCCATTGTCTGACTTTTAAGTTTTAGATAACTCATTTGAACCGTTTTTCTGATGAAATCTAACTATATATCATGTACCAGATTCTTGTGACTACGACTTCATCAAATGTGTTCCGTTATGATTAAGTAGATGGTGGAGGAAACAAAATCCATAGAAATATCAATTGGTGTGTTTAGGAAACGATACGGAATTCATGGCTGTAGTACACGAGGGGGTAAATCAGTATGCATATAGTTGTCTCAAAGTGGTAGTTATTTAACACACCTTGATCATGGATGTGCTACAAAGAGGGATAGATCAAGTTGCAGTAGTGGCCTAAGTACGTTAGCTATGTCAAATTAAGTTCTATGTATGTGAGTTATACTGTGTCACCAAAGGGTAGAACGATGGCCAAGGATCTATTGAAAATTATTATCAAAGTATTCAGGGTGCAGCATTGGTCATTTCTTAAATAGATGTTCACCCATCACTACTACAAAAAGGCCAATCACTGCCGGTTCTAAAACCTCATCACTATTGGTTTTGGAACCGACGGTCTTTACTCAGCAATGATAATCATAACTATCACGGCCGGGTCTAGAATTGGCAGTGATAGTAGTTCTCAGGAGCAAAAAAAATGAGCCTGAGCTGTGGCACGACAGCAGTGGCTGATTGCGCCAGCAGTGGCGGCAGTCGAGCCGGCTCGGCTGCCGCCACCCACTACGTGAAAAAAAGTAATTAGTGACAGGTCATAACCATCATTAGTGATGGGTCATGTACCAATCACTCTTATCACGTCACTAATGGTAGATTATTACTGACGGGTGATGACCTATCACTAATAAGGTCATTAGTGACGGGTTATAATCATGACCTATCACTAATGTTTAGTTAACAGTGACTAAACATTAGTAATCTTTACCCGTCACTAATGACAGATGTATATTTTTCATATTTTTGGACACAAAAAAGTCAAAAAAATATTTTTTTCACCCGAGCCATCACAACGCAGGCCCATCCTATATACTTCACAAACCACACTTTTTTCACATTATTTTCAAGTTTGCATTCCATGGAAATCGAACCCGTGACCTCCTCCTCTCGCCTGTAGCCACATTACCACCTCTGCTATCACGTAGTTGTCATAGAAACCGAATATTTTATCCTTTTAACCTTCTTTGCCAAAGGTCATTAGTAACGTGTCATAACCATGACCCGTCACTGATAACTAATTTTACCAAATTTTGTTGCGGGTTATAATTTGATATGTGACCCGGAGTGCATTCGGTAAAATGGGCATAACTTTTGCATACGGACATCTAAAATTTTTTACATTTGTTCCTCCCCCACTTTGTTGGGTTGAGAGAATTTTTAAGGCCAAAAATGGCTTGGAAGATTGAGTTCTTGCCCTGAAAGTTTCTACACTATTTTTGGAACGCGCGTTTGTGTCCATAGCTGTCGTCTCTTCACTCAGGATCCCTCCACCACCGCCGACACTGCCGCCTGTATCACCATCACTCATCACATCTCATGGAGTGCCTCAGAGCGCCCTCCCCGGTCATCGTCCCCTCACTTAGTATCCCATCACCAGTGTAGCCCACGCTCCTGTGGATCCCTGTTGACGAAGGCGTGTGGAATCTGACAGAGCGACAACGGCTGCCCCGGCTTGGGGGGACAAAGTGTCCCGATGCGGTAAGGCGGGCTAGCTTCCTTGTGGTCCTCGTAGAGACGCTACCGTGGATGGTAGCCAGGGAGGGAGCCCGAGGAGGAAGGGATGGCGTTCGGGGATCGGAGGGAGCTTAGGGAGGAAGGGAAGGCTGGCCGGGGCCGGGAGCCTAGGGAGGGAGGGATGACAGCCGTGGAGGGAGCTCGGGAAGGGAGGGAGCTCTATGCCTAATGGAGTGAGAGGCAGCGAAGAAAGAGATAAGTGAGAGATAAGCTAGAGCCAAACATGAGGACTGATGACGTGAGTCAAAATTGCATTGGAGGCAAATTTCAGGTCCGAACACATTATTGCTGGTTGGTGGCTCGAACCGGCATCGATAGTCCGTTTTAGTGTCGGTTGTGTGCCAGTTCCAGCCAGGAAACCAGCACTAATAGTCCATTTTAGTGCCGGTTCTTAGCAACTCAATCCTTATTCGCGTGCATGAGATTAAAAACTGGCACTGATACATTTTTAGTTCTAGTTCTTGGGCAACTGGCACTGATGAACTGCTATTTTTGGCTGGTTCTGTGGTAGTGCATTTTTGCTAGCAGATAAATTTAACCACCCAATTTGACTGGGACAATTTACAGCATACTAAAATTTACCTTTTTCAGGAGCTCGCAGGGCTCTTATATAGTCACTTACAAACATTTCTGGTTTAGACTTCACTGCAAAAGTCTTGATAACCTTATTCCATTATTTATATCTCTGTTTATTAACACGCCTCAATGCATCTGTACACTTGAATTCATTGTTTCTATATTTAAGTGCTTTTATTTGCCTACACTCTCTAGTTTTATTCTCTATGTCTGATATTTTTTGTAGCACAGTATTATTTGTATATATGGATAAAATAATTTGTCCTACAGTACTTCTTCTCTTGACTTCAACTACGTCAGTTTCGATAGTGTTCTTATGAAATTTATGTGTATTCAGCGAAAGAAATGACGAAGACGCACACCATTCTTCTAGCACTTAGCTTGGTAGTTCTGTTCTCCTGCAATTTTGTGGAGGGTGGAGTATACATGAACCAAGGAACACTTTCTCGCAAAGGACTAAAAGAAGAATGCAAGCTAGTCACTACTGGAGTAAGTCCATCACTTAGCAGTTTATCAGGACAGGCAACTAGCAACATTAATGCAGGACAGGCAACTAACAACAACGCTGACAGCACAAACACAGATATGGCAGCTACAACCACAGACTCCCACCATGATCTCTCAGCAGATCAGTACCGAAGGTTCATCCGCAACAATCAGAAAAAACCTTGATGAAGGATTCAAACATCAGAACCATGCGCAGCTATTAACCTGATCGACGAGGGAAAGTATATCCAGTTAGCAACTTTAATCATAAGTTGTCATGTACACAAAATTTCCACCACAAACTGTCTACTGTGTGCAGTAGTATTTGCCTTGTACTATATAATCCATCTGCTGCGTATTAGAATATCAAGCTTTTCCAATGCTCATGCATGTAATGTACTAATGTGTACATTATACTGAGACAAATAAATAACATGTCCATGCTCCATGGTTATATATGGTCAATTTATGTTTTATGTGATTTTATGTGAAAGTATTGTACATTAAGGATTTACAAAATGTTGGGAACTAATGTTCCTGAACAAAGTGATGGGCCTACGGACCCCGGAGTTATCCGAAGGCTAGAGGGAAATGTACACAAAGTTGAGAAGCTTTCTCAGATATTAAGGTCACATGTCCTGTCAGTTACACTTGAGCCCTATTTATAGGTTGTAACTAACCAATCCATATTACAGTTTACGGGATTACCTCTGTCGAATATCTAACTATAGAGTCTATGCGCATAAGGAGTATATCATACATAGATAGTGTACGTACAACACATGTTAGGTAGCTCCAGATATCACAGAACCGAATCAGCGGTACCTGATACACCTGGAATCAAGAAAGTACATATTAGGAAGGTTTAGATTGGTTACCCAACTCAGAACGATCAGTATCCAAAACAAATCTATCTACTTGGACGTCAAAGAAGACAACTCCCTATCGACTACGACTGGGTAGGAGTCGATACATCACCCCTATATAAGGCGGAAAGGCTGGGGGTGAAGAGAACAAGAAGGAAGAGAGAGAGGCAAGCATCAAGACTTGAACAGAGGAGCTACTTGGCAACTTTATCCCTAGGTTAGATTAGATCTGATCTACTCTTTGTAATAGTCTTAGCCACATTGCTTGTACTCGAGATCATCAATATACAACAGCAACACCCCCACAGGACATAAGGTATTAATCCAATCGGAGGCCTGAACTTGTATACATCGTGTGTCTCATCTTGTGATTTATCCCCACACTCGAAGATACCTAGTCAATTTATGGACATATTGTCAGGAATTAACTTCGATAGTTGGTGCGCCAGGTTAGAGACTTCTTCTATTTTGTAGGATTAATCATGCCTTGGGCTCACTTTTGCATCGGATTCTCCGACACCGGCTTCTATGACCACTTCAAGTCGACAACGGACATCTTTGAGTCCCCTCCTGTCGACTCTGAGATCATCTTCGAAACTATAGTTTTCTGTTGGGACGATCAAGGTGGACTGATCCACACCGGTACCCTCGAGTCTAGACCATTGGATGCGTACCACGAGTTGGGACATCTCGAGTGGGATCCCATGGAGCGTAATGTTTTCCACTGCATGGACTCCAACAATAGCCAGAGCAGCCGAATAGATTGATTTGTGTTTATGGCCAGAGGCAACGACCCCCCACCGGCTGACCCAATGGTGGTGGATCCAAACACCGTGGTCGACAACGGTGTGCAAATTCATGAAGATCTGGCGACAGCCGTCGCTGCCGACGGTACTGGTGCCATGCTACCAAATGAAACATTTGCAACTAGATCCTTGCATGCACCCAACATGACCCTCCACCAGTGGATCATAGGAAGGCAGATGCCTCCTGGCCTTTCCCAACGATTTCCAGTTGTTGTGCCTCCGCTCGTGACAGCCCACAGATCAAGGGACAAGCTCCCTACGAACAGTCACCATGAGGCTTCATCGGCTTGACCACAACTGAGCCTCGGCAGCGACATATTCATTACTTCGAATGCTAACGTGCAAGGAGCTCATCTTATTCTCAGATCCCTTCCAGAATTGGATCTAAAATAATCCATATTCTATTGATACAGTTCAATTTCAGCTTAAATGTCGTACTGTACTTTGTGATTTTTGAACTTTCCATGTATCCCCATGACTAAAATAATTAGAACTTGAGAGTTCTATGTTGGCAATTCTTTGAACAAACAACGAAAAGTAAAGCTATCTGTCGACTTAATCCTGTTGTAGCTATAGGGTTGCCATGAAAAGAGGCGAGCAGCATCTAATATTCTTCATGAGAGATGTCTGATACAAATAGTTCGCAGGTTTGTGAACGGAATGCTTAGATGTTGTTATGTACATCCTCCATCTAAGAATACGAGGCACATTTAATTTTGGTTTGGTCTTCAAAATTAGATTTTAACCATTATTTTCTCACATAATACATAATTTATAGCTACATAACTAATATAGCGTGAAAGAAATTTGAAATACGAATCTAAATGTATATTTTTTATACACTAAATATACTTATAATTTGACTATGTGTCTGTCAAAATATGCGAAGTTTGACTTTTCGTAAAGCAAACACACATTTTATTTTTGGACGGAGAGAGTATGATTCAAAGAGTTCACAATAGTTCACTAACCAAGTATACATGATAAGGCATAAAATTTACCTAATAGTCACACATCTAAATTATTATCATTGCTCATGGCAGTTTTGTGGACATAATGCGCCAAAAGCTAAGCTTTCCACCATAGCATAATATTATTAGTGTCCCTTTCTAGATAGCTACATTTCTATCAATATGGCTATATACATAGCTCATGCTTGTCCATGGTTATCATCAGCACAAGCTTTCAACTAATCAAGATAATTCAGGTGAGTATTTTTTTTTCCTTTTAGCTCCATCAGATTCCTCAATATGGTTCAAACTAATTTCCATTTATTACTTCAGAAAATTACAACATCAGTACGTGTATCCAGCGTATATGCAGATGAAGTCCCCAACGCTGGGACTGCTCATTCTGATGGCCATGATGTTCACAGTTGCATACTTTGATCATGCAAGTTCTCATGGAATGAAACCTGAACAACCAACCTCACTTGCAAGTTCTTATGGAAGCAATGAAGGAACCATCTTTGCAGGTGGCATGACCCTAGGAAGGAAGCTCATAGCAGGTGGAACCAGTATTGATTCAGCCGGTGTGTCCACTGATTCAGACCACACCATGTCTTCCAACGAATACAAAAACTACATGAGACAGTTTGGCCGTCATCCGTGATTGATGTACGTGTGTTTGCATTGTATGATGGATATATATATATGCTTGTTAGCTCTGGTCTTAATGCCTGTGCTCCCTAAAAAGTTCCTAAATATATGGGCTTCTACGCATGCATGCATACTTTCATATACAGTAAGTAGTTGTATCAGGTTCTAAGGCCCACATATGAACTATGTTTGTATTCATCTAAATAATCTCTAGGGCTTCATCAAATGCTGTGTAATTGCACATGTATGCAATCAATAAAAAAAATGCTAGCAAGTGTAGTGTTAGATAAATCCGTCGGTAATTTTCTTGCTGAGACAAACCTCTAGCCATCTTGAATCTTTATATTACTCTATAGCACATTCATTTTATATTTAAAAAATCAACTTAGCAGGAAACTAACTGAAGTGTGGGGATATTAACAATTTTTTCTCTTTATTTTTGTATTTCAGTGACCCTTCACACATAATCTATCACATGAGGAGTGCCCCCTATACTAATTCACCGTTTATGGAAATAATTACCTAAGAAAAATGCAGAAACTAACCCAAGAATGCAGCAACAATCCTTTCCTTCTTATTTCAGACTTTAGTACTGTGGATGTGTTCTATTTATTGATATTTGAATTTTGAGAAAATACATAGATACATCCTCCTAAATCAGGATCTCCAAAATGTTTCCACGCATGGAGTGACTCAAACCATATGAATGTTTTTGTGGAATTCTACACAATGTCGGATTTCATGGAATTTTTAGTTTGGGCAGATCTCTAAAATGTTTTACTTTCTTGTAGAGTATCTTTAAACCATCAAATAGGTTGACTCAAGTTCGCTATCTCACTATATTCAATGATATTTCAATATTCCTGACACGTGCATTATTTATGCGATATTCTCGAAACAATTAAAAAGTGAGGATCCTGCACCTGAATTCTCTTAATGTGATGGGAACAGTAAAAGCTACTAATCTACTTTGTTATTGTCCTATATGGTTCCCATGATATAATGTTATTAATTTGGGCTAGAGGCAAGCAGCATCTGATATTTCTTCAAGACGGATGTTTGTTATAATTAAATCTTTTAGCAGGGAAATGAAAAATAGTTATGTTTTATAAAAACATTTGATGAATTGTTCTTTTATGTATGGTTTGAAAAGCGTATAATATTGTAGTAACCCGTGCGAACATGATATATCTATTTATTCCTTCGAGAAAAAGGTATGTTGGGTGAATGTGTCATTCAACCATTTTCGATTATATTCGGGAGAAAATTATCAGTGTTCACTTTATCATGCCATAGACGTGAAAAAGTTATGTGGCGTGCGCTACTACCGTTCTTATTGCATGACTACTATGATCCTTATCTCTTGATAATGTGTGTGATCGAGATCCACTACTACACTACATACGCAACAATTATCGTCATCATTGACAAATTACTTTAATTATTTTTGGGTGACAAAGAACATTCCTAAAATGCGGAGCTTATTTAATAACAAATAATAAATACAGAAGTAGGGATAAATAGTATGTGATGAGAAGTTTTCTTTGAGAGTTGGGTATGAGAAATCATATTCGTGGTGTGATTGTAATATGATCATAAATTGTATACACGGATAATGGATAAAAGCTAAATACCATCCACTCAACCCCATCTAAAATAAAATGCGGTATATTATTATATCCTTGTTCTGTAGGTAAATATGATGATGCTAAACTTTTAAATTATATTATAGTTCCTCTGTGAATGTCTAGAATATTTTGTTTGCTGGATATTTAATTTATTGGCTGATGGCATAAAACAGAGTTACTAGTAGAAATATTTAATGGATTGGTATATCGAAGAAATATTTAATGGATTGGTGCCCCGATATATCAGTTGCATATCCTAAGAGGATATTCTATGTCCTATTTTTCTCTGTGTTTATTAGTATAGGAAAAAATCTCTATTTCTGGCTTTCAGAGTGGAGGGACAGGTTTTATCTGGCATTGGAGGTGAGTGATAAAAAATAAACTATGAGAAGAGTTGAGGGATCAACAGTAGAGGTTTTCCATTAGTATACTTATTATGCTCCTCTTGCACTATAGCTAACGAAGTCATACTGGTGACGAGTTTGCACATACAGTTGAATATGTAGAGTTAAGATACGTACTTGAATCTGGACTCTCTCTCTCTCTCTCTCTCTCTTTTGAGATGTTTAAAACGAAACATATATAGATGCCATCCATGCATAAGGAACAAACCTAGGCCTTAAAGTGAATGTACTAAAGCACATCGAAGTAGGTATACTGTTCAATGGATTATTCTGGAAGCTACTTGATCTGATATATATCATGATGCTTATAGGAGAAAATGGCGTAGAATATCTAGAGTATCTAACCAAATCATGATCTCATATTTAATGAAGCAGTTACAATGGCTGATCTTTCTTCAGCGGAATCATTCCTAAAAAGAAATAATTCTTTTGAACCTATGAAAGCATAGCAATAGATTGGTTTGCGAAAACCATGATATGCTGTTATTAGTGAAAGCTCATGGACTACAGCTTTAGCAACTAGAATTACATGGAATCATGGTAACAAGCACTTTTGGCATTACATGCACAAACAACTTTTCAGTGTAACAATCAATACATGTACAAAGATCTTTTTCATCAGTGCAGCAATCAATAAATGTTAGGTTTTAGTTATAATTCTTAATGAATGTATTTTTGTTCTTTGAACAAATGGAGTACAGGAAAATTACAGATAATGCTACTGGCAAATGACACATGAAAAAGGTAAAAGAAATATTATAGGAAAGGTGATAATTTTGTCTCTCATCAGCTAGCTATGACCTTTTACTTTTCTAGGTAGCTAGCTAGTAGTAATGTCTAACTTAGCTGGAAGCCTGTAACAACCTGAAGCCAATTAGAAATTTAAGAGCATCTGATACATGATAATCGAAAAAGAGAGACTTTAGGGGAAGCACACCACACAAAACGTTGCGGCCTCCAGTTTCATACATATATAGCCATATACATAAGGTTACACAGGAAAAAAAATCGCGATATACATGGAAGGAGATAAGTCTGGTAAATATCATTCTAAACAACCGTGACTTAACTCCTAAGCAATCAAGATTTGCATGTTAACAAAAAGGAATCTTTTAGGCATGATTGCTGAGATAGTACCATCTGATCAACTATATGACCCTAGGTCGGCAAGCATGGCTTTGTCTAAGTAACTTTAGAAGGATACATATCTGGTATGGTTGTACCTCATACTCCAGCTAATTCAACCACATAGAGGTACTACTCCTTCTGGTAAAAAATAGTTGACATTTTGGACATAACACAGTCTCCAATGTGTATATTTGACCACTATTTTCTTCTAGAGTATTTAGAAAATTCAATCATTTTATGTGATTATGAAAGTTATTACAAGATAAATCTACGTATATAATATAAATATTTCTAAACTATGTGGTTTAAAAGTTATTAATAGTTAAAATTTCAAAAGCTTGACGGGACGTTTTCAAAACATCAGGTATTTAAGACTATGAGTAGCTTAAGACAGGTTTTCTGACACATTGGATACCTCGTAGCTAGGGAAGACATCAGAAGCTAAGGATTCTACCGGTCTCTATTACTGTATAGCCTAACATAAAGTACATGAAATGACAAATATACTGACAAGTCCTTCCATTTGTCAGAAGAATAAATTTGGGGCACTGTTGCTATGTTTATCAAGTCTCATGATAGGCCTGGCAACGGGTCGGGTCGGGGTCGGGTTCAGCCAGAACGAACCCGACCCGAAACCCGAATTTAAAAACCCGATCCGAACCCGAACCACATTGCGGGTGCAAAATTGAACCCGACCCCGAACCCCGTGAGGACCCGAAACCCAACGGGGACCCGTGGGGACCCGAAACCCGACGGGGACCCGTGGGCACCCGCGGGGACCCAAACATGCAGTAGTCACAGAACATGTACATTTTGAAGTACAGAAGCATGAACTGGTTACCTAACCATGAAAATGATGTATATAAAGTAGCAGATGCACCAAATAATGAAATCAACCATGAACCATGCATTCATACATGTATAAAAGTATAGAACCTAGAAACAACTAAACAACAAACATACAGAAGTACAAAACATGGTTTTATCAGCATCCTTACATAATAGCAAACCATCTCATGGTTTTATCCTCACATATCCTCACATGAAAGACAATTCATAAATACCACTTTCACACTTGACACTTGACAGTAAGCAAGTAGCCAAAGCAACAAGCTACACAAGCCAACAATAAAATGAGTAGTACATTACTAGTTATTACAACACGTCTTGCCCAATGACCAAATAAAAGTTAACAATAATAGTTGAAGATAAGTATGGAGCCACAACAAATTGTAGAGCTTCAATTCTTCCTCCAATTCTTCGTTCAATCAATAATAGCTGAATCAAGTTCCTCCTAAATATAGAGAGCATCATTAGCACAATCATATGTTAAGTGATAGATAAGGATAACAATTTAAAAAAAAAGGATAGAATGATATTACCATTTCTTCCTCTTCATCCTCAAGACAAGTCCTCAATGCGCTTGAAAAAGTGGATTGATGCCCTAATAACACAGTGTTCACAAGTTAGTGCATACACATGTTAGTTACACATAAGTATTGAAATATAGAAATGCATAAGTATTGTTACCTAACATATCAGCTCGAGACCAAGTTTGCATACACATAAGTGCTTCTACCATTTGTGGAGCAAGACTACTTCGAGATGGACTAATTATCCTCCCACCGGTACTAAATATTGACTCGGATGCTACTGTTGTCACGGGAATTGCCATAACATCCCGAGCAATCTTTCGCAAAGTAGGATATTTGAGCCCTGCATATTGCCACCAGTGTATGATATCCAAATATTGTGTTCTAGGTAGCAGTGGCTCCTCCAAGTACAAATCCAGCTCTGTGCGCACATAAGAAGACGTCGCAGCTGGTTGCTTTGCTATGTATTCATCGAATGTGTCAATCCAGTCATCATCATCTTTGGTCTGAGCAACAACACTAGCTCTAGTATCGGAACCATCTGTTGATGCAATACCCTCCATGGTATCTTGGTATTGCAACACCAAGCTGTACAACAAGTCTCTAACCTTTTCAACGGGTTCCTTAGCTGCACTTTCTGTCCCATTAATTTTGAGAAAAAGAGCATTCAACAATTGCAGTTTGTACCTAGGATCTAGGACAGCAGCAACAGTCATCAAACCATGAACATCTGACCAATATTTATTAAATTTCTCTTTCATGTACACCCATCAGTTCAGTCAACTTGTTGCAAAGAAAGCCTTCAGCCTACTGCCTGACTGTCTTTAAAGTAATGCTAGCTGACGAATGTCGCTCTATAGTAGACAGTCATGGACTGCTGGCCTGTGTTGTTTTTGTTCATCGACTTTGCTGAAATTTATGACACACACGGTTGTCAAGGTAGTTATTCGTTTGTAGTTACTGAATGACTAGTAGATTATTGCTCAACAAAAATCTTTTCGTGAGGTAAATAAAATTTTAGCTTGGAATATTCATGTGGCTTTTCCTGAATTTTCGGAATGTTTTCTGTATTTTTTGCTATTTTTTAAAGCTTCTACTATCTCCCAAATCATTGAAGACAGCCTCTCAGAAAAAAAAAACCTAAACGAATGAACACATGGAAGTAGTTGGTTTAAGTCTCAAATGCCAAATGTGGCCCAAAAACACAATCAGCTATGATCCCGTTGTCGCATTTTCTGGTCACCTTGGCCCTGCCTCCCGCCCCTTGGCAAGACCATTAAGAAGGCATGGCACTGTGCTTCTCCTCTTTCTTGTTTCCTCCATTGACCAGTTGGTCCACCTATAAGCACTGTTAAGAACCAGAGTAAACTTACATTTTAGTGACCAACTAGGTGAATAACTCGCACATTGCTGTGGGCTATTTGTGATTATATTCTAGGTTTTTGTTAGGCGTGTGATAATTAATATTGCAGTTTCCAGTTAATAAATTTTGACACAATTAAATTCAAAAACTAGTATGCTGATTGATGTAGATACTTCCTCAACTATAATGACTACATAACATTATTACGGACATTGGTGGCAAACTACATGTGGTGATGACCACATAGGCTGATAACAATAAAATGAAGATCACTATCTCTTTTAAGGTTACAGTTCCTAAAGAAGGATATATGATTTTAACAGCATCTAGCTCCGAAACAGACCAAAGGCTTATGGCTGAAAGATCTACTGTCCATGCGCTTCTACAATCACTACAACAGAAATAGTCATCCGAGCTGGGTTATCAATGCCAGCTAGGATAGAACCAAACTGATAAAGTATCAGTGCTGGTTCTTAACATCCCACACTCGATCAACGATTGAGTCGGGTTGAACGACACTGATACTCAGGATCAATACCGGCTCTTGGAACAAACTGGCACAGATACGTCAGTGCCAATTGGTAACCATGAGCTGGCACTAATACTAGCCAACTGGTAACCATGAACCGGCACTGATACGTCAGTGCCAACTCGTATTGCAGGCCATCACTAATAAGTCTCCACTTAACAGGAATAGAACAAAGAGGAGCCGAACCTTGCGCTTGGAGACTTCAAAATTTGGGGGAAAACCTGATGAGGAGCTACACCTGGACCTCGCCCTCGACCCCTCCCTCTGGCGGAAACCTCACTAGCACCCTCTCCTTCTTCTCCATTCGGGCACCTCGAGCTCCTCCTCCGCCTGAACGCCAATAGTCACCTCGGGCCACTCTCCGACCAGGCCGAATCCATGGTGACATCCCCACCCCATCCCAGGAAGCTCATGCTCTCCTCCCTTCCCTATCTTCATCGTCGGGTCAAGCCACCACCGTCCTCTCAGAATGTCACCGCTGTCATTACCGTCGATGAGCCGTTTCGCCGACGTGCATGTCACCATTGACCCCTTTAATGCATTCCTCTCCTCGTGTTGGTCCTCCCGGTACCACTCCCCCGCCAGACCTCACCGTCATTCATCACTGGCTACCAGTCAAAATCGGGTCAAAGTCGATCCCCTCTCCCTCTATTGTAGGTCGACCGCAGTCGTAGGCCCAAGACCCACAAAACAGAGAGAGGCTAGATAGAACTGAGTAGGAAAAGTATTTGAGGTTAATTAGATTATCGGAATAATAGAAAAGTAATTAGAGCTCGAAAAAAGTTGAAACTAATTTTCTTGTGTTCAAATTGATTTAATATACATGTTAAAAATACATGCACTGCAGAAAAGTGTACTGAAATTCCTTTATTCCATTAATTGAGCTGTAAATTATTAATTCCATAACTAATTAAGGAGAAATCCAAAAATGATGACACCAACTTTGTTAAGATTCTTTTATCATCCTCTGTACAGAAAAATACCATCAAGTAATGAAACAGTTGATTAACATAATTTCTTGGTTAATCTTCAATTAACCCTTTATGTTTCATTAATTTCTACATAAATTGATAAAAAACATAAAATGGAAAAACATTGTTTTTAAGACTTCCCTAGATGTATCTTACACATAAATAATACATATTGCTAGTTGAAGCCCTTCCTTATATGAGTTAGTTTGCATCCCCTCACCATTGATTAAAAATAGCATGTAAGCAAATTGTTAATAACCAAAAATTCCCTACGATAGATCAAATCGTGCCACAACATCGTGCTACTTTCTAGTTGAGCTCTAATTGAGTAAAAATTACAATTTTCTCATTGTAGGGTACATAGAGATGAACTACTTTTCATTTGTGGCTACTTTTCTCATTTAAAGTATGTGATTATGCCATTGTTACCTGGATCTCCAGTTTTCTAGTAGTGATTTAAGGAAAAAATGTTAAAATTACCTCTAAATAGATTAAAATCTAGCTCCAATTTTCTAGTAGTGAATTAGTAAAAAAAGATTAAAATAACCTCTAAATAGATCAACATATTGAATATGAATATTGTGATGTATTGATGGTCAATCCACCTGCTTGTTGCTAGCGAACGTGGCAATATTTTGAAGGTGGGTTCTCCGACCCGGACAAAGTGCTGGAAGGTGATGGGTGTTGGAGGAAAATAGACCAGCCTGAGGATAATGGTTGGCGGTCACTATCAAAGGTCCCTCCAGAGCCTTCGGCCTCTGGACTTGGCAAGAGGCCCCATCCCCGGAGGCTACGAATCCCTTTGGGCCACCTCTCCGGCTCCTACACGGCCTTCCGAAGACTCAGAGCTACAGCAAGTACCCTCAGAGCCTTCGACCTCCAAAGTCAACAGGAGGCCTTATTCCCAGAGGCTGCGGACCCCTTTGGGCCGCTCCTCCGGTGCCCATGCGGTCTTCCGAAACCTAAAGGCGCGACCACCCTCCGGAGATAATATCAGGGAAGAAAGGACACCCCCTCTACCGCCGACCTGATGCAAGGTGATGAGCAATAAATGCCAGTGCAAGTGGTGCTTATCCTGACACCCCCGGTAGAGCGGCGTCGGGCCATAATTTGCAACCGGCTGACACCTCAGAGGGCAGGCACCAAAACAGTTACCATGGTAGATATTTATCTTCTATGTAAAGTAAAAGGTAGTTATCCATTATAAGGCCCAGTAATTCGGCCAGGTCCTAGATATTTGTATATCGTGATAACTTGTACACTAAGCTATGTACTGCCTTATAAATAGGGGGTCGTGGTCACCTGGAAGAAAAAGGTCAAAAAAAGAGCCTGCTCAAGACACAACGGAGGAGCATAATCACAAAGTTTTCATGTGATACTCCCCCTAGCCTAGTCCATATTTTACTATCAATACATTCATGGTGTTCCTTCCTCTCAAACTTCGTCTCCAAGCTTGAGTCTCCTCCTTAGAAGCAACTCTCGCCGTACTAGCTAGGGCAAGACGATCTTTTTCTCTAACAGCGTGCCATCCTTGGGGATTCGAACACAGAAGTAGGAATCCACCAGAAAAACCTCCAACACGGTAGCTGCCATATCCACCGGAAGAACCATGAAACCATATGTGCGGCTGCCTCAGCTGTGCACATCACGTATACCCTCGAGCCCCACTGCCATATGGGACGGAGCTCCTCCAGCCTTGACTGACCCAGAACGTTGGGTCGGTATGAAAATTCCAAACGGCGTGGAGCCCTTCCAGCCTCTACATGGCGAAGACCTCGCTACACCAGAAGAAGTCGCGGCTGAGGTCACAACCAAGCAGGCCACCATCCAGTGGTTCTGGGCGATCGAACCCCGAAATGTTCCCGCCTGGATTTGGTCCCAGGGTATCTTCTTCGATAACACCTGGGACGCCACAGGCGAGCCAACACCTTCTGAGAATCCGTACACCCACCGTCATCCTCGCCCCCCCCCCCCCCCAAGCAAAGGAAGGTTCCGAAGAGGCGCAATGCTCTGGAGTGCATAGACCCCATCTGTGCCTCTGATGCAGCCCTTGAGACGCCAACTGCACGTGGGGAACCCCAAGTCCACTCTGGCTCTGAAAACTAGTTTGCCAGACAACCTCGATGGTCTCCCCAAAGAAAAGGAGGCCTTGGGGGAACCACAGGCTCCGGGGCACGCGGCCCCTGGCAGCAACCTCAATGTCAACCACAAGCTCTGGTACCCCTGGAGGCATACGGGTGTATCCTACACGGACCAGGGCGTGGCCACAACACCAACGACTGCTTAACCCTCACGACCTTCCGGGAGGAGTACCTCAAAAGACAAGCAGGATACCTGGCCACAGAGGGAACTGATGAAGGATGGCACAGGGGTCGGAAGCCTGGGGGAAATTCCCGAGTAGATCCCTGGCACTCTGACCCCGCTCCATCACCACCAACTCCGCTACCGACGGTGCAATATCCCAGTGACGAGGACTGAGTAAAGAACATTGTCACCAAGCTCTAAGTGGATTACCTCCGGAACCATGCAGTGGCTAAGGGGCCTAGGGGGTCGAGGACCACCTCTCCTGACTGGCCTTTGGCTTCGCCTCCAACAGGCCGTCACCAGGCTCCAGGCAGATTACCTCTAGAGCCAGGCAGTGGCTAAGGGCCGAGGGTGTCGAGGACCACCTCTCTCGCCTAGCCTTCGGCTTCCTCCGATACGTCATCGCCAGGTTCCGGGCAGATTACCTCCTGAGCCGGGCAATGACTAAGGGCCAAGGGGGTCAAGGACTATCTCTCTCGACCGAGCCATAGGCCTCGAGGCCTTCAAGCCTCATAATAAAGGCTTTATTCTGGTAAAGGTACGCCCACTAGTACCTATAGATAGTTTACCTAGTTGGTCTATCTTTCGTATAGTACAATAAAAAGTATGTTGGAGGTCTACAACCTTACTGCTAGAAGCTTTTACAATAGATAGCCATTAGGTAGAATGGTAAATCTAGATTATGTCCCTTTTTAGCAGTAAGCAGTAGAACTTAAGTTACATCTTCTTTTGACATGAGTTATGAATAGTCATCTAATCTAGCTATGTCTTATACTACAATTAGTTGCTTATTGCCAACAATGGACTACAAAACTTAACTAGTAACGTAACCATGCAAAACCCACGCCTGCAGTTGCACCGCATGCCTAGGTCGCCCAGAGGGCAAATTTTGCCAAGGTGTCCTGGAAGGCATTGCATAGCCTCGGCGGTGCTCTGAGGAATGCTGTCGCAATGAATCCTCGTTGCATGACATGCCTGCACACCATGGGCACAACAGGCCTAGGTTACCATGAAGGCACCAAGCCTAGGTTTTCTGGAAGGCGTTACATAGCCTCGATAATGTGTAGATGCTGGTTATCAAGGGACTTCCTTGGTAATGGAGTTGCGGCACCCCCGACGGATTTCATCGGGAGGCAGGACATGCCCATGCACCTGTAGGCATTGCTTGCCTAAACCTAAAGTCAGCTGAAAAGGTTTCCCGGAGGGTAGGCTTTGCCCTAGTAGGTAGTGCAGCCCACACACCTAGAGCAGCATGGCATTCCTAGGTCACCCAGAGGGCAGATAATGCCAGGGTGTCCTAGAAGGTATTGCATAGCCTTGGTAGTGTGGACACCGCATATCAAGGGATTACCTTAATGTGAGGATGCGGTGCTCTGAGGAATGCTATAGCAAAGAATCCTCATTACACGACATGCTTATATAACGCAAGCGCAGCATGCCTAGGTCACCGTGAGGGCATCAAGCTTAGGTTTCCTAGAAGGTATTGCATAGCTTTAGTCGTATAAATGCCACGCGCCAGGGCACACCCTTGGTGGACAGTGTTGCGGTACACTCGAGGTGTTTCCTCGGGACCAGGACGAGCCCACACACCGTAGGTGTAGCATGCCTAGGTCACCTGGAAGGCAAGACTTCCTACTTTTCCTGGAAGGTATTGTGTAGCCTCAATGGTGTGTAGAGCCTTCGGTGTTAACACATGCCGAAGGGGATATAAAACCTCCGGCAAAAACGGAGAGTCTTACAAAAGGATACAAAACCTCCGGTAAAAACGGAGAGTCATACAAAACCTTCGGCAAAAACGGAGAGTCTTACAAAAGCTGTAGCAAAAATGGAGAGACTTCCAAAAATCTTCGCAAGACGGAGAGTCGTGCAAAAGCTCTAGCAAAAACGGAGAGACTTCTGAAAATCTCCGCGAGGTGGAGCGTCTTACCAAAACCTCTTCCAAATAGTCTTGCAAAACCTCTACCAAAATGGAGAGACTCTGAAAACCTCCGCAAGATGGAGAGTCTTGCAAAAGCTACGACAAAAACGATGAGACATCCGAAAACCTCTGCGAGGTGGAGCGTCTTACAAAAACCGCCGCCAAATAGTCTTGAAAAACCTCTGCCAAAACGGGGAGACTCCCAAAAGCTCCGCAAGACAGAGAGCATTACAAAACATCTGCTAGGTGGAGAGGTTCCAAAAAAACTGTCGAACAAAATCCCCCGGCATCTTAAAGGCAAGCGCCTCCATGCCGGAGGGATGGGAAGCCCTCTAGCCCCTGACAGGCGTAGCCAACAGACCAAAGGGGTACAAATCCCCTAGCCCACAGGTACGGCCTACATGACTCAGATACGTATGGTAACAAGTAAAGTCACTACCCAGCAGTCTCATCTAAAGACACAATTCATATGTCGTTTACAAAGATCATACTAAAATTAAGTAAAAGCCCACTAGATCATGCTAACATTAAGTAAAAGCCCACTCTGCATGGCACGGGAAATAGTATGGTATCCCCAGCTGATTATTGCAGGAGCCGGGCAGCGACTAAGGGCTGAGGGGGTCGAGGACCACCTCTCCCATCTAGCTTTCGGCTTTGCCTCTGATACGCCGTCACCAGGCTCCAGGTGGGTTACCTCTGAAGCCGGGCAGCGGCTAAGGGCTGAGGGGGTCGAGGACCACCTCTCTTGTGTGGCCTTCGGCTTTGCCTCCGACACGCCATCACCAGGCTCCGGGCGAGTTACCTCCGGAGTCGGTAGCAGCTAAGGGCCAAGGGGGTCGAGGACCACCTCTACCTCTAGCCTTCAGCTTCGCCTCCGACACACTGTCGCTAGGCTCCGAGCGGGTTACCTCCAGAGCCGGGTAGGGGCTAAGGGCCGAGGGGGTCGAGGACCACCTCTCCCGTCTGGCCTTCGGCTTCGCCTCTGACACGCTGAGGCTAGTCTCTGAGCGGGTTACCTCCGAAGCCGAGCAACGACTAAGGGCCGAGGGGGTCGAGGACCACCTCTCCCGTTTGGCCTTCATCTTCGCCTCTGACACGCCGTCGCCATGCTCCGGGCGGGTTACCTCTGGAGCCGGGTAGCGGCTAAGGGCCAAGCGGGTCGAGGACCACCACTCCCGTCTGGCCATCGGCTTCTCCTCCGACACGCTGTTGCCTGGCTCCGGGTGGGTTACCTCTGGAGCCGGGCAGCAGCTAAGGGTTGAAGAGGTCGAGGACCACCTCTCCCATCTGGCCTTTGGTATCGCCTCCGACACGTTGTCGTCAGGCTCCGAGCGGGTTGCCTCTGTAGCTGGGCAGCGGCTAAGGGCTGAGGGATCGAGGACCATCTCTCCTGTCTGGCCTTCAGCTTCACCTCCGACACGCTATCACCAGGCTCTGGGAGGGTTATCTCTAGAGCCTGGTAGCGACTAACAGCCGAGGGGGTCGACGACCACCTCTCCCGTCTGGCCTTTGGCTTTGCCTCTAACACGCCATCGCTAGGCTCCAGGCAGTGACTAAGGGCTGAGGGGGTCGTGGACCACCTCTCTCATCTGGCCTTCGGCTTCGTCTCCGAAACGCTATCGTCAGGCTCCGTGTGAATTACCTCCAGAGCTGGGCAGTGGCTAAGGGCCGAGTGGATCGAAGAGCACCTCTCCCATCTGGCCTTCGCTCTTCACCTCCAACACGCCGCTGCCAGGATCTGGGCGGGTTACCTCCTGAGCCGGGCAGCGACTAAGGGCCGAGGGGGTCGAGGACCGTCTCTCCCGTTTGGCCTTCGGCTTCTCCTCCGACACGTCATCCCAAGCTTTAGGTGGGTTACCTCAGGAGCCGGGCAGCGGCTAAGGGCCGAGGGGTTTGAGGACCACTTCTTCCATTTGGCCTTCGGCTTCGCCTCCGACATACCGTCACCAGGCTTCGGGGTCGAGGACCACCTCTCCCATCTGGCCTATGAGGGGTTTGAGGACCACCTCTTCTATTTGGCCTTCGGCTTCATCTCCGACATGGCGTCGCCAGGCTCTTGGCGGGTTACCTATGGAGCTGAGCAGCGGCTAAAGGCCGAGGTGGTCGAGGATCACCTCTCCTATACAGCCTTTGGCTTCGCCTCCGACACATCGTCTCCAGGCTCCGAGTGGGTTACCTCAGGAACCAGGCAGCGGCTAAGGGCCGAGGGGGTCGAGGACCACTTTTCCCATCTGGCCTTCGGCTTCACCTCCGACACGTTGTCGTCAGGCTCTGGGAAGATCACCTCTGGAGCCCGGCAGCGGCTAAGGGCCGAGGGAGTCGAGGAACACATCTCCTGTCTGACCTTTAGCTTCGCCTCTAAATCACTGTTGCAAGGCTCCGGGAGGGTTATCACTGGAGCCGGGCAGCAGCTAAGGGCCAAGGTGGTCGAGGACCACCTCTCCCCTCTTGCCTTTAGCTTTGCCTCTGACACACCATCGCCAGGCTCCGAGCGGGTTACCTCCAGAGTCGGGCAGCGACTAAGGGCCAAGGGGGTCAAGGACCATCTCTCCCATCTGGCCTTTAGCTTTGCCTTCGACACGTCATCACCAGGCTCCGGGAGGGTTACCTATGGAGCCGGGCAGTGACTAAGAGCTGAGGGGGTCGATGACCACCTCTCCGGTCTGGCCATTGGCTTTGCCTCTGACATGCCATCGCTAGGCTCTAGGCGGGTTACCTTCGGAGCTAGGTAGCGGCTAAGGGCCGAGGGGGTCGAGGACCGCCTCTCCTGTCTGGCCTTTGGCTTCACCTTCGACATGCTGCTGCCAGGCTCCGGGCGGGTTACCTCGGAGCCGGGCAGCAGCTAAGGGCCGAGGGCGTCGAGGACCACCTCTCCCGTCTGGCCTTCAGCTTCGCCTTCGACACGCTGTCCCATGCTCGGGGTGGGTTACCTTAGGATCCGGGCAGCAACTAAGGGCCGAGGGGGTCGAGGACCACCTCTCCCATCTGGCCTTCAGCTTCGCCTCTGACATGCCATCAACTGGCTCCGGGAGGATTTTCTCAGGAGCAAGGCAGCGGCTAAGGGCCGAGGGGGGTCGAGGACCACCGCCCCACCTGGCCTTCGACTTCGCCTCTGACACGCCGTCGCCAGGATCTGGGCGGGTTACCTCTAGAGCCGGGCAGTAGCTAGGGCCGAGGGGTTGAGGACCACCTCTCCCGTATGGCGTTTGGCTTCGCCTTCGACACACCATCTCCAGGGTCCAAGCGGGTTACCTCAGGAGCTAGGAAGCGGCTAAGGGTCGAGGGGGTCGAGGACCACCTCTCTCATCTGGCCTTTGTCTTCGCCTGTGACACACCATCTCCAAGCGTCGAGCATGTTTCCTCAGGAGCTAGGTAGCGGCTAAGGACCCAAAGGGTCAAAGACCACCTCCGAACCTTGTCTCCAAAGGTTCCAAATGGGCTCCGCTGGGTCAAAAATCAGGAACAAAATTACCCTACCAGCACCGAGCCTAAGGAGTACGCAATAACCAGAAACAACGAGGTCGCCAGCGCTTCATCCGTCCCTCCTTAGTTACCCTGCATTCTACCACCGCCAGATTCCTGAGGCCACTTGTCCCTCAAAAGGAACAAAACTAGCGATGATCTAAATGAAGGCTCGGTATGTCGGTCATCCAAAAAAACTAGCCATCACCTATTAAGGGTACAAAGAAGCACGGCTCGCATGCACAAAGGCACACAGACATGTGATCCCCTGCTCGAAGGATCCCCTTACACTTTTTCCCAAAATGAGATACAATCGCCATCAAAGGTGCAAGTTACATTATTAAACAAATCGGGCATCCGGAGGACACGTACAAAGAAGCAAATAGTACAAAGGTCGCTGCAGAGGAGGCAAACCCCGAGAGGGCAAACCAGGGGAGAAAGAGTACAAGGTGGTAAAAGACAACTATGACCCACGGCAGGGCCATAGTTGTACGGCAGAACAGGGATGCCCACAAAGCACCTCTGAAGGCCACATGTGCCTCCTACTGATCCCAACAGGGGCCGCGTATGGAGCGGTGTATACACCTCATCCGCGGCTTGCTGCCACAAAAGCTGATGCAGTAGCTGACCCCTGAGCTGCAGAAGATGATGAAGAAACTGAAGGGGCCACCGTTTGGTCCTCCTACAGCTTCTTCCCAGCCCTTGCCGCTGAAGTCCGCTCCTCCTCGTCACTCTCTCTCTACAGGAGATCCCAGTCAATCTCCGCTTCGTCATCAAAAATATTGATGAACTCGACAGGCATGGTCTCCCGAACTGGGGGTTGGGCAGGGGTAGTAGGCAGATGTCAGCCCCGCAGGGATGGAAGCTAGACGCTCACTAGCGCCACCACTAGTGGCCAAAATAGCCCAACCCTAGTAGAAGCAGTCGAGATCATTGAGTTTCCGAAGAGGATGGGGAGGAAGACGATGCCATATTCAGAGTCAAGTTAAGTGCTCGCTCTTGGAGTGGTGATAGATCTAGTCGGATGACCCCTTCTTTATACCCAATCCGAGTGGCCACGTACACCTAGGAAGAGAAGCGTAACCAACATGGCCTCGCTCTGTAGCATCCCTCTTTAATCTTTCGGGGCCCGTGGCCATATCCCGGTCATTCCAATGACACATGGCAACATCCCACGGCAACACCTCATTTTCTTGCACGAATGTCCCATCACATTAATGACCTAGACTCTTTCGGCGCCTGCCAAGACCCTAGACGAACCCACGCATTATCCAGTCAACAATGCGCCAGTGACACATCCCATTCTACCATCCTCAAATTGGCAAACGTGGGGATTCCCCAATCCCACATGTAATCCCCCACTCTGACAAACTCAAATGGCGAGAAGACCCATCACCAAAAAAGATCAAAAGAATCAAATTCGGCCTTGGCATGGACCCTGGAGCGCATCACCTCCATCGACGCCCCTCCGGCCTCGAGTCCCGATACCGCATACTCTAACTCCAACAGGCTTCGAAATGTACCTCTTCTGTTGATACATCTTCGGTCTTCAACTCCGACTTCGATGCCAGCTGCACTTCCGACCTCAGCATAATCCTAGGGTGTGCCGCCATCATTAATGCACCACCAGCATTGAGCTTCACCATCAACACCCGCAGTTCCTGCCGATAAACTCCTCAGGGACAGGGAATGGCCTTCGAGCATTCTTGTTACAAACCCAAGCTGGAGTAGGTTTTCCTCTACATCCTCTCACCCCTCCAAACGTCAAGGCCAGAGAATGAGGGGGTACTGTTGGGGGGAAATAAACCAGCCTGAGGATAATGGTTGGCGATTGCTATCAAAGGTCCCTCCAAGCCTTCGGCCTCCGGACTCGGCAGGAGGCCCCATCCCTGGAGGCTGTGAATCCCTTCAAGCCACCTCTCCGGCTCCTACGTGGCCTTCCGAAGACTTGGAGCTATAGAAAGTACCCCCCAGAGCCTTCGGCCTCCTAACCCAACAGGAGGCCTTATTCCCAGAGGTTGCGGACCCCTTTGGGCCGCCCCTCCGGTGCCCATGCGGTCTTCCAAAGCCTAAAGGTGCGATCGCCCGCTGGAGATAATATCAGGAAAGAAATGACACTCCCCCTCTGTCATCGACCTAATGCGAGGTGACGAGTGATAAATGCCGGTGCAAGTGGTGCTTATCCTGACACGATGCAAGTCGTCCTAACACCCCCGGCAGAGTGGCGTTGGGTCGTAATTGGTAACTGGCTCACCCCTCAATGGGCAAGCACAAAAATAGATATCATGGTAGATATTTATCTTCTATGTTGGGTAAAAGGTAGTTATCCAGGATAAGGCCCAGTAATTCGGCCAGGTCCTAGATATTTGTACATTGTGATAACTTATACACTAGGCTACGTACTGCCTTATAAATAGGGGGTCGTGGTCACCCGAAAGATAAAGGTCAAAAAAAGAGCCCGCTCAAGACAACATGGAGGAGCATAATCACAAAGTTTTCCTATGATACTCCCGCTAGCCCGGTCCATATTTTACTATCAATACATTCATGGTGTTCCTTCCTCTCGAACTTCATCTTCAAGCTTGAGTCTCCTCCTTAGAAGAAACTCTCCCCGTACTTGCTGGGGCAAGATGATCTCTTGCTCCAACAATAGGCTATCTAACATGGAGCAATGAAGATGTGAGGTAATTCAATAAATTAGATGTGCATTTTAAAATATTGCATGATTATCATTTCATTGGTTTTTTATTGATTGCTAAAATGTAATGATAATCATAAATTTGTAGATGGACCGAACATGGATGTACAAGTCTGACTGTTGAGGCCCAGAGTTCTTTCATGGAATGGATGCTTTTTTGACGGCTACCTCAGCATACAGAAAGCCAAAAATAAGCATGATGATCACTATATATGATGGCCATACATTGATTAGAAGAATGAGAAGTAGTTCTTAGGCATAGAGTAGATCCGTACACACTTGTTTTGTAGGGGTTTCAAGCCTGGCTATATCTGCTGGATTGAACATTGTCAACATGAGGAGGTTGTGCATGAAGAGCAGCCCGTAGTCAAGGAATACATAGGCAATGATATGACAGCTAATGAAGACATTGATATGTTAGCGTTCAAAGATACTTTTGTCGGTAACGATGATGACGACCTAGACGAAATGTTGCGCAATGCAGAGGGAGACTTCACCAAGGATAGGTAACACAAAAAGTTCCAGTGCATGATGGAGGACTATGAAACACCGGTGTTCCTGGGCAGCAATGGTTGGTATGATAAGGGCTTCAATAAGTTGTTACAATTTTTGAGGGACTTGCTTCCAAAGGGCAATGAGTTGCCTAAAAACACATACCACCCCAAGCAGATAGTCTGCTCGTTGGGGTTGGAAGTACAGAAAATACATGCATGTCAAAATGACTACATGTTGTTTCACAACCAAGATGCAAACTTGGAAGCGTGTCACATTTGTAGTGCATCACGGTACAAGCACAACATTAACAATATCGATAGCGATAACATAGGGGAGAAGAGTAAGGATAAAAGACCCTGCCCCAAGATGGCTTGGTATTTCCCTATAATGTCCCGTCTAAAGAGATATTTGCCAACAAATCAAATGCCTAGCTAATGCGATGGCACACTGAAGGGCGCAAGAAAGACGGAATTCTTAGGCACCCTACTGTTGGAATGCAATGGAGGAACTTTGATAAAAAATACAAGGAATTTAAAGCTGAAGTGAGGAATATAAGGTTCATGTTAAGTATGGATGGGATGAATCCTTTTGGCAACATAAGCAATAGTCATAGCACTTGGCCCATGACTCTCTATATCTACAACCTTCCATCTTGGCTATGTATGAAGCAGACGTTCCTTTTGATGCCTTTGCTGATCAATGGGCCAAATCAACCTGGTAACGATATCGATGTGTATCTCCAACCATTGCTTGAAGATCTCCTTGTACTATGGAAAGATGGCATACCGGTGTGGGACTAATACAAACATGAGCATTTCACCAGACATGCAATGTTGTTCATAACGATCAAAGATTTTCATGCTCTTCCTAACCTATCTGGAAAGACTTTAAAAGGCTACAATGGATATGTATGGTGCTTGGATGAAATAGGGGGGTTGTGGCTGACGAACTATAAGAAAATGGTCTACATGGGTCACCGTAGGTTTCTACACCTGAATCAAGCATACTACAGGAATAAAAGAGCTTTTGACGGGACAATGGAGACTCATCGAGCTCCGAAGGTTCACACTGGGGAACATGTATATAAGATGGTAAAGAATCTTAGAGTTTTCATTGGAAAGGGAACAGGCCGTACAAAATTCCTAGCTGAAAAACTTACTCCTATGTTTAAAAAGAGATCAATATTTTGAAACCTTCTTTATTGGAAGTACTTGATGGTCCGACACGCAATTGATGCTGTGCATATGGAGAAGAATGTATTTGATAGCTTGATTGGTACCTTCCTAGACATACGTAGCAAAATAAAGGATACACTCAATGCACGACCTAGAAGAGATGAAGCTAAGGAAATTTTGCATCCAAAAATCATAGGCAACGGGGCAAATGAACTTCCAATGGCTTGCTACACCCTGAGTAAGGAAGAGAAGATCAGTCTGTGTAGTTGCTTGCACGAAATCAAAGTTTCGGCGGGTTACTCCTCTAACGTAAAGAGATTAGTGAACACAAAAACTTTGAAGTTAGTTGGCATAACGTCCCATGATTATCACATGATGATGACACAATTGCTTGTTGCTGCAATTAGGGTATTCGGCCAGATAAGGTCTGAGACCCAATCATAAAGTTGTGTTCATTTTTCAACGCAATTTCACATAAGGTCATCAATCTGAGCAAACTAACAAAGCTGCAAGAAGACGTGGTCCATACTATATGCCATCTTGAGAGTATTTTTCCTCCATCATTTTTTGACATAATGCCCAATCTCATTGTTCACATCGTGCATGAGATAAAGTACCTTGGCCCCATGTTTCTACATCAGATATATCCTTTTGAAAGGTTCATGTCAATTCTGAAGAAATATGTTCCTAACCGAGTTCGGCTGGAAGGTTGCACGGCCCAAGGCTGGGGAATAGAGGAGGCCATTGAGTTCACCGTCAACTACATAGATCTAAAAGCAATTGGTAAGCCTATATCTCACCATGAGGGAGGGCTCAAGGGGAAAGGGACACTAGGTCATAGTACAGTTCGTTCCAACGAATATATTTCATTCACCCAAGCACATTTCGTAGTTTTGCAATAATCAATTGTAGTGGACCCGTATGTCAATATGCACGTGAGGAAGCCACATTTGGCGCACCTTCGTGTGTTCGGCTACACTGCACACACGAAGGTGACAATGCCACTTTTCAAGAAGCTCGATGACCGAAGCCAGCCGATGGTGTATCTTGGCATCGAGGACGGTTGCAAGGCACATCGTCTCTTTGATCCATGGCTCAGGAAAATTCATGTAAGTCATGATATTAAATTTGATGAGAGTGTGGAGTGGAGCTGGTGTACAGGTGCAGGTGGTGGAGAGTCGTCATATTTCTATGTCAAGGAGGCGATTAGCACTAAGCCGGCGGTGGGCGATTCTGTGCCACTCGCAGGTGGTCCGGCAGGTGTGCCAATGCCCGCAGCACATGATGATCAAGCTCCTTCATCGAATCCGCTGGTCCGCGAGGTGACGCTGGAAGGGCCAGCAACCAGGACAAGTACTACCGCACAGACGGTAGCAACCTCCCCGGCATCTCCCTTCACTCCGCTGGTGCTGTCGGCCCCTGAATCACCTACTGGCAATCTGGCCACACCGCTACTGAGCAGTGGCAGTAGTGGCACAGATGAGGACCCTGTGTGTTACAAGCACATTGACGGCATCATGAGAGATGCTCCAAGGGTGGATCTTGATGAAGACTTGGAAGAAGAGGTCATACTCGTGGAGACGGAGGAGCCATCCTCCTATCGCGAGGCTGCTGGACAGTAGGTCTGGGAGGACGCCATGGCCAAGGAAATCGAGTCCATAGAGAAGAATAGCACATGGACTCTCACAGCGCTGTCGGCTGGTCATAAGCCGATTGGACTCAAATGGGTTTATAAACTGAAGAAGAACACATAAGGAGATGTGATCAAGCACAAGGAAAGTTTGGTCACGAAAGGCTATGTGCAGCGGCAAGGAATCAATTTTGAAGAAGTGTTTGCGCTGGTGGCTAGGTTGGACACCGTACGCGTCATCTTTGCTGTTGCAGCCAACCGAGGTTGGCAAGTTCAGCATCTGGATGTCAAATTAGCATTCTTAAATGGTGAGCTCAAAGAGGAAGTATACGTGACCCAGCCAGAGGGATTTGTAGTGAAGAATAAAGAGAATCTTGTGCTCAAACTCAGCAAGGCGTTGTATGGACTTCGGCAGGCACCACAGGCATGGAACATTCGACTTGACAGAAGCTTGAAACAGATTGGTTTCAGCAGGTATTCTCAAGAGCAAGCCATATACACAAGAGGATCAGGTCTTGTAGGTGTGATAGTCGGAGTATATGTTGATGAACTCATTATGACAGGAGAAAGTCCAGATGAGATCATGGGATTCAAGCAGCAGATGATGAATGAGTTCGATATGACCAATCTCGGATTACTCAATCACTATCTCGGGATTGAGGTAGCGCAAGAAGATGGGCGAATTATAATCAAGCAAACAAAATATGCGAAGAAGGTCCTTGATCAATTCGGTATGCTGGATTGCAATTCCACAAAATTCCCTATGGAACAAGGGGAGCAGCTGCATAAGGATCCAGATGGACAGTCGGTGGATGCAACCGAGAATCGATGGATCATTTGTTGTCTAAGGTATTTGCTCTATATAAGATCTGACCTTTCATTTTCTGTCAGGGTGGCAAGCAGATTTATAGAGAAGCCCACGGTGATGCATCGTAAGGCAGTGAAGCAAATTCTTCAGTATTTGAAGGGCATCATGCATTATGGTATTGTGTATACTAGAGGAAGAGAAACAGAGGCGATCACCGGCAACACAAATAGTGATCTTGCTGGTGACATGGATGACAGGAAGAGTACTGGAGGTATGGCTTTCTACATTAATGACAGCTTGGTGTCATGGAATTCGCAGAAGCAGAAAACGTTTGCTTTGTCTTCCTGCGAGGCTGAGTTCATGGCGGCAACGGTGGCAGCATGCTAAGCACTATGGCTTAGAAGTCTGTTGGGGGATCTAACAAGAGAAGAGCCCAAAGCAGTTAAATTATTTGTTGATAACAAATCAGTGATTGCTTTGATGAAGAATCCAGTGTTTTATGGCCGCAGTAAACACATTGACACCAAGTTTCATTTCATCCGTGAGTGCGTTGAAGAAGGCCAGATTGAGGTAGATTTCATCTGCACAGAGGAGTAGCGAGCTGACACTCTAACGAAGGCATTGCCAGCGATGAAGCTGGCGGTCATGCAACATCTTTTGGCAGTTCATGATATTGACCCACGACAAGATTAGGGGGAGTATGTTTGCAGCATTTCCTCTATAGGACGGTATAACTGACCACAAGAAAAAGATCACAGGCAGACAAAATAAGATATAACCAACATATATAGCAATCGTCACGACGCTACCAGCGTCTTACCACAACATATACAAAACAAACGACAGACCACCAAAAACACAACTTCTAAACACCGGTTGAGTTATCAATATTGTGATGAGGTAGAGCGTGCAACTACCAAGATCCATCCCCAAAATGCATGTCAACATCTAAATGTACCTGTAAAAGATTTAACAGGGGTGAGACAAGGTCAGCAAGTAACGGCTATGAATATAAATATATCTCACTAGATTAAAGACTATTTCAGATACAAATATTTTTCTCACCACGAAAAGCCAAAACATAGGAGTTTTTAGCCATAACAATCTTGATTCACCTGTCGGTGAAAACACAACAACAAACTCCAATACGGTCTCCCATATATCATGGCACTAACCCCTTTCGGATTCTGTATACATTGTAATAAATGTATGAATGCCATGATGCAACTCCATTTGAGAGTTTTGCGCTGGACGATGCCAACCTCTCATGCAACTCCATGTACCGGTACGAATCACGCACGATGGCAGTGATCGGCCTTTATCACCATATGAAGTGCATAAATGCATATGTATGCATGTGAATTGACGTCAATTCCTATTTTCTTTTGATGATTCTTTTCCATGAGTATCACCACTACTAGCTCATAACATCAACGATATACTCAAAATCAATGAAATGACATTGATTTAATTCATCAAATGCGACATCATTCATCATATGAATAAATTGAAAAAAAAAATATCAAATATTTCAATTTTATCTGTGAAAGAAGTAAGACATGAATATAAACATAGCATTAAATTACACCCCCCACGTTACTTGCCTTTTACCAAAAGCGACGAAGAAATTTCGATCAAGAATGTCCGAAAATAGTACCACCTGTACAGGTATATTATTAGCACTAAAACACATTAAAACACATAAAATATGAAGCGTCAAACCTACGCCTGAAAACGTCGCAGATACGCCTATATTTCGGAAAACTGAACAGAAAACTGTATCACATGAAATGATACACTATTTCCAATTCAGAGTCGAGCCAAAAAAAATCTCACTAATTAGACTTCGCTCCGATGAACGAAAAGAATACTACGACTCGAATGTCGTATCTTCGAACCAATAATGATTATCGAAACGAATCAGACTGTTGATCATATGAAATGATACGAATGAAATTGATTGATTCGATTCAACCATAAACGTCCAGGAATTACCGAGGAATCACCTTCGAAGGGTTGACGACGAATCCGACAAAAATTACAAAATTTCCAACTTTTCTCTTTTCCTTCTTTTTTTCCTTTTTTTTCTTTCTTCTTCTTTTTTTTCTCTTTCCTTTTCTTTTCTTTTCTTTTCTCCTTTTTTTTCCTGGCTTCTTTGCTCGGCCGGCAGCTTGCTTGCTTCTTCGGTGCTGCCTGCTGCTTGCTTCTTCACAGCGGCTGGCGCAGAGCGAGCGCGCACAGCAACAGCGACGGCGTCGCACAGCACCGGCGAGCGGCGAGCGGCCAGCGCGGTGGACGGCAGCGGTGCCCGGCTCACAGGCGCGCGACAGCGCAGGCACGCGGCGCAGAGGCGCGGTGAGCCGGCGGAGGCAGCACGGCGCAGCGGCAGCTGGAGCAGGCAGGACGGTCGATGAGCACGCAGCACGCGTGAACAGCGGCGATGGAGAGAGAGAAAAAGAGAGAGAGAGGCGAACGCGAGCGGCTCGAAGTGTCTGGATGGATCGGGTTGAGGGCCGATCCATCCAATACTTATCTTTCCTTTTTTTATTTTTTTTAAGAACAACGAACAATCTAAATTTATTGGGCTTGCTACGGGTCACAAAGTGCCCGGAATGGACATATGAATAGCAAAATGGGTTCATCTCGACGAGATGAACGCAACCACGGTCTCCGATCGTCCATACGAGCAACGGATCAAGAAGTCAACTTTTGGGCAAAATCTTCTCTCTCTTTTTTTCAAAAAAAATCGGTATTACATTCCCCCACCCCCCCCCCCCCCCCTTAAAGGAATTCGTCCCCGAATTCTGCCGCTTCCATGGCAACTATGGAATGGAGGTAAAATATTTCAAAACTTATGACTCGCCAGTCTCAAAGAGCTCAGGATACTCCTTGCGCATTTGTTCTTCAAGTTTCCAAGTTGCTTCTCGTTCTGATTGACTTGTCCAAAGGACTCTCACAAACTTGATAGTTCTCCTTCTCATGACTCGCTCTGAGGAATCCAGAATACGTACTGGGTGGCACTTTATGGTCAGGTCTTTCTCTATCATGATTGATTCAACATCAATTTTATGCTTAGGGTCTCTCAGATATTTTCATAGCATAGAAACATGGAAGACATTATGTACTCCACTCATTGAGTCTGGTAATTCAAGACGGTACGCGAAATTGCCTACTCGGGCTGTGATTAGAAATGGGCCAATGTACCTCGGGTTAAGCTTTCCAGAGATACCAAAACGTGCAACACCTTTGGTTGGCGACACTCTGAGAAGAACATAGTCACCAACTGAAAATTCTAGGTCTCGTCTCCGGGTATCTGCATAGCTCTTCTGTCAACTTTGAGCAGCCAACAGGTTCTGACGTATTTGGTATACCTTTTCTGATATTTGCTGAACCAAATCTGGACCAAGCAGTGACTCTCTCCAACAGAATCCCAACACAAAGGGGAAACACACCTTTGGCCATACAAGGCCTCAAAAGGAGCCATCCAAATACTAGCTTGATAGCTATTATTATAAGCAAATTATGCTAAAACTAGGATACAAATTTGGAATCTCGGCCTGAAGTGATCGACTTTGGCACGTTATGCAACCTCACTATTTCCTTATATTCAAGGGGGCTAAGTTATGTGCCGAACCAGTTGTTTTCATTGGGATGAAATGTGCAGATTTGGTAAGCCTATCCACGATAACCCAAATGGCATTTCTACCTCAAGGTGAATGAGCAACCCGATTACGAAGTCCATAGTGATATGTTCCCATTTCCACTCTGGGATTTCCAAGAATTGCATTAACCCTACAGGTCTTTTGTGCTTAGCCTTTACTTGTTGGTAGACACCACAAGCTGCAACGTACTTAGTAATATCCACTTTCATCCTTTTCCACCAAAAATTTAGTTTTAGATCTCAATACATTTTGGTTCCACCCAGATGAATTGTATAAGGAGTCCAGTGGGCCTCTCTCAAGATATTCATTTCCACATCTGCCTTTTGTGGTACACAAAGACGTCCTCTGAAGCGTATTACGCCATTCTCATCAATGGTAAATTCTTTTGAATTTTTTCATCGAAGTCCTCTTTCGAACTTCTAAAAGAAGACGATCATATTGTTGAGCTTCATGAATACACTCAGGTATAGCAAACTAAATAAACATTTGAGTCTCCTTCTGTATCGTACTAGTAAAACAAAAGAAATCTTCATCCGGCTCGAATCCAACAGTATAGACATTACGGATTTTAGGAACACCTATTATGCTAAGTGCATCTGCTACCACATTTGTCTTTCCTGGATGATAATGAATTGTCAGATCATAGTTTTCGATTAATTCTAACCATCTTCGTTGTCTCAAATTCAGATCTCTTTGAGTGAAAATGTACTTGAGACTCTTATGATCAGTGAAAATATCACATGACTCGCAATACAGGTAATGCCTCCAACTCTTCAAGGCAAAAACCATTGCAGCCAATTCTAAGTCATGAGTGGGGTAATTCTGTTCATGAGTTTTCAATTGTTTGAAAGCATATGCAATTATTTGACCTCCTTGCATAAGCACACAGTCAAGTCCAATTCAGAAAATATCGGTGTAGACTACAAAACGCTTGCCACTCTCGGGCAAAGCCAGAATGGGAGCATTCACTGACTTATTCTTCAAAGTTTGAAAATTGGTCTCACATTCATTAGTCCATACAAATGGAACACACTTCTCGGTAAGTCTAATCATAGGCTTTGCAATAAAGGAAGAACCTTGTATAAAATGTCCGTAATGGCCAGCGAATCCAAGAAAACTCCGAATCTTGGTTACATTGGACGGCCTTTACCATTTCGTTGCCTTCTCACTCTTAGAAGGGAAAACGAATCAAAGAACACACAACATTTCTGCTAATACTATACCAGCCAATTATGAGACACTCTCTTCGACTAGTTCTAAAACCAAGGCATTAGTTGCCTAGAAACATCCTTTTTGGTGGATGCAATCACACCAAAAATATTGTTTGGCTAACTCCACAAACTCGGATCGAAACCCCCAATAAGAATATAAACCTTCTTCGCTTCAACTTCAACTCCTTCACAGGGAGGATCAATTTAAAACCTTTATGGTTCAGGATTAAAGAAACATCAACACTTCACCTCTTCTACCAACATCACTAACTCCAAAAATACGAGTGTGGGTAGATCTATACAAGAGACAGTCACAACGTTAAGATATAAACCTCCAGTTGGTCATTCTCATCCCGATGTATCACCAAGTCTAGAAGGGGTGATCAGGAGATTACAACCACTTGCCTAATTCAATCCTTCCGAACATCTAACGACTCATCCTTCATGGTACAAGTTTAGATTTGCACTTTCCAACTTGAATACCAGAACACTTCCATACAGAGGCAGTTGGACCAATAGGTAAGTTGTGTTGACCGGAACATTCAGAAACATGCCAAACTAGCATACTAAAGAACTTCACATCTTGCTCACATTCCCAGGCCAGTCATACTATCGGTAACTACACTACAACTTCTTCAAAGTAAAATTGCATGCAAAAAACATCCTCCTCAAAAGTTGGAAAGACATCGGTTAATCAAACCGACAAGATGATCACTGCGGAAAGCTCATGGAGAGGGTTGAAAATATGACTTCTACAAACTCAACCCTGTTAATCCAACTCCAATTTAGTTATTTTGCAAATTTAGTTTAGAAAACACCATTTGAAACACCAGTTTAGCGTCAACGGGTTGAGCGTTAGCATACAATGCTTCTCTCCAGGTCCTTAGAAGGCATACCCTCTCCTGAACAGCAACAAAACTACAAAGATACACCCCAATAGTTCATCCTCTTTCACCACACTCCTTTAAACAGGGGAGCAACCCTTAGCTCCCAAACATAACTCTAATCTCAACACTTAAATTCCGGAATGAACTCTACTTTGACAACACTCTTCCCTTGAACCAGGGTTTGGATAGACTTACTCCCAATAGAGACAAACTTCCAACATGTAAACCCACTCAGGCATCTCTCAGTCAAATCTCCATCCTAAGAGAAAACTGGGTCACAAATAGAAATCCAAAACTCTCACGTCAGAAATTAGTCAATTACTTCTTTAACTCCATTCACTCCACAAGAGCCAATAGGAAACAAAGTTCTAGAATGGATCACATTAAAAAATCTGTCCATAAAATACCACAAACAATACCTTTGGTTATTAGGTCAGGAAAAGTTCAGGCGACCTTAAATTTCAATATTCACTCAACGAGCAAAACTCACTAGGTTCAATTGATAATGCTCCAATGGTGACAAGCCAATTTAGCATCCTATCGTGATGTTATAGGTCATAGACTATTCAACAAACCCCTGACCACACCAATGCTCCTACAACCCAAGTATATTCTTGGCTTCAAGCTTCAAGGCAAATCAATTCCCATGTCAAGGATGACAGGTTTAGCTAAGCGATATCAGAAACATAACACGATTCAACCAAAATCTCTACCTCCGCCCCGCAAGGAACAACCTTAGGTATTCCAATTGTGAAACCTCACAAAACAGGTTCAAAACAACTGATGCCTCCTTAAGGAAGGTGTCGCTCCATTAGCATCACTTCGATGCAAATCAGTTGTTTCAACGCAATCGATATCTCTAACTCCAATGGCCAGTGGACTATTCCACAAAGGCTAACTTAACAAAATAACTACCTCAAATAATCATTTTCAAACATGCATAGATATTCCAACCACAAAAGATTATTCTCAGATATTAAAGAAACTGGCACATAAGGTATGTAAACATTTCAACTTAAACACGAGGTGTTAACTAATCCTCAAAACATCAACAACTAGGGTACAAGTCTAGCAAAAGATTAGAAAAAACTCCCAGAACCCTATTAGGATCTCACTATCAACACATCTTCACACAATCGGTAAAAAGATCGCCCCGACTCCATGGGAAAAAGAAATCCTACACCATTCTAATGGTTAGGTTGAAAACATTATCACCTTATCTTCTATGGTAAGGCACACATCGATCCATTTCTCCGACATTCCAAGAATGAATAGTTAAGGTCAACGACATGGGGGCCAGTCCATCTCGTACCCAAAACATTCGCTCTGTATGTGGATAGTTGGATCGCAAACCTAACTCTTGGTCAACCTCACCTGGCAATGCAGAAAAGGCATCATGGGGGCCCTCCACTTAACCCATCTACAGTGCCATACAACAGTTATGCTATTAATCCTCTGAAGCTTCTCAGGTTCTAATGACCAAGGTAACCATTTTAACGCCCTGACAATTTCACCATTCCAACGGAACTTAACAATATATATCAATGATAAAACACTAAAGAATATGTGGAGAATCAAACAAGTAACTTCAATAGTACTTATCTGAGATAGTGAACATAAGCGAACAAAGATAAACAAGACGTACGCAATGCAATGCATCCCATACCCATTCTAATTGTGCAAGTGTGTCAGGTTCATCATTCAATTACCTAGGACCTAAAGCCTAGGCTCTAATACCAAACTGTAACACCCTACTTTACAACTAAGCATAATTATATGAAAATATGAAATTTTGGCAGCATTTCCTCTATAGGATGGTATAACTGACCACAAGAAAAAGATCACAGGCAGACAAAATAAGATATAACTAACATATATAGCAATCTTCACGACGCTACCAGCGTCTTACCACAACATATACAAAACAAACGACAGACCACCAAAAACACAACTTCTAAACACCGGTTGAGTTATCAACATTGTGATGAGGTAGAGCGTGCAACTACCAAGATCCATCCCCAAAATGCACGTCAACATCTAAATATACCAGTAAAAGATTTAACAGGGGTCAGACAAGCTCAGCAAGTAACGGCTATGAATATAAATATATCTCACTAGATTAAAGACTATTTTAGATACAAATATTTTTCTCACCACGAAAAGCCAAAACATAGGAGTTTTTAGCCATAACAATCTTGATTCACCTGTCAGTGAAAACACAACAACAAACTCCAATATGGTCTCCCATATATCATGGCACTAACCCCTTTCGGATTCTGTATACATTGTAATAAATGTATGAATGCCATGATGCAACTCTATTTGAGAGTTTTGCGCTGGACGATGCCAACCTCTCATGCAACTCCATGTACCGGTACGAATCACGCACGATAGCAGTGATCGGCCTTTATCACCATATGAAGTGCATAAATGCATATGTATGCATATGAATTGACGTCAATTCTTATTTTCTTTTGATGATTCTTTTCCATGAGTATCACCACTACTAGCTCATAACATCAACGATATACTCAAAATCAATGAAATGACATTGATTTAATTCGTCAAATGCGACATCATTCATCATATGAATAAATTAAAAAAAAATATCAAATATTTCAATTTTATCTGTGAAAGAAGTAAGACATGAATATAAACATAGCATTAAATTACACCCCCCACGTTACTTGCCTTTTACCAAAAGCGACGAAGAAATTTCGATCAAGAATGTCCGAAAATAGTACCACCTGTACAGGTATATTATTAGCACTAAAACACATTAAAACACATAAAATATGAAGCGTCAAACCTACGCCTGAAAACGTCGCAGATACGCCTATATTTTGGAAAACTGAACAGAAAACTGTATCACATGAAATGATACACTATTTCCAATTCAGAGTCGAGCCAAAAAAAATCTCACTAATTAGACTTCGCTCCGATGAACGAAAAGAATACTACGACTCGAATGTCGTATCTTCGAACCAATAATGATTATCGAAACGAATCAGACTGTTGATCATATGAAATGATACGAATGAAATTGATTGATTCGACTCAACCATAAATGTCCAGGAATTACCGAGGAATCACCTTCGAAGGATTGACGACAAATCCGACAAAAATTACAAAATTTCCAACTTTTCTCTTTTCCTTCTTTTTTTCCTTTTTTTTTCTTTCTTCTTCTTTTTTTTTTTCTCTTTCCTTTTCTTTTCTTTTCTTTTCTCCTTTTTTTTTCCTGGCTTCTTTGCTCGGCCGGCAGCTTGCTTGCTTCTTTGGTGCTGCCTGCTGCTTGCTTCTTCACAGCGGCTGGCGCAGAGCGAGCGCGCACAGCAGCAGCGACGGCGTCGCACAGCACCGGCGAGCGGCGAGCGGCCGGCGCAGCGGACGGCAGCGGTGCCCGGCTCGCAGGCGCGTGACAGCGCCGGCACGCAGCGCAGAGGCGCGGCGAGCCGGCTGAGACAGCACGGCGCAGCGGCGGCTGGAATAGGCAGGACGGCCGACGAGCACGCAGCACGCGTGAACAGCGGCAACGGAGAGAGAGAAAAAGAGAGAGAGAGGCGAACGCGAACGGCTCGAAGTGTCTGGATGAATCGGGTTGAGGGCCGATCCATCCGATACTTATCTTTTTTTTTTTTTATTTTAAAAATAACGAACGGTTTAAATTTATTGGGCTTGCTACGGGTCACAAAGTACCCGGAACGGACATATGAATAACAAAATGGGTTCGTCTCGATGAGATGAACGCAACCACGGTCTCCGATCGTCCATACGAGCAACGGATCAAAAAGTCAACTTTTAGTCAAAATCTTCTCTCTTTTTTTTCAAAAAATTCGGTATTACATGCTGCCAGCCGCTCTTGTTCTAGCATACTTCGAAGCTCGGCTGCCTCTGCTTCCACCTGTAGAGCAGCTCCTTCTTCCTTGCGCGAGACGGGCTACGGTCTGTCTGATTTGCCATCCCAGGATCTTCGGCATCCATGCGATCTTTGCTCCCCACCTCCACGCCTGTGTCTTTCCGGTTCGCTTAGGGTTTTTTTTTTTACATTGATACAACACTATATATGTAGCTCTTTATCAGTATCGGTTCAATAGTAATCGACACTAAAGACGTATCAATGTTGGTTCTTAAATTTTAGCATGCGAAGAATAGTTAAAGAGATAAGAACCGATATTGATAGTGACTGTATCGGTACCGGTTCTATTTACGAATCGATACTGATAATTGTTACTGTCACAGCTCATCTTAAAAATTCATAACTTTTTCACACGAAGTCGGATAGGGAAAAAATTTATATAAAAATTATAGCTCTCGATGAGATCTAAAATTTTGTAGTTGAAAACTTTTTAATTTAAGGTCATTTAAATATCCAAATAATTCTAATAAAGTTGCAGCAGTAGTCGATGACAGCTCAGAGTAAAAATTCATAACTTTTTCACACGAAATCGGATGGCGAAAAGCTTTATATAAAAATTATAGCTCTCGACGAGATCTATAACTTTGTAGTTTATCACTTTTTTATTTGAGATCATTTAGATATCCAAATAGTTATTCAAACGTTCTATCAGAATATGTCAAAAAAAATTATTTTGCTACTATACTCACGAACAGACAATAGCTGAGATAGTTAGAGGGTTCATGCGTACGTACAGGAGGACTTGAGTTCAAGTTTTGGTTGCCGGATGCGATCAAATATCACGTGAGTTTGCTAATATTAGGCACGGTCAGGTGGACAGTCTCTGGTCGGGTGCCTCTTGTCGCGAAAAAAAATATTAAATTTTTTTTCAACCCAAAAAACGTTGAATCGAGTGACTATCAGTGCCGAGTAATCAGTATCGATTTAAAACCTGTTACTCATAATAATTTTAAATCGATATTGATAAGGTGTTTTGGTGTAGCGATAGGGTGCTGTGTATTGACTGTGAGCTCGGGTAGTCTCGAGAGGGGTACCTTCTCTCTGACCAAGCGATAGAGGCATTTATAGTTCATACTCAACAACTTCCAACTCTTTTATCATATTTTCCTTAGACCAATCGAATATTCAATGTGCACAGTAGTAAAAAGATATCTTCTGCTAAGAGTAGTTACAACTACTACTACTGTTGGCTAGGTCCCAGCTGTGAAGCCCACCCAAAGGTGGCTCCAGTAGCAGCTACTTTCGGTTGTGCTACTCTTCATTGTAGTCGAAGATGGTTCCGGAGGCCGCTACCTTGGGTTGTGCCTTCCTTTGACACTGCTGTTTTTCGCCATGTGATATGCAATTGTCCTTCCCAAAGGTGTAACACCCTACTTTACAACTAAGTCTAATTATTTAAAAATAGGATATTTTGACAGTATTTCCTCTATAGAAAGATATAACTGACCAAATGAAAGTTCACAGGCAGCCAAAAACAGATATAACAAGCATATATATAAAAACCGTCAGGACACTACCCGCGTCTATCACAATAAAATCAAAACAAACGACAGGCCATCACAGGCACATCTTCTAAACACCGGTTGAGCTATCAACATGATGATGTGGTAGTGTGTGCGGCTACCCAAAATCATCCCCAACATGCACATCAGCATCTAAACACACCTGTAAAGGATTTAACAGGAGGTGAGATGAGCTCAGCAAGTAACAGCTATGAATATAAACACATCTCACTCAGTTTAAAAGTATTTGGGAATAAACATTCTTCTCACATCAACAAGCAAAACACATGGTTTTAAAGAGATTGTCATTTCAGAATATTTGTCGAGGAAACAACGATAAACTCCAACCCGTTCTCCCCCAAAATATGGCATTCAACCCCCAGAATATTGTATTCTCCAGATTTCATAAAAAAAATGTATAAATGCCATGATGCAACTCTATTTGAGAGCTGAACGATGCCAACATCTCATGCAACTCCATGTACCGGTACGAATCACGCACGATGGCAGTGATCGACCTTTATCACCATATGAAGTGCATAAATGCATATGTATGCATGTAAATTGACGTCAATTCTTTATTCCTTTTTGAATGGCTCATGATAAAACCACAACTGATTCACGAAGACAAACTGATTCATGAAGACAAAGGTACAATCCAAATCAATAAGAAAACATTGATTCAAACAATCGAATGCAACATCAACCATGATTTAAATGGATTAGAAAAGAAAACTATATACTTCAATTTTATTTGCAAAAGAAGTAAGACATGATTATAAACATAGCACGGAACCGCACCCCCACGTTACTTGCCTTTTACCCAAAAGCGACGAAGAAATTCGATCAAGAACGCCCAGAAGTAGTACCACCTGTACAGGTATACTATTAGCACTAAAACACGTTTAAAACACATAAAATATGAAGCGTCAACTCTACGTCAGAAAACCTCGCGTCTACGCATATATTCCGGACAACTGAACAGAGAACTGTATCACATGAAATGATACAGTATTTCTAATTCAGAGTCGAACTAAAATTCTTATTACTTAGACTTCGCTTCGATGAACGAAAAGAATACTTCGACTCGGATGTCTTATCTTCGAATCAATAACGATTATCGAAGCGAATCATAGTATTGATCACATGAAATGATACGACACGAATTGCTTGATTTGATTTAATCCAACCACAAACATCCAGAAATTACCGAAAAATCGCCTTCGAAAGATTGACGACGAATCCGACGAAATTCTGAAATTTCCAACTTTTTCTTTTTTTTTCTTCTTTTTTCTTCCTTTTCTTCTCTTTTTCTTTTTTTTCCCCCTTCTTTTCTTTTCTCTTTCTTCCTTTTCTTCCTTCTTCTTCCTGGCTTCTCTCCCACGCTGCTCTATTTGGCTTCTTCTCTGGCCAGCTTGGCTGCTCGTCGGAATACAGAGAGAGAGAGGGCAGCAGCAGGTGGCGACGACCGGCGGCGCGCAGCAGCCGGTGACAGCGGAGGCTCGGCGCAGAGGCGACGCACGGCGGGCGGTACACGGCGCAGCGGCGGCGACGCACGGTGGCAGCGCGCGCTGGTCCGGCGCGACGGCGACGCGCAGCGGACGGTGGCGCGGCAGCGCGACGCTCTGGCGGCGATGGCCGGCGCGGGAACAGCAGCGCGCAACAGCGATGGAGAGAGAGAGAGCGAGAGAAAGAAACGCAGGCGCGTGAAGAGTCTGGATGGATCGGGTTGAGGACCGATCCATCCAGTACTTATCCTCTTTTTAAAAAAAAAACGAACGGTCTAAATTTATTGGGCTCGCTACGAGTTTCAAAGTGCCCGGAATGGACGTATGAATAGCAAAATGAGTTTGTCTCGACGAGATAAACGCAACCGCGGTCTCCGATCGGCCATTCGAGCAACGGATTAAAAAGTCAAAATTTGGTCAACATCTTCTCTCTTTTTTTCTCAAAAAAAATTCATTATTACATTCTCCCCCCCTTAAAAGAATTCGTCCCCGAATTCTGCCGCTTCCATAGCAACTATGAAATGGAGGTAAAATATTTCAAAACTTAGGACTCACCAACCTCAAAGAGCTCAGGATACTCCTTGCACATTTGTTCTTCAAGTTCCCAAGTTGCTTCTCGTTCTATTTGGTTTGTCCAAAGAACTCTCACAAACTTGATAGTCCTCCTCCTCATAACTCGCTCTGAGGAATCCAAAATACGTACCGGGTGACACTTTACGGTCAGATCTTTTTCTATCGTGATTGATTCAACATCAATTTTATACTCATGGTCTCTCAGATATTTTCTTAGCATAGAAACATGGAAGACATTATGTACTCCACTCATTGAGTCTGGTAACTCAAGACGGTACGCCAAACTGCCTACTCAAGCTATGATTAGAAATGGACCAATATACCTTGAGTTAAGCTTTCCAGAAATACCAAAACGTACAACACCTTTGGTTGGCGATACTCTGAGAAGAACATAGTCACCAACTGAAAATTCTAGGTCTCGTCTCCGGATATCTACATAGCTCTTCTGTCGACTTTGAGCAGCCAACAGGTTCTGACGTATTTGGTGCACCTTTTCTGATGTTTACTGAAGCAAATCCAGACCAAGTAGTGACCTCTCTCCAACAGAATCCCAACACAAAGGGGAAACACACCTTCGGCCATACAAGGCCTCAAAAGGAGCCATCCGAATACTAGCTTGATAGCTGTTATTATAAGCAAATTCTGCTAAAACTGGGATACAAATTTGGAATCCCGATCTGAAATGATCGATTTTGGCACACCATGCAACCTCACTATTTCCCTGATATACAAGGGAGCCAAATCATGTGCCGAACTGGTTGTCTTCATTGGAATGAAAGGTGCAGATTTGTAAACCTATCCACGACAACCCAAATAGCATCTCTGCCTCGAGGTGAATGAGGCAACCCAACAACAAAGTCCATAGTGATATGTTCCCATTTCCATTCTGGAATTTCTAGGGATTGCATTAATCATGTAGGTCTTTTATGCTCAGCCTTTACATGTTGGCAGACACCACAAGCTGCAACATACTTAGCAGTATCCACTTTCATCCTTTTCCACCAAAAATTTTGTTTCAGGTCTCGCTACATTTTGGTTTCACCTGGTTGAATAGTATAAGGAGTCCAGTGAGCCTTTCTCAAGATATTCATTTTCACATCTGCCTTTTGTGGTACACAAAGACGTCCTCTGAAATATATTGCGTCATTCTCATCAATGGTAAATTCTTTTGAATTTTTTTCATCGAAGTCCTCTTTCAAACTTCTAAAAGAAGACGATCATATTGTTGAGCTTCATGAATACACTCAGGTATAGCAAACTAAATAAACATTTGAGTCTCCTTCTGTATCGTACTAGTAAACAAAAAGAAATCTTCATCCGGCTCAAATCCAACAATATAAACATTACTGTTTTAGGAACACCTGTTCTGTTAAAAGCATCTGCTACCACATTCATCTTCCCTGGATGATAGTGAATTGTCAGATCGTAGTCTTTGATTAATTCTAACCACCTTCGTTGTCTCAAATTCAGATCTCTTTGAGTGAAAATATACTCGAGACTCTTATGATTGGTGAAAATATCACATGACTCCCCATACGGCTAATGTCTCCAATTCTTCAAGACAAAAACCACTGCAGCCAATTCTAAGTCATGAGTGAGATAGTTCTGTTCATGAGTTTTCAATTGTCTAGAAGCATATGCAATTACCCAACCTTCTTGCATAAGCACACAGCCAAGTCCAATCCGAGAAACATCAGTGTAAACTGTGAAATGCTTACCACTCTCGGGCAAAGCCAAAATAGGAGCGTTCACCAACTTATTCTTTAATGTTTGAAAACTGACCTCATATTCATCAGTCTATACAAATGGAACACACTTTTCAATAAGTCTAACCATAGGCTTTGCAATAAAAGAAGAATCTTGTATAAAATATCGGTAATGGCCAGCGAATCCAAGAAAACTCCGAATCTTGGTTACATTGGACGGTCTTTACCATTTCGTTGTCTTCTCACTCTTAGAAGGGAAAACACATCCAAGAACACACGACATTTCTGTTAACACTATACAAGCCAATTATGAGACACTCTCTTCGACTAGTTCTAAAACCAAGGCATTAGTTGCCCAGAAACATCCTTTTTGGTGGATGCAATCACACCAAAAATATTATTTGGCTAACTCCACAAACTCGGGTCAAAACCCCCAATAAGAATATAAACCTTCTTCGCTTCAACTTCAACTCCTTCACAGGAGGATCAATTTTAAACCTTTATGGTTCAAGATTAAAGAAACATCAACACTTCACCTCTTCTACCAACATCACTAACTCTAAAAATACGAGTGTGGGTAGATCTACACAAGGGACAGTCACAACGTTAAGATATAAACCTCCAGTTGGTCATTCTCATCCCGATGTATTACCAAGTCTAGAAGGGGTGATCAGGAGATTACAATCACTTGACTAATTCAATCCTTCCAAACATCTAACGACTCGTCCTTCAGGGTACAAGTTTAGACTTGCACTTTCCAACTTGAATACCAGAACACTTCCATCCAGAGGTAGTTGGACCAATAGGTAAATTATGTTGACCGGTACGTTCAAAAACATGCCCAACTGGCATACTAAAGAACTTCACATCTTGCTCACATTCCCAGGACAGCTATACTATCGGTAACCACGCCACAACTTTTTCAAAGTAAAATTGCATGCAAAAACATATCCTCCTCAAAAGTTGAAAAGACATCGGTTAATCTAACCGACAAGATGATCACTTGCAGAATGCTCATGGAGAGGGTTGAAAATATGACTTCTGCAAACTCAACCCTGTTAATCCAACTCCAATTTAATTATTTTGCAAATTTAGTTTAGCAAGCACCATTTGCAACACCAGTTTACCGTCAACGGGTTGAGCGTTAGCATACAATGCTTCTCTCCAGGTCCTTAGAAGGCATACCCTCTCCTGAATAGCAACAAAACTACGGAGATACACCCCAATAGTTCATCCTCTTTCACAACACTCCTTTAAACAGGGGAGCAACCCTTAGCTCCCAAACATAACTCTAATCTCAGCATTTAAATGCCGGAATGAACTCCACTTTTACAACACTCTTCCCTTGAACCAGGGTTCAGATAGACTTACTCCCAATAGAGGCAAACTTCCAGTATGTAAACCTACTCAAGCATCTCTCAGTCAAATCTCCATCCTTAGAGAAAACTGGGTCACCCACAGAAATCCAAAACTTTCAAGTCAGAAACTAGTCAATTACTTCTTTAACTTCATTCACTCCACAAGAGCCAACAAGAAACAAAGTTCTAGAATGGATCACATTAAAAATTTGTCGATAAACACCATAACAAGCCCTAACAACACCTTCGGTTATTAGGTCAGGAAAAGTTTCGGCGACCTTAAGTTTCAACATTCACTTCAACGAGCAAAACTCACTAGGTTCAATTGATAATGCTCCTATGGTGACAAGCCAACTTAGCATCCTATCATAACGTTATAGGTCATAGACTATTCAACAAACCCCTAACAACGCCAATGCTCCTACAATCCAAGTATATTGTTGGCTTCAAGCTTCAAAGCAAATGAATTCCCATGTCAAAGATGACAGGTTTAGCTAAGCAATATCAGAAACATAACATGATTCAACCAAAATCTCTACCTCAGCCCCGCAAGGGCCAACCTTAGGTATTCCAATTGTGAAACCTCACAAAACAGGTTCGAAACAACTGATGCATCCTTAAGGAAGGTGTCACTCCATTAGCATCACTTTGATGCAAATCGGTTGTTTCAACGCAATCGATAACTCCAACTCCCATAGCCAGTGGACTATTCCGCAAAGGCTAACTTAACAAAAATAACTACCTCAAATAATCATTTTCAAACATGCATAGATATTCCAACTACAAGAGATTATCCTCAGATATTAAAGAAACTAACACATAAGATATGAAAACATTTCAACTTAAACACGAGGTGTTAACTAACCCTAAACATCAACAACTAGGGTACAAGTCTAGCAAAAGATTAGAAAAAAATCCCAGAACCCTATTAGGATCTCACTATCAACACATCTTCACACAATCGGCAAAAAGATCGCCCCGACTCCATGGGAAAAAGAAATCCTACACCATTCTAATGGTTAGGTTGAAAACATTATCACCTTATCTTCTATGGTAAGGCACACATCGATCCATTTCTCCGACATTCCGAGAACGAATAGTTAGGGTCAACGACATGGGGGCCAGTCCGTCTCGTACCCAAAATATTCGCCATGTATGTGGATAGTTGGATTGCAAACCTAACTCTTGGTCAACCTCACCTGGCAATGCAGAAAAGGCATCATGGGGGCCCTCCCCTTAACCCATCTGCAATGCCATACAATAGTTATACTATTGATCCTCTGAAGCTTCTTAGGTTCTAATGACCAAGGTAACCATTTTAACGCCCTGACAAATTCACCACTCCAACGGAACTGACTCCAACAACTTAACAATATATATCAATGATAAAACACTAAAGAATATGTGGGGAAATCAAACAAGTAACTTCAATAGTACTTATTTGAGATAGTGAACATAAGCGAACAAAGATAAACAAGACGTATGCAATGCAATGCATCCCATACCCATCCTATTGGTGCAAGTGTGTCAGATTCATCATTCAATTACCTAGGACCTAAAGCCTAGGCTCTGATACCAAGCTGTAATACCCTACTTTACAACTAAGCCTAATTATTTGAAAATATGATATTTTGGCAGCATTTTCTCGATAGAGAGGTATAACTGACCAAATGAAAGTTCACAGGCAGCCAAAAACAGATATAACCAGCATATATATAAAAACTGTCAGGACGCTACCAGCGTCTATCACAATAAAATCAAAACAAACGACAGGCCATCACAGGCACATCTTCTAAACACCAGTTGAGCTATCAACATGATGATGAGGTAGTGTGTGCGGCTACCCAAAATCATCCCCAACATGCACGTCAGCATCTAAACACACCTGTAAAGGATTTAACAGGGGGTGAGACGAGCTCAGCAAGTAACAGTTATGAATATAAACACATCTCACTCAGTTTAAAAGTATTTGGGAATAAACATTCTTCTCACATCAACAAGCAAAACACATGGTTTTAAAGAGATTATCATTTCAGAATATTTGTCGAGGAAACAACGACAAACTCCAACCCGTTCTCCCCCAAAATATGGCATTCAACCCCCAGAATACTGTATTCTCCAGATTTCATATAAAAAAATGTATAAATGCTATGATGCAACTCCATTTGAGAGCTGGACGATGCCAACATCTCATGCAACTCCATGTACCGGTACGAATCACGCACGATGGCAGTGATCGGCCTTTATCACCATATGAAGTGCATAAATGCATATGTATGCATGTGAATTGACGTCAATTATTTATTCCTTTTTGAATGGCTTATGATAAAACCACAACTGATTCACGAAGACAAACTGATTCATGAAGACAAAGGTACAATCCAAATCAATAAGAAAACATTGATTTAAACAATCGAATACAACGTCAACCATGATTTAAATGGATTAGAAAAGAAAACCATATACTTTAATTTTATTTGCAAAAGAAGTAAGACATGATTATAAACATAGCACGGAACCACACCCCCACGTTATTTGCCTTTTACCCAAAAGCGACGAAGAAATTCGATCAAGAACGCCCAGAAGTAGTACCACCTGTACAGGTATACTATTAGCACTAAAACACGTTTAAAACACATAAAATATGAAGCGTCAACTCTACGTCGGAAAACCTCGCGTCTACGCATATATTCCGGACAACTGAACAGAGAACTATATCATATGAAATGATACAGTATTTCCAATTCAGAGTCGAACTAAAATTCTCATTACTTAGACTTCGCTTCGATGAATGAAAAGAATACTTCGACTCGGATGTCTTATCTTCGAATTAATAACGATTATCGAAGCGAATCAGACTATTTATCACATGAAATGATACGACACGAATTGCTTGATTTGATTTAATCCAACCACAAACGTCCAGAAATTACCGGAAAATCGCCTTCGAAAGATTGACGACGAATCCGACGAAATTCTGAAATTTCCAACTTTTCTTCTTCTTTTTTCTTCTTGTTTTTTCCTTTTCTTCTCTTTTTCTTTTTTTTTCCCTTCTTTTCTTTTCTCTTTCTTCCTTTTCTTCCTTCTTCTTCCTGGCTTCTCTCCCACGCTGCTCTATTTGGCTTCTTCTCTGGCCAGCTTGGCTGCTCGTCGGAATACAGAGAGAGAGAGGGCAGCAGCAGGTGGCGACGGCCGGCGGCGCGCAGCAGCCGGCGACAGCGGTGGCTCGGCGCAGAGGCGACGCACGGCGGGCGGTGCACGGCGCAGCGGCGGCGCGCGCTGGTCCGGCGCGACGGCGGCGCGCGGCGGACGGTGGAGCGGCGGCGCGGCGCTCTGGCGGCGATGGCCGGCGCGGGAACAGCAGCGATGGAGAGAGAGAGCGAGAGAAAGAAACGCAGGCGCGTGAAGAGTCTGGATCACCTATCCATCCGGTACTTATCTTTTTAAAAAAACGAACGGTCTAAATTTATTGGACTCGCTACGAGTTTCAAAGTGCCCGGAATGGACGTATGAATAGCAAAATGGGTTTGTCTCGACGAGATAAACGCAACCGCGGTCTCCGATCGGCCATTCGAGCAACGGATTAAAAAGTCAAAATTTGGTCAACATCTTCTCTCTTTTTTTCTCCAAAAAAATTCAGTATTACAGAAGGTATCTCTTGTCTTGGTCGTCGGCTACCTTCGTTTGTATATCTTTTGACTCCGTCGGCCGAAGGGAAGTCCGGTGGACCGTTCCCCCAATAGATGCTTTCTGCAATTTTAATCTGAATTCAGAATGCTCATGGACAATTACTATGATTATGAACTTATAGACGGAACTACAGGATCACATGACAAGCAGATCATGCTTACTATCTTCAGTCGTGGAGCCCAATCTGCAGTAGTGCCTGACCAAGAACCAAAGAAGAAGGAACTTGACTGAATCAAAATAACTCCCTAAAGATTCATGCAATATGCGATGCAAGATAGAGGAAGCATAAGATAAAGATATGTACCCGCCGCTACAAGGAATTTTTGTTGTTGCGGTTGGACAGTAGTAACCTGTTGGACAGAACACATCTTCAGTGCGGTAAGTTTAACATATGGAACACCGAACTATCCGGTGAGACTTTCAGATTATGTGCATAATATTTCAGTGAGTGTAAACTCCCCTGCACCGGATCTTCCGGTGAGATTAATTCTCTTAGAACTATTCTAATTCAATCAAACTTTATCACAACTATGATGATTTCTTCATGTATTGCATCCATGAGATCTACTAGCATATATTCTTGAGAAACATATTAGTCCGAATGACTATATTGTCATTAATCACTAAAATTACAATCATAATCTACCACACAAATTGGGCAGATTATAGCTTCATGCCAACATGTCTTCTTAGAACTTATCGCAAGAAATGTTACTAGAAAAATTAAGACCGATATGCATCTTTCACTAATAGCTTCGTTTGTGAAGAGATTAGCAAAAAACAATTATAGAAAGTATGTTTAAAATAATCTTCATATATTACGAACTGCAAACCCATCTCATTGAAGTTCAAAAGTAAACTGATACAGGAATAAATAGATCATTGTTCCAAACAAAAAGGTACTACAAAACTTTTTTAGTTTGCAGTGATCCCATATGTTCGAACTTTTAATTGTTATGTAGCATTATCTCTATTTTTTTTTACTTATCATTTTGGACATCAGTCGCCAATACACACCTTTGAACATTATCTTTTCTAATTATATCTTAGTAAAGTTTGTTAAAAGTTAATGATACAAAAGTATTATTGTAACAAATCTGCGAATACCATTTTTATGTGATGAACCTAACACATTTATGTGTATTAATGGTAAATAATTTATAGTTTGGCTGCATGGATTCTAAAACAACATCTATTTGTCAAATGATGATAGCTCAATTGGCCAGGATCATTTATAAAATAGATACATATATCCTTAACATCCTGACGTCTTGTTGCCATAGAAGCCGTAAGTTATTTCTTCATCTTAAAAAAAATATTTGCCCAATAATGTTGGGACAGAATCTGTCTGAAACGCAGCCAAGATTTTCCAGATGAGGACGTCTTATGGCCATATGGAACCTCAAGCTCAAACCTAACACACCTTGCTTCATGGAGATTATTGTACCGGCTGCCTGGAGTATTGATTCACACGAAAAAACATGGTGTTTAATCAAGTTCAGCCTACGATGTAGAACGGGGAAGAGCAATTTGCCTTGGTTATATATCCGTAGAACAAAACTTAGTGTTTCTTTGTTAGCTCAAACATTTTCCCCTTGGCATTTGGATCCATGTTTTCTTTAACGATCTCCGTGATAGTAAAGGTTTTTTTGGTAGCCTTTGCTTTTGACGGCGATGAAAGAAAGAGAACCCCTCCTATCTTTTGATCCTAATTCCTATTACTTTAGCGGGATTATTCGTGACTGCGTATTTGCAATACAGGCGTGGGGATCAGTTGGATCTTTGATTGAGTAATATTTCTTTTTTGATTGACCTCCTCCAGACCAGAGAGGAGGTCAAATTGGAGTTGCAATTCTACTTTGTTTTTTTAAGTTATTTTACTCTGTTTCGACATAAGATAGATGGAATCACGATTTGCAAATATCCATTTCTAAATCAATGGAATGTGAGGATTAGAGATAAATTCATATATTCTGTCTACTCGACTTTCGAATTGATTGAAAAACCAAAATGGGTACAAAGCTTTTAATAATTCACCTTTTGTCCTTTTGTATTTTTTTTCTTATGTTTGTATAATATATATAGAATAGGACATTGTCCTACTGTTTAATTTCATTAGGGAAAAAACCATTGACAGAATCTCGCAGGAAGTCAACGGCATTGTACCCGTGCCTCGTCGTAGTTAGCAACCATTGTTCATGTCTCATTCTCTGATCAACTATGGACTTTGTATTAAAAATAGCAAGATGAACCTTCAGTATCTGCGCCTCTGGGTTGCAGAATGCTTAGCCTTAAAGATGGCTATGATAACCAATCAAATCCTTCGAAAGAAAAGCAAGCTTTTTCATCGTCATGAATCTTTTCCCCTCTGTTAACAACCATGGTTCATGTCTTATTCTCTGATCAACTATGCACTTTGGATTAAAAATAGAAAGATGAACCTTCAGTATCTGCGCCTCTCGGTAGCAGAATGATTAGTCTTAAAGATGGCTATGATAACCAATAAAATCCTTCGAAAGAAAAGCAAGCTGTTTCATGGCCGCGAATGCAATCATCCTGAAGAATAGACCATACAGAAACAGAATCAAAATACAGAACTTGTAGTTGTGAATATTGAAACCACTGGTGAACAACAGGGCGCAGCGAGTAATTAGCCAAACTCCAGGATACCTGCACGAAAAGCGCAAAGCACATTAGTTTGACTGCAACATTACAATGGATACTGGTATAAGGCAAAAAATCTGTGCGTGTGGAGTTCTAGTCTGATAAAGAAATAGTTGTGAACAAGCAGTTACATCTTGGCATTTCCAATTATGAAGCCCTCCAATGCCCATTTGGAGTAGCACAGTCTCTTCAGGAACGTTGGAGTACTATTTTGAGTGGATAACAAGGTCAGAACAACCGGTGTAAGTGCAGAACACTGCAGAAAGCATAAGTATTAGGCCCGTGTTTTTAGCCAATCATGCAGCACAAAATGAGTAATCAGCATGATGCATACCAGCTGTGCCGAACCAGGACTGAAGCAGATGGCAAATGTGTATCCTATCCCCGTCACACAGTACACAAGTGCGAGTAGTACAACGTAGTTATTAGCAATTGATGATCTGGGGTTGTTGAAGTAGTAGAACATGGAGAGGTAAATGATCGGCTTCACAACAGTGCTGAAATGATCGATTGTATCCCTGGCAAGAAAGTACGCCAGTGAGCTCATCCCAGATTCTCTTTCCCGAAAGTACTGCAGTCGTTCGAGAGAAAACGATCTCAATGCTGCAATCTTGCCCAAAAGAGCTGCATGGTAGCAACTTATATCAGTGACTTTTCACCTAGTTTATAGTGAAACACAGTGATATCTGTATATTTGAACTTACAAACTGCAATTATAGTGTATATGTAGCCAGGCATCCCGAATGATTTGTCACTGAGCTTCGCTATGGTCCCAATGCAGACACCAGCCAGGCCTAGTATCAGGAAATCAACCGCGAGTAGCCTAGCTTCACGCAGACGCTGTTTTGTGACCCTGCAATGGCATATGAATATTCAGTAACAACTGATCAGTAGCTGTTCAAAATTTTCAGAAGCAGCTTTTGAAGGTAGAATCGAGCATACCTTCCCAAGTAATATTTGTACTGACTAATGATCCCTGGTGTTCTTCTGCTAGACAAATCCTTTGGTTTTGACAAATGGTGTTCGAGACGGTTACGCTCTTCTGCGAAAGTGTTTCTGAGGGGGAGGCAGTGAGGGGTTGAACCAGACATTGAAGGGCTGGACCTGATTTGTGGGTTTTGTTCACCAATTGCCTTGAGATCATCTTGCATGTCACTTGGTACTTCATAGCCATTGTAAAGCATCCAGTGTACTGGTAGATGCTTCGCATTGATGCCTGATTCAGGTTTCACAATGCCTTCCAGAATGTCAATGTAGTGGTCTGGTGGGTTTACACGGTCAGGAACGTGGATTCCGAGAGTTGTGAAGTACTCCTCAATGGTCTTGACTGGACCATTGTAAACTATTAGCCCTCCTTTTGCCAGGAGTATCAAATCATCGAACATGTTGTACAACGTATAGCTCGGTTGATGAACAACAGCACAAACATTGACACCTTCGAGTGCCTCATGCCGAAGAGCTCTGAGGAGCAGTTGCGATGAGGAGCTGTCCAGGCCAGAAGTTGGTTCATCCAGGATTAGAAGGGATGGCTCCATGACCATCTCAATACCAACATTAACACGCTTCCTCTGCCCACCAGAAATCCCACGCTTCTCAACCGTCCCAACCAATGAATTTCTGATTCCCTGAAGGTCCAAAGAATCTATTACCCTCTCCACTATGAGAACCTTGTCACGGTGCTTCATTTTCGCGGAGAGCCTGTGGGTTTACAATACAAATATTCAGAAACTAATGAGCTAATTACTTAAAATGTATATTTTTGGGGAAATACTGGAAGCGTATTTAATACGAAGTCATTACCTGCACTTTGCACTGAACCAAAGGTTCTCCTCCACTGTTAAGTTCCCATGAACGATGTCATCTTGTGGCACAAAACCAATAATTTTCTTGTAAGAACGGATATTACCCTGCTTCCCATTAACAAGGACCGAACCCGTCATCTTGTAGCCACTCACCTTCCCGGTGACGGCATTGAGGAATGTGGTCTTGCCGGCCCCTGAGGGGCCCATGACGGCAGTGACATGACCAGGCCGGAGTTCGCCTGTGATAGACCTCAGCAGCTTCTTCTTTCCAAGTGTCAAAGTCAGGTCCCTGAACTCAACCTTGAGCAAAGGCCTAGTTATCTCCTTCTGCTGATCCTTCACCATGGCGATTACCCCAGAGAAGGTTAGGTCCTTGTTCTCCTGCTGCCGGAACTTCTCCTTCTCGATCTCGCCATATGCATACTTGAATACCTGTGTCCGGGTTGATCTGTGCTTGCCTTTTGGCGCAGGCTTTTCTTTTGTGGCAACAATTTCTCCATCACTTACATCGACAACAACCGAAGGCATTACTTCAGTTATCTCATTTGTGCTCTCCGCTGCAAACACAGCAGAGTCAGACAGTTCCTGAGCCTTAACCTGACCCATCAGTGGTGCTTCCTGCACTCTATGGCTAGAATTTTCTGGGTCTGGCTGCTGACGAAAGGACCTCCTCCGTGAAAATGTGCGTGAAAGATGACCCTGCATGCCATTCACATGCCTCCTTGCAAACTGTTTTGCTGCCTTCCAGCCCTCGTGCGCCATCAGCTGCTGCCGAGCTAGCTGAATGGCGTTCTCCCTTGATCTTGCCTTCCTCCGTTCACGGATAGAGAGGAACTGACCTGAGCAGTTGTATATGATCAGAAGCGACACGCATAATGCACCCTGCATCGAATGGCAAATATAAAGTTTGAAGTCATTGGAGAAACACAAAGGATTTGTGCAATGGAACCAATTAGGTTCAATGTAACTTCTGTTTTCCTGAAATCGAGGTTCATTGTATTATGATTTGCAGTGAGAGAAGTACTCCTAAAATTTGACTACATTATACCTATTATAAAAAGGGTCATCAAGCTAGTCACAGTACAAAATTACATGAGAGGATTTACCACTAAGCAAGCACCCAGAACGACTCTGTTTTCATGATCTTGGTTCGCGTGACAGGAGCCCTTTATTATGCATTCTGCAATTTAATCCAAATTAAGCTCATTGAAGCATAACTAGTATGATTGCTTGATTGAAGTCATGAACATGACTCTTACTCTCTTGGCTGGTGGAACCCAGTCTGCAAAAGTGCCTGCAGAAGAAACAAACAAGAACCAATTATGACTAAATCAAACCGTTTCTCTTCCTAAAGATCCATATAATATCTGATGCAAGATAGATACAACATAAGAATAGATCAGTACCCACTGCTACAATTATTTTTTTCAGTTGTGGCTGGACAGTAGGAACCAGCTGGACAGAAGACATCATCAGTGCTCCTGATATCCGCCCACATGTCAGCACCACCGCAACTCGGCAAAAAAAAAAGCGACCTAACGGCGGCAGGGCTTTAACGGTCTCTTTGCCGAGTGTCTAAGGGATACACTCGGCAAAAAGAGTACACGTGGCGCTCGCACATCGTCTCTTTTTTTGGGCAGTTTGCCGACTTTACCGAGTGTCCGTCGAATACGCTCGGCAAATCACGGCATATTTGCCGAGTGTATTGGAGGGCACTCGGCACAGTGAGCACAGAATAGCGCCCAGATAGCACAGTTTGGCGACACGTGGCACTCTTTGCCGAGTGTATTGGAGCACACTCGGCAAACTGGCATCCAAAATGCCAGATTGAACAGCCTTGCGACACGTGTCAGGTTCGGCGAGTGTAACACTCGGCAAACTGATATTTACCAGATCGACAATTGATCCATACCAGATTCAAAACTGTCGCTGCAATTCAAAACAGTTTATATATATTTCACAGATTACCACCTTCACATAAACATCGCATATTACATAAACATCACATAAACATCGCATATTACACAAACATCACATAAACCGTCGCATAAACATCACATATGCCACAAACAGCGCATAAACTATCGCAAGTGACACAAACATGACAAATTGTCGTGACAAGATAGCAAAACATAGTCCAAACAAAAAGAAAATGTAGCAGGCCGTGACGGACTCAACACTTGATTACCACCTTAACCTGCATCAATTAAGGAGCAGAAATGCTAATTAAGAAATATGCATTTGAAAGTAAACAGAAATGGTAAGTATGGATATGGGGTTACAAAAGTAAGTTTTCAAAGTGAGGAGAACAAACCAAAGTGAGGTGGAGTACCAAAGTGCGAACCTCCAGCTCCAGGCGTATTCGATCCCTCTGATGGATACTGCACAAAGGAGGAGATAGTTAGCACAACACTCTATGGCTGTAGGAATGGCAATAATGGTGATTACAAGGTTATAAACTAACTCACAGGAGTGTATGGAGCCTGTGGAGCAAGTGGACGAGAAGGCGGTGGCATCGGTGGCGGAGTTTGGCCCATTGCAGCATAAAGGGGCGTCATCATCGCATACCACTGGGATCGTTCTGCCACTAGCCTCTCCTCGAACGTTCTCTCTAATTCGTGCCGGAGCCTCCTTTCTTCATCCAACTGGGCCTACAGTATGTTAGCGCAATCTCATCATCGTTCCAATGCAAAGCATGTAAAGATCGTGGAGGATGAATGAAATAGAACTAACCTGGATTTCGTTCATCGCAATCCGTGTAGGCTCTGGGCGAGGGCATATACCCGGACCTGAGCTCGTGCTCTGAGCTCTAAGCTGAGAGAGAGAGGGAGTGGTGGTCGTATCGAGTGTGCCGTTGCCAATCCAGAACCGGCCATGTTTCTTGCCTCCTCCCGCCCTCATAACCACTTCCCCATCAAGATCATGCTCGCTCGGATCAAAGTCTGGGCCGTGGACCTCCTTTGCCATCGATGTGTATCCATCCAGGCGAGCCTTGACGTTCTCGTTGGTGTACGCTGAGGCCGGGTCATTTGGGTCGTAAGCAACCCCGTGCATCGCCTTTGACTTATGGGCCAAAGCATAAGCCTTGAACTGGGAGAGAGGTTGACCATCATTTTTTGCCGACTGCAACAGAAAAGCAATAACATTCATAAAGGGGGCGCTCGCACAGAAATTAAGGAGAATTGAGCTTGGGAACAACAGATGCTATTGCATACCCATCTAGCCGCGAAACCAGTCAGGCTGAGGTTGCCTTGATGGTGTGGCGCGCCAGGCATCAACAATCGCCTTTCCCTGCAAGCATTGTGACTGTCCTCCCACTCGGGAGCGCACCACTTGTCCACGATCACCGCCCAGCACGGAAGGTCTCCGGCGCACCACCCCAGAGGCACCTAAATAATCAAGTACATGATATATAAGAAGAAGAAATTAAGTGTTAGTAATCTAAGGAATAATAAGCTTTAATGTACTTTACCTGCAGGTATTGCTCCTGGGTCAGAAATATGGTCCTAGCGTCTTTTTTTGTCACCTTCGCTCCAAGGTGTTCCGCGTGAAATTTGATCAGGGCCTGGACGCGCGCCTCATGGTGCATATCCTTAACAAGCTTCTTGGCAGCTTTGTCGACGACAGCAGCTGCCCTAGCCTCCAAGCCCGGCTCGCATCTAAAAAAATCCTGCATATAGACGCGACGGATCCAGTCATTAGTTAAATAATTTCCATGCGATTAGTATTGACTAATGTAGTGCGAAAGAAACTTACCCACAGCTCGGCCTTCACCCGCTCGGCTCTATTGGGAAACACCCTTCCCTCCCGGTCATAGGCGTCCGGCGCGGCTGCATAGTGGGCCCATGTGTATGCCGGCTCGGTTACTCCACCCAAAGTAACCATGCCAGGGAACTTCTCCTTGATCAAAAGTCCAAGGATGCCGTTTACATGGCGTGAGTGGTCACCCTCTCCAACCTTCAGCCAGTTCCTGCACAAGCGTAAAGGCAAATTATTAGTATGTGTTGAAATATTGAAGATATAAAGGCAAAAAAATAGTGAGAGTAGAGAGAGCCATTTACTTCTCTCCATCTGGTCGAATGAGCGGGCGTCTAGCCATTGGCACCGGTCGCCTCGGGAGGCTAGAAGGACCACGTAGCCACACACGAGAAGAAGTAGAGCTAGAGCTACCCCCCTGGTCTACCTGCTCCTCCTCTACCTGCTCCTCCTCATCCCCAGACTAAGTCGCGACCGTAGGTATAGGCGAGTCAAACTCAGACTCAGCCGCACCTAGAGGCGACTCAGTCTCCTCCTCAACAGCAGGTATAGAAGCACCTCCTCCACCCCTGCCTCCGCCTCTCGGCCTTCCTGGAGTCTTCCCCGGGGTCTCTTTCCGAACCCGTCACCTGCATCCGTGGCTTTCCCCGTCGCCTTTTTGTATAGTGACGTTAACTTCCTCATACCACCCACCATGCTTCAATCACCTGCTATGAGAAAGAGTAAACCAATTAATACGGATGATACAACTTGATCTAAATAGATGAAGCATACTAAAAAACCCATGCTATGAGAACGAGTAAACCAATTAGTACGGATGTTACAACTTGATGTAAATAAATGAAGCATACTAAAAAAAATATGCTATGAGAAAGAATACATCATACAGTTATTAGAAATAAACATACAGTCCGGAGGACTCCATATGATCTACTTCATGTGCTACCAGCAACACATGCTGACAATGACACGAGTCACATATGAAGTCCTCATGGCAATACTGTCCGGAGGAGCGGGGTGACCGGAGGAGGGAGGAGCACATGGCTTCAACGGGGCATGGCGTGTGGCGGTACCTTGTACCCGGGCATCGGAGGGGGGCGGCGCGGGGTGGCGCTGGCCGACGTGGGGGAGGCGGTGGCAGTGGCGGTGGCAGTGGAGGCGGCGACGGAGGGATGGCGGCGGCACTGGCAGCGGAGGGGCGCGGGCCGAGGCGGCGGCGGCCCGCAGGGGCGCGGCGGCGGCGGCGACGGCGGAGGGGGGGCGGGGGCGCTGGCGGTGGCAGTGGCGGCGGGCCGAGGCGGCGGTGGAGGGGGGGCGGGGGCGGGCCGAGGCGGTGGCAGCAGGAGGGGAGTCACGCGCGGGGTAGTTTTCGATCTGTCCCCGCGCGCGGGGTGGGAAAACCCTATATTCGGTAAATTGCCGAGTGTCGACTTTGCCGAGTGTCAAATCTAGAACACTCGGCAAAGAACTAGTTTGCCGAGTGTGAAATCAAGACTGGTTTGCCGAGTGTAAAAGCAAGACACTCGACAAAGAACTGTGTTTGCCGAGTGTGAAAGCAAGAACACTCGGCAAACACCTGAAAATTTTTTTTGGCTACATATACACTTAATGAATTAAAAATAGCAAACGGACCCAGAAAAATGGCAAATTTTTACATCGAATATGCTATGTTGTATGTTGAGTGTAGAAAAAGTTTCAAGGTCAAACGACGATTCAAACGTCACTTCGGCTTCAAACCTGATCCGTTCCCTCTCGAAACCATGATTCTTCCTCAAAGATACTTCGGTTTCTAAGCATCGTACGTGACAACTTTTGCGAAAGCTTCTCAATTTTTTATCTCAACCTCTATGCATCATATCATGACACTATGGCAAGTCTCATGTTTTTCAGACTTTGTTTGTTTTTTTAGAATTAAAAAACCAATAAGCTACATGTTGCTGGTCGAGTGTTGCCGCCCAGATGTTTCAAATTTCTTTTCATTTCTTGGGTAAGGCCTAAAAATAGACTCAACAACATGAATATGATTTTTCTACCCATTTTTGTTCATTATTTCATGTACTTGCAGATCAAATTTGACTTATATCCATTAAAAGCCTAGAAATGCACTAAATGAATTAGAAATAGCAAACGGATCCAGAAAAATGCCAAATATTAACATCGAATATGCTATATTGTATGCTGAGTGTAGAAAAGGTTTCAAGGTCAAACGACAATTCAAACGTCACTTCGGGTTCAAACCTGATTCGTTCCCTCTCGAAACCATGATTCTTCCTCGGAGATGCTTCGATTTCTAAGCATCGTACGTGACAACTTTTGCGAAACCTTCTCAATTTTTTATCACAGCCTCGACGTATCATATCATGACACTATGGCAAGTCTCATGTTTTTCTGACTTCGTTTGGTTTTTTAGAATTAAAAAACCAATAAGGTACATGTTGCTGGTCGAGTGTTGCCACCCAGATGTTTCAAATTTCTTTTCATTTCTTGGGTAAGGCCTAAAAATAGACTCAACAACATGAATATGATTTTTCTACCCATTTTTGTTCATTATTTCATGTACTTGCAGATCAAATTTGACTTATATCCATTAAAAGCCTAGAAATGCACTTAATGAATTAAAAATAGCAAATGGATCCAGAAAAAATGCCAAATTTTAACATCGAATATGCTATGTTGTATGTTGAGTGTAGAAAAAGTTTCAAGGTCAAACGACAATTCAAACGTCACTTCGGGTTCAAACCTGATCCGTTCCCTCTCGAAACCATGATTCTTCCTCGGAGATGCTTCGGTTTCTAAGCATCGTACGTGACAACTTTTGCGAAACCTTCTCAATTTTTTATCACAGCCTCGACGTATCATATCATGACACTATGGCAAGTCTCATGTTTTTCTGACTTTGTTTGCTTTTTTAGAATTAAAAAACCAATAAGGTACATGTTGCTGGTCGAGTGTTGCCACCCAGATGTTTCAAATTTCTTTTCATTTCTTGGGTAAGGCCTAAAAATAGACTCAACAACATGAACATGATTTTTCTACCCATTTTTGTTCATTATTTCATGTACTTGCAGATCAAATTTGACTTATATCCATTAAAAGCCTAGAAATGCACTTAATGAATTAAAAATAGCAAATGGATCCAGAAAAAATGCCAAATTTTAACATCGAATATGCTATGTTGTATGTTGAGTGTAGAAAAAGTTTCAAGGTCAAACGACGATTCAAACGTCACTTCGGGTTCAAACCTGATCCGTTCCCTCTCGAAACCATGATTCTTCCTCGGAGATGCTTCGGTTTCTAAGCATCGTACGTGACAAATTTTGCGAAACCTTCTCAATTTTTTATCTCAGCCTCTATGTATCATATCATGACACTATAGCAAGTCTCATATTTTTCTACCCATTTTTGTTCGTTATTTTATGTACTTGCAGATCAAATTTGACTTATATCCATCAAATAATTTCTTATGAAAAAGAGTTGTCCATAAAGTTAGATTTCGATGGAACATAGCAAACATGTTATCCATCCAAGAATCGCCAAATGAAGTCGCTTTTTTGTTCCACCACTTCTCACTATGCTACCAGCTACCTTCTCTGATGTACTTAACGATGAACCAAGCAAAACCCATAGATCAGAAGGGCAGCTTGGTGTGTCAAGCTGATCTGCTTTTGCTTCTTCCACTTGGCAAGCATTGAAAATTCCTTCTTTGTCTCGATGACGGTTGGAATGATAGTATATAGCAGAGAAATTCCTTTTTTAAGGCAAGGAAGAAGAATTGTCATTCTCCTTCAGAGCACAACTGATTCCAAGGGCCGCTCCCAAGAGTCCACATCTGCTGCATCTCAATCTTGAAGCACGACTGAATTCTAACTCCAAGTTCATAACAATATCATCCTTAAACCATACTGTAGTAGTACCGGAATCGATGTGTGGCGGCCTTTGGTTGGTTGTTATTACGAGAAAGAAAAGAGAACAAAAGGAAACCAAAAAGAAAACAAAGAAAAAAAATCTTTTGCCGAGTGCTTCATATCGGGCACTCGGTAGACGACACTCGGCAAAGGGGTGACTCACCGTCAGCCGCCGAACGGAGGGACACGTGGCACGTTGTTTGCCGAGTGCCCGAATTCGCCGAGTGTTTTTTCTCTATTTTGCCGAGTGCTGTTGTTTGCCGAGTGTTTGTTGAGGTATTTACCGAGTGCTTAATTGTTTGCCGAGTGCGTTAGTCGGGCACTCGGCGTAGGTGGTTGTTTGCCGAGTGCCCGATATAATGCACTCGGCATACACGTAGGCACTCGGCATACACATCGTTTCCGGTAGTGGTGCAGCAGTGGCCATTTCTTAAATATGATGTTCATTCATTTTTTACTGGCAGACAAATTCAACCACCCAATTTGACTGGGATAATTTACAGCGTACTAGTATACTAAAATTTACCTTTTTCAGGAGCTCGCAGGGTTCTTCTATAGTCACTTACAAACACTACTGATTTAGACTTCACTGCGAAAGTCTTGATAACCTTCTTCCATTATTTATATATCTGTTGATTAACATGCCTCAGTGCATCTGTACACTTGAATTCAATGTTTCTATGTTTAAGTGCTTTTATTTGCCTACAGTACTGTCTAGTTTTATTCTCTATGAGTGATATTTTATGTAGCACAGTATTATTTGTATATATGGATAAAATAATTTGTCCTACAGTACTTCTCTTGACTTCAACTACATACGTTTTGATAGTGTTCTTATGAAATTTATATATGTGTATTCAGCGAAAGAAATGACAAAGACGCACACCATTTTTCTAGCACTCATATAGCCTGGTAGTTCTGTTCTCCTGCAATGTTATGGAGGGTGGAGCATACATGAACCAAGGAACGCTTTCTCGCAAAGGACAAAAAGAAGAACGCAAGGTAGTCACTACTGGAGTAAGTCCATCACTTAGCAGTTTATCAGGGCAGGCAACTAGCAGCATTAATGCAGAACAGGCAACTAACAACAACGCTGACAGCACAAACACTGATATGGCAGGTGCTGCTGTAGCCTACACCCCAATGACTGCTACAACCACAGATTCCCACCATGATCACTCAGCAGATCAGTACCGAAGGATCATCCACAACAATCAGAAAAAAACCTTGATGAAGCATTCAAACATCAGAACCATCCGCAGCTATTAACCTGAATTATATTATCGACGAGGGAAAGTATATCCAGTGAGCAACTCTAATCATAAGATGTCATGTACACAAAATTTTCACCACAAACTTTCTACTGTGAGCAGTAGTATTTCCCTTGTACTATAAATCCATCTGCTGCGTTAGAATATGAAGCTTTTCCAATGCTCATGTATATAATATACTAATGTGTACATTGTACTGGTACAAATAAATAAGATGTCCATGGTTGTATATATGGTCAATTTATGTTCTATGTGATTTTATGTTAAATATTGTCCATTAAGGATTTACAAAACATATTACAACATTAGCAAAGAGATTTATGGAACTTGGATTCATCTGTGCATATGATGTGGTAGACACAATGATCACTCTGCTGGGAGCCCACTTTAGGCCCCATAGGGAGCAATATATTACCTAGCTTGGAACTGTTAGGGGGTGCGGAATTCCCGGACAGTTTGATGTCTTATTGCCTTAGCAAGTAAATAACCCCAGGATTGTTTTCTTCTTTAAAACATGTCAAAGTGTTCGATGGTGTTTAGGCCTCAAAATTTTTGTGGCAGTGGATAGTGAAGGATTGAGTGATGGATTTGCGGTGTTTTGGCATAAGTCTTTGGAAGTCAATTTGGTAATGTTGCAGTAGTTATATTTTTCTCTTATTTTTATTCACCTCAGCAGTACTAGAATATGAACCATAGTACATTTCTGCTCAAGTTTGAGATGTAAGGGGTGACGGCTATGTACACAAACGTGTGTTCTGAAAACGGTGCAGAAACTTTCAGGGGTGAGAAATCAATCTTCAAGCCAAATTTTGCCTCGAAAAAATCACCGAACCCGACAGGGTTGGGAAGAAACGGATGTAACATTTTCTATAGATGTCCAATGAGTCAAAAAAAAGGTTCAAATCGGAGTTCGTATGCAAAAGCTAAGGCCGTTTTACCAAGGCGATTCACAGCAATTATCACAGGCAGTTCACTTAAGGACCTGCTTATGAAAATTGGTTTTCATAGGCGGTTCCGAAAGAGAACCGCCTATGAAAACCTTTGGCATAAATAGTTAGAAGGATAAAATATCCCGTTTCAATCACAACTACTTTGTAGGTGAGGTGGTAAGGGGGTTTTCACGCAAGGGTAGAGTGGAGGGAGGTCACGGATTCGATTCACATAGAACGCAAAAACTAAAAACAGTGCAAAAATATAGCGTGGCTTGTGACTAGCAATGGCGCGGCCGCAGGGGTTCCTCGGGTAAACAAAAGTTTTTTCTTGCTTTTTTCGAACCAAAATACGTCGATTCGGGGACCGATTATCACATCGGTGCACTTAAGGAACCGCCTGTGGAAGATTTCCACAGGCGGCCTATTTTGCACCTCTAAAAATTGTCCATTTTCACAAGCCTTTGATCAGAGGCAGGTGCACTAAACGTCTGTGAAAATGGGTTATCAACCACCTTTAAAAATAATTTCTGTAGTAGTGGAATATGATCTCACATATATCGGTTTTGTTATTGAGCCATTCACGTTTTACAATGGCCAATCTTGGTGGTGTAATTTGTGTCCGGTGAAATCGTTCAGTGGTAGACTCACTTTGGAAGAATCCTTTTAGCTGTACACAGATGACCCATCTTATATTTTCAAGATTATTTCCCATTAATGCTGCATTTTGTGAAAGAAGATAGGGTTAGGGTTCGTTCATGGAAAGACTACCTTTCGAAAATGCCCTGTGACTGCAGTGTACATGGCTTCTGTTGAGGTTTTATCTTAAAAAAAGTTGCAAAGAGCTTTTACATTGTTCATCGATGTAGAGGTGGAGGACCAACTCTCCTTTGAGGATCGGAGGACTTCTGGAATATATATACAACCTCATATAGATTACTCGCTGTGGTAGGATATGCAATTCTTTTGACCATTTTTCTGAAATTTTCAAAATTATTTGGAGCTTTAGATGACTTCAGACAAAAGAAGATTCAACCACAAATTAAGGATTAGATCTCATCATTGGCTACAATTTTCATATAAATATCTTTGCATCCTACTACTTCATATGAATGGGTTATGAACATCCACATATCTCACTGAAGTCATGAAACCGACACATGTTTTTCCGGCTTCATCATTTCACTATATTTATTACTACCGTTAGAGTTCATCCTATTTAACCTCCTCATACATATTATTTGTTCACCATGTTATTACTACCATTAAAGTTGATCCTACTTCCCACTTCTTATATTAATCTTTCACTATGTTATTGCAACCGCTATATATAGTTGATCCTACTTAACCACTTCATATATTATCATTTATGTATGTATCATAAACTATTATGATCGATGTTAGATGTTCTCTTTACTTTGAAGCCATAAGCATGCCAATTAATAATTGTGAACTTTCTTTATCTTCATTATAAATTATGAAAACATTTTTCCTCTGCATTAATTAATTGTAAAAATATTAATAATAATATTTTATTAGCATAATAGAACTGTCAATAATAAATCACTACTACAATTGGTTTTAGCTATGAATCAACTATATGTGGTACATTACAGTAGGTTCTAGCCTTGAACCGACTGTAATAGTACTTTATTACAATCAATTTTATCCATGCATGACTATAGTACATCACAATCGGTTCTGTCCATCACCCAACTGTGATAATGTATCATAGTCAGTTCTTGGCTCCACAGTCATGTTTGACGGCCTGAGTAAATAACCGACTATGATAAAGGTTACTATAGTTGTTCTTTTAAACTGGAAGTTTTTATATTAATGCTAATGTCACGAAAACTAGAACAATATTTTGCCTGCAAAATGAAGCCTTCTGTTACATACATAGTGTGCAAAATAAGTGCAGATAATAATGTTCATAGGAAGCATAAACTAGATTGATATAGAGAAGGTGAGAATGGAAAGAGAGTGATTTTGGGGGAAAGTACCATTGCAAATATCACAGTGAACTAATTGAAAGGGAGTGGTGCTAGCTGAACAGGACCTAACAAAAGGGAGACAGACGTCACTACGTGAAAAATGGACAAAGGTAACGGGTTATAACCGTTATGGGTGACGGGTCCCGCACCCAAATCACCCCGAACACGTCACTGATGACATGTAATAAGTGACAGGTGAGGACCCGTCACCAATGAGGTCATTGGTGACGGGTCGAAACTTGACCTGTCACTTATTAAGATCATTGGTGACGGGTCACAACTGTGACCCGTCACTTATGACTTGTTTGTGACCCGTCACTTATGACTGATATATGGTTTTCGCGCTTTTTAGATGCGAAAAAAAGTCAAAAGAAATATTTTTCACCCAAGCCAATCCAACTTAGGCCTATCAACACTCGCCTCGTGTCTCTACCTATTTTTCAGGCTGCTTTTAGAATGTGTGTTCCGTGGGAATCGAACTCGCGACGGCCCCTCGTGGGCCTAGCTGCCTAACCACCTCAACCTCACATGCGTCCTGAATCGACTCGGATAAAAGATCCTTTTAACTATTTTGCCGAGGGTCATAAGTGACGGGTCACAATTGTGACCTGTCATTTATTACAAGTTATAAGTGATGGGTCACAGTTATGACCCATCACCAATGTTAATTTTACAATAGACATAAAAACCAGTTGACTCGGAGTGCCTTCGGTTAAATGGCCATAACTTTTGTATACGGACTCTGATTTCGATGTTTTTTTGACTCTACAGACATCTAAAAAAAAGTTACATCCATTTCTCCTCGAATTTGTCGGGTTCGGTGAATTTTTCGAGGCCTAAAACGGCTTGTAAGATTGAGTTCTCACCTATGGAAGTTTCTGTACTATTTTTGGAATGAGCGTTTGTATCCATAGCCATTACCCCTTACATCAAACTTGAGCAGAAATGTACAATGATTCATATTCTAGTGCTTCTGAAGTGAGAAAAAATAAGAGAAAAATAAAATAAAAATAATTTTTTTTGCAATGTTTGGATCATTTTCTGTATTTCTGAATAACGTCATTACTGACGTGTCATAACTTGACCTGTCACTTATGACAGGACTATGAGACCTATCACCGATGAGTTAGTCATTGGTGATGGCTCAAAACTTGATTCGTCACCAATGACTAGCCTACGATGACCTGTGAGTGATGAGTCATCATTAGTGACGGGTCATGTTTTCACCTGTCATCAATGACTAGTATTAGTGACGTGTCACAACTACGGCCCGTTACTTTTATCATAAGTGACGAGTCTTCTTTGTCTGTTTGACATGCATGACACATGGAAGAACACTCTTTATTGCATGAAATAAAATGAGAGTAGTGTTGGAGGGACGACCATGGCATCACGGTCCAAATGATCCAAGCAATCAATGGTATTATACATTAGAGGACGTGACACAAGGACAGGGGAGCAATAGGTGCAGTATGACTGGCTATAGGACCAAGGGTCAATACTGCAGATACCCTCATCAGTGTCGGTTCAAAATCGTCATCATTGGCGGGTCTTGAACTGACACTGTTTACTCGACACTAAAAATCACTATCAATGCCAGTTTGTTTTTACCAACCGGCACTGATAGGTATTTCCCGCCCATTTCAAAATGTGGCAGTTGCTGCCAATACCATGGCATTTTTAAATTTTGGCAGTTATCGGCAATAGTATACGGTATATTTATGGACGCGCATATAAATTTAATTTACGAGACATCAAGTTTTATCGCAGCATATATACACAAGCACATATAAATTTCATTTCTAAAACATCAAGTCTCGTCACAGTACATATACACCGCATACATGTGATGTTTCATTAAAACAATGAAAAAGAGTTTAAGGTTTCTTGGTAATCAAAGGTTCTGGACTCTGTATTTTCTTGTTGGATGAAGGTAACGAGAGAGAGGAGCCAAATTCATGGAACTCTTTGGTTGGACTGATGACTTGGTCATTGATGAACCCGGCAAGTTCTTCTTGAAGTGCGTTGATTTCAATGGCCATGAGTCGATCTCTGGACAACGCGAGGAGCTGCAATTTCAAAAATGGAAGAAATCAATCCTAATGAACACGTGTTGGACCTGAAAATTAGTTATCAAGATGTATGTCGCATACCTCACCATCGACCACCTGGTATGACGTGTTTCCATTACATAAAAACTACATAAATTATTGCCTGGGCCTGCTTCCTACAAGGAAAGTCATGTCGGATAATCCATTCTTTCGCGAATGGTCAGTGTCTGACACTCTTCTTGATGTATTGTATGTACACTCTACATGTGTGTGATTATTACTATAAGTAGACTTAGATTCAATCAAATCAAATATTATAAGAGCAATTACGAAATGGTCGGGTTTTACCATTTTAGCAAGTCAATGATGGTTTGGTAGGTTTCTTTTGGATTATTTTGTGAGTCAAAAACAACGATCTTACTGATGTCCGGCTGGATGACAAGGAGGATCCAGTGATAACTGCACATAGATCACCATAGGTTAGTTGGTCCTAATTTCTAACTATGTATTGCTCACAAAGAGTAGAACATTTATGAATGGAAACACATACCCAAAGTGATAGGGAAAAAGTATGTATTTCTTCAATCGTAGCTCAAGAATACACTTCAATGCATAGTCCTTGGCTCCTTTTGGATCAGATTGCATCATTGTCGGATTTACATGATGTAGGTCAATGAATCCCACATGGTCGATGCCCTCCGTCCTGCATCTTTGTACCTCCATTCTACATAAGGAATAAGTTAAGATATTCAATCCAATGGTACATGAATATATATTATGAATTATACGTATACGACACTTACAGAGTCCAACAACTGAAGATAGACACGTCGAGAGCATCTTGCTGGTACAGTCGATACATTTCCTCAAATAATATATAAATAGAGCCGTCCCGATGGAGGAAATCTCGATCCTTGTATCTGGCCTTGTGAGATCATGTGATGAAAAATTGATTTAATTGATGAAATTAGTAGACCAAAGTGATTTAGCATAATGATATTTGGTTCATGTTCATGAGTAGCTAAGATATGCTTATGTTAGTGTGTTGGTTTTGCTTGGAATTTGCGTGGTGTTGCATGAACTAATCTTGAGTCAAGTAGGGAAGGACTTGTGCTTGTACTCGATTGTTGTTTGATTCATGTGCAAGTGTTGCTCAAAGGAGAACGTGGTCGATGATGGATCGACGAACTAAGTTCAGGGAGGAATTGAGGTTTGGCGACTAGGTTCAGGAGGAATTGAGGTCGTGGTGATCGAGGATGTCATGCGCGACGTTCGAGCTGAGAAAACAATGCATATGGAGACAAGCCTTCGCGATGGACGCAGAAAGTGATCTGATCGTGAGAGGACGTGATGACTAATTCATGTTCAAGTTGGAGCAGGCACGAGAGAGTCATGTGGTGGCTGGACTTGAGACAAGAGTTAGTGTCGGAGATGAGCTCTGAGTTGGTTATGTATATGCATGTATGCATGGGAGATGTGCACGCATGATTACATAAGAGTTTTGGCTAATTAACTTAATTAGCGGAAGTTGTTTGTCCTTTTGTGATTAGAGGGGGATAGAGACCAGATTGAATACAACAAGGAGTTGTAGTTTGATTCGGTCACGTTTGTGCATGTGGCTATCCTATAAATAGAGAGGTCTGATGTATTGGGTAGGATAGCGCAGAGCAGTGAAGCACAACGCAGCAGAGAGCTATTTTGGGATTTCATGGAAATTCTTGTTGGATGCTTTGGAGAGGCATCTTGTAAAGTCATCTATGCAATGAAAATCAAGTTTCGTAAGTTGATGAGGTACTGATTCGGAATTTTCTCTCTGTTCTATATTATGCATGCTTGGTTTTAGTTTTCAATTAGTTTCTTGTTTGTATGAAGTTTCATCTTGGTTTAATCCATCCAAAACCTTGCTAGAATATCTTGTGTTTGATCTGAGAAAATTTTGAGTTGATTTGGTTTCATCTCGAGTAACTATTTGTTAACTCGACTAGGTTTTGATCTACTCGATTTTGGTTGACACGGTTTGCTTCGACCAGATATAATTCTTGATCCACATATCCGATTTACTCAATTCTTGTGGGGGTAGTTTCATATTTGAATCTAGTCATTGCTAACTGAAATTGAGAGAAATCCGACCAGCAGATCTTTCTCTACATCATTTTTACTGGAGCTTGTGCAATCTGTATCAAGTGGAATACCGAGTTTAAATCAAGTTTTGATTTGGGTGAGTTAATCTTTGAATTTGGTTTCTGCAATCATTCACCCCCCTCTGATTGGGTATTTTGCACATATTCAATCCTACAATTGGTATCAGAGCCTTAATCCTCTCTAATTGATCTTAATCGTTATTAGAAACATGGCTTCAGATAGGTATTTCACAAAATCTTGTGTTTTCGATGGAGTTGATTTTTAGTTCTGGAAGATGAAGATGGAGGCCTACATTCAATCACAGGGTTTTACAATTTGGGAAAAGGTTTATAAGCCATATGTGGTCCCTGAGAATAATGAAGTCACGGCACAGAACATGTCTCATGTCAAGGTGAACAGCAAGGCAGGGAACCTGATTATCCAAGGCTTGGGAAGGAGCGACTTCGATCGAATAATACATCTCAAATCGGTGTACGAGGTATGGAAAACACTTTGTGATTATCATGAAGGTTCAACCTGTCGAATATCTAACTATAGGGTATATGCCCATAAGGAATATATCATATACGGACAAGGTATGTACAACACATATTAAGAAGCTTTAGATATCACGGAACCGAATCGGTGATACCTGATACACCCAAAATCAAGGAAGTACATATCAGGAAGGTTCGATTGGTTACCTAACTCGATATGATTAGTACTCAAAACAGATTTATCTACTTAGACGTCAAGGAAGATAACTCCCTATCAACCACAGCTGGATAGGAGTCAATACCTCACCCCTATATAAGGCGAAAAGGCTAGTGGGGAGGAGGGGGAACTCAAAGCAAGCATCAAGACCCTAGCAGAGAAGATATTCGGCGACTTTAGCTATAGGTTAGATTAGATCTGATATACTCTCTATAATAATTTTAACACATTGCTTGTACTCAAGATCATCAATATACGGCAGCAACACCCCCACAAGACGTAGGGTGTTACTCCAATCAGAGGCCCAAACCTGTATACATCGATTGTCTCGTCTCGTGATTAATCCCAGCACTTAAAGGTACCCAGTCAATTTACGGACACATTATCATAAACTAATCTTCAACAGTTGGCGTGCCAGATAGGAGCCTTCTTCTGTTTTGCAGGATTAATCATGTCACGGGATTATGTTTACATCGGATTCTCTGACAACGGCTTCTACGACCACTTCGAGTCGATGGCGGACAGCTTCGAGTCCCCTCGCATCGACTCAGAGATCATCTTTGGAACTATGGTTTTCTGTTGGGACAGCCAAGGTGGACTGATCCACACCGGTACCCTCAAATCCAAACCAGTGGATGCGTACTGTGAGGTGGGACATCTCGAGTGGGATCCCGCATTGACACCAAGTTTCATCATCCGTGAGTGCGTTGAAGAAGGCCAGATTGAGGTAGATTTCATCTGCACGAAGGAGTAGCAAGCTGACACTCTAACGAAGGCATTGCCAGCGATGAAGCTGGCGGTCATGCAACATCTTTTGGGAGTTCATGATCTTGACCCACGACAAGATTAGGGGGAGTATGTTGGACTTAATCCTTCTCGTGGGTCTCGATGACTCAATTAAAGTCTAGAGTCCTAGTTGTAACTTGCAATGTTCTATCGTGCGGTATGCATGGACGTAGTTAGAGTTCGAGTCGGAGTCGGATCGTGGGATGGTACGATTCAGTTAGGACTAGGAGTTAGCAGGTCGCTATAAATATGGGTTATAATCTCTAAATTTTTTTAAGGAAGGCACAGAGTTGTGTAAGTCACAAGTTAATAGAGTCAAAAATTCCTCCAGAGAGCCTCACGTTTTGTTCCTATTGATCTTCGTTGTCGCTGAGTAGTACGCGACTCAGGAGTTATTGGGCGTTACTGGTCGATCGGCGTGATCAAGAGTAGCACGTACACAACGGATAGTTAGACCAATCATGGTCAAGCATGTTCAACTGGTCACTCGAGGTGATCGTGACTCGTGGTCAGACTAATCGTGATCGAACGCAAGCTGGTCGAGTGAGTCGCGTCGTCGAAGCCAGCATCAAGCCTGCTCGAGTTCTGTGCTCGGATCCTAGTCGAAGCCTAGAAACCATACGAGACTTGAAAGGTTCGGAGGACAAATACGGAGATCCTGAGGTTATAGCATGCTGCATGCGTGTCCCTTCTAGGTGATCCGATGGGCATGAAGGGTTCACTGCGAAGTGTTCTCAAGGTGTTTGCTTGCTTCAAGGCTGCGATTTCCCAGCACGGGCTTTCCACAGTCTTTCTGGCTTCATGGGAATGACGCCGGTATTCTTCTTCTTTCACGAGATTCTTCGGCTACCGGAGCACTTCGGGTCTCTGCTGCCAGTCGCTCTTGTTCGAGCATACTTCGAAGCTCGGCTGCCTCTGCTTCCACCTGTAGAGCAGCTCCTTCTTCCTTGCACGAGACAGGCTACGGTCTGTTTGATTTGCCATCCCAGGATCTTCGGCATCCATGCGATCTTTGCTCCCCACCTCCACGCCTGTGTCTTCCCGGTTCGCTTAGTTTTTTTTTTGGACATTGATACAACACTATATGTGTAGCGCTCTATCAGTATCAGTTCGATAGTAATCGATATTGAAGATGTATCAATGTCGGTTTTTAAATTTTAGCATGCGAACAATATCTAAAGATATAAGAATCGATACTGATAGTGACTGTATCAGTGCTGATTCTATTTACGAACCGATATTGATAATTGTTAATGTCACAGCTCATTTTAAAAATTCATAACTTTTTCACACGAAGTCGGATAGGAAAAAACGTTATATGAAAATTATAGCACTCGATGAGATCTAAAACTTTGTAGTTGAAAAGATTTATTTTGCTACTATACTCATAAACGGACGATAGCTGAGATGGTTAGAGGGTTCATGCTTACGTATAGGAGGACTTGAGTTCGAGTTTTGGTTGCCGCATGTGAGCGAATATCACATGAGTTTGCTAATATTAGGCACGGTCGGGTAAGCAGTCTCTGGTCGGTGCCTCTGATGAAAAAAAATATTGAATTTTTTTCAGTCCGAAAAACGTTGAATCGAGTGACTATCAGTGTCGAGTAATCAGTATCGGTTTAAAACCTGTTACTCATAATGATTTTAAACTGATATTGATAAGGTGTTTTGGTGTAGCGATAGGGTGTTGTGTATTGACTTCGTGAGCTCGGGTAGTCTCGAGCAGGGTTCAAAAAACCGTCGGTAACCGCTCAAAAATCGCGGTTACCGACCTTCCCGGTCCGGTCCGATTTCAAAAACCGCTCGGTAACCGAAATTTGAATTCAAAAAATTCGAAAAAATAAAAAAAATTAAAAAAAATTCAAACAAATCTTAAAAAAAACTAGACACAATTCTAAGAACTTCTGTGAAAAAAATTTCAAAAATAATGTCGTTTGCATCATATTCTATAGGGAGAAAGTTTGAAAAAAATGAAAAAAAATTGAAGCGTGCGGCTCAATTATTAACTCACGTTAAGGAAAAGTGTAACATGCAAACACATATTTTTCTTGTATAAAACGTATTTTAAGAGAACCTTTAAAATTGATTTCACTTTATTTAGAGTTTTATTAAATTCTCTATGATTTTTACAAAGTTCACAAGCATAAAGTGAATATGTTAAGAAAAATCACTGTAATTAATTTTTTCATGTCTACTATTATTTTTTCTACGTAAATCATAATATAAATAAGCTAATGAAAGTGGTTTCACTAATTTTTAAGGTGTGATGGGTCAGTTATGAATTAATCTAGTCGCAACACATTTACACAATCATGCATGTTACAATAACTAATTCATGAGTTCATATATTTTTAAAAGATATAGGATCATGTAAGAAGACTAACAAAATTAGTTTCATGATTTTTGGATTAGCAAAGAGTAAACTATGCATTTACCTTGGTTTAACAAATAAAATTTCTCACAGAAAATTTTGAACTTTTTTATGAGTATAAATACTTTTATCATGTAGATCATGTTACAAGGAATCCAACAAAATTTGTTTCACTTGATTTGAAGATCGGATGAATTAGTTATTGATTTTACAAGATTGAACCCTTTTTTAGATTTTTTGTTGAACTGCGCTGAAATTCGATAAAACCGCTCGATAAATCGAGAAAACCGAGCGGTTACCGAGCCAAACCGCTCGGTAACCGACCGAATCAAAAATGCGAGAAAATCGCTCGGTAACCGACCCAAACCGCTCGGTTACCGAGAGGGCAAAAACATAATTTTTTCGCAAAAATTTAAAATTTGCCGAATGAATTTTCTCCGAATTTTTTTGAATTTTTGACCGGTAATCGCGGTTACCGCGGTTTTTCGGTTACCGCCGGAGGTCGGTAACCGACCTCCGGTCGGTAACGCGAACCTTGGTCTCGAGAGTGGCACCTTCTCTATGAGAGAAACTTCAGCCGAAGTCTTGGATGTGAGGGCTTCGTTGGACTCCGCCACCTTCAACCCAAAAGTCTTCTTCGGAGGCATTCTAATGGCTTCTTGATTGGAACGCCAAGGACGGCACCGGTTACTGTAGAGGCGGGTCTAAACTAGTATGTAGGGAGCCTTAGGACTCCACCGAAGGTACAAGTCTCCAAGGCTAAGAAGGAACCTTATATTAGGTGTCTTGTGTATGATGATTCAATGCTCGATTTCATTGGAGAGTAGAGGCATTTATAGTTCATACTCAACAACTTCCAACTCTTTTATCATATTTCCCTTAGACCAATCGAATATTCAATGTGCACAGTGGTAAAAAGATATCTTCCGCTAAGAGTAGTTACAACTACTACTACTGTCAGCTAGGTCCACCCAAAGGTGGCTCCAGTAGCAGCTACCTTCGGTTGTGCTACTCTTCATTGTAGTCGAAGATGGTTCCGGAGGCCGCTACCTTGGGTTGTGCCTTCCTTTGACACTGCTGTTTTTCGCCATGTGATATGCAATTGTCCTTGCCGAAGGTATCTCTTGTCTTGGTCGTCGGCTACCTTCGTTTGTATATCTTTTGACTCCGTCGGCCGAAGGGAAGTCCGGTGGACCGTTCCCCCAATAGATGCTTTCTGCAATTTTAATCTGAATTCAGAATGCTCATGGACAATTACTATGATTATGAACTTATAGACGGAACTACAGGATCACATGACAAGCAGATCATGCTTACTATCTTCAGTCGTGGAGCCCAATCTGCAGTAGTGCCTGACCAAGAACCAAAGAAGAAGGAACTTGACTGAATCAAAATAACTCCCTAAAGATTCATGCAATATGCGATGCAAGATAGAGGAAGCATAAGATAAGATATGTACCCGCCGCTACAAGGAATTTTTGTTGTTGCGGTTGGACAGTAGTAACCTGTTGGACAGAACACATCTTCAGTGTGGTAAGTTTAACATATAGAACACCGAACTATCTGGTGAGGCTATCAGATTATGTGCATAATGTTTTGGTGAGTGTAAACTCTCCTGCACCGGATTTTCCGGTGAGATTAATTCTCTTATAACTATTCTAATTCAATCAAACTTTGTCACAACTACGGTGGTTTCTTCATGTATTGCATCCATGAGATCTACTAGCATACATTGTTGAGAAACATATTAGTTCGAATGACTATATTATCATTAATCACTAAAATTACAATCATAATCTAATAGTATTATTTTCGCTATGCTAGGTATACCACACAAATTGGGCAGATTATAGCTTCATGCCAACATGTCTTCTTAGAACTTATCGCAAGAAATGTTACTAGAAAAATTAAGACCGATATGCATCTTTCACTAATAGCTTCGTTTGTGAAGAGATTAGCAAAAAATAATTATAGAAAGTATGTTTAAAATAATCTTCATATATTACGAACTGCAAACCCATCTCATTGAAGTTCAAAAGTAAACTGATACAGGAATAAATAGATCATTGTTCCAAACAAAAAGGTACTACAAAACTTTTTTAGTTTGCAGTGATCCCATATGTTCGAACTTTTAATTGTTATGTAGCATTATCTCTATTTTTTTTTACTTATCATTTTGGACATCAGTCGCCAATACACACCTTTGAACATTATCTTTTCTAATTATATCTTAGTAAAGTTTGTTAAAAGTTAATGATACAAAAGTATTATTGTAACAAATCTGCGAATACCATTTTTATGTGATGAACCTAACACATTTATGTGTATTAATGGTAAATAATTTATAGTTTGGCTGCATGGATTCTAAAACAACATCTATTTGTCAAATGATGATAGCTCAATTGGCCAGGATCATTTATAAAATAGATACATATATCCTTAACATCCTGACGTCTTGTTGCCATAGAAGCCGTAAGTTATTTCTTCATCTTAAAAAAAATATTTGCCCAATAATGTTGGGACAGAATCTGTCTGAAACGCAGCCAAGATTTTCCAGATGAGGACGTCTTATGGCCATATGGAACCTCAAGCTCAAACCTAACACACCTTGCTTCATGGAGATTATTGTACCGGCTGCCTGGAGTATTGATTCACACGAAAAAACATGGTGTTTAATCAAGTTCAGCCTACGATGTAGAACGGGGAAGAGCAATTTGCCTTGGTTATATATCCGTAGAACAAAACTTAGTGTTTCTTTGTTAGCTCAAACATGGATACAAAGCTTTTAATAATTCACCTTTTGTCCTTTTGTATTTTTTTCTTATGTTTGTATAATATATATAGAATAGGACATTGTCCTACTGTTTAATTTCATTAGGGAAAAAACCATTGACAGAATCTCGCAGGAAGTCAACGGCATTGTACCCGTGCCTCGTCGTAGTTAGCAACCATTGTTCATGTCTCATTCTCTGATCAACTATGCACTTTGTATTAAAAATAGCAAGATGAACCTTCAGTATCTGCGCCTCTGGGTTGCAGAATGCTTAGCCTTAAAGATGGCTATGATAACCAATCAAATCCTTCGAAAGAAAAGCAAGCTGTTTCATCGTCATGAATCTTTTCCCCTCTGTTAACAACCATGGTTCATGTCTTATTCTCTGATCAACTATGCACTTTGGATTAAAAATAGAAAGATGAACCTTCAGTATCTGCGCCTCTCGGTAGCAGAATGATTAGTCTTAAAGATGGCTATGATAACCAATAAAATCCTTCGAAAGAAAAGCAAGCTGTTTCATCGTCATGAATTACCAAAAATATCTAGTGATCGATGCCTTCAACAACCACTAACTTGCAACTAGTTTGAGAAACTACTATAGAACCAAACAGGAAGTCTTATTATTTTTAAGGCACATCTTAGTTTAGGGCTTGTAACTATGATAACAATTTTGTTGAATTTGATTCGTTGGTGTTATCTTATCCAAGAACTTCAACTATGAGGAATTTTTTTCCCTCTGTTACTAAGCTACAGGCCTACACACACAAGCAAGGGATTTGTAGATGACGACGTGAACATACAAAATGATGCCAAAAATTTCTGATCTGTATGCCAGTCAGTATTCTAAATGTTTCATCAGAACTAATTTACAAATGTACAAATGAATGAAGAAATTAAATATGAAAAAAAATAGTATAATTGGACTATGTTCATCTCTTCTTCAGTAGTATCATGGCCGCGAATGCAATCATCCTGAAGAATAGACCATACAGAAACAGAATCAAAATACAGAACTTGTAGTTGTGAATATTGAAACCACTGGTGAACAACAGGGCGCAGCGAGTAATTAGCCAAACTCCAGGATACCTGCACGAAAACCGCAAAGCACATTAGTTTGACTGCAACATTACAATGGATACTGGTATAAGGCAAAAAAACTGTTCGTGTGGAGTTCTAGTCTGATAAAGAAATAGTTGTGAACAAGCAGTTACATCTTGGCATTTCCAATTATGAAGCCCTCCAATGCCCATTTGGAGTAGCACAGTCTCTTCAGGAACGTTGGAGTACTATTTTGAGTGGATAACAAGGTCAGAACAACCGGTGTAAGTGCAGAACACTGCAGAAAGCATAAGTATTAGGCCCGTGTTTTTAGCCAATCATGCAGCACAACATGAGTAATCAGCATGATGCATACCAGCTGTGCCGAACCAGGACTGAAGCAGATGGCAAATGTGTATCCTATCCCCGTCACACAGTACACAAGTGCGAGTAGTACAACGTAGTTATTAGCAATTGATGATCTGGGGTTGTTGAAGTAGTAGAACATGGAGAGGTAAATGATCGGCTTCACAACAGTGCTGAAATGATCGATTGTATCCCTGGCAAGAAAGTACGCCAGTGAGCTCATCCCAGATTCTCTTTCCCGAAAGTACTGCAGTCGTTCGAGAGAAAACGATCTCAATGCTGCAATCTTGCCCAAAAGAGCTGCATGGTAGCAACTTATATCAGTGACTTTTCGCCTAGTTTATAGTGAAACACAGTGATATCTGTATATTTGAACTTACAAACTGCAATTATAGTGTATATGTAGCCAGGCATCCCGAATGATTTGTCACTGAGCTTCGCTATGGTCCCAATGCAGACACCAGCCAGGCCTAGTATCAGGAAATCAACCGCGAGTAGCCTAGCTTCACGCAGCCGCTGTTTTGTGACCCTGCAATGGCATATGAATATTCAGTAACAACTGATCAGTAGCTGTTCAAAATTTTCAGGAGCAGCTTTTGAAGGTAGAATTGAGCATACCTTCCCAAGTAATATTTGTACTGACTAATGATCCCTGGTGTTCTTCTGCTAGACAAATCCTTTGGTTTTGACAAATGGTGTTCGAGACGGTTACGCTCTTCTGCGAAAGTGTTTCTGAGGGGGAGGCAGTGAGGGGTTGAACCAGACATTGAAGGGCTGGACCTGATTTGTGGGTTTTGTTCACCAATTGCCTTGAGATCATCTTGCATGTCACTTGGTACTTCATAGCCATTGTAAAGCATCCAGTGTACTGGTAGATGCTTCGCATTGATGCCTGATTCAGGTTTCACAATGCCTTCCAGAATGTCAATGTAGTGGTCTGGTGGGTTTACACGGTCAGGAACGTGGATTCCGAGAGTTGTGAAGTACTCCTCAATGGTCTTGACTGGACCATTGTAAACTATTAGCCCTCCTTTTGCCAGGAGTATCAAATCATCGAACATGTTGTACAACGTATAGCTCGGTTGATGAACAACAGCACAAACATTGACACCTTCGAGTGCCTCATGCCGAAGAGCTCTGAGGAGCAGTTGTGATGAGGAGCTGTCCAGGCCAGAAGTTGGTTCATCCAGGATTAGAAGGGATGGCTCCATGACCATCTCAATACCAACATTAACACGCTTCCTCTGCCCACCAGAAATCCCACGCTTCTCAACCGTCCCAACCAATGAATTTCTGATTCCCTGAAGGTCCAAAGAATCTATTACCCTCTCCACTATGAGAACTTTGTCACGGTGCTTCATTTTCGCGGAGAGCCTGTAGGTTTACAATACAAATATTCAGAAACTAATGAGCTAATTACTTAAAATGTATATTTTTGGGGAAATACTGGAAGCGTATTTAATACGAAGTCATTACCTGCACTTTGCACTGAACCAAAGGTTCTCCTCCACTGTTAAGTTCCCATGAACAATGTCATCTTGTGGCACAAAACCAATAATTTTCTTGTAAGAACGGATATTACCCTGCTTCCCATTAACAAGGACCGAACCCGTCATCTTGTAGCCACTCACCTTCCCGGTGACGGCATTGAGGAATGTGGTCTTGCCGGCCCCTGAGGGGCCCATGACGGCAGTGACATGACCAGGCCGGAGTTCGCCTGTGATAGACCTCAGCAGCTTCTTCTTTCCAAGTGTCAAAGTCAGGTCCCTGAACTCAACCTTGAGCAGAGGCCTGGTTATCTCCTTCTGCTGATCCTTCACCATGGCGATTACCCCAGAGAAGGTTAGGTCCTTGTTCTCCTGCTGCCGGAACTTCTCCTTCTCGATCTCGCCATATGCATACTTGAATACCTGTGTCCGGGTTGATCTGTGCTTGCCTTTTGGCGCAGGCTTTTCTTTTGTGGCAACAATTTCTCCATCACTTACATCGACAACAACCGAAGGCATTACTTCAGTTATCTCATTTGTGCTCTCCGCTGCAAACACAGCAGAGTCAGACAGTTCCTGAGCCTTAACCTGACCCATCAGTGGTGCTTCCTGCACTCTATGGCTAGAATTTTCTGGGTCTGGCTGCTGACGAAAGGACCTCCTCCGTGAAAATGTGCGTGAAAGATGACCCTGCATGCCATTCACATGCCTCCTTGCAAACTGTTTTGCTGCCTTCCAGCCCTCGTGCGCCTTCAGCTGCTGCCGAGCTAGCTGAATGGCGTTCTCCCTTGATCTTGCCTTCCTCCGTTCACGGATAGAGAGGAACTGACCTGAGCAGTTGTATATGATCAGAAGCGACACGCATAATGCACCCTGCATCGAATGGCAAATATAAAGTTTGAAGTCATTGGAGAAACACAAAGGATTTGTGCAATGGAACCAATTAGGTTCAATGTAACTTCTATTTTCCTGAAATCGAGGTTCATTGTATTATGATTTGCAGTGAGAGAAGTACTCCTAAAATTTGACTACATTATACCTATTATAAAAAGGGTCATCAAGCTAGTCACAGTACAAAATTACATGAGAGGATTTACCACTAAGCAAGCACCCAGAACGTATCTGTTTTCATGATCTTGGTTCGCGTGACAGGAGCCCTTTATTATGCATTCTGCAATTTAATCCAAATTAAGCTCATTGAAGGATAACTAGTATGATTGCTTGATTGAAGTCAAGAACATGACTCTTACTCTCTTGGCTGGTGGAACCCAGTCTGCAAAAGTGCCTGCAGAAGAAACAAACAAGAACCAATTATGACTAAATCAAACCGCTTCGCTTCCTAAAGATTCATATAATATCTGATGCAAGATAGATACAACATAAGAATAGATCAGTACCCACTGCTACAATTATTTTTTTCAGTTGTGGCTGGACAGTAGGAACCAGCTGGACAGAAGACATCTTCAGTGCTCCTGATATCCGCCCACATGTCAGCACCACCGCAACCAAATGTCGAGTTTGGAGTTATCTGATACTTGTATCTGATCAATGTTGCACAATTCATATACAAGGTATACTGCATTTGTTTATCAAGAAACCAATTGCAAAACAGATAAATCAAGAAAAATCTTACGGATCGCAAAGACCAGTGGTGCTGTTCGCTCTGGCACGCGGACAGTATGAACCTAGCGGACAAGCTATAACCAAAAGAAACACAAATTCAGGTCGTTTCACAAGTCTGTAACTGATATCTCTGAACAAATTAATTAGCAAAAACGAAAATTATGCAGGTATTGCTGGAGAGACTCACGAAGCATGCACGTAAGACCGCGTGGGCAGAAGAAGCCCTCGCAACACGCCTGGCAGTTGCGAGTTCTCAGCGGAATCTTGGTGTTGTCACTCTTGCTGGGGACAGGGTTTGGATCAATGGCGCAAGCCCATCCTGGGTCACACCCCTGCACCCAAGATGATCGGTTGCAGTTTATGTTTGTCTTCAGGAACAGGTTCTTCTCGCCGTCTTTGTCATACAGGCTTGAGAAGTAGAATTTCACTTCCTCCGGTGTGCATAGACGCTGTGGAAGATCACCTGGATGAATCATTTGGATACAATGCGAAAATGAGTAATGTGACCTTGGTTATGATACACCGTGACATTCAAAACAATATTTTTTTTCTCGTGGTCAATGTATTTGTTAGTTCTAAATTCTACCAACACCAGAATTGAGCATAAGCATTGAATTTGATTAATGTGACATTGCAAAATAATTAAAAAAAAAAGGCAGGAGCATCTGATACGAGAATAAGTCAAAGTGTATAACTTCTGAACATTACAAAAATCACCAGATAAGATTTGTTATAGTTGAGCTTGTCAAACCCCATCGTGTTGAAGTCATATTCAGCGACTATTCACAATTTCTATGTATCTCACCAGGTAAGATTAGTTATAGTTGAGCTTGTCAAACCCCATTGTGTTGGAGAACCTTTACGGTACACCATGATACTAGATGGTGGAGAGTATCATTGTTGTGATCTAACCGTCTATTTTAATAGGTATTATTGTAATTATCTTGGTACCCTTAGGGGTAATTACGTCATTGACTGACCGGATTTCGGACATTCGCCACCCATCATCGACCGGCCGACGGAGGGTGAAAACCCTAATAAATGAAATGAACAGAATAAGTGAAAGTTTATCCGAAGAATAAACTAACATTTTGACCTTCCCTAATTAAACATATAATTTACAAGTTTATCATTTTTTTTTCCAATCCTACCCTTATGATACCCATGATACTCTTTAATGATACCCATGATACTGGTGGACGATAGAGTATCATTGGGCCAATCTAAACCACCGGATGAAGAAAATGGATGGCATGTACTCATTTAGGTGTACCGTAAAAGTCTTCTTGTGTTGAAGTCATATTCAGCGACTATTCACAATTTCTTTGTACCACTGCAGAGCAGAAATGTATAAATGGTTGTTATAGGCTAGCGACTCCCCTTGTCACGAGTACACGTCACCAATTCAGCTTTGTCTTCAGTTTTGTATAAATTCAGCTTTGTCATATTGAGCGGAAATATATAAATTTTCGGAACAATGCATAATTAAGTCTTCGGTTTTGTATTCATGTAAAGCCTTCTAATGGGGGGGGGGGGGGGCGTAGCTGATAAATTCAGCTTCGCTCATCCTCTTCGAACGAGTTCTCATATAATGATCTTAATCGCCATCATCCATATGTACTATTCGAAATTTACCAGGAAACAAAAAATTGATGACACGGGGTCCATAAAAGAAGAAGAAAAAAACAGATTAGCCGAGTCCAGTGGCCTTGAGCATTTGGACGCTGTCCATTGAAAGGATCAAACATAGGCAACTACCCCAACTAATGGTTTATTCATCCAACAATCTTTACCAAGAAGATTCTCCAATTTACAGTAAACAAATCAAGAAGAGGTAAATCACTCCAAGGCAACAAATTTACAGAAAACCAAGTCAAAGAATAAATGAAGCAAGCAAGCGCAGCAACTGAACTGCTGGGGAACTAAACAAAATTTATTAATCAACAAAAAAAACAAGAGGCGACGAACTGAAATGCGTTTGTTTACCTCCGGTCTCCAAGAGGCACCGATCCACGAAGCCGAGGTTGGATGTGTAGTTGAACGCCTTGTTCCAATCCTCCACCCTGCAACACCAATCACAAGTTTTACCCGGATTAGAATCTGATTACCCCGACAGCACAGCCGGCGAAGCAAAGGCGCGAGCTTTCCCGGCCAAGAACGCGGGGGAAGGGACGCGGCGAGCGACTTACGGGTCAGCGACGCAGAAGCTGAAGCGGTCGGAGATGGTGTAGGTGACGTTATTGGTCAGGGCAGTGAGCCGCGCCTCCGCGGCCCGCAGCTCCGGCGGTGCTGGCGGCGCCGGGGGCAGCGGGGGCAGCTTGTTCTGCTGGCCGTTGGCGACGCCGGCGAGGAGAAGCAGCAGCAGCAGCGGGAGGACGACGCCCGGGCCCTGCCGCTGCAGCTGGGAAGATTTGCCATTGCGCATTCCGAGGCAGACGAGCAGCAAATGGAGGAACGGAGAGGAAGAAAAGATGAGCGGGACGGCAGAAAGCGAATGCCAGAAAAATAAGGAATGCTGCCACCGTATAAATACTATTCCACCTGTGATGAGTTAAGTTAGTACGGGTGTGTATATATGACTGAGAAATCGGGTTGGAAAATTCCAAGGATGTACTGCACGTTGATTCAGTATTTTAGTGGCATGGACAGGTTGGTGAGGGCCTGCCAGTATTATTCTTGCTTATTATTTTTCTTTTTTAGTTTAAAGAGAAAAAATAGGTATGAACTTATCTATTATATAAAATATAAGTGGGTTCTCGTATCATATCTTTTACTACTTTTCTCTCCTCTAATAAAAAATATCTAAAATTCAAATAATTTATTTATTTTGTCATCCACCTCATCCTCTAACCTCTTAGCCTTGTTAGAGGTTACAAAATTATGAGACAGGTTTTACTATGAAAATAAAAAATTAGAAGAAAAAATAGCAGATAATCTCCTCCTCTTTTTTAGATCTTATTTGAAATCAAACTGCGGCATCTTTCGTGACGTATTTATTTGATGACACTCACATGATACATTCACATCTCCATACATTGAGTTCGTGCTCGATGTTATCGCATCTAAGTTTATATTTTCATCACAACGCACATATACTTAACTAGTTTTGATTAATTAGTTGAAAACCCTACATGTTGCTACAAGTATAACAGAGTCATATTTTTAAAAACAATGTGATGATTGTCAAAGAGTTGTAGAGGAAGAGAATTGACTCCTCGTGCATCCAGAACGATGCTAGTCAAATACATATATAGGCGCGTACATATGATGATGCATATCCACAACATACTCGGATAGCTATCGTATCAATGATTGGTTGGTTCACAACAAACTTATCTCTAATATAAGCTTATCTCTAACACTCCCCTCAATCATAACTTGATAGGTTGAGATTGTGTCATAACAGCCTTAGTTGCTGAACTCCAATCGGCTTAGTAGGACCGTCAACTAGCTGATCTTGTGATGAGATAATCTAATATCCAACGCCTTCCACGCCACTCGTTCACGAACAAAGTGGAAATCCACCTAGATATGTTTGGTCCTCACATGGAATACTGGGTTTGCTGACAAGTACGTGGCTCCAAGGTTATCACACACAAAACCAACGCTCTTGGGTAAAAAACTCCAAGTTCTCCCAACAAAAGACTGGAGCTAGAAAAATTCAGCCGTCGCATTTGCCAATGCTTTGTCCTCCGCTTCGGTGCTCGACCTTGACATGGTCTGTTGCTTCCTTGCACTCCAGGAGACAATATTCAAACCAAGAAAGATAGCAAAGCTGATGGTGGAACACCGATCATCAGTAGAACATGCCCAATCAATGTCTGAAAAAGTGATGATAAGAGTTGATGAGAACTTGCGGATGTGTAGCCTGACATCCAATATATCCTTCAAATAACACAAGATCCTCTTCACCACAACCCAATGCTGATCTGTGGTGTTTGCATGAATTGACAAACCTTATTGATAGCAAATGAAATATTCGATCGTGTCAACATCAAATACTGCAGGGCTCCCGCTGTTCTCCTGTACCTAGTGGCATCAGTAGCTGATAACTCCTTCCCTGTTGCTCTTGATAGCTTCTCACTTGTGGACATTGGAGATGTAACCATCTTGCAATGTGTCATGCCAACCCGAGCTAGCAGTTCTACCAAATATTTGGACTGGAGCAGCACTACACCATTGCTCTGCTTCCGGACTTCAACACCAAGGAAGTAATGAAGGTCTCCAAGATCCTTCAGTGTGAACTCCTCTCGCAGATGTTGCACAAGATCTGTTATTGCTTAACTGGAGGATCGGAGCTCATCACTATGATGTCATTGACATATATGAGCATGTACGTGCACACCCCTCCTTGATTATAGATGAACAAGGAGGTATCCGCTCGGGTAGGAACAAAACCAAGTTCTTGCAGTTTGGAGCTCAACCATGAATACCATGCCCTTGGCGATTGTTTGAGTCCATGCAGGGCCTTATCCAATTTACAAACATGATGTGGAAATTGTGAATCAACATACCCTGGGGGTTGTCGCATGAACACATCTTCTAGAATGCCATGGAGAAATGCATTATGTACATCTAGTTGTCATAGGCTCCACCCTTTTGATATTGCAATTGATAGTATAAGACGAATTGTCATTGGCTTGACCACTAGATTGAATGTATCTTCATAATCGATACCATACCTTTGCTTAAACTCTTTTGCCACTAAACGGACTTTATACCTTTCAATCTGTCCGTCGGCTTTCTGTTTTAGCTTGAACACCCATTTGCAATCTATGAGAGTGCATCCACCAGGAGGAGCTATCAAGTGCCAAGTCTTGTTTTTCATCAGTACATGATATTCTTCATGCATTTCTTGTTTCCAGTTGCTATCCTCAAGTGCCTCAAGATAGTTAGCCGGTTCAGTGACAGCTACCGAAGCATGACGACGCCGATATGGATCATACCTCACTGTGTCGTCGGTGTATTCCTTCGGCTTTCGGATATCATTCCGGAGTCTTGTCTGCATTCGATGTAGTGGCTGCTATTGCACGGGTGGATCAGTCATGCTGGACAGTGAACTACCAGCTGAAAAACCAGCTGACACAGAGCCGACCTCTGCATGGTCTGCACGTCGTGCTCATCAGGCAAACTGGCTTCTGCATGCTCCTCTTGCCCCTGTGTATCATTAGAAACAAGCAGCGGCACAAGCGCCGAATCAGTTTGCACGACAACATCCTGTATAGGTATGCCACGACACATGTGATCACCCCTGTCATTCACACTACCTGAACCATATAGATCATGAGGAGAGGATATAGGTGAAGGATGAAGCTGATCGTAGAGGGAACGAGTGTCACGAGATGGTTGGATTTCAACACAGGGAAAAACTTGTTCATCAAAAACAACATCACGTGAGATGTAGATTCGACCGGAATATGTATGGAGGCACTTATAACCTTTGTGAAGGCTGCTATAACCTAAGAAGATGCACCGCTTAGAGCGAAATTGGAGCTTCCGGTCATTGTAGGGTCGAAGGCATGGCCAGCATGAACAACCGAAATTTTTGAGGAAGGAATAGTCTAGTTTGATGCCAAGAAGACGTTCCAAATGTGTGGAGAACTGAATAGTCTTGCTAGGTAGCCTATTAATCAAGAAGCGAGCGGTTTGGAAGGCCTCATCCTAAAACCTCATCGGCATGGAGGATTGGGCGAGTAGAGATTACCCTATTTTGACTATGTGGTGATGCTTTCTTTTGGCCGAACTATTTTGTTGGTGTGCATGAGGACAAGAAACATGATGAGCTATGCCAATTTTGGTAAAGAAAGAGTTGAGTTTATGGTATTCACCGCATCAATCAATCTGCATTTGCAAGATTTTCCTATTAAGAAGCCGCTCAACATGAGCTTGAAATTGAAGGAAAACTTTCTTGACATTAGCACTACTCTTGAGGCAATAAATCCAAGTTAATTTATTAAAATCGTCGATGAAACTCGCATAAAATTTGAAACCCCCGGTTGAGATGCACGCAGGCCCCAGACATCGGAGAACACAAGTTCAAGCAGAAAAGAGGACATGCTAGTTGACCTAGGATAGGGAAGCTGATGACTTCTACCCTATTGACATGCATCACACACCGTAGTTTTATTCGACTCACTAGACCACGGAAGACTATGACTCTAGAGGACTTGATCCACCACCACAGACGACGGATGACCTAGCCTGCAGTGCCACCTTGCACGGCTAGGCTTGGTTGCAGCAAATGCACGCTTTGACTTGCTTGAGTTGCTGCCGGTAATGGGGTAAAGACCCCCTTCACTTGGTCCTCGAAATAGAACCCTCTTCGTAGCCCGATCCATGATAGAAAAAGAGCCACGATGAAATTAAAGGAAGACATTATTGTCAGAAGTGATACGATGAATGGAAACAAGATTCTTGTTTGTGTGTGGAAAATGTAAGACATCTTTGAGGACAAGAGATTGGTGTGGGGTATGAATGTGAGATTGACCAATATGTGAAATAGCTATACTGGAGTCGTTTGCCGTGTGCATCTGATTCTTGTATGAGTACTGCTTGCGCACAGTCAGTTTGTCAAGTTCTATGGTGATATGATCAGTGGCCCTGGAGTCCATGTACCACACAGGGTCGAACCCTTGGGAGCCGATGGAGACAGTGTTGACGACGCGAGGCTCTTCAGGCTGAAAACT